>NC_051312.1:54148614-55398614 GCF_015220235.1 Choloepus didactylus
CAACTGCATCTATAATTAGTTGATTGCATCTACATAGCTTGTTAAAATTCATGACCTCTAAGTGATTTTATATACCTGCAAATACAATTAAGGAAATATGGACAAAGAAAAATAAGAAAGAGACAGACATCAGACTACTTTTCTGTAATCCTAGAAGTTAATATAGCTTCTTCAGATTGAATATAAAAGATGACTTCATCCCAGAATCACATATCTAGACAATATATAATTCAATCACAAGTACAGGAAGATGTTTGAGGATTTCTAATAATTTGAGGAATAGTTAACCTATATTACCTGTCTAAAGAAAACACTTAGGAAAAGACTCAACTCAAACAACAGATAAACCAGAACAGAGGTCTCGAGATAAAAGAAGAGTAAAATAATGGTGAGTTTCAAATTATCAATTTATCTAGCTAATTAAATTCAAATGAATAATAATACACTTTCCAGGAATGTTTACTATAAGAGCAAGAAAAAGATATGGAGAAGAAATGAAAAACTGTAAAGGAAATTCTAATTATGTATCAATCCTCTCAGCAAATCCAGATAATGGGGAGTAGGGGAAGTAAAAATGTTACAAAAGTCTAATGAGGAGAACGGAAAGGAGAAAAGAAAACAGAAAGTGAAAATATTTTTATGATATCATTTTATTTGGTATGGGGTCAAATAGGAGGCAAATAAAAGCCTGTATTTAACAGAAGAAATAACCTGGCTTAAAATGTTGGATTATGAGAACAAGTTAAATGAAAGGAATACTTAATGAATGGGGAAAGAACATTAAATGAAATGTATTGCAACTTGATCAAACCAGAAAAATAAAGAAAAGGAACCTGAGAACTCAACAATGGAATATAAGTAATAGGTGCAAAAGAAAAGGAGTAAATAAAATCAAGTATATCAACTAGTATTCCAACTATAAACAAACTAAAATTTTCCACTAAAAGAGGCATAGATTGGATTAAAATCAAGATATGCACTTTGCAAGAAATGAAGGTAAAGGCAAAGTAATCAAGTGGTGAGCAAAGTGATTCCAGTTAAATGAAGAAAAAAATTAAACATGACTAGTGTGCCAGTTTGAATGTATTATGTCCCCCAGAAAAAGCCATGTTCTTTGATGCAATCTTGTGGGGCAGACATTTTAGTGCTGATTAGATTGGAATCCTTTGAGTGTTTCCATGGAGATGTGACCCACCCAACTGTGGGTGATGACTCTAGTTGTATAATTTCCATGGAGATGTTACCCCACCCATTCAGGGTGGGTCTAAATTAAATCACTGGAGCCATACAAATGAGCTGACAAACAGAAGGAACTAAGTGCAGCTGTGAGTGACATTTTGAAGAGGAGCTGCAGCCAAGAAGGACAGTTTGAAGAACGCACTGAACTGAGAAAGGAGCTTCAGCTTACAGAGACATTTTGGAGACGGCCTTTGAAAGCAGACTTTTGCTCCAGAGAAGCTAAGAGAGGACAAACACCCCAAGAGCAACTGAGAGTGACATTTTTGAGGAACCGCAGCCTAGAGAGGAACATCCTGGGAGAAAGCCATTTTGAACCCAGAACTTTGGAACAGACGCCAGCCACATGCCTTCCCAGCTAACAGAGGTTTTCCGTGTAACAGAGGTAACCGTGTAACCAAATAAACCCCGTTTTATAAAAGCCGATCAATTTCTCATGTTTTGCATTCTGGCAGCATTAACAAATAGAACAACTAGCAATATTAATATCATTCAAGGTAGAATTTCACCTAAGGAGGAGTAAAATGATAGAGGCACACTATGTAAAGAAACACTATAATATATAAATAAAATGTAAAAGCTACCTATTTTATGCACCAAGACATATACATTTGATACAAAAGCAATACTCTTAGAAAGTCAAGAATTTGATGGAATTGCAATTTGAATGGTAAGCTTTGATACACACCTCTTTCAAAATTTAAACAATTTAGTAACAAACAAATAAGTGTATTGAGGATTTAACTACTACAATCACGAAGTTTCATTTGAGGAATGTTTAAACCTTTCTGTCTAAGCATATTGTATCTCTGTATTTTATGACCATTTACAAAAAGTGTTCATGTGCTTTGTCACATCTGTTCTGTATTAACTTGGCTAAGCTACAACTATGTTTTCCAGAATTCCCTTCCCCATATGGATGCAGGGTAAAGTTGGCCAAAAGAGAAATTTGTGCAAAAATGAGAAAGCTGAAGGGAAGAGCAGCCACTCTGCTCTGAAGGTACACTCTGAAGGTAATTGTGGTTAGAGGTGATGAGACTGACACAGAGGTGCGGACAGGTTCCAGCAGGTTCTGGCTCTTCCTCGTACTGTGTCCAGCTCTTCCTCCCTGTGGAATCCCCAAGCCACCACCATGGGCTTATCCATCATGGTCCCATTCCAAATTCCCTGACTACTCTGATCACCCACCACATTCAGGCTTCAGAAGGGCTGGTTAGTCAGTTTTCACTGATTTTCCAATATCCTTTTTCTAACAACTCCCACAACTCTGTAGTCTTATTCCTATAATAAATCCCTTATTTCATAATATGTAGGTATTTCTCATTCTGCTTCCTGAATAAACTGCAATTAAAGTAATGAAAATAAGAAAAAGAAAGAAAAGGAAATGAAAACAGAACATAGTTTCAAATGTTAAGATTTTAAAGACCACATTCTCAGGTCCTAATCCAATAAATCACAAATAAATAATTTAAAATGGGACAAAACAGTTTCTCTGGTAGTCCGTGAAAATTAAAATAACAAAGTATCTTTTTAAACCTTTAGTCTAGAAAAGAACGGAAAGGAGCCATGGTACCTATTTTTGGAAGGGACGTTGGGAAAAGCATGCTTTTACACATTGCTCTGAAACTGTTAAGTGTAGAGGCTATTTTAACCAATGATCGATCTTCCAGAAATCTATCCCATAGAAACCAAACAGCCATAAGTAATAACCCATATGTAGAGTGTTTATTGTATCATTGCTTTAGTAGCAAAACACTGGAAACAAAATTAATACCCATAATGGGGTAAATTAGGGATTCTCCTACTTTGAAATCTATCTATTTAAAGAGGGAGAAAATATATAGAAAACTACACATTAGGTTGTTAACATGGATCTCCTTGTTAGGGAGGTGGTAAAATGGCTAGTTTGTAGAAGAGAGGGAGAAAAGTGAGCCAAAAAAGAAGAAAAGAAGAAAAAAAAAGACTCTGCATTACCATATTTATGCATTTATGTAAAGTTATGTATATATATGGGTAAAACAAAATTAAACAGTAAAAACTCTTATAATCTTGATGAACCTAATTTATCCATCCAGATAGTTCTCTGTCCTTCAGCACAAACCCTCAGCTTGGGCCAGAATAGATCCCTTGATGTGCCTCACAAAAATATCCAAAAATACCTCCCTCTGTTTCTTCTTTTTGGAATGTCCTCCTTCCTCTACCCAACATCCAGTTCTCCAGGTCTCAGTTGATGTGCCCTCTCTTCCCTGAATACACCAGCCCACGTGAAGTCTCTTCTGAACTTCTCCAGCCTTACTAAGTAATTTAGGACTTAATTATATAGAATCATGGATTGTTCTCTGATTCTTTTGTTTTAGTCTTGCCACCCAATTATTAGTCCTACTCTAAGTTTTATATGTCCCTTAACAAATGCATCACCAAATTGTACTTTTAGTGTGGTGATTGCTAAGTATAGCAGATCACTTGGTCTTTGGTTTCCAAACAGGGAGACAGCTGGGCAGAGTATACACCCTTGGCATCAGAAGATTTGTTAGTTCTTAGGGGATGTCCCTGAGAACATTTTATTTCTCTGAGTCTTGCTCCCAGTATCTGTAATATAGGTCTCTGGAGCTTAATGTAAAACTTTAAAATAGCTTGGTTTGTGGAAAAAGTTCTGATTTTAGTCTGCTATCTTAGCCTTCAGTCTGGCCTCTATAGCAGTTTATCCCACACAGCACCTAGAAGTCATTTAATTGTCCTTCTGCATCCATCTGACTCTTAGCTATCTGTCAGTGGTTATAATTGTGTTGTGTTGCCCAGCAATAGTGTGATAATATAATTTATTTTCCAACAGGGCACACTTTTTTATAAGAAAAGGTGCACTACTGATAATTACACTGGGACAAGAGATGTAAGCTGGAGTGTCCCTGGCAAGCTAGGACCTATGGTGACCTCTTCTAGGATAAATATTGACCCAGGTATCTCGTTTGCAAGAAGTAGATAATTTTATTCTCTATTTACCTCCTTCTGTTTTCATCCCTACCTCCAGTGGAAAGGTAAGGTCTTTGGGAGAACAGAGTAAAGAGACAGAATCTTTGTGGAAATGATTCATCAAAGTTACTCCATGAGGTATAGTCAATATTAACAAGGATATATTTCTTTTATCTTCTCCCTTCTGGAACTTCCAAAGGTTATATACCAAAGGCTTCTGGCTAACAGGTAAGGAGAAATGTAGTCTTGGGGTCCTTTGTTAAGGCTTTAACAATATTTTAATTTTTGTAAGGATTTGGAAGCATTGCAAACATTTTAAATGGAGGGATTTACATAAAGATCTAGATTTGCATCTATTCTTAAAAATGGGAGTGTCTGTTAAAATAGAAACCTCATTCTCATGTACCAAGGATCAAGTGGACTTGAATAGTTGATGTCCCTTCTGTAATTCTATCCCCAATTCATCATGCTTCTCCTGAAGTTGATGGTCAGTTCCATTTATCATTCCCCTTGGTATATCAAGGTCTGTCTGCCTAACTTGCCCACATCTTGCCTGAACCCTTAACATTTTGGGGTCTTCTAAGCTTTATCCAAACCTCTTGCAGCAAAAAAAAAAAAAAAATTCCAGATGGCACCAGAATCAAGGGGAAGAATAGAGGGCTAGAAATACTGAGGGGGTTGTAGGGAGGGGAAACAAAAATGGAGCCCAAAGAAAGAGCGGATTCTGAGCTGCCCATCAAAGAGGATCATAATGGACTGATAGATAATGAGATGGGAAAATAATGGATAACAGAGAAATGTTTATGGACTGATAAACAACTAGATGAACCACAAATCATCTGGATACCATAGGTAGGTGTGATCACCTGTTGCTGGCTTTTTTCTTCCTCAAGTAACATAATTATAGGCCTGCCTATTTTTTTCTCTCATATAATAGACTCACAGGCTTGCTTAGTACTTACAGAAGGAAAACCACGATTATGTACAAATTAAGGATGATAATACCTTTTTATAGAACTGTTGTGATTAAACCCAGTAATGTAAGTAAATGTGATTTACAATCTGTAAATCACTATACAAAGTTAAATGGTATGAAGATGATGATGGTGATGATGATGATAGTAATGATAGTGATTATCTAAATTTATGTAGCATGAGTTTGGTTTCAGAGATTGGTTAAATTATACAGATAGAGTCTTTATTTCTTGATTCTTTGATTCAGTAATTTTACACAGTATATTTTGTTGAGAATGGAATGAAAAAAAAAAAAAACCCATTAAATCATAACAACCATGACTTGAATTAGTTTATTACTTATCTAGTTTATTCCTTTTGTTACCTGAGCCCTGAATCCTGGAGTCTCAGAGATAGAAAGGACCAAAATCTTTGAAATTGGGATTGCAGCAAAGGTTCTGAACAACCTGTGCTTTGGAATGTGGAAACACTGATATACAGAACAAGACAAAGGAAGAGAAAAAAAGGAAGGGAGGAACAACCAACTTGCCTTTCTCCCTTATGATGACAAGGACTGGCCTCACATTTCTGCATGGTATCCTTGAAAATCCATTTTCGGCACTAGAAATTATGATAATAGTAATAATAACAAACAGAATAACACCAACTAACTTCAATGAGAGTTTAGCACTTAGTCACAATCCTCATACTGACCTTACGTGGTCAGTACTGTTATCTCCAACTTATAAATGAGGAAATTGAGGAACAGAGGAATTAAATGCATACTCAAAATCTCGTAGCTGGAAAATAACCAGGATTTGAATACAGACAATCTTATTCAAAAGCCCATGTAGCTGACTGCCATCCAGTATTAGCTCAATAAGTTATCTCCTAAGTCATCTTAAAAGAGGGGACAAAGGACATGCTAGTGAGCTACTTCTCTCTGAAGGCTTTGTTCAAACAGTACCCTGTTAATAAGGTCTTATTGACTTTGCTGCACCTCCACCGTGGGAAAGTCTTTTATTAAAAACATTTATATCTTTTTCTCCTATTGAATTTTCTTATTGAGAAAAGAAACTCTGGCAGTCATGCTCTCTTTCTCTCAGCCCCTGTAGGAGCCGCTGGCCTGAACAAGACAGGCCTGCGGAACTTGGTACACAGCAATCTGCATGACCTGAGCAGCTAATAGTCAACCTACCATCTTTATAAACCAGTAGAGAGAAAATGGTAAATTAACCTTAAAATGTAACTTTAAAATGGGAAGGAGGCAGGAGGTGAGAAACTCTTGGTCTCACAAAGAAGCAAGATGTAAATGTAAATTCAGACCTCCCACTGTCAAATGCTAATCTAGTTTACCTGCTTCCTGACTCCCTAAAATGTTATCACTCTTGTGGTTACCTACAAAGCCCCATCCTATGATCCTCCTCTCCCTCCTGCACCAACTCCCCTCCCCCATGTCACAAGGCCCTGTTTCCACATGCGTATGCTCTCCAACCCCTAGGAATGTCTTTTCTTAAACCCTTATAACTGGCTCGGCTAGCTTCTTTAATTGCTTGGTCAACTTCCCTATGAATGAGGTATGCGCCTGGCATGAAAAAGCCCTTGTGATCTCTATACCGACTTCCCACCCTGTAGGTAAGCCCTGAATAAAAGTTCATGTATCAGAAAATGCCTGGTGTCTTCTTTGGCCTCTGGACTGGCAAAGCCTTCATAGGCTGCAACAGTCCTGATCTCTTTTTTTCTAATATACTCCATTTTTATTTTATATGATATGATTTTATTATATTTATATTTTGTACAATAAAATTTAATGTGATAATGAAAAAGCTTGCATTTATTTACATTTCATAACTTGTTTTCAAATTCAATACTTATTCCAGTGCTCATAGAAAAAGAGTAAGTTCGTAAAGTATGTATTATCACCTGCATTCTCTTAATAAAAAAAGATGAGACACAAAGAAATTACCTGACTAGCCAAGGTCACACTGCAATTCAATAGTTCAGCCTGACTCTATCTTTGTTCTTCTAATTCTAAATCCAATATTCTTTTCAGTCTGTCTTCATGCACCCTCTCAACTAACTCAGTCTGTTGCAAAGATGACCCATAATAATGGTGTGATGAATGAATGAATGAGCAAGTCATAACAAAGAAAGTACATGCCCCTGGATATCTTTTGTGCAGATCCCCTAACTTTCTCTTGTTATCTACAGAATATGATGACTGCATACTAAAATTGGGCTTTTCTGGGTTGTTGTCTAGGAATAAAATGGCAAAATAGGAACAATAATTTACAGTTTAGGACAATGAAGATTAAATTACAGTCTCCTTCAAGAATTAATTTAAAACAGAATTTCCTTGATAAAATGGAATAAAAGTATATTCATTTGCTATTGAAACATTTACCAAGTCCAGGAGAATAAGAGCTATTTTAAAAGAAGATAGAGGCTTTTAATAACATAAGGGAAATCTGAACCAATTTCCCAGAAGAATCATGTGCATCTCCCCATAGTTATTAATCTGGGTTCAATTAAGATGAGAAGATGCATCAGTCCCTAGTGTGGGAGGCAATAAGTGATCTGCCGTGTATTATGGATGTGAACACAGTAGTCATGGGCTTGGCTAAAAATGATTATCTTCAGAAGTAACAAAAGCAAACATTGTTATCCAAGGAGCCCAGACTTATATTACAACTCACCCCAGGGAAATTAATGTAATAGTGTATAAGCTTTTGTTGGTTCTACATTTTCACATGTTGCTCTGTAGTTCATTTCTTCAACAACATTTCTGAGAACCTATTATATATCAGGCACTGTTTTAGGCACTGAGGATAGTGACTAAAACAAAAACAAAGCAAGCTTCCTACACCCATGTATCCTACAATTTGATGGGAAAAGATAGAAATTAATATAAAAATAACAAAAGATATAGAACATCAAATAAGTGCTATGAATAAATAAGCAGAAAAATAAGCACCATGAGGTGGGGGAGAGGCATGTAATTTTCAAAATGATGGCCCCTCTGAGGAGGTGATGTTTAAGCAAAATTCTAAAGGGGATGAGGCAACAAGCCATGCACCATCTGGGTGAACACTTTCACACAGAAGTTAGGGTAAATGAAACAGCCCAGAGGTTAGAGGGTTTGCTCTGTTTGTGCAGCTGCGAAATACCTAGTGCCCTAGGGAAAATGAATAGGAGATAAGCTCAAAAGGGATGAGTTGCAGGTGATTTTAATTAAAGTCTTCTTAAACCAGGAAGATTTTGAAGGTTTTTGAGTAGAGGTGTAGCATAATCTGATTTAGGTGGTAAAAGCACTGCTGTAGCTGCTCTGTTAAGAAGATAATGGAGTAGGAAGGTGTGGGCAAAGACTATAGCAGGCACTAGTTGAGAGGTGTTTGTAATTGTCCTTGAGAGAGATTTTGGTGGTTTATACCAGAGTAACAGCAGTGAGCATGATAAGAAAGAGTGGATTATGAATGTGTTTTAAAGATAAGGTCAGGGGATGACTTAGCTGATTGGATGTGGGGCATGGGAGTGAGACAAGTATCAGAGAGATTGTAAGAAGTTTGGCCAGAGTAACTGGAGTTGCAACAAAATCTACTGAATCAAACAAATAAGCAAACAAATACAACAATCCCCACAGCCCCCAAAAGAAACCCACCAAAACAAAAACAAAAATAAAAAACTAGTAAATACCCTGGTTTAACACTAAGGAATATACACAAATGACTTCCAGGAACACAAGTTTGTTTCCACTGGGCTTCAGAAAGGCTTATGGTCACCTAGTCCTGGAGCAGGAAGACCCTGGAAGCCTATGTCCTGCTAACAAAGAGATGGGGCGCCTCCAGGGTGCCAGTTTCTTGATTAGAAATGGGAGTTCCTTGCTGTAAAAACTCTGCCTGAAACCTGCACAGAGTAGGATACAGAAGCACTGTGGGGGGTGGAAGAAAAAGATCTGGTTCAAGCTGTCACTCTGCCACTTTTTTTTTTTTTTTTTTTTTTTTTTACAATGTGCATAACATTTAATGTCATGTAGTACTGGTTTTAGCATTTCTTTGCTTCTTTGTTTTTAATGAGAAAATAAACATGAAAAAACTCAGCAATATGTTTGGCAAATACTGGATATTCCATATATGATTTGTGAAAATGAATTGTGAAAAATGCAGTAGTTGCCTAGTAATTTACCCTTCTTCTCTTTAGTAATTTATTTATCTAAGGAAAGGGTTTTGGTGACCTATCATGTGAGTACTTTCTCTTGGACCATCTAAAGACAAATTGACAATATTCCTTTAAATGAATTTATTGCTAAGTGTATTTTGCAGTTATCTGATTTTATCTACTACGGTTGTTTTTTTGTTGTTGTTGACTTTTAAAGGGTTTTAGGGCACTTTGCTAGTTTATATATGTAGATATCTGTATATATGTGGTAAATTGAATCATAACCCCCACAAAGAAATAGTCAAGTGCTAACTCCTAGTCTCATGGGTATGGACTCAGTTGTAAATGATACCTTTGAAGATCCTATTTTGATGAGGCCAAACTGAATCAGAGTGGGCCTTAATCCAATATGACTAGAGTCCTTATAAGCGAAGGATATTTGGACATGGGAGCAGAAGGCACAGGAAGGAGACAAAAAGAGACAAATTGTCATATGACAGAACCAGAGATTGCCAGCCAGCCACCAGCAGAATGCTACAGACTTCAAAGAAAGCATGGCCTGCCAATACCTTGACTTTGAACCTCTAGCCTCCAAACTATGAGATAACAAATTCCAGTTGTTTAATCCTACCAGTTTATGGTATTTGTTATAGCAGTCGTGGCAAACTAAGACAGTATATGTATATATAATTTAAACAGTGATTATATAAAATCTATGTTGAATGTCTTATATTAAAATTTATAAGGTTTCATTAAATTGTTTGCACAAGGGTCTTTTGCTGATCAATTTAGTACTCACTGAGATTACCAAGCTATTATTTTACAATGCAAACATATTTCTTAAAGTGGTGCAAAGGTTTTTGTATGTAAGATAATGTGCAACACATGTATATATAAATGTAATTTCACTAGCACTTTAGGATAAAACTAAATAAATTACAGATGTGAGTCTAGTTTACAACAAACTGCATGATGAGTTAAGGTGTAACATGATAATTAATATAATACTATAAATTTGTGTAAATTTGTGCACCTCAAAAAGGCTCTGGAGAGTTGCTACCCCATTTCTGAAGAGCTGAGTTGACAGAATTGAAAGTCCATTTCAAAACTCACCTTCAGTGTACTTGCCTTTGGGAGCCCACACCGTCTTCTCAAGTCCATGATGAGAGGGACACAAAATGTGCAGGCCTGTTAATGGGAACAAAAGAGAAAGATAAAAATTGCTTAGAAATTCAGTAGGCCAGAAAGAGTACAAAATTAATACACACAAAAAAAATAGCTTTTCATGTTGACTATAGCTGCAGTAGAACTACTCTCTGATGTAGGTCAAATTAGTTCTGAAGAAGTGTGTAGGAAGACACAATTTTCAGTATATTACATTAGAAACTGAGCAGGTGGGTAGGTTTTATTCACTGTTATGCAAGCTGATCTAGCTGTCATCTTTGAAAGAGCTTAGGATGGCCAGATTTTCCCATTACATTTTCCCAGGGTAAATAACACAATCCCCTAGGATTCTGCCCAACCAATATAAAAACCTTTCAGCCTTCCCTTGCTCACCACTTGCTCTTCTTTTAGCCATGCTAAATCACCAGAATTCCCTGAATATGACCTGCATATCCTTACTTCTCAGTTTTTTCAGTCTGTTGTTTGTGCCTAGAATGCCTTCTCTACCCACCAAGTCAGTGTAAACTCTACTCATCTTTTAAGACTCAGCTCTAAAGCTACTGTGATGGTTGAATTCATGTGGTAACTTGGCTAGATTATGGTGTCCGGTTGTTTGGTTAAACAACCAGAGATCTGATTGCTACTGTGAGGCTATTTCCTGGATTTAAGGCATTAGTCAGTTGATTGCATCCATGGCTGATTGTATCTACAATCAACAAAGGAAATTGCCTTCAGCAATTACGGAAGTGTCATCCAGTCATTTGAAGAACTTAAAGGGAGAACTGATGATTTCAGCAGTCAGAAAGAATTTCTATCTCTTCTTCAGCCAGTCATGTTCTCCTGGGAAATTCATCATCACCTTCATCAGAGTTCACAACTTGCAGCCTGACCACAGAATTCAGATTTGCCATTCCTTGTGGCCATGTGAGCCAATTCCTATAATAAATCTCATAATATTTAGATACATAGATAGACAGATAGCTAGACAGGCAGGCAGATAGATAGATAGATAGATAGATAGATAGATAGATAGATAGATAGATAGATATATGGATGGATGGATAGATATACTGATTGATAGATATCCTGTCTGTCCTGTCAGTTCTGTTTCTCTGGAGAACCCTGACTAATACAGATTCTGGTACTTAGAGTGGGATACTGCTATGAAAAATACCTAAAAAAAATGTGGAAACAGTTTTGGAATCAGTAATACACAGAGGCTGGAAGAACTGTGAGGCATTTGATAGAAAAAGTCTAGAGATTGTTAGCAGAAGTATAGATGTTAAAGGTACTTCTGATGAGGCTTTAGAAGGAAATGATGAATGTGTTATTAGAAACTGGAGAAAAGGTGACCCTTGTAATGAAATAGCAGAGAACTTGGTAAAATTGTGTTCTGGTATTAGATAGAAAGCAGAACTTAAAAGTGATAAACTTGGATATTTAGCTGAGATTTCCAAGCTAACTGTGGAAGGTGCAGACTTGTTCCTCCTCTCAGTTTATAGTAAAATATGAGAGAAAAGGGATAAGCTGAGAACTGAACTCTTATGCATAAAGATACCATAAATAGATATTTTTGAAAATACGCTGCCTTTACAGATACTGTGCTCTGAGACAAGGGCCAGAAGTAACTCTATCAGGGACCTACAACAGGAATCTAAAACAGCTTCTTCAAAGGCAAGCATTTAAGTGACATCAACACTTAGAAATAATCACTCATTTAAAAAAATCGTTCCTGCACAAATCTATCCAAGTCTTACTTTGGCATAAAAGATACCTAATAGGATGCATTGGACAGAGTACATTCCTACCACTCTCTAACTATTTTATCTTGGGGAAATTAGTATCTCTGACCTCAAGTTTCTTTCTTTTTTTTCTTCTGCTAAACAGCAATAGTAACAACTACCCTTGAAATGTTGTTGCAAAAATTAGAGTTCATGTTAACTCTTTACATTAAGTCTCTGGCATAGGTAACAGATCATCAAAGGCATTCAGTAAGTGGTAGCATTCAGAAGCTTTGTATGTGTATAATTACAGTAATTCCTTTATCTATATCCTCCTGTACCAGTTTGTATATATTATGTCCCCCCCAAAAAGGCATGTTCTTTGATGCAATCTTGTGGGGGCAGACATATTAGTGGGGATTAAGTTGGAATGTTTGGATTAGGTTGTTTGCATGGAAATATGCCCCACCCAATGTGGGTGATGACTCTAATTGGATAATTTCCATGGAGGTGTGGCCCTGCCCATTCAGCATGGGCCTTGATTAGTTTATTGGAACACTATATAAGCTCAGACAGAAGGAGTGGGCTTGCTTACAGCCAAGAGGGACACTTTGAAGAAAGCACAGGAGCTGCAGATGAGAGACAGTTTGAAGACAGCCATTGAAAGCAGACTCTTGCTCTGGAGAAGCTAAGAGAGGACAAATGCCCCAAGAACAACTGAGAGTGACATTTTGAAGAGGAGCTGCAGCCTAGAGAGGAATGTCCTGGGAGAAAGCCATTCTGAAACCAGAACTTGGAGCAGACACCAACCACGTGCCTTCCCAGCTAACAGAGGTTTTCTGGAATCCATTGCCCAACCTCCAGTGAACGTACCCGATTGTTGATGTGTTACCCTGGACACTTTATGGCTTTCAGACTGTAACTGTGCAACCAAGTAAACCCCCTTTTATAAAAGCCAATCCATTTCTGGTGTTTCGCATCCCAGCAGCATTAGCAAACTAGAACACCTCCTATTAGACAATGGGCTCTTTGAGGGTAGATACTATATCTTTGATTTCATTTCTATATCTTTATCCCCCATTCCCAATCTGCCAATGTTTGGCACAATGCCCTTCATTTAGTGGGCTTTTTTTCTCATTTCAATAAAAGGTCAGTAAACAATAAATCCTATAGGTATCCCCCCTTTAAACAGAATGCCAACTCTATATGACTGGTCTTAACAGTAATAGAAAGAGGACAACTATTCTGTAATTTGTTTTTTATTTTTATTCTGAAATTTGAATGTTCTTCAAGTACGGGCTTGAGGAACTTAACTGTTTGCCAGATAAACACATAATGAAGTAGAGTCTACTTTACACTATAGAGTATGGAATGCCTTAAAATATATCATCACCTGAAAGAGAACTTGGTATTGTCTAATCCAACTCTTCTTATTTCACAGATGGGCAAACCGAGGCCCAGTATGTGTAAAGGTCTACTTAAGAGATGTAAGTCACAGAGCTGAGACTTGAATCCAGATGTCATCATTATTCTTTCTTGCCTACCACTTTTATGTTTTTGCAGAAGGATAGTTAGATTTGCCAATTACACTATTAGTATGATGAAACTGATGATATTATTTGGGGAAGACAAAGACCCAAGATTCAGAATGGCCATAATAATTCTGAACTGAATATCATCAGACAGAGATAGGATTTAAGCTCAATTTCAAAAGTAGAAAGGATTTGGATAGGTTGAGAGAATTACAAAGTTACCTCAAGTGTGAGAATTAATGAGAAAAGTATTGCAGCGCAATAGTGAAAGGAAAACCTTTGTAAAAGAAAGGAGAGGAAGGTGGGGTTGAAAAATCATGTTGGCAGCTAACTGAACTTCAGAACAACAAATGCATAGAATGGCAGAATTATGAGGAAACTGAAAATGTGTAGTGCAACCCATCCATTTGAAGGTAAATAAACTGAAGCATATTGTCTTTTCTACTAAACCATTAACTAGATCTGAAGGATCTTGAGAAAAAGACCCTAATTATTAAAAACATGCTTTAGTAAAATTAATCTAGAAATTGTGTGTAGAAAATTACAGAAACAAATAGTATGGCACCCCATAGACCATCCAGGAAACTTTATGGATAGGCTGAAGCTTCAGTCAGGATTGTGGCAGTAGAAAGTAAAAGACATGAAAAACATTACAAAAGAAACAGGAGAAAATCATAGATCATGCTAAGGTTTCAAGCCCTGCACACTGGACACCTGGTTTCCATTGACCAAATCGGGGATAGAGGAAGGGGAATAGGCTGGAATGGAATCTGATAGGCTCAGTTTCAGACATACCAACTTGGGCTGAGTTTGAGACAATTCAGGACATGTTTTCATAATCCTGAAGGAGACATAGATTGGGGTGTTTTCCACACAAAGACAAGGGCTGAATCTATGTAAGGAATAATCTCTGAGAAAAGAAAAATAGGGAAAACAAAATGCAGGAGGCCAAGACAGACTTTGCTAATACTGTCAGCTAGGTGGCAGGAAAAAAGAAAGAGAAACCAGTGAGGAAGTAGAGAACCATCAGTGGGGTATTTGAAAAAAATAAATTATTTTCATCTCTATCTTGGTAGAACACAGGATACTATTTGTAGTTGGAGAGGCTGCCCACCATATATGTATATGAATTTCAAAATAGTGTCTCTGTGTCAGGAGATATATCTTGCCAAATGTTTCAAATCTTGCATGAAATAATTACCTAAAATTTAATAAAGAACTTTTGAAGAAGGGAATCACATTAAACTGGTCCATCCTCAGAGACACAAAAGGGAAATGAGATATTTCATTAAAAGTTTGCTTTCTAAATAAAAGTCTCTCCACACTACTTGTTGAATATTAATTATCAACTTTGTCTCCTGTTATTGTGAAACCCTTATGACTACGGCAAAAATTAGGTCTACAAACAGACTCTGTGAAAAGCCTGCACTAGCCTGGCTAAAGTACCTTTAACAAGTTGTCAACTCCTTTATCTGTACACAAATATCACCAGAGAAGCAACATACATAGTCTTTGAAGAGATGGGGGAGGAAACGGCAATCAGTGTCAGAAGCTGTTTAAATAGAAAAGCTGAGACTTTTCGGTATTGCTTACAACCACTCATTGACTAAACGAAGTGTGCTCTCTAAACCAGATGGAGTCATAGACTATCAATACTGAAACACAATTTAACCTACAATTGTTTTTCTTGATTAGGATCGAAGTTGTTTGTGTGGAATATTTGGTGTTTTTTTGTTTTTGTTTTTTGTTTTTGTTTTGCTTTTCAAAAAGCTAATGAATCAGTTCAGGGTGAAAGTGAGTCATGAGCAATTAATTGGATAACCTTGGAGAATTTACTTTTCCTTAGTTCTATCTCTGTAAAATGAGAGGACTGGACTAGGCGAATCTCTAAAGTCCTTTCTAGCTCTTAAAAATGTTAGACAGTTTCAAAATTATTAAACTGGGATGATGCTACATTCCTCATCAAACCTGCAGCAACCTTTCACACAGTTATAACATGGATTTGGGGAAAGCATTAAACTTAAGCATTAAATTTGAATGAAATAGATTTTTCAAATAAAATTCTGAGAAGATTAAAGACAAATATAGATAAATGTTGCATGAGAAACTATACAAAACTGAATGAAACATACTAAGGTAAAAGTTGTGTTTGTAAGGCAGATAGCTTTTAGGAGATACTAAGAGATGAAAACTAGTTGGTGGTTTACTTTTAAAGACAATAAGAAATGCCTCAAAGAGGTTCTGAAAGTCACATAACGTTCTGATAAAATTTCCAGTATCACTGAATCATTTTACCCAAGTGAGGACATTTGAGGCTATTATATGACTTAAAGCTACTAGGATTGTCTTCACTTGAATAATTTAAAGGACATCTGTTTCATTTTATGTAAAGTGAAAGGCAGAGAGAAGAGCCAGTGAGGAGGCAGTGCCTTCTGGGGGAGGTCCAGGACTTTTGGAAGATGATTTTGAGTTAGGTTATCATTCTCTCCCACACTGCATGACCTTTCCCACATGGGCTATTAGTCTGCTACTCTGTGAATATACTCTTAACAGCCCAGGTACTCTTGTCTGTCACAATGATTGAAACTGCTCCCTCAGTTCCAATCACAAGCCCTGCACTGATTAAGCCCTGGGAGTCCTTTCTGCCTGTGATTACAAGAAGCTTCTCTTCTCTTTTCCAATTCCTTATAATTTACTATGTTTATGTGTCAGACTTTGTGCTATGTGTTGAGATGAATACATACATGGTTTCTACCTTTTAAGAAAGAAAAAAAAGAAACAGTTACTATTCCAGGCAAGATAAATTGAGGCTAAATAAATTCCAGGAAAATTCTGAAAGACAGCAATAGAGAAAATAGTCAGCTTGTCCTTTTAACCAAGGGACTGCTGTGGTAATTGGAAGCTGTTATGTACCCCAGTAAAGGTTATGTTCTTTTAATCCATTCCTGTGGGTGTAGACCTATCATGGGTGGGGACTTGTGATTAGGTTATTTCAATTGAGGGGCACCCCAGGGTGGGTGTTAATCTTCATACTGCAGTCCTTCATAGGAGAATAAAACACATACAGAAGCTAAGAGATGGAATTCAGAGAAAAGCCCCAGAGTAGCTAAGAAAGGACCCACAGAGAGGCTGAGAGGAAACCACCGAACCCAGAAGCTGGAAGCAACGAAACCGGGGATAGAAGGACCAGCAGATGTCACCGCGTGCCTTGGTATCTGTTCTGGTTTGTATATATTATGTCCCCCAGTAAAAGCCATATTTTTTTAATGCAATCTTATGTGGGCAGACCTATTAGTGTTGATTAGATTGTAATTCTTTGATTGAGTGTTTCCACAGAGATGCGACCCATCCAACTGTAGGTGATAACTCTGGATCATTTCCATGGAGGTGTGGCCCCACCCATTCAGCGTGGGCCTTGATTAGTTTACTGGAGCATTATATAAGCTCCGACAGAAGGAGCAACCTTGCTACAGCCAAGAGGGATGCGTTGAAGAATGCACAGGAGCTGAGAGAGGAGCTGCAGATGAGAGACAGTTTGAAGATGGCTGTTGAAAGCAGACTCTTGCTCTGGAGAAGCTAAGAGAGGACAAATGCCCCAAAAGCAACTGAGAGTGACATTTTGAAGAGGAGCCATGGCCTAGAGAGGAACATCTTGGGAGAAAGCCATTCTGAAACAAGAGCTTGGAGCAGACGCCAGGCACATGCCTTCTCAGCTAATAGAGGTTATCCGGACACCATTGGCCAACCTCCAGTGAAAGTACCTGATTGCTGATGTGTGACCTTGGACAATTTATGGCCTTAAGACTATAAGTGTGTAACCAAATAAACCCCTTTTATAAAAGCCAGCCCATTTCTGGTATTTTGCTTAATGGCAGCATTAGCAAACTAGAACAGTATCTTTCAGAAAAGCCGAAGCTTGCTGGTAGCTGGTCTTCAGAGAAGGTATTGTCCTGTTGATGCCTTAATTTGGACATTGTCATGGTCTTAGAATTGTAAACTCCTATGCTAATAAATCCCCATTGTTAAAAACCAGCCCATTTCTGGTATATTGCATTTCATCAACTTTAGCAAACCAGAACTGCCATATTATTTAACTCTTCTGATTTATTTTCTCAAGAGTCATATTTGTCAGGCATTGTGAGAGACTCTGGGGATATCAAAGAAAAATCAAAATCCGAACAAAACAAAACCTTATACTTGTTTTTAATGATAAAAAGTGATTTTAGACTTGAAACTTCTGCTCGGAATATAGAAAGTTGGACAAAGAGGTGCTCCCACCCTAACAATAAGAAAAAAGCTGAGTCACCTATGACATCATAATATTTCTTTTATCAGAGAGCAGAGACTATAAGCCACTGACTAGTCTGACATCAAAGGAAAGACAGGCACCTTCAAGACTTGGGCCATGAGGATGGATTCGCCTGGGACAGGAGGAAGATTGACTACCATAAAAAAGAAGTTCAGCTAAACTTTAAGGAATTGCTCAAGGCTGAGTGTGGGCAAGCTGAGAGTATAGAATACCTGGGATCTACTGGCACAAAGAGAGCCCACACCTGCTTTCATCTCCACTCAGAACCTTCACTGGGTGCTTGGGAAAAAGACTGGGGGCAGAGCGTGAGACCCGAGAAAGTTCCATTGATGTGGCCAGCCTGGAGAGTGGCCACTGTGCAGAAAGGCAGCTTGTATTTAAGAGCAAATGTTACTTTTGGAATGTAGGAATGGAATTGCTTTTTTAAAAAGAAATTTGACTTATTTGCATATAGACAGTTATGCCAGAGGTATGCTAATCTAGCCCCATAAAATCACAACCCCTGGATCTATTTTCTAGGAGAATTAGAACAGGATGAAGCAATGGGAACTAGCACCAAAGTCCATGGTACATGGTTGCAAATACTAAGACCTACTGGCAGAACAACTGTTCTACTCATGAGGGAAGGTAAACTCAGGCTGCTTTAACAATGGGATGTGGCATTCATACTTCTGTTTGCACTAAATAATACCATGTAAAAATTTTTCTTTGAATAAAAGCCATGTAGTTAGAGAAATAAAGGATCTGCTCTTAACTCTAATTCTGGAAGAAAGAGATTAATCATTGAGCAAAATAATAAAGCACCACAATAAAAAATCAGGTTAAGGACAAAGGTACATAAATATGATGGAATGTCATCTTCTACATTACATCCAGATGTGTCTCCTACATGTTGCCCCAGAAAAAATAGAAGAACATGAAACCCATGAACCAAGAATGCTGAATAAGTTCAATTAACATGTGCTAAATTTCCAGATTTGTAAAGGCTCAGAAGTACAAAAAATATAGCGTCCTTCCTTAAAAAAAAAGTGTGTGTGTGTGTATGTAATCATTACATAGGAATGAATATTCCACAAGTAGAAAATATCACTTTTTAAGCATTCTTGGAATAACTACTCAGAAGTGGGTATTTTCTTGTCTGTTTGGAAGATTACGGAAACTTTATCCCCAGCAACTCTAGGTCTCAGCAGTTACCCAAAATGCCAGCGTTAGCCAAAGCTCTTACTATATCTCAGACTGCTTGAAAGAGTCAGCCATAAAAATTTCATATTTGTGGGACCAAATAAGGATATTGCTGACTATTTTCCCTCAACTAATCCAATGAAATTATAAATTAATTGTAAAAGTTTTTAAAATTCCAATCAGTCATTGAATAAAAGGAAATCAAGACACAATTGCAGACTGTAGTCAGTCCTTGACATATATAAAAATATGTTCCTTGAAAAAGAGTGTGAAACCTTATTAACAATTAAAAAGTGCAAATTAAAACAAAATGCCATTTCCTTACCTATCAGATTGTCATCAATTTTTTAAAAGACCGATAAAAGCCAAGTTTGACAATGCGTAGACAATGGATACTGCCATACACTGTTGGTAAGACTTTAAACTGGCACACCCATTTGGAGGGCAGTTGGGCTATATTTCCAGTCATCGCATTCAAAACACATTCCTTTTAATCCAACAGATCCACAGCTGGGAATCTCTTTTACTAAAAATATATGCATAGTCAAAAAGATAGATGTAAAATGTGTGTCACCATACTGTACCAGTGAAAGATTGAAAACAAATCCTAAAAAAAAAAAAAAAAGTACATCAAATCCTTAGAATCCCATGCAGCCATTAAAATGAATGTGGAGTTATATGTACTGATATGAGAAGATATTAAATATTCTGAAGCAAAAAAGCAAGTTTCTAAGCTATCACAGTATGACCTATTTTCAACTCCCCCACTTTTTTTATATCTGTGTTAAATGAATTGAAAAGACTAGGAAAGATACATACATTAAACTGTAACAGTAGTTACCAGTGAAAAGTGGCTTTGGAGGGTAATTCACATTTTATTAAGTATAATGCATATTTTTTAATTTATGAGTGCTTGCAATTTGTTAAAATTATTTTATAATAATAAATCATTTCAATATGAATTTAATTGGTAAAGAGATAATGTTGCATTACTGCTCCTCACTGGTGACTAGTTATATTATACATAAATCCTAAACACTAAAGCATTATATAGAGATAAATCTACATTGGTCTTTGCTGCATGTAGGTAAGCACTATTTAAAACATGTTGAGTTTAAGCCACTAGAAAAATCCAAACTAGAAAGCTTGCTTTATCTCTACAGTAAACTTAAGATATGAAAACCTTAAAAATTATGTATATACAAAAACTGTACATACTTACTAGCAATCAAAGAAGTTAAACCAAAACAAAAATATGGAATCATTAAACCAATGTATTATGAAGGCTAACATGTTTAATACTCAGTGTTTGTGACAATGCAGTTAAAAAGTCATTTTTATGTATTTCTGTTAGTAATAATTTTTTACATGGTATTGTAATTTAATTGTTACTTATATATGTGCATATAAAAACTCAAAGTAATGTTAATAGAATACTAAAAGTGCTCATCTCCAAATAGTAAGATTTTGGACTTGCTATTCTCCTTTCTTAACTTTTAAGGCATTCCAACATTTGTACTTTATCTCTAACTTTTACTTCAATAACGAGATGGATATAAAAAGAATTTTGGAAGTAGTGTTACTTCCAAGACCTTAGCTTATTCACTGGAATAACTACAGAGATTCTAACTCTGTAATATTATTATTTTTTTTAATGAACTCTTGTCAACCAACCACTTCCACATGAAGGAGATTTTTTCATCACCCCATCAAAAATTTGGGTAAACTTCAGTTTACATTTAAGGCATTATGTATGTGAGACAGATACCATGTTGAGACTGGCAGGCTGGCCGGATCTTGGCAGATGTCTTCACAGCTTCCGCCCAGTACCTGGAGTTGAGCAGGGCTGAATCACCAGTCTCTCCCCCACTCTGCAATTTGTGATGTTAGTCATTGTCAACCAATTTTACCCTGAAAATTCTTTCTAACAGATGCAAGTTTATTTATGCTTATGGTACTTAAAATGAGACAAGAAGGCAAAAGTCTACCTCAATCTCACTTTGAGTCTCCTTTTTCTTTGAGGTAACATCAATAGGGGAAAAAATAAAACAGCCTATTGAATAAGGTATTTAAGGATCTTTTCACCTTCTGGTTTGCTGATGCTGCCTTTTTGCAAAACACCAGATATAGATCGGCTTTTATAAAGGAAGCTTATTTAGTTATAAAGTTACAGTCTTAAGGTCATAAAGTATCCAAGGTAAGTCACCAACAATCGGGTACCTTCACTGGAGGATGGCCAATAGCATCCGGCAAACCTCTGTTAGCTGGGCAGGCATGTGGCTGGCGTCTGCTTGCTCCCAGGTTGTGTTTCAAAATGGCATTCTCCAAAATGTCAGTGTCAGCTTCCAATGGCCGTCTTCAAAATGTGTCTCTCAGCTACAGCTCTTCTTCAAAATGTCACTTTCAGTTGCTCTTGGGGTGTTTGTCTTCTCTTAGCTTCTCTAGAGCGAAAGTCTGCTTTCAAAAGCCATCTCCAAAATGTCTCTGTAAGCTCCAGCTACTCTCTCAGCTCCTGTGCATTCTTCAATGTGTCCCTCTTGGCTGTAAGCAAACTTGTTCCTTCTGTCTGAGCTTATATAGTGCTCTACTAAACTAACCAAGGCCCATGCTGAATGGGCAGGGCCACACCTCCACGGAAATTATCCAATTGGAGTTATCACCTACAGTTGGGTGGGTCACATCTCCATGGAAACACTCAAAGAATTACAATCTAATCAACACTAATACATCTGCCCACAAAAGATTACATCAAAGATAATGGCATTTTGGGAGACATAATACATTCAAACTGGCACATCAACTGTAGATGCATAAATATCTTTTACCCAAAACTTTCATTCATTACATGCACAGATACACACACAGATGCACATACATGCACACTCACCTCTAACATAATACCATCTGGAAAGGGTATTAGAATCTCTATTGGTTTGAAAATTGTGATCCTTGGAGCACTTGGTTTCTGTAAAAGTGTCTGAAGGACATCTAAGAAAGTGGGAGGGTTTTGAATGAGTGGCCAACTGGGCACAAGTGTGACTCCCCTACCTCTGATTTAAATTTTAAGAGCTTCACTTTAATTTATCATACATTGTGAATGCTGCTATGTTAAAAATATGTAAACCACTGATCTAGTCCATTTCCCTCATTTAACAGTTTAAGAAACCACAGACCCAGGAAGTTCAATTACTTAATTGAGGGATTTAAGGCCATGACAAAATAGGATAGGAACTGATGTATCTAGATTATTAATGACAAATGGAAATTGTAAAGATGATGAGAGTTGTAACAATCCATGATTTTGAATTTTCGATGGGGTTGCTAAGCTTATGAAAATCACATTATGAAGAAGCAATTAGGAAAGTTAAGGGGTAACCAGGCAACAGGAGTGCCATTATCATAACAATAATGTGAGGGATATTATTCAGGAATGCGTTACTTTTGCTCTGGCTGAGTCCTTGAATATACAGGAGAATACGCAGTTTGAACCTCTGTTGGGAATTAGCATAAGCTTTTCTCTACACACCTGTTCTGGAGAAGTATATCTATAATGAAAACTCTTAGCAATTTGTTCCTAGATGACTGCCAAACTGAACAAGTAATATCCCCTAGCTATGTCATAAAATATGCAGAGTGCGATCTACAGTCTGGCTCTGAGGAAAACAAACGAAGTGGGGCTTAATGGGGAAATTCTATGAGTTACAACTCAGGAATCTCAGATACCTTGGGCCAATCCCTCTCCTCCTGCCTTCAATTTGCCCATCTGTGGATGAGGAGAATGGCTTTGATCTCCAAGGTAAATTTTAATTCTAATAAACTGTTATATTAGTCATAGTATGTTGCTTTTTTGTTTTTCTGTTTGTTTTTAAAATCAGAATCAATTATTAAGGCGAGAGCCAAAAGGAAGAAAAAACATTAGGAATTGTACACTCAATAAATGCTTTAGAGACGTGGGATCAAGTCTTTGTATTTTAAAAAATAACAACTCAGATACAGATGCAGCATGGCCATAAGAATTATTAAAAAGATGCTTTTTAAATAGAATAGGAGTTTTAGAATTTGTCATTTTAAATATGACACGTGTTTGTGTGTGAGTATGTGTGTGTATGTGTGTGTGTGTGTGTGTTTGTTTGTGTTTCATACCTATGCCATGCTCATACCTGGGCATCTAAACCACGGCTGGAGGAAAAATCATCCCAACATGTAGTCTAGCCCCCCTTGGATTCTTAACAGTAATTAAAAGTGAGTCCTTAATGCTGCCCAGCTGTCAAACTATTACTCCTTTGTGCTGGTTTGAATCTATTATGTACCCCACAAAAGCCATGTTCTTTTAATCCAATCTTGTGGGTGCAGACCTATTGTGGGTGGGACCTTTTTGATTAGATTATTTCCATGGAGATGTGACCCTGCCCATTCAAGGTGGGTCTTAATTGGTTTACTGGCATCCTCTATGAGAGGATAAAAGGCAGAGACATTTTGAAGAGATCTCAGAGATATTTAGAGAGAAAATGCCTAGAGAAATTTTGAATAGAGCCATTGAAACCAGAACCAGGAGAGAAGCTAAGAGATAAAATCCAGAGTTTGCCCTGGAGAAGCTAAGAGAGGACCCCCAGATGCTTAAACAGAAATGCTCTGGGAGAAACAAGCAAGGATGCACAGGAGGTGAGAGTGAGAAGCTAAAACAGAAGCCTAGAGACATTTTGGAGAAAGCACCAGAAACCAGAAGCTAACCCTGGGAGAGGCCCAGCAGACACCAGCCACATGCCTTCCCATTTCACAGAAGAACCCCAGATGCCATTGGCCTTTCTTCAGTGAAGGTATGCTCTTGTTGATGCCTTAGCTTGGACACTTTTATGGCCTTAGAACTGTAAATTTGTAACTAATAAATCCCCTTTATAAAAGCAGATCCATTTCTGATATTGCATTTTGGCAGCTTTAGCAAACCAGAACATCCCTGTTCCACTTATTCTCCCACTCTCCTAGAAGACTGCTTCATATTCTATTCTTTCACTTTAAACTCTGTCTTCCAACACTCCCTCCATAATTTTCTCTTGGTTCCTGACTTTGCTTCCTATTTCATTGAGAAGGCCATAGCAATCAAAAGACAACTTCCCTGATTCCTCCCCACCTATTGATGTCTGTACCCATCTATTCGGCCTTCCTAGTGTATACTCTTGATGAACTAACTGCACTCCCATCTAAGCCCATGTCCTCTGCTTATGCAGTAGTTCCCATCCCTCTCACCTATTCCAGGACATCAGCCCAATAATTCCCCATACTCCATCTCACAGAATCAAATCTCCACACTCCAGTTGATAATTCCCATTAACATACAAACAAGCTGTTTTGCTCCCATAAAGACAATCAAGAAAACAACACAAAAAAAAAAGAAGAGAAAAGAAAAGGAGAAAAAGAAATAAAAGGAAAGAAAGGCAACTTCTCTTAACTCTTTATCCTGCAGGCTTCTTCTCAATGTCTTTGTTCCTTTTTGCTCCAAAATTCCTCAAAAGTAGAATCTATATTCACTATTTCTAATTTCTTTTCTTAAACGCTCTACCATAAGTTGTTTTTTTTTCACTCTGCCACTCCACTACAACTGCTCTTGTCAAAGTCACCAGTGACTTCTTTATTTTCAAAGTCAATAGCCAATTCTCTGTCTTCAGATTATTTGATATTGTTGATGCTGTTTAATATAACCAATCATATTTTCCTCCTGATATACTTCCCTTACTTGGCTTATAGGGTACCACACTCTCTTGGCTCTTCAATTTCACTAGTTGCTGCTTCTCAAGTCCCTTCTGTATATCCCTCTCATCTCTTTGACCTTTTAACTTTGGAAGGCCTCAGGGCTCAAACCCTGGAAATGTCTCGTTCTTCACCAAGGACAGGAAATAAAGAGTGTTTATCCTTGGTAAACTCATCATATCTCATGGCTTTCAATATTATCTACAGGCTGATATCTATATGTTGATACCTCCTAAGTAGCAGCCGGATATCTCCCTCTAACTTCAGACAATTATATCATATATATGCCCCGTTCACCTTTCTACTTTGTCTGAAAGAAACTCAACATTCCCAAATGAACCTCCAGATATTTGCTCCCAGACCAAATTCACCCATAGTCTCCCTATTTCAACTAATGGAGAAAACCCTAGAGCCAAAAAGCTTGACTCTTCATTCTCATAACTTACATTCAAACCACTTTCAAATTACATCCAGAATCTATGACTTCTCACCCCTCCATTGCTACTTCCCTAGATTATTGCAAGTCTCTTCATTGATTTCTCTGCTATCACTGCTGCCCAGCACAAGGGTAGATTTGGGATGGAAAGGTGGGTTGGCATGAGCCAGATGGATTTAAAATGCAATCTAGCTCCCATGGCTCCTCTGCATAAAACCCTTCATTCAATAAACTCCCATTTCATTCAGAGTAAATACCAAGGCCTTACAATCATTAAATGACAACAGGTTCTGCAAGGCCTGAAATAATCTCACTTGGCTTTGTTGATATGAAAACACATCTGTTTCAGGAAACAGTTTGTCCACATCCCTTATGTTTTCATATGGTGGGACTTCAGTACAGTAACACTCCTGGCCTCCCTTCCCTTAGGGAGGAATCTAGTTTATCTGGGCTATGTGGTTTGTCTAAAAAAAATGTGCTGGAAATGCTTGGCTCAGCTTCTTATTCCTTGCTCTCCACATTGGGTCCATTCTTCTCTCTCCTGCCATGTGGTTTGGGATCCACCCATGTAATGAAAGCCTGAGATTACCCAGCTCTCTTGGTGAGTGGGTGAGTAAGTGTCTGATTCAGGAGGAGAGAAAATTAGGACAGCTCATTTGGTCGCACATCTAAGGCCTGTCACCTAGCATTCACTGATTATAGGGCTGACTTTTCATCTCCGTCTATTAGTCTCTAATGATCTATTTCTCAGTCGGCTCAGAATCCATACAGGGAAGAGAAAAGTGTTATCTACTGGGTCCCTTAAAATCCCCCAATACTCAAGTATTGAGATACTAGTTTCTCAGCTCTCCATTTTTGGAGGCATCATCTGATGACAGGCTGCTGTAGAGGAAAGAATGGGGCTCTTGTGTCAGACAATCTTGGGTTTTAATTTTGGATTTATTACTTGCTGACTCATATCACCCAGATCAAGTTACTTACTTTCTCTCAGCCTCTTTTCGTGATCTATACAGTGGCATGAATAATGTCCTTCTCATTACATTGCTGTGGAGTTGAAATAATATACATGGGGTTGTCATGCAGGAAACCCGATAAAAATGGATACTCAGGAAGAATAACTTCGTTCCTCTTTGTATCAATAACCCATTGAGTAAACAATTGAAATTAAGTAAAAAAATAACAAAATTTACCAGTAGTCATGAGAGAAAGTTGCTTACAGACTATCAAAAGTTGGGTGGTAGAAGCAGCATTTGTCGGGAA
This sequence comes from Choloepus didactylus, assembly GCF_015220235.1. Classification (NCBI taxonomy): domain Eukaryota; kingdom Metazoa; phylum Chordata; class Mammalia; order Pilosa; family Megalonychidae; genus Choloepus; species Choloepus didactylus. Next base: position 54,175,279 of record NC_051312.1, read on the forward strand.
ATGACCAGTCCTTTATTTTGAAAGTGAACTAAAATAAAATAAATTGTCTCCTTGCAAAGCTGAACTAGATTAGTGAAGAAAAAAAGATGCCAGTAAATCTGTCCAAAATATCTACAGTAGCTGATGTGGGCAGAATAAGAGGACTCTTGATTCATACAGCCCACTGCCTGTATTCCACATAATTACAGGTGCTTATGGCTTCTGAGAGGATGCTGTCAATCATTACATGACAAGCCCCCAAGTATGTTAGAATAGTGACACTCACTGGTTATTTCTGATCTTGTCAGAGTACAGTTTATCTCAATAAGAAAAAAAATCTCCCCTTTTAAAGCAAAATTTAAAATGATCCTCATAGATGGCAGCAAGATACAAAAGGGATACCCAAGGCTATCTTCCAGTAATGAAGGGAAGTAGTGTAATACCAGGGATAAAAAAGAATTCACACATTTGCCTGGGTAGAAAAGTTTATGCAACTTTGAATGTTTTACCAGAAGAGAGGACATAAGCAGTCAGCGATTGCTATCTTTAAATTCTAGAAGTAGCCTCATGAATTAGCAAGTTTAGAACATATGCCTCATAAAGATTCATATTAACATAATTTTGAGAGTTATCCAATATGGAATGAGCTGCCTTGAATATGTCTCCCTATCTCTGGAGGCATCCGAGTGTATTTTGAACAGCCATTAATTATAGAAGCCATTACATTCGTTTCTAAATTCTCTCTAAAGGTATTCCATGGAGTTCCTGACACTTAAGGGCTCAAAGCAAATCTAAATTTATGTGGCTTAGAAAATCTTTCTCATAGTAAAACCTGACTTCTTCACTGACCTGTAAATGAGAACTTTATTTTATTGCTAAGGTTCTACTGATTTTGGATATGAGTGCTTGTTAAATCAGTGCTTTTGTTATTACTTGTCAGTGATAATCATTCACTGCAGTGAGATCTAATAGAAGCATCTACGGCTTTGTGTATATGAGCTGATTTTTAGTCACCCAATATAAAAGTAACACAAGTGAATGACTCCTTCTCTTCTCCTCACTCCTACTTCAGAAAAAACTTCCAGTCTCATGTTAAAACTAATATCAGGTTTAGGAAGGAAATCAATCTGTGTGAGTAAGTGGTAGGGCTCCATGCTATGGGTTTTAAATTTTTTCTCTCATCCTGTTATCAGTCTGGTAAAAAAGAGATATGATCTGAGTTACAATAGCTTAAATATGTTGTTTAATAATATTATTCACTCTTCAAAGCATTAAAGAGAGAGATGATATAAAGCTAGGTCCAGGATCAGCCTTGACATCTCATATGGACATTTTCTCATTTCTTATTTTAGAGAAGTTTACATTCAGGGACTCATAAAGAAATCACTAAGTGGCTCAAGGCAGCAGGGCTTTAATACACTTATTCATGTAATGAGAGCTCATTTTCCTTAGGCACAAAGAACACTTTTGTGTATAAATCAGTTTACGTAAGATTAGTCACTAACACAAGAGAAAAAACAACCCTACTATCTACTGCCAATTTATTACAGAGAATATTAAGCCAATTCATTTTCATTTCCTTATATAAAAAAATATTTGGCAGTGAATACTGCAGCATTAACTGAATTTAAGTAGCTGGTTCAACTCCTTTTCAATTAGTACTGGAGTGTGCTTATCACAAGAGAATTTCTTGGTTCGTGAATAAAAACAGAATCATCTAGAGAGAATCAGCTCTGTAGTTTGAGAACAGTAGAGAAAAAAATCCCATGTAGAACATAGAATGAAAGCAGGGGTGGCAGTAAAGAGTGGGAGGATCTGGCTCGAAGAGTTTGTCAAGCTCAGTTTCCTCAGACTTATTTCTAAACAATACCATCTGCAAGAACAAAGGCCAGAGATAAATTAAAAGGCATCTTTAAAAATTTCAAGCTGGTCTGACATCTAATGGAAATATGAGGTGCTCTATTTCATATTTGGACAGTTTACTAAAAGAAATAAATCACTTTAAATAATTTTTAAAGAGATATCCATAACTTTTTTTTGTACATAATACCTTCATATAGTATAAAATATCATTTCCTGATCTTTGTCAGCCTCACCTCTTACTACTAATCTCTTGTCTCAAATGATTTTGTTTGTTGCTAAAAAAGAAACAAAGGTTTTAGCATAAAGGAGTTGTTAAAAAACATATATCTTAGAGAAATGACAGAAGTGGGAGGCTGTCAATTGGTGACATCTATATTCATCACTGAGGATGTATTTCTTTCTCTTAAATACATTTTTAAAAGAAGATGTATGTTGTTTTTCAAATTTTAAAAGTTTCAAAGAATTATAAATCAAACTGTGGTAAATCACAGGCATTCTTTCTCAGTGAGAAAGGAAGGCAATTGCTCAGGTGGCAGAATGAGAGGTAACATGGTCTGAATCTTGGTTCCATTAGTTTTTCCTGAGTGTCAGTAGGAAGTTGCTTAATCCTACTGGCCTTAGTGTCCTCACCTGGACAGTGGTAGTTACCATAATAATAAAATCCATAAAAAATACTATCTAACAGTGTATATTGTGAGGGTTAAGTGAGATATATTATACAAAGCACCAGTGCAGTGGCTGGTGCAGATAAATGTTCAATACATAGTGGCTTGCACATAGCTTAGTGTCTTTCTATCAGTTTTATAAAATTAATGTGGCAAGTATGGCTGGATTCAGACCTGATCATCATTCATTCAGAAGAGGTTGGCTTCTGAATTAATTTTCCTCTAAGAAAAAATTATAAATCGTAATTTCCCAAACTGCAGGTAAGTCTTTTAAAAACATCTTTATTTCCATAGTGCTTTCTTCTTTCCACTCCTATTCTTTCAGATCCTCCCATCCTCCCCCCATAACTCTCCCTTCTCTCTTCCTGTGTCATTCTCCACCAACACACAGAGACTCTGGTTTTGAAGTCAGGGCAATCAGAAAAGTTGACAGTATGAAAAGGTTTCAAGAATGTATAGGTGTATGATGGTAAAATCCCAGCTGTGCCACTTGGGTGAGTTATTTAATATTTTTAGGACTAGTTTCCTCATCTGTATATTAGCATTAGTAATGCAAGCTCATAAATTGTTACCGTGATCACATTTAATAAGAATACATATTCAGAGCACATGAACATATAAATGCATGCTCAGAAAAGATTAAATTGCCTTTTCTTTCTTCTGGCTTATGTTCTCCTTCTGTAAAATGATGGGCTTGCATAGTTGATCATTAAGAGTGAGAAGTTCTGTCTCCATATAATTCCATAAAAAATTCTTCTATATATTACAAAGTAAAACAATGAAAAGAATAAGAACAGCAACAATAACAACCAAATGTAAACTTTGGACCAGTTGTAGGCTGAATCTGATTCTTAAGAGCATAAAAAATCACAGAAGCATATATCCCACAATTTCCTAGCAATCTAACAATAAGATCAGTTATTGGGTACAAGTAAGCCAGCTTGTGAAAATCAGTCAGGAAAGCCCCTTAAGATGATAGGATAATAGAAGGAGTTTCAAAATATTAACAGACACTCTTCTTGTTTTTCTATTATTCCTCTCAGAACTCTTTGGAAAACTTTGTATAATATTGCTCAGTCCTTCCATGTCCTTTGATTTCATTAAATTTTGCTTATTTTAGGATGAGAGGCAGAAACTTGGAGTGATTTTCTTTCAATGGCCCAGGCTACTTTAAAAGAATCATTTGCATTTACAAAACGTCTGTTTAAATATGTATTAAAATTATTTATTAAATGTTTGGATTAAGATAATAATGACCAAGACTACTGTCTTTCATTTAAAGATCTCAAATAGCTCTCCCAAGGACAGTTCTTACTTCTAAAATAGATATGGTATGTAATAAATATGAACTATGCCAATGTTTGAGGAAGAATTGAAAATTTTTGTTTTAAAACAATGAAATTGTCATAATAATGTAGTCATTCAAAGTGTACAAATAGAGTGGTCTCCTCATTAGTTGATCAGTAAATTAAAAAAAATAAAATCAGGCATTGGGCACTGTTTCAAATTAGTTAATTTTGATTTTAAATTTGGGTCAGGCAGAGGTTAGGTGCAACACACTGGGAAACCAAGGCCATAAACCATGAGAAAAGATAGTTTGTTACTCACAGGTCCCAGAGAGAGGGGATGTCATGAAGCGTTGATGAGGCAGTGCGATCAGCTCAGGTGGCTCAGCCAGCAGGTGGGGACCACACAAGCAGAGCAAGAGGAACCCACTTGTGCCTTTATTGTGGTCCAAGGGTGGATATTAGTAGATACCTCGCAGGAGTCAAGGATGGGTTAGTTTAAAGCAGATTCACGTGGAGAGGAATAGGGCCAGATGATCGGAGGGTGGCAGGGATGGTTAGCTTAGTACTTGGACCATCTGTGGGTTTGGGGTGAGGTGTGGGGGTGGTGGCAGCAGAAGCCGGTTTGGGCCCTGGGGGAGTTTATGCCCCATGGCTGGAAAGCTGCTTGTTAACTAGGCCAAAGGTCAGTGGAAAGGCAAATGCCTTAGCCAAAGTAAGATGGATGCCAAGGCAGCACACAAAAAATCTGATAGTTACAACAAGTTCCTATTTTGTTCTAGTCACTGTGCTTGGTGCCAGGGGGTTGGGGTTGAGGTGGGGGATTGGGGGATGGGTCAACAACAATAAATTAAGATACTCCAAGGTGTTTAGCTCAGAACTGAATACACTTGTACAAATTACTAATTGAAATATAGTAAAATAAGAGCCTCACCTAAGTCAAGTACAAGGTTCCAAGGAGGTACAAAGAGAGTGATCAACTCTGCTTAGATCAGGGGTGGTTATGGAAGAGATGATCTGGAAGAATGAGCAGTTCTCTGTAACAGATAGGTTGAGAAGGAACTGAGTATTGAATAATGAAGTGTTCTCCACATTCATGGGGAGTAACTTGATTTAGGCTGTGAAGAGGGCATTTTAGGCAGAACACAAGGTTTTTCAGACTGAAGGGTATGGAAGCTGAAATCGACCAGATTGTTTAGGGAAGCATGGTAGTTTGGTATGTTTGAAGACAGGTTGGTGGAAGGTTGGAAAGAAGAGAGAAGAAGGCTGGAGAGATAGGGGGACGCCAAACTATACAAGACCTCACATGCTTCTCTAAGGAGGTAATAATTATCCTGAGGGTGTAGGGTTGCCAATTCCAGTCCCTCTGAGGCCAGGGAAGAAGCATTAATGAAAGAAGTACATGGAGTATAGGAAAAATTGCAGCACAAAGCATGATGATAAATGAGCATAAAAATAGAGAGCAAAGAACTGTGGCAAACTGGAGAGTATGGTTTCTCAGCTTCATTTCATTGTCTTCCTTTAGGCTCAGATCTGTTATTCAATCTTCCAATATGTTGGTATTTTGATATAGGATTTTGCATGTAGTGACTATTTTGATATTGAGGATGTTGAAAATTCTATATTTTCAACATGTATATTAGTATATAATTATATATTCATGTAATATGCTTAGTATAATCTATTTGGATATTTTACATGAATGACTCATGTAGAAGTTTAAAGTGTCCAAAAAATTTTGAATTTTTTTGACCAAGCCTCTGTTTGAGTTGATAGTTCATGTTTTTTTCTAGACGTCCTAGTATTTTGTAGATCCTAATGGTGGATTTTATTATCATCTGTATTGAAATTTAAACTCCCAGAGGGTACAGGGCATGCTGGTATATTTTGTTCTACTTAGATCTGAAATGCTACAAAACAAGGCATGCTTTTAAAATATTTTCAATATTTCTGTGCCTTTAACAGAAAACACAACGGACTATTTTTAGAAAAAAAAAGATCTTCTAACAGATCATAGCATCATACACATTCGAAATCCTAGGAATCATGGCTGTCTTCCGGGTAGCAGCCTGCTATATTTTTGGTGTGGAGAACCCTAGGGTGCAGTTCTAGCTTCTCTGCTTCTTCAGTACATGATCCCAGGCAAGGGCACCTCACCCATCTGCCTTGTTTCCTTCATCCGTGAAACTGGGGTAATAATACCTACCCAGCAGCCTGGCTACGGGGATGTGTGGGGCCAATGTGTGCACATGGGCTGGCAATCCCTAGCTGCCCACCTTCCTTCCCTTACAACAGGCAGTTGGTTCATTCCTTGACGGGGCTGTAGTTTCATTCATTGAAAATCAATTCATAAAATCCACCTTCCTAAAGGGCCAATTAACTGAAAATCAATTAATCAAGTGATCAATTCAGCAAGTGACTATTTTTTATCATATTTTTTATTGTAGAATATAACATATATACATAAAAGTGATATCTTTCCAAGTGCAATTTAACAAGTACTGAGAGAAAATTTCAAAGGATGTTATAGGTTACAATTCCACAGTTTCACTTATTTCCTTATTATGAAATATAACATATATATAAAAAGGTAATATAATTCAAAGTATGATTTAACCAGCATATATATAGGAAATTTCCAAAGTTGTTATGAGTTATAGTGCCATAGTTTCAGTCATTTCCTTATCTATCATATCTACAAAAAGTTATAGCTTTCAAATTACAATTTAACAAGTAGCTTTAGGTTACAGTTCCACCATTTCAATTCCTTCCTTCTAACTATTCTAATACTCTAGCAACTAAGAAAAAGAAAATTATATAAAGATTCAGTATTTGTAAACCTTTGTTAAATTCTGTCTTGTCTGTTGCTAGCCCTTCCTCCAGTTTAATCACTTTCCCAATCTTCAGGGATGTCTAGGCAGTGACCACCCTAACCTGTTCATGTTGAAAAGGGGTGTCAACTTTATGAGCAAAGGGGACACATCTAGGTGATCTTCTTGAAGAGGCTATTACCTCTGGGTTTGGGGACTTAGCTGGCATAGGGGTACTCTGAAGGATTTAAGTTTCTGACAAATATTCTTGGTGAGTAAAACTTATAGAGTATGGTATTCCTATTAATTATAGTCCCTAGCATGCAATGTGTAGATTTTTCCCATGTACTCAACTGTTGTCAACTCTCTGTGCCAGTGTAAGCAACTATTTTTTAATTTACCAAAATTTGTTTCTTTTATTTAATTAATACCCTTATAGTCATATTAAGTGCAAAGGTTTTAATAGTTTCTGGGGATTTCTGTGAAATTTTGGTAATCCTTTTTTAAGTTTTATCTTCGTAACAACATTTTACAGAACTATCATTTTGTTGTTGTTTAAAGATAAGTGTAGAAGGAGGATTTAGTATTCAGGTCACTGATGCGATTTAAATATACCCACAAGTAAAAATCAAAATTTTAGAGTAAGGTTACTTCTACAAGTCTAATGTGAAGTCAATATTAATTTGGCTATTTGTGAAAACTGATCATTAGAGGAATTAATCTACTTCCTCTAGAATGAAAGAGAAGCCTAGTATAGCAAAAAATACAAGCTTTGCAGTTAGAAGATTTGAGTTCAAGTATTGGTTATGTGATTTATTGGCTCTGTGAGTTGACGAACATCACTTATCTTCTGAGTCATAGTTCAACATCCGTATATGTTCAATAAAATAATGATACCTAACTCACAGAGTTGCTATGACAGCAAAGTAGTATCCTCAGGTTATGTACACAGGTTAGTAATTTACGAATGCTAACATTCCAAGAATGCTTTTGTGAATTTTTGTCCTGGGACCCGAGCTTCACAGAAATGAAGGCTCTTTTGGTTACTTCAACTGGTCAAAAATTCATAGGATAAACAGTAGGGCTCTACCATTTGTGCGTTGTATCACATTGGAGAATCCATTGAAGCTTCTTCAACTGTAATTCCCTAACCTCCTGAATTCATGTAGTAGATGTGAGAAAGAAAGCCAAAATGGATATGGGTATGCTTGGCAAAAACGAAGCACTATATAAATATTAAGTGTCTCTGTGTGTGTGTGTGTCTCTCTCTCTTTTGTTGTATATGTTATACACACACACACACACACATACACACACACACACATATATATATATATATATACACACAGTTCCAGGTTATTTTCATACATAATCACCAATGTTCACAATATGTATTATTATCTCAATTTTACTAATGAAGAAGCTGAGACTGACAAAATTAAGTTATGTAATATAATAGGGTTCAAATGTAGTATGCTCAGGACATAAATCTAAGTCTGATTTCAAAGCTTATCAGTTTTTCACTATTCTACTTTGCTTTTCATTACAAATGCCACATAGATGAATCTCTATTGATGCTGCTTTATATTAGGAGATAAAATGTGAATAGAATAAAACTTCAATTCTAAAAAGTTCAGAAGTAATTAAATCAGTCTACCTTGTTTCAGAGCTGAAATAGTAGAGAGTAATCAAGAACAAGCTCATTTTATCATTTAAGGCATTTTTATCTAATGTAGTAAAATATTTGATTTAAAATGACTTAAATGTGATTGTAATAAATTATTTTAATTTATAATAATTCCAGGTGGGTTTAGAATTGATTCAACAGCCTAACCTTATAAATGTGTGAGTCAGGCTCTTCTCTTTTTCTCCACTGTCAATATCAGCGGTGGTTAAAAAAAAATCTCTCATCACAAACAATCAGAACCATTCATACTCACAAACTATGACTTCTAAATGTGGTACATGAAAACTACTGCATTTCTCTATATTTGTGGAGGAGATAAATATATCCTAGAAGCCACAAATGCCCTTTCTGATCCCATTGGCCAAAACTAGGTTATATGCCTCTTCCTAAACTAATCACTGCAAAAGGGAATGGGAATATCATGAATTTCTAAAATCAATCATGCTTTACATCCAAGATTATGGGAGAGAGTCCCATAATCCCATTTTCCTTGAGCACTTTCCCCTCCTATAAATGATTAAAAGTGAGTCTTGTGAGCAAGTAAGAAAGAGGGAATGGCTCTTAAGTAAATGACCAAAAGTTCTACTCTCCCAGTGAACTTGAACCACAGAAATCATCATTTTAAAAATGTTTGAAAAATGCAGAATGCAATTATTTTTAAATAGAAGCAATGCAATCTACCATGTAACATTTGCAGTAATAAATTCCTCTCTGGTGAAGTCCCATTGTGATAAAATGTAGAACAAACTTTCACATGGCTTGTCACACTTTTATAAAGGCAGATTTCACCTTGTGAACTGAGTCTATTGAAAAAATCATGTAACAATTAGAAAGCAATTCACTGTCTGTAAACACAGCATTGTTTCACAATATGGGTTAATGGGGATAACTTTATCCATTGTCATGAGTCAAAAGAGCTATATGATGATATGTAAGAGAGCTATAAAGATGATTTAATTCATCCTTGCTGTGTACAAGAGAATTATTTTACCTTCTTACAAATCTTGCAGCCAAGGATTCTAGAAATTAATGAATATAAAATAGATCAAATTTCCAAGGAAAATAGTGTTAAACCCCACAACAGATTATTTAAAACAAGATTTGTTTTAAATTACGGTATGTACATCGGCCTTTGGCATTATTTAAATCCCTTTGAATTATATTCAAGATTTTTGTATACAAGTGTATATACATTTGTTTTGGAAGAGTTGATACATAAATTTCACCAGATTTTCAAAAGGGCTGGGGACCCCAGATGGTTTCAAACCACTGCTTTTACTTAAAAGTTTATCAGCAGAATGCTAGAATAATGCATTTCCTCTAATCACCACAAAGTAGAGTAACAGATAACAGATGAGTCCAATTGACCTAGAAAATCTCTGTAATTGTGTATATATAGTTTTGTGTTTATAAATCTACATGGTAATTCTTAAACACACCTAGGTGTGAGAAAAATTAATTTGAACTAAAGTAAGAATAATATATACAGATACCTGGATTTTCAAACTTTCTGCCCTAAGGTATTATTTCCCTAGTAATGAATAAATAGAGGAGAGCAGATTTATGTTCTTGTGTTTTACAATTAGGCATCCTATGACCTCTTTGTTGATTTCAGCCATCTGCAGTTCAGTATCCCCTCCAGAATCTCTATTTCACTTGAATAGGACACATGGAAAATTCTACACATATTGCATACCATTTATAGACCACAGGATGCTTGAAACACTTCCTCAGGTTCATCCATATGTCCATCTCTTTTTCAAACCTATATCATGTGTGTGTTGATTTGAAGCTTTATGTACCCCCAGAAAAACATTTTCTTAAATCTAATCCATTCCTGTGGGTGTGAACCCATTCTAAGTAGGACTTTTTGATGAGGCTACTTCAGCTAAGGTGTGTCCCACCTCAATCAGGATGGATCTTAATCCTATTACTGGAATCCTTTTAACAGCACAAAATTTAGGCTAAGAAAGAGAAAGCCACAGGAAGCAAGAAACTGAAACAAAACCCGGAAGAGAAGGAAAAGACCAGGAGATGCTGCCATGTGCCTTGCCATGTGACAGAGGAACCAAAGATCACCAGCAACCAGTCCCAGAACACCACAGTCCTTGGAGAGAAAGCATAACCTTCACAATGTCTTGATTTAGACATTTTTCAAGCCTCACAGCCATGAGCAAATAAATTCCCATTGCTTAAGCTGAGCTGTTTAATGATATTTGTTTATGCAGCCTAGGAAACTAAAACAATGTGTGTAGACAGAAAATCAAAGCTTGGATGTTTTTCCTAGAGGTTCCTGCAATCCTGAATTAATACTTGAGGATGTATACCAATAGCACAAATGGTTGCAAGTTCTCCATACCTTTCTGGATCCTTCTACCACCTTCCTTCTTCAGGAAGGCAGAAAAGCACAGAGGCCAGCTTATAATTCAGTTTAGCAGGAATGTAAGTCTTATACAAATGACTTATACAAAGGAGAGAGAAGGAAAATAATATTTCTTGAGTGTTTTCATTAGTACCAGGAATCCTGTATATTTCACATGAGAAACCTTATTTTGTTTAATCTTTATAAGAACTCAAATAAGTATTATTAGAATTTAGAAAAATAATTGACAGGGCAAACATAGAATCTAGTGAGAAGTTGAAATCAGAGCTAATTATAAAGCCTATATTCTTTTAAAAAAGTCGTACCTTATTTCATGAAGAAAAATTATAATGGAAAAATTTAGAAAGGGAAATTGGGACCATGTTGAGTAGGGCCTTGAATGATTAGATAAAAAGATTGGACTTAATTCTGAAGATAATTGTGAGTCTTGGCTGGCGTATCCATACATTAGGAAGATTTCTTTAAATGTCAAAAACACATTTCAGTAATTAGCTGATTAAATTTTTCTGTCAAGAAAAACCAACATATAAATTATAAACTGTGCAACTGAAATTGGTTCTTTCGGCCAAACTTTAAAGTTCCTGAATCATAACTGCCTTGCAAAAATTGGAGATAACAAAATAAAAATCCTGTCTGTAGGTATAAAATTCATGATGAAAAACATGTAGATGATAAATTGCTCATAAAAAGAGTAAAAGAAAATGGGCAGTAGGATAGGTCCATATGAAATGAAGCTTTAGAGTACATCTATATAAATAGGACCTGATTGCTTCTGTGGAGGAGGCAGTTATCTATGTGGCATGAGCCAGTGACTAAAATGTCACTCCTTATTCATACCCTACTAGCAAATAATCTTTATTCTGAGAATTTATCCTTAAGAGATAAATCCAATAAAAGCAATAGTTAGTTACACAAAGATATATTTATAACAACATAATTGGGGGGGAGCAATATAAGGGTGCACCCTCAAATGTTAGCAGTGATGTTTGGGGTATTTGGCTTATGGTTAATTTTTATTGCTTTTTAAAGTATGTTTCTCTATTTTCTGAATTTTGTAAAATAAGCACATATTATGTTTATATTAAAACGAATCACATGGGGACTTCTAGTCAACCACCATGGTTGAATCTTCCAATGACTAGCAAAAACTGCCAGAGCCCTCTTCCTCAAAATTCCAGAAAACAGTTAAAGGGTTGCAGTAACTGGGCAAGTGCAGAATCAAGAAAACACAGCTTTAAATATTTAGGAGACACTCCTGGTGCCCTTGCTGTCTCCGCCTCCTCCCTCTCCAAGCAAGGTGTGGAGCCGGCCAAAGCTCCCTGTGTGTATACCGACGTGCCTGTATGTCAGTGCCAAGAACTGAAACTGGCTTTCCCAGCCAAGCTTAATCCACAGGCAGAAACAGCTTTCAGACAGCTAAAGCAGTGTAAGAAACAATTTAAGTAGAAGTGGCCTGGGGCAAAGGATTACTTGTTTTGATACTTATAATGAGCCTGGGTTGGGGTAGAGAATGGGGAGTTAATGTTTAATTGGTATAGAGTTTCTGTTTGGGATGATGGATGGTGATGATCGTAGCACAACATTTGGAATGTAATTAACACCACTGAATTGTATATTTGACTGTGGTTGAAAAGGGAGATTTTGGGTTGTATATATGTTATGACAATACATTTTTTTTAAAGTCATAGGATTGTACCATATACAATAAAATGGAACCCTGAATGCAAACTATGGATGATGGTTAGTGTAATTATAATAATATTGTTTCATCAATTGTAACAAAAGTACCACACTAATATAAAATGTTAATAATAGAGAAAACTGTTTTGGGGGTGGGGTATATGGGAACTACTTTCTAAACATTTTTTTCTGTAAACCTGCCACTTCCCTGTTAAGAAAAGTCTTTAAATTAACAAACAACAATGAAAATCACACAAATAATGTAAAATGAAATGAGTAAGAAAGGAGTGAAATTAGGAGTTTGGGGGAGACAGATTTCCTCTTACTCACATCTTTCTGCCTTTGGCCAGTTCTACATATGGGAATTAGTACATGCTGCCCCTTCAACATATATGGGAGCAGGTGGTCCCCTCCAGAGTTATTTCCCAAACTCTTATTGCAAAACTTAAGCCTAGTTTGGAAATTCAGAAGACAATGTGACCTAACAGGTCATAAATTTATTCTCAAATTGGAATTACCATGGTTCTAATTTATGAGGCATGTTCTTTTCCAACCTGGGGAAAGGCAAAATTCAATAGAGTTGTCAAGTGGAGATTGGAATGTGACACTATATAAGTGATTTCCAGAGCTCATTTGTTATTTTGAAGATCAAGGATTCTGGCTCTGCATGCAATTTGATATCAGTAAAACGTTTTGAGTCTTCATGGTTTCAATATTTCCTAAACTTTAAACTCAAGCATGCTGTCTGTTCATTTTTGATTTGTGTAAATAAGATTTTTTTCAAAAAAAAGTTTCCATGTTTGAAGATCACATTTTTCATATTTAGTTATACAGTTAATGATCATCTTAATGGAAAAAATTAAAATGCAAGTTTCTCAAGAAAAGTAGATTTTTGGCTCTAGATATCTGTATACTTATTACTCAAGTATAGATGCCAATATTAATTAACCAAGTGAGCATATTTCTGTAACTGGTCCCGTGCTGGTAAAATTTTGTCTCTGCATTTTTTTTTTTTACTATCTTATTCAATTTTCCATTTCTGTTTCTTCTAAAATTTTGAATTGTGTTATAACTAGAGTTTATTATTCAAGCAAACCAAGCATAAATTTCCTTATCATTTAAAAATTTCTTTCAATGCCATGCTTCACAGACACCAGTGAAAAGCCCTGAGTTAAACATTAAAACAATAAACTCATTTTAAGAGAATCCTTTATCATCAGAAAAGAAATCAGCTGATTCATAATAAAGGTCATACATACATATGGGCTGAAGGTGAACAACAGCCATTTAATCAGTGTATCAAAAGGGAAAGCTTATCATCACAAAGAATTGTAACAAGCAAACATAGCCTAGCTGAATGTCTGAGAAAAATCACCAGTTTTTAGGAGGGTTTAACAGTTAAGAAAAGGAGTGTGGCAGCCCTTGGCCTGAACAGAACAGGCCTGCAGACCTTGATGCACAGCAGCCTGTGTGACCTAGGCAGCTAATGTTTAACCTGTCATCTTTGTAAGCCAGTAAAGAGAAAAGGGTAAATTAACCTAAAAATGTAACTTTAAAACATGAAACAGGAAGTAAGCAGAAGGTGAGAAACTCTTGGCCTCACAAAAGAGCAAGATGTACCTGTACCCCAGACCTCCCAACATCAAATGTTAATCTAGTCTACCTGCTTCTTGGCTCCCAAATGTTGTTGTGGTTATCTATCAATCACGAACCCCCTCTCCCCATTAAAATTCTTTTCCTGTGCTTGTACCCTCAGGAATGTCTTTGTCTCAAACCATTATAACTGGCTTGGTGTCCTCTTTTTAATTGCGCAGTCAGCTTCCCTGTAAATGTGATACCCGCCTGCTGAAAGAGAGCCTTCATGATCTATTCATGACTTCTCACCCTGTTTTTAAGCCCTGAATAAAAGTTCATGTATCAGATGATGTCCAGTGTCTTCTTTGGCCTCTGGATTGGCAAAGCCCTCATGGGCCATGACAATTGGTGACCCAGCAGCCAGGAGAATCAAATAGCTGCCAGCCCAGAGACTAAAGAAACACCAGGCATTGATGACACAAACTTGGGGAAGGGAAAGGAGAAACCCCTGAGGGGTATACTGGGGTGGCCTATGACATCTATGTGGGAAGGAGTGCCCACCCTCCTGGAGGAATGGATATCTATATGGAGAGGGGTGGCTACCCTCCAAGATGAATGGAATCTGCCAAGGAAGTATGGAAATGTTTACAACTTTCTGGCTGGACTAGTAGCCGTCCTGCAGCAGGCCGCAGGAACATTGGCCCCGGGAAGGATACTGGGGTGGCCTGGAACTTCAGTGTGGGGAAGGGTGCCTACCCTCCAGGATGGATGGGGCCTGCCAAGGGAGTATGAAAGTGTTTGCACCCCTTCAGCAGGACTAGTAGCCATCCTGCAGCAGGCCGCAGGAGCATTGGGGATTCAGAAAGGATAAAAGAGTGCCGCCAGATTGTGGCTGCAGTGGGCTGGCCATTGTTAGAGGCTGTATGCGCCACTACTGAGGAAGCTTTAGCAGCAAAGGTGGCCATAAGCTGCCTGGGAGATAAATTAAAGCTAGAAAAAGATATGAGGCTAGCACAAGCAGAATGGAAAGATGTCCTGCACAAAAGTTTAGAAATACTGGCATGCCAGAACATTAGAGGAAGAGGACATAAGCTGCCCAAAGGGCAAGTTAGGCATATCCTAGCTTCCCCTAACTGGGACCCTAAAGTGTAGGACCCTGTTGATTCCTCATCAAAAGGTGATGAACCCCAGCCTGACTGGAAAATTGAAACTGAGGAAAGAAAGCATGCTCGACCTCTGGTCCAACAAAGGGTTAAAACAGAGAAACTTCAACAGCCTGATTCCCCCCAGAGGGAAGAGGGCAGGGCAGTGGCAGCAGCATATAATCAAAAGGTGCTCATTTTGTCCAGGGAGTTTTCCCTGGCCTAATTAAGAGATGTTAGTAACCAATATCAACAAAAGCCTAGAGAGCCATTAGTGAACTGGTTGCTAAAGATATGGGATAGTGAAGCAAATAGCACCTTGCTTACCGGACATGAGATAATAAGCAAACTGGCCACAATCTCCACTCATCCTTCCCTGTGGCAGCCTCTAGTCGCTAAGAACATGGAGACCATTCACTTTTTAATTGGCTAGTAAAGCCATGCAAAGTAGTGTGGCTGCTTAAAGGGCATTTACCCCATAAATTGTAAAGTAAATTACCTAAAAAGCAAAAATTTGTTAAGCTAGGCACCAAAACCTTGGAAGAAAGGGCTGCTCAAACACGCAATATATGCAGAGAGCCCTTTGCCCCACTGTTAAAGAAATCTGATGGCTCTTGGATAATGATTGTTGATTCTAGAGAGATAAATAAGGTAACCTCTCCTTTGTGTGCAGCTGTGCCAAACATCACCACATTGCTCCAAGATATTAGCACGAAGTTAGGCCTGTTTCATTTTATGTTAGATCTTGCTAATGCCTTCTTTAGCATTCCTCTAGATTCTTTCAATCAACCCTGTCACAGTGGGGTTGTAGGGAGGTACAGTGCTTCCTTGTTGCAGAATATGAGTACTCAATTAAGCCAATTGAACTTTGTGCTAAACCTTGCTAATATGTTACTTGGCATATTTTTAGATTCTTCCAGTCAACCTGTGTTAGCCTTCACATGGGGAAAACAACAATGGACATTTGCTGTGCTTCCACAAGGATACCTTCAAATGTGGAAACCTCCAGAAGAGCCTGACTACTCTATCAAGTTCTTGGGTATTATCTAATTGGGTAAAACTAAAGCCTTCAGTTGTTGTTGTTAAAATACAAAGTTATCCCTCATTGCTCACTTTTGAACAGTTAATAGCTTTTCTTGGTTTATTAAGTTAATGGAAGGTGTATTTAGTATGCATTTTAAAACCTTTGTACACCCCAATTAGAAAAGGAAAAGTGTGCGAATGGGATTTTCCATGGCAGGCTGTGTTTAAAAAGGCTTAGTGAACTATTGCACAGGCACAGGCTTTAAGGGGGGTGGACCCCGATATACCCTGTGATTTGGATGTGGGCAGTGCCAATGTTGGCTTTGGTGGCAAAGACAACAAACTAAATGTGTACATATTAGATTCTGGTCACGAGTATGAAAGGGCACAGAACTCAGATATAGCCCTTTAAAAGAGCAATTGTGTGAAGTTGAAGGTCTAACTCAAAGGTGCCCAGAGACCTTACAGAAGACTATAGGTATATAGATACAGGACACTATAAAAAAGCCCAATTTGGGGAGTGCTCAAGTGAGCATGTTCACAAAATGGAAAGCCTACCTCCTAAGATGCAGCATTTTTAACAACAGCTCTTTAAGTACAGAGATTCATGAAATTTTAGGACTGGTCTCCTATGTAGAAGAGCAGCATACCCTGCTTCCTGCTGATCCTTGCAAGGTGGCTCCTCCCATGCCCACCATCAATGGACAAGGAAATATATGTGACTTTGCATGGATTGGCACATGGGCAACCTGCTACCTGGATGGCCGTGACTGTCCAGCGCAGTGTTGACACCATCTGGTGGGAAGATGTCTGGACTGCCTGCCACAAATGTAAGGTAACTGTTTTTTTTTTCATTTCTCTGCTCACAACACCAATTCATTACCAGGTAACATAGAAGAGGATGCCCTAGTGAAATTCCGCAGGCTAACACCAACGATGACTGTGCCAGAAAACCGGGCACCGAGGACAGCAGATTCCTGTCACCTGGTAGCAAGTAGATTATATTGGCCCCTTCCTCTGTCCAAAGGGGCAAAATATGCCTTCACTGCTGTGGATACAGCTACAGGAGTGCTGCTGGCCTTCCGAGTGGGCAAGGCCAACCAATGAGCTATCATACTTAGCTTAGAAAAATTAAGTGCCTTTTTCAGGGTCTCCACACATGTGGACAGCAATAGGGGGACCCCCTTCACTGGCAGTTAACCCAGGCCTGGGCTACAGAACATGATGCCGTTTGGACTTTTCATTTGCCCTATAATCCCACAGCAGCTGGGCTAATTGAAAAAAAATGAATTGCCTTTTTTTATTTTATTTTATTTTTTATTTTGAAATAAATTCAAAGTTATATGAACAGTTGCAAAAGCAATACTATCCCCATACACAGAATTCCATCATACCCTGACCCCCCTCCCCTGATAGCTCAATCCCCCAACTTTAACTTGCTGTCACATTGCTATTTCTTTCCCTCCCTCCATCCCTATCATCCATCATCTATTGCTCTGTTGTGTGAACATATGAGAGTTAGCTGCACACATCCTTGAGCATTCACTATAATTCACATATACACTTCCCATGAACAAGAACATTCTTTCATGCAATCCCATTAAGTGCAGCTAAGAAGTACAAGAGATTCAACAATGATACAAAGCTTACATTCTGTATTTCCTTTTCCTTATGTCTCAACTGTGTCCCTTTGAGCCACCTGTCCTCTATCCTCCTGTCCCATCCAAGTTCATCCTTAGTATTCAATTGTCATGTAGTTAGACTGACTTTTTATTTTTTTTTTCAGTTGTGGAAACATATATATAGCCTAAATCTTCCCATTCCACTCCCTCCCTAGCCTTTCATTAGTGGGATTAATCACATTTAGAATGTTGTAATGCTCTTTCCCACCATCCATTACTAGAAATTTCCCTTCACCTCAAACAGCAACCCTACACTCATTTCTTAACTCCCCATTGTGCCTTCCCTCATTTCTCTTAACCCAAACTCTACTTTTCATCTCTATGGTTATATTCTCTGATAATTTCTTTGTGCTTACTGTGGGGCTTAAAATTAACCTCTTAAATCCATATCAATCTTGTTTTTCTTTGATACCACCTTCACTTCAATAGGACACATGAACTATGTTCCTATACTCCTTCATTCCCCCGCCTTTATATAGTTGTCTAAAATTACATATTTTACATTGAGTTCAAAACCACTGATTTGCCCTTAGAGTTTGTGTATTTTATATCATGTAGGAAGTGACTAGTGGAATTACAGTTCAAAAATTATTGACTTCTATTTGTATTCCATTGTGGTTGGAGAATGTGCTTTGAGTATACTCAATGTTTTTTTTTTTTTTTTAATTTCTTGAGGCTTGTTTTATGACCCAGCTTATGGTCCCTTCTCGAGAAAGATCTGTGATCACTAGAGAAAAGTGAGTGTCCTGGTGATTTGGAATGTAAGGTACTATACATGTCTGTTAAAATTCTCTATATCTCTTTCTCCTTTCCCTGTCTCTCCTCCAGCAGGGCTCCCTTCAGAATCTGAAGTAGGGCAGGTCTTTCACTGGCAAAGTCTCTCAGCATTTGTTTGTCTGTGAAAAATTTAAGCTCTCCCTCAAATTTGAAGGAGAGTTTTGCTGGATAAAGTATTCTTGGTTGGAAATTTTTCTCTCTCAGACTTTTAAATATGTCACGCCACTGCCTTCTCGCCTCCATGGTTGCTGCTGAGTAGTCACTACCTAATCTTATGTTGTTTCCTTTGTATGTGGTGAATTGCTTTTCTCTTGCTGCTTTCAGAACTTGCTCCTTCTCTTCCATATTTGACAGTCTGATCAGAATATATCCTGGAGTGGGTTTATTTGGATTTATTCTATTTGGAGTTTGCTGGGCATTTATGCTTTGTGTATTTATATTGTGTAGAAGGTTGGGGAAGTTTTCCCCAACAATTTCTTTGAATCCTCTTTCTAGACCTTTACCCTTCTCTTCCTCTTCTGGGACACCAATGAGTCTTATTTTTGGACATTTTATTTTATCTATCGTATCCCTGAGATCCATTTAGATTTTTTTGATTTTTTTCTCCATTCTTTCTTTTATTCTTTCATTTTCTGTTCTATGGGCTTCTAGGACACTGAGATGTTGTTCGGCTTCCTCTAGTCTTGTATTGTGAATATCCAGAGTCTTTTTAATTTGGCCAACAGTTTCTTTTATTTCCATAAAATCTTCTATTTTTTTATTTACTCTTGCTATATCTTCTTTATGCTCTTCTAGGGTCTTCTTTATGTAGCTTATATCCTGGGCCATGGTCTTCTTGATGTCCTTTAAAACATTTGCCATGTTTTCGTTCCTCGATTGTAGATCTTTGATTAATTTTGTGAGGTATACTGTATCTTCCGGTAATTTGGTTTGTGTGTTTGGAGTTGGATTCTCCATATCTTCTGGTTTTATCATATGCATTAAGATTTTCTGTTGTTTTTGGCCTCTTGGCATTTGTTTTGCTTGATAGAGCTCTTTCAAGTTGTAAAGAAAAAGGGATATCGATCTAGTTTTTCAGGAACACAGTTTGGTGACGTACACTTTCTCTAACTAACCAGCAGATGGCGTCTGTGAGTCACCTATATCCCTCGAGTCAGTTCTCAGCCTTTTTTCCTCTTTGTGTGGGGAAATGATTCTTGTGGGTTCAGTTGGAGAACTCAGTTTGGGTGTGTTGCTGGAGCTGTCTGCCTTGAATGTGGGATGTGTGTATGGGTAGCCAGGGAGGAAGGACAATTCTGATGTTCAAATCCCCCAGAATCCTGCAGATTCAAGGCCGCCGCAAAAGTCTAAGCCTTCATTTCAGTTCAGCCCCAGCCTCTCTCTCTCGCTGATCCATAAACCACCAGACTTGGCGTAGCATCCCTGGGTTCTCCGAGCAGATCCCCCCTCCCAGCCACGCTCCTCCAGTAGCTCAGCCAAGGGAATGCTGTGCTACATCACCAGTGCGCGCCGTCCCACAAGGGAAGCCCCGGGCCGCCGGGCCGTGCTACGGCGCACTCCCAGCCCGAAGCAAAAATGGCTGAATGGGGTGTCTCAGCCCCCTCCTCCTCACACCGTTCCTCCTTCCCAGCTCCGGGACAACTGGCAGGGCTTTGGGCTGTGGGCATGGCCCCGGGTGGGAGTTTATCCAGCCCTCTGAGGGCTAGCTGCTAGCCGCAGGGTCTCTTTCTGCTTCCGGCTCTCCCCTCCGTTCCCCCGAATCCAATGGTATCTGCTGCGGGCTATCTTCCCGGCCAGACAGCAAGAGGCCGGCCCAGTCCCCTCTTGCTGTGTTTTACAGCATGGTTCCCACAATTGCTACTGGAGCCGTTCCTTTTTTTTTAAAAAAAAAAACAGCCAGCTGGTCTCCATATGCTGAACCCTGGCTTCTCCAGCCCGCCACACGGCTGCGGGTCTTCCAGCCAGCTTACTCACTTGTTTCAGAATGCCGTCTCCTGGTTTCACCAAGTATACGGCCCCTCTGGAGCTAGGAGCCCTCATCCAGTTGGTGCATCGCTGTAACCGGTATTCTAGGTCACTTTCTGGTTTTTAGCTAGTGTTTTTCACGGAGGCATTTTTTTGGCCCTGTCTCAGCTAGCCGCCATCTTAGTTCCCCCTGAATTACCTTTTAAAGGAACACTTAAAGGATGATAGAAACTTGATGACTGTATCAGCATTAACTCCAGACCCAAAGCGGCTAGCTTCTGCCCTGTGGACTTGGTAACTGTTGGGCCCATGCAGGCCTTACAAATTCAGATAAAGGGGCCAGTGCCTTCAAGCCACAGTGGAGCAATGATAGTAACTTTCTCTTGCCTGGGCCACAAACACTAGAAATTGTGTCTAACACTAAGGTCAGTTGGCTCTGGTTCTGGCCCATGCAGCCACGCTAGCTGAGAATCCTAAGCCCATGGGTATTAGAATTACATAGGAAACTAACTGTAGATCTGACCCTGAAGAGCTCCCCACAGGGGGAGAAAATATGGTATTTAAAGCCCCTTCACCTGGAATTCTTCTTTCTACTAATGAAGACGTGCCTTATATATTGTTAAATCACTCAACTGTCCAATTTAATGCGTTGTTAATTCTTGTTTAAAAAAAAGTGTATTTCTTCTTCAATAATGCATTAACTAAAATGTTTTGAGTATTTAGCATTATTCTAACAAGTTTAATTTTAATAGTAATAATATGTTGTGAAATGTTTGCTTAAGAACAATTTCCAGAATTGTTTTGGTGACTTGAATGTAGAGGGTATGAGGAATGTTTTTATTGAAGGAAAAGGAAAGTAGTTTTGTTTCAGAATGAAGAAAAAAAAACATAACCTGAATGAATATAGAAAGTTGCAGAAAGTTGGTGGAAAGGGAAATTTATGTCTGTGGTCAAGGTTGAAAAATGATAAAAACTAGACATAGAATAAAGCAGACTGCCTGGTAGTTTTATCCTTTAGCTATTTTAGCCCCAGGCAGTACTTGTGCTCTAATTAATATTCAATGTTGTATGTATGTGCCTGTTATTTCACAAAATGTAACCCATACTCTTAATCATATGCAAAATCACATACAAAGCAGTGATCATTTACCTAATGATCCTCTTGTCTAAATAGTGGAACTCATTAACTTGGCCATAGTGCTACTTGCTAATAGGTTTATTATCTCTCGGTACCAGTATATTAATACTATGCTGTTTATTGTATTGCTGTGACTTATGAATGTAAAGTCTGTCCTATGGTCAATGCAAACTTCCGTGTGTGGGGGTAGATTGTGGCAGCCCATGGCCTGAACAGAACAGGCCTACAGATCTTGGTGCACAGCAGTCTGTGTGACCTAGGCAGCTAATGTTTAACCTATCATCTTTGTAAGCCAGTAAAGAGAAAAGGGTAAATTAACCTTAAAATTTAACTTTAAAAGGTGAAACAGGAAGGAAGCAGAAGGTGAGAAACTCTTGGTCTCACAAAAGAGCAAGATGTAAATGTACCCCAGACCTCCCACCGCCAAATGTTAATCTAGTCTACCTTCTTCCTGGCTTCCAAATGTTGTTGCGATTATCTATTGATCACCACCTCTGCTCCCCCCATCAAGACTCTTTTCCCATGCTTGTACCCTCAGGAATGTCTTTGTCTCAAACTCTTATAACTGGCTTGCTGTCCTCTTTTTAATTGCACAGTCAACTTCCCTGTAAATGCAATGCCCGCCTGCTGTAAGAGAGACATCATGATCTCTTTGCGACTTCTTACCCTCTTGGTAAATCCTGAATAAAAGTTCATGTACCAGATGATGGCTGAAGTCTTCTTTGGCCTCTGGACTGGCAAAGCCCTCATGGGCCATGACAAGGAGGAAGAAAATATTTTCAATATAGGAGGAAACCATCACGTACAGTTACTTTAACAGTAACTTGAACTTTGAAAATGTATATTATTTATACACAAACATGCAAAACACACACACACTAAGTTATAAATCTAGAAAAAAGTACATGGAAGAAATACAGAACCTTGTCTCTTAGCCATGTATAATTGTTTCTATGGATTCTATGCTGCATAATAGCATGTCATTTTCCTCACTCTATTTTCAGTGACTAGTACCAGCCTGTATGCCAGCAACAGAGTGGGCACTAGTGTGTTAGCATGAAAATGTGCCTCCACTATATTATAGATAACAAATAATATCACTTGAGTATTAGATGTGCTTGCAAATAATTGCTATAATGTTGGATTTTTTTGTTCCTAGAACACATAAACTCTAAAGACTACTGTAGCAGTGCCCTGCCCTTGCCAATTTAGTGCATGTCAGCCTGACTTCAAATTGACAGCATTGGTGCCTTTGCCTGATGGCTTTCTGTCACCATGGAAGCTTACTCTGCTCCTATGAAGAGCATGCTGGAGTTCTAGGTAATTAGAATTCCTGGGAACATCCCTTAACCAATGGTTAATGGAAGTTAGTGGATAAATACCCTGGTTCCCTTGGGCTTTGGGTGGGATAAATCTGAGGCGTGTGTACTGTGTCATTCCCAGATCCCCAGCAGGACTAGTCTCCAGATACCCACAAGGGTGACTAATTTAATAGTTTTCTTTATTGGTGTTCTTCTGTTCCGTCTCATTTCACCACTTTTGTTGGAATCACATCTCAAATAAATTGTAATAACTGCATTTAATTCTTTGTCTCAGAGTCTCAGATTTTCTATATACTTATCAGAGACCCATGGAACATCAGGGTCATTCATTCCAGACTTAATTGTAATCTCCTAGTCTGTGGACATATTACCACATTATGCACAAAATCACAGTCATTGACTAGACACTTAAACAAGCTTCTCTGTCTGACTTCACTAAATCTAATCTTATTTCTAGACCCCAGTCAAAATAGCCTTCCATAAATTAGTGACTCCTTCTTCTCCCTTGTCCTTTGTATCTCCAGTATATGCCTAGCATCTGATACCTCCTTAAGTCTTTTCCTGTAATTAACTTAATTCAGATGACCCATTATCTCACTTTTAGATTATTTATTGCCATATTAAAATATTTTTAATGTCAAATCAATGAAATATGCTTTATAACATCTGTACAAAAGTGGGTATGAGTTATTTCACTGCAAAATAGTGGGTTGATAATCACTAGGGGAAGATGTTAAAATACCACTCAAAGAAACAATGCAATCATCAATTGCTGAACAGAGTGAGAAGTTCAGTGAGAAGCTCATTTTTTTTTTTTTTTTAAGAAGGCTGTTCTCTTGCTTTCCAGCCATGAAGGTAATGAACATGACTGATTGTTATGGATTGAATTGTATCCATCCATATGACACAACATATCACCAAAATGATATGTTCAAGTTCTAACACCCAGACTCGTGAATGTGATCTTATTTGGAAACAGGATCTTTGAAGATATCATCAGTTAAGATAAGGCCAAACTGGAATAGGGTGGGTCCTGATCCAAAATGACTGGTGTCCTTATAAGGAGAGGAAATTTGGCCACAGGCAGAGAGAGAAGATGGCATGTGATGGAGGCAGAGATTGAGTTATACCACAAACCAAAGAACAGCAGGCATTGCCAGCAAATTATGGCCAGAACCTACACTTCAAAGGAAGCATGACTCTAATGATGCCTTGATTTCAGACTTCTAACCTCCAGAACTGTGAGGCAATACATTTCTGTTGCTTTAAGCCACCCAGTTTGTGATACCTTGTTACAGCAGCCCTAGGAAATAAAGACAGTGATCAACCAATTGTTCGCTACACTGTACTCTCCTTAAAATATAAATTTCAGTCACGTCATTCATCTTTTTATCAATTTTGAAAGTTTATTTCATTGCCCGTAGAATAGAGCAAAATTTCTTAGCTATGTTGGCAAAGCTCTGTCTGGCACTTGCTGGATTTGATAATAGAAGCATTTCTCATCCTCAATCTTTCAAGCCAGCAAAAAATTCTTAAAATAAGAAATGGCCTCAGGGTAAAGATAAAATTCTGAACACTAAAAGGTGGTCTCAGGGTAGGGATGAAATCAAGGGTGCAAATGTAAAACCTTTTGTTAAGACATCTGAAAGATCAAAGGCAGTGCCTCAAGGCTAAGAACCTTTCTTTTTAGTAATAGGGCTTATAGGAATCTTAACAGAATTTTCCTAACAGTAACCTCTCAGAGAATCCAAGATTTGGAAGGGACTATCTGAAAGATAATTGCAGATATGTCTTTTATCTAATGGAGTAGATTATGATTTAAATTATAATTTGATACATTTGTTTTTTAAAGAAGGTATACTGTTTTGGACAGAAAGGAGAAGACTTCGGACTTCCGATCTACATTTAAGAAGAAAACTACTCAATTGCCAAAATATTATTTTTTATGGAAAAAAAAACTGAGTGACTCAGAGTACTCTTGGTTTCACTCTTGGGGCAGCTTTTTTTAATGCAGTGACAGAGAAATGGAATGGTTTCCACATCCAATCCAATAATAAATCCTGTCAGCTGTTTCTCCAAAATACATTCTGATTCTGTCCATCTCTTGGCACCTCCACTGCTCTCCTAGTTCCAAACAGCATTGTATACATCCAGACTACTGCAACAATCTTTTAATTACTCTTTCTGTTTTTAACTTTTCCATTTATTTTCTGCACAGCAGCCATAATACTTTTAAAAGTTAAATCAGGTAACACTTCTTTACTTAAAATTTTGCACTAATTTCCTGTTGCAATTAGAATCAAACTGCCTATGATAGCCTACAAAACCCGACATTGACGACCCACACTCACCTCTCTGATCTTTCTGTTCTCTCCCTTTGATTACTGATTGCAGCCATATGATCTTCTTGATGTCGGTGGAACACACTAAGCTCATTATTCGTTGTTCCTATTGTTACCTGTACCTGGTTTTCTTCTCCAGTTCTTGATTAGTCACACTTTCCCATTATTTCATTCTCTACTTACATATTATCTCCTAATAGAGGCCTTCCCTGACCATCCAGATAAAGTTGCTTCCTCCTACTTAATATTCCCTATGCTTTAATCTGTTCTATATTTTGTAGCATTTATCAGTTTCTAACATTTTCTTACATATAAAATTACTTTTGTTATCTATTTCTCCCCTAATAAAATGCAGTGTCCCATAAATAGAGAGCTAACATGCCAGGCTCACCACTATAGGCCCATTGCCTGACACATAATGGGAGTTCAATAGTTGTTGAATTAATGTTATGTATAAAAAAAAAAGAACCCCCAATTTACAACCCATAACCTAGGAATTTTTTTTTATTAAACTTCAACTAGTCTGAAATCTACTGGAAGAACAAAGACTGTGCTAAATGAAAATGAGACGTGAGGGCTGGGTAGTGGGCTTAACTTAGAAATACCAGTGTTGACAA
Source organism: Choloepus didactylus (assembly GCF_015220235.1). Classification (NCBI taxonomy): domain Eukaryota; kingdom Metazoa; phylum Chordata; class Mammalia; order Pilosa; family Megalonychidae; genus Choloepus; species Choloepus didactylus. Next base: position 54,201,215 of record NC_051312.1, read on the forward strand.
ATTTAGTGCCTCCAGTTGACAAAGCCACGTCCTTCTCTCCTCCTACCCTGCTGCTTCCTGGCCATGGGGTGGGTCAAAGAGGGAAGCAGTCTGTTTTGGATGTTTTCTTTCCTTATAGCTCCAGGCACCCAAAGACCGGTGAAATTAGTGTGAAACTGGAAGGATAACAGAAGCCTGAGCAAGTATGCCCATTCATCCCCCCTTCTTTGTGCTCATTATTCCTGAAACAGATTAACAGGTTTCTTCTGGTCTTATGGGGGAAACAAACAAACAAACAAAAACCAAAAAAACTAAAAATAAAGCTAGGAATCCATTCCCTCCCCTCTCACAGATAGGTGAGGATTTAAGACTCTAAATTTATATTTTCTCCTGTAGGTACTTTCTTAGAACGTAAAAAAAAAAAAAAAAAAAAAAAAAAAAAAAAAAAAAAGGAAAATCCCACTTTTACAGCTTGCTGGCACAGGGTTCATTTGTGTCTTTTTGAACAACTGCTCTCAAATGTCAGCAATAATAGTGAAAACAGATCCTGTGAAGTAAACTTTCACTTCATTACCTTAAAAGCAAGTTCAGAGAAACAGAGGTTTCACCTCAAAATTCACTGCCCTGTCACAGGTCGCATCAGTGTTGCCAGCACCCCTCTCTCGGGCTGCCCCCTCCCCCATCTGCTTTCCTTGTGGGCACTTTGCCTTCTAGCCCAATAGGCATTTGATAACTCAGCAGGAAGAAGCACTTCCAGAATCACTCAGCTAATATACAACATTAGTCCACTTTGTAAAATGTGAACAGCCCATTATATACAGAGAAGAAAGTAGAAGGGACATTGAACCCACAGAGGGTCCTCATGAGGCTCTTTGGAGGGGAGCATTTTCTGTTATTAGACAAAATTCTTCCACTGGTTTCAGTAGCCATGTGAGGAGCAACTTGGACTTTACAATTAAAAACAAAACAGAAGGCATCTGAGCTTCAACCCATTCTCTGCTACTGACCACTGGTCATTTGAGTAAGTCACTTACATTTTCATGACTCTAATTTTCTCATCTATTGATTGGTTCCTAACTAGCAGGTTTATTGGAAAGCTGTACAAAACAGTGGTTTAAGAGCAAAGGCTTTGGAACATTCACTGCCTTGGCTTAAATCCTGGTTCTGGTGTGACTTTAGGTAATTTACATAACCTTTCTGTGCCTCCCTTTCCTTTACTATAAATAGGTGGTCTAATAATAGTTCCTATCATATAATGTTGCTATGAGCACTAGTATAGTGGTTAAGATCACAGACGTTGGAACCGGAATGCTTACTGCTTACTAACTGTGTGATTGTGGGTGGATAATTTGAACTCTCTGTGCTTCAGTTCCCTTATCTGTAACACTGGTAGGACATCTGCTTTATTAGGTTATAAATAATAAATGAGTCAATAAAGTTAAGGAACTTTTTACACTACCTGGCACATAGGAAACACTCTTTAAATGGTAGATACTGTTAATTAGAAGACTGAATTAGATAAAATATTTAAAGCTCATATAGCATATTTATTAACTACTATGTGTTAGGTATTGTGCTGGGTACTAGAGATACAATAATGTTCTGGACAGATTGGGCTCTGCCCTTGTGATGATTATAAGCTTAGTCTAGCATTACATGGTAGGCATAATCCTACTTCTAGCTTTTCCTTCTGCCCTACCATTTCTGACTTGGTTGAAAAGCATCTCAAATATCCCTGGACTTAATTTTACCTACTATAGCCAGTGACATGATCATCACAATAATCATATGGGTAATGCAAAGGCAAGTCATTTTGTTTCCATTCATTTATAACACTTTTTCATTTCATAAACTCCTTCCTATTGAGATGGGTTCAGACTAATCCCTGCTGGTTTCAACAATCCTAGAGCTTCTTTATCGTCAAGGAACAATAAACATCACCAAATGAACTGGAAGGTCCCTGGAACTTGGGGAGATCTATGTCTGTCATGGAGAGCAAAGTCCAACCACATTGCCTGGTACCTCCTTAAGCGTAGTCTGTGAAAAAGCATTATCGCCATCTTCTGGCAGCTTGTTAGAAATGCAGAAACATTTTAACAAGATCACATGGTGATTTGGATAACAAAAAGGTTTGGGAAACACTGCACTACACCAGTGATGGTCACCCTTGGCTGCACATTGGAATCACCTGGGGAGCTGAAAAAATTACTGGTGCCTGGGTTTCTACCCCAGCATTTCTCATTTAATTGGTATGGAATATGGCCTGAGCATTTGAGATTTTTAAAGTTTTCCCAGCGATTCCTATGTGCTGTCAGAATCCACAACCACTGAGCAAATACTTACAGGTAAATACTGACAATTCTTAAGACTTTATGTCAAAACATGATTTCTTTCATGTGCTCTGAATACCAAATTTCAACGTATTGAATACAAGTCTTTTATGGTTAAGAAAGTTTTCTTCCCCAGATTTGATTGTCACAGGCTGTTTTCAGAGCCTTTCTGAAATATTTCCCCAACTGTAATTTCAGGATTTGGAGCACTGACCTGGTTATTTTCAGATGAGAAACAAAAAGTTGATTCCCTGGCGGGCTGAGCTAATGGCCATCTGTTAGAATGCAACAGTGCCAATTCTAAAGGTGGTATTTGCCACTTGATCTGATGTCAAGAGGCACCAGATGAAATCCTAGGACATTTCAGAAATCAGAGAGCAACAGATGATGAGTGAGAGCCCCTGTAGGTGGGCAATACCAAATTAGAGACACACGGAAGGGCTCTCATCTGCTTGCACCTTAGGGTCTCCATCTTGAGTGATGCCTTTATCATTTCACCTTTCCATGGACCACCGCCCCACTACTGCTACTATTCTACTGCATTTCATAATTCAGCACATGACAAAGGGAAGGAATACCTCAGGTTTGCCCCATTTTGTACTGTGTCTGAAGTCAACAATTCAGATCTCATGGAAACAATTAAAGAAAATTCTATCTGTAAAGTGCTTAGCATAGCAAGTAGCACTTAAATGGTTACTGTGATGATGATGATGATGTTTATTATTATGTTCACTTATTTATTAAATTGGAGATATTTACTTTGCGTGACTCAAAGTTCTCCAGAATCTTCCCATGGAGAAAAATTTTACATTCATTTAATATACGACCTTCTAGGAAAAAAGATTTGGGAACCCAAAGGTAGCCTTTGGTTGTTCTTAAAGATTTCTTAAACATTCATCTATAGTAAAAGATAAAGACAGCACATTGGATAAAACAGAACCAATATAGTTTTATATATCTTAAAGTAATAACAGTGGTTTCTATTAATTTCTACACAGCATGCCTTGCTAAAATATTTTTAGATTCTTCTTTCACTGTAATTTATATTAGGTGCTTTGTTGCCAGTTATGCAAATAATGAGTTCCTGTTTTATTCCTACCATTTTCTCCTTCTAAAAGATTTTGGATCAAGACTCCAGGCTCCAAATTATGTCTATGATTTTCTAAAAGATAACAAGATGGCCAGTAGGTACTAACTTTACCAGAGTTATGAAAACCTAAGAACACAGGGAACAGAAAACAAACAAACAAACAAAACAAAACAAAAAAACAAAACAAAAAAATCTCATTATGATCGCTCCCTCTAGTGGAAATTATGAAAGCAAGGTGACTGGAATAGAATAGTTCTACATTCACAGACTTCAATACAATATTTAGATACCAACTAGACCAAGTATCCAAAGTCTTAGTGAGAAAAAGGAAGATCAGTATTCAAAATGTGCATTTCTTTAGGCAATAAATTCAGGAAGAAATTGGTTTAGATTCTTCCACTTACGAATTTTAGGACCTAAAGGAAGTTACTGGAACATCTCTCATCATCCATTTTCATATGTACATAAAGAGTTCAAAACCATTTACCTAGCAGAGTTGTTGAAAGATTAAATGAAGTCCATTTCTCCCTCAATCCTTCTCCACATCAATAAAAATATGCAGCACCCAGGACACACATTTGATTCCTCCTTCTCCCTTACCTTCCATTTGGTTCAACTCAACAACACTTAACTGTTGGTTTTATGACACTACGCTCATCTGCACTCTGCCATATAGCCCAAGCCACAACTGGGCTCACCCCAACTATTGGAATAGCCTCTTATACTTTTCTGCTTTCACTCTTGTCCCAGTAAAATCCATTCTGCACATAGCAGACCGAATGGAAGGTATACCATGTCAGCCTTGACTACGACCCTTAAATAGCTTCTGTTTCGTTCTAGAAACCTCCTTACTCTGGTTTCCAAGGTCTGCAGTGTTGGGAGCTGCCTGTGCCACCCACCTCACACCCCAGCTCCCACCTGCATACTCAGCTTTAGCACACTGCTTTTCTGTCAGTTCCCCCAAAGAGGTAATGGTGTTTTAAGTCCCAGGGTCTTTGCACAAAGTGTTCCCACCCCCTGCCTATACTCCTCATTTTTCATGTGTCTCATTCCATCTCACCTGTCAGGTCTCAGTTTAAATAAAGCTTTAGGGACTTATTTAAACTTCATCCCCACCTCTCAATTTTCTTTCTCATGGCTCCCTGTTTGTTTACTTCAAAGCACTCATCACAGTTAGTAGTTATTTATTTATTTGTTCATTTAGTTTTTTTATGTCTCCACTATTAAAATTCAAGACATGAGGTACGTCTTGTTCACTGTTCTAGTTTGCTAATGCTGCCAGAATGCAAAGCACCAGAGATAGATTGGCTTTTATAAAAGAGGGTTTATTTGGTTACACAGTTACAGTCTTAAGGCCATAAAGTGTCCAAGGTAACACATCAACAATCAGGTTCCTTCACTGGAGGATGGCCAATGGTGTCCAGAAAACCTCTGCTAGCTGGGAAGGGACGTGGCTGGTGTCTGCTCTGTAGTTCTGGTTTCAAAATGGCCTTCTCCCAGAATGTTCCTCTCTAGGCTTCAGCTTCTCAAAAATGTCACTCTTAGTTGCTCTTGGGGCATTTGCCCTCTCTTAGCTTCTCCGAAGCAAAAGTCTGCTTTCAATGGCCATCTTCAAACTGTCTCTCATCTGCAGTTACCCGCTCATCTTCTGTGCATTCTTCAAAGTGTCCCTCTTGGCTGTAGCTCCTCTTCAAACTGTCACTTTCAGCTGCACAGAGTTCCTTCTGTTTGTCAGCTCATTTATATGGCTCCAGAGATTTAATTTAGACCCACCCTAAATGAGTGGGGTAACACCTCCATGGAAATTATCCAATCAGAGTCTTATCCACAGTTGTTTGAATCACATCTTCATGGAAACACCCAAAGGATTCCAAAATCTAATCAACACTAATATGTCTGCCTGCACAAGTTTGCATCAAAGATAATGGCATTTTGGGGGATATAATACATTCAAACCAGCATATTCACCTTTAGATTTCTAATAACCTGTAGAGTTGGTGCTTTTTAAGAGATGAATAAAGAGATGAGTTCATTTTTATAAAATCACTCAGTACAAGTTGGCATGAGGGGCCCTTACTAATTGTCAGTCCTTTTTCTCTTCCCAGGAATGTATGGGCTCTACCAGTTCTCCCTTCTAGTAGCAATTACGAGCTACCCTTCTTGTTGTTCCACTTCCTAAATACTTTGCAATTACCTGTGGGCAAGGTGCTTCTGCCTATGCTTGCAGAGCACACTTGTAGCAAAGCTAATAAACCTTAAGTTCCAGGGTCCCTCACTGGCCAGGACTTTCCAAGACCATGAGAGGAGCCTTTGCAATATGCTTACATCAACATATGTTTTGATAACTTTTGCAAAAGTAAGATAGGTATGGGAACAGACAGGTGAATGAATCACATAAATTAAAATGGGGTTTAAAAGTAGTCCCTGAACAAGAAAATGTGAAATGCAGTGAAATCACACAGAACATATCTGAAAGGGAATTTAAAATGCACTTCCATATTTCACAGCAATCTTAAAAATTTACATGGCACTAATACTAGTAGCAAGTTGTGAAACAAAACACAAATTTTAAAACCAATAGGAATAATTTTAAGTATCCAATCAACCATTTTAAAGGAAGCAATGATTTGTTTTTTGTTTTTTTTTCTGCAGAAAATGTTCTAAAAATGCTTACAAATCAAAATGCAATCAAAGAATATGTAGTAAACATGTAAGAAAATGAGTATAGAGTTTTGCCAGCAGCTATTTAAGACATATCTCATGTTATTTTTATGGATTTTGTGATGTTTGTGGCTTTTGTGAAAAACTTATAGTTTTTATGATTTATTTTCTCATTTACTTTTTAAATTTTATATTTGTAACTTTATATTCTTTTTCTTCAGAAGTCCTCCCAAATTAAAGACTCCTCAGGTTTCACAAAACCTGGATCTGCTCTGTTGTTTGATTAAAATGATACAAAGTTGTAGCAGGGTACATGACGACTGGAGTCTAAAGGAATGCTGGAACACCGCATTTACAACCGAGCGCAGCTCGACCTTTAGATCAGGAGGTCTTGCGCTTTGTGTAAATATCTCCGGTCAGAAACTTCTGGTTGTTCTCAGATTTTCCTAGCCCCTAAGATGTTATCTTAAAAATGTATGCTTTCGATCAGCATGTCTTACGTACTCCTTTCCTATGCACGTGGTCATTCATAGCTAAAAATAGTAACACTGCAAATGCTATATAATAAGAACACAAAGAATAAAGCTTAAGCTGTTGCTTGCATGAGGAGAGAATCTCCTTCTTTCACGTGTCTCTGGCTCGATATTTTGCAGGACAAAATACCAGCCCACAGAACGTAAGTATTTTTCAGCTGGATATATTGGAAATACATTCTACTGTTTTTGATTTTTAAAATTGAAATAAACTACATTTTAATAAACTTCCTTTTGTTACTACCACAAAGTGACCTACACAATGCTAGGAGTAATTGATTTAACTTTTTAGCTAAAGTAATATCATCTTGTCTTTTTCAGAAAGAAAACATAAGTGGTATGATTTTGAAAGTGGAGAGAAATTGGATCAAAAGGAAATTATTATTGGGAAAAAAGTATGAATCCAAAAGTGAAATTAATATACAGAGTGCGGGCTATAAGATACTTTAATTAGATGTTGGCAACAAATTTATCTCTGAGTTTCATACAGGCAACAAAAATAAATAAACACAGTCAGATAGTAATCAGATAGATAGATCTACTAAAGCAAAAAGCAAACAAAAACAAACCTAGCCATTTGTTCAGGTAGCACAGCTCAGATTAATTCCTAGATACCAGATATATGCTTTTCTCTAGCGGTTTATGAGAAGGACATTCCATGAAGATATGAAGAGCCTAGTCAACTGTATTTCAAGCAAAAATGAGTTTTGGAAAGTTTTTTTATGATATCTTTCAATGTGGGTTCATGATATATAATAGCAAACTGAAGTTCAGGAAAAAGGAATCCTATTGACAGCCAAAAAAAAAAATAGGCCTGAACTCTTCTCCACAGATCCCTGCTACTATTTCTGACAGAGAGTAGAAAGTGAGTGGATGCAGAGCAATGAATTTCACTTTTTTTCCCTCCTTGGCACAGGAGAATCTGAATTATGGCTATTCGATGCAGTCCTTTGATGAGCTAGCTACATGGTGTAACATGCACATGAGCTGGGCTGGTGCTGACATCTTTCAAAAGAGGTGAGGAGCCTCATGAAGACTTGGGTCCAAATATAAAGCCTTCTTAGCTCTAGATGGAGGAGGAGCCAAAGGAAGTTGCAGGGCAAGGATAAGTCCATTCAAGGAGTACTTTCAGGAATCCATTGGTACACAATCAAGTTCTTGGGCTTATTAAATTCTTTGTGTTTTTAAAATAGCAAACATAAATTCTTCATGCTGCTCTGCCAAAATATTGTTTACCTGATCTCTTATAAAGGTTTTTCCTGTCTCTTATTTCCTCAAGTGAAGTTTCCTAGAGTGGGGTCAAAAGTTATTATATACAATTGCTCCAGATTTGAAGATTTTTGCCAAATTTTAGTTTTTGTAGCTCAAAGATTTCCATAATCTTTTCAAAGGAAGTATGAAGAGGAACCTCTCGCTCAGGTGATCTGAGGTAGAGTTGGACAGGATGTGAACTAATAACAGTTTAGGAGCAGGGTCTCTCTAGGCCTATCTCAATTATTTTATTCTCTTAACCTTCCTAGTCTCTGCAGCGTGAAGATGAGCTCAGAAAAACTATTCCAAAGATGAATATGAGGAGCATATCATTATTTTCTATTGTTCATTCATTCATTCAATCATTCATTCACTAATTTCTTTAACAAATAAAGTGCCTACTATAGCAATATATACAGAACATAGATTTTGAACCCAGAATTCCTGTCAATTATGAGCCCTGTGACCTTGGGTAAGTTACTTAGCAATTTTTTGTCTTTATTTCCTCATCTACAAAATTGAGATAATGTTAATTACCTCATAAGACTTAAGTGAATTACTATATGAAAAGTATTTGGAACAGTGTTTGGTACAAAGTATTGTTATTACTATGTACATTGCTGGGGCTAAAGCAATGATCAAGACAGACATTATCCACGTTCTTACCAATAGGAATACCATGAGAATGCACCTGTCCAATCTCTGACTGCCCAAATTAGTTGTCACTTTAGTGCAGAGGCCACATGGCTGCTCCCAGTCACTGTACTGAGTGTGGCAGGGTTGCTAAGGCAGTGTGGTTCCCAGGGGATGGGGACCCCCATGGATAAGCGACTTTGGTTCCAGGACTTGTGAAACTTAGATCTGTATCACAATCTAAGACTTTTCTTACACACTTTCCTTCCTTCCCTCTCTCCTCTGGAGGGATTAGACCTATATCACTGTCTGATGGCCTCTCTCAGCCTCCTCATAGCCTCCTCCTATTCCTTCCCCAAGGATGTTCCCTCATGGGCCTTGTCTCAATAAATGTCTTGCATGTCTAATCCAGCTGTGGAGTGTACTTCTCAGAGGACTCAAGCTAATATAATAGGGAGCAAATTGGTAAACATGTTGCATATATATATATATGTGTGTATATATGTGTGTGTGTGTATATATATACATATATGATTTATTATAGGAATGGCCTCACATGATGATCATGGGGATTGGCAAGTTTGAATTCCATAGGGCAGGATGCAAGTTGAAAACTCAAATAAAGGTGATGTTGAATTCTCCAGGATAACTTGACTGTCTGAATTAGAAGCAGCAATTCTTCTTTATGACTTCTGAAATTATAAGTTCATGCTTTTAAAACCTTCATCTGATTGGATGAGGAGACTTCCTTCATTCCTTATTGATTGTAGATGTATTGAGCCATACATGCAATCAATGGACTATAGATGCAAATCCGTCTATGAAAATCTGTTGCAGTAACAATCAGGTCAGTCTTGTTTGATCAAACTACTGGTCACCACAGCCTAGCCAAGTTATCACATGAAATTAACTATCACACATATGTGTTAAGACTGATATTTTGCTTCTACATCTTTGAATGCGCTATTTCTTCTTCTTAAAGCACCTCCATCACATTTTCAGGATTGGGTGGCGGAATTTCTTTTCCCCTAGATTTAATGAGGTCCAAGTTACATACAATGAAAATCATCCATTTTAAGTGTATAGTTTGACAGCTGTACATACAACCATATAACCACTATCACAAACTATAAAACATATCCATCACCCTAAAAAGTTGCTTGTGTACTTTAGAAGTGAATCCCCTCCTCAAACCCCAGCTTCATGCAATTACTCATCTGCTTTCTGCCATCAAAACTGTGACTTTTCTAGATTTTTTTTTGTAAATGGAATTATACTATATATATAATTGTATTAATGTATTAAGATGTTGGAGTTCTGTTAGTTAAGAGAGCAGAAATACATTTAGCAGGTATAGGCATTTTTAATGCTCTCATTATCTCAGCACTCGTTCGTTTTCTGAAGCACTCTCTCCATACGAATACAAGATGAAGAATTCTTTGCAATCCCAAAACACATTCTGCTTGTATTTACTTGTAAGAAGGAAACATGTCAGAGTGCAGATGATTTGAAATGAAAGAGACTGAACTAAAAAACACAATAGTCTAAGTATTCATAGACATTGAGACAGCCAGGCCCCTTCAAAATTATTCCCAGCATCCAGAAACGATAGGAGGAAAGACAAGGAGGGTTGCTTAACCTAAAACATCAGTATTTGACCTTGAACTATGGAGTAAGAACTATAGAAAGATACAAATTTGTTGGTTCTTGAATTCTTTCTAGATAATAAGGCACCCTATTCTCTAATTTCCTGAACTACCAACCACTATGTGAGTACCAATGAGAATTGCTAGGAAAAGGACATACATTTTAGAAAAAGACACAATTCATGCTAAGCCTACATTAGAAACTGAGCTTGACCACAGGAAACAGAGTATTTCTTTCTCCATAAAAAGATATAAAATACAGGGACTGAACCAAAGGCTGCTCTTGTCCCTGCCAACCATCTGCTCTTAAGCATCCTCAGACTTCCCTACATTAACTGCTTCATAAAAATTCAACTAACACTCTTAAATCCTTAATTAAAAGGTGATAAAGTTTACGTAGACCATAGCTTTCTCTCAATAGAGAGTCCAGAATACTTCTGCAGTTATCCATTATATTTTTAGTATCAGTGGCACACAGAATAATGGAGAGATTTTCTAAATGCTCCTATGCTATTAACAATCACAGGAAAGTAGGAATCTGAAAGACCTGGAGAAGGGATCATGGATGCAACTCTCAGAATTTTCATTTTGCAACTCTGTGAGTAGTGATTCTTGTCTCTGATGCTCACAAAGACCATTTGCAGAGACAAAATGAAGGAGACACCTCTGTTGGAGCTGCTCTTTTTAATGTGTGGTCCTGAAATCTTCTTCCATATGCATTCTCTGTGCTTCCTCTTAAATACAAAATCAGAAAGTCCTACAAAGTTGGAAGAGATTACCTTGTTACATCTCCCGGTTTTCTCAATTTTATCACTTAAGGATCAATCCATACATGATTTAGATCATGATTTAAGCTTTTGCATAAATTCGTACGAAGATCACTATTCCTACCACCTATAATTTTATATAAAACATAAGAGTTTCTTCGTCCTCAAGTCATCAAAAATTAACTATATAGGACAATGGTATGGCAGTTTAGTAGCAATTTCTATTAAACCAAGGAAATGATTTAATGTCAAAAAGGTGCAGGTGCATGTAAGAGACATTTTTTTAAATTTTTTTTATTTATTGAGATTGTTCACATACCATTCAATTATCCAAAGATCCAAAGTGTACAATCAATTGCCCCCAGTACCATCATCATACAGCTGTGCATCCATCATCACAATTAATTTTTTTTCAGTTTTTAGAACATTTTCATTACTCCAGAAAAGAAATACAGACAAAAAAAAAAGGAAACTCAAATCCTCCCATACCCCTAACTATCCCCCCTCCATTGTTGACTCATAGTATTGGTATAGTACATTTGTTACTGTTGATGAAAGAATGTTAAATTACTACTAACTGTAATTAGTTTGCAATAGGTGTATTTTTTCCCTATATGCCCCTCTATTATTTTTTTTAAAGTTTCAGAATAGTATTTACTTTTCAGATATTTATAGTCTACTTATTTGATATCACAAAATAGTGGCCATGTTACAAATTTTACAGATGAGGATATTGTTGCACTACTCTCACCATACATAGGTTGCAGAATAAATCTGAATACATATCAATACTTCCCCTTCTTCCTCCTTTGTATTTTTATGAACATGCCTACACATAACCCTTGCTAAGCAAATTATTTTTGTCTGAACCAAGGAGGTAAATGCATTGAGATAATTTTGTTTTGTTTATAGGACTTCTCACTGCAAACTATACAAGCTTAGGGATCACAGAGTAAATAGTTTTTTTTTTTTTTTTGGCCAAACCCTCTATCTGAACTCAGAAGCTAAAATGTTCAGTATTTTCCATTAACTATGCAATAAATGGCAAATCTTGGGTCCACAATTAATGTTCTTTTGTTTCAGTGTATGAAATAGAAGTTAATAATTGCCACTTAAATTTAGTAGTTCAGTGACTACAATAACAGATGTCTCTCCATATATAAATAGACATTTTCACCAAAACTGCTCTCTATATGCCTTTGCTCTATATATCCCATGCCTATCACCAGACAGTGGCATCTAATCTACATCAACCAATAAAACATAATTAATAATACACATTTTTCAATGGTCTCAAAAAGTGTAAGAGTATTCCTTTGGATTTTCAAAAGAAGTCTACATTTTCAGACTTAAATTTAATAGTTTTTAATTATTCTTAGTCTAATTTCTGTTTTAACAATTAGGAAACTAAGAGTCATCTTACAAGTTAAGTGAGATGACCACATTTACAATCAGCAAGTCAGAAAAGTGGGGCAAGTGACTTCATCTTCTGACTTTTAGTGTTTCAGAGAGAATGCCATACCATAAACCTGAGTTATCCATTTGAAATAGAGTGAAAAAAATGGTTGCAGGGAATAGGATGTGATACCAAGTATGTTTTCTCCTTCATAATGTCACCATTCTGCAATGTCTGTTTATTCCTCTCTGAAATACAGAATTAAAAATAATTTAATATAGGGTTGTGTCTACTGATGACTATGATGGTAATAAAGCCAAACTTATATTCAGTGGTCACTATATGACTTAAAAATGCATCTTCATCTAATATTATGGAACCTTTCTCCATATCTCTCTCTTCTTTCTTTGTTTCTCTGTTGGTAGGGCTCCCTTTAGTATCTCAAGTAGGGCAGGTCTTTTATTAGCAAAATCTCTCAACATTTGTTTGTCTGTGAAAAATTTAAGCTCTCCCTCAAATTTGGAGGAGAGCTTTGCTGAATAAAGAATTCTTGGTTGGCAATTTTTTCTCCCTCAGAATTTTAAATATGTCATGCCACTGACTTCTCGCCTCCACGGTGTCTGCAGTGTAGTCACTACTTAGTCTTATGTTTTTTCCTTTGTATGCAGTGAATTGCTTTTCTCTTGCTGCTTTCAGAACTTGCTCCTTCTCTTCAGTAGTTGACAGTCTGATCAGAATGTCTCAGAGTGGGTTTATTTGAATTCACTGGAAATATATGCTTTGTGTATTTATGTTGTGTAGAAGTTTTGGGAAATTTTCCCCAAGTTCTTTGAAAACTCTTTCTAGACCTTTACCCTTCTCTTCCCCTTCTGGGACACCAATGAGTCTTATATTTGGATGTTTTATTTTATCTATCATATCCCTGAGGTCCATTTTGATTTTTTTTTATTTTTTTCCCCATTCTTTCTTTTGTTCTTTCATTCCCCATTTTGTTGTACTCCAGGTTGCTGATTCATTGTTCAGCTTCCTCTAGTCTTGTACTATGAGTATCCAGAATCTTTTTAATTTGGTCAACAGTTTCTTTTATTTCCATAAGATCATCTCTTTTTTTTTTTTATTTACTCTTGAAATTTCTTCTTTGTGCTCTTCTAGGCTCTTCTTCATGTCTTTTATATCCTGTGCCATGCTCTTCTTCATGTCCTTTATATCCTGTGCCATGGTCTCATTGTTTGTCTTTAGTTCTTCGATTAATTGCTCCAAGTACTGCATCTCCTCTGATCTTTTGATTTGGGTGTTTGGGTCTGGGTTATCCATATCATCTGGTTTTATCATAAGCTTTAAAATTTTCTGTTGTTTCTAGGCCTCTTGGGATTTGCTTAACTTGATAGGGTTCTTTTAGGATATGTAGGCTAATTCAGAGACTTCTCCCTAATTGTCAGATCTACAGCTTGGTGGTGTACACTTTCTCTAACTAACAAGCAGGTGGTGTCTGTGAGCCACCTATTCTCCTCAAGCCAGTTCTTCCCAATTTTGTCTTTGTGGTGTGTAGGGTCTGATTCTTGTGGGGTCCAATTGGTGCACTAGTTTTGCATGTGTAGTTGGTGTTGTCTGCCCTGAACGTGGGGTGTGTGTCTGAGCAGTTAGGGAGAGAGGGTGGCTTTAACAATCAAACTTCCCAGGTGTTCCTGGAGATTTAAGGCTATTCTAAGAGTCTAAACCTTCAGTTCGGTCTCACCATGGACTGTCTCTGCCGCTGACCCACAAGTCCTTGGTATTGGCATATGGACCCTGGGATTTCCAAGTGGGTCCCTATTCCAAGCTGTACCCTTCTAGGGCCTGTGCTGAGGGAAGGCTGTGCTACATTATAAGTGTGTGCTGTCCCTCAAGGGAAGTTCTGGGCTGCCAGGCCGTGTAGGGGCATTCTCAGCCTGCTTAAAGGATGGCTGAATGGGACATGCCAATCTCCCTCCTTTCATACCACTCTGCCCCCCCAGCTCTGGGACAACCAGCTGTGGGTGTGTGAAAGGCCACTGTTCATGCCAGACACTGTAGCGTGTATGTGCATTGCTGGAAACACTTCCTGTTGCACTGGGTTTCCTGGTGCAGCTCTGGGCTATGGCGCCGGTGCTGGGCAGGAGCGTTCCCAGCCCGCTGGGAAGATGGCTGCAAGGGGCATGGTTTCTCTCCTCTTTTGGCTAACCCCTGCCTGCCTCCCTTGGAGATAATTAGCAGCAGGTGTGCAAAAGGCTGTCGCCCACATCAGATACTGAGGCGTACCCACAAATTGTGGAGACACTGTTCCTGTCACACTTCCCTGTGCAGTCCCCGCCACCATATCCACAACCACTTTTGTGCTTTTAAAAAGAACTAGTTTGACTCCAAATGCCAACCCACGGCTTCTCCACACTGCAGCGTGGCTGCTGGACATTCAGCAGGCCCACTCACTTGCTCTGGATGCAGACTCCCGGCCTCACCAGGTGGTCATTCCCTTCGGATCCACCAGACCCTGCCCAGCTGGTGCATTGCTAGAACTGGTGTTCTGGGTGACCCTTTGGCCTTTATCTACTATTTTTCATGGAGGTATTTTTTTGTACTGTCTCTCCTAACCGACATCTTCCAGAGGTCTGGATCCACAGTTTGTTAGATCATAAGATTGCCACTAATCTAACCAAGTGGAGATTTCAGACTTTACAGAATTAGTTCAGAAAAGTCACTAAACAAACAAACAGCAGCAGTAACAAATCCTGTGGAGGTAGAGATTCTGATTCCCATAGTTCCCATGTTACATTATTTAAAATGTCTAGCTTTCAATAAAGAATGCAAATAAATAAAATGTATAGCCCATACACAGGGGATAAAAAGAGAAATTAATAGAAACGCTCCCAGAGAAGTCCACATTTTGGACTTACTAGACAAAGACTATTTTAATAAGTCCAAAGAACTGAAGGAATGCTTGTCTATGGAAGTAAAGTATGTGAATAGTGTCTTGTCAAAAGAGAATATCAGTAAAACAATAGAAATTATTAAAAAACAGAAATTCTGGAGTTAAAAATGCAATAACTGAAATGAAAAGTCCACTAGAATTTTGTTTCTCAACAACACATTTGAGAAGACAGAAGAAAGAATCAGTAAACTTGAAGAAAGGTCAATTAAGAACAGAAAGGAAAAAGGAACAAATAAAAATGCACAGAAACTCAGACACTTATGGGAATCTAAAAGGGAGTCTTAGAAAGAAGGGAGGAAGAGGTTGAAAAATATTGAAGAAATAATGGCCAAAAGCTCCCAAAATTTGAAGAAATATATACAATCTACTCATCTAAGAAGCATAACAAAACTCCAGAAGGATAAATTCAAAGAAGTTCACACCTAAATGCATCATAATCAAACTGTCCAAAGCCAAATAATAGAATCTTGAAAGCAGCCAAAGAGAAACGACTCATCACATACAGTGGACCTCCCCACTCCGACCCCAATAAGATCAACAGCTGTTTTCTCATCAGAATCTACACAGGTCAGCAGCAGTGAGATGATATATTCAGTGCAATACAAGGAAAATACTGTAAGCCAAGAATACCGTATTAAGTAAAACTACCCTTCAAAAATGAAGGAGAAATTAAAACATTCGAGATAAGCAAAAAATTGAGAGAGCTTGTCACTAGGAGAACTGCCCTACAAGAAATATTAATGGGCATCCTGCAGGATGAAATAAAAGGAATCTACACAGTAACTCAAAGCCACATAAAAAATAAATAAGTTTGGTAATGCCAACTATGTAGGTAAATGTAAAAGAGTATGTTTTAGTTTCCTGGGCTGCTCAAAGGGTTGGCTTAAACAATGCAAATTTATTATCTTACAATTTGAGGCCAGGAAAATGTTCAAATCAAAGCATCATCAAAGCAATGCTTTCTTCCCAAAGACCAACTGCCAGCAATCCTTGGCTCCTCTGCCACATGGCAGCATCTGTTGGTCTGCACTTTCTCTTCTGGGTTGCATTGCTTTCAGCTTCTTGCTTCTGTGGCTTTCTCCCTTTTTGTATTTATTTCATTTATAAAGGACTCCAGTAAGAGGATTAAGTAAGACCCATCCTGAATGAGGTGAGTTACACCTTAAACTGAAGTTAGCCTTATCAAATGGCCCTATTTACAATGGATTTATACCCACAGGAATGTATTAGTTTAAGAAAATATTTTTCTGGGGTACATACAGTTCCAAACCACAACACAGTATACATGAAATTTTTGTTTGTAACAGTTTTTTTCTCCTTTCTCATTTAAAAGGCAACTGTGTGCAGTAATAGTTACAAAAATGTGTTTCTGGGTACATAATGTGTAAAAATGCAATTTATATGATAGTAACAGCACAAATGAGTAGGGAAGGACCAGAGCTATATAAAAGCAAAGTTTCTCAATACTACTAAAATTAGGGTGGTATTAATCTGAACTAGACTGTTAAAATTTAAGATGTTCATTGTAATCCCTAGGGCAATTAAAAAGAATTAAATTTTAACACAGAGAGAAAGAGATGACAATGGAATTAAAATTGTATTCTAGAAAATTTCTCTTTAATGTGAAAAAGGACAGTAGTGGAGGAATAGAAGAGCAAGAAAGAATTAGGCATATAGAAAACAAATAGCAGACATAATTAACAATTTCATTAAATGACAATGGATTGAAAACATCAATTAAAAGCAGATATTGGCAGAATGGATTAAAAATAAAGCATGATCTAACTGTATATATTCTATAAGAGACCCACCTTAGATTCAAAGACATCAGTAGGTTGAAAGTAGAATGATGGACAAAGATATACCATGCAAACAGTAACAAAAAAATCTGAAGTGGTTATACCAATTTCAGACAAAATAGACTTATAGGCAAAAATTGTTACTAGAGACAAAGAGGGACATTTATCATAATAAAAGTAGATACCCTAATTATAAACGTATATGCATCCAACAACAGAGCTCCAAAATACATGAAGCAAACACTGACAAAGTTGAAGGGAAAAATAGACAATTCAATAATAATAGTTGGAGACTTCAATATGCCACTTTCAATAATGAATAGAACAACTAGACAGAAGATCAACAAGGAAACAGGAGACTTGATCAGCACTATAAACTTATCAGACATAAAAGGAATCTACAGAACACCTAACACAATAACAGCAGAATACACATTTTGTAAGTGCACATGAAACATTCTTCAGGATAGATCACATATTAGGACATAAAACTAGTCTAAATACATTTAAAAGGATTGAAACTATGGGAAGTATGTTCCCCAAATACGAGGAATGAAATTAAAAATAACAAAAGGAAAATTTAGAAATTCACAAGCATTTTGAAATTAAAACAACACACCCCTAAAAATCCAGCTGGTGTAAGAAGGAAAAAAAAAGGATGATAGAAAGTACCTTTAGATGGAAGGAAATGAAAACATAGCATGCCAAAACTTATAGAAAGCAGTGAAAACAGTGATTAAAGGAAAATTTATAACTGTATATTAAAAAAAGAAAAAAGTATGAAGTGCTACAACATAAGTTAACTTCCAAAAATCCTTAATGAAATAAGCCAGTCACAAAATTTTGCCTATTGTATGATTCCATTTATATGAAATGTCCTCAATAGCAAATACATAGAATTCAAAAGTAGATTAGTGATTGCCGAGGGCTTGAGTGGGGACAGGGTTGGAACAAATGGGAGTTACTCTTAACAGGTATAGAGTTTCTTTTGGGAGTGAAGAGGTATTTTAAAATTGATTGTGATGATGGTTGCATAACTCTCTGAAAATGCATAAACCTATTGAATTGTATACTTTAAACATGTGTTCTACATGGTATGCCAATTATATTTCAATAAAGATAAAAATATCAAAGTGGAGATGTCTAACACATCATTGGATATCTGGAGGTTTAAAGACAAGATCTGCATAAAGTATGATAATGTCTAAAGTCATGGGACTTAAGGAGATGATGGCACAGAAATTCTCAAAGGTAAGAACAAGAATTCTTTACATTTTTAAAATATATTGATGATTTAAAAACATTTTGTTAATGTGGGCTATGTCTCTTGATATTTACCATATTTAAAATATGAAAAGAGCATTTTTAAATCATGAGAAAACAAGCAAAAAAAACCAAATGGTGATGGACAACTGGATATCTTCATGCAAAAGGATAAATATGGACCTGTATCTGACAACATACGTAAAAATTATCTAACATTGGGTCATAGACTTAAAAGTAAGAGTTAAAACTATAAAAGTCCTAAAAGAAAACAGAGGTAATTCTTCACAACTTTGTATTAGGCAATAGTTTCTTAGATATGACAACAAAAGCACAAGCAACTTGTATTATTGTGTGTTCTCTAAAGAACAGTCAACAGGATATATATGCCAATATTAAGAAATTTATTATAGGAATTTTTATTATAGGAATGTGAACTTGGGTATTGTCAGGTCTGAACCCCATAGGGAATTCTCCCCAGGAGAAGCTGGTTAGCTGAAGTAGATATAGAAATTCTTATTTCTGACTGGCTGAAATAATCAGTTCTCCCTTTAAGGCCTTCAGCTGATTGGATGAGACTTCTCCTGATCAGCTATAGACAGTCAACTGACTAATGACTTCAATCCATAAAATATCTTCAAAGTAACAATCGAGCCAATGTTTACTTGACCAAACAACTGGACACCATAATTTAGCAAAGTTGACACATGAAATTAACCATCATACCACCAAAGAACAAATTAGATAAATAGAACTTCATTAAAATTAAAAGCATTTGTTTCAAAAGACACTATTAAATAAAGTGAAATGCTTATTTACAGAAAAGGAGAGAACTATTTTCAAATAATATATCTGATAAGGGTTTAATAACCATAATATATATAGAACTCCTGCAACTCGTGAGCAAAAAGACAAATAATCTAATTAAAATATGGACAAAGGACATGAAAAGACAATCCTCCAAAGAAGATTTAGAAATGGCCAATAAGCACATGAAAAGATGCTCAAAATTATTAGCCACAGTGAAATACCACTTCACACCCACTTGGATGTCTACTATTTAAAAATAAGAGAAAAGGAAAAGAAAGGAACAGAAAGGAAAGGAAAGGAATGGAACAGAAAAAAATGGAAATGAAAGGAAAGAAAAGAAAAGACCAATGTTGCATGGTGAGGATATAGGGAAATCAGAACACTCATACATTGCTTCTGGGTATGTAAAATGGTACAGCTACTGTGGAAAACAGTTTGGCAGTTCCTTAAAAGTTATACATTAAAAAAAGAGTTATATAGAATTAGCATACAACCCAGCATTTCTACTCTTAAGTGTATACCTAAGAAAAGTGAAAACATATGTTTACAGAAAAATTTGTATATGAATAATCATAGCAGCATTATTCATAATAGGCACGTCTATCAACTAAGGAATGGAGAAACAAAGTAATATATTATTCTGCCATAAGAATTAATGAAATATCGTTACATGCTATGACATGGATGAACACCAAAAACATTATGCAAATTGAAAAGAAACAGAAACAAGAGGCCTCACATTGTATGACTCCATTTATATGAAATGACATAATAGGCGAATTCACAGAGACAGGATGTGGATTTGTGGTTACCAGAGGCTGGGGGTGGGTGGGGATGGAGAGAGTCTACTAACAGGTGTGGGGATTACTTCTGAAGTGATGAAAATATTCTGGAATTAGATAGTGGTGATGGTTACATAATCTGGTGAATATAGTAAAAACCACCACTCAGGTGCACACTTCAAAAGAGTGAATTTTATAGTTTGTGAATTTTATATTGATTTAAAAAAAGTAAAACGGAAAAGGAAAAAATTCTGGGAAACTGGTGAAAATTAAAAGTTACATGGGACCTCTCATTAATATCTTTGCAACTTCCTGTCACTCATAATTATCTCAAAATAAAAAGTTAAAAACAAAAAAGAAACTTATGAGTCTTAACCAATTAAAATGTAAGGATCTTAGTTGGATCCCTGTTCAAACAAACTGCTAAACATTATAAGGTTATTGGGAAAAGAAGACATTGACTGACTAGATATTTGAAAGAACTAAAGAATTATTTATTTTTTATTTTTTATTTTTAGGTGTGACAATGGTATTTTTTGAGTCTTTGTTATTTAGAGATACATACTGAACTATATATGTATTTTCTTCAAAATAATCTAAGGGGTGGGGGTGGGCTGGAAAAAATGAAACAAGTGATTGTGATTTGATCATTGTCGAAGCTGACCTTTGCATACTTTGGAGTCATTAAATTATTATCTATATTTTTATAAAATGTTTGATAATTCTCATTATAAAAGTTTTTAACATGTGGGCTCTGCAGACAGAATGACTCAGTTCTGATCTTTGCTTTGCCACTTAATGGATATTTGATTTTGGGTAGTGTACTCAATCTCTCACTAAAGTTTCCTCTTTGTGAAATGGGGATAATAAGAATATTGATTTCATATTCTGAGGAATCAAGGAGGCAGTCTATATAAAGCATAAGAAGTCTTATATGTAAGTACCCAAAAAATGTAAGCTATTGTGTTAAGCTGTTGATACTGCAGAGAGGGAGAATTTGGGGCTTTCTCAATTCTGATTCTTTATGATTGATTTTATGGTAGTTTTCTAACTTTGTTTTTTCGAGGTGGGGTATCTTTAACAAAATCTAATTCAAATGTTTAATATGTATATAAAAGAGCTAAGGGTAGTGCAGATCTGGCTTAAGTTGGGGAGGTCTTAAGTGTTCTACTTCTTTTACCTCTTCTTCCTTACACCAGTGGACCCTGAGAGCATGTTAAAAAACCACTAATATTTTCTCGATAGGATGGCTGCTGGATTTGTTGAGTTAATTCATACAGAAATCACTCAGTCTCCAGAACAGACAGTTCCACAGGGCTCAGTTTCCTCAAATCCAAACTGAAAATGAAGATATAAATGGTTTTAGTCTGAAGGATGTGCCAAGGTTATAGATGGTCAAACTCAGCACTTAATAAGCCATCTTTCAATCTAAATCAGTTTACATAGCTTGAGTTAGATTTAAGTAATTAATATTTTTCAGTAACTTTTGAAAATTAATTAATTAATTAACAACTACATGCCAGGCAGGCATTGTGTTTTGTACTAGGAATGTGGCAGTGTCAGACAAGTTCCTTACTGTTTTGTGTTCACAGGTCTCCTTTTTATTCCAGAGACTTGAAAAAAAGGCAATTCAGAGATATCTGGTAAGGTTTCAGTTTGCATATATTATTTTAATGTCTCAGCACTATTTTCAATATTATAAAATAGTAAATCAAGAATAAGCTTTATTTTTGAAGCACCTTCAACATCTCTGGGAAAGACCTGATCTCTCCCAGCACTTGAAAGGAGCTAGTTGAGATAAGAACCCCCAAGAAGAAATCCTTAGAGACTCAGGGGAGGGAGGATTCATTTCCTCTCTCCCGGATTATTGTTATAGTTGCCAGCCCTGTCTTCCTTCCCCCAGTTTTTTTCACCTTCAGTCCATCCTACCACACCAAGCTGTCTCTCCGTAGAACACTGCAACTTCCCTAAACTATCCCTTGAAGCCCATGTAGTGATCTCTGTGGACTCGTGCATAAAAGTAGGAAGGTAGAGCTGTCTGCATAGACACAGTTTCTAGTATACAAATCCCAGGACACAGCACACACACAGCACACACACACACACACACACACACACACACACACACACACACACACACACACACACACGAAAGGCATCTTTACTTATAATTTCTTGTTTTAATTGACAAGCTTTTGGTTTTAGCTGACCCAAAATGATAGTATGAAAAAATACTCATGCTGAAGACATTGTTATTTGATGAAACTAAGATTTATCTGTTTTTCAGGTGAATGGATTTATTTCTGATTTAAATTGCCCGGGTGCCAAATGAGTGAAGATAGAGCGAAATCCCTGCAGTGCAATATTAACGGAAGCCACTAGAGGGCAAGCGTACTTCGTGCCGTGACGGGATAGCAAGCTGAGGCTTTAATTCTGAGCATGATTGAGCAGCGAAGGTGACCTGAGCAGAGGTTAGCGAGAGCCCATTATTGTAAAAGAAGAGGTCAGTCAATCAAGTGACAGGGATGAAATCTCATTTGAGTCACTTTGACGCAAAGCTGACCAGTTATATCCATCAGAGCCCATAGGAACTGAAAACCAAAAGACAAGAGTATCGTTTTGATGGAGGTGAACTCTAGGGGGAGAAAAGGGTGAAACAACTAGGTTAACCAGTTTTACCTTTACATGAGAGCAGTGGGGGCGTTTTTAAACACATTTAATGGGCTACTGAAAACATGGCCCAACCTGATGCAATCCGAACAAAGGAACAGGATGAGCAGTGCTGTTTTAACTGAAAATAATAGCTTATCTATTGCTGAAACATGACCCCCAATGGGATGTCCATATTTATGGGAACTTGTTCATTTGGAAACTGATGCCTATTTGAATATAAGCATGACCTTCCTAAGATAGACTGTATGCAGACAGTCTCAATTAGGTTTAACGTCTTGGGGTTCTTCTGAAAATTTACAAAAGCTACACAAATATGAAATTATCCTGTAAAAACAAAGTCAGAGTTTCTTAAAGGAGGTTGATGTGTCACGTGCCTCAGACTTACTTGGGGATTGTTGCTAAGATTTTAATTCCAAGGTTCCACCCCAGATCTTCCCAATCAGAATTATTAGGTAGGGCCTAGGCATTAATTAGCAATGTTCATAAGGACCTTAGGTGATTCCTTTATATGCAAGGCCATTTGAGGACAAAGAAGTTTGGTATCCCCTGGGACACCTGCCTGATGATACTTTCTGTGTTAGGCAATTTTTGTTTGGTCAGGCTCTAAATTGCAGCTCAGGGTTGCAATCTATTTGCTTACACACAAATACCCAGTTTTATAAAGTGGGCATGGCCTCACTTGTGTGGATTGCTTGTATTTGGTTGCAAACCCCGCTAAGCACTGAATATACATTATGGTTTTTTTTTAATTCTCACAACAACCACTGAAGAGGGTGTTTTTTTTTTTTAAGATAAGAACACAGGTTCAGAGAAGTTGAGTGACTCATCCAAAGTCACACACGTAGAAAGCAACAAATCCTGCTAAAAAGTAAGATGTAAATCTAAAGTCCTTAAGCTCGGGAGAAGAGAAGGGGAAGTGTTCAAAAGCTTACTGGGTTACATGTATCAATTTCCTCATTTGTTGTTACCCCCTGGTTTTTGGGTTATCTATCAGGAAACCTCCCTATTGAACTGAATTCTGCCTTTCTAGAACATTTACCAGTTTGCTGAGACTTAACTTCCAGAGTTACAGGGGGAAAAATTGAATCTCTGACTTAAATGACCTAAAAGAAAAATATTCTAACTCCTTCCTCCATCCCATAAGAGGGGGAGTGGAAAGCCTTTCTAATGGTTTTCCCTTGAAAGAAATATATTTTTAATCAATTTCTTTGATTTACAGATGTGTTTGTAGGATTTTATAAACTATGGGCCTCGGCATTTAAATTCAAATGAAGGTCAGGAAATTTATTTCTACCAAACATGAAATGAAAGAAAATCTTGAAAAAAATACTGTAGATTTTTTAAGCTTCTCTAAAGAATCATATTTCAATCTCATGATAGTGTAGTCATAAAATACAGCAGCATAAAAATGAAATATGGATTTATTTTCTCTTCTTTTTAGTACATTTGGTCATTATCATTCAATAAAGAAATACAGTTTTGGTAAATTGTATTTTGTTTCAGCAGCATGCATCTAAAAACATCAACTTGGAGACCAGATCCAGATATGTATATGTGTATATATAGGGTAGCCTCACAGATATGTGAAGAAAACAACAAACATAAAAATTAACCCTTAAAATCAAAGGACACAGAGAAAATACCTCTCAAATCTATGACGGTATTCACCGGGGTAGCTACATATGTTCTATAGTAAACATAAATGATAGCATTTTTTGGAAGCCTCTTTTGACCTTTAAATTATGATGTTAAATTTTTTTATAAAGAATAAATTAATACATATTTGTGTAAAGTGAACTGTGTAAGTGTCTCTTTCTCCTTTTGCCCCTGCATTCCTCCTTCCTAACCATGGTTTATAGTTTATTGTGTGTTCTCTCATATCTATAAAGATAAATCAATATTCTTGAAGAAGGATAGATAGAAAGGTTAGTAGATAAAGCATTTTTTTTTAATATTGTATCACTGAAGTTCCTCTACTAACTTTCTTTCAATGTGTACATTTTCAAAGATAACAATAAAATGATGCCCTAGCCTAGAAATAAAGTAGGGCAAGGTCACCAGCAGGTGGCATCATAGACCACCTGTATATGGCTACTTCAGACTTATGGGTTCATCAATTTATGTTGTTTGAGAATGTAGCATTTTCATATCAGTCATGGCAGACTATAGATTTATTCTTCCAGAGTCACATTAAACAAAGTTATGCTGCAGTAATAATAAATGTATCTAAAATCCCAGGGGATTCCTGCAACAAAAGTATACTGTCATTTGCATTATACACCCCCAGGAGTGGGTAACTGGGTGGCTGCTGTCTTCCAGGAATCCATGCATTCTCCACCCTGAGATCCAGATGGAATAGTCCCTATTTGGGACATTGCTGGTCTTGCAACAGAGGGAGGGAAGGAAAGAACATAGAGAACCAATGCTTTTCTTGAAAAGTGGCATCCACCTCTTTTGCTCATATTTCATTGCCCAAAGTAAGTTCTTTGGCCATGCTTAACATCAGTGAGGCTGGGATGTGTGTAGTAAGTTGAATAGTGCCCCTCCAAAGTCATGTCCACCCAGAACCTCAAAATGTGATTTTATTTGAAAATCAGATCTTTGCAGATGTATTTAAGATAGAGTTTGAGATGTGATCCTACTGGATTAGGGTGGAGCCTAAATCCAATGAGACGGTCCCTAGAGGAAAGGACACATAGAGAGAGACAGAGAAGAAGGCCATGTGGAGGAGATGGAGATTGATGTGATGCAGCCATAGTCAAAGAATGCCAAGGACAGCTAATATGGATGTTGATTTTGCGGTAATCTATATGGCTAGTGATTCTTGTTTACTTAAAACAGATTTTACAGCTGTGGTTTAGAAAAACTATTTTGCTTTAATTGTCTGACTAACATGGAGGCTGAGAGCCACTCTGCCCTCCCCACTCTGCCCTCTACTTCCTGCTGTGACCCCTGTAAGGATTTGTCTCCATAGCTCTTGCCCGTAGAATTAAACCACAGCAGAAGGCAAAGCTCTTGAGCCTAGCAACAGACCAATATGTTGGAGACAAAATAAACCCAGTCTGGCTGCGGCCCCAAATTGGTTAAACATTCTGGACTTTGCTGGTTAGCTATGATTCTGAGGTTCCTAGAACAAAATTAGACCTTTCTACCACTCTACATTCCTTATGTTCTTTTCTCAGGAGTCCCATAAGGATATTAAGTTCCGTTATTGTATACCTGACAACTGATTTTTAGATTTTAGACACTTAATTTTTGTTGAGATGGGGCACAGAGGAAGATAAAATTATATCACAACATGGCCACCCTCAAGCATTCACAGAACCTCAGGGAGACCTGCTTGCTCACATTTTCAGTACAGAGTTCCTGGGTTTCAGTAGCTAATTGAAGGAACAGGAGGTAAATTCTGGGTGTTTTGCAGGTCATTCACCCCTGGAAGCCTGTAAGGGGCCCAAATTCAGGGCCACCTGTTAGTGGTGGCTACAATGGAACATTCTCACCTGCGTCACTGACCTCAGGATGCTTGGCCCCACACTGGTGCATCCCATGTGGTGGTGCACCCCTCAGGGGCACAGGCCTGAACATGCTGCTTCTTGAGGGGCACATTCAGTGCTGCCCAGATCCCTTACAGGCCTCTTTTGCTATCCTTCCTAAGGATGGAAAGCGAGGACTTCTCGTCTGATATTTTCATACTCTTAGATGGGGTTTTCAGTTGTCTTCTTGGAGAGAGAGGGTTTCTATTACTCTGCCCTGCCACCCTTAGAGCTGTTAAGAACTGGATGAAAACTTCATGTGCCTCCAATTTCCCATTCCACAAAATGCCACTTTTTATAGCCATACCATGTTCCTTGACCTTCAAGTGGGATTTCCCAGTACTAAGTTTGTAGGTTCTGGTCGACAATGAAATCTGAATCTGAAATCATCCATGCAAGTGGCCTTGCTGGGTTAAAAAACAAAACAAAAGGCAACTGAACCCTCTGCACTTTATTCCTGGGGCCCCAGAATCTAAATAATAACACCATGAAACTTGTATGAAGCATTCAATTTGCAATATAGACGTTGATTTTTGCCCTAGAGCAAGTAGACTTGGCTGCCTCCAAGGACTGACTTCCTGTCTAAAAGGATGGTAGGATAACAATTTTCTTTAATAGGTTACTACTTAGTGGAATGAGAAATCTCTTGCACATTTATTGTTTTGTTACTGGTACAGTTATTTTGTTCCTGGAACTAGGTATATTCAGCTAGTTGTTTCTTACTTAAAAAAAAAAAAAAAAAGAATTCCAAGGATTGTTGGGAACCACCAGAACCTAGAAAGACGCACAGAAAGATTCTTCTGTTGAGTCTTCAGAGGGATTGTGGCCTCCTGACACTTTGATTTTAGACTTCTCTCCCTCCTGATCTATGAGAGGTTAAATTTCCATGTTTCAAGCCACCAAATTGGTGCTAATTTGTTACAGTAGAATGATACTGATTTTCTTTTCCAGATCTGGGAAAACAATTTCTCTTTATCGCCCTGTGTTGTCCTCACATTGTTTTTTCACTTACAAAATATCATCATCATTCTTCCTTTGCTAAATAGCCTTGCCTTTCACATGAAAACCAACAACCTGTTTTAAAATATCCTTTACTGGCCCAGCCAGATATAATTCACAGGTCCTCTTTACTTTTGATCATTAACAAAACAAAACAAAACAAAACAAAACACTAAGTTGTTCAGGAAGGATGATTTTCTGTGCTCTGACACTATTTTACTTCCATAGTTTTATCTCTTCTCTTTGCAGAAACATGTTACATAAGGAATTAATTCTTTATATGCTTTTTGGCTATTTGGATACTATTAACATGCTAGAGTTATGGGGGGGGCACAAAATAACATGGTCTTTGTCCTCTTGGAGTCATAGTCCAGTTTGGAGAAACAGACATTAAATTTCTGGGGAAGTTTGAAAATAACAATCACATATTTTCTTTATTGCTCTTGTGATTTTTCTCTTTTCCGTTGGATCAGAGGATTCATTTTCCTCAGAATTACAGAAAAATGCAAATAGAAAGAACAGTAAACACTCAACATTTGGAGTTCTGGGTCTGTTTAGTATGCAGAAAGCCACAGAAAACTTAGCTCCCATTCTAAGAATGGGAAGAAGCCAGTTAATTTTAAAAATTGCCTCATAACTCTTAACCTGTCAGAGAGCTGTGTTCACAAGGCAACTAGTTGAATGGAATTCCAAAAGTAAATTCTCCTATGAAGAAAGACAGGACATGCAAATCATTTTACCTTTGCTACAGAATGAGAGGAAGAGGTGGTGGCCACAAATGTGGATAAGAAGAAACAGCTAAAACTTTACTGGACTATTAAAGTCCAATGTGGACTAGCATGACTATGTAAATAACTGGGAATCTCTGACATAAAGGGACCAAACAGTCACTTGAAAGTGCTTTCTCACATGCCACATGCCTCTATCAGGTGCTCAAATTTAAGTTTGGGAGCAGGGTAGAAGATAGGAGAAAGCCATCCTCAGTGGTGCAAAAGCATGAGATCTTGCCTATTTCCTCAAATTGTCCTTTCAGAAGAAACAAAAGTCTATAGCCGTGGTAGGGTGGAGCAGGAAACCCTCCCATTCCTAAAGTTTCAAGCAAAAATTGTCTCTCCCAGGAGAATGGTGAATGAATCATACTGTCCTCCAGGATCCAGGCAAAAATGCTTGATTGCCATAGAGCAAACGGTAGAACTTTAAGAAAGCCCAACCCCAAGGCCCAGGAGCATGGAGAATGTCCAGAACTGAGGTCTGATGAGGAAAACTGAGAACCACTCACTGCACCTTCTATGAGCCAAGCAACAAGTAACGTCAACAACGTCTGCCACCGGGAGGGATCGGGAGCTTGAAGAGAGACCCCTGTTTTCATCTTAAAGCTGAAGAAGCAGGAACACTGAGAGAAATCACCTGGCACCCGAGTCCCCAAAGTAAGCACAAGGTGGAAGCAACCCACTGGTATTGAAATTTGACATCTATGGTGCACTGAAGACAACTATAGCCATCTCAAAACCAAAACCCAGCACAATTCTTCTGTACTTAGATACCACCTCCCCAAGGAGGTTTCTCCCAGAAGAAGAAAAGATGTGCCCATTTTCAGGCATAAATACTATTTTCCTTACTTTCTCCTGTTCTACACACGTTCTCAGGCATTCAATTATAAATTAAATTTAATAAAAATAAAAATAAACAAGCCATTGTCAAGAGATAAAGAAATTGGCAGAGAGGACCCAGGTGTAGCCAAGACGTTTGGAACTATCAGGGAGTGACTTTAAAATAACTATGATTGGTTTGTTAAAGGATTTGTTGGAAAAAGTGGACAATATAAATAAAGAGATGGAGAATTTTAGCAGAGAAGTAAAGCCCTAAAAAAGAGAAAAATAGAAAGAAAATATGGTATTCGAGATGAAGCATGGGCTTTCAGTAAACTGGGCAGAGCTGAGGAATCAGTGAATCTGATTGGAAATAATCCGAACAGAAATGCAAAGAGCAAAAAGAGGGGACAAAAGGAAAAGAGAAACAAAAGCAAAAACATGAACAAGACATCAAATGTTGTAGGACAGTATCACATGGTTCAACACCCAAGTGATTGTGGTTTCAGGAGACAAAGAGAGAAGAAATAAAGCAGAGGAAATATTTGAAGATATAATGACTGGGAAATTTCTAAAAATCAATGAGATAACAAATCACAGATCCAAGTGTCTCAGAAGAAAAAACACAGTTCCAAAAAGTCCAAGAAGTATTATAAGAATAAAATAAATACTCTAGACCCATGATACCCAAACTGCTAAAACCAAAACAATAAAGAGAAAATGTTTAAGGCAGCCCAAAGACAACACACACAGGAAAACAGAGGGAAAAAGTAAAAATTACAACAGACCTCACTAGAAACTATGGAAGCCAGAAAATAATAGATTACCATTTTTTAAAGTACTGAAAAAAAATTCAGAATTCTTTACCCAGTGAAAAATATCTTTCAAAGGTGAAGGTGAAATGAAGGCTTAAATAAAACGAAGAGGATTCATTGACAGCAGACGTGCACTATAGGAAATGTTAAATTCAGTTCTTCAGGCTGAAAGAGTATAATAACAGATGGAAATCTGAATCTACACAAAGAAATGAAGATGAAGATTGTCAAAAATGTTAAATATGTGGATAAATAAAAATGCATTTTCTTATGAACAGATGCATTAAAAGATAATTGACTAAAGTAAAAGCAGTAACAATGTATCATGGAATTGACTTATATGTAGAAATAAAACATATAATAAAAAGTAGCACAAAGGTTGAAAAAAAGTGAATAGAAATACATTTTTCAATGTTCTTACACCATTCCTAAAGTAGTATACTACTATTTGAAGGTAGACTATTATGAGTTAAACATATATATATATATATATATAATGAACCCTAGATCAACCACTACAAAAAAATCATTACCACGTAAGCAAATAGAGGAGATAAAATGGGATCATAAAAAATGCCTGGTTAATCCAGAAAAACTTGGAAGAAAAATAGGAAAAAATATAGCAAATGATAGAGTACCTAAATAGAAATTGCAGAGCAAGATGGTAGATTTGAATCCAACCATGTCAAGTACATTGAACTTACACATGGTCGGTGGTCTAAGGACTTGTGGCTCCACCATGCCTTCTGCCCTTCATCACAGAATGACAGACAAAGGGTGTCATGTCATGTGGAATAAAAGTGATTTCTGTCCAAAAATTGATGGCACACTAAATAAGTCGCATAACTGGTGAAACACTTTCAATATTTGTGTGTGTAAGTGTAAACAAATTATGAATTTTACCCAAAGAGCAAACTAAAAATCAATTTAAACTCAGACATCATTTTATTGATATATCTGCTACAACCACAATGTTTTAACATTAGATATTAATGTAATGTTTAGGATCAAATGTCCAGACATCGGATGCCACTAAATATGAGACTTTCCAGATCAACAGAAGAATATCCTTAGCCAAAAGAAAGAACTGAGAATTAGGAGGGCCAACGAAAAAAAAATCAGATGTTTTTCTTCTAGGATTCATATTTACAGAATAGCTAAACTTCTTTTACAGATTTTGCTCAAAGCAATATAGAATGGAGAACTTTCTTCTGGAATTGTAAAAAAGTCATACAATAATTAATTTGTGTCTCTGTGCCACAAAAGGAGATATTTAAAATGTTGAAAAAAAAGAATAAATTCTCTGGAAAGCTCTCAGTTTAGTTCTTTTCTGATAGTTCAACTAAGCTTTTAGTAAATTTCAAGGTCAGAATGATCTCCACCTAAACTCTTCAGGTGTTTTATGTACTATGTCTATTACTATTTTCTTTGGGATGGTTTTCTATTGACTTTAATAAAGAGGATTTTGTGTTTCCTTATTACTTAAAGGGATCTTTTGATACATTACCAAATATTATTGTTTATTTAGCATTTTTAGAATATATTTTTGGTAGTCATTCAAAATACAGAACTGTGAAACAAGCAAACCACTTATCGATAGACCATTTTAATGACTAGGTTTTTGGGATATGCATGGCTGGAAGATAATCTTTTCCATTCAGAAGGAGGATTTTCTGGACTCTCTTTGTTGTTGGATCATGAAGTAAGTAAATAAAAACACAGGACATGGGTCACACAGAACAGCAATCAAACTTTAACTCTGTCATTTATTAGCTGTGCAACTTGTTACCTCCGCTTTGAAATGGAGGTAATAATAGCTCTTCAAGAAAGTTGTCCAGGAGATAATGGAAATCATCACACAGGGAATAATAATATTAGCTGACATATATGTAATGTTTACTATGAGAAAGACCTTGTGCCAAGGATATTAAATATATCATAAAACTGAAGCATCATAACAACTTAGGAGGTAGGTGGCATTTTAATTTCAGATGAGGAAATAGATGAGGAATCAGAGGCTCAGAACGATTAACTTTTTACACTCTCATAGCTAGTACCTGCAAATTGTACTCAGATCTACCTAACAACAAAGACTGTGATTTTAATTACCATATATGTGGTCTATAGAAACTGGTGCAAAACAAGCTATCAATAAATAATTTCTTTTAAAAAACAGCCTGCTTTGTTGACAAGTTGAAGATATGAATATAGCAAACAGAAGCTTGATTTCAATAATCACTAACATAAATAAATGAGTATAAAAGAAACCTTAAAAAGTATATTTTTAAATATATCTGTTATACAGGAATTATTTATTGAAACTGCATTAAGTGTAAGGCATTGTGCTATACCTAATGATTAGGAAATACAAGAACATGCCATTAAAAAATAATGAGCCACATTAAAAGGAGAAAAGTATAGGAAAGATAAAGGCAATGAACAAAGGAAATGGAAATTAACGAAAGAAAGAATGATTACAGAGAAAAAATTTTGACTAAAAGGCAGAACATTCAAATCTGCATGTAGTAGTGCTCTTGACAGAAACTAGGGGAAAAAGGGATACGATATCCAAAGATTTATAAGAATAGACTTTTTCATGTGAAAATAAGTACTTAAAATCTATAGTTTGAAAGGGCTATGGTGTCCTAAATAAATTTATATGCAATGATAAGCCATGATACATATGCTGGTAAAGTGGCTGCACTTCAGGGGTCTCACTGTGAAGCCTTATACATTACAAGTTTTCTGTGTCCAGCATTTATTCAGAAAAATCAGCACCCAACTGAAAAATAAAGCCTCTACTTATGGAAAATGATTCACAGCCTCTCTGTTAATTTCATTTAAGATAGCTTTTTGTAATATTGTGGCTAGAAAAGGATGGTAATTTCAACAGAGAACAGAAATTGTCTTTGCATCAACTGGGTTTGATTCTCAGCATTACATTTACTAGTTACCTTAAGTGCATTAGCCTCTTGTATATCTATTTTCCATTTGTCATGGGGAATCTTGAAAATAATCCTACCACTGATTATTGTGTAGCTTAACATCATGAGTTACTAGATTCTACACAGCATATCATTTTCCTCCTTCATTGATTTTCCAAGATCCTTTTCTATTCAGCTCAGCATCATCTTCTCTGGCAACACACAGACAATAACATATGAAACGTATTGAATCTGATTGTGTCCAAACAATGAGATAATTCAGTTTCATGGAAGTGTTATTTAACTGAAACTGGGAAAAGGCTTTAAGACACAGATATGGTTCACTTAGATATAAGCTAACGCAATGTGATGTTCATTATCCCTTACCTCTACCGTTCCCATTTTAAAATTAGCCCTAGTGTCATAGAAACAACATAGACTTTATCAATAGAAATGCCTAGGTTAATACTGAATTTTTGCAATATAAAGCTATGTAGCAAAGTGCAATTACTTAACATCTCTTTTTCATAGTTTTTGCATCCACAAATGGGCTTAATAATCCTTACCTTGCAAAGTTTTTGAGAATTAAATGAGGAAATACCTAAAAATACCCATGACAGAGTAGATCAGTATTGCATTCCTCCTTTCTAACTTATTTATGCAGAACTTTGCAAGCACATTTACATTTAAATATTGCCCAGAAATTACCAGATATATAATTCATTCTATAGGGTAATATAATATTTACTTTTAAATAATTCAGAAGGTAAACAACATATAATTGTATGGCAAAGTCTCAAGATGGCATTTGGAAATGATGTAATTATTTTTTTTTTACCTTATAAATCTATTGTGATGGTTAGGTTCATGTGCCAACTTGGCCAGGTAATGGTACCAAGGTGTTTGGTCAAGCAAGCACTAACCTAACTATTACTGCAAGGACATTTGTGGCTGGTTGATAAACCAGAAGGTTGGTTTATTAAATCATCAGTCAATTGGCTGTAGCTGTGACCGATTACATCAACGAAGGGCGTATCTTCCACAATGAGAGAATGCAATCAGCTGGATTTAATCCAATCAGTTGAAGACTTTTAAGTGAGACAGACAGAGGACCTCCACATCTTCTTCAGCTAACCAGCAAAGCATTTCCTGAGATCATCAGAGTTGCCAGTTCGTTCCTGAGGAGGTCATCGAACATGTTCATTGCAGTTGTCAGTTCACTGCCTGAGGAGTTCATCAAACTTCTTCCTTGGAGTTGCTAGTTTGCTGCCTGCCCTACAGAATTTGAATCTGTGCATACCCACAATTGGGTGAGACACTTTTATAAAATCTTTTATTTATAGATATCTCTTGTTGATTCTGTTCCCCTAGAGAACCATAACTAATACAAATTGGTACCAAGAGTGGGGTGGTTCTTGAGAAACAGAATCTTAAAATGGGCTTTTACAATTGGTTTTCTACTCTGATTAGATAGATTCAAAAGCACTAATGACTCCATTTCCAATAATCAAGATGGCACTGAGAGTCCATGGCATGAGTTGGCAATGTAGATATGCAAAATATCACTGTTTGATTCTCCTAACCATACTTTGGTATGAAGCAAGGCTCTGGATGACAGTGTTTTTAACACTTTAACAGAATTTTGCAGAGTTAAGAGGTATAATGATGTTGGCTGATTGCTCTTAGATATACTAGATAAAGTTATAAGAGAAAGGGATGAGCTAAAGGCTTCAAATTTAAAACTTAAGTGCTGTATGAAAGATATAAAGGTTTTTATGTGTGCTCTGAAAGAAAATCTTATTTCCTGTGACTGCAGAGTTGAGATTTCTGAAAACCAGACCCAAAGTCTCATTGTGCTAGTAGCAAATTTACAACATAAACTAAAATCTCAGCCTTGCAGAGTGTCTGCTGTTAAAGTAAAGGCACTGATAGGAAAAGAATGAGATACTGAAATTTGGGATGGGGACATATGGATTGATAATAATGGCAATGATGACATTGGAACCCTGGATTCTGCTGAGTCTTTGTTAGATGTACCCATAATGCCCTGTCCTGAAGAAACAGCCTCCCCCCCCCCAATCTGCCTTGAGGAGAGAGCTACCCAACCTCCAGCCTGCTTTGAGGAAACAGCTTCCCAACCTCCAGTCTCCCCTGAGGAGTCTGCCATCCAACCTCCACCTAAAGAGGTTACCCTTCAGTGCCTGCTAATTCTGTAATCACCTCCCCTGAGGAAGCAGCCCTCACTCCTCTGGAGAGATTAATTCTGTTTCATAAGATGAAAATTCAACAGCATGTCCTGAGGTACATGGCTTGAGGGATACTTCTAATTCTTTTCATGACCCATCCCCACCACCAGTCTTTGCTTCAGGACCTATAACTAAACTAAAGTCCCAACAGGCCCTGAAGGGTGAGGTACAAAGTGTGATCCATGAGGAAGTACATTATACTCCCAAAGAACTGTCTGAGTATTCCAACTTATACAGGCAGAAATCAGAGGAATATGTGTGGGAATGGATATTGAGGGTGTGGGATAATGGTGGAAGGAATATAAAGTTAAATCAAGCTGAATTTACTGATATGGGCCCACTAAGCAGATATTCTGCATTCAATGTTGTAGCTTGAGGGGTTAGAAAGGGCATTAATTGTTTGGGTGGTTGGCCAAAACATGGATCAAAAGGTGGCCTGCATTACTGGAGGTTGAAATGCCAGAGCTGACCTGGTACAATGTGGAGGAAGGGGTTCAAAGGCTTAGAGAGATTGGAATGTTAGAGTGGATTTATCCTGGAAGACCTGTTCTCACACCCCTGGAATGTCCAGAGGACAAACCTTTTACCAGGACTGTGAGGAATGTTTGTGAGACTAGCTCCATCATCCCTGAAGAGCCCTGTAGTTGCCCTTCTCTGTAGGTCAGATATTACTGTGGGTACTGCTGTCACTGAGCTGAAATCCTTAAACACAATGGGGATAATTGGAAATTGGATCTCGAGTCAGCAGAAGCCATGTGGCAGCAGTTAATCATCAAAGACAAGGTGAGCATGGCTACCATAATGAAAAACAGGCTCAAGGCAGCAGTAATCTGACTGGCAGAGACTTATGGTGTTGGCAGATAGGTCATGGAGTACCTAGCAGTAAAATAGATGGGCAGTCTACTAAATTCTTGTTTGATCTGTATAAGCAGAAGAATTCTAGGTCAAGTGAACAAAACTCAACCTTGAATTATGAAAATGAAGAGTCATGGCCCCTTAATAAATTCCTAGACTTGAGACAGTTTACAGATCTAAAGCCTCTTGAATGAGGGAAGGCTGGTTACCCTTGGGGAAGGATCCTGCTACACTGCCCAAAATTTATACTGTTAATCTTCCTCCCAGCCTTCCCCAGGGAACTTACCTTTTACCAGGTAGCTGTGCATTGGGGAAAAGGAAATGATGAGATATTTTGGGGATTTTTAGACACTGGTTCAGAAGTGACATTAATTCCAGGAGACCCAAACCATCACTCTGGTCCACCAGTCAGAGTTGGGGCTTATGGAGGTCAGGGGATCAATGGAGTTTTAGCTCAAGTCTGTCTCACAGTGGGTCCAGTTGTTCCCTGGACCCATTCTGTGGTTATTTCCCCAGTTCTGGAATGCATAATTGGAATATACATACTCAGCAACTGGCTGAATCCTCACATTGGTTCCCTGACTCATGGAGTGAGGGCTATTATGGTGGGAAAGGCCAAGTGGAAGCCACTAGAACTGCTCCTACCCAAAAAAATAGTAAATAACAAATAATACCAGATTCCTGGAGGAATTGCAGAGATTAATGCCACTTCTAAGGACTTGAAGGATGCAGGAATGGTGATTCCCACCACATCTTCATTCAACTCCCTATTTGGCCTGTGCAGAAAACAGATGGGTCTTGGAGGATGACAGTGGATTATCATAAGCTTAACCAGGTGGTGACTCTAGTTGCAGCTACTGTTTCAGGTGTGGTATCACTGCTTGAGCAAATCAACACATCCCCTGGTCCTTGGTATGAGCTGTTGATCTGGCAAATGCTTTTTTCTCAATAGGTGTTGGTAAGGACCACCAGAAACTGTTTGTTTTCAGCTGGCAAGGCCAGCTGTATA
Source organism: Choloepus didactylus (assembly GCF_015220235.1). Classification (NCBI taxonomy): domain Eukaryota; kingdom Metazoa; phylum Chordata; class Mammalia; order Pilosa; family Megalonychidae; genus Choloepus; species Choloepus didactylus. The sequence continues at coordinate 54,237,742 of NC_051312.1, forward strand.
CATTCACTGTGCTACCTCAGGGTTATATCAACTCTCCAGTCCTATGTCATAATATTGTCTGCAGAGATCTTGATCATTTCTCCCTCTCACAAGACATCACACTGGTCCATTATATTGATTATATCATGTTGATTGGACCTAGTGAGCAAGAAGTAGCAACTACTCTAGATTTGTTGGTAAGGTGTTTGTGTGGCAGAGGGTGGGAGATAAATCCAACAAAAATACAGGGGACTTCCACCTCAGTAAAATTTCTAGGTGTCCAGTGGTGTGGGGTATGTTGAGATATCCCTTCTAAGGTGAAGGATAAGCTGTTGTATCTGGCCCCTCCTATGACCAAAAAAGAGGCACAATGCTTACTTGGCCTCTTTGGGTTCTGGAGACAATGTATTCCTCATTTGGGTGTGCTATTCTGGTCCATTTACTGAGTGACCAGAAAAGCTTCTAGATTTGAGTGGGGACTGAAACAAGATGAAGCTCTGTGACAGGTCCGTGCTGCTGTGCAAGCTGCTCTGCCACTTGGACCATATGATCCAGCTGAGCCAATGGTGCTGGAAGTGTCAGTGGCAAATATAGATACTGTTTGGAGCCTTTGCCAGGCGTCTATAGGAGAATCACAATGCAGGCCCCTAGGATTTTGTAGTAAAGCCTTACTATCCTCCGCAGATAGCTACTCTCCATTTGAGAAACAGGTTTTTGCCTGCTATTGGGCCTTAGTAGAGACAGAATGCTTAACCATGGGACAGCAAGTTACCATGAGACCTGAGTTACCTAACATGAGCTGGGTGTTGTCTGACTCACCAAGCCATAAAGTTGGGCATGCACAACAGAACTCCATCATAAAATGGAAATGGTATTTACAAGATAGAGCTTGAGCAGGTCCTGAAGGCACAAGTAAATTACATGAGGAAGTGGCCCAAATGCCCATGGCCCCCACTCCTTCCACCTTACCTTCTCTTTCCCAGCCCACAGCTATGGCATCTTGGGAGTTCCTTACAATCAATTGACTGAGGAAGAGAAAACTCGGGCCTGGTTTACAGATGGTTCTGCACAATATGCAGGCGCCACCCAAAAGTGGACAGCTGCAGCACTGCAGCCCCTTTCTGGGATGTCCCGAAAGGACAGTGGTGAGGGGAAATCCTCCCAGTGGGTGGAATGTCGAGCAGTGCACCTGGTTGTTCACTTTGTTTGGAAGGAGAACTGGCCAGAGGTGCATTTGTATACTGATTCATGGGCTGTTGCTAATGGTTTGGCTGTCTGGCCTGGGACTTGGAAGGAACATGATTGGAAAATTGGTGACAAAGAAGTCTGGGGAAGATATTGTGGATAGACCTCTCTGAATGGGCAAAAAGCTTGAAGATATTTGTGTCTCATATGAATGCTCACCAGAGGTTGACTTAAACAGAAAAACATTTTAATAATCATTTGGATAAGATGACCCATTTGGTGGATACCAATCAACCTCTTTCTCCAGCAACTCCTGTCATTGCTCAGTGGGCTCATGAACAAAGTGGTCATGGTGGTAAGGGTGGAGGTTATGCATGGGCTCAGCAACATGGACTTCCACTCATGAAGGCCGTCCTGGCCACAGCCACTGCTGACTGCCCAATCTGCCAGCAGCAGAGACACACGCTCAATCCCCAATATGACACCATTCCCCAAGTGATCAGTCTGCTACCTGGTAGCAGGTTGATTACATTGGACCACTTCCATCATGGAAGGGGCAGCAATTTTTTCTTACTGGAATAGACACATACTCCAAATATGGGTTTGCCTTCCCTGCATGAGATGTTTCTGCCAAAACTACCATCCATGGACTTACAGAATGCCTTATCTACCATCATGGTATTCCACACAGCATTGCTTCTGACCAAGGAACCTACTCCACAAAAAATGAAGTGAGGAAATGGGCACATGGTCATGGAATTATCTAGTCTTACCATGTTCCCCATCATCCAGAGGCAGCTGGGTTGATAGAACGTGGAATAGCCTGTTGAAGACTCAATTATGGTGCCAACTAGGTGGCAATACCTTGCAGGGCTGGGGCAGTGTTCTCCAGGAGGCTGTGTATGCTCTGAATCAGCATTCATTCTATGGTACTGTTTCTCCCACAGCCAGGATTCATGGGACCACAAATCAAGGGGTGGAAACAGGAGTGGCATGACTCACTATCACTCCTAGTGATCCACTAGGAAAATTTTTGCTTCCTGTCCCTGCAAGCTTAAGCTCTGCTACTTTACAAATCTTAGTTCCAAAAAGAGGAGTGCTTCCACCAGGAAAGACAATAATTTCATTGAACTGGAAGTTAAGACTGCCACTTGATCACTTTGGACATTTTATGCCGCTGAATCAACAGGCAAGGAAGCGGATTACTGTACTGGTTGGGGTGATTGATCCTGCCTATCAAAGGGAAATAGCACTGCAACTACACAGTGAAGGTAAAGAAGAGTTTTCCTGGAATACAGGAGATCTCCTAGGGCATCCCTTAGTATTACCATGCCCTGTGATTAAAGTCAATGGAAAACTGAAACAACCCAATCCAGAGAGGACTACCCGTGCCCAAGAAACTTCAGGAATGAAGGTTTGGGTCACCCCACCATGCAAAGAACCACAGCCAGCTGAAGTGCTTGCTGAAGGTAAAGAGAACATGGAATGGGTGGTAAAAGAAAGTAGTGATAAATATGAACTATGGCCACCTGACCAGTTACAGAAACGAGGACTATGATGGCATGAATATTTCTTCCTTGTCTTGTTATTAGTATGTTTGTGTTTGTCTGTAAAGGAAATATCGTTGCTTTCTTCTCTATCTTATCACCTTATCATGTGACATAAGCTGTACTGTTCATTTTGCAGTATTTAAGTTAAAGGAAATCAATTTTAAGAGTTAATGTCATCCAAGGACTTGCACCCTATTCTGGAGAGATTTAGTGCATTTCCAGTTGTACGCAGGACAGCGGAATATTGTTAGGTGAAATATATGTCTGTTATTGTTATCTACTTAGAGATAAAGTATGGTTTAAGGTGATGTGCATAAATGCCAAGTTGACGAAGGGTGGCCTGGGATGGTTAGGTTCATGTGTCAACTTGGCCAAGTGATCATACCCAGGTGTCTGGTCAAGCAAGCACTGACCTAACTGCAAGGACATTGGTGGCTGGTTGATAAACCACAGGCTGGTTGGTTAAATCCTCAATTGGCTGCAGCTCTGACTGATTGCATCAATGAAGGGTGTGTCTTTCACAATGAGAGAATGAAATCAGTTGGATTTAATCCAATCGGTTGAAGACTTTTAAGCGAGACAGGTAGAGGACCTTCACGAATTCTTCGGCTAGCCATCAAAGTGTTTACTGAGGAGTTCATCAAAGTTGCCAGTTCGTTTCCTGAGGGGTTCATCTAATACATTCATCGAAGTTGCCAGTTTGCTGCCTGAGAAGTTCATTGAACATCTTCATTGGAGTTGCCAGTTTGCTGCCTGCCCTATGGAATTTGGACTCATGTAACCGACAGTTGCATGAGATACTTTCATAAAATCTTTTATTTACAGATATCTCTTGTTGATTCTGTTTCCCTAGAGAAAACTAACTAAAGATCGATTATGTTTATAAATAGCTGATACATTTCTTTTTTCAAGGTGTGATATTATACCTCTGAATTATTAATTACACAAGCAATCAAGGAATAGTTGAGAAAATAATGAAAGGTGATAAAAAATAAGTAGAAATAACTTAGGAGAAAATGTAAGCAACAAAAATGCAAGAGAAAGCATTGTATTTATTTGTTGTTCTGGATAATACTCCCCAAATCATATTTTCTATTAAGTAATTGACATTCTTGAATCTTTTAGAATATCTTTTTGGTTGTGATTTTTCTCCTATATAGGATTTTTAGACATGAAACCCGCCAGCAATTTCAGATACACCTCCCAGAAGACTAGACAGGAAGTAGAAACAAAGTGACATATTGGCCTCAGGGTGACTTTTGTGAATTCTGAGTATCCAAATATGTTTCTTGCTGGATTCATTGGAACAATGTCTTATATGTGCTTTCATTTTAATGTACCACTGTCTTTAAAACTGTCTTCAACTCGGTTGTCAGAATTATCTTTCAAAAACTCCAATTCCACTGCTTACAGAATAAAATGCAAAGTCCTTAGCTTGTCAAATAATCCCCTCAATGGTTTTGACCCCTACCTGCCTGCCCAGCCTTTTATCTTGCCTCCTCCTCCCTGCCATCTCCTGTTGCTTTCTTCTTCTGTGTATTCTCCAGTTATATTGAGCTACTAATTGTTCCTTGAACATGTCTCTTTTCCAGAAACTTCTTTTCTTTCTCTCCTAGTTTATGCTGATTTTCATGATTCATCTCCAGTACTCTCTCCTCCTAAATGCCTTCTCTGACCTTTTAGTTGCATTTGTCCCTCTACATGTACCAGACATACTTTTTATATACCAAGCAAAATATATAGCAGCCTATAGATAATTTACTCTTCCACTAATTAGAAACCTTTGGAGGAAAGGACTATATATTTTTTTTATCATTTCCTATATTTATATCTAGCTCAATTCTTGGCAAATGGAGAATTTAAAATAATTTTTAAAGAATAAATTTCCAATAAATCTTTAAATGACCTCATTTCCTAGCTCTTTTATCACTTGCCTGTTTTGAGATTGCTGTGAGTGAGGGTGTTAAGAAAATGCCCCTTATGTTAAGCACTAAAGAATGAGGAAGATTGGAAGAAAAAAAGAAGTAGAAGACTTCAGGCACAGATGGAAAGTGTGTGCAAAGTCATTAAACTGAAATATCATAGATTCTGGGAAAAAGAGAGTGTATTGGTATAAATAAGCAGAAGATCTGGGCTAGCTAATAGAAGGTGATGCTGGTGGGTAAATAAATGGGGCCATCTTAGTAGATGATCTGTAGACTCAGAGAAGTGTAAATATTGTCTTCAGGACAGTTAGGGTTTGCTAAAACATTTGGCATCGGTGAGTAATCTGTTCAAAGATTACTCTTCCAGCATATTCAGGGTACATTATGGGAGAGGGCCAAGAACACAGAAGCTAATCACAGAAGAGATAAAGGTGAAATATTTCAAAGCTCAAAACAAAAGAAAAGAAGAATGGACATTTACTTGGGTATTTATGACGACTAAGTACTTTACTGGGATTGTCTTATGGTGCAGTGACTCAAGTATTATTATTATTCCCAACCTACATAGGAGGAAACTATGGCCAAGAGAGATTAAGTAACATGACCACTGTCCAACACCAAAAAAGAGGCAGAGTATGAATTTGAATCCAGTAATCTGACTCTGGACCTGTGACTGATCTCAACAACCACTAATCTGCCATATATTATAGAACTGGGTGACAACTAAGTGTTTAAGAGTTGAGGGAACCTCTCCTAAGATTCCGAGTCTATGAGTGTGGGAAATACTATATTTCTACAGATAGAGTACCTTTCCATTTAAGGAGTTTTGAGTGGGTCATCTTTCTTGCACTGGCTTATTATTACTCCCTTGTGGGTCCATTAAGCCTCTGCTGTTGTGAGCGGGATTACGAAGATTAACACATTGTCGATTAAATCACCCAGGAAAGGAATCTGCTCAGTTTAATGTAGCTAAGCATTTGTGGTTGCACTGGTCTGGAACTAGATTTGTAACTTCTTTGACAGCCAACAGAGATGGGAAACACAGCCCTCAGATCACCAGTTCTAGCAATTCCCTCTCAATTAGATGGTATATTTAAAATCCAATAAACCAATATTATAAAGTGTGTCAAGACTGACACTTTTGACTTAATACTTCTGCAGGTTAAGGAGACCTTGGGCTTCCTCATAGCCAATCTTACTACTTTTGCCTAAGAACCACCAGTTATGTTCTAGAGGGAACAAATATCTGGATGATAACTTAAGCTATATACTAGGCACCATCCTTGGATACGTTATTTCATACAATTCTCACAACAATCACATGGATCAGGTATTGTCATTTCATTTTGCAGTTGTTGAAACTGCCAATGACTGTTTTTTTAATCAGATTTTTTATTGTAGAATATAACATATATACATAGAAGTGATAACTTTCCAAGTGCAATTTAACAAGTAGTTAGAAAGCAAATTCCAAAGAATATAGGTTACAATTCCACAGTTACAATTATTTCCTTATTTTGAAATACAACATATAGACAAAAAGGTAATATCTTTCAAAGTATGATTCAACTAGTAGATATATAGGAAATTTCAAAAGATACTATGAGTTATAGTACCGTAGTTTCAGTCATTTCCTTATTGTGAAATCTAACATATGTACATATAGGTATAATTTTCAAACTACAATTTAACAAGTAGCTACAGAACAAATTTCAAAGGATGCCATGGGTTACAGTTTCACCATTTCAATTATTTCCTTCCAACTATTCTAATACTCACACAACTAAGAAAAAGAAAATTATATAATGATTCAGTATTCATAATCTTTTGTTAAATTCCATCTTGTCTGTCACTACCCCTTCCTCTTATTTAATCACTTTCCTGATCTTCAGTGATGTCTAGGCAGTGACCACCCTAACCTGTTCATGTTGAGAAGGGGTGTCAAATTTATGAGCAAAGGGGACACATCTAGTTGATGTTCTTGAACAGGCCTCTGGGTTTCAGGACTTAGCTGGCAAAAGGGGACTCTGCAAGATTTAAGTTTCTGATGAATAAACTTAGTGAGTGAAACTTTTGTAGAGTATGGAATTCCTATTAATTACAGTCCCTTAATATGAAATGTGTAGGTTTCTCCCATATATCCTTCTGTTGACAACTCTTTGCCAGTGTCATACCTTAGAAGTATATCATGCAAGCACCTAGCTATATTTGTGGTGCTGATCTGTGGGAAACATGCCTTTAAACAACCCCTTTCATTCCCATTCACCTTCAATATAGTTCCAATACTTATAATCCCATTAACAATCATCACCCGTATCCATTACCACAACTTTGAATTCACCATCATTAACATATCTGAACATATTAGATTATCATTCCTCCCCACTAGCTACTGTAAATCACTAGATCCCCATTATTCTTACATTATAAGACACTGATTTTACATTGTTCAGATTGTTCATAGAAGTGGGAACATACGATAACTCTCCTTTTGCACCATGACTGGATATTGATACACCAATCTCATTAGGGTAAACATTGGAAGAACTTGGACTTTTTTGGGGATCACATCTTCCTGGTTTCAAGTCGCATTTTTGTGACTAACCCATTGCTCTATTTTCTTATATCAAATATTTAAAGTAACTCCTCCCCCCCCCACACACATTTATCTTATTTATTTTTGGTATTTCTTACATCACTATATTTTCTCTCTATAAATACTACATAAATATTGGTTTTCTCATACTCCTTTCCAGATTTCAGTATTTTACCATAGAATCTAGGTCTTTGCTCTGCTCCCCATTGATTCCTCTTTATTCTTAAATTTGCTTAATTTTACTCTTACTTATTCACAGTTGCTTTTAATGTTCCATAATAATCCCTATACTAATTTTTCATCTTAACATATTATACAAGGTTCATATGCCAAGAAATCAAAGGGAAAGAACAAAGTGAGCCAAAAGGAAACTACACAATCCTGTAGAGAGAATCAGGGCAAGAAGAAGCTTTCTATCTTAGAATTTGTCGCCAGAAGACATGGCAAAAGAAGTGCATAAAGGAACACAGTAGAATTATTTTGGGGACCATAAAGAAAGTCAAGAAAATTGCCAAATTTAACCCATATCTACCTGAAAAATGAAACTGACTTAAGTACTGCTGAATTTGAAAGTAGATTTCTGGTCTTTACTTTCAAAAGAAGAGGAAAACATTATGGAAAGCCTTGTGATTGTACAAAAGAAACATTTTACCTCCCTCAGCTGATGCTGATGTTTTAAAAGACATTGGCAAAAACAAAAGGAAAACAATGTTTGCAAAATTATCTGCTGAGCCAAGGATAAAATAAAGGAATTTGGTAAAGCAGATAAATAATATTTTAGGGACATGTTTTCCTTAATATTCATAAAAAGCTCAAGGATCTCTTAATATGCATTTTCTATAGAATGAAATACTTGTCATGTAATATAAATGATTTAGTTATGAATTTGTGGTATAAGATTTTAGGTAACATCAAGCTTTCAGGCTTTTAGGATGTTAGCTCAGCTCTTCTTACATGCTCTCAAAAAGCAAGCTTTTAGTGGCTTTAGAGCACGGTGGGAAAAAACAGATAAATTTAGTTTGAACAATTGTAGAACTTTGGTGGTAGGAGTGGTGGTGGTTCTGTGTATATGTCTAACTTAGAGTTTTTATATGAAACTCTTTTTGTAATACTTACCACAAAATATTCAGTCCTTAGAAATATTCATGTTTGTTGTTTGAATAAACTTTTAATTGCCTGGATTTAAGAACATGATAGCAGCAATTATATGTACTGCCTGGCATATAATTGGTGCCAATCAAATAGTATTAAAGTGAATTAGTGAATAAATTCAATTAACAAGCTTTAAAATTTAAATCACAGGGAAAGAGGAGAGGATGAATGAAAAAGGGGTAGATATCGGAGTATGAGCACATTTGAAACTTTGTTTCTAAAGTTGAGAAACTTTACAGAGGTAGACTTAAAAAACGTCCTCTTAGATAATTCATAGAGGGGTTTAATTAGTCCCAGAGTAAATAACTAGCTTTAAAACTGTATTGGATTATGAATTTCATCCCAGAGATGAGAGGCAGAGAGTATCTTTGAAATTCCTTATTTCCCAGAAGGATTCTAAGTAAAAATGAGCTGACTCTGACAGGATTTTCCTCTCCATTGTGTAGCTTGTGAAGTAGTCTACTATTCAGTTGGAATTAAAGTCACTTGGGCATTTATTCCACTCACCATTGACATCCCTTGAATTGCAACCATTTCAGCTATAGATTTTTCTGGTTTATAATTTGTCATGCATCCTTCACAGAATAAAAGCTGCCTTTTATGAATTGATGCTGCTGCCTGAGCTTTGAGAAATGACCCCAAGTTTTAGGATATTTGACACATTACAGAACTCAAGTCTTGGGCTACTGTAACTTGTGCTGGAAACAATTGCTAAGAATGGAAGGAAGTCTCTTCTCCAAACATATAATTCTCTAACTCATAAAATTCAACTTGTCTGGAGGAAGAAGGTTGAACATACCCTTTCAAGATTATGGATAGTGGCATTGTAAATGGTGGAGGGTGTTTGGAGTATTCATTGCTTCTGGGATTCTTTCATTAAATTTTTTGGAGTCTGTGCCTAATTTTGTTCATCATTATAACCTCTGTGCTTGAATCAAAGAATTTTGTTAATGGAGGACCTACTACGTGCTAAGAAAGTATTGATGTTATGGAAATGAATCATCCAGTTCTTGTTCTCAAGGATCTCTCAGTTTAATGGAGGGAACAGATGGAGGGAATATGGTAATTTTATAAGAAGACAACCCTCTCAGTACTGATAAACATCCAGGTGCTAAACAACAAAGGAAAATCACTTCATTTAGATAAATAGAAATGGGAAAGATCAAAGGTTGCCCAGAAAAGATGGCACTAAAGTTAATTCTTGAAGGATGTCTATAAAGTAGCCATGTACACAAGGAAAACTGATTATTCTTGACAGAAGAAATATATACAAATGAGGAACAGAATGTCACAAAGGAGATATGCTTGAGACTGGCATACTGAGAAGCAACTCTTCTTTACTTTTTATCTTTTTGTCTCCTTTTCTTCCCCTCTATTTTATCCTTAGTAACCAAACTACCAACTCCAATATACATTATCTCTAAATAGAAATCCAATTACTATATAAGCAATATTTACATGTGTCCTCTGATGTTGGTATGAAGATAAAAATTTTCATGGTAAAAAGCAAAAAAATAGAGGTCCTGTCTTCTGCAGTTTGTGTTATAAAATTGAAAATAGAATAGTTGGCATATTAATTTCCTCTTGGTTGGTCTTAGTATTGTGCCTTTGCTTTCATATTAGTGGGTTTTCCTGGACTTCTTTCAAGGTTTATATGAAGCCAAATTCTCACCCAGAAATATGGTTTGAGAGTAGGCAATTAGAGCTAGATTTTCCATGCAAGGATACTTGACTTACCTGCATAATCACATTAATTCATTTTTAAACTTACTGAGGAAAACAGTTCCGGGTAAGTCATACTTGGAAATATTTCAAAATCTATTGGACTGTATACTTTTCTTCAGCAACTTTCCTGGAAATCTGTCCTTATCACTCGAAGCCATATGACCTACCCATGTAATTGAAGAACATAAATTATCCATATTTCATAGGACAGAACCAAGAGCACTTCATTTCAGTCTTTTTAATAAAAGTGAATTTTGTGTGGAATTAAGTATGATTATTTTTAAGTAAAGCTGAGATTCTGAAATAAATGAAGTAATACTGATTCTGGTTGAAGTCAGCTCTTGGACAGAGTAAGAACCTATATTAGTCATTACAGATATCAAATAATAATCATGTGTCCATTCATTACTAATTTGTTTTTGTTATTATTTCAGCTTTCATTGAGCTTTTAGTAGCCACTAATAACAATATGGTGTAAATGAATTGTGCAGAATCACTGTTGTCATTCAGAAAACATGGGATTCTCACTCTAATTTGAAAATACACTAAGAAAACTTTTTCATTTCCTATGTGTGTTCCTAAATTTTATTGGTCAAGGTACAACCAGGAAAACAAAAACTACTCTAAATATTAAACATAAAAGGAATTTAATTTAGTGAACTGGATAATCAGAGAAGCTAAACAAGGGACAGTGAAGTCATCCAGAAATGAATAACAGTAGGCAGGAGCTAGGACCTTTGGACTGGAGTGACAACAGGAGGAGGCAGTATCACTGGAAATCAAGGTATGAGGTATCCTGGTAGAACCTGAAACTCTGACGGGCACTTCAGCAACTGAGGAAAAGATACAGCCCCTGCAAAGAAAGAAAGGCATAAATTCCCTGGCTTCTTTCCTTCTTCTCCTCTCTAGGCTTCAACCAGTGATGTGCCACCATTGGCCAAACAAACCCAGACTGAGGTCAAGGGAGCCTGGTCAATGTGACTCAGAGCAAGGTAGGGGATAGATTTTGATATAAAAACAGGTTTGACCAGCATTTTCAACAATCCTTTAGATCAAATACTTTTTAGAAGATACAGATTTGTATTTTGGAGGGTAGGGGGTAAAAATGGGGAGAGGATAAAGAGCTAACAATGGAAGAAGCAGGAGATTAAGAAGGATTGACCAAGGGAAATCTTGGTGTTGGAATGAAAATAATGGGTAAGAAGATTGAAGAAAATCACATTACAGGTGGAGATAAGAATACATAGTTCATATGCTGCATTCACTGTCATTCATTTATTCAAAAAACATTCAATGAGTGTCCATTACATTTCAAGTACTTCTCTACTCAGTGAAAGAAAATATAATAAAATCGCAATCTCAGTGGTCCCTCAGTGCTCACAGCCTAATAGGAGTAGCTGTAAGTACATTAATTTTGAAACGTGTTCCTGAAGGCTGATGGAGTTACGCACGGTGGGCTATTGGACCTCAGAGGAATAGCAACTAGCCAGAATGAAAGTCATGAAACAAAGTGCCACTTGATCTTTGTGCTAATGAAATTTAGCTTGATGAAGAAGGGTGTTGAGAGGCTGGGAGGTTGCTTCAATTAGAGAGAAAAGTACATGCATAAAGACATAAGTGTGATAAAAATACATCATTTCACAGAATTGTAAAGTTTGGAATGGATAGAGAAAGCATTTTTGTAGTTTTGGATGATGTTATAAAGTTCAACAGGGGTTGGGTCATGAAGGATTTTGTGGGCTAAATTTCCTCTGTCAATTTTTTTCAGGCAAATGCAGTCCATGAACAGCTGTCTTCCTCATCTAGATCACTCCATGAATTTGTGGCACCTGCCATCAAAGACAATGATGCTGCATCTTAGGCTTGAACATTTGATTCAGAGTTACACAGCCTTAAACACTTCATAGCTCTGACCATCCTTTTATAACACATGCTTTGCTTCTCATCAGCTTCTAAGAGGCCTCTGCTCACATTAACACTGAGTTCCATAAAAAGTTGCCTAATCTTATTGTAAAAGTTTCCGAATACAACTATATGCAAAGTTATTTGATAAAATGCTCTTAATTCCTTTTATGAAGCTGATATTACTACTAATTTTTTTAATATGTGGATTTTCCAGAAACAAACCCACCTTTTCCCTTAAAAATGAAAAGGTTTCTACTGAGTTTCTTCCAAAACAAAGTTTAAGGCATATCTGAAATGGGACATTTTATCTTGATGGTGTCCTGGCAGCTGCAGATTGTGGAATAAAGAGTTGCTTGCGGTCAGCAGAGTCAGCCATGGGTCAAGTAGTCAAGAGGAAGCTGCCAGCACTGCAGGGTAGGGCAAGCTGGAGATATAAACATCTAGGAAGGAGGGAATTGAGATAAATGACAGGGACAAAGAAAGGACAGTGAAAATGGGTTGTTGGACAAAGCTATAAACTAAAGATTTTGAAACTTGGTCAAAATATTTTTGAGCCTTTCCCAATATATTGTCTTGTCATGGTCAGACCATCTTTCAGGGTGTTCTTTTGGAACTATAAGAAACAGAAACCAGGTACATCTTGATAGAGGAAAAGATGATGGGAAAGAAGCAAGCCTGTTGTTTAGAAACTTGTGCAAAAGATAGGTATGCAGATCAGTAGTGAAATTATACAAAAATGTGTTTCTTCCCAGAACAAGGAAGGAAAATGGTATAATGACATCCTAAAGTGACCTATTAAAATAATTGAGAGTTCTAGTTTTATATATTCTTTAAATAGCATTTCAGCCCCCTTAGAATGACTGAAAAGTTGGATGCTCTTGTATTGTTCATGATTGTTCTCTTCTGACACAGAGACTCTTAGGCAGTTGATAAACCGTGTGATGTGCAGGATTAGTTGGTATATTCACATACTACTCTATCTACAGCTAATTTCTGGAAACGCACATGTTTTTCTTGGGTTTTGGTGCCTTAGTGATTCCTCCTGAACCACTGCAAATACCACTGAGCACTTCCCAACATCATAGATCTACCCACCAAGGACAGACTCTCCAAGGGCCTTACAGACATAACCAAAAGGAAAATCACCAAGAAAGAAAATGTGTGTTAAAGTGATCTGAAGCCAGGAAGTAAAAATAACCCACAGGGGTTGTATGGGTTTAGTTTTGGGTGGTATCTGATTCTTCAAGTTCCTTATTTCCTTGGGAATGTAGGTATTTATCCTGGGGTTATAGGAGGCAGTGCTTGAGTGGATAAAAGAAGGGGCTCTAGATTAGATACATCTTGGTTCTGATCCAGAATCTCTCCTCTCTGTCTAGTTTCTAGTTGTTGATATTGTTCCCAGGCTAAAGTGTCATCTGACTTCTCTGACAATCTCAGACTCTCCCCGGAAATATACCATTATATGTTGGATTCTCCCCTTTTGGAGTTTCTGTTCACTTATTGTTTGTTCTCATATACTACCTTGTGGTGGACAACACTAATCTGATATTTGTGGCATAGGAAAAATCAAACACTTTTTGAACTTTCATTGGATGATAGTAGAACTATTGCCTCTGACTCCAAGTCTTGGGAATTATACAGCATAGATCCAGGTTCTGTGTAAATCGAGTTAATTAGCATACAAAGGTTGAGAGCAAAACTAGCCCTACTGAAAGCACAGTGGAAGGATGAAAAGCAAGGAGATTTATGTTCAGATAAGACGAAAAATATTTTGAAGTCTCAATGTCCCTCATTTGTACTATAGGATAATTATTATATTACACCTCATAAACGTGCAATGACTTGACTCAACACTACTGTAAGACCCAAGATTGATAGCAATAGACTCTCAAAAGATCAGAAATGTTCTCCTGGAGAATGAGTGAAACATAAAAATCTATCAGAGAATAAGGACTATGAAAATATAGGTTAAATATGAAAGAGTCAGTTATGACTGAGTAAAGAATTCAAATATGTGGACCTACAGTGGCTGTAATCCAGCTTCAAGTTTGGCTTTAAGCTTCCCAGAAGAAATCTGAAATGGTATCAAAATCAGTTCCTTAGTTTCCATTTTCAGAAAGGAAAGTTTATTTCATAACCTTTGCACAAAGCTGAACACTGATGAACCCTTAGCACCGGGATGGGCACACCATTGAGTTTTCATAAATATTTGATGAATGATTGGCTGATGTAACTGTTTAGTAAACATGTAGTGAATAGTACTATATTACATTTTTGATAAATAATATTGTTAACTGAATTGTCTTTTTAAAGTTAATTGTCCATATGCATACAAAGGAGTAAAAACTATTATACCTTGGGGACATTAATCAAGAGAAAAACGTCATAACATAATAAATGTTTATTTAATATAATGTATATTTACTCTTAAAAGAAATTGAACAGATCAATTTTTACTCTGTAACATGTAACAGTAATAAGGCAATTAATTGTGGTATTAATACAGTTTTAAATCTTCACAAAATTGGGTACTCTTGTATTGTGACTCTAGCACATAATGAATTTTGTTTCTGTGTTAGGACCCCAGGATTTGCTAACAGATCTTTGGTTTGTTATCAGAGGAAATACGAAAGAAAGCCATGTGGTTAAAGTTGTGTGAACAAGCTACCTAACTTTTTGTTATACCCAATCTGATCTGTAAATGCAACAGGTTAGAGTTTTGGACAAAGCACTGGATTCTTATAGGTATTTTTTGTCTCATACTCTTCATACTTTGTCAGAAATTTCATTTATTCAAACAGGAGTTAGGCCTCAGTGGACATAATTTTGATTTTCACTTACCTCCCTTTCTTTAGGGAGCTACCAATAGAATATTGTTTCAGAAACATAGAACTATAATCTTCCAAGTGTACTCAGTGATGGGGGCAGATCTATCAATCAGTAGGCAAAGTAGCTTGCAGTTTATGGTACATTAAAATTTGAAAGCTCTTTCATTGATTTTATAACTTTGATCCTCACTAACTCTATAACATGGATGGAAATGTAAAATCATTCATTTTTTACAGAATAGAAACTGTAACTTAGGAAGATTAAATTCTTAGTCAAAGACGCACATCATTAAATGGCAGGGCCAGGATCTAACCATTAGGAGGCAAAATTTCTTAGTAATTTAATGCATAGGCTTTGGAGTCAGACACACCTGGGTTTAATTTATGCCTCCATCTGTCATTCGTTGCATGCACTTGGGTCAGGTGGTATTACATTACCAAGTCTCCTATAAAACAGGTATAAAAATATTCCATTGAATGGTGTAAAACAAAATGAGATAATGCCAATAAAATACATCATAAACATACAAATATATTTGGCACAAAGTCAATAAATATTGTTATTATTAATAATGATGATCTTGATTTTGATCCATGGCTCTTTTAAATAAAGTATGCATCTAATCAATACTCATCAGACAATTTAGATAGACACTACTGGCTGAACCATTCTTTGCTGTATGGGGCTGTCTTGTGCATTTTAGGATTTTTTGCATCAGCTTTGGCCTCCATCTACTAGATGTTAGTTGCGTTTCCTCCCACTAAAAATGTCTGCAGATATTGTCAAATGTCCCCTGGAAGGCACATGTCCCCTGGTTGAAAACCACTGATTTAGATAACAGGAAAAAAATAGATGAGACATGCCTATTTTAGTTGTATGCTGCAAAGTACAGGAAGCTGGGAAAAAGAGAGAAGAAATAAAATATCTTGAGTGTTTATTTTGTGACAAGGATAGTTGTGTCGGTTGTCTTTACTCCCATTATCTCCTATGACTCATTCAACAGCTCTGTAAGGCTGTTTTAAATATCTGTATTATAGAGCAAGATATTCATAGGAGTGATAGTAATGGTACTGATAGAATAAGTCATAAAACTTGTGGCAGTAAGGTGAATTGATATTCATACAATTATTAAGTGGTGAAATCAAAGTTGAATCTAAAAATAAATTTCATGTTTTTATCTATCGTTATATGATATGTCTGGATGACAAATAAGACCATAAATGCAAGCAAAGGAATAATGCAGAGGAAATCTAAAAGCCAGAGGGGGCAATATTCAAAGTACTTGGGATGGATTTCTCATATTAAGTGGTGTTTTACTGATCCATTCAATCCATTTATTGATCATTGTATACAGTTCCATACAATACCATCTTGAAGCTCTAAGATATTTGCTTGAAATTGTACAGTAACTGGTTTAATGGAGCTTTCCGATGTTTACTCTGCTTCCTGATATGTTCCAGCCTCTCATTCACCTCTCCCTGCCACTAATATCCTTTCTAATTCTCCTTTCATAATTTTCCATCCCCTCAAATGAAGATCATTCCAGAGGCTGTCAGATTACTGAGATCCAGAGTGTGACTGGCCATCCCCTGTCAAATATCTGGGACATTATACAGGCTTCTGAGAATGCTGTACTCCCCTTTAGCATCTGGTGTCACTCTGGTGAGAACAGAGACTATTTTTGTCATCCTGATTTAGAAATGACTGCAGACCACCTATGTCACTAAGACTTAATTGTTTGTTCCAGGGAACTTTTGCCTGGGAAAGATAAGGCTTTAAACTCTTACATAACTTCACTGCTGGCTCTAGGAAGTTCCTACAGATGAATTTATCAGAGTTACTGCTCTGCTTGCCTGTGCACAGAGCTCACTTATCTACAGCAGTTCATTTATCACAACTTACTTCAAGACCCTTGCTTTACTATGTCCACTAATCATAAACTCTTGTATTATTAACTTTGCCCATTCTCATTCTGTGTCCCTCCTTAAGAATTCCACCTTAAACCACTTGAGCTTGGACCCCAAAGCCCTACAAATATTCCACTTCTGACTCATCTATCTAACAAGGCAGTGTTCTCTGCTACTACCGTAAGTCCAAATAGCAGATTGTCTGATGATATCTGGGGTTCACCACCATGTATGGTAACTGAATTTGAGACTAATAAGGACTGAGATTGTTCCACAGGCCAAGCCAAGCAATGAGGGTTTCTCAGCTTGGGTATGGTTAGGAGACCCAACTTCCTGCTCACCTCCAAGGAAGCCCATTGGGTGCGCTTTTCCATCAGCCAAACATAGTTGCTCTAACTCATCAAACTGAGATAACTGAACCATTTATAACATGTTTTATCATTATACTTTTAAAATTCAGGTGGTACATAAAAATTCCAACTGAGTTGAAAAAATAAAAGAATAATATCTCTTAAGCAGATTTAATGTACTGAAAGATAAATGTGTGAAACATCAAGATTAGAGAATTATTTTCATAGGAAACATTTATGTACAGTTTGCTAATGATGATGTATATACGATGCCAAACCCCCCTTCCATTTTTATTTATCACTGGTATCTTCAACTTCCTCTCAGGTGCACTTCAGATCTGGTTCCTGCTAATAAGACTCAAGGAAAATAGAAGATTCTCTGTCTGAAAAGGAATGGAAAAACTAAAGTAGATAACTAAGATATCTAATATCAAGCAATAAATGGGCCATGATTAACATGTACTAACAGAGTTCTATACCCAGTGCTCATGTACTCTTCACAAGGATCCAATGAAGGTGGTACTTCTATCACTGCCAGTTCACAGAAGAGAGTATTAAAGTACCTCTATGAGTTGAGTAGCTTACACTGCCAGGTGGTGCGGGATCCAAGTTCATCTAATGCCAAAACCCATTACTGTCTTCCCTCCAATGACACCACTCTGTCTCCATAATAATAGTGTTGCCACTCTGTCTCCATAATAATAGTGTTGAACAGGGAAAAAGGCCAAATAGAGAGAGAAAAATGAAGTTGGAAGGACAAAATGCCTTTGTTGCCTGAGGATAAGATTAAAAGATGTTTACTGTAATCATACCACAAATGTTCCAGCAGCCTTCCTAATTAGTTGCTCTAAAATATATAGAAAGGGATGCGAACTTTTAGTGTAATCATAAGATCTTTTCTTCATGGAGGGTAAAAACTAACAAGGCTGAACCCACAATTACAGAGAAATAGCTTGAAGTGTGGGTTGGTTTTTGATATGGGCCTGAATTTGAATTTTGGTTCTATCACTAAATTTGAGCAAATTCATTAACTGGATGAAAGTGTTTCCTCATCTGTAAAATTGGAACATGAAGGCCTACCTTAAATCGTTGTACTGAGGACTAAAGAGATAAAGTACTTCGCAACCTTGTACAAAGGATGCCTAGAACATAACATCATCCTTCTAAATATTTAGTAAAACTGCTGAGCTTCACATAATTTTACCCCATGTTTTAAAATTGGATATAGAGACTTTACTATTTAGACTGATGAGTTTTCATTAAATCTTATTGATGTTTGCTTGATATGTGTTCCTTATAAAGGATTGTTCTAGGTCAAGGCATCTCATGTTTCAAGTTGTTATTTAAAGAGTAGAGAGAGCATCATTTAAAATAGCATAACAAAACACATAATGGTAAATGGGATTCAGAGTTTTGCCAGCCACCAATAACACTAATCTCAAGCTTCAGAAAGAACTGAATGTTCACAAAAGGCATTTTTCTTGTTATGCTAAGTAATGACCTCCTAAAATAATAACAATGCTGGGAATAATTTTGAAGATTTTAGACAGAGATTACAATTTCATTTGTTACAATTTGGTCATTTTAAAAGATAGCTTATCTGACCCATATAGTTTGATATTCCAGTTCTGTTTTCTATTTGTATGTTCATTTATCTTTTTTTCCATTCAAGGTCATTCCAGTTAGACAGAAAGCACAGCAATAAGTTAGATCTTAAAATATTTAGACTCTGACCCCCAAAAATTGACAGAAGTGGGGCAGCTACAATCTTTCCTTTAGTACACAATTTAACCTGGAAAGACCTTTCCAGTAAACACTATTAATAATACTCATAAGTCATCAGTCTGAAAGGAAACACTTCAGCGTTGTACAGGTCGAAGACCTGGGTTATTAAATTTCAGTTTCCATTTGACTGCATCTACAGAGTAAAGTACAATTTAGGCTTCAGCAACTCCTTTTAGAATGAAATTGCAGCATTAAGGGAACTTGATTAGCTTTGTGATTTAATGTGTTATATTTTCCCAGACTACTATCCTGGCCCCTAACTGATCTGCTCAACATCCAGTAGAACAGACACAACAAGCAAATGACCAGTTTGTATCAAAAGCCTTGTCTAAGTAGCCCAGGCAAGTCAGGGACTGAACGGGCTCATCTCTTATGCAGAAATTTGCCTTCAGAGTTGGCAAAAGAAAGGTGGGGAGGCTAAGGGGTATAGTAAATTAGCAATCAGATTATCTAGCCTCAAATCTCAGCTTTAGAATTGAGTGGCTGCTGGGCCTTTGAAAAGGTTGCCATTTCCTCTCCATCTCAATTCCCTTATCTCTAAAGAAAAAAAAATGACATTGATTTCTTAAGATTACTTCAAGCTAAAGCATTTTCTTATTGTAAATTGTTGAAAATGTCTTTTCTCCATTGTTTCCCTTTTATTTTTCTAAGTTTTGATGTAACCCTCCAGAGCTATAAGTTTTGGTGCAGCTGTCTGGCCATTGTGCTGTATGTGTGTAGAGAGGTGCAATGGACACAGGAATGGCTTCCACCAGTGTACCGGTTTGTATATATTATGTCCCCCCAGAAAAAGCCATGTTCTTTGATGTAATCTTGTGTGGGCAGATGTATTAGTGTTGATTAGATTGTAATTCTTTGATTGAGTGTTTCCATGGAGATGTGCCCCACCCAACTGTAGGTGATAACTCTGATTGGATAATTTCCATGGAGGTGTGGCCCTGCCCATTCAGCATGGGTCTTGATTAATTTACTAGAGCATTATGTAAGCTCAGACAGAAGGAGTGAGATTGCTACAGCCAAGAGGGACACTTTGAAGAATGCAGAGGATCTGAGAGACGGACATCCTGGGAGAAGGTCATTTTGAAATCAGAACTCTGGAACAGATGCCAGCCACGTGACTTCCCAGCTAACAGAGGTTTTCTGGAGGCCACTGGCCATCCTCCAGTGAAGGTACCTGAATGTTGATGCATTACTGTCCTAGTTTGCTAATGCTGCAGAATGCAAAACACCAGAGATGGATAGGCTTTTACAAAATGGGGGTTTATTTCACTACACAGTTACAGTCTTAAGGCCACAAAACGTCCAAGGTAACACATCAGCAATCGGGTACCTTCACCGGAGGATGGCAATGGCGTCCGGAAAACCTCTGTTAGCTGGGAAGGCACGTGGCTGGCGTCTGCTCCAAAGTTCTGGTTTCAAAATGGCTTTCTCCCAGGACGTTCCTCTCTAGCAAGCTTGCTCCTCTTCAAAACATCACTCACAGCTGCACTCCGTTCAGTCTCTTTGAGTCAGTATGTTTTATATGGCTCCACTGATCAAGGCCCACCCTGAATGGGTGGGGTCACACCTCCATGGGAGTATCCCACCAAAGTCACCACCCACAGCTGGGTGGGGCACATTCCAAGCAAATCTAACCAGCACCAAAACGTCTGTCCCAAAAGACCACAAAGATAATGGCATTTGGGGGACACAATACATTCAAACTGGCACAATTACCTTGGACACTTTATGGCCTTAAGAGTGTAACTGTGTAACCAAATAAACTCCCTTTTATAAAAGCCAATCCATTTCTGGTGTTTTGCATCCCAGCAGCATTAGCAAACCAGAACAACCAGCTACACTGCCATGAGAAAGGGATTGCCTTCTTTGGACATAGTCATGACCATGCTAGACAGGATGGCTGCAGCCACAGTCTCATTGTCCTGTATGGAATTTAGCTTGCAGTTAACGAAAATCTAACAAGGGAGGCTCTACCATCACACTGCCTGAATGTTACTTTTAGGCAGTTATTTATGAGAACCATTCGGCAAGGTTTAGTCATATGATTCACCAGGACACTAGCACAAGTCTATCTTACCTTAGAGATAGCACTAAAAAAATTAAAAGAGTTTGCTTTTAATGAAATGCACTCCTTAGGTAAGTGTTGGGGAAAGAAAAATAGGCAAGAACTGTGCATAACTGTTAGATATAGTTGTCTATACCTATATGTGTGTGTGTGTATGTGTGGGGGGGTGTTCAAATGTCTCCATGAGTCTGTGTTTGAGAAACCTTGGATAAAATAAATGAGTGAGAAAAAATACATTAAACAATTATAATACCACCTGATCAATGTCATTCACTAGAGTGACTCAATTTTCTAAAGGAAATGTTGCAAATAATATTTTAGGAAGAGGTTAAAAGCTGCCCAAGAAATTTAAATATTATACAATTATAGAAAACAATTCGGAATCTGTTCTCAGTCCCTATTGGTCTCACTGTTTCAGAGTCTCTGAACTTTTAGTTCGGAAACTAGAAAGAAGACTATCTGGAGAGTAAAAGAAGTTTCTTATGAGGCTTCCAGTAATCCATGACTTTGCTAGCATATAAATATTTCCAGAATAACTTTACTTATGATGTTTTTGTGTATTTTAAACCACAGGAACAGATTAAATGAGTAACTAAAAAGGGATATTATTTTTTAAAATTTGCATCAAATAATGCAAATGTGGATCTCTTTTGAAGTTAAAGCTAAAGTTGAATTTGGTTTTATGAAAAAAATACACTATGTACATTGCATAATGGAAGAATTCTCCTGATCGTGTATTTCAAACACTGATGTAAAAATTCAACAACACATATTTTTCTCTAGGAAAAAAACTTAAGAAACACTAGAGATTGGGAAAGCCATATGGACCAGTGTTTGGATGGATGAATAGAAAAATGGGGGGGGGGGGGAGACATTCAGTGCTCTTTTTTACTTTAATAGTTCATTTTCACTTCAATTTTTATTCTTATTATTTTTGTGTGTGTGTGGTAATGAAAATGTTCAAAAATTAATTTTGGTGATGAACACACAACTATATAATGGTACTGTGAACAACTGAATGTACAGTTTGTATGACTGCATGGTATGTGAATAAATCTCAATAAAAATGAATTTAGTAATAAAAAAAAAAAGAAACACTAGAGAGCATTTCCTGCAGTACATGTGTACATATGGCACTAACTCACTAATTTAAAAATATGATTCTTGCCCTCTTTTATTTAAATTGCTAGAGAATTTCAAGGAAACAGATTGTCTCATTGAAGGGAAACTCAATTCATACATTTGCTTAGTGTTTTCATTGACATTACTTTTTATCTATAAAGAAGAGACAAAATCAGCTCGATTATTCTTTCTGAGTTGTAAAGTCAGAGATATTTAGGAGCTGGAAAATTCCTGAAAACAGGTAATTCTGTGAAGTTCAAAAGCTATTCCTTAAAGTCCTAGAATTGGATAGCTCTATCTTCAAGTCTGAGCAAGAGCTCTACTTCCTGTATTTCCTTTTCAATTATAAAATTTCCATTTACTTGTTTATAGTTTGTGGTCCTAAGACAGATTTTATTAATTTTTTTTTGCTTCTCTGTCTAATCTATCTATCATCATAATCTATCATCTCTCTCTAAACATCTGTCTGTAAAGCTTTGTGTAACAACGCTTTCCTTTAACAGATTAGGAAATTAATGCCTAGAGAAGTTAAGTGAAATGCCCAGAGAGGACAACTAGTTAGGAGAGAACTAGAAAGGAAATTTAGTTTTCCTGATTACCAAGGTACTGCCTTAGTCCTTTCACGTGGAAAACTGCTACAGCATTGAAGGATGGCAGGGAGAAATACAACATAAATTGCGCAAAGAATCAGCTCATTGACAATATCTGTAAGCCTCAGGAAGTAAAAACAGAAATTGTATCCCCTGGAAGTATTAGTATTAAACTGCAATCCGTATATTAGGAATGAAAAGGCTAAACAGGAATACCCAGAGGAGTTTTGACCTAGGGGGTGATTTAAACGTGTTATACTGGGAATATCGTGGCTTCTGGATCAGTGCCTGTTGTAGGCCTCTCTTTAACTCAGAATGCCATCAAAAGGCTGCTCTGTCCTCCAGAGAGAGCAGTTTCTATTCTTTCTCCATTGTCAATGCGTAGTCAGAAACACGAATGGGGGGATCACCGAGGCAGCCAACCAGAAAAGAAGTGTTCAAAGCAGTCAAAAAGAAAGAAAACTTCAAACATATGTAAATAGAAAAGGGAGTTTTCCTAGGTTAATGACTAGATATTTTGCAAAGCAAGTGACAGAAAGTGTTATTGCTCGCCAAATGTTCTTAGTGCCATTCTATTACTCAGCCTCCCTCACTGTTAGGTTGCATTTAGGTTGGGGCCATTTGAATAGTTCTGGCCAGAGGGTTATAAGCACAAGTGACAAGTGACTTGGGCTACTTCTGGTCTGAGGTATTTATAGATGTGAGTTCTCCATTTAATATCTTCCTCTGATGCAGTGAAAGTGGATGTTGAGAGGGCAATGGCTTAAGAAAAAAAAAAAAAAACTAGGTCCCTAGGATACTGTTTGGAATGGAGCTGCAGAGGACTTTGCATTGGAAAGAAATACATCATCTGTGTTAAGGTCCCAAGATTTTTGGGTTTGTCCTATGGTTTAGCATAGCCTATACTGGGGGAAATTTTCCATTAGAATAAATTAATAAAGATTACTTAATGTAAAGTTTGTGCAGATTTATAAGCATAAATACTGTAAGATCAGCATATTAAGTGTGATAATATAGAAATATATCTAGGTACAGCACAATTATTTATTTATATTTCCTTTCTGTTTATTCCCTAAAAAAGAAAAGAAAAAAAAAGCTTGGGCTAGTTAGCACAACTACGATAGGCTCCCAAAAGAGGCAAGGGCTTTGTAATTCAGGAAGTAGTAATAGAGACCAGAACACAACACACAACACAACAGAGAACACAAGTCATAAATTATTCCCTTAGCTCAAGCTGGCTAAGGCCTTTCATCATTTCAGATTATCACACTGTATACTTGTCAATGTGTTGTATAGTAGCATGTGTTTAATTTTCATTCCATAGAATAAATTCAATTTTGTATAATTAATCCTTTGTTGTCTTCACAAAGTCCTATGGTAAACAAAACCTACAGGTATTCACTGCTATTAACAGATATGACCAGCTGGGCCCTGCTCAAATATGGCAGTCAATATCCTTGTATCCTGGGCAGCAAAAACAAGTAACCAGCTCCAAGAATATTATGAAGAGCTATACAAATATAAGTCATGGTCAGTATTTTATTTTTGTTTAAAATTTATAGTTCTAACATTTAAAAGAAATATTTAAAAGAGTCCTGGAGGTTACTCCTATGCAAGCTTCACCTAAATATGCCAGGTGACCACAGTATGATAAGCCCAAGTCAACGGTAGTCCCGAAAACCCTAAAGAATACCTGGATCCCTATCTGAGATGCTATTAAAAAAACAAATAAAAGAAATGCAGAAATCTGAATGCAATAATTGAAAAAGAGAATGGTGTATTCATAGAGGAAGGAAAACCACAAAGAAATAAAAACTTAAGAAACTCAACAAGTTGTTTCAATGGTGTAACTTGTCTGAGTGAACAATATCTGCATATATAATACAATTCAGTTTCACTAATTGATTTCAAGAAGATATAACTGAGATTACCACGGAAAAAGTCTTTGTCTTTTCTTGTAATAAATACCATTTGACACATTTTTAAATGCAGTTTCTCTATATTGCCTGTCTTTCATTCGAGTAAACAAAAATCAAAGAATAAAACAAAGTCAAGATCAGAGACACATATAATAACCTCATTTGGGAAAGAAGGCTAACTTGAAAGAGATCAATCAGCCTGGAAGATGTGAAATTTTAAAACTTTCCTCATAAAAGTGACCAGAGTTCCAACCAAATAAAATATCTGGATCTTTTGATAATTTTCTTATCTCTTAAAAATAAGTAGATCACACAGAGAGAGATGGCAAATGAAAAAGGCTCCAGTGCTAATTAACTTGAGTTGAAACAACTGTTTCTGCAAATGCCATTTCTGTCTACTCCCAACAGTCAGTCTCTTGTTTGTTTCAATGATGAACAACAAACAGCAAAATGTGCTTAGAATTCTTATAGTCATTAAGCAACTAAGAAGCATATTTCCCCTTTTGGTATTGGTGCATAGATATACAATATTTCAGGGAAACTAAAGTGAAAATCTAGAAATAGACCAATATACATGTAGAAATTTAGTATGTGATGAAGGGACATTCAAATCACTGAGGAAATACAAAATTTTAAAACAAGTTATAGGACAACTGGGTCATCAGTTGGAAAAAGAAAACATATTATACATTCCTCACACTATATTTAATAATAAACTTCAAGTAAGAGATTTAAATGTAAAAAAACCTGAAACCACGTAATACTAAGAAAATATAATTGAAAACCTTTTGACCTCAGTGAAGGAAAGGTTTCTAACTGTGTTGGTTTGAAACGGTTATGTACCCCAGAAAAGCCATGCTCTTTTAAGCCAATCTTTTTCTTATTTTCTCTAGATTTTTATTTATTTTTACACCTTAATCCTCTTGTGAAAAGAAAAGAATTTAAAGATAACAAGTCAATCACATTTTTAAAAAACAACAATTAATCCTCTGTATATAGAACAACACACAAAGGATCTGTGGCACATTGACTTTGGAAAGATATTTTGCAAATTTTTCTTCTAAAAAAATGAAAACCATATGCACCAGTTTGTATATATTACGTCCCCTAGGAAAAGTCATATTCTTAAATGCAGTCTTGTGTGGACAGATGTATTGGTTTTGATTAGATCATAATTCTTTGAGTGTTTCCGTGATGTGACCCACCCAACTGCAGGTAATAACTCTGATTGGATAATATCCATGGAGGTGTGGCCCTGCCCATTCAGCATGGGCCTTGATTAGTTTACTAGAGCACTATATAAGCTCAGACAGAAGAAGCCAGCTTGCTACAGCCAAGAGGGACACTGAAGAATGCAAAGGAGCTGAGAGAGGAGCTGCACCTTACAGAGACATTTTGGAGATGGCCTTTGAAAGCAGAGTTTTGCTCCAGAGAAGCTAAGAGAGTACAAACACCCCAGGAGTAACTAAGAGTGACATTTTTGAGGAGCTGCAGCCTAGAGAGGACTGGGGAGATAGCCCTTTTGAAATCAGAACTCTGGAGCAGACACCAGCCACGTGTCTTCCCAGCTAACGGAGGTTTTCTGGACACCATTGGCCATCTTCCAGTGAAGGTACCTGATTGTTGATGTGTTACCTTGGACACTTTATGGCCTTAAGACTGTAACTGTGTAACCAAATAAACCCCCTTTTATAAAAGCCAATCCGTTTCTGGTATTTTGCTTAATGGCAGCATTAGCAAACTGGAACACCATAATTCTCTCACAGATCAGGTATGTCTCTTTCAAAGGACTATACAAAGCAGTTAAATTTTATTCACAAAAGCATCCAACTTTCAGTTCCATTGCTGAAGTAGATAAAATACAACCCCTTATTAATGTATGTTGCACTTCTTCCCATCAAGGGCATCACTGCTTCCCTATCCTACATACAAAATCATCGTGATGAATAGACAGCTGGCACATTATTCCACAGTAATGAAAGAAAAAAATCGTATTATTTTAAAGATAGGCCAGTAATTTTCAACTGGACAATTTATTCCTTTTGCAAACAATTTTAATAATACCAAGATTTGACTTTCCTCTAAAGTTATAAGAAAGCAAAAATATATAATATAATATAATATGACATCATATATATGATATAATATAATACATAATGGTAATAAATAAAAAGAGCAACCCTGCTTTGCCATAGAACATCGTAAACAAAACCAGTTCATCAGGATCATGCACCAATATATATATTTACCAAACTACCCAAGAAAGTTCTAATACTCATCATAAGGACCTTAGATTTCTTTATTATAAAACAATCCAATCTTTTAATCCAATCTTGCGGGTGCAAATCTATTGTGGTTGGGACATTTTGATTAGGTTGTTTCCATGGAGATGTGACCCAGCAGTTTCAAGGTGGGTCTTAATTCTTTCCTGGAGCCCTTTACAATAGAGAGTTGAGGACACTTAGTGAGAAAAATGCCCAGACACATTTTGGAGACAGCCATTGAAAACAGAACCAGGAAAGAAGCTAAGATATGTAATCAATTTTGCCCCTGGGTGCAGCTAAGACAGACATTTTGGAGAAAGCCATTTTGAAACCAGAAGCTGGGAGAAAAGGGCCAGCAGACATCACCATGTGCCTTCCCATGTGACAGAGGAATGCTGGGTGCCAGCAGCCTTTCCTCACAGAAGATATCTACCTCTTGATGCCTTAACTTGGACATTTTCGTGGTCTTAGAACTGTAAATTTGTGAACTAATAAACCCCCATTGTATAAGCCAATCCATTTCTGGTATTTTGCATTCTGGCAGCTTTAGCAAACTGAAACACTAACTGTGCTAATCCTGATACATTAAAATAAATTATTAATAAATTTGGGTATGTAAAAATAATGTCTTTTCATGATAAAAAAAAAAGCAAGGTCAAGAAACACAAAAAACTGTGGGAAAATATTTTCAATATACATTACAGATATTGGGAAAATCTATTATATAAAGAACTCTTAAAAATCAAGGAAAAAATACCAAAAATTAAAAGAAAAATTGTCAAAAGA
Organism: Choloepus didactylus; assembly: GCF_015220235.1. Classification (NCBI taxonomy): domain Eukaryota; kingdom Metazoa; phylum Chordata; class Mammalia; order Pilosa; family Megalonychidae; genus Choloepus; species Choloepus didactylus. The sequence continues at coordinate 54,265,376 of NC_051312.1, forward strand.
AATGGATAGTTCACAAAAATATACAGATGTATCTAAAACATATGACAAGATGCTTAATTTTCATTCATTAAGAGAAAAATGTACATTTTTAAACAACAATCATATACCATTTATCATTTATCATATTGGTGAAAATTTGAAAGTATGACAACACATTTTCTTTGTGAGACTATGTGTTAGCAGGCCCTCTGTAACATTGTACATGTTGCCACCCACTTGACTGGGAATTGGTATTAAAAATAATAATTAAAAAAAAATGAGCAAACCACCATAGCATATACTGGTTGGCCCAGCAACACTATTTCTGAGAATTAATCCTGAACATTTACCCTCAAAATTACCAAACACATAAGCATACATACATTGTGACATTATTTATAATAGAAAATATTAAAAACATCCTTAATGCCTAGACAGAGAATACTGGATACACTATGATATATTATCACAATGAAAAACTATTTCTTCACAGCTATAAATAAAAGGACAATCCTCATGAAATTATATGGAGTTATTTCAAGATGCAGTATTGTGATGGTTGAATTAATGTGTCAACTTGGCTAGGACATGGTGTCCAGTTCTTTAGTCAAGCAATCACTGGCCTGAGTGTTACTGTGAGGATATTTCATGGATTTAAGTCATTAATCAGTTATTGTCTATGGCTAATCATATATACAATCAATAAATGAGATTTCATTCAGCCATGGGAGAAGGCTCATCCAATCAGTTGAAGACCTTAAAGGGAGAACTAATGATTTCAGCAGTCAGAAAGAAGAATTTTCATCTCTACTTCAGCCAGCCGGCTTCTCCTGGGGAATTTACAAAACCTTCATAGGTGCTCCCAGTTGTGGCCTGCCATAGGGAATTCAGACTTGCCAATCTCCATGGTCTCATGAGTCAATTCCCATAATAAACCTCTTAATATTTAAATACATTTACATATCCCTTTGGTTCTGTTTTTCTGCTGAGCTATGACTAATACAGATTTTGGCACCAGGAGTGGAATTGGGGTCATGGGAGCAATAAGCAGTGTCCTGCAAGGCAACCACCATAGGGTATTCCAGTACAGTTTCATCTGTAAAAACAGGGGTATTCTCTTCAGAGAGAGGTGTGAGGACCGTCTCCTCTGGCGGGAAGGTTTCAGATTTATCAGGCACAGCAGAATTAATCTTTTCTGATGGAAGACGGATGGCTGCTTCTTCAGGGCAGAAGGGATTAGTTTAGAAAAATCAAGTTTCCCAAGAGTATATATCGTATTCTACTTTTAAAAATATGATAGAAGGGGAAATAAGGAATTTACATAATTATTGCAAAACACACACACACACACACACACACACACACACACACACAGAGGAAAAATAAATACAAAGCTAACATAAATCCAAATCTAATCAAAGTGGGTACCTATAGGGTGGAACTAGGTTAGAAGGGATAGGAAAGGGAAAAGGGAGTGTTACCTTCCTGAATATAATATTTTTAAATTTTTAAACCAGATTAACATTTTATACTTGCAAAAAGTAAGATTAAATCAATAAGGATAGGGAAAATAAAAATTGAATATAATCAGGTATGAATAATCCTAAATGCATTTCAAACTGTTAACATAAGCACCTTGAAGGTGGGAAGAGGGGAAAGGGGGAAATTATTGATATTGATCCAAGTTACTTTTGATCATTGTATTCATTTGAATATGATGTAAGAACAACAACAAATCAGCAACAAAGAAATCTTGAACGTTAATGGTTGGTTTGTTGTTGGTATAGTAATTATGAAAATATTCTCTGTGTGTTATAGCACTGAAAAAATGTGAAAAATAAAATTGAGAATCAAGGGTCTAACTAAGGGAAAGGATATATAAATATACAAGGTGGGGAGTAAATTGGAATTGCAGATACCAGTAAAATTTCATTTTTTATATTAAATTTTTTTCCTAGCACTGACCACTGAAAGGCCCTAAGACAATGATTCCCAGGAGCAAACAACACTTCTAGTGTCTAGATCTCTGTTTCTAAATACCGTTCCTCTCTGAAAAGATCAGGTCTCTTGGAAAAATAACTGATTCTAGGTCTAGAGCTGGGAAAATTCAGGGTGAGCCTTGTCTTAGTTTGCCAGTCTGTTATGACAAATACCACACAAGAGACTGGTTTAAACAACAAGAATTTACTGGCTCACAATTTTGAGGTAGGAGAGGTCCAAATTGAGGCATCAGCAAGGTGATGTTTATACCCCAAATCTGTAACATTCTGGTGCTGGTTTGCTGGCAGTCCTTGGGGTTCCTTGGCTTATATCCCTGCCTGCATCACATGGCAATGTCCTCTCCTTTTTCTGCTGGGTTCTGTTGACTCCTGGGTTCCACTGACTTCTGGCTTCTGGCTCCTTCTCATGGACTTTTCTCACTATGTCTGGATTTCTTCTGTTTGTCAAGGACTCCAGTAGTCTGGATTACGACCCACCCTCATTCAGATGGGCTACAACTTTACTAAAAATAACATCTTCGAGAGATTTTATTTACAGTAGGTTCACACCTACTGAAATGCAGATTAAGATTAATAATATATCTAAATCAGAGTACATAACTCAGTCTATTATGAATTGTGGCATCTTATTGTTCCAGAAAGTAAAGGAATGCACAAGTACAGATATGTTTAAGGACATAGAAGTCTGCTTGAAAGAACAGGGCAAATATGTGAAATTTTACCACCAAAGGGAATAATGACTGTAGAGGTTTATAACCCAGTGAATTAAAAACAACAACAACATATTCATAAGTTCAACAAGTCATATGCACTATAATGTTCACAATGGTACTATGAATATTAGTTGACAAACTATGCAAATGTTCATATTCCATCTGCAGTTGACTGGATATATAAATTGTAGTATTTTCACATGATGTAATACTAGATAGCAAAGAGAATAAAATTAGCTGTACAACAATATGAAAGAAACTCCTTGTGCTGGTTTGAAACTGTTATCGATAACAGAAGAGCCATGATCTTTAAATCCAATCTTGTTAGGTGGAACCTTTTGATTGAATGTTACCCTAGAGTTGTGACTCACCCAACTGTGGGTGAGACCTTTTAATCAGATCATTTCCATGGAGGTGAGAACCCCGCCCATTCAGGGTGGGTCTTGATTAGATCACTAGAGTCCTTTAAGAGAACTCACAAAAATAAGGAGCTCAGAGAAGCTGAGAGAGATATTTTGGAGAAAAGCTAAGAGCTGACACAAACCCAGAAGCTTGGAGACACTGGGAGATGCGGACAGAAGGATGTTTGGAGATGCTAACCTAAGAGATGAAGCCTAGAGTTTGCCTTGGAGAAGCAAAGGTATCTCTGGGTATTCTCTTATTGATGCCTTAGTTTGGAACTTTTTGGCCTAAGAATTGTAAATTTGTAACCTAATAAATCCCCTTTAAAAAAAACAATCTATTTCTGGTATTTTGAATAATGGCAGCTTTAGCAAACCAGAACACTCCTGTAAAATATTTTGATTAAAATATTGAGACACAAAGTTCATACTGCATTATTCTATTGATCTCAAGTACAAACACAAGAAATACTAAATATATGCTGTTACATTTCAGAAAAATTGTTATCATTAGATCTTGCCACTGTAAAGAGCATAAACAGGTCTTTGCAGGGCTGTAACATTTTGTTCTTAGCCTAGATGCTGATTATATGGGTGTGTTCAATTTGCAAAAGTTTACTGAGCTGCATTTTTCTGATAAGTGTGTTTTTATTTATGTATATTACATTCTAATAAAAAGCAAAAAAAGAAAAAAATCTGTGAGTCCATAGAGATAAATGAAGGCAGGGAAGTAAAGAATAAAAAGCTCTATCTTATATAAGATTGCCAACTAAGAAATCAGAAGGGCTAATAGAATTTAAAATAGCCCTCATGCAATGACCATTGTAACAATTTAGGCTAGGTTTATCAAAGGATGTTACTTATTGGGTGAAGTAACATTGTAGAAGAGAATATTCACATTATCTTCAAGAATTATCCAACATATTTCTTATTAACTACAAAAGGAAAATGTACTTTTATACTGAAGAAATCCTGTGGACACTGCTTTCACCTAGTGATTAAACTTTACATCATTAAAAATAGTACCTACCAATTGACATCATGCTCCTCCTGATATAATGCCTTGAGAAGGATACTGAAAATATGTTGTATTCTTTATTTGTGCTAAGCACATTTAACTTGAATAGACTTAAGAGGTGTTCTGATTTGCTAAAGCTGCCAAAATGCAATATACCAGAAATGGATTGGCTTTTATAAAGGGGATTTATTAAGTTGTAAATTTACAGTTCTAAGGCCATGAAAATGTTCAAATTAGGGCATCAAGAGGTTATTTCTCTGAGGAAAGGCCAATGGCATTCAGGGTTCCTCTGTCACATCAGAAGGCACATGGCAACGTGTGCTAGTGTCCTTCTCCTGGGTTCTGGTTTCCATGGCTTTCTCCAAAATGTCTCTGGGCTTCTGTCTTCCTTAGCATCTCTCTTAGCTTCTCCCAGCAGCAAACTCTGGATTACAAATGTTAGCTTCTCTCCAAAATGTCTCTTTCAGCTTCTCCAAACATCTGGGGCTGTGTCAGCTCTGAGCTCTCTCTCTCTCCTTGAGCTCTCTTAAGGACCCCAGAAAACTAATTAAGATCCTACTTGAATAGATGGGGTCACATCTCCATGGAAACAATCTAATCAAAAGATCCCACTCACAATAGTTCTGCTCCCACAAGATTGGATTAAAAGAACATAGTCTTTTATGGGGTACATAACAGATTCAAACCAACACAAGAGGAAAGAATTGGACAAATTCGATTTGAGGAATTTGGTGTAAGACAAATAGCCTGGAATAATTAAAAAGTATCAATGTCATGAAATGAAAAAAAAAAAACAAAAAACAAACAAAAAAACCTCTTCTTAGATAAAAGAGCATTAAATAAACCTGAAGATATATGCAATGTGTGAGCCTTGATTATGGAAGGGATTTTCAAAGAAGAAAACGGTTATGAAAAATGTTAAGATAATTGGCTCCCAAACTTAGATGATGGAATGTGAAATAAATATTAGATAATATTGCATCAGTGTTAAATTTCTCAAGTGTGATTTTTTGCATTTTGGTTAAAGAGAGTAATGTTTTGTTTTGTTTTGTTCTTTCCTCTTAGGAAATATAGGCCAAAGTATTTAGAAGTGACATGATTTTTGCCACTTGCACTTGGATTTTCAGCAAACAAAATAAGTAAGTAAAAGCAATGTGGCAAACTGTTAATTATCAATTTGAATCCTGTTGACATATATGTGTTCACCGTGCTATTCACTTAGTTTTTGAGGTTTGCAACTTTTTAAAATGAAAAGTTTAGGGAAAAGAATGACAGAATGTCTTCTGGAATGGTTCTTAGTCCTTTCAGCTCCTGACAACACTTTCTTTTCTATGTATAGAACTGAGGGTGACCTTAGAAGTTTTGTTTGTGGTGGTTCTCACTTGCTAGTATGCACAAGAATCATCACACTTTATTTACATTGCAGACTTCTGGAACCACACCCAGAGATTTCTGATTCAGTAAGCCCAGGACAGGATACTGATATCTATGTCTTTAACAAGTACTTCAGGTGGAATCGAAGGTAGCTGCCACAATTTGGGAGGTTCGTGGTTCCCAAACCTAGATGATCCTGCACTCAACTGAGAGGTTTTAAAAAGTACACACACTTGGGTCTTGTTTAAGAAGCTCTGAGTCAGAATCTCTGGAACAAGGCAAGATATTTGAATTGTAAAATCTTCCAAGAAGCAAATAAAATCAAATCTAAACCATTTCCCATGAGATTTTGATTTGGAATTCACTGGTAGGTGGTGGCATTTTGTGCCCACGAAAATTTTTGGTGGCTATTCATCAGAGAGTAGTCTGTTTCAGAAAACAGTTAAAATTACAGTGGGGAAATTTCAATAGCATTTTCAGGAGCAAAAGACAACTTTAATCAACCAAACAAAAGTGAACCTTTGGTTTAGCTTTGTTGGGAAATCGCTGGTATAGATTATTCTTCATCTTCTTTTTATTTTTTGCTCTTTTGTTTTGTTACACTATTTCCTTTGTTTGTAAATCAAAGAAATATATGTGAGTTCTTACTTAAAAGCATCAAAGCCTCTCTTTTTGCAAAATACGCATATTTAAATAAACAGGGGTCTTTTTCCACCCTAATATAGTAGAGAATGGGAGGGAGAGGGAGAGAGGGAGTGAGGGAGAGAGAGAGAGAGAAACAGCAGCAGCAGGCTGGTGATATTAGCAGGATACATGTACTCGTTTCCTAACTGAAAGTTTTTACTGGCCATGGCTCTGCTTTGGCATTCAGAGTCTTCTAAATATGATCCTGGGACCATCTTCTGTAGAGTTACTCAGGATGTTTATTAAAAATGGAGATCTTTGCCCTAAACCAAGACCCTCTGAATCAGAGAATTTGAGGGTAAAGTTATAGAGTCTATATCTTAATAAGCTCCCTGGGTGATGATTATATATAATAAAAATAAACAGCAAATATTGAGAAATGTTGCTCTATTTTTCATTTGTGATTCTTAATTGCCTGCTACTGGGGATTTTTTTTTTTAACTCAACCATGGTAATAATTATGGTTACCACTTAGTGCTCACTTTGAGCTAAGTTCTTTACATTCACTATGCAATTTAATCTTCACAACAGTGCTCCATGGGATGTATTTTATGCCTACTTATGAGATAAAGAAATTGAACTTCAGATTATTTAACTAACTTGATAGCTAGTTAAGAAGTTATTGAACAGCAGATCAGGTATTCCCATCCATTTTGTTGGACTACTGCTGCTATGAAAGTTTTCCATTCAATAAAATTTTTGGAAGATTTTTGCATAGATAGATAGATGATAGAGATGATAGATAATTATAAAGGTTGGGTGGAGTGATACATGAATAAAAACATAGAGTTTTTATGCAGAGAGGACATGATTAATCACATGGAGAAGCATAGAGAATGCAAATGCTGCAGGACTGGATAGGAGGGAAGATGGAAGATTCTGACATGAAGGGAAATGTCTCATGGAGAGAAAGTCATTTCTAAGCTAGGTCTTGAAGATGAAGTACAATATGGACAAGGAGAGATCTAGAAAGCAGATTTCACATGGATGGAATAGTGCGAATGAAATGACAGAGGTGGGAAAGAATGGAGATGGTAGAAGAAACAGCAAATATTCCCATGTGTAAAGTGTGGAGCTAGTAGAGGACAGCACTAGGCATCTGGGTTGAAAGAAGGTCTTTAAAACTAGTTTAATGTAATTTGAATTATATCTCATTACAATGTTAAAAAGCAAATAAAACACTAAAAGAAAGAAAAGAAAAATGAATTTAATAAATCAGAACATTATTCGGGGACACATAAAGAGTTACAACAGTTTCAATTCCCATCTATCCCCACCACATTCTGGATAAGAAGTTCTACACCAAGAAATCAGTCTCTTTAGTACCCTTCCCTACCAGTATTTACTCAAAACTCCAGATACCTACTGATCTCTAAAGACAACAGAATATTCTGCATCTCTTTCATTCTCCTTGCCTGAAATGCCCTTTTTCTGACCATCTGCCTGGAAAAATGCATCTTCAAAACCCATTTCAAAGGTCACTCTTTCTCTGTTATTTTCCTTGAAACCTCTGTTCTCCATACCACCTAAAAGCTTAATTAAATCTTCCTTATGTATCTCCTCTTAGAATTATGTTCATTTCTTGACTTGGGCAAAGCAGGAGTTTGGGCTCTGGAGTCAGATATTGCCTGGATTAGGGTCCCTCCTCTACCACTTTTTTTCTTAGTAACCTTAGTAAAGTGATTCAAGCCTCCTGTGCCACCATTGCCTTATCTGTAAAATGGACATTTTTTTTTCATTAGTACTGCTACCATTATGGAAGGTTTAACTGAAATAAGCTTTATGAAGTGTTATATTAGTTTTTGTTATGAAGTAAATGCCATGTAAATACTAGCTATTAATTGCTGCTATTATGGCACTTATTATTCTGGACTAAAGTTATTAGTGTACATCTGCTTTGCTAACTAAACAGTAATTTTTTGAAAGGCAGGAATGTCCCTAAGCATAAACACCTAGAGATTTGATTTGTAAGAAATTGTATACATTGGCTAGGCTTGTTAGGAGAGTTAGAGCAAGAAAGTGATAATTCTACAGTGATGCTTAAAGAGCCCAGAATAAATCAGGTGCAATATTTTTGGGCAAGGATCCTTTTGGCACCTATGCCACCCAGACTACTTTTCTGTTAAATCCAGAGCTGTCAAATCTCATATTTCAAAACTATGCTTTAATTAGATGGAGCAAAGATTTTTAACTCAGGCTTTCATGTGTAAGCAATTTTGCTTATGCACTTTGTGAAATTAAAAAAATAGAAAATTTAAGCGTCAATTCCCAATATCACCATCCCTCCACATGGAGCATTGGGTTTTCTCAATTCTGGGGGAGCATACTGTTCTTTTGTAGCATTTTCTTCTGGACCTCCCAATTTTCACTCTGGTGTTGAGTCTGTCTTTGCTTTTAAGACATGACTTAATGATTACATTGGAATCCTGGGGAATCTCACTTAGAACATGCAGGTGTAATGAGACAGCTCTTTTCACAACATGGAACTAGTCTAATATAAGTTTGGATGAATGCTTGGGTCAAGAGAATTATTAAATTGCTATCACACATTAAATTTAGATGAAATTTGACTCACACTATTTACCCAGGGAGCCAAAATATTTTTCTTAAGAAATTGGAAGCAAAGAAGAGAAAGTATATTTAAAGAATGCATTACAGCAAAGCCTGTTTCTGATTATTTCATGTCCCTGAGGACCAATTTCAATGAACAATTTCCCACAGACATATCTCAGGACTTAAGAACATGGGAACAAAGTGCCATGCTGGCACTTGAGATTATTTTCAGTGAATACAATTTTCTGCAGTCACATATGCAGCATTTTTGTACTGGGCCATCTTTATACAATGCTATGTTTTTCTAAAATAGTAGCAACCTAAATGGGTCTCTAAAAACCCCTATACCACTGAGGGAAACCACTGTGATTTAAGATGTGAATAGTGCTCCAACACGAAACTTTATGCACAATTTTATTGGCTAAGTAGGGATTGCATCTGTGCTCTTCAAAAGGATGAAAATGGTAATCACTGGATACAACTACTACTAATTATAACATAATATTATAATAACCAACATTTTCAAACATTTATTATGTACCATAACTATTATAACCAAGGGCTATTACATATCCTCACAATTACTATATGAGGTGTGAATTATTATTCTCTCTCTTTTACAGATGAAAGAAAATGATCCGCAGGGGGGTTTAAGTAATTTGTGCAAGTGACTAGGCTAGGATTTAAATCCCAGAAATCTGGGCCCACAGTCCATAATCTTAACAATTATACGATACTCTACTACTCTACTCTACTGTAAATGAACTCTTTTCTTTGGCAAGTGTCAATTTAATTTGTTTCCCATTTAATTTGGTACTGAAAACTTAACTACACTGAAAATGCTGAATTAAGGAGAAAATAATTTGCCCGGAATATTTTAACCATGGGAAATTTAGCTTCCTCATCGTTATTCATTCTTGACTCAATAAATATTTATTGAGCACCTACTTTGTGCCAGATACTATGTTGAGACCATGGTTATAGCAGAGAACAAGAAAGATACAAGATGGGCTCTTGGGTTGATAAGTTATTGGGTTCTGGAGAGAAAAGGGATGAGGGGATAATAAACAGGGAGACAAAATAATTTAACTTCAGTCCTATGAGGAAAATAAAATGAGTAATAAGGGAGACAGTGACTGAAGGGAAGGACAACTTTAACAGCGTGTTGGGATCAGTCTCTGGGATGTGATGACATCTGTGTTGAGATGGCATCTGTGTTGACTTTGGTTGTATTGAGAGGGGCCAAGCCCAGCTGATCTGGGAGAAGAAGTTTCCATGCAGAGGGAACAAATGTGAAGGAAGGGAACTGCTTGATGTTTAACAATTAGAGAACTTTGAAGCCCAAGTCATGACCCATTTTCAAGAGATTGAATATAAATGTGGATGCAAATTAGCCCTGCTAAGAAGCAGAGCTCTAATTAGCATAAATGAGAGGTCCACAGTTTGTGATCCCATATGAAGAAGAATTTAGGGCTTCTTGCAATTTCTGAAGTCATAAGTTCTACTTCCCCTTGCAAACCAGCTAAGAATAATTACCTAATAATCAATGAAGGGTCTTTTTATATTTTTTATAACAATGTGTTTGGGGTATTATTTTTCTGCTTAAAGAAACAATACATTGTCATGTAAGTAGTTTAGTAATATCTTTACATTTATAAATATATAGAATGATTTTATATTAATAATTTAAAATTCAAAACTGTAAATACAAAATGGCAAATGCAATTAATCCAACTAATGATTAAAAATAAATAGTGAAAAAAAAATACTGGACAAAAATTAACGCAATTCCACAAAATGCTAAGAGGAGTTATCTCTAATTAGTGAAACTTTGGATTTAGATCTTCCAAATTTTGGACAATGATTTGAAACAATTCAACTCTCCAAAAATAGAATAATTAAGTAATTATGACACCTATATATAATGAATTCCTAGGCAACAGATAAAATGATGATTGCCTTAACAGTCCATGATTCCAAATTAAGATCATTGAATTCAGCAACAAATTTTGAACATACTGTGTTAGTTTCCTGACTGCTAAAACAAATGCCATACAAGGAGATGACTTAAACAATGAGAATTTTTTGGTTTCTGGTCTTGAGGCTAGGATAAGTACAAAATTGAGGCATCAGCAAGATGATGCTTTATCCTTGAAGACCACGGCATTCTGGGATGGGCTGACTCCGATCCTTGGGTCTTTGACTTTTCTGTTACATGATGATGTCTTCTCCTTTCTTTTTTTGGGTTTTGTTGATCTTCAGTCTCTGCTCCTTTGGTGGCTTTGTCTTCATAAAGCCCCAGTAGTAAGTAAGATTATGGCCCAATCTCATTCATTTGGGCCACACCTTTCCTAAAGATAACATCTCAAAAGGTCCTCTTTACAAGGTTCATACCCATAGGAGTGGGTAAAGATTAAGGACTTTTTTTTTATTTCTGAGCTACATATTTCAACCTACTATATATACCGGAAAAAAATATATTGCACACTAAGGAAGTACTAGCTAATCACTTTTAAACTTTACATTAAAGAGAATATCCCATAGAAATTGTTCCTATAAAAATTGTTCTGAAAAAAACAAACAAATAAATAAATAAGTTTCCTCCTTGTGATTTCAACAAGCCAAGCTAACAAGCTGGTTTACTTGGCTTGAGCATGGCTTGAACACTTGAGGTTTATTTCTGTGTTAGATATGTGTGCATACACACACACAAACACACAATTTTATGTACAATACATATGGGATGACAGTAGGGGGGAAAACAGTAGATATTTTGTAAATAGATTCTTCAAACTTTTTAAACTTGTAAACTTTGGTTTATTAGATCAGTATAGAGCTTATATAACAGCCCACATAAACAGTTCAGTTCTTGTCTTGCACAGCCATACTCAAGAGGATTCTTTAGTTTAAAATCAATGCAGCCTCTGAATTACACACTAACTTGTGACACTTATAAACCCTTTCATTTATGCATAACAGAATGTCAAAGTAAAGATAAAAGACCAATGCGATATGTAAGTTTAAACTGCAGAGTAATGATTAGAAATAGGGATTGACAACTAAATTTTGATACATACATTTTGTCATATATGGTTTTTCTATTATTTTCAGTTTACAAATTAAATATCTATTGTAGAAACTTTTACCTCCATCATAAGGCCACAAACAAATATCATGTTTGTTGTGATTCTTCTATGATTCATGCCTTTTTTAACCCTAAGAATACAAAACTGCATACATACAAGTTTCTTGATTGCAGAATTACTATATATACAAAATGTTAGAAACAACTTAAATGTTCAAACATTGGAGTGTGGTTGAATAGACAATGATACATCCTAATAAAGTTATACCATGGAATTGTATAAACAGAATGAGAGCTCTGAAAACCTATATACTGTCACATAAACAAAGTGAAAGAAAATCTACAATTTGCAACCTTTTGTTTAACAAAGAAGGGGAAATAAGAAAATATACACATGTTGGCTCATTTATGCAAAAAGAAACACAGAAGTACAGACCAAATGCTATTAAGATTGGCTACTTTCAGGAAGTGGGTAGGATCAAGGTGAAAAGAATAAAAAGAATGGAGGGAACTGATACTTCTTTGAGTATACCTTTTTGTATATACCTGGCTTTTAGGACTTGGTAATATTTCACATCTATAATAAAACTAACAAATGAGTGAATAGAATCAATGAAATTGGTAGTGGGGAAGGAACAAAATGGACTACAAACAGAAACAAATGAACCTAACTATATTTCACATGAACAGCATAACCACAATGCTGGGGAAAACAAACAAAACAGAAATAATTTACATAAGAAACATTTGAACACTGTAGTTCACTAATACCCTCAGGCTAAAGACAAAGAAAAACACAAATATATGTCAAACTTTACGTAATAGTTTTTGTTGCTTTTTTTCCCCATGGTAGTATGGGTTAGAAATTCTGAAACTATTTTATTGGTAATTGATTGAGCAAATAAGGAATTATATTATGGATCATGTGAGACAGTTTTCTTGCAATCAGAGAAAGCAGTAGGCTAGTTTATCAGTAAAACTAGGAGACATTTTTCATCTCAAAATAGAATGTGTGAAAGCCGAAACAGCTGAAAGAGTGAGAAATTCCTTGGCAGAGTCGTGGAGGGACAAACCTAACTGTATGCAGAGGAAGGCAGAACCCTGGACATGCATGACTTAGAGCATGATATGCTGGCTGGAAAACACACGGGTGAGGTAGGGAGCTAAAAGTAAGGGGTTTTTTTAAAAGTTTGTATTTGGAGCCATTAGGTGCTTGATCCATTATCCCACCTATCATGATCAGGAAGTACAGTTTTTAGAGAAATTAAATAAGACATTCTTTGGACTCATGGATATCAGGCACAGGAAAAGGCATGGTCTTGTACTGAAATGGAGTGATTAACAGAAATTTGCATTCTTCCTTGGCTTCTCTCTCAGAATGCTAGCAGTTAGCCAGGTTACTGGAGGAATCTGTGGTATTTGATTGGAACACCTTGCTTTGCATGTCACCAATCCCAGGGGAAAGCAAGAAGTCTCTGAACCTGAAACAGTGAGTCTAAGAATAGAGGATTAGAATGCAGCAATGATTTTACCATAGCAAAGTAAATGGGAATAAAGAACAAGAAAACTCTAAAAATAATGGTATCCTTTTATCCTTGTTCTAAATTCTGGCATTGTTTGTATATTAATGATATTCCAGATACTTGCATTAATGATGTAACAACTTGAATACTGGATCATTGTATGTAGATGTGATTTTTAAAAATCTTCGCTTTTCTAAATTCTTGTAGAAGGTCCAGAACTTTAATAATAATAAATTAAAAAACAAAACAAAACAAAAAACCCAACCATGCACTGTTGATTTAGGAAGTGTTGCCCATGAGGAAGCCATGGCTCCTAATTAGCATCTAGCACAGACTGCTGAGAACAGGAGGCTCTTTTAATCCTTAAAAGAGACAAGGATTCTCTCTGATTTAGATGTAGGGTGTAGGGACTTTTAGGATAGGAAAAGTGAAGAAAGAGATGAGAGAGAGAGAGAGGGAGAGAGAGAGAGAGAGAGAGAGAGAGAGAGAGAGAGAGAGAGAGAGAGAGAGAGAGAGAAAGGAGAGAGAACAGTTAAGCATTTAAAAAGAGCAGTGCATTCTACAAAAAGGAAAGTGACCTAGGATGTGTACAGAGATACAAGAGGGGGCTGAATGCCCAGAACTCAGACATGACATTTATGTGACACTTTACCACTGGCAATGTTCCTTCACATCCATTTTCCTATTTTATATTCACAGAGGCATGAGGTTGATATTAATATGCTGAATTAACAAAATAGGGTTTACAGAAGTTGAATGGTTTGTTCAAGGTCACAGAATATGTAAAGTGCAGGTCTAGGCATCATGACTTTCAAAGCCTTATAAGCTTTTGACAATAATTATGATTATACTGGATAATTGTGTTGAATATTTTGTTTTGGAAGCTCATACTTACATTTTGTAGGTTTTGTTTTGGAATAGGCACTATCTGTTTTGAACTTCACTGACAGAGAATTCAAGATACAGGGAAGTTAACAACAGTTGGATTCACAGGTCAGGAACCTCAGATAAATCTCTACCTAAGCCAATAAGATGGAGCTTGTATCTACAAAGAACAAGAGTCCTTTTGCTCTAAGATCTAAGGGCCTGAAAAAAATTGCTGTGGACCATAGCAGAACACATATATTTTGGGGGTCCTGTTTACTTATACCTGGAAATGACCATTTATGACACAGGACAACATTCTTAATTTTCTTGCTTTTTTTTTTATCTTGGTCAAAAATTGCAATTTTAAATACAATTACTGACAAGCTAGAACCAATGTATAAGTTTGGCAATATAAGTAATGCAGTGGTAAATGTTTTACCACTATATCTTCCTTCCTTCAGTTGCTATCTGTTGACGGAGCCTTAAGCTTTTGGCCTTCCTAGGATTACCTCAGCTGCAGACAGTCACTTCACCCAAGAGCACTCTCTTTCCTTAGTGGCCCAAATCCACTGACTGATGAAGGTAGGGATATAAAGGCCCAGCCATTTTGACCCAACAAGGGGTGGGTCTGAGGGTGACAGATCACTAGCCTCCAGAGTTCCTTGTGGCACTCACTCAGCTATCTTCTTGGCTGCGTCGCAGCTCAGCGTCTCTCTCTGCTCAAACCTAGTCCCTTCCACAGGTGTTGGTCCCAAGGGTACTTCTTAACAAATATCCTGCACCAAACTCTTCTCAGAGTTTGCTTAACCTGTGACAATCGGTACCAGGCATCGGATGACAAAGCAGACAAAGGGATCCACTTTCAGAATTAGGCCATTTGTTGCCAGTGCAATGAGTAACTCATCCTCCATTAGAAGGAGCACTGTTAGCCCTGTGGCACCAAGAAGCTGTCCAATTTAAAAGCTTTCACCAGGGGTGAAAGGGAATGCACTAGCTGGTATGAACACATCAGGCATCTGAAAAGTATAGAGAATGGGCACAAAATCCATGAAGACAGAGAATGGCATTTGGCATCTCCCACCACAAAGCAGAAAGTTGCTTCAGAGTTATACAAAAGTGTAAGCTTAGAAAAAAGCAAACCCTCTTTACTAAGCCATAATGCAAACGCCAAAGTCTCAGACTTATAATCAGGTCAAACACTTGGGGGCTTAATGGGTTAGGTTGCATTGTGCCTGACCGTTGAAATAACAATTTATATATCAGAGAAATTCTTACCTGTGTTGACAAGTAAATAATTAGATTTTATAGTCAGGCTTACATATTTACAATCCTTTAGTCACTTTTCTATTTTCCTCATGTCAATTTACCAACAGAGCAGACTACACCTTCACTTGGGTAAGAAGTAGGTTCAGGAAATTAAAATTTTGTTTAAAGATTTCATTGTTATATACACCAATAGCGAAACTTTAAAAACTCATTGGTTACACACAACTGGAACTAGCTGTCTGAACTGCGGTTCTGAAATGATGTGTAAGGTCTCAGAGGAAAAGAGCCCCATGATTGAAGAGAGATGTCTGCCAGAAGCACATGGGAACCACAAGAGGGATCATGCAAATAAAGAATCTGTCATTGCTAGCCCAGGGTGAATAAATGGAAGTTGAGAGCTTTGTATAAGACATGGGGGAAGGAACTTCTCAATGTCAACTGCAAAGATGAACCACTGATTACTTCATCTCTATTTTCAGCAGATGGATTTAATTTCACAATATTTATCAACACCTTAATCATTTCCTGAGGAAGAGCAGAAAAATGTGGGGGGGGTGTGTGTACTCAACTTTAACCAGGAGATGGCAGTACTTCAGAGCCAATCCATCTGTGGCTTTTGCATAATAAAGCAATTGCTCAAGGATGTTTCTAAATTGAGGCAGGTGTCTGATGAAAAGCATTGTAGTCATAAAATGAAATATTGCACAAATTTTCAGTAATATAAAATTTCATCAAATTTTTAGGACTTAGTGTGAATTTATATAAATCAAAATTTAAGGATGATTTATTTCAGTAAGGTAGCCTAAAATCTGAGAAAATTTAGTTAACTAACACAAAGTGTCATGCTATTAATCTTGCCTTTATAGAGATGTAATCTGGCTTTGCTTATGTAATTTAAAGAAAACTTCATTCTGGCATGGAAGTATTTAAATGTTTACAAAGGAAAATGTTGTGTTGTAACAATTTTGTGTCATTTTATCAAAAGACTATGAATTTAAGGGGTTAGCAAGAAGCTTGTAGGTGTGGTAGATGCTAGAGTGACCCAGGCAAAAGCTGCTCCTCAGTGCATTTGAGCCAAGTTCCAGAACATAAGAAGTTGGATCTCTCATTCTTCTGCTTAAAACCATCCAGTGGCTTTTATTATTTTATAAATAAATATGTCTTACTATTCAAGGTCCTTGGAAACTTTGTTCCTGCTCACATTTCCTGCTTCATCTCCTGCTACTGTCCCACATACACTCCATGGCTACAGCGTTAGGGAATTATTTTCTGTGCCGTGAACACATTGTCTTCCTTTGTGCCTCTAACCTTATTTTATCACATGCTTCTCCTTTGACTGAGAATGCCTTGCCCTCTTCTCTGTGGCTTATCCCTACCTATGCTTCAGATGTTTCTCCTCAGTCTTCACTCTTCTCTGCAAGCTCTCCCTGATTCGTCAGAGGATGGCTCAAGTGTTCTTCTACTGTGCTCCCAGGCTATACTTTACATGTGTCTATCGAGCTCTTAATCAACCCAGTTGTCACTGATTGTTTGCTTCTCTGGCTGCCCCATTAGGCTATGGTCCCTAGAAGGCAGTAGTTATTCAATCATTCATCACTATCAGTCAACAGACATTTCAGAGTGCCCAATGTATGCAATCTGGAAGGCACCAGGGGTCCACTGATGATCAAGCTAAAGACTTTGTCTTTATGAACCTTACATTCCTGTGGGAAAAACCAAGAAACTAAGATCAATTTACTATAGAATGTCAGGTGCAGGAAGTGAAAGTGCAACTGGTGAGATATGACTATGTGTTAGCAGACATAACCTGTGCAGAGTTAAGTTATTGCTGGCATTCCTGGTGTAAAGACAGTTTCTAGAAATTTCCTTTCATCTGCTGTGTGAACTCATCCAGCATCATGATGTGAAGGTGCAGGGACAAGAGATTGTGATTGTGAAATGAATGTGTCCAATGATGTTTCACCACAGAAGTTTGTGTATAGAGGAGACAAAATGATGTTTGGAATGTATCAAACTAGGAATAGTCTGAGAAACGACTCCAAATCTTATAAAAGAAACTGGAGAAGGTTTCCCAAATTTGACAATAATCCTAAAAATTTACATGTCATTGCCAAAAATGATTGTGTAGCTACAAGTAACATTTTATGAAAAAATAAATAACTTCAAACAAGCATAATATTGGAAAGAATAAATTATCTTTTTATTATCATTATAGAAAATGTTATTGCAGAATCAATGCTATCTGAAGAGGCTATCAATGAGCATTAAGGAAAAAATTATACAGGGAAAGTATGATATAGGATTTCAGGCAGTTAATTAATAAAAATAACATTATTTTTCTGGAGTTTATGTTTTTGTCCAAGGTGTCACCTTTTTAAAAGTTGTGTAATTGTAGTAATTTACTTTTCTCCCTCTAAATACATGTTCCCTTCCATACCTAATATTGTATTTATAATTTTGTATTATTATTTCAAGAAAGGGGCCCCCACATATTGTATAAGCTTCACACTCAAGTCCGAGATTAGCTCGTTCATCAATCAAAAATAATCTCTTTCATTTGAATTTTCTCTAAGACTCTTTTAAACCTCCATCCTTTTCTTCCACTTACTATTTCCTGATTGAACTTGAATTATTCCAGTTCAATGCCTATTATATGCAAAACATTATGCCATGACTAGTTAAGAGGGCTTTCTAAGTACAAAATCCTTTCTTCGCATGACCTCAGTGGTGAGCTGTTAATGAATAGGTATTTTTAAAGCTGTTATAAAGAGAACATGCATTTTAAAATTTACACAAAATACACAACCAAAGCCAATTCTATTGAGTGGGTTAAACTGCAAGCAAGAGCGGACAGACATTAGCACTCTGGGGTTCCTCCTGGTCTCTGAGTGACTGGTTCAGTGCCTTAGATGAGGCTCTATCTTTTGTGGTCTCAGTGTCTTCAGCCACACATACTGGTACATATTTAAGATCGTTGTGTTTGGAAGAAGGAGTTCATGATAAAACTGGTAGATCTCAAGGAAAGGAGATTTGTTTATTTTACCATAATAAAAAACAAGATATGGTTTCCTATTGCAGATAGTTATTGAAAACTTTTACTCAAAGAAAACAAACACCAAGTACAAAATGGAATGAGTCGGCAGGCTCAGATAACACAGGAACTTCAATGTAACTGTTTGAAGTTCTGTCAAATTTCTAACATATTTATTTTTAAAGTTCTCCAACTTCCCATATCCTTTAACCTTGGGTTTAAACATCTCCTGGAAAAGAATTTTTCTGCCCAGGGGCAATTTTGCCCCCATCTGTTTTTGGACTTTAGTATGCTGAGGACAAGCATGCTGTTAAACATCCTACAATGCACAGGACAGTCCCCTGAAAGAAAGTATTATTTGGCTGAAAATGTCAGTTCTGAGGCTGAGAAACCCTGATCTAGTAGATGGCAAACACACAAGAGTTGAAATTTTTCAGAAGAGCTGAGGAGATGACTGCCTAATGTTAACTGAATGTGCCAATTTAATGTGATAAGTTAGAGTCAAGTTTTCAATTGATGATTTAACCATCACTTTGCAAGATGTTGGTTCTCATCCCCCCTCCTTTCAATGTTGTGTTCACACAAAAAATTCATATGTGCAATATTCTTACACACATGCACATATATATTTCCTTTAAAAAACACAATCTTCTTTAATCATCTGGAGCTCTATTTCTCTTTCTCTTAAGAGCTTTGCACATTTATCTTATATAAATAACTGTGATTGTTAAGTATCATCCTTTGGGGAGTTCATAGCAGTACAGTTGTTTGGCAAATGCTAATTTGCAGTGAGATGTACACTGATATGAAATAGCCACTTGGGACATGAGGGGTCAGGAAATGTGACTGAACATAGATAAATGAGGGAGCAGAGATGAGCTCTGGGAGGGTGAGTATTACAAATTAAATTTAAAAGTTGTTGGCCAAACAAGAATGGGAATTGGCATGGGAAAATATAGAAGAGAAAAAAAAAAAATCAAGAGATTCTACATTTAAAACAAGAAAGTAGAGATAATGTAAATGGTTCAGGTTCTACATGGCTCCAGGAAGAGGCTTTTTTTTTATTATTATTACTAATATGCTCAACCATAATATTTCTTCTAGTTATTCCTTTTTCCAGGGTCAGCACTCAGAATTGGCTGTAACAGGCAGCTACGATCTGATGTGCTTGAAAAGAAAAACCATGACTGTGCTATGGTTTAGATGTAGGTGATGATTGTAACTTGACTTGCTTTATTTTGCCAATTTAGGAGGAGTGGCGCAGTATACTGTATTTGAGATATATTTATTTCATAGGACAAATATTTGTTTGAAAATTGGTGTACTGGTACAAACTGAAAGGCCATATACATGCAAATTACCTTTCAAAACTCTGCTTTATTATCAAAAGCTTCCCAAAATTAAAAATAATTTTAATGTTCAAAACAAATACATATGATTTATTTGATTTTAAATGTCATATATGTATATGCAATTAAATTACATTCTAGGTTCAGAAATCTAATTAAACTTGCAGTAGCCCTCAAAAAAAAACAAATCAAGACATATTTAAATATAATGTAGATGGGAGAGATTGAAAGAGAGATTGAGAGAGACAGACAGACAGACTTCTTCTTAATTTCACCTTTATGTGAGCTTTATTATTGAAAGGGAAGATGAGTTTAAGTCTACTTTCCACACAGTGGCACCTGATATTTGCTGGATGATATGATCTTTAGTTCTCACACTCTTAGAATTAGAGAGAGTCACTTTCCTTACAGTTCCTGAAACAGTCTCAGAAAAGGCTCTCATTGACCCAGCTTGGCCACATGCTCATCTAAGAAAGAATAATTACAGCCAAGTGAATGATGTACTCCAATAGGTTACACCTGAGTCATCCTAAAAGGCGCTTCTGCAGAATAGCACTAGAGAGTTGCCTATAGAGTCAGCAATCTATTGTTTGAGTTACTGGAGGGATCTATTTATTATTTTACAGGAAATTTTTGTGTTGCTTGGAGGTAGTCTTGGTTAAGTTTAGATAGGGCAAAAATTTTTCCTCACTTTCCCCACTCATTTATTCTTACTTCATTTTTTCCACTTTTGCAAACATTAACTTTCCTTCAAAATGAAATTTTCCCCCCTTTTCCCTCAAATTTCCCTAAACCATAGAAACGCAAATTTTTCTTGTCTCAAATATAAATGCATATTCTTCAAATAAGTTTATGTATAGATGCTCAGAAGATAGTTTGGATATGAATCTATGAAGAATGACTTCAAAATAATGTCTTGGGGAAATTTGTATACCTATATATTTTGAAGGCTTTAATTTGAATTAAGATGGAAATCTTTTTCTAATGTTTACATCACAGGGGTAGCATGTGGGGGTGTGCACATACACACACATGAAAGGTTGTACAGGAAAACAAATGAAATAAATGAAGAAGTAGCCACATTTATATAAACTAGCTGTTTACAATTCCTACCAATAATTATGAGCTAGACTGTAACGTAGTACTCATGTTCTTAGCTGTTGCTACTGCTAGTCCTGTTGCTAAAGGTTTATCATTTTTTTCCTGAATTTTATTCTCCATGAAGCAGACTTTAATGCAGTAAGAAAGTAAGGTCTGTTACAAAACTTACTTTACTCTCAAAATGCCTAATATGTAGAAGAGGTATTTTTTTCTGAGAGAATTTTTCATGGATGAATGAAGGAGCACTAAGAATGCATGCACTAGCAGATTTGGCCAAAGGGACATGAAGGTTTATATTTAAAGGGGCTGGAGATTATACATAAGCAACCTCAGTAAATTCATTCTTTCCACTCAGGAGAAAGGTAATAGTTATTAGCTGAGGTAATGTTTTTGAATTAATTTATTGAACTTATTTATTAGTTGACATCACATTCATATAAGACGAGTTAGTTTTTTCCATACCAAAATATTTGTAGGACTTAATTGGCCTATATCAATTTAGGGAGTAAGCAAGGAGTGGCAGAGATAGAGCTTGGCAATGGCAAAAAGTGAGTAAAAAGTAATATTTCTGCCCCTAAACAAAAGCGCTGATTACTAATTGGAAATTCATTAATTATGCCATGCAATCTTATAGAGAAATGGATTCTGAATATTTTGTATGCTTCCTCCTATGTTAGGCCCTGAAAAGATCATGGTCAATTTGTAATTAGGATCTAAGAGTTTATTTCATTCCAAAAATCAATGGGGCCTCTTCAGGTAAGGCAGAACTATGTTTTCTTTTGTTTTTAAATTTTGATCAAAAAATATATATACTTAATCTTCATGTACTACTGTTATGGTTTGGAGGGTTTATGGACCCAAGAAAATTATTTTCTTAAAACTAATCCACTCCAGTGGGTGTGGACCAACTGTAAGTAGGGTCTTTGGTGAGTAGGATCTTAACTTAAGATATGATCCACCTCATTCGGGATTCATCTTAATCCTCTTATTGGAGTCCTTTATAAGAGGATAAAATTCAGAGAGAAAAGCACATAAGTTGAGAGACAAAACACACAGAAGCTGAGAGAAAAAACACAGAAGCTGAGAAAGAAAACCGCAGAAACAGAAAGGAAGCCAATGAAGCCAGAAGCTGGAAGCAATGAAACCCAGAAGAGAAGGGAGAGACAATCAGATGCCACCACGTGCTTTGCCATCTGACAGAGGAGTCCAGAATCACCTGCAGCCTATCTTCAGGAAGAAGGTATCTTGATGCCTTGATCTGGACATTTTCATGGCCTCATGAAGCTTGTAAACTAATAAATCCCCATTGTAAAAGCCAACCCATTTCTGGTACATTGCACTTCAACAGTTTTGTCTCTCAACTCATGTGTGTTTCTGTCTGAATTTTATCCTCTTATAAAGGACTCCAGTAAGAGGATTAAGATGAATCCTGAATCCAAACTAAAACACCACCATTTAAAATTGGCTTCTGACACCCCTTCCCTCTCAGTGTTTGCTTCCAAATAATTCCTGATTACATGTGTAGTAGTTTGGTGAGCAGGGCCATGTCTGTTCTTTCTTAGCCCTAACAGAGAAAGTTATTAATGGTAAGGTGGTCTTGGGTTAAGACTGTTAAAATAGTATGTCACTGTCATCAGGAGTTCAGTGGTTGGGAGGTACAGGCACAACCGCTGCATTTAAAGATTATTTTAATCTCTGGGGATCTATGTTCTTTCTTGATACATGTAGAAGGGTCTGAAAATCATTTTGAAAAAGTCACTTATATTTTAGGTGCCCTTGGTATGAGAAACTACTGAACTGGTTAGTCCAATTGATAAAGACTTTTTACTTTACACTTGTGACCCAAATTCACTCATCCAAGCCTCATTGCAAATATATATGTGCCTTTTTGTATGGCATGGATATTTTGCAGTTGAACTTTAAAGTCAACTTATGACCTTGTCAATAACTCTTCTATAAAGTGTGAAAAGAAGCTTTTGATACACTAAAACTGAATTTGCTCTGCAGTTATAATAAAGCAATGACAAAGTCTTTGTACAAAGTAAGCTATATCTGGTGTTGTGTACCAAAAAATTTCTATATTATTATTATTATTTTATTATAATTACTACTCTACTAATCCATGTTAATTTATTATTTATTATTTATTACTTATTTACTATGCATTTGTGTATAAACAGTTTTCTAAGGTTTAGCCAGAATTTTTGAATCAATTACTAATAACAGCTTCATGAAACCAAAGCTATTCCAATTGTACAACTAAAGCTACAGTGGTTCCAATGGTTAATTATCTTGTCTGGGGTCACAGAGCTATTAAGTGACAGAGTCCACACTGGAATCTAGTTCTTACAACTCCAGTTACAGAGTCTTTTCTGCTATAACATGGGTTTCTTTCAACCATAATCACTTATAGGACTGTGATCTCACAGGAAAAATACAATTGAAGATGAAGGGTAAGTTGGGGTCATATCAACTACACCAGATCCTACCAGGTCCTCCCATTTCCTCACCTTCTCAATAGAAGCAGCAGTCCAAGTAGATCCTCAATAGTCAGAAGAAATAAGGAAATTGGAAAAGGAGATCATTTGAAGAGAATGGTTGAAAAATTAAAGGTCTTGCAAATTCTTTAGATACTATAAAATGAAATAAAATTTAATGAATCTGAAAACTAAAAATGTAAAACAAAAATAAGACCACTTTGATATCTCCTTGTTTTGGTTTCTGTGGTTCAAGATGGCTCTTCCCAAGACTACTGCTTCGCTCAGACCAAAGACAAGGGCATACGAGTTGCCTGATTTTTAAAAAAGATACTTATTTGTGCAAAACTCAATGAAAGTTTGTGTAAAACTTTTAAAAAGTATTAATCAAACTGCTCTTTAAATAGGTAGTTTGAGCACCTTAGGATTTCTTAATTTTTCCTTCAATGAAAGCTAACAATATTTTCATAATAGATGCAAATATTTGGGGTTTTGGTATTTATTTTAATATTTCATAGCTCATTCAATTCCCTGTGATTAAATGATCTGCAGAATTGTAACTCTCTATGGGGATCCTCCATTCCCAATGCTCAGCAAATAAAGAATAATAGTCTTGGTATTATGTCAAATCTTGTTTTATTAAATATATTATAGGAAATATGTCTTCAACCATACATCCTTTTTTGAAAGGATTCTGACATTATTAGTTTACAGAAGTTTCAATGTGACATAATATGGAGTATACGAACAAACAGAAAATGCCCACACTCTAAATTCACTTTTACCAATTCTAACATTTTATTGCCCTTGTTGTAATGTAGTATAGCTCTTAAGAGCAAATTAACAGTCTTTGTACCCCACTCAACTCTACCACTTACAAACTTGTCTGGTCTTGTTCTGCCTAACTTTTCTGTGCCTCAGTTTTTTCTGTATAATTATAGTCCCTGTTCCATTGGGTCATTATGAGGATTAACTAAATTAAAATTATATAAAACACGTAGAACAGTGTCTGGCACTATGTACATAATAAATATTTATTGTTATAGCTGTTGCTATTATTATTATTTAGATGGAGAAATGGAAGTCTGGAAAAGCTGAAGACACTTGTTCATACCATATGCTTGGTAGAGGTATGTAGATTTAAATCCACATCTCAAAACTTAATGAAGCAATTAGGCCACAGTAAATAAGAGAGGTTTGCTGAGCTTTTTCTTTCAAACTTCTAATGGTTATAGAAAAAAATCCCTGAGTCATGTTTCTAAGGGTCTGATTTATTGCAAGCCATTTATACTTTTTTAAAAAAAGCTTTAATTTTAAGACCCTTAATTTTTTTTATCTTCATTTTATTGAGATATATTCACATACCACGCAGTCATACAAAACAAATTGTACATTCGATTGTTCACAGTACCATTACATAGTTGTGCATTCATCACCTAAATCAATCCCTGACACCTTCATTAGCACACACACAAAAATAACAAGAATAATAATTAAAGTGAAAAAGAGCAATTGAAGTAAAAAAGAACACTGGGTACCTTTGTCTGTTTGTTTGTTTGTTTCCTTCCCCTATTTTTCTACTCATCCATCCATAAACTAGACAAAGTGGAGTGTGGTCCTTATGGCTTTCCCAATCCCACTGTCACCCCTCATAAGCTACATTTTTATACAGTTGTCTTCGAGATTCATGGGTTCTGGGTTGTAGTTTGATAGTTTCAGGTATCCACCACTAGCTACCCCAATTCTTTAGAACCTAAAAAGGGTTGTCTAAAGTGTGCATAAGAGTGCCCACCAGAGTGACCTGTCGGCTCCTTTTGGAATCTCTCTGCCACTGAAGCTTATTTCATTTCCTTTCACATCCCCCTTTTGGTCAAGAAGATGTTCTCCGTCCCATGATGCCAGGTCTACATTCCTCCCCGGGAGTCATATTCCACATTGCCAAGGAGATTCACTCCCCTGGGTGTCTGATCCCACGTAGGGGGGAGGGCAGTGATTTCACCTTTCAAGTTGGCTTAGCTAGAGACAGAGGGTGTTCTAGTTTGCTAATGCTGCAGAATGCAAAACACCAGAGATGGATAGGCTTTTATAAAACAGGGGTTTATTTCACTACACAGTTACAGTCTTAAGGCCACAAAGCTTCCAAGGTAACACCTCAGCAATCGGGTACCTTCACCGGAGGATGGCCAATGGCGTCCGGAAAACCTCTGCTAGCTGGGAAGGCAGCTGGCGTCTGCTCCAAAGCTCCGGCCTGGCCTCAAAACGGCTTTCTCCCAGGATGTTCCTCTCTAGCAAGCTTGCTCCTCTTCAAAACATCACTCCCAGCTGCACTCAATTCCCTCCCCCCGAATCAGCTCATTTATATAGCTCCACCAATCAAGGCCCACCCTGAATGGGCGGGGCCATCCAACCAACACCAAAACGTCTATCCCACAAGACTACAAAGATAATGGCATTTGGGGGACACAACACATTCAAACCGGCACAGAGGGCCACATCTGAGCAACGAAGAGGCATTTGGGAGGAGGCTCTTAGGCACAATTATAGGGAGGCCTAGCCTCTCCTTTGCAGCAACCGTCTTCCCAAGGGTAAAACCTGTGGTAGAGGGCTCAACCCATCAAACCACCAGTCCCCTATGTCTGTGAGACCCTTAATTTTTATAAGATGATATCTCTGGGTATTACATTTCCTATTAACTTGATTCTATTTTAGAAATTAACTATTATTAACTGACAGCACCAAAATGAAATTAGCAAAGGAAAATTACAGTATTACACTAACATGCTCCTTTCCTCTGTTCATTCATCTGCTCAATGCCCGGCTTAATGTTTCAGTGCCCACAATGCCCCAGCATGTCAAAACCTCAGTACAAATATTCTCTAAATGAGAATAAATTACTTACTAACCTTGGGCTAGATCATTTTGATTGATAATACTCTGATTAATTTGTCCTTTTACACATTTCTCTCTACAATGTCTGAAAAAGCTCTTTACCAGAACACAAAATAATTTCCATTTGTAAATAATAATTATGCTGACGTCCTCTACATATCACTTTGTCTTTTCCTTGGAAATATTAGCTCATGTTAAAAATATAAGCTAAATTTTTCTGATAATATCCAGTAAAGGAATAATGTTGTTATTTTTATAGAGGCAGTGAAAATGGAGATAAAGAAAGTAAGAATTTAGTCAGAAACACAGACCAAGTTCATTAATGAATACCAGATTTCTCTGTGTGTGCTTTTTTTAAGAAAAAGAATTCTAACTATGGAATACTTCTAATCATTTAGTATTTATATTTGGAGATAGATGACTTAGTTCATGTTAGGAAATTAGGGAAAGGGGAAATTATGGCCAAAAGTTGGTTTGTCCCCACATGTTCAAGATTCAAGTAACATAAACTGGAGCTCAACTTAGTAATTTAGAGATTAAAAGAATATTACATTCATATTTAAATAGTTTCAAATCACTAATTAAACCAAATTTCCAAATATGCAGTCAACTTATATTCAATCATTTATTCACTTTTATCAGAAATAGCTTAAGTTTCTTTGTCATATTCAAGAGAAAACTGAAGCACAAACATAGAATTATAATTGAGGAACTCCAACAATAAACTACTATTGGCTGCCAATATTCTTGCTGTCTCAATCCTTTGAATATAAGGATATACCTCACTTTTTAAAAAAGGCTTTAGATTTTCTTTTTATAGGTGCAGGAATAAAAATTACTAGCTGTGGACATATGTCTTAGTTTTCCAGGTCTGCAATAACAAATACTATAGGCCAGTTGGCTTAAACAATAGGAATTTATTGGCTCACAGTTTTGGAGGCTAGAAGTTCAAAATCAAGGTGTTGGTAGGATCATGCTATCTCAAAACTCTGTAAAGTCCTGCTGGTGGTTTGCTGGCAATCCATAACTCAATATCTGCCTCTGTCACATGGTCTTCTTTATCTTTACTGTCTCCTACTGTGTCCAAATTTTCTCTGCTTATTAGACTCTAAGTCATATTGAATTAAGTCCACCCTGGTCAATTTGGCGTCACCTTTACTGTTAGCCTCCTCAAAGATCTTGTTTACAAATGAAATCACATCCACAGGACTGGAGGTTAGGACTTTCAGCATGTCTTTGTAGGGGGTCATGATTCAATCCATAGCAACACATATGAAGCTCAAGCTTTAGCTTGAGTCTTAGACAATGGCTCTGTTGCATATGGATTGGTAACTTCCATTCAACTACATTTTTGCCTGGAATTATGACTGTAGAATTTCAGAGATGGGAGTGATTGGTTCCTATGCTTAAAGACCAGGTATATTTAAAACAACTTGGTTGTCATGAAACTAAATTCCCAGGTTTTCTGAGGAAACTTCTGTAATGTAATGCCCTCACTTGAGACTGACTGCTCCAGCTGAGGCTGGCTGTACACCAAATTATCTGTTGTTCAAATAAATACTCCTTAGTCCCAAATCAGTGCCTATTCTGTCAGCAGCCTCCTTATTCAAAAATTATAGAACTGGGCAGGGTCTTCTTGGTGCATTAGGCAGGGTTCTCCAGAGAAAAAGAACTTGAAAGGAGACAGGATATAAGATTTATTACAGGAATTGGCTCATGCAACCATGGGGATTGGCAAGTCTGAATTCCAAATTCCATAGAGCAGACCACAATTGGGAACTCAGTGAATATTTCAATGAATTCCCCAAGCTGGCTGCTATAGAGATAGGAATTCTTCTTTCTGACTGCAGAAATCATCAGTTCTCTCTTTAAGGCTTCCAACTGATCAGAGGAGTAGATTCTGTGATTTGCTGAAGGCAATCTCCTTTGTTGATTGTAGATGTAATCAGCCATAGATGCAATCAACTGACTAAGGATTTAAATACATGAAGTATAGTCATAGCAACAGTCTGGCCAATGCTTTTTGACCAAACAAGTGGGCACTATAACTTAGCCAAGTTGACATGTATGCTGGTTTGTATATATTATGTCCCCCAGAAAAAGCCATATGCTTTAATGCAATCTTGTGGGGCAGATGTATTAGTGTTGATTAGACTGGAACATTCTGATTGACTATTTCCATGGAGATGTGACCCACCCTACTGTGAGTGACACCTTTGATTAGGGTGTGACCTCTTGATTGACTGTTTCCATGGAAATGTGGCCCTGCCCATTCAGGGTGGGTCTTGCTTAGTTCAGTGGAGTCCTATAAAAAGAGCCCACAAACAGAGGGACCTCAGAGCAACTGAGAGTAACATTTTGAAGAGGAGCTGCAGCTAAAAGAGGACAAAACACCCCAAGAGCAGCATTTTGAAGAACACCATTTTGAAACGCAACCCTACCAGCAAGTGGACACCAGCCACATGCCTTTCCAAGCTAACAGAAGTTTTCCAGACACCAATGGCCATCCTTCAGTGAAGGTACCCTATTGTTGATGCCTTACCTTGGAAGTTTTATGGCCTTAAGACTGTAACTTTGTAACCAAATAACCCCCCTTTATAAAATCCAGTCCATTTCTGGTATTTTGCATAATGGCAGCATTAGCTAACTGGAACAACATATGAAATTAACTATCACATATAGTCATTAAAATCATCCACACCCAGATTAATATCTGTGTTCCATCACTGGAGATAATGTCCTCTCCTGGATGATCAATTTCCACATCTCTAAAATGAGGATAATAATACTTACCTCTTAAAGCCAATATGAGTTTTCAATGACCTATAGGATATCTATCAGAATGCAAAGTGAGCTATTTCCTATTTTATCAAGTTGAAAAAGAAATCCTAGATCTGGAAGCAGTAAATAAACAGTAGACCCACATTATGAAGAAAGATGCTATGCTCATTCATTGAAGATAAAGCACACAACTGCATCTCTTAGCACATTATTCAGCTTTATTTTAAATATAAGAGATTATGGGTAGTTAATAAGGGAGAGGCATTGAGGACTTCTGTACACTCCAGAAAAGCTGTTGGACTGCAGTATACTCCCTACATCTCCCCCAGAGCACCTTGCCTCCACCTCAAACCAAATGGAAACTACTGCAGCTAGGGAAACTACTGCCAGGGTGAGAGTCTGGCATCTCAGCAGCATCAGCTTCTCCTTATCCTCAACTTGATGAGTTACAAAAATGAAAGTTTCTTTCAGCTTCCAAAGGATCAGAGTGACAAGTGATAGAAGTCTTCTTAGGGAAATTTGACCTGTGCTCCCTGGGGAGTAGGTTGCTTTCTCATGCCTTTCTGTGGTTGACCATGCTGTTTCCTTTGCAGGGATTGTCCTTCTACCTTTCTGCTTTCACTTTATGGACAAATTCTACTTATTCTTAAGGAGTCAATTCAAATGTCTTCTTCTGCTGTGTACTTTTTCTGCAGCTGCCTTTCTACTCTTCTGGCAGAATTTATCACATCCTCCTTTGTGTTTCCACTGCACTTTGTTCGTAACTTTATTATAGCATCAGTCATGTGTCATTTTAATAGAAGACTTAAGTAGCTATCTCCTCACAAGACCATGCACATGTTTCATTGAGCAAGACCCATCATATAGAATTCTTAAAACACACTTTTCTTTTTTAAACAATAAATGAAAGAAATTCTGGAAATAAATAAAATTTAGAAGAGTCTTTCAGGTCAGTAAGAAATTCTGGATGAGATACTTTCAAAAAGTTTTGTGGCTTACTATTGGAGATTGAATCATGCACCCCATAAAAGACATACTTAAATCTTAATCTGTGTTCCTGTGTGAGTGAACCTATCTGCAAATAGAATTTTTGAATATGTTAATGTGAGTTAGGGTCTGGACTCATTTGTAAATAAGATCTTCAGAGATCCTGTTTAGGTGTGACCAAACTGAATCATGGTGGGCTTTAATCCATATAACTGGAGTCCTTTTAAAGAGAGGGCTAGTCAGAGAGGATTAGTCAGTAGAAGCCAGAAGCCAGTGAAAGTCACTGGAGGAGACTGAGGACATCTCCATGTGGCAGAGACTGCTACCACCAGAACAACATAGACTCCAGGAGAATGCAAGCACTACCAATATCTAGATGTTGAGCTTCTAGCCTTCAAACCTGTTAGACAACAGATTCTTGTTGTTGAAGCCCACCAATTGTTTGGTATTTGTCATAGCAGTTCTGGCAAACCAAGATAATTACTGTCCTCCCCTAGATACAACCAGTTCTATGAGTAAGTTAAAGGGAAGTCCTAAGGAACCTAAAATCTTGAACCCAGTCCCCAGGGAATCAGATTGTTTCATTCAGTTTCAGCACAGGCTGTATCAGCAATCTACACTGACCTTTTCACAGATGTATACAAAGGTAACAGTGGATCAGAAGCATAAATGAGAATATTAAGTTGGAAATCATTACTACAACTCC
The DNA here is from genome assembly GCF_015220235.1 of Choloepus didactylus. Classification (NCBI taxonomy): domain Eukaryota; kingdom Metazoa; phylum Chordata; class Mammalia; order Pilosa; family Megalonychidae; genus Choloepus; species Choloepus didactylus. Next base: position 54,296,160 of record NC_051312.1, read on the forward strand.
AACAGCTTTTTGCCAGTGATCAGTTGTTCATTTGATAAGCTCAGAATTAAGAACTGCAGCTCTGAGGAATAGCAATAAAAAAAGAAACACATACACACATACTTTGGGTGAGAAAAGTGAAAATCAGAGAGATTCAAGGCTTTCTTCACACAATTTACATATGGCAGATTCAAGCTGAGACAGATTCTTTTCTGGCTCTTGACTTATTTCTGTAATACCACATTATCTCTATATTTGCAATTTGAATATCCAAACCATTATCCCTTCAAGTAACTTACAGTCTCATTAAAATGAAGATGAAGACATACTACATCATAATCATGCCATTCATGAGCTAGGTATTTATGGCTTCTATATTCTTGACCACATTAAAAATCCATAATATCCATCATTTCTGATTTATTAGGTTACAAAGTTAAATAGTATGAGTCACTTAGCTTTTGCTCAAAACCAGTATCAAGCTCCTATTATGATAGTGTCCTCATCTTTTCTCCATTCATCAAACAAGTAATCAGTAGCTCTTGTAAAGTCACATATGCAAAATATTTCTTTTGAAGAACTGGGCTGGGCATAGGGCAAAACAAAAGTCCAAATGAAAACACTGAATTAGAAGAAATCCAGAAGATATAAAATACCCTTGGTTCTTAGCCTGGACATGGAAGCTTTGGTTGCAATCAAAAGTGAATTGTCAAATTCAATATTGATCTATTCCTTGAGCAATCTGCAATCTGATATGTATGAAAAAAAAAACAAAAGGAAGTGGTCATTTGAAACTGTTTCAATGAGAGCTCTAGTCAATGTAAAGTTTTTACAAAGTAGAAGATAAACTACTGTTGAAAACTGAAAAGATAGCATACTTAGTTTGTGGGAGCATGGTGTTATAAAAATGACTTTTGGTGAAATTATGATTCAGAGAGAATTTATCAGGCTTTCCAAGTATTTCTGTATTTGTGTTTTGAGAAATTGCTGAAGTACTCAGATATACGCCTTATGAACATCACTCTCAAAGAGTGAAGAAATAAATGAGGGCAAAGTGGATATTCAATAAAGAATTGAGCATTAGGTATTTAGAACAAGAAAGACCTTTGTTGAATGGGATTAATGAAGAAAGCTTCAGAGATAAGTATGTTTTGCATTATGCACTAATTCAGTAAAAATTTTCACATTTTGCTGTATACAAGGAACTGTAGCAGCCCCCACTGATTTAAAACAAAATCAAATCCCTAGAACCTAATACAATGTGGCACAGAGCTGATGCTAAAATAAATATTTTGATGTCAATTAAAGTGTGTTACAATAAAAGAGATATAAATTTGTAAACCTGTTATTATGTAATATGATACAGACTGATAGAGTCACTGGCAAGCTGTGTCTAAGAAAGCTTCACAGAGAAAGTAACATTTCAGAGAGATTTTGAAGAAAAAGGAGTTTTCCAAGGGAAGAGGCAGAAAAGTATTTCTTATAGTCCCAAACTATAGTAGCAATAAAAAGTCTGATATAAGCTGGTTTAAGAAAACAAAAGGACTTAGCTCATTTAACTGAGCTCTGGGTTCAGTCTAGCTTCAGGCAGAGGCTGATTAGTGCTCAAACATCTCTATGTTTTGCTTCCTCTGGGTGTTCTTCACCCTCAGGCTCCACAGATAGACCCTATCAGCTCCTCAGATCTCCTTGAAGTCTCAGTTCAAGACTCATACTCTTTCCCCAAACCCAGAAGATAAACCCAGCATTCCCAACTGAGGTCCTAGTGTTCACTCTGATTAGACACTGACTTTTCTTTCCACATCAGTAAGATACCCTTATGATCATAAATCAATCAGGCACATCCCCAGAGCTGAGAATGTGGTTATATCTACTCAAACATCACAATTAAGAATGGAGTAAAGGAAAGTTTCTTAAGGAAAACTTGGCCAATAAATTCCATAAAGAATAGGGAAATCATATACTGCTGCAATTGTTATATATTACAGTTGCCAAGACAGGTGTTATGCTTTAGTCCTAAAACCACCCATTGGAAAAAAAAAATCAGTTTCTTCATACTAGAGAGTATGAACTCCACTGGCATTTGCCCCCAAGTTAACCTAAAAATGTAGAAATATAGAAAGTCATTAATATCAACAAAATCCATTACCATAGCTTCCTGAGACTAGAAGAATCCTTGGCCCAATTTCTAACCAGATGGTAAAAGTATGACATCTCTCAGTGGTTATACAAGCATAAATTTATACCTATGTCCTATCCCAGCAAGCAATGAAAAGTAGGAACATGAAGTACCCACATGGATTCCACCCCGAAGTAGAACTGAATCAGGCCAGGGAAATCTGAGACCACTGGAGGAATTTCTGTAAACAGCCCAAGATTAGCCACCTCCTCCTCCCCCTATAAATGAAATGAAAATTTATCTTTAGTGGGAGGAAGAGAAAAGAGAAATATTGCCTTGGGGACAAATTAAACTTCCATATGAGGCTCAGTTTCCATCTGTTTTTGTTGCAAAGGATCTAGAGACAGGAACCTTGAGAGCAGAGATTAAGGGCACAATTTGTTAGACTTCCGTTAGTTAAGAGTGATTGGCTGTGGGCCCAGCTGAATGTTACCAGGCCTTGACCTGAAAGAAAGAGGAAAGCTAAAATGGGTCTCCCGCAAATAGCAAGATGCCTGTCAATGGTACTGCTCAATGCAATTAACTTGGCATTTGAGTCCTGCTATTGTACTCATTCTTAACTGCCCACTACCCTACAACTTGGATCTTCCATACTATCCAGGCAGGTTTTGTCACTAACCTTCCAAAATCTGGAAAGATATTACCACATCTACCATTGAGTACTCTTCATGCTGTGAGTGACAGAAGAGCCAACTCAAATTAGCAATAACCAATGAGTAATTTATTGGTTCAATAATTGAAATACTTGGAAAGAATGCTGGCTTCAGGCACGGCTAACCTTATGACACAGACTATGTCATCAAATTTTAGTTTATCTTTATCTTTTGGCTCCACCTCCTCTTTGTTGAATATACTCTCAAGCAAGTTCTAGATAGTTTCCAGCAGCTTTTGGGGCTTCGTCATTCTATATTTACATTCAGCATAAAGAGCAATTCTTTTTCCCAACATTTCTAACAAAATTCTGGAAAGTACTAACTAGACAGGATTAGGTTGCTGTAATACTCCTCCAACCCAATCCTATGCACTGCTTCATCTCTCACCAGGGCCACTATCATATCCTTATGGTTATGGTGGGAAAAAACCACACAAGACACACTGGCTAAGAGTAGGAAAGGGGTTAATTTCCTAAGAGAAACTGGAGTCTTTGTACTGGAAGAAGTTTTACATGTAGGGCTGGCAGAAAATAAACTAGCAAACTCATGCATTCACAAACAAATACTTTATGACAACCCATTCTGCATTTAAATCTATGTCATTCCATTCTCCAGGAGTGCCCTCCTCCTTTTTAAAACATAACACTTGTCCCTCTTTAAATTTTCTTTCCTTTTTATCCACTTTGGGTCATACTTATCTATTCTTTTGAAAGCCTAGAACATTTACTCTTTATCATTCATTTGTCTTCAGCATACACTCTAATGAATTGTTACCACATTTCACCACCCTCTCCACTCCCAAATTACCAACAGCTTGTGTGTGCTGCAAGGTTTTTCTAAAGTCATTGTGTGGAAGTTGGAAAACTGGTCCCCTTAGAACAATAATATATTAGAAATAATATAATACAGAGTGTTAGTTTTCCAGGGTTGCTTAGCAAAATTTAATTAATGCCTCATGTGACTAATGTATTAAATTAAATTTCTAATTTGAGTTTCCAGACCCATCCTACTTCTTTACTCCTCCCTAACACCTGCCTCCTATACCACAAATGTATATATGCCACCTACTTCACAAATGCATATATGCCTTCTCAATAATTATTCATATGATGAATGGATGTCTTCTCTAATACTCTCCAAGAGCAGAGGCCATGCTTTATTCCTTTTAAAAACAATCCCTAGCCTTATGCAAGGTCTTGCATTTTAGTTGGTCTCACATTAAATTGTGGAACTCTAAAAATAAACAATTTGTATACTGGAATATCTGCTAACTCTTATTCTCCTGACCATTTCTCTGCAATGCAATGGACACCTTGAATTCAAATTTAAAAGCATCCGTATATGTATTTTATGAATATAACAGAGTGCTACTTTGTTTTGCCTTTCAAAGAATACTTATAATCTAGGATATGAGGTAAATTGTTGAGAACAGATTCGTTTGGCTTCCGAGGCAGAAACAAGAGGAAAAACGATCAATTCTTTACAGTTTGAAGTGATAAAGTATGTAGTATTTGCACATGGAAATCAGGTGATTTACGTAACCCACGCTCTTGCTGTGCCACAGAATTAACCACCTCTTAAAATACTTTTGTTTTGAGACTTATCTCCAAGGTGGCCTTAGAGACAGAGTTTGAATTCTGAAATGTGATTGGCCTGAATTATATATTGATTGGAAATGTAGTGATAGCATTTTGAACATAACCTCAAAACTGTAAGCAAGCTGTGTATTTGAGTTTTAGTCTCACAGAGGAGCAGTATGTAGAGTAAGCACCCATACATGAATAGGCTTTCAACTATCTCCCCAGATTTGGAGGCACCATGCCCAGGTATTTTAGAGCATATATATCCTAAAGGAAGTAGCAAATAACTGAGGTAAGGAATTAATGAATTTCTCCAGACCTGTTACTTGTTACCCAAGAACTAAATGTGTACAAAAGCCCCGGCAAAAAAATCACTATGCAAAGGCAAATTTGGGAAGTTTCCTCTGTCCTCCTGCTGGTGTAAATAAACTCTCTTTTCCTCCACAGCCTGCTTGGTGTGCCTTTGCATTAAGCTGCACCAAATGGAACCCAGATTTGGGGAGGGGCTCATCTTCAAAAAGAAGAAACTATGGAATACTGGGTTGTGCTTATCTGTTATGCAGTCAGATTAGAATTCTGAAGCATCAGGGTACGATTTGAAAGCCATTTACTACATAATGCCAAATATTTTTTCCAAAAGATTTTACCCAAGATGTATCTTCCTGCTGATATCACTATACATAGGGTTTCTCAATTTTGTTTCTACAGTTACACATGGACATACTCTCATATAGGCAGTATTTGAATAATTTACAGTATATTGCCACACCCCACTACTTTCCTCCCACTTAAAAAAAGTACATTGGAATTAAAGTGAAATTGATTATCTATGAAGAGAATCTTGAATCCATTTTACTTTTAAAGAGCATTAATACTTGCAAGCCCCAGTTCAGTACAATTTTTATAATTGGTCACAATTGCTGGTAGCATACTTGATTTCATAATTTGGATGAGAACCCACCCTTTAGAGACAGCTCCTTGTCAATTATTTCACAGAAAGAGTTTTGTCAACAAAGATTGTGGCTATATGTCATCATGTTAACCTGAGAATCTCGTCTAAAACATTTCACATTAAGCCTTGATTTACTGTACCAAGTAATCGTAAGCCAAGGTACCACGGCCTATTCTAAAAAACAGAGTGATTTTTCTCGTCTGATATCAGGGACACATGATACCAGGCAATTTTTGAGGGGAGATTTTTTTCTCTTTCTGTATGTGTGTTTATCTCTATATAGATAGTGAATTCCACCCAAGTATTATGCAGTAATGCAACATCCGCTTATCAATACTTCTATTAGCAATTGCTATATTCTCAGAAAGGCCACTTTTTAATTCATCACTTTGAATTTTAATAGATGTACTCAATTCCTAGTGGTAATATTCTCTACAGGCATTTAAGGAAATAATGGTTGTTGGGATTATTTCATTTTACAACATCACATTAGCATTAACTTTTCATTTTACAAGGGCACCCAAGTATGCATATTATATGAACCTAAGTTGCTGTTCTTAAGAGAGAAAGAGTGGAAGGCTCTTAGGCAAGGCCATTAAGAGATCAAAGTTAGATTAAAAAAAATTTCACACAGCAAGTAGAAGGTTTTTTTTTTGTTTTGTTTTGTTTTTATCAATTGGCCCATCTTTGTAAAGATACTAGTATATTAACAATTAGTTCAATTCCTTCTGTAGGCAGTGCTCTCTGCTATTCCCTCCCTGAGGAATAGAGGAATACAACATATCTCTTTTCCTGTGGGAGTTTATTCTCTATTTGATGAACTAAAACATTTAAAAAGCAAAGTAAAATGCAAAAACAACAACAACAACAACACTCCAATGCCAATATCATAGAAATGGATATCCTGAGTTCAATATAGGGAGAGTTCAATATATGTTGCATAAAAAGGATGAGAAGGAGATTTTTTGGAAAGGTTCAAATCTGAATTCATCCAAGGAGAAGTAGACGTAGATGTAAGAAAAATAGGAAACATTCTGTTAAATATCTAAAAAGATAAACCACCAGCATGCAAAAGCCTGTGGATCAAAGTGCTATAGTTGATTGGGGGCAATTATGATCTAAAATTATCTGAAAAAAAATCATGGTGGATTTAGCATGCCCACTGACCAAAGCAGTGGTTCTCAAACTTCAGTGTTTCTGAACATAACCTGAAGAACTTTTAAAATCCAGGTTCCTGGGCTCTTTCTATAGAGATTTAGATATAAAGGGTTTGGGATGGGATCCTGGAATCTCTATGTATTTCAAGTATCTTTGCTAAAGGGAAAATAGTTTGCTAAAGGGAATTCTCCAAGCTGAGATGCTGAGAGGTATTTATTTCAATCCCATTTATGGACTTTTTTCATAGCTAGATTTAGAACACATGCAGCACAAGCATTAGATCTTCTGAATCCTTTACGTTTTTCAGAAAGACTGACAGAGAGCTGAGCAGAGTAGACATCTAATCAGTACACACAGTGGATGATGGCGACATCAGCACTATCATTAGTCATGTGGCAATTGGTCATAGTTCTAACTATCTCAAGAAGGCAGGACCTGCAATTCCTTCAAACAGAACAAAAATCTGTTTACCCAGTGGCCTATCTTTCACTCTTTAGTCAGAGATTAAGTCTTCTGGGTTGAAAATGTCTAGAAGATCATCCTGTATCCCAGGGTTGGAGAACCCAGAGAGTCAAAGGCCACCTCATAAAGACCACAGCCGCCCATGACCATGGGAAGATTGCTTTTTCATGCTGACCTTTTGGTACAATTACAATTTTCAGCAGATTGGTCAGCTACTTCTGGTTGCAGCCTGCAGCATAACAGGGCTGTTCATCTTCCAACCCTTTGGCCAAATCCAGAAAGATACAAATAGTTCAAATTCTCTAAGAAGTGCAGTGACTGAACATGCGTATGTGTGTGGTCATATGGTTTGTGGGGGTATTACACAGTTTTCATTAAGGGTTGATTTTGGGGGGGATCATATTAGGCCTTAAATTTTGTCATTGAGTAAAGAAAACACAACAGTAGCTAATGGTCTTATGATTCAGTTATACTCCATTGAACTATGTTTTTGTTAGTGTGAAAGGCAATGGAGAAGGAATCATAGGACCTTGGTTTTTACCTCCATTTTTGGCAACTAATACTTGTGTGTCTCTAGGTAAATCACTAAAGTTATTCTGTTTAAAATATAAATAAAATTCAAAGGAATTATATTTGCCTCAAAGAGTTGTTATGAAACTGTAATACATCGACACCTTACTAAAATGTTTGTATTTCTAGAGTAGGAATTTAAAGAAGATAATGAAATATTTGTATTTCTAGAGTAGGAATTTAAAGAAGATAATGATTCTCTTGTGGAAATGAGTTAAAGGTAATTTTTAAAAACATAGCATTCATATCAACTTCTAGTATATAATGGTAGTTGGCCAAGAGTGTTGGAATATTTCACTAGAAACATGTTGAACCGAATAAATTTCTTAATGTATGTAGGTAAAGGTAACTAACAATGTTAAGTGACTGTGTAAGTACCTCAAAAAGTGGATAGAACACATTCAAAACTGACATAGTCATTATTTCAAATCAGCCAGAGACATTAGATCCTAGAGCACCAGGTTTATAATACAGAATAATCAGAGTTAAAGAAATTGTGGACAAAAGTAGAAAGGGGTCAGACTCATGCTTCAGAAAGGTTTGCCTGGCTGTCAGTGGGCAGGAAACTTGTTATAGAACACCTGGAGGTGGTGAGATTAGTCATGGGACTACAAAGGTTGCTTAAACTATAGGAAATGAAGAGGGTCAGTGCTTAAGACCCCCGATCAGGCACAGTGAGTTATGAATCTATTATTGCCAAGCACTGTCTCGGATACTAGGGCCATAATGGTGGACAAAGAGGTAGAGAAGACAGATAATCAACTAGTAAGCATAAAAACTCTAGTGTATATTGCAATAAGTGCTAAGGAATGAACCAGGGGTTGCAGGCAAAGATAGGGATATAAGGAGGAACACGCATTTCTAAGGAGTTCAGCTTAAGTATGTTGAATTTGAGGCACTTTCAGGATATAAAGATGAAAATGTTTGCTAGGCTTTTGAGTGTTTTAGCATGCAGCTCTGGGGAAATATTTATAGGTAAGATATCATAGGTCAAGTGCATAAAGAAAACCGTTAAATCTAGTGGAGTGGATGTTCTGTGACAGAGATAATTAGAAGATAAGAAGAAAAAAGTGTGAAAAGAACATGGACATTTAAAACATGATTGAAATGGCAAATATGTTGTTTATGAGCCTTTCTCAGTCCAAGACTGCAGTATAAAGCTATGTATATTTGTAAAGAACCGATTGTGCTACTTCTACAAAATTGTGGGATTCAATAACCAGTAAAACATTTAATCTAGAAAAAAATAACAGAATGGGCATTTCTATGCTTACAGTTGAGAGAAAATTTACAAAAGGATGTCTTACTTAGCTGATTTCAGAAAAGTATATGCTGTAAAACAAGTCACATACCAAAGCATCTAAGAAAAAAAAATCAGCAATTGGTTGGGTTTACATAACTTGTCCCCCCGCCCAATATCTGATAGTAAAAAAGTGTGACAAAAGTTCTCTTTGTAGAATCTTCTGATTGTCAAAGAGAACTGATTATTTCTACAAGTAATTTTCATTGGATAAAAAATCAATCTCCAGTAACATCCAGAGCTACAAAGGCTTTGCTTAACTTCTACATTCATAGTACAGTAAGGTTTTTAATGAGAAAATATAAATGAGTGAATCTTAATACAATTTTCCTTTATAATGACACTTAAAATATTGTGTGTTTTTTGTATACAATGCTATTCTACAAAACACAGTTAATTCATTATCAACATTTAGGAGCCATTCATTCTAAACCAAACCCTCAGAATTTTTTATAAATACGGACTAATATATGGTCTTGTTCCCTCAAAACTTCAGATTAAGAAAGAAAACTGTACATTATGGATAAGTAACACCTATAGGTGCCAAATAAAGTTCCTCGATTTGAGCTCTATCAACACAGTCAACTCATACAGTATCCAAGTCGGGCCATAAAATAATACAACCAAAAAGAATATTCTCTTGTTCTTAACATGAAGGTAAAACACATGTTATCCTTTACATACTTTTGAAAAAAGAAACAGAAAATAAAGCAGATGACTGAAGGATGGCAATCATTTTTCTCCCCGGTCTATGGAACAGACCCCTGATTTACTGTTCAGTCATTCCAAACAAAACTAAGCCATGACAGCCTTTGACAGTTCAGAGAAACAAGGACTACTTCACACTAACGTTTTTCTGAGTTCTTTGAAGTTCTTTTCTGACATTTTACTCTATAAGCAAAAGTCTCAGCTCTCAATTGTTTTTGCAGACGTCTATTTTAAACTTTGTGGAAAAAATAACTCAGAAAACTAGAACTGACAGTAAGTATTCATCCACAGAATAGCTGACACCAACATTTATTTTCTACACATACAACACTAAATAAGTACAGATGTAAGTTAAGATAATGAACATATCAATCTGAAGGTTAGCTTACCAGCAGGGACAGAATTGGAGTGCTGAGGTTCCAATTGACTAGAATCACCAGAAAATTCAGTCAAACAGGTTAAAGTAAAATCTGAGCTGGAAACATGCTCATGTCTGAAGCCTTCAGGATGAAGATCATCCAGTTCAAATTTTACAGTTGACATTGCAAATATCTCAAAGAGCTATGTAAATCAAATTTCACTCTATTGAAGTTTTATAAAACATAGGAAAGTGAAAAAAAAAATCACTGTATTATAATCAGGAATAACTCCAGACTTTCCGGCAACTATTTTCATTTGAGAAAGCCAAACAAAATAAAATACGCAGAGTTGACTCTCCAAGAAGTTTCCTGTATTCATGCCTTTCCCAGACAATTAACTTCAATAGGGTGTATGGATTTTAGAGTTGTTTTTCTTGAAGATATCTTGCTGCCTTTAAATGATAGCAGCATTAACCCCACCTCTAAGAGGCTGCAGTGGAAATTAAAATGGGCTTAAGTGAAGACATAGGCAAGGCTGCACAGAGATGCTTTTAGTAACTTGGTATTATAAGTTCTCATTCACATTTCTGTATACAAGAGATCATCTGGGTGGGGCAAAGAACTGTCAGGGAATGCAACTTTATTCCACTGGGCAGCTCATCACAGGAAAGTTTTACTTTGGAAGGAAGTTAAGTCTCAATGATATTTCCTGGGTCAGCACTGTCAGACCATAATCATGTTGCTTTTAAAAAAATGACTCTATTTATGGAGGTTACAATGTGGTTTTTAAAAAATTATGGCTAAATAAAATGCACAACTTGAAAAATACAGAAGATTGGATTTCACAGTATGAGTAAGTGATCAATGGAAGAAAAAATGATAAGCAGGTAGAGATTGAGGGGGCTGCAATTGTTATAATACTTGAGTGGTAAAACACTCTTTCCCCCTTGAGTAGCTAGGCAGAGGGCCGTTTTGGTCACCTAAGAAAATTTAATTTAGGATCTTACCCTTATTCATCTTCTGTCCATTAATCCATGAATCCATTGATGAGCTGCAGGAGTTACCCTTTGATAGCCTGTTAAAGAGTAATGCAGTAAAAGCCATTCTTCACTTTCTGTAGCCAAAGAGATGAGTTTCAGGTTAGTTAGTTCTTTGGTGGTCTTTTCTTTTTTTTTTTCCTTTTTTTTTTTTTTTTTTTTAAAAAAAAAAAAAAGAGAACTTGTGGGTTTACAGAACAATCATGCATAAAATACAGGATTCCCATGTACCATCCTATTATTATCACCTTGCATTGGTGTGGTACATTTGTGACAATTGATGAAAGCACATTTTTATAATTATGCTATTAACTGTAGTTATAGTGTTTTTTTAGTGCATTTCCATGGATTTTTTTAAAAAATTTATTCTATTACCATATATACAACCTGACATTTCCCCTTTTAACCACATTCAGATGTATATTTCAGTGCTGTGAATTACATTCACAGATTTCTGCCACCATCACCACCATCCATGACCAAAATGTTTCCCTGGTTCCAATAGAACTCCGTACATTTTAAGCCTTGACGTCCCATTCTCTATCCCCACCTTGACCCCTGATAACCTATATTCTAGATTCTGGTTCTATGAGTTTACATATTTTATTTATTTCATGTCAGTGAGATCATACAATATTTGACCTTTTGTGTCTGGCTTATTTTACTAAACACAACATCTTCAAGTTCATCCATGTTGTCACATGTATCAGGACTTCATTCTTTTTCATGACTGAGTAATATGCCATTGTATGTACACACCACATTTTGCTTATCCATTCATTACCCGATGGACACTTGGGTTGCTTCCATCTTTTGGTAATTGTCTATGTTTATAGTGTCTCTTGCCTTCTCTTTTTATTTCCTTGCAATTTAGTTGTGGAAGAAACTGGAATTTTGTCTCAAGTTTTTCTCAATCTGGATTTTTCTGACTGCATCTTTTGTTCTTTTAACATTTCAGCTTGCCTACTGTCCATTATGTTTTCTATAAACTGGCAATTAGATAGTTAGCCCTGGTACTTTGGTAAAATATCCACTTTCTTCGATGTGCATATTCATGTCTTTTGCTGTTTGGGAGGTACTGTGCCATTATTTCTTTGAATATTCCTTTTGCCCTTCTCTCTTTTTTCTCCTTCTGGGACTCCCATAATATATATATAGGTACATGTGATGGTATCCCGGAGGTGTCTTAGGCTATTTTCACTTTTTATAATTCTTTTTTCTTTCTGCTCCTCAGCCTGACTCATTTTAATTGTTTTGTCTGTGAGTTCACTGATTCTTTCTTCTGTCAACTCCAATCTACTTTTGAAACCCTCCTGGGAATTTTTCATTTTGGTTACTGTGATCTTCAACTCTAGAAGTTCTGTTCTGTTCCTGTTTAAAATTTCTATCTCTTTACTAAGATTCTCATATTGCTCATTCATTGTTTTCCTGATGTCCTTTAGTTCTTTCTCTGTATTTTCCTTTTTCTCCGTGAGCATCTTTAAGATCACTTTTTAAAGTCTTTGTTCAGAATGTCTACATTCTTGTCTTCTTTGTTGGTGTTTTCTGGATTTTTATCTTCTTTCTTTGGATAGGTCATCATTTCCTGTTTGTTTGTCTTGTACTCTTTTGTTGCACACTGTACATCTTAGTATTTTAATATGAGCTCTGGGATTTATTCCCTGAGATATTTGTTTTTTGGCTTTTTAACCAGCTGGTGATAAGACAGAAGATTTTCGTGAGCTTCAGCCCTCCTATCAGGAAGGTCTGCCCAAGGAAAATGCAGTATGCAAGGTTCTCCTTGAATTTTCTGAGCCTGTGCCTTGAACTGGGCTGTGCTTGTTAGTTGTTTTGAAGTTCCCCTGTCTACAGGGATTTGAGTACCTCCCTTTTTCCCTGGAGACAGACCTCCCTCTCCCTGGTGTTTAAAGAAGGCAAGCCTTTGTCCCAGGAGGTGCTGCTGTTGTTTTTTACACTCCTTTCCTTTATCTCAAGCTACTTTTGCCCAGAGGACAAATTCCAGAAGTGGAGTAGGCTGGAGAAGAATTTCCCAAGGCAGTAGTTTTCAGCTGAAATAGGACTAAGGACACCTGAAGGGAGTGCAGCTGGGCTCCAGAGTGCCCTGGGGGTGAGTATATCAAGACCTTCTTCCACGGGTCCACAAAACTGAGCTTTCTTGACTTGCCCATCAAATACAGCAATTGAACTTGGCCCTACAGACTTGTGGGAGCTCAGTAATTTTAAGTCTCCACCACCGTGCTTTTGTCTGGGGTGGGTTGGGACAATGGCCACCTTCATTGGAGCAGGGCCACTAATGATCAAGTTTGTAAACAAAAGCTGTGATCAGTGATTGGCCTGGCCCACCTCTGTTCTTGGGGGAGAAGATTTTTATGTCCCTTTCTGTTACCAGTGAGCTAGCAAGGGGCTGGACCCAAAGGCAGCCTGCCCCAAGAGTGGGGAATGGGCACCCATAGCCACTGGAGGAGATAGCAATTTACTGTTCTTTACCATAATTCATCAGCCTCTTCCTCCTGCTCTTCTCTGGTTGCTGTACAGTGTTCTACTGTCTTCCAGAGTTTCAAAATAGTTGTTTCAGAGAGTTTCTGCCTGTTTAATAGTTGTTCTGGTGGAAGGACTGAGTCCTGGAGCTCCTTACTTTGCCAACTTCCCAGAATCCTGATGATGATGTTTTAAAATCAATTGTTTCATTCATTAATTTATTTATTCATTCAAATGAACATTTATTGAGCCTGTACTGGGTATTAAGTTATGTATTGGCATATCTAGGCAGGGTCATGAGAAAGAATGTAGGCTGGTCTCTTCTCAGTGGGAAAGACCACTGTGATTGATTAAGGATTTTACTGTGACCATGGATGGTATTGGTTATGGAGGTGGATACGAGACACATATGGAATGGTATATTTAAAGCAAATATTATTTTCTCTACTGAGCACTCTTTAAGAAAGTAAAATATAGGAAGCTTGAAAATCAATTGTTCTCATAATAAAAGAAAGTCAGACAAAAAGTGACATGGCATATTCATAATTAGTTATTATTATTGAACTAACAAATAAGGAATGCTGTCTCCCAACTCTGATGTCTCTATAAATTACTGCTGAGGGACCCACTTTCTGAGAGAGATAGAACAAGTAGTTTGATTTGAGAGTACCTCAAGGAGGTCTCCCTACTAACTGTTTTCTATCCTCTATATTGCCACTAAATTTCCCAAAATCTTGAAGTATTCCCTCTTTAAAGTAACCATTAAAGAATGTGCTTAAAATGGCGATCTGATTTGGCAAGGGAACTGCAGTTAGCTACAGCTGATAAATGATTTTCAGCAAGACAGGGAGAAGATGATATCTGAGGTCACAAGATAGTCAATTTCTCAAACAGTGGGTCTTAAGTTATAAATATGTATCTATCCAGTTATCCATCCCTTTGTATGCATGACGGTATCATGAGTATCAATATATGAAAATAGCAATGATATATAGTTACTTGAAATTCACTAGCATTTGAAGATTGTATTTTATCGATAATATTTACATATCTTTGAAAATATGTTCAAGTATATGTGAAACATGCCACTGATTTTCATTGAGGCAATTATTCATGTACCTGTGGATTCATAATCCTATGCAATTAATTAATATCCCCTCCTTGTCCCTCTCACCCTACCACAACAGTGCATCAGATATAGGGTCCCTATATCCATAAATTGGGAACTACTCTTCTATAGAATGTAAGGATTATGATTTTTTCTGATGTATGTGTCATAGATAAGCAAACCCTCTTGACAAATTCATCTCACTGCCATTTCCTTCTAATGATCTAGGTACAAACATCTCCTAAGGCCTCTAGAAATCATGGTAATAAAAAGAAAACATTTAGATAGGCAAGAGTAAAATGTTCTATGACACTCCAACCAAAAGGGAAAACAACAATTAAACTGACAAAAAAAGAATCAAAATAAGGAATTTAAGAAAGAAGAATTATTGCAAATGGTGGGAAAAAGAATCTAATATGACATTTATGCCTAGGCAATTGTTGAAAACAGTTCTGAAACTTACTGAAAATAATTAAAAGATTTCATAAATGAAAGAGGTATAATTTTTAAGAATTCCAGATTATTCTAATGGAATTTAGGATGATGAAAGAAAACTATTGATCAAGAAATGAAGTCAATTAATTAACTAAAAAGAAAGAATAAAAAGGATGATAGACAAAAATGACAACAGTAAAACAAAATATAAGTAAAAATGTGTTAAATTAACATGTTAAATAGGGACTTAGAATTCATGTACTCTCACTTTTCCCCTCCCTTTCGCCTCAACATAGACACATTCAAAATCTGTTATACATTGGGGACTGACGGCTTGATGTGCTGAGCCCTCTGTCTTGGGGCTGGCCCCATGATGCTTGTTGCTGCAAGTAGAGGCTAAACCTGCTTATAATTGTGCCTTAGAGTCTTCCCCTGAGTGCCTCTTTGTTGCTCAGATGTGGCCCTCTGTGCTGGTTTGAATGTATTATGCCCCCCAGAAAAAGCCATATTCTTTGATTCAATCTTCTGGGGCAGATATATTAGTGGGGATTAAGTAGGAATGTTTGGATTAGGTTGTTTACATGGAAATGTGCCCCACTCAACTGTAGGTGATAACTCTGATGAGATATTTCCATGGAGGCATGGCCCCACCCATTCAGGGTGGGCCTTTATCAGTGGAGCCATATAAATGAGCTGGCAAACAGAAGGAACTCGGTGCAGCTGAGAGTGACATTTTGAAAAGGAGCTACAGCCCAGAGGGACACTTTGAAGAATGCACAGAAGCTGAGAGAGTAGCTGCAGATGAAAGAGAGATTGAAGATGGCTGTTGAAAGCAGACTCTTGCTCCAGAGAAGCTAAGAGAGGACAAACACTCCAAGAGTAACTAAAAGTGACAGTTTTGAGGAACTGCAGACTAGAGAGGAATGTCCTGGGAGAAAGCCATTTTGAAACCAGAACTTTGGAGCAGACACCAGCCACGAGCCTTCCCAGCTAACAGAGACTTTCTGGATATCATTGGCCATCCTCCAGTGAAGGTATCTTTTGTTGATGGACACTTTATGGCCTTAAGACTGTAACTGTGTAACCAAATAAACCCCCTTTTATAAAAGCCAATCCATTTCTGGTGTTTTGCATTCTGGCAGCATTAGCAAACTAGAACACCCTCTCTCTCTAGCTAAGCCAACTTGGCAGCTGAACTCACTGCCCTCCTCACTACATGGGACCTGACTCCCAGAGGTGTAAATCTCCCTGGCAATGCAGGATATGACTCCTGGGGATGAATCTGGACCTGGCATCATGGGGTTGAGAACATCTTCTTGACCAAAAGGGGCATGCAAAATGAAACAAAAGAAAGCTTCAGAGGCTGAGAGATTTCAAATGGAGTTGAGAGGTCACTGTAGTGGACATTCTTAAGCACTATATAGATAACACTTTTTAGGTTTTAATATATTGGAATTGCTAGAAGTAAATACCTGAAACTACCAAACTCCAACCCAGTAACCTTGACTCTTGAAGACGACTATATAACAATGTAGCTTACAAGGGGTGACCGTGTGATTGTGAAAACCCTGTGGATCACACTCCCTTTATCCAGTGTGTGGATGGATGAGTAGAAAAATGGGGACAAAACCTAAAGGAAAAATAGGGTGGGATGGGGGGGTGATTTGGGTGTTCCTTTTTCATTTTTATTTTTTTATTCTGATTCTGATTCTTTCTGGTGTAAGGAAAATGTTCAAAAATAGATTGGGGTGATGAATGCATAACTATATGATGGTACTGTGAACAGTTGATTGTACACCATGGATGATTGTATGGTATGTGACTATGTCTTAATAAAACTGAATTTAAAAAAAATCTGGTTATATACTGCTTATAAGAGATGTTTCTAAAACAAAGTGACACAGAAATTATTGGGAAAATGGAGGAAGAAATATCTCATGGAGTAGTAAATAAATAAACTAAAATATAGGGCTGGTGTTACAAATATCAAAATAGAATTCAGGTGGAAATATTATTTATGATAAAAAGGTTGTTTTATATTGAAAAATGGTAATAATTCACAAAAAAACACTATAACAGTTAGTGAAATATATGTAGCCATAATAAGATGTTAAAACTGGAACTCCTTCTAAGTCAATTTAGTCAAGGACAAACACAATTATAGCAATTATTTACTTGGAATCCCTCCCAAAGTTTACTCCATGGGGATTTAACTCCATTTCACTCCAGGCTTGTATCAAATGACCTCTTCAGCAGTTGCTCATTGTGAGAGTTCCCTATGGCTTACTGTTCATTCAAGTTGGCAAGTGAAGGGAAAACCTAGAGTGATTGCAACACAAAGAGAAGGGGTAAGCAAGAGGCAGCTGGGTAGCAAAAAAGGTAATTAAAGCCTTGTTCATTATAACCAGGTTGAACTTATTGATAAGTACACAGACTATAATTTAACTGAGGATAATAGAGTATTGCATTTTCACCAGAAAGAAAGAGATTATTTCTAAAGCACAAAATTAGAAGAACTAACCAAACAACTGAAAGCATTTATATTTAGAGCTATTGAATTTATTATTTTAGGATAGGGAGAATTGATTATGAAAGAAAATAAAACATGACCTTCACCTCAATTATTTTCCAAAGAAAATAAATTTTATTTTACCATCAAGTGGATGATTTTTATGTTTGTAGATACTTGCATTAAAAGATTATTTCTTGAGGGAGGAACTAAGATGGTGGCATAGAGAGGAGTAGAAGACTGTTAGTCCCCCTGGAACAATTCATAAAAGACCGAAAAACTAGTAAATAACCTGGAATAACTGCAGGGAGACAAATGTGACTGTCCGTTCATCATACACCAACCTGAATTGGGAGGAATGCCTGAGATAGCAGCATAAAATCTGTAAGCAAAATCTGCAGACCCATGCCGAGAGCTGAGAGCCTCTCCCTCACAGAACCCTCGTGGTGCTAGAGAGCAGCACTCTCCAAACAAGCTAGTGTACCTCAACCCAGCCCCAACTGGGGTTTTAATGTTAACTGCTCAATATAGACAGTGAATCCCCAACAAGCAGACAGAGGCTTTTGGTAATGACTGACTTGGGAGAGTCGGGGGACATATCTGCCTCAGGGCAGGGAGCCGAGAGGATCGGGTGCTGTCTCTGCCCGAAGGGTGAATCTGGGAGCTTTCTGTCCCTTTCTCTCTCTCTCAGCCTGGGCAGCACAGTGAAGAAAGCCTCAGCTGTTTTCAGCTTGCAGCTCTTCCCAGCAGAGAAAGCCTCAGCCATTTTAAAATCTCAGCACTCTGAGTCAGAGAAACAAAGAATCTATTTGTATGCAAATGACCCCTCTGGAGGGAGCATAGCTTCCCAAGAGGAAAGAGGGGCCCAGCTCTACTACCTGCCTTACCAGAACCAGACCCCAAAGCCTGGGGGAGGAGAGCAAGGGGCCACACCCCCTTACACCAGCCCGTGACAGGCTGACAGGCGAACCTGCTGGGCAGAAAAACACAGGGTGTGTCAATCCTCTAAGAAAAACCATCAGGGAAACCAGATGCTGAATATTTCCTCCTTCTGTGACCTGAGCCTGTTCTCCTCTGGGAAAACCCAATTGGGGTGGCCTAAGAGGTCAGATGCCTAGACAACAGAAAACTACAACCTGCACTAGGAAAAACAAAGTTATGGATCAGTCAAAGGAACAAGCTTACACTTCAACTGAGATGCAGGAATTTAAACAACTAATGCTAAATCAATTCAAAGAGTTTAGAGAAGATATGGCAAAAGAGATAAAGGCTATAAAGAAAACACTGGGTATACATAAGGCAGAAATTGAAAGCTCAAAAAAACGACTAGCAGAATCTATGGAAATGAAAGGCACAACACGAGATGAAAGACACAGTGGAAACATACAACAGCAGATCTCAAGAGGCAGAAGAACACACTCAGGAACTGGAGAACAAAACACCTGAAAGCCTACATGCAAAGGAGCAGATGGAGAAAAGAATGAAAAAATATGAGCAATGTCTCCGGGAACTTAAAGATGAAACAAAATACAAGAATATACATATCATTGATGTCCCAGAAGGAGAAGAGAAGGGAAAATGGGCAGAAGCAATAATAGAGGAAATAATCAGTGAAAATTTCCCATCTCTTATGAAAGACATAAAATTATGGATCCAAGAAGCACAGCGTACTCCAAACAGAATAGATCTGAGTAGGCCTACACCAAGACATTTAATAATCAGATTATCAAATGTCAAAGACAAAGAGAGAATCCTGAAAGCAGCAAAAGAAAAGCAATCCATTACATACAAAGGAAGCTTAATAAGACTATGTGCGGATCTCTCAGCAGAAACCATGAAGGCAAGAAGGAAGTGGTGTGATATATTTAAGATACTGAAAGAGAAAGACCACCAACCAAGAATCCTATATCCAGCAAAGCTGTCCTTCAAATATGAGGGAGAGCTCAAAATATTTTCTGACAAACAGACAATGAGAGACTTTGTGAACAAGACACCTGCCCTACAGGAAATACTAAAGGGAGCACTACAGGATGATAGAAGACAGGAGTGCGTGGTTTGGAACACAATTTTGGGAGATGGTAGCACAACAATGTAAGTACACTGAACAAAGGTAACTATGAATATGGTTGAGAGAGGAAGATGGGGAGCATGTGAGACACCAGAAGAAAGGAGGAAAGATAAAGACTGGGACTGTGTAACTTGGTGAAATCGAGAGTGTTCAACAATTGTGATAAAATGTACAAATATGTTCTTTCACGAGGGAGTACAAGCGAATGTCAACCTTGCAAGGTGTTAAAAATGGGGAGGTATTGGGGGGGTATGCAATCAACATAAGTAAAAGAATCATTGTATTATGATTCCTTTAATGTAACAAAGGTGATATACCAAGGTAAATGCAGATAAGTGGGGGGAATAGGGGAGAGGTGTGAGACACTTGACATTGGTGGTCTTATCTGACTCTTTAATCTACTTTAATATAAGGTTATCTTTCCTTTTGCTGCTTCCTAGCTGTCATTTTTTTCTTCCTCTTTCATTTTTCTTTTTCTTTTGCCTCTCTACCTTCTTTGACTCTCCCTCCTGCCTTGTGGAAGAAATGTAGATGCCCTTATATAGATAGTGGTGAGGGTGGTGAACACATAAATATGTGACTATACAGGGAGCCATTGATTGTTTACTTAGGATGGAATGCATGGCAAGTGAACAAAACCATCTTAAAAAAAAAAAGTGGGTTGATGATGAAACCTTGAGGGCAATATACTGAGTGAAATAAGCCAGATACATAAGGACAAATATTGCAGGGTCTCACTGATAGGAACTAATTATAATATGTCAACTCATATACATGAAATATAAGGTACCAAGGTATAGAACGAGGCTAAAGAATGGGGAGCGGTTGCTTAGTATGAGCAAAATGTTCAACTAGGATGAACTTACATGTTTGGAAATGAACAGAGGTGTTAGTAGAAAGATGTGAGAATAACTAACAGTGCTGAATGGTGTGTGAATGTGGTGGAAAGGGGAAGTTCAGAGTCATGCACAACACCAGAAAGAAAGTTGGAGGTCAGAAGTTGGGAATGTATAAAACTGAATCTTATGGTGGGCAATATCTGTGATTAACTGTACAAATATTAGAAATCTCTTCCATGAACCAGAACAAATGTATGACAATACAACTAGAAGTTAATAATAGAGAGGCATATAGGGAAAAAATATATACATATTGCAAACTATATAGTACAGTTGGTATATTTCAACGTTCTTTCATGAACAGTAACAAATGGACTATACCAATACTATGAGTGAACAATGGAGAGGGGTTGGAGCACCTCTGTCAGCTGGGAAGGCATGTGGCTGGCATCTGCTTGTCCTTTGCTCCTGGGTTATGTTTCAAAATGGCTTTCTCCAAAATGTCCCTGGGCTTCTGACTTAGCTCCTCTCTTTCAGCTCTAGTGCATCTTTGCTTCTTTCCCCCAGGGGGTTTCTCTCTAAGTATCTGGGGGTCCTCTCTTAGCTTCTCTTGGGCAAATGCTGGGCTTCATCTCTTAGCTTTAGCATCTCCAAATGTCCTTCTGTCCACATATCCAAGCATCTTTAAGTATCTCTGTCAGCTCTGGCTTCTCTTAAAGGACTCCAGTGATCTAATTAAAATCCACCTTGAATGGAAATATCTAATCAAAATGTCTCACCCAAAGTTGAGTGAGTCACATATCTAAGGAACAACCTAATCAAAAAGTTCCACCCTCCTCAAGACTAATAAGTCTGCCCCCACAACATTACATTAAAGAACATGGCTTTTCAGGGGGACATAAAAGATCCAAACTGACACAAACCATAAAAGCTATATAGTTGTAACATCATCGCCAATAATCAAAGTTATTGGATCACAATTCAGCAGTTTCAGGTATTTCCTTCTAGCTATTCTAATACACTAAATACTAAAAATGGATATCTATATGATGCATAAGAATAACCTCCAGATTGACCCCTTGACTCCATTTGGAATATATCAGCCACTGAAACTTGACTTTGTTTAATTTCAATCCCACGATGCCAGGTCCAGGCTCATCCCTGGGAGCCATGTCCCAAGTTGCCAGGGACACCCCTAGGATTCACGTCCCATGTAGAGGGGAGGCCAGTGCGTTTACCTGCAGAGTAGGCTTAGAGAGAGAGGACACATCTGAGCAACAAAAGAGGTTCTCTGGGGGTGACTCAGGCACAATTGTAAGTAGGCTTCACCTCTCCTTTGCAGTAACAAGCTTGATAAGGGCAAGCCCAAGAGCAAGGGCTTGGCCTTCTAAATTGGTAGTCCCCAATTCTAGTGAGAATACCAGGAATTCCCCAGGTGGGGAAGTTTAATATTTCCACATTTTTTCCTGATCTCTCAAGCGGGCTTTGCAAATACTTTTTTATTCTCTGCCCAGGTTACTCTGGGAGGTATCAGGGCTTCACACCAACCTTTAGAACTCAACCAGATCTCACTCCCTATTCAAGGTTCCATGCAATTATGGTGCTGGAATAAACTGACCATGCAAGTTAAATTATACAGTGTGCTACAGAACAAACAGATTTTACACCAAATAAACATCTCTTCCTTTGGTCTCACACAGAAGCTGAAGCTTTAAAACACAGTCAATGTCATTCTTTACCCTTTAGTCTGATTTACCTTAGTTCTAACCAAGTCAATTTCATTCATATCTCTAATTGAAGTCTGACTGATCTTTATCTCAGCTTCTTTAACAGTTGCTGTATGGAGTAATGCTGACATTCACAGCTGCCAAACTGGCTCTGAGTCTCAGGTTTCACACAGATATTCAAAGTTCCAGGGACTGAACAGGTTATACACAAAAAGCTCAGCATCTCAGAACTTAGAAATAACCATTACAACTTAGGAAAGATGTTCCCTGCCCTGATAACTTATGCTCTCAGTTTCAATTCTCAGAGTTCGCACATTGTAGCTAGTCCATATTAGTGAAGCATTTAATGTTTGTCTTTCCATTTCTGGTTTATTTCACTCAACATACTGTTCTTAAAGTCCATTTGCATAGTTGCATGCCTCACAACTTCATTCCTTCTTACAGCCAGTCAATATTCCATTGTATGCATACATCACAGTTCACCATTCCGTTCATCAGTTGACATACCCATAAGCCACCTTTATCCATTGCAAATCATGAATACTGCCCCCATAAACAGCAGTGTGCAAATGTCCATTCATATCTCTGCTCTCAGTTCTTCCAAGCTATCCAATAACGGGGTTGCAGGATCATATGGCAACCCAATACTTAGCTTTCTGCGGAACCACCACACTGCCCTCCAGATGGGCTGCACCATTCTACTTCTCCATCAACAGTGAATAGGTACATCCCTTTCTCCACATTTTCTCCAGCACTTGTATCCCTCTGTTTATTTTTTCACAGTTTTATTCACACACCATACAATCCATCCTAAGTAAACAATCAGTGGTTCTCAGTATAATCACATAGTTATTCATTCACCACCACAGTCTATATGAGGACATGTCCATTTAATTCTTCATTGCAATTTCAGCCATTCCATCCATTCTATTGTGGTGCACGATGTGTGTCCAGTCACCGAAGTCCCTGAAACAGCTTTTTCCAGACATTTCCTGGGCTATTTACCAGCTTTCCTCTACACTCTGCCATCTTGTCCCATCCTCTAGAAAATTCATTTTATAAAATGTATCATGGCTTCATGTGGAGTATAAATTTAAAGGACAAGTTGATTATAATTTCTTATCAAGGGTTCACTATAAATAAAGGGAAAGAAAATGTTTATATTTAATTACCAATCAGTATTGATAAAAAATGTCACAGCAATATATTATGAAAGAAGTGTTGCAATAAAAAAAAAGATTAGAAAAGAATAACATTTTTCCAATATTGGAAGTCTGTTGCTATCTTACTTCAATATGGCACTCCATTTTACTGCATAGGAAAGGTGGGCTTGGAACATGATTCCTTTTCATTCCTTCTGGGTGGTCTTTGGCCTTGCAACTTCATAGAAGTGTTGGAACCAACCATTTGCTGGCATTATGAATTAGCAAAAACCAGTTCTCTTAAATGTGATTTGGGCATATCAGAAGAACCTGAAGCACTCACAAGATGTTTGACCTAAGAGCTCTTGTTTCTTACTATCCTCAATTGACACAGAATTCAGGGTTTGATTTCTCCAGAACCTTCAGGAATCCCACTACCTCTATTTAAAAGCCTTCTAAGAGAATTTGCCAATCAATATAATATTTATTCTTTAGAGCACTCTTATTTCTAGGTCACACATTATCTGAAACTATATTTTAAAAAGGGTATGCTTTGTACACTCATACATGTGATTTTAATAGGTGTTTGGTATCTTGTAATTTTTCATTAAAATTAAAATAATATTGAAACTTCTTAACATGATGTGTTGGTAGGGCAAAAATAAGAGAGGGGGGTGTCCAGCATTAAATCAAGTTTGAGAAGATTGCTAAATGGATTTGTTTCACCATAGGACTTCTTAGATTTCAATGAGCTAATGTGGATTATAAGTCCTCAAGTGCATGAGAAACTATTTCTCAAATTTATTTGTTCACAGGTTATATTCTCTTTATTCCAAATCATTTTGGTGGAACAGTATTTATCAGAAAACACCTTGGAAAGTTCTGGTCTGGGTTGTTTCACCTTGTCAAAGATAATTAATTGGAGGAATCTTAATCACTGTATGTTTATTCAGAATCTACTTCAAGTTGTTATTGTACTAGATGTTTAGCATTGATTGAGAGAAAAAGTGGATTGTGAACCCAGTGATACAATCTAACAGGGTATAATGATATCAAACAAATAAAAACACAAATATTGTGTATTATACATTTAAATTAGTGTTATAAAGACATGAACTGATAAAACAAAAGTGATGAATGAGGGTACCTAATTTAGCTTTGGAAACACTTTGTCTAAGAAAATAGCATTTAAGCTGGAATAGAAAGATAAGTAAGACTGAGCCAAGGTAATATTATATATATTATAGCACATTCAGAGACCTTGAGATCAGAAATAACTTGTCAAAGAAGTAAAGTAACACTAGAGTGACAGTAGATCATGTTAAGAAGTTTCAATATTATTTTAATTTTAATGAGAAATTAAGAGTGGAAAATATTAATGTATTGTATTAATGTGTCAATACACACTTCCACTTGCTTCTCAATCTCAAGAACTTTTGGCATGATCAGTCTTTTTTTGTTAGCTACTTCTGTTAGTGTATGATATCTCACTGCCATTTAATTTGCCTTACATTTTTCTATTCTAGACTGATTTAGATATCATTATTTTTGAAGTGACTACCTCAAGTTTTTTTGTCCATTTTCATTTTTTATTGTCTGACTTCTACTTACTGATTGATGTCTATTGTTTTCTTTCAATGAACCCCTTGTAAATTACATGCATAAAAATATCTTCTTCCACGATATCATGCTTCTTTCAATGAACAGAAATTTTTATTTGTAATGTAAACTAATTAATTTTGTGTTTCCTTCTGATATTTTATTGCTTTACCATTCACATTTAGATGTACAATCCATCTAGTAAGTGTGACTATCCTTATGGTAGTTTCACCCAAATTATCATAGATTTGTTTGACTTCTTGATAATTGGTAGTGTATGTCTCCCTGACTTTATTCTTACTTGTTGAGATTGTCATCACTAATTTGGCCCTTTTCATTTCCTTATATATTTTAGAATCAGTTTGCAAATTCCCACAAAAAGAAGCTGCAATTTTAAGTGCCAATTCACTAAAAACATAGATAGGTCATTATATTGTTTCCAGTTTAGTTCATTTGGGTAATTTATTTCAATAATATGGTGTAGTTTTCCCTGTGGAACTCTTGCAGATTTTTCCTTGGGTTTATTTCAAAATGTTTTATTTATTTATTTATTTATTTATTGATGATATTGCAAATGGCATGTTTTCAGATTATTATTTTCTAATTGTTGGTGCTGATATGCAGAAATATAACTAATTTTCATTTATTCACTTTTACCCAGTGAAGTTCCTAAAGTCATTAATTCTAATACATTTTTTTTTGGTAGATCCTTTGGGATTCTATGTACAAAATTTTGTGGTCTGTAAATGACATATTTATTTTTTCCATTCCAACCCTTATGTCTTTTTTTCTAGACTTTGTTCCCTAGGTAGTAAATCTTGTACAATATTGATTGAAATGGTAATGGTGGATATTCTTATTTCATTCTTAATCTCAGAGAAAAACTTCCCATATTTCACTATTAAGTATGAAGTTTGTTATTTGTAGATACTCTTTATCAGGTTGAGGGCATTCCTTTCTATTAAAAATTTGATGAGTTAATTGCTTTTTAAAATAACAAATGTGAGTTGACTTTTATCAAATGCTTTTTCTATTTTTATCAAGATGAACAATAACATTTTCTCCTTTAATGTGGTAAATAATTTAATTTGCATTGATTGTCAATATTTTAACTACCCTTTCATTCCTACAGAATCCAAATTGGTCATGATGTGAAGAATCTTTTTATATATCAGTGGATAAAAATGCTAATATTGCAACTACATTTATGAGATAGGTGGGAATTTAAGATTGCTGTTATTTCTTTCTTTCTTATGTGTTTGATAAGATTATGGGGGAACCATCTCAGTTTGGAAATTTTATGTGAAAATTCTTAATTGCTGATTTAACTATTTTAATAAATATAGGGCAATTCAGGTTTTTTTTTTTTCCTAAGTCGAGATTGTGGCAAGTTGTCTTTTTCAAGGAACTCTCATTCGATCTACTTTTCATATTCTTTTGCATAATGTTATTCATAATATCCTCCCAATACCTTTTTAATATTTGTAGGATCTGATGTTATGTCCATTTATTCATCCCTGGTATTGGTTTACTCCTTCTCTCCTTTTTATTTGATCAGTCTTGCTCAGGTTATTATGAATTCTATTAGTCCTTTCAAAGTGCCAATATTTATCTTTGTTGATTTTCTCTATTATGTATTTCTTTTATATCTAATTAGTATCTACTTTTATTTTTAAAATCTTCTTATTTATTTGGATTTTATTTTCTATTGCTTCTAAGATTCTTAAGACGCATACTTACATAATTTATTTTCAGTCCTTCTTTTCAAAAGTATAAATCTGAAGCTACTAATTGCCTCTAAGCAAGGCTTAAGTGTATCTCATGAGTTTTGATTTTTTTTTAAAAAATGCTATTATTACTCAGTTCAGATTATTGTCCAATTTGCATTGATTTCTTCTTTGAATTATAGATTTTTTAGACATATATCTGTCTAATTCACAAACTTTGGGGGAACATTCCTTATCCTTCCTCACCCCTCCCCCTCCTCTCTTTTTCTTTCTTTATTTTCTTTCTTCATTATTTATTAACTTTTCCTTGTTTTTGTTGATAACTAGGTTGGCTCCATTGTAGTCAGAGACCACACTTGGTATGATTCCAATTCTTGGACTTTTGTTGATACTTATTTATGGTCCAATCCATGGTCATGGGTGCAATATTCTACATTGATTAGTGAGATCATTTGTTAATTATTCTGTTTAAATCTCCTATATAGCTTGTTATTTACATCTGCTTGTTTTGCAAGTACTTGTAAAAGTATGTTGATATCTTCTTCTATGAATATAATTTATCTATGTTTCCTTTAAGTTTTTTCAGATTTATTTTATATAATTTGAGATTATGTTAACTGGACACATGCAAATTTGTAATGGCTGTACATTGTAGTTATGGATTATTCATAGTACATAATGAAATTCAAGTATGTCATTGCATCATAGTTTTCTGAATTTTGTAAGAACATTATTTGTACTGTGACTCTGTGCTGCACCAAAATTTGTAATTATATTATGACCACTACCAACAATAAATAATTGTAACTTCTATACTGAACTATTTAATTGAATTTACAATAATATTCATAATTTTGTCATATATTTCACTTTTTAGAGAATGAACATAAAGCTTTAATTTGATTCCTTGAATTGGATGAAAATATCAAACTATTGTTAGAATTAACTAAACTGATTTCCTTATTTGAAACATCAAATAATGCTGATTTAATAGTGGCATCCTTCAAATGATAGTAAAATTATTCTGCTTAAGGAGTCATCACACTAATAGCTATCATCTTACTCTTCATAAATGCACACACAGGCATACACACACTAGTCTTGGAATATTATGTAGAATACTAATTTCATTTAAATAAGATGTCATATTTCACAAGAGAAAAAATATATATGTACCCAATTATGGTAACAGTTTTATGAATAGAATATGTTTTGCATTTATATCACCTGAAATTTTGTTATATATCCTGCAACCAGTTTATCCTGTTATTAATAACATTTCAGTAATGCACATTTACAATTAAGGAATAAATATTGATACATTATTAACTGAACATTGATATATTATTAACTAAAGTCCATAGTTTATTCAAGTTTTTCTTGTTTTTGTGAACTTGACAGTTTTGAAGAGTTCTGGTCAAATAATTTGTGAGATACTCTCTATTGAAATTTGTTTAGTGTTTTTCTCATGATTAGATGGGGTTATGAAGTTTGGGGGAGGGAGATCACACAAAGTACCATTTTCAAATGGTGACGTTGCTCTTAATCACCTGGATGAGGGAGTTAGTGTCAGGTTTCTCGACTGCAAAGTTACTCTTTTATTCCCTTTTCCATACTGCACTCTTGGAAGTAAGTCAGTATGCATGGCAGACATTTAAAGAATGGGGAGTTATGCTCCCCATCCTTGAGGGTATAGTGTCTAAATTTGGACATTCTTCTGCATTAGAAAATTATCTCTTCTCCCCATTTAATAATTTATTAAAATATATTTATGTTAGCATGGACTCATGTGTACTTGGGTTATAATCCAGTGTTAAATTATTTATTTTATTACTAAACCATATTGGATTTGGCCATTGGAACTCTTTCATTTGGCTCCCTGTGATCTTTTGACATACCCCATCAATATGGAGTGTTTTTGTTTTGATACTTCCTTACTTTTTGTTACTACAAGATGCCCAAGAATGAGTTATTTCTACTAGAAGATCTCTTTACTTTTTCTGGAGAATCATATTAGAAAATGAGATATAAGTGCCAAGTGGCACTTGTAGGTCATTTCAGCTGATAGAGCAAAGAAATAAATGCACACAAAGTAACATGTGCATGGACACACATCTATAAATATTTCTATATGCAACAAACTGTTATCTATATTAAGCTAATCATTAGTTCATACTGATGCTCCAACTCTACTCCACTACAATAGCCTCCTGTACTTGCTTAACTAATCTTCCTCTCCAACAGTGAGGAACCTGTTCACTATCACTACCCACTTATTTAATTGTCATTTGTAATATATATGTGTAGTAGCTTCAGAACTGTTAACACATTTTCCAATCTAGAAAACAGTGCTTATGTGCAGTTTCTTTTGTCTTTAGTGATACAGAATCCACTTTAAACAAATTAGCATACGTTAATGTTCACCTTGTGCTGTAAAGTGCCATGTTTTTTTTTTTAATATCCCAGAAATTTATTTAATTTTTGCTTGAATACATTTTACATAGAAAGATTGGGATAGTTTGCCATGGGTGCCCCCAGTAAACTGCACAGAGGCACCAAACTACAAAGGGGTGCTGGTTTATCTTAACATTTGTCTCTAGTGAAATTAGGCCACTCCTTTAAAAAATGCTCAATCTGTTGTAGCTACTGTGTGAAACAGTTGACATTTAGGAGGGCATTTCATGTTACGGTCTGTTGAACACTTGGAAATAAAAAATATCCACTTTGAAGTTTTCAATACTGGAACTCTTTCAAGTCTAGGATTATACAGCTGGAAGGACTGCTTTATATTCCTTAAATTGGAACCTGTTTCGCACAAAGTTAATCTTCAGCTTTGGCTTCCATTTCTTCAGCATCGTCATCTCCATTCACTTCTGCATTTTCTCTCTCTAGCCTCTCCAGCTGTCTTGCAAGTTCAGTTTCATCTGTATCTGTAACCGCTTTGGGCTCCATCCGAATGTTGAAGACATCCCTCTTTTCCTAAATCTTTTCTGTGATAACAGCCATAACTTGACTGAGGACAAAGAGATCTTCCATCCTCTCCAGGATTATTGTAGTCATCACATACCAAGGAGGAGCTATTAGATTAATCCTGATGCTCATGGTTTCTGTGGAACAATTCAAACCTTTCTCAGGGCTTCTTTTACAGCATCAATGCCTTCATAACCATAATGAGCCATTTCAATATCTGCTCAAATTTTGACAGCTTGGGGGTCAAACGCCTATTAATATTGTTAAGGAATACTTCCCACTCATCTTCCTTCAAATCTAAACAATCCAAAATAGATGGGCCAGAGACTGAATGCTTGAAAGCATCATAGGCACCATATCCACGTCTCTTGTATTTGTCATTGGAAGACCCAAGCAGTCCTCTGGAACAGGCTGTCCAGCTGCTCGTTCTTGGTGAATTCTAATACCTCAGGAATATGATGAAGAATGTTGTAAACAGTTTGAATTTGGTGGATTTGTCTTCACATTTGATTGCTTCCTCTGGAGAAACTCTTCTTTCTGACAAGCCAAGATAGCCTTTTTCTTTGTCCACTCTAACGGCAACCGTACATTCATTCCTTCCAATTCGGATGAGTTTGTTTATGGAATGGATTTGCCTTCTGGACAACTCACAAGGAAGAACCATGCCTTCAATATTGTTGTATTCCAGCAAGCTGACATAAGCTCCCATTTTAGCAATGGACCCTACATTCCCCATCACTACATCCTCCACCTCAGGAAACTTGTATTGATGAAATCTACAACTTAACCTTGGCATTCTGATGTATGTGTCTGACTTCTGCACCAGGGTCCCACACTGCGATATTTAGCCAGAGAGATCAGAGTTTAACCAGAGAGACTAATACATAATGCCATTTATCCCCCATTATATCATTATACAGAGTAGTTTTACCACACTAAAAATTCCCTGTGCTTCATCCCTCCCCTGCTCACCATGAACACTTTGCAACCACTGATATTTTAATGTCCCTATATTTTGCCTTTTACAGAATATCATATAATTGGAATCATTCATTACGTAGTCTTTCAGACTGGCTTCTTTTACTTAGCAATATACATTTAAGATTCATTCATGTCGTTGTATGTTTTCATAGCCCATTTCCTTTGAAAGCTGAATAATACACCATTGTATGGATGTATCACAATTTGTTTTTTTTTTTATCCATTCACCTACTGAAGGACAACTAGCTTCCAGATTTCAGTGATTATGAACAAACTGCTGCATACATTCATGTTCAGGTTTTTTTTTGTTTTTTTTTCCAACTGATATATTTTCTTTATTAACAGTTTTATACCCACACCATATAATCCATCCTAAGTATAAAATAAATGGCCCTTGTAATAATCACAGTTATGCATTCTCCAACACAGTCAATATGAGAATGTTCTCATTTCTTTTGAAAACAAAGAAACAAAAATCCCATACCCCTTATATCCTTCTATTATTAACATTTAGATTTTTTATACTGCCTTTGGTACAATTAATATTACAATGTTACTGCTAACTATAGCACTTAATTTACCTTAATTATATCTTCCCATATACCACCTATTATTAACACCTTGAACTAGTGACATACATTTGTTCTAGTTCATGTAGGAAATGCATATTTGTACAATTAACTACTATCATTATCCACTCTAATTTTCATGAAGTTATAATGTCCCAGTTTTTATCCTTCTGGAGACATACATGACCCTATACTTCCATTTTTTTTAAAATTTTATTTTAAAATAGATTCAAAGTTATAGGAACAGTTGCAAAAACAATACTAACCCCATACACAGAATTCCATCATACCCTGACCCCCCTCCCCTGATAGATCAATCCATCAACCTTAACATGCATCTACATCACTATTTCTTTCCCTCCCTCCCTATCTATCATCCATCATCTATTGCTCTGTCTTCTGAAAATATGAGAGCTAGCTGCACACATCCTTGAACATACACTATAATTCACGTATACACTTCCCACGAACAAGAACATTCTTTTATGCAATCCCATTAAGTGCAGCTAAGAAGTACAAGAGATTCAACAATGATACAAAGCTTACATTCTATATTTCCTTTTCCTTATGTCTCAACTGTGTCCCTTTGAGCCACCTGTCCTCTATCCTCCTGTCCCATCCAAGTTCATCCTTAGTATTCAATTGTTATCTAGTTAGACTGACTTTTTTTTTTTTTCAGTGGTGGAAACATATATACAGCCTAAATCTTCCCATTCCACTCCCTCCCTAGCCTTTCATTAGTGGGATTAATCACATTTAGGATGTTGTAATGCTCTTTCCCACCATCCATTACTAGAAATTTCCCTTCACCTCAAACAGCAACCCTACACTCATTTATTAACTCCCCATTGCCCCTTCCCCCATTTCTCTTAACCCAAACTCTACTTTTCATCTCTATGGTTATATTCTCTGATAATTTCTTTGTGTTTACTGTGGGGCTTAAAATTAACCTCTTAAATCCATATCAATCTTGTTTTTCTTTGATACCACCTTCACTTCAATAGCACACATAAACTATGTTCCTATACTCCTTCATTCCCCCACCTTCATATAGTTGTCTAAAATTACATATTTTACATTGAGTTCAAAACCACTGATTTGTCCTTAGAGTTTGTGTATTTTATATCATGTAGGAAGTAAATAGTGGAATTACAGTTCAAAAATTATTGACTTCTATTTGTATTCCATTGTGGTTGGAGAATGTGCTTTGAGTATATTCAATATTTTTTTTTTAAATTCTTGAGGCTTGTTTTATGTCCCAGCTTATGGTCCCTTCTCGAGAAAGATCTGTGATCACTAGAGAAAAGTGAGTGTCCTGGTGATTTGGGATGTAAGGTACTACATATGTCTGTTAAAATTCTCTATATCTCTTTCTCCTTTCCCTGTCTCTCCTCCAGCAGGGCTCCCCTCAGAATCTGAAGTAGGGCAGGTCTTTCATCGGCAAAGTCTCTCAGCATTTGTTTGTCTGTGAAAAATTTAAGCTCTCCCTCAAATTTGAAGGAGAGTTTTGCTGAATAAAGTATTCTTGGTTGGAAGTTTTCTCTCTCAGAGTTTTAAATACGTCATGCCACTGCCTTCTCACCTCCATGGTTGCTGCTGAGTAGTCACTACTTAATCTTATGTTGTTTCCTTTGTATGTGGTGAATTGCTTTTCTCTTGCTGCTTTCAGAACTTGCTCCTTCTCTTCTGTATTTGACAGTCTGATCAGAATATGTCTTGGAGTGGGTTTATTTGGATTTATTCTATTTGGAGTTCACGGGGCATTTATGCTTTGTGTATTTACATTGTGTAGAAGGTTGGGGAAGTTTTCCCCAACAATTTCTTTGAATCCTCTTTCTAGACCTTTACCCTTCTCTTCCCCTTCTGGGACACCAATGAGTCTTAAGTTTGGATGTTTTATTTTATCTATCGTATCCCTGAGATCCATTTAGATTTTTTTTATTTTTTTCTCCATTCTTTCTTTTGTTCTTCCATTTTCTGTTCTGTGGGTTTCTAGGACACTGAGATGTTGTTCGGCTTCCTCTAGTCTTGTATTGTGAATATCCAGAGTCTTTTTAATTTGGCCAACAGTTTCTTTTATTTCCATAAGATCTTCTATTCTTTTATGTACTCTTGCTATGTCTTCTTTATGCTCTTCTAGGATCTTCTTTATGTAGCTTATATCCTGGGCCATGGTCTTCTTGATGTCCTTTAAATCCTTTGCCATGTTTTTGTTCCTTGATTGTAGATCTTTGATTAATTTTGCGAGGTATACTGTATCTTCCGATAATTTGGTTTGTGTGTTTGGAGTTGGATTCTCCATATCTTCTGGTTTTATCATATGCATTAAGATTTTCTGTTGTTTTTGGCCTCTTGGCATTTGTTTTGCTTGATGGGGCTCTTTCAAGTTGTAAAGAATAAGGGATCTCGATCTAATTTTTCAGGAACACAGTTTGGTGACGTACACTTTCTCTAACTGACCAGCAGATGGCGTCTGTGAGTCACCTATATCCCTTGAGTCAGTTCTCAACCTTTTTTCTGCTTTGTGTGGGGAAATGATTCTTGTGGGTTCAGTTGGAGAACTCAGTTTGGGTATGTTGCTGGAGCTGTCCACCCTGAATGTGGGGTGTGTGTATGGGTAGCTAGGGAGGAAGGGCAGTTCTAATGCTCAAATTCCCCAGGATCCCAGGGATTCAAGGCCACCGCAAAAGTCTAAGCCTTCATTTCAGTTCAGCCCCAGCCTCTCTCTCTCGCTGATCTATAAACCACCAGACTTGGCGTAGCGTCTCTGGGTCTCCGAGCGGATCCCCCCTCCCAGCTGTGCTCCTCCAGTAGTTCAGCCAAGGGAAGGCTGTGCTATTTCATCAGTGCGTGCCATCCCACAAGGGAAGCCCCAGGCAAAAATGGCTAAGCGGGGCGTCTCAGCCCCCTCCTCCTCGCACCGTTCCTCCTTCCCAGCTCCGGAACAACTGGCGGGGCTTTGGGCTGTGGGCACGGCCCCAGGCAGGAGTTTATCCAGCCCTCCAGGGGCTAGCTGCTGGCTGCGGGGTTTCTTTCTGCTGCCGGATCTCCCCTCCATTCCCCTGAACCCAAGGGTATCTGCTGTGGGCTATCTTCCCGGCCAGACAGCAAGAGGCCAGCCCAGCCCCCTCTTGCTGTGTTTTACTGCGTGGTTCCCACAATTGCTACTGGAGCTGCTCCTTTTTTTTTTTTTTTTTTTTAAACAGCCAGCTGGTCTCCATACGCTGAACCCTGGCTTCCCCAGCCTGCCGCGCGGCTGCGGGTCTTCCAGCCAGCTTACTCACTCGTTTCAGAATGCCAACTCCCGGTTTCACCAAGTATACGGTCCCTCTGGAGCTAGGAGCCCTCATCCATTTGGTGCATCGCTGTAACTGGTATTCTAGGTCACTTTCTGGTTTTTAGCTAGTGTTTTTCACAGAGGCGTATTTTTCGCCCTGTCTCAGCTAACCGCCATCTTCTATACTTCATGCTCAGGTTTTTATGGGACATAAGTTTTCACATAAATAGGGTAAATATCTAGAAGTGCAGTTGCTGGGTCATATGGTAAGATTATGTTTAGCTTTGAAAGAAACTGCCAAGCTGCAGACCAATTTGCATTCCCACCAGCAATAAGTGAGAGTTCTTATTGCTCCACATCCTTGTCAGCATTTGCTGTTGTCAGTTTTTTGGATTATAGCTGTTCCAATACATGTGTAGTTGTACCACATTTTTTGTTTCATTTGCAATTCTCTAGTGACAGCTGATGTTCATCTTTTCATATGCTTATTTGCCATCTGTATCTCTTCTTCAATGAGTTGTATGCTCAGATCTTTGCCCATTAAAATTTATTTTTGTTTTCTTGTGTATGAGATTTAAGTGTTCTTTTTATATTTTGGATACATGTCCTTTATTAGATACATGTTTTGCAAATATCTTCTCCAGGTCTATGGCTTATCTTTTTTGTCATTAAATGTATTTATTATTTTTGATTAACTTTATCAAACAATTAAAAAAAAATATTTCCAGACAAAATAAAACAAAGGAATAGGGAAAACAAATATCCTGAAATAACTTCATTGTTTCCAATATGCTCCTCCCATACCACAAGAAAATTAACAAACCATAGTAATTCCTGAGCATTCCCATATCATTAGGCTTACCCTCAATATCTTATCTTTTCTTATTAAATTATAATCCCCCCTTCATTAACTGCTGTCTATCTCTAAGTCCTCTATATTCTACAATATAGGATACTTGTTTTACATTTTTCACAGAGTTCACATTAGTGGTAACATAATGTCTCTCCTTTTTCATCTGACTTATTTCACTCAACATTATGTCTGCAAGGTTACAGACATCAGGAGATATCTTTAAATACTGTAAAATTTTATACAGTGTCTCATGCAACTGTGGGGATGCACGGGTCCAAATTCCATAGGGCAGGCCACTAGCTGGCAACTGTGATGAAGGTCTTTGATGAATTCCCCAGGAGAGGCTGGCTGGCTAAAGCAGAGACGAAAGTTCCCTCTTCTAATGCTGAAGTTATGACTTCTCCTTTTATAGCCTTCAACTGATTGGATTAAATGTCTCTCATTGCTGAAGACACTCTACTTAGTTGATTGTAGATATAACCAGGCATAGATATGATCAACTTACTGATTATTTCAATCCACAAAATGTCCTCTTAGTAACAGGCCAGTGCTTGCTTGAACATGACTGGGCACCATTATCTGGGCCAAGTTACACATGGACCTAACCATCACACAAATGTAGGTTTTCTCCTATGCTCTCTTTTAGAATTTTTGTGGTTTTCTACTTTAGATTTAGGTCTATTATCCATTTTCACTTAATTTTTGAGAAAAGTCTAAGGTCTGTGTCTAGATTCCTTTTTATTTTTACTTTTTTGCACATGGATGCTGAATTGTTCTAGTGCCATTTATCCATTGAATTGCCTTTGCTTCTTTGTCAAACATCAGTTGGCTAAATTTATGGGAGTCTATTTCATGTCTCCCTAGTCTTCTCCATTGATATAAGAATCTATTTTTGATCAATATCATGCTGCTTTGGTTACTGTAGCTTTATAGTATGTCTTGAAGTCTTGTACTATAAGACCTCTAATCGTGTTCTTCTTCTTCACTATTGTGTCTGCTCTTCTGGGTCTTTGCCTTTACTATTAAAACAGCAACAACAACAACAGCCACAACTTTAGAATCTATTTATGGCTAGCCACACAATAGCTTGCTGTGATTTTGAAAATAGGTCAAGTTGGGAAGACTGACATTAGAAAAAGGTGTCTTGCAATTCATGAGTGCTGAATATCTCTCCCCTTATTTAGATCTTCTTTGATTTCTTTCATCAGAGTTTTGCAGTTTTCTGCTTATATATCCTGTACAGTTTTGTTAGATTTATACCAAAGTATTTCATTTTTGCTGCTATTGTAAAGAGTATTTTTTTAATTTCAAATTCCAAATTTTCATTGTTAATATATAGTTAACAATTGCCTATTGTATATTAGCCGTGTACCCTTTGACCCTGCTAAAATTACTCATCACTTCTAGGAGTTTTTGTTTTTTTTTTAATCAATTTCTTGGGTCTGTATATATACACAATCATGTAGTTTGTGAACAAGTCAGTTTTGTTTCTTCCTGCCCATTCTGTATACATTTTACTTCTTTTTCTTATTTCACTTCCAGATCTTAGAAAAAAGAATCCAATTTCTCACCTTTAGGTTTTACATTGTTAGACATAGGTTCTTTGTAGTTGTTCTTTATCAACTTGAGGAAGTTCTCCTGTAGTCCTGATTTGTTGAGTTTTTTTAATGGATAAATGTGCGCTAGATTATTGTCAAATGCTTTTCCTGCATCAATTGATTTGACTTATGATTTTCCTTCTTTATTCTGTAGGTGTGATGGATTACATTAATTGATTTTCAAAGACTGAGCCAGTCTTGTACACTTGGAATAATACCACTTTGTTTGGGTGCATAATTCTATTTATATATTATTGGATTCAGTTTAAGGATTTTTGCACATAATTTCAGGAGAGATACTTGTCTGTAGTTTTCTTATAATATATTTCTCCAGGTTTGGTAGTAGGGTAATGCAGGCCTCAGAATGAGTTAGAAAGCATTCGCTCTGCTTCAATTTTCTAGAAAAGATAGTGGTTATTAGCTATCTGGAAGATCAAGTTTTCAGTTATTGACTCTATGTATTTAGTAGAATATGCCTATTGGGATTACGCATTTCTCTTTGTGTAAGTTTTGATAATTTGTGTCTTTCAAGGAATTTGACCATGTCATCTAAGTTATCAAATTTGTGGGCATAGAGTTTTCATAATATTCCTTCATTAGTCATTTGATGTGCATGGAATCAGCTGTCATGATCAATCCTTCTTTTCTAATAGTAGCAATTTGTGCATTCTTCTTCTTTTTTTTTTTTGGTTAGTCTGGCTAGAAGTTTACCAATTTTATTTACTTTTCAGAGAACTAGTTGATTTTCTCTATTATTTTCCTGTTTTCAGTTTTATTGATTTCTGCTTGATTTTTACTGTTGCTTTCCTTTTGGTTACTTTAAATTTAAATTGCTTTTTTTAAAACTTTCTAAGGTTACTGGTTTTAGTTCTTTCTTCTTCTTCTAATATATACATTTAATGATAAAAATGTTCCTGTATTTCTTTCACTGCATATCGTATATTCTAAGTTATATTTTCATTTACAGTGGGTTGAAAATAGTTTTGAAAATACTCTTGAGACTTCTTTGACTCATGTGTTATTTAGAAGTATATTGTTTATTTTGTTAATATTCAGTAATTTTCCAGCAACCTGTTGGTTATTGGTTTCCAGTTTATTATTTTCTATAATCTATGGTTTGTATGAATTCCATTCTTTTAGATTTATGATGTGTTTTATGACTCTGAATGGAGTCTATCTCAGTGAATCTTCCATTTGAACTTGAGAATGGTGTGTATTCTGCTGTTGTAGGATGAAACATTCTTTAAATGTCAATTAGATCAATTTGATTGATGGTAGTGTTCAGGTCACCTATATCCTTACTGATTTTCTGCTTGATTAATCTGTCAATTCCTAAAAGAGGAATGTTGAAATTTCCAACTATAATAGTGGATTTGTCTGTTTGCCATGAATTCTGTTTGTATCACATATTTTGTGTTCTGTTTAGCATATATACTTTTGGATTGCTCTGTCTCCTCGGTGAATTGATCCCTTTATCATTATGTCATGCCCCATTTCATTCCTGATGATTTTCCTTGTTCTGAAGTTTTTAATTTGAAACTAGTATAGCCATTCAGCTTTCTTTCAGTTATTATTAACACCTTATATATTTTCTATTCCTTTACTTTTAACCTGTGTTTTTCTATTGAAAGTTTGTATATATAAACATATAGCTGGGTCTTGTTTTTTTTTTTTTGTTTGTTTCTTTGTTTTGTTTTTTAACCACTTTAACAAAGTCTGTCTTTTATGGATGTATTTAAATCATTCATATTTAAAATGATTTTTAATATAGTTGACTTAATATCTACCAAGTTTGTAACTGTTTTCTATTCATTGTCCTTGTACTTTGTTTCTTTATTTCCTCCTTATTTTCTGTCTTCTCTGATTTTGAGTATTTTCTATGATTCCAATTTAACTTCTCTCAGCATATCAGTTACACTTCTTTTTAAATTAGTTAGGGGTTGTCCTAGAATTTGGAGTAGACATTTACAACTAATCTAAGTCCACTTTCAAACAACAGTGTATAGCTGTATAGGCAGTACAGTTTCCTTATAACAGTAATCCTAATTCTTCCTTCCCATCCCTTATAACACTGCTGACATTTGTTTCACTCATCTTTCTACTACAATCACCCAATACATTGTTACTCTTATTACTTTGAACAAGCAGTTATCTAGCAGATTAATTGAGAATAAGAAAAATAAAATATTTCCTTTTACCTTCTTTCTAGTTTGCTAATGCTGCCAGAATGCAAAACACCAGAGATGGATTGGCTTTTACAAAAAGGGGTTTATTTGCTTAAACAGTTACAGTTGTAAGGCCATAAAGTGTCCAAGGTAAACACATCAGCAATTGGGTACCTTCACTAGAGATTGGCCAATGGTGTCTGGAAAACCTCTGTTAGCTGGGAAGGCATGTGGCTAGCGTCTGCTCCAAAGTTCTGGTTTCAAAATGGCTTTTTCCCAGGACATTCGTCTCTAGGCTGCAGTTCCTCAAAAATGTCTCTCTTAGTTGCTCTTGTGGTGTTTGTCCTTTCTTAGCTTCTCTGGAGCAAGAGTCTGCTTCCAACAGCCATCTTCAAACTGTCTCTCATCTGCAGCTACTCTCTCAGCTGCTGTGCATTCTGCAAAGTGTCCCTCTTGGCGTAGCTCCTCTTCAAAATGTCACTGTCAGCTGCACTGAGTTCCTTCTGTTTGTCAGCTCATTTATATGGCTCCAGTGATTTAATTTAGACCTACCCTGAATGGGTGGGGTAACATCTCCATGGAAATTATCCAATCAGAGTCATCACCCACAGTTGGGTGGGGCACATCTCCACAGAAACACCCTAATCCAAACGTTTGAACTTAATCCCCACTGATATGTCTGCCCCTACAAGATTGCATCAAAGAACATGGCTTTTTCTGGGGGACATCATATATACACCTTCATTTATTCTTCTGTGACTCTATTCTTCATAGAGATCTGAGTTTTGACCTATATAATTCTTTCTCCCTGAAGATCTTCTTTTAACATATTTTGCAAGCCAAGTCTGCTGGCAATGAATTTCCTCAGTTTTTGTTTGCGTGAGAAAGTCTACTTCCCCTTAAATTTTGTTGGTATAGGACTCTAGGTTCATGTTTTCTGTTGTTTTTCTCCCAACACTTCAAAGATTTCACTTCAGTCATTCCTGATTGCATGGTTGCCTTGTTTCTGTTTAGGTAAATTCCCCAATTCCACTGGCTTTT
Organism: Choloepus didactylus; assembly: GCF_015220235.1. Lineage (NCBI taxonomy): Eukaryota > Metazoa > Chordata > Mammalia > Pilosa > Megalonychidae > Choloepus > Choloepus didactylus. The sequence goes on from NC_051312.1 coordinate 54,336,183, forward strand.
TTTAAGAATATATCTTTGTCTTTGGTTTTCTGCAGTTTGACTACGATACGTCTCAGTGTAGATTTTTTGTATTTATCCTGCTTGATGTTCTTTGAGATTCCTGGGTCTGCTGTTTGTCTGTCATTAATTTTGCAAAGTTCTTGGTTATTATTACTTTGAATATTTCTTTGGCTGCATTTTCTTTCTGCTTCTTCTGGTACTACAACTATGCATTTGTTATACCTCTTAGAATTGTCCCACAGTTCTAAGGTCTTCTGGTCAGGTTTTTGTTCATTCTTTTTATTCTCTGCATTTCAGTTTTGGAATATTCTATTGACATATTTCCAAACTCAAAAGTCTTTCCTCAGCCATGTCCAGTTGACTGATGAGTCCAACAAAATCATGATTTATCTTAGTTACAGTGTTTATAGCAATTCATTTTGATCCTCAAAGTATCTATTTTTCTCCTTACATTACCCATATGTTCCTGCATATTGTGTACTTTTTCAATTAGAGCCTTTAACATATTAATCAATGTTATATCAATATCCCTGTCTAGGTCTTTTTTTATGTTTTCCTAGGCTGCTTAAGCAAATACTGAGAATGGGTTGGGCTAAACAATGGGAATTTATATGCTTATGTTTTTGAGGCTGAGAAGATGTCTTTGGTCCAGACCTCAACTTCCATGGTTCTGCCATTGAAGTTATTTTTCCTTGAACTGTCCCTTTTCTGTCTTTTTAGTCCAGACTGGCAGTGTGACCATTCATCCAAATTATGCAAAAACTTGTTTTTTGCATGTAATTCACAGGGGTCCACACCATCAGATGGTAGGACTTTCCACAGCTCCTTCCTGGATAACTGCACCTCCAGTCCTGACTTGCATGGAAATGGCTGACTGGATGCATGTTTAGTTTAACCCTCAGATGGAGCACTGTTCTCTGGGGATTTGCTATCTGGAAGCTCAGAATTTTCCAAAAATATATCTGGTTTCTTTGTGCCCAGGAGTTCAGTTCTCAGCTTATCCCTTTCCTCTTCCATTGTACTATAAGCTGCAAAGAGAAACCAGGTTGCATTTTCCACACTAAGCTTGAAAATCTCCTCAACTAAACATCCAAGTTCATCATTTTCAAATTCTGCCTTCCATCTGATGTCAGAAATCAATTTTGCCAAGTTCTCTACCACTTTAAAACAAGGATCTCCTTTCCTCCAGTTTCCAATAACACATTGTTTCTTTCTAAAGCCTCTTCAGAAGTATCTTTAGCATACATAGCCTTATCAGAAGTAACTTTAGCATCCATATTTCTACCACCAGTCTCTTCAAAGCAATCTAGGCCTTTTCTTTCAAGTGACTCACAATTCTTTCAGCCTCTTCCCCATTACTCAATTTGAAAGCTGTTTTCACATTTCTGGTATTTGCAATAACAGCACTTCAGTCTCCTAGTGCCAAAATCTGTTTTAGTTTCCTGGGCTACTTAAGGAAATATTATGAAACTGGTCAGGTAAAACAATACAAATTTATTCAACCATGGTTTTGGGGTCAGGAAAATGTCCAAATCAAGGTATCATCAAGGCAATGCTTTTTCCCCGAAGTCTGTGACCTCCTGGGACTGGCTATCTGCGATCTTTGGTTCCTTTGTCTCATGGCAAGGCAACGGTGGCATCTCCTGGTCTCTTCCTTCTCTTCTAGGTTATGTTTCAGCTTCTTGCTTCCTGTGGCTTTCTCTCTCTGTGTCTGAGTTTCATTCTGCTTATAAGGCTCCAGTAATAGGATTAAAATCCATTCTGATTGAGGTAGGTCACACCTTAACTGAAGTAACCTCATCAAAGCATCCTACTTACAATGGGTTCAAACCAACAGGAATGGATTAAATTTAATAACTTATTTTTCTATGGCACATATGTCTTTAAACCACCACATTCTGATAAATCCAAAACCTGTGCCACTTCTGACTGGTTCTTGACTTTGACTCTTCATACCATTGTTTTTCTTGGCTTTTAGAATGTCTTTTTAATTTTTTTGAAAGCTTGATATGTTGTAATGGGTATTTGGAATGGAGGTAAATAGACACTTGGTGAGGTTTTTTGTTAATCTGTTTAGGAGTTAGTTTGTGTTTTTAATGTTTTCTGTAGCTGTATGTGCCCCCCCCCCGCACCCCACAAATATTTTCTGTAATTTCCCTTATTCCACTCTATTATTCTGCTATCTTTGGATTTCCATAAGAACTCCTTCTTAAATGGAGTCTGCACATTTTGGTACTCAGATGTACTTCAGTGTTACTTTATTACAGCCCCATTGATAGGGTAGTAACTGTGGCAAGGGGAAGAATTCTTGGATCTTTTGATTAAATCTCAGCTTAGAGTGGGCCTGTGTCTCCACTCAGTTTTAGAGATGGAAAGTATCCCTTCACAAGACAGCCAACAATTTTTATCTTAAACAAAGAATCAAGGAAACGTATTCTCTAGTTTAAGTTCTCTTAAAATTTAGTCAACATAAAATTCTAAATATTGAGAAAACGAGCTAATGATTTAACTTCAGTTTTCTCATATCCATTGTTTATCTGATATTTATCCAGGAAGTATTAACACATGCATATTCCATGGCCCAACCTCAGATGGACAGAAGGAGAAACCTGGATTGGGGCTGGAGGCACTACATGTTTCAATGGCTCTTTATGCAATCTCAGTGATGAACAGTATTTGAGAATTAGTGGATTAGATATTCTCCTAAATCTTTCAGTTATTCAAAACTCTTCCATTCAAGATTTTAAAGACTTGATATTGGTTATATTCACAAAATTCACTTATAGTTTGCAAGCAACTTAGAGATCATATAATCCAAACTTCTCATTTTACTCTATAAGAGAAGTCCATGTATATTTGCTGATTTGTCTAACCTTTTAAAATGAGTTACTGAAAAAGAAAAACAAAACAAACTTTAGCCTGAATCTGGAGGCTTTTAGTGTCTTTATGACCAGAAAAAAATCAGTGACAGGACTAAAATGGATTTTTTTTTTTTTTGCTTCGTATCCAACTTTAGCTGTGTTGAATGTTATTTTATCTTATCATGGCTATCGGTCCTAAATCTGTTGATTAATCTTTTTAATGCAACTAAGATATTTTCCAGAAGTTGTTTTGTACAATACCACACACACACACATATATATGTATGTATATGTATGGTATTGTTTGTATATATGTGTGTATATTGTGTGTGTTTACACATTGAACCATAATCACTCAAATTTCTATCATCAAATTTGTTACATGTCCAATTAAATTTTATCCTACTCCAATAAGTACACGTATTTTCACAGTTCTCATATATGATGCATGTTCCTAAACCCAGGTATTTACCTCCTGAGTTTCTCAAATGAGCTTGCAAAAATTAACTTACGGAAATTATTCCCACCCATCAGTGCATGTTTAAATATTCAACTCAAACAGTTGGAAATATTCAACTTAGCAGAAGTTTCATTTGAAATAATGCAAATATTATTTATTTGAATGCATTAGTTTCTCATTCCATCTCCTAGGGATGATAGCCACAAAAATCTTTTTTGTCAGACAGCTTCTATATTTATTACATTACATGACTGTTATCTTAACCTGAAGGTGCATTCTGTTATCTTAAACTAAAAGATGATCATATGGCTGTTCCTAAAATTGAGCATTAGTGCCAAACAAGCAAGCACTTATACAAATGTCTCAGGATGCTGTCAGGATTGTATATTGAAAGAATATAAAGCCTTCAAAAAAGGAATTTACAGGGAAAAAGTTAATATGAGCATTAAATTTATATGGAATGGGGTGAAGTTAAGTGAAGCCACTTGTAAAACAGAGTATCATTTCTGTGTTATAAAACACCTTATAATTCTGACTTAGCCCTGGGATTCATAGGGTTCAGAATAAATGTACCTACTGAACTCCCTATATTCAAGAAATTATACATTATTGTTTAATGAAGAACTTATATTGCATATCTCAGTAGAGTTACTAAGATATATGGAAGTATATTAAATATGTTAGAAAAAAAAAGAGACCCTTGATTTGTTTGTAATGGTATGAAGAAGTACAAGTGCAAAACCACAGACTGGATTTAATGGAGATCTTAAACTAACTCATTTGTCTTTATATAAAATAACGGCTTGAAGCAGAGATAGCCTCATTGCCTGGCTTCTGATTCAAAATGATTAGAAAGGCAGCACGATAGAGTGGAGAAAGTAGGAACTTTGAAGTCATATGGAACTGGATTCAAATCCTCTCTTTGGATTTGGTTGTTTAGCACTTACGTGCCTTCGGTAAATTTATTTGACTTCTTTGAATCTATTTCCTCAAGTGTGTGAAAATTGGAATGATGACACTCATACTTAACATGACTGTTTTGAAGAATAAATGAGATAATGTATTCAAAGTTGCTGGCATGGTGCCTGGCTCATCATCACTTATTCATTCAACACTTATTTATTGAGCTTCTGCAGTATACCAGTCATTGTTCTAGGCATTTTTTATCAAAACAAACAAAGATCTTGGGTTATTTAAGCTTATATTCTGGTAGGAAAGATGGAATAAAGCCAATAAATCTATACCATGACACGAAGAGTGGCACACACAAAGAATAAAATATAGTAGATAAAGGGATAATATGTGAGAGGATGACCAGGGAAGGACTCCCAAGTGCTGTTTACTGCACAGAAGCTAGAAGAAGATGATAGGGTGTGTTTTGTGGATATCTGGGGAAGAGATTTCCAGGCCAAGGGAACAGCATGGACAAAGCTCATGAAAAGGTGATGTGCTGCACATATTTGAGGACATTGGTTTCAGAGAGGTTCTAACATGTCTTTAGAATGCAAAGCAGGGAATGATATAACAAAATAGTATAAAGTACACTATATAGCTAAAAGCAAGATTTCTGGGATCAGAATACCTAGGCATATGTCCTGTTTCTTCCTTTAGCATGTCGCTTAAACTTCTGGGCTTCAGTTTCCATGTCTGTAAAATGGGAACGACTATCTTATAGGGTCTTTGAGAATGGAATGTGTTAATAGATATTGAGTTGCCAGCACATAGTAAACACCAAAGAAACCATATGTTGTAAATTAATTAAAAACATAGAGTAGAGTCCTCTGTTCCTTTTTAAAAAAAAAAAAAAAACTAAATTTCATTTCCAAGGAAGACAGTACAATCAGAATCCTTGGATTTATCATTTTGGAATATATCTTATTTATGTGAAACTTGAGAGTGTTTCTATTCTGAAAAGATGTCTTTCCTATTCCATTGGTTTGTTTTTAGGTTTCTTTTGGAAAGAGTTTGGATGTTGTTTCTTTCTAAAGCTCTAAAAAATCTTATTTAAGAGTTTAGCTATCTCTTGAACATCAGTGAGCTATACAAACAATCATTTCAAAGATGGTTGAATCATAAATTCAAAGAAGAATTATAAAATTCAAGAACAAATATTTTTGGTGTTTTCTTTTTGAAGACTTTCAACACTGCAGTTAACTATCTTATCTACTTTAAACATGACTGGAATTCAGCATTCTAATAAAATACAGATATCATTGTCTAAGATAATGCCTTTTGTATTTAGATTAGGAATTTACTGCTTGCTTTCCCATGCATTTTTCTAACTAATGTTGACAACAACTCAGTGAAGTCAGTATTATTGTCCCCTCTTTGAAGATGTTAAAAACTAATATTTTTAGAGATTTATAAATATTGTAACATAATTGGGTGTTAAAGGTTAGAGGATTAATTTAATATTTGCTGTCTTAAGTCCAGTACTCATTTCCTACGCCAAACTATCTGCCATATTCTCTTTGTTTTGAGTTTAAATCTACCCTAAAGCCCACACTAATGATTTCAGTTTGTGGTGACTATTTTATTTACTAGTCATGCAATATACAAATGGGTTTATGTTTTATAACTCTTTGGGTATAATATAATTATCACTTCAAACTAGATATAAACTCCTTGATAGAAGAATTGAAGATATATGGTTAATTTTTTAATCACTCCTAGAGTATAGAGTAGGCCTGGAATGTCTTTGATGAACAAATAAAATATCTGCATGTGGAATAATTACAGGATTTAGAGCTACACAGATCTAGATTCAAATTTGATCTCTACCATTCCCTAGCTCTATGACCCTGAGAATTTACTAGATGAAGGGATTAATAACCACTTTCTACCATGGTCATTATGTGGATTAAATATATATCATCTAATGTTTCTATATGCTAGAAATGAACAAACTGAAGAGACACTCAAGAAAAAGATACCATTTTCAATAGCAACTAAAAAAATCAAGTACCTAGAAATAAACTTAACCAAAGATGTAAAAGACCTATACAAAGAAAACTACGTAACTCTACTAAAAGAAATAGAAGGGGACCTTAAAAGATGGAAAAATATTCCATGTTCATGGATAGGAAGGCTAAATGTCATTAAGATGCCAATTCTACCCAAACTCATCTATAGATTCAATGCAATCCCAATCAAAATTCCATCAACCTACTTTGCAAACTTGGAAAAGCTAGTAATCAAATTTATTTGGACAGGGAAGATGCCTCGAATTGCTAAAGACACTCTAAAAAAGAAAAACCAAGTGGGAGGACTTACACTCCCTGACTTTGAAGCTTAGTATAAAGCCACAGTTGTCAAAACAGCATGGTACTGGCACAAAGATAGACTTATAGATCAATGGAATTGAATTGAGAATTCAGAGATAGACCCTCAGATCTATGGCTGACTGATCTTTAATAAGGCCCCCAAAGTCAGTGAACTGAGTCATAATGGTCTTTTCAACAAATGGGGCTGGGACAGTTGGATATCCATATCCAAAAGAATGAAAGAGGACCCCTACCTTACACCCTACACACAAATTAACTCAAAATGGACCAAAGATCTCAATGTAAAAGAAAGTACCTTAAAACTCCTAGAAGATAATGTAGGAAAACATCTTCAAGACCTTGTATTAGGCAGACCCTTCCTAGACTTTACACTCAAAGCACAAGCAACAAAAGAAAAAAATAGATAAATGGGAACTCCTCAACCTTAGAAGTTTCTGTACCTCAAAGGAATTTCTCAAAAAGGTAAAGAGGCAGCCAACTCAATGGGAAAAAATTTTTGGAAACCATGTATCTGACAAAAGACTGATATCTTGCATATATAAAGAAATCCTACAACTCAATGACGATAGTACAGACAGCCCAATTATAAAATGGGCAAAAGATATGAAAAGACACTTCCCTGAAGAGGAAATACAAATGGCCAAGAAACACACGAAAAAATGTTCAGCTTCACTAGCTATTAGAGAGATGCAAATTAAGACCACATGAGATACCATCTCACACCAATTAGAATGGCTGCCATTAAACAAACAGGAATCTACAAATGCTGAAGGGGATGTGGAGAAATTGGAATTCTTATTCATTGTTGGTGGAACTGTATAATGGTTCAGCCACTCTGGAAGTCAGTCTGGCAGTTCCTTAGAAAACTAGACCTAGAGATACCCTTCAATTCAGCAATTGCACTTCTCGGTATATACCCGGAAGATCGGAAAGCAGTGACACGGCCAGATATCTGCACGCCAATGTTCATAGCAGCATTATTCACAATTGCCAAGAGATGGAAACAACTCAAATGTCCTTCAACAGATGAGTGGATAAATAAAATGTGTATACACACAATGGAATACTACACGGCAGTAAGAAGGAACGATGTTGTGGAACATGACAACATGGATGAACCTTGAAGACATAATGCTGAGCGAAATAAGCCAGGCACAAAAAGAGAAATATTATATGCTATCACTAATGTGAACTTTGAAAAATGTAAAATAAATGGTTTATAATGTAGAATGTAGGGGAACTAGTGATAGAGAGCAGTTAAGGAAGGGGGAACAGTAATCCAAGAAGAACAGATAAGCTATCATGGGTAAATTTAACGTTCTGGGAATGCCCAGGAATGACTATGGTCTGTTAATTTCTGATGGGTGTAGTAGGAACAAGTTCACAGAAATGTTGTTATATTAGGTTACTTTCTTGGGTTAGAGTAGGAACATGTTGGAAGTAAAGTAGTTAGCTTAGGTTAGTCGTCTTTTTCTTACTCCCTTGTTATGGTGTCTTTGAAATGTTCTTTTATTGTATTTTTTTTTAATTTTTTTTATTTTTCATACAGTTAGTTTAGGAAAAAAAAGTTAAAAAAAAAAAAAAGCAAGGAAAAAAATATGCAGAGCCCCCTTGAGGAGCTGGTGGAGAATGCAGGGGTATTGGCCTGCCTTACCTCGATGGTTGCTAACACACCTACAGACATAGGGGACTGGTGGTTTGATGGATTGAGCCCTCTACCACGGGATTTGCCCTTGGGAAGACTGTTGCCGCAAAGGAGAGGCTAGGCCTCCCTATAATTGTGCCTAAGAGCCTCCTCCCGAATGCCTCTTTGTTGCTCAGATGTGGCCCTCTCTCTCTAGCTAAGCCAACTTGAAAGGTGAAATCACTGCCCTCCTCCCTATGTGGGATCAGACACCCAGGGTAGTGAATCTCCCTGGCAACGTGGAATATGACTCCCGGAGAGAAATGTAGACCCAGCAACATGGGATGGAGAACATCTTGACCAAAAGGGGGATGTGAAAGGAAATGAAATAAGCTTCAGTGGCAGAGAGTTTCCAAAAGGATCCGAGAGGTCACTCTGGTGGGCACTCTTATGCACAATATAGACAACCCTTTTCAGGTTCTGATGAATTGGGGTAGCTGGTGGTGGATACCTGAAATTATCAAACTACAACCCAGAACCCATGAATCTTGAAGACAATTGTATAAAAATGTGGCTTATGAGGGGGGACAGTGGGATTGGGGGGCCATGGGGATCACACTCCCCTTTGTCTAGTTTGTGGATGGATGAGTGGAAAGGTGGGAGAAGGAAACAAACAAACAGACAAGGGCGCCCAGTGTTCCTTTTTACTTTAGTTGCTCTCTTTCACTTCACTTATTATTCTGGTTATTTTTGTGTGTGTGGTAATGAGGGTGTCGGGGATTGATTTTGGTGATGAATGTACAACTATGTAATGGGACTGTGAACGATCGAATGTATGATTTGTTTTGTATGACTGCGTGGTATGTGAATATAGCTCAATAAAATGAATATTAAAAAAAAAAACAAGCCTACTTCTTAAACAAGTTTCTGTTTTGTGATGAACCTACTACTTACAAATAAATTCCTTAAAATAGCCTCTTCATGGGATCTTAGTATTATAGATAGACAGACTGACAATTGATGGAGCAAACAAGATACACACAGGTGGCATCTGCTTTATGGTATGTATGTTGGCCTTACTATAATTGTCTTAAGTTGCTTGTTTTCTTATTAAATTAAAAATAATGTTTAAGATATGTTCCTTTGGAAAATTATGAATAAGCTATCTGGAAAAATACATTTTCATCTCTGTGGTTTCCTGCATATAGGATTATTTACTATTATTATGCAAGTACTAAAACAATGGTAATAAAAATCACAAATAAAGTGTATTGAATATCTACTAACTATGCCTGATGTACAACCTTTACATGTTATCTCCACCAATCACTGCAAGAATCCAAGGGAGTAGATTTTACTACACATGCCATAACATGGAGGAAACTACACAGTAACTACCTTAAGTATACCCTGTGAAATTTATATAAAGGAGGTCTGTCTGCTTCCAGAAACCACTTACTTTCTCTTTCACTAAGTTGAATTTCAGGGTTTCTAGATTTTTGGTACCACTTTAGATATAGATTATTGATTAATTCACTTTTCTTTGAAAGGAGACTTTGTCCATCCTGCTTGACACTCCGGCTTTTCTTTTCCCTTTGAAACCTTCAAAGACCACAGGCATTTTTATCTTGAGCGCATATAACAAGGTACCAAACTGTCTGGCCTTTCTTCACCTTCTCTGTACATGCAACATATGCAGTGGATTCTGGCTGCACTGCTGCTCTTAATGTGTGATATTCATTGAAGTGAAATATGCCATTCAATAAAGTAAGTGTTTCCTATTTTAACAATATTTCATATAATGTGTCTATATAATAAGTATTAATTGAGTGCTACTTCAAACATTCTTGGTTGCAAATTAGAATAAAACAGAGCTAATTTGTGATTCTCTATGATTTCTTCACATCTTAGCAAGAAAGGATGAAGAACTACTATCTCAGCTTATCTGATATAATATTCATAATTTTTCTATTTATATATTTAAGTCTTTAATAATTTATGACATAAGGTTTAGGTCCATGTTATTTTTTCCCATGCAGAATAACAATTAGGCTAAAACCATTTCTTATAGAACTCCATATTTTCTTAACTGTGACAGATGTATAGAATATTTTTGATGGGGAGAAAATTGGGAATATTTTAAGATAAAGTTTAAATTTGTTGACCACAAAATGATGGCTAGAGTCCATTCAACCTAAATGCAATTAATTCACCTTTTGGATTAATTTAAGTTTGGATACTTAACTTTGAGGCAAAATATGCAAACTAATATAAAATCAAACCAAGAACAGGGATATATTGAAAGTTAGAGTAGAAAACCTCAAGCGTGTATGATTAGAGACAATTGTATAACTACCCCCCACATGCCTATCATCCAGTTTCAATAATTATCAATTTATGGATAATTTTTTTTATGTCCCACACACTTTTATTTCTCCCACTCCAATTACACTGAGCAAACCTGAGATAGCATATGATTTTGATAATGAAAATTGCACTATTTATGGTGGTTTTAAATCTAGGTCCCCAAATTTTTGTCATTTCTCTCTTCAAGAGTTGTACCCTCCCCATGAACCTGTATTACCAATAGAACACAGCAGAAGTTATTTTTGCCAGTTTCTAGACTAAGGCCTTAAAATTAACAGCTTCCACTAGCTTTCTCATAACACATTTGCTCTTGGACTTAAGGCACCATGTTGTGGGGAAACCCAGACCATATCAAAGCACCATACATAGGGGTTCCAGCCACAGCCACGGCCAGATTCAAGTTATCAGTCAGCTTCGACACCTGATATGTAAGTCTTCAAAATAAATCCTGCCCCAGCCACCATCTGAATGTAACCATATAAAAGACCTTGAACAAGAACTGCTTAGTTGAGACCAGTCAACTACCAAAACTATACGAGATAAAATAAAATAATGTTTGTAGCTCAAGTCACTAATATTTGGAATGATCTGTTGTGCAGCAAATGATAACTCAAAAAGATTTCAAAACCTAAATTTTGTTGCTACTGTAATAAAAACTTAACACATATGGTGTTGGGTTTGGGACTAGGTAGCAGGTGGAAGTCAGAAGAGATTCAAGGAGAGTAGGAATGCATAAAAGGGTTTTCCAAGGAAAGTGTTATTGAAAGGCTAAATGACCTTGAGGAACTTGACAGCAAGGACTTAAAGAAAAGGGAGAAAAAATGTTATAAAGCTGGAGGAAATAGACTCTTGTTATGTAATGGCAGAAATTTGCCAACAGTGTCCCATGGAGTAACATGGGAAATAGGGAATGTTCTTAATTGATATGATGATCCAGCTAAAGAGATTTCCAGGCAGAGTAACTAAAAATCCCATCTGGATCTCTCTTGCTGTGTATGAAAAAATGCAACAGAAGAGAGATGAAACAAAGAATGAACTTCTTAAATGAAGCACTAGCTGGCTTCAAAAATTGAACTTTTTCTCATTCCCAGTATCTCCTGGGAGCTGAAGGGCTTTAGGCCATAGATAAAATCCAAAGTGAGACTATTATGACTTTTTTTTTTAAGACATCAGAAAGATTTCAGGCAATCACTCATAGGACCATTTAGACAAAAAAGAATCCTCTAAGGATTTTAAGGGGAAGCTTCAGAGATCTGCTCTGTTAAGCAGTAAAACTTCTAAGAATTGTATGGATGTTGTCCCATAGAAGTTTCATAGGGTAGAGCAGCATTTATCATAAAATTCTTTGTGGTTGTGGGTTTTGTCTAACCCAGTAACCCCAAATTAAATTCATAGAAATTGTACAAAATTTTAAAGATTTTTTTTTCTGTCATTAAGTTCTGGTTGAAGCACTACCAGCTTACACTAAAAGTACAGGCAGTAACAAATGAAAAGAGGCTTTTGGACCCTTGCTTTACTACAGTTAAAAAGTTGTATGAGGAAATTACGAAGTGGCAACACCAGCTATTTCTTATGGAAAAGGAAAAGTGAATCAGAGGACAACCACAAGCCAAGAGGGCAGAGCCAAAATCTATGAAGAATGATTCCCTTTCTACTGTTCATATATTAACTTAGTTTTAATTCATTAAAATGGATGCGCCTCATCAATTTCCCTTATTTCTATAAAGGGATTCATAATTAAGAATTATCTGATTCATAACACTTTTTCTGAGGATTGTGCTTTTAGGAAATATTACTATTTTCCTCAATAGAGAGGTAGTATTTTAAGTGATTTATATTTAGATTTTTCTAGTAAGTTATTTGTAAGTTAAATACAAAACAAAATAAAACACACTTTGTATGCTTTTGTTCTGGAGTGGGCTCAAAATCCTACATCTTTTCTTACATGCAACCAAGTGCTACCATTTTAAATAAAAGTTCATCTTTATACATTTTGAAATGGTCATAGTGCACCAAACAAAGAAATTTGTTCTACAGAAGGAAGAACACAGAGCTTCTAGCAGAATGTGATTTAGCCTTGGATCTATGTGCAATTTTCTCAGCTATAAAATAGAAAAGGTAGTATCTTCACTGCTTACTTCACAAAGTCATTTAAAGTTTCTATGAGATTTGCCATGTGAATATGTTCTGCAATTGATATGTTTCCATAGTGTAACAGCAATATGTCATGTACTATTCTAAGTGTGTTAGAATGAACTCTGCCATAAAATGAAAGAGAATAAAACTTTGATGACAACCACTCCCAATTTTATCATTTTACAGATAAGTGAGGCCTAGTGACATTTCCAAGTTCAATCCAGACAAGGATCTGTGCCCCCTAACTCTTAAGAAAGCACCTAAAACCTAAAAAATCATCACTAACAAAATAACTGCTGCACTGAATAATGTATTATTTTTGGTTTTGGTATTTTGGTCCCAATGCAATAACCCTAGGATCGTTTTGATAGTCACCTAGCCTTTCTTAACAAGGAAATAATTCAGAGGAAGCCTTGATTATAAATGAAAGTGAAGCAGAGCATTGTCATCAGCTACAAAAACTGCATCAGCAGCCTTGGTCTAAATTCCTGTGCTGCCTAGAAACTCAGCCAAGAGGAGAAGAGGCACAGAAAAGTGGCAAATGACCCCAGTGGCAAACATAGATTATGTCAGAAGATGGCAGTAAAAGAGCAGAAACAAAGGCAATTGGGAGGCTCAGACTCAGACTGCTTATATTCTAGCTTCTCTTAGTTCATGTTGATCAAAACTCAATGTGTGGATATTTTGGTTTCAAAAGTTTAGTATAAAGCATTTTTTTAAATAGAATTGAAAGTAGTATATATTGTATCAAAAAAAAAAAAAAAAGATGCCCCTGTAGTTGGCAGTGAGGACATGGGGAAGCAAATTGCAGTAAATCATTGTTACCTACCCAAAGGAGCTTACAGTTTGGGTGGTGGGTTGGAAGTACATTAAGAATTACTGTGCAAACAGAAGTAATTTCAGGGTGCTATGGGGATGCAGAAAGAGAACAAGCAAATAAGTCCAGGTGTAATGGTCATTTTTCTGGAGGAAGAGATGTTTAAACTGAGAGTCAAAGTAAGAAGAAGAGGGAGCCGGGAAACAAAAAGTGTGGAAGGGCTTTCCTGGCAAAATGAATTGCACACCTAAAAGGCATGGAGGAAACAATTAGATCATTCATTTAGATAACCCTGGGGTTACTGATTATGAAACAGAAACATTGTATACAAAAAGCAAGGAACTTATATTTCTTAAGCACAAAGGAGATGGGTACGAACATATATTAATTTTTTAATCTTCACCATTCCTATTTGGGCACATTCTTATTATCCATGCTTTACAGAAGAGGCAGTTGAGGCTGATAAAAGTTAATTAATCTGCCAAAGGTCATATAACTGAGAAACAGAAAAGCAGACATTCAAACTGTCTTCATGATTCCAAAATCTGTAGTCTTTATTGACAATTGGTGCCTAATAGTTAAATACTGATAAGACAACTTTCAGGCAAGATGTTTCCAAGTGTCAAGCTCTTTCCCATATGTACTAAGCATTTCTGTTGCCAACTATGTGTGCCCACAATACAACTTAGTTTTTATTTTCTCAACATGTTGTCAAGATTTGAAAATAATATATGTGATGAACATAAGTCAAGTGAGGCATAGTAAAGAATATTCTGTTACTCAGTGACAAATTTGCATGTTCATCAGTGTATTTTGATTTGGGCTTGTTCATGTTGATTTTCTCTTCCCTTACTATGAATGATCAGGGCCGAACATTAACTTTAACAGTACATTTTTGGAAACTTACATTTAGTAAAAAATAATGTATTTTATGTAGATCATACTTCACTCAGAATGCAATCTTTATCTCATATAAAACTGAAATGATTTGATGTAAAATAATTGGTAAACAAATTACAAATACCCTCTGTTATGTCCATAGATGATATCATTAACCTCTTCCAATACTCTTTGCTTCTAAGGGTTAATATGGTTTCAGATTACTTTTCAGCACAATGCTTCAGGCAGCACAAAAAATAAAATTAAAATGTCAGTGCTCATAATGATCTTTCATTCTTGACTTGCAGTCTTGAAGATGTCATTGTGCCCTAGAAAACCATTATTTCATCAATCTGTATTGGAGTTCCAGGATGCAAAATAATTACTCAATAAATGTGTAATGAAGAATGGTAGTCTTATTAACTCAGTCAGCATAATAAACCTATGGAATAAGTCATCATTGTTAGAATTGCCAGGGTGTCTACAGATTTTTCAGTACTCCAGTAGGCACGGTGGGAATATAAGAGTAGGTGCAATACACACTCTTTCCTTGAGTATTTTAAAATATTTATTAGCTACTCTTATTTTTCCATTCTGTAGTTCAGGAAATGCAAGAGAATGTGATATTCCAGGTAGAAATGCAGGGTAACTTCATGGTTTACACTTAGAGAAGCACTAAGGGAAGAACTCACGAAGACACAGGGCAGACATTCTAATCCTTTCCCTCAATCCTACATTATTTGGTATTAGCTGGATTCACCATGACATCATAACAGAGTATATCATAGCATGTTGGGGATTCTTTGGCCTGAGTCATTCAGTCTCACTTGTACTTAGTCAGCATTTGTAAAATTATTTATTGCCTGCTTTCTACTTGTCAGATTTAATTCAATAGGTTTAAGTACTATTTTTCTCTTCTTCATCATTGCGTTCTCATTGTTTAGCAAAGTGATTGGCTTGTAGTAGGATCACAGAAAAAACAAAACAACAGAAAAAAACAAAAATCACATGATGAATGAATAAATAAATGAATTTCTCAGGGTCTACCCAACACATCTAACCATTGTTCATAGTGGCAATACAGATCAACTATTTAAGATTGATGTGCCTCAACCTCCTTTATTTCTTTTAAAGCTACATTGCAAAACTTTTATATACCATCTATATCTACATCCCTCAATTTCCCCTTCCTCAAGATCTGTACATTTCTCTATTATATTATTTCTAATTACTTTCAAAATATTTGGAAAAGACATTACATTAAATAACCAGAAAAATGTAATCCAGAAAAATTACTTAAGAAGGGTTTCTTAAGTTTTCTCACAAGAACAGTGACATTGGAAATTTTCCTATGATAACTGTAAATGGGAGTTGCAAGTTAATGAATGAACTTTGCAGCATAGTGTTTCTTATCCTTTTCCTAAAGAATTCTTGAACTATGGTCAGAGTCAACCAAGACTTCCAGGAGACCAAAGAGATTTACATGGAATTGTGGTGCATCCAAATGAATTCTTCATTGCTTACAGAGAATAAAGGACCAGAAATTTTACTAGCACTGACAGCTTGAGATTCTGGAGCATAAATAACAAGGACACTAGACAATCATTCCACAGTCACCCACAAATTTGAAAGCATCAATAAGAGCACTGCAAAGCAAGACTAGTTGGGTGGGGAGGATACAAAGATTGATGCTTTACTCACCAATTTCCTCATCTAGATTGGGAGGTGAGATTGTAAATCTATCAAAATACTGACTGTGCCAGTTGTGAATGTATTGCTTCTACGGTCCAAATCTACACTTCTTTTCCTTGACGTTATTATTAGACTTGGACAAATCTACAATTCTTTGCCTTGATTTTATTATTAGGGGTGGACCCTGCAAACTTTCCTCCTTTGCAAATTGGCTAGCCAAGTTTTGTGAACAGAGGGCACCAGGAGGAAGCTGCAAAGCTACGGTGAGAGAAAGAGACTTCCCTTCCTGGTTCTAGTTGGCTATTGGGCAGATTTGTATGTGGGAGGCCTCTTAGTGCTCACCTTAGTGGCCTTCCTAGGCCAGCTCTGGTTATCTTGAACTTTCCAGAAAGTTTCCTTATCACCCAGCAGGCCTTTCCTAGGGAACAATTTCGGCCTACCCCAACCTCCAGTAGTCTCTCAGACACCTGTCTGGCCTACCTACACTATGCAGCAGGATAGTCATCTGTTTTATCCATGAAATAACTTCTATATCACTTTATAATTTGACTTGAAAGCAAATGTTTTATCACAGAAAAATGTGAAAATAAAAACTTTTAGGGCTGATGAAGAAGGTACATATTCCAAAGTATTTACAGTGTTTTATTTACAAAGCCACAGAATTTGTTGGGCACCTACAAGTGTTTGCTCTTAGTACAAACAGACTTTGTACAAGTCTGGGGATTAATTTAAAGAAAAAGAAAATACAGCCTCTGTTCTCAGGAGAGGTGGAGAGAGGAGATTTCCATCCACGCTACTAATAGTTAATGAGTAACTATGTATGCAGTGCACTGTATAGTCAATAAAGGAGAAAGAGAGACAATTCTTGACTTCAGTACTCTGTGGTGAATATAGACAACAAGGAAGAGAGATGTTAAACAAATGATGACAAGTGTTATATGCATTTCCAAACAATGTCATGGGGCAGGGTGGGTCTTTGTTTCATGTTTTGCGACAGAGCCAATTCACCAAACCTAATCTCATTGAGTTGCCTGGCAGAAGTCAGGTTCCTGTTAAATAAAAGAAATTTGATAACATTAACTTAATGAGTGAGAGAATGAAAACATTCTCCTCCTGTACTCTTTCTGGAATACTCCACAAAGTGTTAAGTATACAGCTTCCTTAAATAATTCACAAAATATTGACCATTCTCCAAAGTTCTTTCATGAACCAAATTCTGAATTTCCAAATTTGAAATACACCTACCTTTGCCTTAATTTCTTTTTTTAAGAGTAGCTACTTGGTATTCATAAACCATACATCTGAGGCCTTAGGGCATTGCCATAACCATAAATGCAGAAATAACAGCAAAGTCTTATGAATTCTCTCCATAGCACAATTCTACCAAAACTTATATCTGATGCTGTATGCTCATACTACAAGTTAGCTATATTTGAACTTTTACCTACATTTTATCTTAACTTTGTAAGCAGTTTTTACATTGTCTCAAGGACTTGCATTGAAATCCTTTAAATCTTGTTTTTATTTTTATATATAGCATATGACATAGTTTAAATGATAGATCAACCCTGACTTTGACAATTCAATATTGATTTTATCTAAAACTTCTATTTGTGATTAAAAACCAAGGATTTCCTCTATCTCTTTTCTTTATTTTTACCTTCTATACAGTGTGGGTGGCTTGATTTTAATTTTGCCATTCTGCCCTGGACATTTTTTTTTTTAAACAAAGAAATGCATTTTTGTGATTTTGTACCCAATGATGAATGGTGAAAAGCTGAGCAGAAAACACTACCATATTGGGAATCTTTGTTTGGCCTTGAACATAAGCTGAGTGATTTGTGTTATTCAAGGTTGTGCTTCAGTAAATCACTAACATTTTAGAAAAATACAGCAGATTTTCAAGGGTACAAGTGTACTAAACACAATGAAAATCAAGTTGATGAATTCCAAGGTATATACTTTTTTCCCAAATAAGATTATAAGATTATAGATTACCTATTTAATAGGGTAACATTTAGATATTTAGACCACAGCTACAAAAATGGTTAATGTTTTAGAAGTGGCAGTAGCGTAGGAGGCAGAAAAAAGTGGATGTCATTTCAAACTCTGTCACTCAAATATTGTGCAGATAAGTAGCAATCTCTCTGGGTGTCAGTTTTCTCATCTATAGAACGGGTTTAATGGGTTGTATTTTTTTTTCTGACTCTGAATATTTGCCAATTTTTAATATGACACAAAATGGAAAGAATGACTAAAAATAGAACATGTACTGGTGTTGTGGCACTGAATTTAGGCATACTAAATTCAGTTCTCACTATTTCCATTGGCTTTCATCTGTGAAAAGGTGAGTTACGGTGTGGGAGGCAACCTGTTGCTAAGGATCAAAATAAAGTCTATTATCTCCTGGTTAATTAAGTTCCAGAGAGTGATCGCATCAATGTCTTTTTAATCCACTCATATCACTAATTTGGCTCAGGTAAAACAGGCAGAACTGAAATTTCTTGGAAGTTTGTATCCAAGCTTTCTTAGAAACCTTGAATAATCTTCTGAATTATAATTATTTCCATTTAATCATTCCTTTACTTTTTTAACAAAGCATGTTTCATAAATTTTATATGCTAGACATTGTTCTAGATATCTAAGTGTTCAAAATCTAGTAGGAAACACAGCTATTTATATAGACAGATAGAATGCAATACATTTATTGTTACTTTCATGAATAATATGCTGTGGGTCAAAAATGAGGTGGTAATAAATTCTGCCAGAAATAAAGGAAAGCATTATTACCAAAGGTTTCAAAGAGGAATGGAAGTTTGAACATACTCATTAAAAATGAGTAGAATTTTGCCAGAAAGTAAAAACAGAGAGGTATGGACATTCCAGCTAAAAGAAACACCACCAGCAATTTCAGGATGTCATAAAAAAGCATGATATAGTTGTGGAACAGAAATTTATCTAACACTCTAAAAATCTCCAGTTAGTTGATCACTCATCTGAATTTTTATAGCAGTTTGTTTACCTATCAACCAACTCCTTACACCACACTCTGGGTTCCTTAACATGGGGAACAATTCTTATTTTCCCAGCATAACACCTGGCCATAGTTGCTGATTGTTGTTCAATGAATGCATGAAGGAAATGATGTGGTTGGATAGTGGGATGTGCGAGATGGAAACTAAAAGATTGGGCTAGGAGATTAAGCTGTGCCAATTTGGGATAGGATTTACATGCCAAAATAAGCAGCTTAGCTCTTTTCTTTCCATGCCAACAAGCTATCAGGGGTGCAATCAGAACTGTGCTTTCCAGTGCTGTTGAGGGTTTCAAAGTTAAAAACACATTTACTCTAGCCTCAAAAAAAGACAAAATATCTCCAATATCTACTATGTAGGACTTTGTAGCATAACTTCTATACAGTGTGGGTTGCTGAAAATATCTGTTTTGTCCATAAATAGTGTCAAAAGACAAACCAGAGTTAAATTTGGTTCTTTAGTAAATATTAGGTTCTTTAGTAAATATAGTAGCTTCCAACAGTTAAAAGATAGTAAGGCTATAGGCCTCCTCTCCACAATCTTGCTACCAATTTACAATGAAACCAAGTCTCAGATAAAATTCTGCTCACACAAGCAAATGTTTATCAAGAAATTAGTACAAATAAGTTGTTCTGATTCTGAAAGTTTGATGAGTTCTTGGCAGATCTCTGTTCCTCCAACATGTTCCTTGAAAAGCTCACCAAAGACAAATGCAATAATATTCTAGCAGCATGATTCAGATTAAGTCTGAACTAATTAAGTCAGGCACCCAACTGGACTCTTAATCAGCAACTGAAAAATGGACTGTAGGAGTCCTACTTCAAGCATACATCATTATTCATAAGAGTATAGGTGAGTAGTTTCCAGATTTGCACAGTGTTGATATAAGGGTAGGAATGACTGTACCTTATTAATGAAATTAATAGAGAAAGCCCTGGGAACCTCTCAGAGACAAACAAGCACCCATGCCCTACCGCTTTTTGAAATCCCTCTTGGGTTTCCTCTTGAAATCTTTAGAAATTTGACATCCCCACCCAGGTGACTGACCCAGACGGTCAAGTCAAGCCTGCAGTTAGTTATGTTTGACACAAAACAAAATAAAGCCAGCCTGCTCTAAACCTACTCTGTAAGATGGACAAACCCTCATCAATCAATAGGACTGAAGCTACCTTTCTTTTTATATCTATGAAAATTGCTTCCCATCTCTAGAAGCATGAAGTGATCAGCTTCCATGCTGCAACAAAACTTTTGGTGTCCCAAATACAATCCTGTAATCTGCAAATTTAACTTTGATTTGTCTTTTGACACTATTTATGGACAAAACAGATATTTTCAGCAACTGTGTATTACATTCATTGGGCTAATTAACAAAGTATCTGATGTTGACTGCAGATAAAGTAAGGTTAATTGCTTGTAGTAGTCTCTGTTAGAATGTAGAAAAATTCTTGCTAACTCCTCTACTCCAGGGTTCACTCTTGCATAAGGTAGCTGTCCATTTGAGGCTCTAAGATGCAAATTAGAACTAACACCATATAAATGTGCACACACACATTGTCTATGCTGAGAGATAAAAATTGAAATAAGAGGGTTGAAGTATGATTAAAATAGAGACATGTCTTGTCCTCATATAGCTTTATTAAATTTAAATTTAAATAGCCATATCTGTCTAGTGGCTAACATATTGGACAGTGCTGCTTTATATAAAGAACAACATTTCATCCTTACAGTGTTTTCACATTTTCTGCATTTATGGTCCACTGAAATTTAATCCAATAAGCATCTACTAAGCAAGTAGTAAGCAGCTGAATTTGGGCTAAATGTGTAAGAAAGAAAACTACAAAGATTAAAATGTCAGGAATTGCATAGATGTCATACCATGACACTTGCTATACATGAGAGTGGTGCCACCAACTTTGTGTAGATAATTGTGGTGAAGATGGATATATTATGCCCCCCTCCCCCAAGCCATGTTTTAATCCAATCTTGTGGGATATTTGGATTAGGTTGTTTCCATGGAGATGTGACTCATCCATCTGTAGGTTATACTTTTGATTAGATTATTTCCATGGATGTGTGGACTTGCTCATTCAGTATGGGTCTTAATTAGTTTACTGGAGACCTTGAAAAGGAGCAGACCCAGATGCCTGCTGACACTTTGAAATGCCAGCCCAAAGTATGCTCCAGAGAAGCTAAGAAAGGACAAAACGCCCCAAGAGCAGCTGAGAGAGACTTTTGGAGATATGCTTGGGAGCTGACACAGATGCTCAGAGATGCTTGAAGTTACAGACAGAAGGACCTTTGGAGATGCTAAGCTAAGGATGCATGGGAGCTGAGAGAGGAGCTGAAGTACAACCCATGACCAGCAGATGCCAGCCACATGCCTTCCCAGCTAACAGAGGTGTTCCGGAAACCATCAGCCATTCTTCAGTTAAGGTATCTTCTTGTTAATGCCTTAGTTTGGACACTTTTATCTGGTAGAACTGTAAATTTGTAACCAAATAAAACCCCTTTCTAAAAGCCAATCCATTTCTGGTATTTTGCATAATGGCAGCATTAGCAAACCAGAAAAACAATTCTTACTTCTAGATTATCAGAAATTGTTCGTATTTCAAATATTCTGTCCCATTGCCAGAACATATTTCTAAGCTTTGTCTTAGGAAATATAGTTACCGGAGGATCAAAACATATTACCAGGGAAAGGGGTAAGAAGGGAGACAGTTGCCAACAGGGGAGCCTGAGAAGGAGCAGTCTGGATGAAGGGAACTTTCACAGAAATCATGGGATTCAAAATAAGAAAGTTTCCAAAAGCAATGTCCCCAAGCCAAGTTTGATACATGTGGTTATCTCACTGCTCTCCCTTTAGGGATAATGTAATAAAAATAATTCACTAATGAGAAAGACAACAACAACAACAACAACAATATATTGAAATGCTAACCAACAAACAACTTGATTACAGGAAGAAATTATGGGTATAGAGGATCCAGAACAAGGCAGAGAGATGTAGATTGAGAAAGCTTAGAAGGATTCCATGATTTCAACAGAAGGAAAAAAAGTAGATGTTTTCATATTAATGGCTGTTTTTTGTCATCTTTTTCTTCTCCCATTTAGTGACTTTTGTTTCTGTCCTCTGTTTGTCTTCAGTGTTTGTTAAATTTTAAGAAGTACAATAGAATATTCAGAAGATCAAATTCACCAGCTAAGGAAAAGGTTAATAGCCATCTTTTCCTCAAATAGTTATCCAGTTGACCCAACACCATTGGATTACCTTGGGACCTTGGTTAAAAATTAATTGGTCATATATGTGTGGGACTTTTCAAGGACATTCTCTTTTGTTCCATTGATCTATATATGTATATTTCTGCCAGTACTAAGCTGTGTTGAAAACTGTAGCTTTATAGAAAGACTAAACACTCAGGTAGGGTAAATCCTCAAGCACCGCTAACACAAAGAGAGCTATAAAGGGAGATATTTTGGTCCCGAAATATTTACCTTTTATATTCTTATCATTTCATAGCTGACATTTGACGTTTTAGAGGCCCATTCTATTAGTGGAAGTTTTTCATAGAAAGCAGAACAGGAGAGATATATATCCCATGAGAGAGGGAGATAGAAAGGAGAGGGAGAGGAAGAGGAAGAGGGAGAGGGAGAGAGAGAGAGAGAGAGAGAGAGAGAGAGAGAGAGAGAGAGAGAGAGAGAGAGAGATTTATTATAAGGTTTTTATTATGAGGAACTGGCTTATGCAACCATGGGGGCTGACATGTCCACACCCTGTAACGAAGGCCACAAACTGGAAACTCCAATAAAGATCATGCTGAAGTTGAATCCCAGTTCCCTGATGAAGGTGACTGACTGAAGTTGAGACAAAAATTCTTCTTTCTGACTTTTGAAATCCTCAGTTCTAGCTTCTAAGACTTCCAACAGGTTGAGTGAGGAGTCTCCCCACATTGCTGAGGGCAATCTCCTTTGATGTTTATAGATGCAATGAGCTGAATATAGATGCAAACCCATGTATGAAATACCCTCATAGTAACAATCAGGTAAGTACTTGCTTGACTAAACAACTGGACACCATAGCTTGACAAGTTGACACATGAAATTAACCATCACAGCCATATTCTACAAAGTCATAAATTCCAGGCATGTTTATCATCTGTACTCTTTGGTATAGATATGTATAGACAGAGACTCCAATTCTCAGAATGTAGGAAGTAAGAACTACATAATTTTTGAAATGCCAGGTGACATTGTGAAGAAGGCATCCTGAGAGAAATCTTTACTTATAAAGATAAAATTAACCTTAAGGTGAAAGTGATAAAAATACAAGATTTTTTTTTTGCATTTTAATTAAATTACTTAAACTGTAGATTTTGAATCGTGTGAAATTAATAAAGAGCAGGTGGAACTTTTAGCATATTTGAAGTGTATTAAAAAGTACTGTTACAAAGAATTCATCGCAATTTATTTAAACTTCTATTTCTCTCCCATCACAGTACATTATCCTTTATATATCTTGATTTTATTTTTATTCATGCCAATGCAAGATCAATTAGCTTTATGAAGTCAAACTGCAATTTGATTGACTCATGTAACTTATAAAGGCAAAAAGATTTATTTTTCTCAAACTTTAAAATAAATTTTAAATTTGGAAGACCATTGGAAAAAAAGAGAGTGACAAAAGGTTATTTGTTTGCATATAGCATTTCTTATTGTACAGAAAACAATGATTTCAAAATAAATCTCTGAGCTGTGAAATTGACACAATCTTTATACAATATACTATAATATACCTTCTAATTTGGCAACATAAAGCAAGTCAATTACAAATACAACCTTCCTCTAAACCATGTATAGATATGTATGTAATGATGGATAATATAACTAGGTATAAAAACTGAAATATCTTGTCTCTCTGTGCACGCACGTGTGCGTGCGTGTGTGTATGTGTGTGTATGGCTATCTTCCCTGAAGACATAAAGAAAAAAGTAGCAGAGATGGGATTAGAATCCAGATTTGTACTCTCTCAAAGCCCAGGCTATGACATATTATGCTGTTCTATCTCAAGCCTCATGGCCATTCTTTCTCCACTGCATCTTTCAAATACTCACTACTCTCCTGAAGGTACTAAGCAATACCTCCTAACCAATATCCTTACCTCCAGACCTTATCTCCAGAATGTTTCTTCTCCTACCCATCTTGAAAAGTAAGGAGCAGAGTGGAAAAAATATAGTTGAGTCTTTTGTAAACAGTCAGTATATTAGGACAGGAAGCTCTGAAAATTCCCTCACACCTGTCGCATGAAATCAGGCTAGGTTGGCCCCTGACTTTGGAGGTGAGTGATACTTGGTAGAACACAGAATGTCCTGAAGATCAGGTGCCATGTTCTCCTCCTCACTTACATTGTCCAAGCACTGGACCCACAATATGCAAGCTGGCTCAATAGTAAAGCCCTTTGAGAGATGTGGGTTTGAATCTCTTACTTGTTTTTCTCAAATACTCTAAGACCAGTTTTTTCCTTTATAAAATAGGCATCTTAATTTTGCTTATTGTACAGACTTGTTAGGACGGTTATATGTGATGCAAGCATTCAGCACCTGTATGAAGATCATCAAGAGTTCAATAAATATAACTTTTCAACACATAAATATTGAGTTAATTTTAAGGTACTGGAGTCAATTGTGGAAAAATTATGAAAGAGATATTTCGGGGTAGGTCAGACTTAGCATCTGTAGTGGGGTTCAGTGAGGAGAAGAGACTCAGGCATTTGGGTGAATAGTTAAAATGATATGAATTTTCAGTAAGATATAGCAGGCAAAAATTGGTTTGTAGAAACTTTTGTAGGCACATATATGTGTGTCACTTACTGCATCACTGTTTGCATGATTACCTATTGAGGCCAATGATGGTCTGGGCTTCTCTGGTTTTATTACCTAGTGGGTAAGTGGGTACTCAGGCAGGAACTCAAAAGTATGGGCCATGGTGGAGGAGGTGGAGGTAGGAGAAGGGATTTAATCTCTCTCTCCCTCTGTCTCTGCTCTATTGTTCTTGATGATTTTCATCTGTCACCTGCCTGGATGTAAAAGCTTCTCTGCAGGGTAACTTTCATAATGTTAAATGTGCAGATAAAGAGTTTCTTTAACAATGTTGTCTGCTGAACAAAGTTGGGAGTATACTTCTACTTCTTCTTGCTCTTCCCCAGGAAATGGTTTCAATATTCATAAATATTATACAAAAACTCTGCTTTTAGGAATGAAGTAATCAGTGATTAATCTCTTCGGTTTATATTGAAAAGTACCAAAACCTGTAATTTATAAGAACACTCTTATCATCTGTTTTTTCAGTCTGCGGTATTAAAAATCAGGGATGTCAAATACATTGTTCACATGGTTCCAACTATAATTCCCATATTCCTCTGGCAGACATCTTTGTGGGTGATCTGTTCACCCAAAACCTTAGAACTTTCTTCAGTACAGCAATCAAGACAGCCAGTCCCTATTGTTTTCAATCAATTAGTTGGAACCTCTTTGCCATCTCTGAATAAAATATTGAATCATTATAACATGATTTTAATTCTTTAAACCTACTGTTTACTAAAGTAAAGTTTTTGTTAGATCTGAAGAAAATTCAGTAATAGGAAGAAGGAATAGCACCATAGATTTTCTAAAAGGTGCATGCTTACAAAATCTAATAATTTACCCTGGATTCAACACAGTAAGGGGTTGGTTGTTGGATACATAAATTATTATTGTAGTAAGTACAGCACAATGTTTCTGAATCTACTGAGATTGCAGGTGTTTAGAGCTGACTGTAAGTTTGAAATTTTGTGACTTGCAAATTTCTTTCTTCTTTTTTTTTGCCCCCATTTTTCTACTCATCCATCCATACACTGGACAAAGGGGAGTGTAGTCCATATGGCTTTCCCAATCACATTGTCACCCCTCATAAGCTACATTTTTATACAATCATCTTCAAGATTCAAGGGTTCTGGTTGTAGTTTGATAGTTTCAGGTATTTACTGCTAGCTATTCCAATTCATTCGAGCCTAAAAAGGGTTGTCTTTATTGTGCATAAGAGTGCCTACCAGAGGGATCTGTCGTCAGCTTTTGGAATCTCTCTGCCACTGAAGCTTATTTCATTTCATTTCACATCCCCACTTTTGGTCAAGAAGATGTTCTCCATCCCATTAAGCTGGGTCTAGGTTCCTCCCCAGGAGTCATTGTCCATGTTGCCAGGGAGATTCACTCCCCCGAGTGTCAGATCCCATGTAGTGGGGAGGGCAGTGATTTCACCAACCAAGTAGACTTAGCTAGAGAAAGAGGGCCACATCTGAGCAACACAGAGGCATTTGGGAGGAGACTCTTAGGCACAATTATAGGCAGGCCTATTCTCTCCTTTGCAGCAACAGTCTTTCCCAGGCACATAGTTCTTAATTAATATTGAGAAGTTTCTAATTAAAATTAGTTCTTTCAGTTTTATCATTTTAAAATTAGTTCTTTCAATTTTGTCATTTTAGTATCATTTAATGATGAAATGTGGCAGAATCTTCAAAGAATTTTGTCAGTATAAGAACCTTTTTTGGCATGATTATTACATTTTCATCATAATGTTGCCTAAACAATAGCAATTGCTATTTATAGAGCTTAGAAAAGAGCCCCTCAGGGAAGTAGGAGGAAGAGATGTCATCATTATTATTATCACCATCATCATCACCATCATCATCTAACATTTATATCATGCTTTCTAGGTCCCAAGCATTTTGCTAAGAGCTCCACTGATTCCTTTATCTGATATTCACAATAACCTCTGTAGAAAGAAAGTAGTGTTGCTGTAGGTTGAATCCAGGAAGTCCAGCTCCAAAGACTGAGGGGGAGGGGGAATTGCTTATCTACAATGCCAAAATCTTCAGTGAAAGCAGAGATTTATTTTGTGGATCATTTCAGGTTTAGTACTTTCAGCTGTTTATAGTGACACAGACCTCTCATATCATCTTCTTATTTCACCTTTATAATAATCCTATAAGAAACTTTCAGTGATGATTTTCACCTTGTTGATATGGAAAGTGTGATTCAGAGAAGTCTATTGATTTATCCAAGTTTCCCAAGCTAGTAAGTTAAATTGCAGAGTCTGGCCTTGAATCTCAGTCTTCTAATTATAAAACACACATTTAACACTTGCTTTGAATTTTGCTGTCAGTTGTTCAAATGCTTAACACTCAAATCTTGGCTTAGGATAGAAGCACAGATAGTGTCCTACAGAGTAATAAACTCTACTGTCCCCTGGTGATGTCAAGTCAATGGATGGCATTTGAATGGGGGAGAATGCATCCATGTGCATTGAATTTTCAAGGTTTGAGCTGGAATCTTGCAGCAAGTTTGATCTTCATGGCATTGTTTTGGAATGGAGTCAGTTTTTGCCATAGGGAGCCTGCTTTCTTTAGGAACTACTGATCACACTGTAAAGTACCACTGGGCCAAAAACTTTAAGTGGATGCCTGTTTGGTATGGCCTAAAGAACAAATGAAATATTTTCCCTACTGGCTTGTTTTTGATGCCCCCAGTTCCACTACTTCAACCTATTCCTTTGAGTTAAACATCTCTCTTTTAAATGCAGATGTATATCAGGAGATGAGTAAATGAAGACACTAACATCGTTCTATCTGTTTTTCTTCTGAAGTGTGAGCATCAAGGGAGCTGGTGGCCATCAAGAGTATGGTAAGCCCTAGGTGGGGCAAACAAGATAGATTTATAGAATGGACAGAACAGTTAGACAACAAACAAATATCTATCAGATTTTATTGAATTTTAATTGCTCAGTGAAAGTGTTCTGGGTGTCACATGTCAGCAGGAACTTCTATGATTACAAAATAAATATTCCTTTTCTGGTGAATGGTACTGAAGTCAAGAACTGATAGCTACAAAAACTGTATATTAACCATATAAATCAAAGTTCCAAGTTTGAACAGTTTAATTACCCTATGAAAGTTTTTAACTCCCTTTATAGAAGCATTTCTTGTGTATTGTACATAAAATTACATGTATGTGGGTGTTTATACAAACACAAAGAATGAGTATTTCAGTTTATGCAGCATTCAGCCCAGTTAAACTTGCATGTTGAAAAGTGAATTCCTATAGGTATGTTCAGGTCCCAAAGAGGAAACTTGCTACTAAAAATATAACACACCCGTTTGACTGTAAATTTTTTATAGATTCATACAAAGTAAAAGTATCACTTTTTACAGCTAAACATTATTAACAAAATATTTATGTAGAATACCATTTTTTTCAGTGTGTTCAAAGTTAGAGCTTTACTCAGAATCATAGATGGGTGAGGCAAAAAGTAATTTAAGAGATGACCTGGTCCAAACCTACACTACACTGGAAAAAAATCATTGCGCCAGTGGTCAACTAAAACATTTTTTATTTTAAATTTTCAGTCATTAAACACAGTTACTTCATTCATTCACTCATTCATTTACTTATTAATTCAATGCTTTCTATTATGGGCCAAATTCTACTCTACATCAGTGAACAAAGCAGATCATGGTTCCAGTAGCATGACGCTTTCATGTTCTAGCGTAGGAGTTAATCCATTAACAATAAATAATACAAACGTTTAAATTAAATGATATTTTAGAAGGTGATAAATATGGGGAAATGATAAAGTAGAGCAAAGAAAGGAGTACTCGGGGTGCCAATGTAAATTTATCCTAATGTCAACTTATTCTTATATTCAAAAATGCATAGAAATACTATTTAATATTTACATGATAGTCATTTGTTTTCATAAGCAGAGGAAGTGCATTGTAATTTTTAAAGACCCTCTATTTATAATGAAGAGGCCCTTTAACTGGTTTCCAAGGAGTGGTTGATCTATATGATCTGAGAGTTCCCTACAAATCCTAAATTATAATTCATAAGGGGCCATAAATTTATGATCTCCCATTAGTAAGGTACTTCATGGCACTGGGAAAAGAACAGGGCTAACCTGTATTCTCATGAATATATAACTTCCTGAAAATGGATCTGTGACTTGAGTTTAGTGCAGACTTCTCTGATGTCTATTGTTTTCACCAAGCAGGTTTCCTCCTTTGTTCCTCTGTACCTGTATTTCTCTGTCTGCAATACTCTTCCCCCAGATCAGCTTGTTGCTGGCTCCTATTTTATCTTCCTCTTGTTTCCTCATTTAGAGTTTCCCCTTTGAGCAACCTGAGAACAAGTCTATCCCCTTGAGAGTTATAACCCCAGTTCCAGCACATGCCTGTACAGAGTAGAAGCTCAGTAAACATTTGCCAAATGAATAATGAGTGCCCCTAAGTGTTAGGTTCAGGGTCAGCTTACTATTTCCTCTTTAGTTTAGCATTTTCAATGTAGCTAAATTAACAGTCCTAGAATAAATAGAATTAAATGAATTGATTCAAAGTATAGAAAAAAATGCATTTAAGTCTATTCTAGTTAATTCTAATAGTTAAGGCTCTGGAATTCAAATTTTAGCTCTGATCTTAGCAAATTTATTTAATCTTTCTATGAATTTGAGCAATTTATTTACTTCTCTGAGCCTCAGTTTCTTTATTTGTAAAATGTGGGATAATAGTAGTTATGAGGATGCCTTTTGTCTTAGTTTGCCAGGCTGCTATGACAATTACCACACAAAAGGTTGTCTTAACAACAGGAATTTATTAACTCATGGTTTAGAAGGCTAGAAGTTCAAATCAAGGTGTCAGCAGTGCTGTGCTTTCTCTCAAAATTCTCTAGTGTTCTGGTACTGGTTTGCCACAATTCTTGAGGTTTCTTGGCTTGCATCTCTGCCTCCTTCATGTGGGATCTGCCTCTCCTTGTATCTGCTTTTCTGGTTTCCACTGACTTCCATCTTCTAGCTCCTATAGCTTTTGGGTAAGTTCTGGCTGTGGCTCTACCCTGTGGCTGTCTCTGACCAGCAGTGTTCGGATTTCTTCTACGTATGAACAACTTCAGTAATATGGATTAAGGCCCAGCCTGATTCAGTTGGGTCACACCTTGAATAAAAATAACATCTTCAAAAGTCCTATTTATAAATGGCTTCACATCCACAGGAATGCATGTTAAGAATATGTCTTTGTTGAGTTACATAATTCAATCTATCACAAATTTATGAGTATAATTCTTAGAAAAATACTTGGTATACTATAAGCCCTCAGTATTTGCTGAATATTATTTTTGTATAGACTATAGTTCTCAATCTTGTATTGTGACTGTGCATATGATAAGAGCACAAGGATATCTATCACACATACAATAAGGTCATGGCTGAAGATGTAGGTGATCCCATTTTTTCAAATAAACCAGTGCTTCTCTTAGTGGGACAGCTGTTTTAAGAAATCCAATTAAGTTGATGCTATTGCAAAAAAAAAAAAAAAATGTTGTGTAAAGATGGACAATCTCAACACTGCTGATTCTATATTCACTGCCAAAATCTGTATTCAGCGGATATTGTTTATAGTCCTGAAAAGCACTTTGTTCTGATGTTTCTCAGTCCTGTAATGTGTCAGTGGGAATATATTTTTTTGGTTGAAATGGGTCCTTAGAGACATTGCTAAAATGTGTTCTTTAAGTATACTTTCTCTTTTTTTATGCCAAATTTCTTAACAAAGACATTTTGTTTTCCTGAGTGAATAATGTGAGTCATTTCAACTCTACTTAAAGTATGATGGTAACATAATAATTCTTTTGGTTCAGGAATTCCCCAAAACTTATATTAAACTAGTGCTACTTTGTGAAATACACATTCTTTATTATAACTAAAAGGCCAATGTGAGATTTCTTGGACTTGAAATGTGTCCATCAAGTCTTCTCATAGGAGTGAAGGTCAGACTCAATGTCATCATCAAAATAAGGATGCCAAAAAGAAAATGTCTAAAAGACCAGTTTATTCCTTCAGAACTGAGTAAACAAAATATTTCATGAGAAAGAAAATGGCCTTGGGAATTGATATATAAGATTTTCAAATCACAAAAATATGTGTATAAAGAATTGTTTACCTCTGATATCCTGTGTTAAATTTTCTGGTCTCCTTTATATAACATTTTCTGAAATGTGAGCATTCACAAGAGCTCTGGCTTAGACAGGGAGGTAGTTTGTGTGGTGTAGGTCCTAGAAAGAAAATATCTTCTCCATATATGTTTAAATTCTCATACGTGATTTATTCTGGACTTTTGAGTATTGATGTAAAAGTTTTACCCTCATTCTCCCAAAAACCCAACTAACATTTATCAAGTTCCTGTTACTCATACATGACTTCTGTACTGTTTTCCACATTTGCTCTCAGACACATTTCTTACCTTCAAAGGAATATTTGCAAATTATATATTTGATAAATATCTTGTACCCAGAATACATAAAGAACCCTTAAAATTTAATAATAAAAGGACAAATACCCCTATTTAAAAAATGGGCAAAGATCTGAATGGATATTTCCAGAAGGAAGACATACAAAAGCACATGAAAAGATGTTTACCATCCTTAGTCACATTCATTAGAATAACTATAATAAAAAAGAAATGATAACAAGAGTTGGCAAGGATGTGAAGGAATTGGAGCCCTCATATATTGCTGGTAGGAATGTAAAATGGTACAGCCACTTTGGATGACAGTTTGGAAGTTCCTTAAAAAGCTAAACATAAAAGTTATCATTTGACCCAGTAATTACATTTCTAGGTATATACCCAAGAGAGGTGAAAATATATGTCCACACAAAAATTTGTACACAAATGTTTTTAATGCATTTTTTTATAATGGTGAGAAAATGGAAACAATCCAAATGCTAATAATGATTGGATAAATAACATGTGTTATAGCCATACAATGGAATATTATTAGGCAATATAAAGGAGTGAAGTATTGATAAATGTTGTAACATGGATGAAACATAAAAACATTATCCTAACTGAAATAAACTAGTCCCAAAAGGCCATATATTATATGACTCCATTTAAATAAAATGTCAGAATAATGAAATTTATAGATACAGAAATAAAATTAGTGGTTGCCTAGGTCTGTAAGCTAGGGAAGAATGGAGTGATGGCTAAAGAGTACAGGTTTTTGGAAGATGAAAATGTTTTAAACTTAGTTGCAGTGGTTTTAAAACTGCAAATATACCAAAAGCCATTACACTGTTCACTGCAAATGGCTGAATTTTATGATATTTGAATTATATCTCAATAAAGATGTTTGAAAAAGAAATGGCTGCTTAATTAGCAGACAGATATAAACCATAACATTTTGAAAGGATATAAATGCAATGGTGTGATGGTTAATTTTACATGTCAACTTGGCTAGGTTATGTAGCTACTCTGGCTGTATTCTAAAGATGGGATTAGCATCTACAATCAGTTGCCTTTAAGTGAAGGATACTACCCTCAACAATGTGGGTGTGCCTTATCCAGTTAGTTGGAGGTCTTAAAGTGGGAACTGAGGGTTTCAAGCATCAGAAGGAATTCTGCCTGTAAACTCCACCTTTTATTCCTCCATGGCTTCCTCTAAAGAAACGAACTAAAGATTTCATAACTCCAAAATTTCCAGCTCTGACATGCCTTATAGAAATTGGACTTGCCAGGCATATATATACATATATATATATACTTGCCAGGCATATATACATACACATACATAGACACACACACAATCTTACTGTTTCTCTGTAGAACTCTAATGCAATTGATAATGTCAATGAATAGTTAGCACAATATGCCAAACACTTTTCTACCACTTTATAAGCTTATACCATTAATCCCCATAAGACTTATAGGGGTACTATCAAAAATCCCCATTTTACAAATAAGTACATTGATAAACAGATAATTTGAGTCTCCCGCTCAAGTTCATTAATCCAATAAGTGGTAGAACTACAGTTATAAAGTTATAGCTAGCAGTCTACTTTGCAAGACCTAAGCTCATAAATCAAGATAAGAATATAATTCTGAGGACTTAAATGAATAGGATTTATTTATGCTTTTAGGAAAAGATGCAGTACCAGGAGGTTATGGTGAAAACAAAGAGGATAAGCCAGTTGAACTGGTTCTTGAAAGACTCACACATGATTTCTAGGCAGATTGTCAGAGAAAAAGCATTTCAGGCAAAGATAAGAATTTTACCATAACAGAGAAAGTCATTCAAAAGCAATAGGTATTCCAGTTTGAAGAGATGATAGAGGACACCTATTTGGGGACAGGGAGGTGCAGAAGTACATGCCGATTTCTAAGTGTAACACTTCTTTTCTAGAGTGTAGGAGTAACTGAGTTGGAAGCTGTTCAAAGTGCACCATTGATTCCTGAATAATATTCAAATTAATTAAACTGGCATTTAAGGTGCAAAATGATATATCTTCAACTTAAATTTCTAGTCCCATATTCTACTATCATCACTCCTTTACTTATAGAATTGAGTGCTGCTTCTGCCACCAGCCAAACCATGTTTCTTTTGCACAGTCTCTAATTTTATTTAACATGTCCCCAGTTGACAGTATTGCACAATGTATATGGACTTGAAGAAATGCCACCCAGCTGATATCTTGTATACAGTCATTCCCTTCATTTTTGGACTGAATTTGTCTTTTGTTCCTGAAGATACAACTTAAGGTGACTTTCTGAGATTTTTTCACTTTTCTGGAATTATGATAATACTTTGTTGACAGGAAACTACCAGGAATTTTAATGAGCACCAGATGTCACCAATCATTGATTTCCAAATCGGGTTTTTATGAGGAACTGGAGGATTGTTTCTATTGTTTTTGTTTTGTTTATTTGGAGTTTTTAAAACACAAATCCTGGATATCATTCTGGAGAGTGTTAGTAAGACTGGTTGCAACTTGGTAATCCATGCATTTTATAAAATCCTCCTTTGATTAGTCTATGATTAGATAGTTTTGGGGCTCACCAGTCATCTAAAATGAAGTTATTATATCGCTAGCTTCAAAATCTCCCTGAAGTATTAAGTTTCAGAATCTGATCAGTACCCTGCACTTACTGTATTAGAAACTCAGTAGGTGGGAGCTGAGAAATCTGCAATCTAAACCAATTCTACAAGTAACTTATGCATGCTAGAGTTCAAGAAGTATTAATACAAAATAAACTGCCAGAGTTGCCTTCAGCCCCATGAATGGAAGACAGAGGGATGTCAGGAACCAAGATGCCCAAAGGCCATTCTCAAGGGCCATTATCTAAATGGAGAATATTCTTTCATTTTTCCCATTTTTTAAAAATTAAACTTATAGAAAAGTTAAGAATGGTAGAATTAGCACCCATACATCCTTCACCTAGATTCACCAACAGTTAACAATTTAACTCTCTTCTTTTTCCTTGACTCAACTAATTGAACATTGAGTTTATTGAGTGTAGTTTGTGGACATCTTGTACTTTATTCCTAAATACTCCAGTCAGTATCTGCTAAAAAGAAATGCTTTCTCCTACACAGACACAATACAAAAATGGCACTCAAGAAATTTAGCAATTATACAATTATATTACATAATATATATTCCATATTTAAATTTCCCCAGTTGTGTTTATAATGTCTTTTATAGCTATTTTGTTTTGTTTCCATAAAGCTCCCAATCAGGGATCACAAATTGTGCTTAGTTGCTGCATCTTGTTAGTGTTCTTTAATCTAGAATAGTTTCCTGTTTTTGTTGTTTTTCATGCTGTTTGTATTCTTGAAGATTCTAGGACCAAGAAGAAAATATTCCTCATCAATTGCTCAGTAACAATCAGAATTGTAAGCACTTTTGTTTATGCCAATTACCTAAATAATCAAGAGAGAAGCTGTTGGAAACCCTAGGAAATGATATTTATAGAAACACTTTTTCTCAACTTAAATTAATTAATGTCTCAGCCTTTTTCAATTACCATCTCTGTGGTGAGTATTTATTTTGAAGGAAGGGGAGTCTTGTGAAAGGGCCAGATGTTTAATTTAGTTAGAAACTGGGTAGAATGTAAGAAGCATTTAAAAGCTTAATATTTCTAGGCTAGTCTCTTTCAAGTTATTTTTCTTCTTTGACCCACTAAGAAGGCTATTATTTGTACCTCTGATATTATTTGCTTTAATTTGTTCTTTGATATTTGTTAACTTGAATGAAGAATGGGAAATTTAGAGATCCTGCTTAAAAATTGTCAAATGGTGTTTCGGAGTGAAGGAAATAGGATTTCAGAGAAAAGATTTTACACACATCTTTATTAATCAATATGTGGGGTGGAATTATATTATTTATGCAGTTACTATTTCCTCAGACACCAACATTCTGTTGAAATAAATTGTTGTTTTTCTTAAGTTCACTTTAATTTACGATTTCCCTTGCTAATTTTAAAATAGCAGAATATCCAATGGATTCCATGATTCCTTTTTATTATCTATATTTTACATTATTGTATTTAAAATACCAGTTCTATAATTTTAGAGAAAAGATAATACTGATAATGATTTACATTTGTTTAGTTCTCTATAATATTCTACAATGAAGACTGCTTATGTGGCTTTAACCACACTCTGCACTGAAAATTGGACTGCCATAACTTGTCCTTATGTTCTTTATAACAATGCCTACAGGATTTTTTTTCCAGAGGATTTTCTGAAGACAACAAAAGGGCTAATTATTAATAATTGAAATTATACTGTGAACTAAGAATTGCACACATTGTTTTAGGCTAACTCAGAACAGGGGTTGACAAATTCTTTTTTCTGCTCTTGCCATTCCAGAGGAAATGGGCCCAAGCTTGTGACTGAGTAGCTTTCTCAGCCTGCTCCTTCTCATGGAAAATTGGTGAACTCTCTTCATTTTGAACTGTAAGTCCCTTTCAATCTAAGCTGGTTTTCTTACAACAGTACAGCTTTCTTGTTTTTTTGTGGGTCACATCAGGGTCTATGCAATAGATGCATCAAAACGTACCATTGTAAATTTTCTAAAGTCCATTCTGGACACTGAATGTATCAGATTTGGTGGAGCAATGCCATTGAGAGTCTTTAGCAGGCAAGAGTCTTTACAAGACACTATATTAAACTATTCTAAGGTCTTAACAAAGGTATTTAACATCTACTGATTTTGTAGATCATAGTAATCTCTTGATTATGTTTTGAGCTGAAATAGGGCTCCTAAAACCAAAACCTAGATGTAGGATTTTTTTCCAGTGTAGTAGTATGTTAGCCCTCTAGGTTAAAAGCATTGAAGATATTTCTCTCTAGCCATTTTCTTCTTAAAAATAGCTCAAGTTACATGGTAAACATTCTAGGGACAACACTGAGGTCTTACTTGCTGCCAATTAATTGATTATACCAAAAAACTTTTGTAGGGTTCATCACTGCCATTCTTAAACATTAAAGTAGTGCACCAAGGGAAAGATAGGCCTGAGAGAAGTAAACGCTTGTAAACCCTGCAGTAAACATTGTTTGCAAAATAAAGTTCACACATGCAGGGAAATACCTGAAAGACTTTTAGGAAATGTATGTACAAATGTGAGATATATAGTCACCCTATAGAGATCTCTGCCTTTCAATTGCAGAGTTAAATCCATTAATATTTAATATAAAATTTATATATTTGAATTCTATATTTTATTATTTATTTCCATCCTTTCTGATTATTATTCCTATAGATCTCCTTTCCTCCCTTCTCTTGGGATAATTTAATATTATTTGAATTCTATTTTAATTTTGCTATTGGATTTTCAGCTGCACTTCTTTGCAATAGTTTATTAGTTGCTCTGGAAATTATACTGTTGTGCCAGTTTGTATATATTTATGCCCCCCAGAAAAAGTGTATTCTTTAATGCAGTCTTGTGGGGGCAAACTGAGTAATCTTTTTGATTAGGGTGTGACCTCTTGATTGAATGTTTCCATGGATATTTGATCCCACCCATTCAGGGTAGGTCTTGATTTGTTTGCTGCTGAGTCCTTTAAAAATAGCAGACCCAGGCCCAGACACTTGCTGAGGCTTTGAGATGCTAGCCCAGGGTTTGCTCCAGAGAAGCTAAGAGAGGACAAAACACCCCAAAAGCAGCTGAGAGAGACTTTTGGAGAGATACTTGGGAGCTGACAGAGAGGCTCAGAGATGCTTGCAGTTGCAGACAGAAGGACAAGCAGGAGCTGAGAGAGGAGCTGAAACACAACTCGGGACCAGCACACGCCAGCCACATGCCTTCCCAACTGACAGAGGTGTTCTGGATGCCATAGGCCATTCTTCGGTGAAGGTGTCCTCTTGCTGATGCCTTAGTTTGGAGACTTTTATGGCCTTAGGACTGTAAATCTGTAACTTAATAAATCCCCTTTATAAAAGCAAATCCATTTCTGGTGTTTTGCATATCAGCAGCGTTAGCAAGCTGGAACAACTGTATATTTTTAACTTTCCACAGTCTACTTGGAAATAATTCTATAATACTTAAAGTAAAATATGGAAACATCTTTTATGCTATTGTTATTATATGCATTATGTCTCCACATATTATAAAGCTATCCATACAATTCAATATCAACATAAGGCAAATGCTTTCTGACTATTGTCCCAACCATTGTTATAGTCCATAGGATTCCTCTGCAGAAAAAATCACAAAGCATTAAGGCCACTGTACCTTCTAGAATGTAGAAGATAAGATAAAGAAAAAAGTAATAAACACAAAGAGGATAGTTATGGAGAGAATATTGTGACCAGTAAATTTTCAATGCTAGACTATTTTAGCTGACAGGGACCATAAAAATTCAACCAATCTAATGGCTTATTTTATATATTGTACTAGTCCAATGTTCTATTTGTATGAGGAAGGTGCTAATATTGGTTTAAGTTAAGAAACTTGAGGTTGGGAGATAATGAGTATTTCATATTTGTTCCAACTGCTAGTCGGTTGTAAACCTAGAATTTAAGCTCAGGTGACTTAATTTCTAGCCCAGTGCTCTTCGAAATAGGCTATCCTCCATTATTTTTGCTCCATAAATGCACCAATTTCATTCATTCATCCATTCTTTATTCATTCATTCATCAGCAAGTAAACTTTGGGCACCTAATATGCTAATTTCTATATTAGCATCAGGGACTCAAAAATGAAAGGGACTCAGATATTGAGCTCATGGCACCTAGAATCTAATGCAAAGAAAAGAATTAGCATAATAAAAATAATATAATAAGTACTCTACTCTGGGGGCACAGGGAAGGTAGCAAAGGTTGCTCCCTTTTGGAGTGGTCATAAAATATTGCACTGAATACCTGGGAACTCCATGAGAGAGAAGCCAAGCTTTATTCATCATTCTGTCACCAGTAGCACTTGACAAGGCACTTCATATATGGTTTTGTAAAGGGGAGAAATGGAAAAAGGAATAGATGAAATTATGAATCACAAACCCATGTTGGAAGAGGATGAGATTACGGCAGTTGCCACTTTTGATAGTAAGACTCTTTTTCTGGGTGTTGATCAGTTTAATATAAGTGTCTGCACACAGTTTTTACTGCCAAAGGTAGAGAAGAACAAAATATAAGCCTCCTATGAGCAGGCTGAAAATTCATGAACAAATTTCTTAGCACAGGTATTTTAATTTACTCTGTAAAATTCAGCCAACTAGTAGACAAACTTTAACAAGCCAAGCCCCCTGTCTTCAGAAGGCTGGAGTGTGTCCTTTCAGATCAGTGACTTACAAGTGCCTATAATATGTTTACCTGAAAGGTCTTATCCAGTTAAATTGTGCACTAAAGTAACTATCATAGATGTTCCACTTCAATCAATTTATTTGGGTCAAAGAACCTAAATATTTCAAAGGTTAAGTATATTGCAGTGCTCTGGGACAACCTTAGATAAATAAAAATAGATGAACATAGAAAGTACAGGTGAAGAACAAACATCTATCTAAATCTATCTATCCATCTATCTATCTATCTATCAATCTATCTGACTACAGTCTTTTTTTTAGAAAATGACAGAATTAAAACAAATGATAATATCTCCATCAAAAACTTCAAATTTATTATTATTAGTGTTTAAATTAGTCATTAGTGTAAGGAAAGTTTTTTTTTCAAATACGTGTATTTATAAACATTCAGGTTTTTTGAAGCATGGTGTTAATTTTATTGGAGGTTTCCAATACTCAGAATTCTATTTTCCATAGTGTATTTTAATATATGCTCAGTAAATGAATTTCCATATGGTCTCCAAATGATAGATTGGACACATGATAGATTTTAGCATAAACTGACTCTTTGCAGGACCTATACCAACCAAGAAAAACAAGACTTGATGTTCCAAATTTAAGAATCTAGTGTTAAAAACTATGTACCAAACACTTATTGCACAGAATCTTTTAATTGCCATTTTGCCTCCTAATAAACATTTGAGTTAGGCTTTGATATCCCTATGATTCATAAGAAGCAAGTTAAGAAAAGAAAAGAAGTTTCCCATGTTAAGTAATAGAGCCAGAATTCAAGTTCATACCTGCCGTATCCCAAAGCCCACAGTTGGGTTCAATCCACTGTGTAGTTTCTCTGTAATCATGTGTTCAGCCTTGTTATTATCCTAAATGAGGAAATGATATGGCAGCCAGTAATATGTCTATCCTTCTTTCTAAATGTCATAACTTGATTAAGTGGCTAGCCAGAGTCCTGCTGGAACATTTGTGGCACTGCTAGAGGAAACAGCTTTTAAACTTATCCTCAGGCAGCTAAACCCTTTTGTCCTTCCAATTCTGTTGTGTATCCTTCTGCCTGGAATTGTTGCCTGGCTTATTTTCTATTATTATGGAAAGAGTGTGGTGCCAGTAAAAGAGCAGTAAAGCAGTTATCTTAGGTTAGTTGTCTTTTTCTTGCTCCCTTGTTATGGTCTCTTTGAAATGTTCTTTTATTGTATTTTTTTTTTTTAATTTTTTTATTTTTCATACAGTTGATTTAAAAAAAAAAGTTAAAAAAAAAAGAGTATGAGCTTTGGGTTTAGACAGACTTGGAAGCCAGAACTAGCATCTACTAGCAGTGTTTATTTAGGTAATATATTCCAACTCTCTGAGCGTTCAATATTCCATTTGTAAAATATAGATAATAATGAAATGTAACTCACTTTATTGGGTTTTAGTGAGGATTGATTGACATTGTGTGTGAAACATTGTTGTCACTAAATAATCATGGCCATTTTAAGACTTCATCAAAAACATCTTAGTAATCTTCCTTAGGATTTCCATTATTTCTTTTTTTCCCATTACTTCTTAAATAGTACTACTTATAGATTCCCTTGAGTCTTTTTTTTTTAAGTGTATGTCTACAAGTGGAAAATCACGCATAGTATATTATTATTGTTATTTTTTCCTTTTTCTTTTAATTTTTATTTTGAAATAAATTCAAACTTACAGTAACAGTTGCAAAAATAATGTAAACCCCATACGCAGAACTCCAGCATACCCCAACCCCCCCCACCAATAACCCCGATCTACCAACTTTAATATTTTGTCATTTTACCATTTCTTTCTTTCCTTCCCTCCTTCCCTCCCTCCCTCCCTATCATCCATCATTTATTTCTGTCTTCTGAACATATGAGAGCAAGTTGCACACATCCTTGAACAAATAATATAATTCACATGTACATTTCCTATGAACAAGAATATTCATTTATGTAGTCACATTAAGTGTAGTTAAGAAGTTCAAAGAAATTTAACACTGATATAAAGCTTACATTCTATATTTCATTTTTTTCTTATGTCCCAATTGTGTCCTTTTGAGCCTTTTCTCCTCTATTCTTAGATCTCATCCAGGACCATCTATGGCATTTAATTGTCATTATCTATTTAGACTTTTTTTTTTCAATTGTGGAAACATATATACAGCATAAATCTTCCCATTCCAACCCCTCCCAAGCATTCCATTTAGTGGGATTAATCACATTCACAATGTTGCAATGCCATCACATTCCCACCATCCATTACTAGAAATTTCCCTTCACCCCAAACAGAAAACCTACACTCATTTCTGAACTCCCCATTGCCCCTTCCCCCACTTCTCGTAACCCATACTCTTCATCTCTATGATCATATTCTCTGATACTTTCTTTGTGTTTATCAGGGGGCTTAAATTTAACATCTTAAGTCTATAACAACCTTGTTTTCTTTGATACCAACTTAACTTCAATAGAACATATAAACTATATTCCTATACTCCTCCATTCCCCCAACTTTATGTAGT
Source organism: Choloepus didactylus (assembly GCF_015220235.1). Lineage (NCBI taxonomy): Eukaryota > Metazoa > Chordata > Mammalia > Pilosa > Megalonychidae > Choloepus > Choloepus didactylus. The sequence goes on from NC_051312.1 coordinate 54,377,496, forward strand.
TCTTGTCAAAAATTACATATTTTACATTGAGTCCAAGACCACTGATTATCATTACACTTTATGTATTTTAGATCCTGTAGGAAGTAAATAGTGGAGTTAAAAATCAAAAAATACAGTAGTATTGGTATTTATATTTACCATGTGATCTTTACTGGAAATCTTTATTTCTTCATGTGGTTTCAGTCAATTGTTAGTGTCCCTTCCTTTCAGCCTGCACAGTTCCCTTTAGCATTTCTTATAGGACTGATCTGTTGGTGATGAAGTCCCTCAGCTTTTGATTATCCGGGAATGTTTTCATCTCCCCCTCATTTTTAACCTCCAGGTGTTTGTGAATTTTCTAAGTCTCTGATGGTTATTGACTTCTATTTGTATTCCATTGTCAGAGAATGTGCTTTGAATAATTTCAATTTTTTAAATTTATTGAGGCTTGTTTTATGTCCCAGCCTATGGTCTATGATCACTAGAGAAGAATGTGTATCCTGGTGATTTGGGATGTAATGTTCTATATATGTCTGTTAAATTTCTCTATATCTCTCCTTTCTTTGTTTCTCTGTCTGTAGGGCTCCCTTTAGTATGTGAAGTAGGGAAGGTCTTTTATTGGCAAAATCTCTCAGCATTTGTTTGTGAAAAATTTAAGCTCTCCCTCAAATTTGAAGGAGAGTTTTGCTGGATAAAGTATTTTGATTGGAAATTTTTCTCTCTCAGAATTTTAAATATGTCATGCCTTCTCGCCTCCATGGTGGCCGCTGAGTTATCACTACTTAGTCTTATGTTGTTTCCTTTGTATGTGGTGAATTGCTTTTCTCTTGCTGCTTTCAGAACTTGCTCATTCTCTTCAGTATTTGACAGTCTGATCAGAATATTGCTTGGAGTTTCTTTGGATTTATTCTATTTGGAGTTCACTGGGCATTTATGTTTTGTGTATTTATATTGTGGAGAAGGGTTGGTAAGTTTTCCCCAAAAATTTCTTTCAATACTCTTCCTAGACCTTTACCCTCTCTTCTCCTTCTGGGATACTAATGAGTCTTATATTTGGATGTTTTATTTTATCTATCATATCCCTGAGATCCATTTAGATTTTTTTTTATTTTTTTCCACATTATTGCTTTTGATCTTTCATTTTCCATTCTGTGGTTTTCAAGGTTGCTGAGTCATTGTTCAGCTTCCTCTAGGCTTGTACTATGAGTATCCAGAATCTTTTTAATTTGGTCAACAGTTTCTTTTATTTTCATAAGATCGTCTATTTTTTTATTTACTCTTGCAATTTCTTCTTTCTGCTCTTCTAGGGTCTTCTACATGGCTTTTATATCCTGTGCCATGCTCTTGTTGTTTGTCTTTAGTTCTTTGATTAATTGCTCCAAGTACTGTGTCTTCTCTGATCTTTTGATTTGGGTATTTGGGTTTGGGTTATCCATATCGTCTGTTTTTTTCATACGCTTTAAAATTTTCTGTTGTTTTTGGGCTCTTGGTATTTGCTTTACTTGATAGGGTTCTTTTGGGATATGAAAGATTATTCAGACACCAATCTCTAATTTGTCAGATCTATAGCTTGGTGGTGTACACTTTCTCTAACTAACCAGCAGATGGCATCCATGAGTCACCTGTTCCCATCAAGTCAGTTCTCCCCAACTTTGTCTTTGTGGTGTGTGGGGGTCTGGTCCTTGTGGGGTCCAATTGGTGCACCAAATTTGGGTGTGTTGTTGGTGTTGTCCGCCCTGAATGTGGGGTGTATGTCTGAGCAGTTAGAGAGGCAGGGCAGCTTTAATAATCAAACCTCCCAGGTGTTCCTGGAGATTTAAGGCTGTTGCAATAGTCTAAACCTTCATTTCAGTCTCACCACAGATTGTCTCTGCTGCTGACCCACAAGTCCTTGGTACTGGTGTAGGGTCCCTGAGATTTCTGGGTGGGTTCCTCTTCCCAGCCATGGCTTCCTAGGGCCTCTGCTGAGAGAAGGCTGTGCTACATCACAAGTGCACACTGTCCCTCAAGGGAAGCCGTGGGCCACTGGGCCGTGCAAGGAAGTTCCCAGCCTGCTGTAAAGATGGGTGAATGGGGCATGTTAATTTCCCCCTTTTCACAGAGCTCCACCTTCCCAGCTCCGGGACAATTAGCTGTGGGTGCATGAAAGGCTATTGTCCATGCCTGATATTGTGGCATGTGTGCGGTGTTGCTGGAAACACTTCCTGTCCCACTGGGTCCCTTGGTGCGGCTCTGAGCTGTGTCTCCGGTGCCAGGCAGGAGCATTCCCAGCCTGCCAGGAAGATGGCTGCCAGGGGCATGGTTTTTTTCTCCTTTTGGCTCCCCTCTGCCCTCCTCGCTCCAAGACAACTAGCAGTGGGTGTGTGAAAAGCTATCTTCCACGCCAGATTTTGAGGCGTTCACACAGCCCTTTCCTGCTGTGCTTCACTGTGTGGTTCTTGCTGCCATATCTGCAACTGCTTTTGGGTTTTTTAGAAAAAGAACTAGTCCTCGTCTAAACACCAACCCATGGTTCCCCACACCACAGCATGGCTGTCAGACATTCAGCAGGCTTACTCACTCATTTCAGAATGCAGACTCCCAGTTTCTCCAAGTGCACAGTCCCTGTGGATTTAGCAGACCTTGTCCAGCTGGTGCATTTCTGGAACTGGTGTTCTGGGTCACTTTCTGGCCTCTATATAGTATTTTTCATGGAGGTGTTTTTTTGCCCTGTCTCTCCTAGCCGCCATCTTAGGTTCTCCCTTCCCTTGAGTTTTAATAGCAGGATCAAAACTGGAGAAGTGCACCTAAGAGGAGGTTGAGAAAACCAGTGTGATATAATTGGTTGAATGAGATGTAAGTGTTCATTGTGTTAAACTAACAAGATGTTTGAATTTATCCTTTATAATAGCTGTTGTTAACATATCTATTACAAGTAGCATAGTTAATATACTTTTTGACAAAATCAAATGCATTAAAGAAGGGTATTTGGGCATTGTTAGAGTCAGAGATGTCTGATTAGAAGTTGGGTTTGAAATGGATCCTGAAGATTGCAAAGGTGTAAGAAAGTGACTACATATAAGGCTGAAAAAGTTGACTGAAATCTGATTGTGGAGAGCCCTCAATGGCAGGCTCAAAGGCTTTGAATTTTACCCTGGAGAAAAGAGAAAATGGATAGCCATTGAGGAAAGAAATACCTGACATCCACAAGGAGCCTGACTTGAAGGCAAGGGTTTAAAGAAGGACAGAGAGCAGTTAGAGGGATTTGGAAATAATGAGGTATGCAGTGATAAGGGTCTGAACTTTAAAACCATTGGCATATTTATTCAGCAAGCTTTTACTGAGTGGTTTATATGTGCAGGGCACTGTACTAGTATCTGGGATACAACAGTGGACAAGAGAGGAGGATGAGAAAGATGTGACAGTTATGGCAAAAGAGGGAAAAGGTGGGATTAAAACAGTCTGAGAGATTTCATGTCCGAGTAGCTGGGAGAAAACTAAAATTCTTTGAAAGGAAAGGAGAAATTACAAAGAACAAATCCTAAGGCAGAGGTGTAGTTTTTAGTCACATTTAGGGAGAAAACATGGTTTTGGATAGAAAATGCCCATTTTGCAAATGGAGCATGTGGGAATAGAAATTGAACAAAAAATTATGATTAAAATTTCAATTTTATAATTAGATTGAGTGAAAATTGAAATAGCATTAACAGAAGTAACTGTATGGAGATAAAATTCAAAGGCCAGGCATGAATCCATGGAGAAGGCCCTCATTTAGAGGAAGAGAGAAAGGAGAATCTCTCCTTGAATTTGAGAAACATCAGATGTGAGAGGCAGAAGGAATTTCCAAGAACAGAATCCACGTCAAATGCTACAGATTGCTACTTATAACTATGTAACTTGGATTTTTAACTGTTTATGTATCTATATAATGGGTAAAAAAAATTGTGCATTTAGAGGACACTATGAGAATGAAAAGCACTACAAAGGAGGGGTCCAACTTCATCTTTTTGCAAGTGGATATCTGGTTTGCCCAGCACCGTTTATTGGAAAGACTGTCCTTTCCCCAATTAATACACCTGGCACCCTTGTCAAAAATAAGTCGGCAAATAGATAATGTGGGTTTCTCTCTGAACACTCAATTCTATTCCTTTGGTCTATATGTCTATCTTTATGCCAGTACCACTATGTTTTGATTACTGTGGTTTGCAGTTAAGTTTGAAATCGGGAAGTTGGAAGTTGGGAGCTATTGTGAATGGAATTGTTATTTTTTAATTTCCATTTCAGAATACTCTTTTCTGGTGTATAGAAACACAATGGATTTGTTTCATGTTAATCTTGCAGCCTGCAACTCTGCTGAATTCATGTATTATCTGTAGTGGTTTTGTTACGGATTCTTTGGGATTTTCTAAATAAAGGATCATGTCATCTGTGAATAGAGATACTATTCCTTCATCCTTTCCAATTTTAATGTCTTTTATTTATTTTTCTTGTGCAATTTCTCTGACAAGGACTTACAGTACACTGTTGAATAGCAGTGGTAAAATGGGGCATTCTTGTCTTGTTCCTGACCACAAGGAAAAAGATTTCAGTCTTTCACCATAGAGTATAATGTTAGCTGTGGGCTTTCCATATATGCCTTTTATCATGTTGAGGAAGTTCCTTACTTCCACTATTTCATAGTGTTTTTATCAAGAAGCAGTGCTGGATTTTGCCAAAGGCCTTTTCTTCATCAACTGAGATGATCATGTGTCTTTCTTTTTCCTTCATTTTGTTAATGTGCTTTATATCATTGGTTGATTTTGCTATGTTGAACCACTCTTGCATTTCTGAGATAAATATGACTTGGCTAGAGTGTATAATTCTTTTAATACACTGCTGGATTCAATTTCTTAGGATTTTATTCAGGTTTTTTTGCATCAATATATGTAAGAAAAATTGGTCTGTAGTTTTCATTTCTTGTGATGTCTTTACCTTGCTTTGGTATTAGGTTAATGTTGGTCTCACAGAATGATTTAGGAAGAGTTCCGTCCTTTTCAATTTTTTGGGAAGGTTTAAAGATGATTGGTATTAATTCTTCCTTGAATATTTGATAGAATTCAACAATGAAATCAACTGGCCCTGGACTTTTCTTCACTTTCTATAGGATTTTTGAGATATTCTATTTCTGCTTGAGTCAGTTTAGGTAATTTGTGTGTTCAAGGATCTAAACATAAGATCTAAAACCAGTAAACTACTAGAAGAAGACCCTTCATAACATGGGATTTGGTTGCAAATTTTTAGATGTTACACCAAAAGCAAGAACAAAAGCAACATAGATAAAATGGACTTCATCAAAATTAAAAACTTTTGTACATCAAAGGGCTCTATCAAGAAAGTGAAAAGACATCCAACAGAAAATAACTGATAAACATAAATCTGGTAAGGGCTTAAATCCAGAATATATAAAGAATTTCTACATCTCAACAAAGACAAATAACCCACTTAAAAAATGGGCAAGTTGATATGTGAAAAGATACTCAATATCATTAGCCACTAGGGGCAAATTTAAAACCACACCAAGATACTCTTTCACACCAATTAGGATAGCTATTATTAAAAACAGAAAATAAATTGTGACAAGGATGTGAAAAAACAGGCACAGTTAGACATTGCTGACAGCATTGTAAAATGGTGCAGCCGCTGTGGCAGTTTGGCAATTCCTCAGAAAGTTGGAAAATAAAATTATCATAAAATCTGGCAATCCCACTTCTTGGTATATGCCTTAAAGTATTAAAAACAGGGATTCAAACACATATTTGTATACCAATGTTTATAGCAGCATTATTCATAATTACCCCAAAGTGCAAGCAACCCAAGTGTTCATTAACAGATGAGTGGATAAACAAAATGTTACATATACATACAATGGGAAATTATTCAGTTATAAAAAGTAATGAAGTACTGATGCATGCTACAACATGGATTAACCTTGAAGACAGCATATTGAATGAAATAAGCCAGGCAGAAAAAGACAAACACTGTATAATCTCATTTATAAAAAAAACCTAGATGAAGAAAATATCATGGAGAAAGATTGTAGAACATAGGTTACCAAGAGCCAGGAGTTGGGGGCTGGGGGAGGAGAGAGTATTGCTTAATGGGTGCAGAATTTCTGTTTGAAGTGATGGAAAAGTTGGGGTAATGGATATTGGTGATGGTAGCACAATATTGTGAAAGTAATTAATACTATTGAATTGTACATTTGAAAGTGACTAAATTGGGAAAAATTTGAGCTGTATATATGTTACTACAATAAAAAGTTAAAAAAAGTAACAACAGCACTATGAAAAGGACAGTGTAGTGAGATGGGTAAGAGTTTTGTCTATGGAGTCTGAAGTCCTGGAGGGTGTAATCCTGGCTCTGCTCTTCACTGACTGTGACATTTAAGCAAGTGACAACCTTGGGACAACTTAGTTTCTTCTTATGTGGTGGGATAGTGTCTTAGTTTGTGAGGGCTGCTTTAACAAAGTACCACAAACTGAATGACTTTAAACAACAAAAATTTACTGTGTCACAGTTCTAGAGGCTTGTAGTTCAAACTCTAGGTGTTAGAAGGGCCTTCTCCCTCTGAAATCCATAGGGTTCTGAAGCCCTTGAGGGTGAGTCTCTGTCACATGACTGTCTTCTCTCTTTCTGCTTCCTACTGACTGTGTCCAAATTTCCCCTCCTTATAAGGTAATCAGTCTTACTGGATTGGGGTCTAGCTTGCTAATGCACTTTGGCATCATGTTAACTGATCATATCTTCAAGATTTTATTTCCAAATAGGATTCACAGCTCATTGGACTTAAACATATCTTTTTGGGGGACACAATTAAATCCATAACGGGGAGGATGATAAAAATAATATGCTTCTCATAATTTTTTACTTAGGATTACATGAAATAATACCTATAAAACACCCACTAGACAGTGTTAGCTCTTGTTGTTCTGATTATACACTGGTTAGCACATTATGTGCCATATATTGGACCACAATACATGGTTGCAATTTATTTTATTTTGAATAAAGGAAGAAAACACAGTGATGTATAAATGGAAAAGTAGTACTGTAGTAATTTCAAAGTTTTAGAATATAAGGGAAAAACTGGTTACATAAGGAAGGAGATAAAATTAACATCTTACAAAAAGCAGATTTAAAAGCAAAGGAGATAGTAAAAAGCTCAGTAAACTGCAAACCAATGCTTTTCTTGAACCAATAATATAACTAAGGTTTTGGGACACTGCCGCCCAAAATCTGAAGAAGCAGGTGAATCCAATGAGTCTCAGTCAAGATCTGCTTACCTGGAGCTGAATCCACTGGAGCCTTATACTGGTAGGACATTTCAAAGGTAATTTTGATGTACTGCTGGAGGCTGAGTATGGTCCAGCATGAGAGGGAGAAACACCTTAAGGGCCACAGTCTTAAGGGAGCCCCCGTATATTCATGGATTTCACTAACAAGGTCCTGATCAGATGGTAAAGTTCTGAGAAACAGCAATGAAATCAAAAACAGGAAAAATCTGAGAAAAACAATAAAGTCAAAAAAATATAAATAAAATTGCTAAGACTCCAGCCAGGAAAAAACATGGAAAAAGGAAAAAAGATGCAGATTAATGACAAAACATAGGAGGGGTCATTATTACTGATCCCATGGAAATTAAAGGATTACCAAGGAATATTACAAACCATTCTTTGCCCACAAATTTGATAACTTAGGTCAATCCCTGAATGATACACACTATCAGAACTCTCACAGGAAGAAATAGATCATCTAAACAAACCTGTATCTATTAAAGAAATTGAATCAATAGTTAATGGCCTGCCAAAAAAAGAAAGCACCAGGCCACGTGATTTCACTGGAGAGTTCTAGCAAACATTTAAAGAAGAAATGATGCCAATTGTCTACAATCTCTTCTAGAAAATAGAAGCAGAGAGAACACTTCCTAACTAATTCTGTAGTCCAGCACTACCCGAATACAAAAACCAGATAAAAATATTACAACAGGAATACCATAGACCCTTGTCTCTCATAATCATAGATGCAAAAATCCTCAGCAAAATATTAGCAAACAGAATCCAATGATATATTAACAATATAGACTGCAAAAGGTATGATTTATTACAGGTACACAAGGCTGGCTCAACATTTGAAAGTCAGTCTATGTAACCCACCACATCAAGAGGCTAAGGATGAAAAATCAAGTGATCATTATCAGTTGATTCAGGAAAAGCAATTGATAAAATGTAACAACCACTTGAAATAAAACCTCTCCACAAACTAGAATAGAGGAGAACTTCCTCAACTTGACAAAGAACAACTACAGAATCCTACAGCAAACATTTTACTTAATGGTGAGGTACCACATGCTTTGCCTTAATACTGAGATCAAGGTAAGGATGTACTCTTTCACAGCTCCTCTTCACTTTCATTCTGAAAGGAAGAAATAGAATTGTCTTTACTCACAGATGACATGATTGTCTTTGTAGAAATTCCCAAAGAATCCATAAAAACTGAACTAATAAGTAAGTATAAATTATAGCAAGGTCACATGATACAAGGGTAATATAGGATATCAACTGCTTTCCCATACACCAGCAATGAAAATCTAGAATTTGAAATTTAAAAAAGAATACAGGATTATTTACAGTAGCACCAAAAATGAAATGCTTAGTGATAACTCTAACAAAATACATGCCAGATCTCTATGTGGTAAACTACAAAACACTGATGAAAGAAATCAAAGATCTAAATAAATGGAGAGATATTCCATATTCGTGGACTGGAAGACCCAGTATTGATAAGATGCCCATTCTTTCCAACTTGATCTATATATTCAACATAATCATATCAAAATCTCAGCAAGCTCTTTTGTACATATCAACAAACTGACTCTAAAGTTTATATGGACAGGAATACTACACACAATATTGAAGAAGAATAACATTATTGATTTTAAAATTTATTATAAAGCTACATAAATCAAGAGAGTGTGATATTGGTGTGCTTATTATGAAATAATAGACACCGATCAATTGAACATACTAGCTTGGAAATAAACTCACACAACTATAGTCAACTGGAGAATGAAAAGTCTTTTTAACAAATAGTGCTGGAACCATTGGAGGTTCATATGCAAAAAAAATTAACCTATACAGAGACTTTACAATTTTCACAAAGTTTAACTGAAAATGAACCATGGACCAAATATAAATTGTAAAACTATAAAATTTCTAGAAGAATCCAGAAGAACACCTCTGCAACCTTGAGTTTGGCAGTGAATTTTTAAGTACAAGAACAAACTATATCTATTAACAAAAAAAAATCAGTAAGTTGGATTTTATTATAATAAATACTTTTGCTGTGCCGAATAACTTGTTAAGGTTATGAAAAAAACACACGACAGCCTGGGCATCCTGACCTTTTTACTGTAGTATGTGATATTGTTATCTGATACTGTTCTATGATGGAATTATTGTTCTGTGTCTAACGTCACTAGAAATATTTGCAGGAAATTCTAAACTTGTCAATCTGCAGTTGTTCAAAATTCTTATTTGAATACCATATTCATCAATTTTATTCCTAAAGACATTCTCTCCTTATATTCAGTACACGCTAAAATTCTAGCTGCCTACTTTACCTGGAAACCTTTATGCAGGACTACAGCTTTCTGCTCTCACTTTTGGTGTCTCTGATCCTAAATATCATATAATTATCCCCATATATATTTACCATGTGCAGAAGTAAGGTATGGAGTTATATTACATCTATTTTGGTAGGAAGCATAGCCTTCAGAAACAGATTTGGATTGAAAAAGTACAGCATATTCATTCATTTATTCTGGAGATACCAAGCAAATATTAACTGAATGTCTATTATGGTTATATACTCTTAGATTCTGGAGATTTAATAGGAGACAGACAAATACAAAATCCCTTCTCTCATGGTGTTTACATTCTAGATAATGATGAAGATAAGAGTTAAGCTAAATATGTAGCATGTGGGATGATGACAAGTGCTAACAAAAATAAATAAGTAAATAAAGAAGGGAAGAGGAGACCAGGGAGTATCAGAGGGTGGCAGATGTAATTTTAGGTAAAGCTAAGAAGGAAGGCCTCACTGGAAAGGCAGCCCTTGATGTGAATAGGATTTGAATAGGAGCCTTTTTTTAAATTTAATTTTATTGAGATATATTCACATACCATGCAGTCATAAAAAGTGTACATTCAGTTGTTCACAGTGCCATTATATAGTTGTGCGCTCGTCACCAAAATTAATTTTTGAACATTTTCATTACCACACACACAAAAATAATAGGAATAAAAATTAAAGTGGAAAAGAACAATTAAAGTAAAAAAGAATGCTGGGTGCCTTTTTTTTTTTTTTTTTTTTTGCCCCCATTTTTTTACTCACCCATCCATACACTGAACAAAGAGGAGTGTGATCCACATGGCTTTCCCAATCACATTGTCACCCCTCATAAGCTACATTTTTATACAATCGTCTTCCAGATTCAAGGGTTCTGGGTTGTAGTTTGATAGTTTCAGGTATTTACTGCTAGCTATTCCAATTCATTAGAACCTAAAAAGGGTTGTCTATATTTTGCGTAAGAGTGCCCACCAGAGTGACCTCTTGGCTCCTTTTGGAATCTCTCTGCCACTGAAGCTTATTTCATTTTGAATAGGAACCTTTTAAATAAAGTGAGTGAGTGAGCCCTGTGGACAGTGGGGTAAAAAGCACTTCAGGTAGAAGGAAAAGCAAGTGCAAAGACTCCAAGAGGGAAGTGTGACCAGTATATGGAAAAGGCTATCAGTGGCCAACGGGACTGGAGCAGAGGAGCATCTCCAACCAGTAAGAGAGTGGACAAAATCTATGGAGTAATCCTTACAATTCCTTCAAGGACTTTGTCTTTTATTCCTAGTTAGCTGGAAAACCACTGAAAGGCTTTGAATAGAAGGACAGTATTATCTAAATTATAATTTAAAATGATGACTCTAGATGTTCTATTGGGATATATTGTGGGTTGGGGAGGGCACAGAAGCAAGGAGATGAGTCAGTGGGCTGTGACAATATCCAGGGGAGAGATGATAGTGGCTTAGATGTGAGTTCTAGTAGTATAGGTGGCAAGAAATGGCCAATATTCTGGATATATTTTAATGGAGCTGCATTTTGAATATATTTAAATGGTAGAGATAACAGAATTTACTAACAGATTAGAGGTGAGAGAGAAAGAGAGGTATCAAGTATGACTCCAAAATGTTTCTTGCAAACAAAGAGAAGAATGGAATTGTCATTCACTGAGATCATAAAGATTTTCCTCTGTCTGTAACATCCCATATAAGGCATATGTCTAGAAAGATTATACCTACCATATACACTTCATGGGTAAGTTAACAATTTATGAAGAGCAAGTTGACAAGCATTTGAGAACAAGCAGGTGAAGGGTATAATGAATTAAGCTGGTATTTATTTTTAGCATTTTTATGTGCAGCTGAAACTTGTGAGGTTCAGATAAAATGTACACTAAAGTCTTCTGTTCAGAATAGAAAAATTAAGGTAAGCATTTCTAAATGCTCATTCCCCAGAATATTAATAAGTATTATGCTCAGCAGTAGCAATAGCAGCAGCAGCAATGCAGGGAAATGTTTCAATAATTTGGAACCCTTGGTTAAACTGCAGAAGTTCTCAAAACCTGAATATATTAATATGCCTTGTAAATCTCCAAGATGGGGGCAAAATTTGTGGCATTTCTTAAACATATTCAGTTACGGAACATTTTATTTAAAAACTCTTGTTGTAAATGCCTTTGACAATAATGATCTGGTTGACAGTAAAAAAAGAAATAGGCATAAAATACTTGAGGAACTGAAAATGGGGATGGGCATTGTTGACTCTCTTTCTCCTAATTTATAGATACATTATTTAAGAAATCTTATGGTGGCAAAAAAACCTATCCATCTTAATTCCATATTAAACGATTCACAATTAAAAGATTAAGATTATATAATGCTGGCACTTTCCTGTGAAATTTCCTGTGAAATCTTTGTTCTGAGGATGAGGGAATAGAGGCTGCATCAGTTAGGAATTGTATTGAGCTGCAGACAATTGAAAGTACCACTCCAGCAGTTTAAACAAAAAAGGATTATTTTTCTCCCATGGCAAGAAGTCTGAGTGGAGGTTGTTAGTATCCATTCAGCTGTTCTGTGATGATGTTAAAGACCCAGGCTCTTTTCTTCCCGTCCAACACTGTTAACCAGGACTAAAATTTCTGCTTCTGATTCTACATTTAACACCTTTAGACCATAATATCTTACTCTCTCAGGCAGTGAGTCAGTCAGTTAACAGCTTTTAGGAAGTCATAAATCATATTGAACATATAAAAGAAAAAAGCATGAGCTTGTAGTTTTACCAAAACAAAGTCCATTCTTCCGTAGTGACTCAAAAATATCATCAGAGAGTTTGGAGAGGTGGAATTTGTTTTAAAAAGCCTTTTTTAAAAACCAAATTCTCAGGATTTCAGTAGGAAAACGTGTGTGCTTTTAAACCCAAAGGATCTGGTTCCATGTTCCAAATCTTCCATTCATTAGCTGTATAAGTTTCCTTGCTTTTTTAAAAAAAATCTTTCTGAGACTGTTTTTTCATTGCATAAATTGGGATTTTAGCTACATTTCAAGGATAATATGGGGATTAGAGTTTTTGCTTGGAAACTTCAAAGTGTATGGACCCAGACGTATTACTTGCTCTTCTAAGTTGGATATCTGGAGAGGGGAAGATGCTGCTGATGTTGATTGGTCATTCACTAGTCACAGAAAACATAGTGTGGCAGATGTCTTTTCCCAAAAACAGCACAGTGGTATTTCTTGTCTCGCATGTTCTTCCTGAACATTGCCAAGCCTGCATCAAGATGTGTAGTCTATATTCCCTTTCTTTGAAACTGGACAGGACTTTTTGACTCCTCAACAAATACAATGTGATGCAGTGGAATTGATGCTGCATGACTTCGAAGGCTAAGTCTAAAAGTCCATAAAGCTTTTCTATGGCACACTTTCTCTCTTGGAATACTTAACCTTGGAACTCAGTTACTAAGTTGTGAGGAAGTCCAGAACACATGGAAAGGTCACCTGTCATTGTTCCACCAAGATCCCAGGTAGCAGCTGGAATTAGTTGCCAGATATGTGAGTGAATAAATATTCATATCATTCCATGTGCATGGGCTGTGCATGTTACTAGGGGCTTCACAAAATTACTACCAACCCTCTTTGAAAACCTTTCAGTTGAGTATGATTTACTCCTTTTCAGATGGAGAAGGGTACTCAGAATGTTTAACTCACTGCCACACAATTAGTAAATGATAGAATCAGGCCCATAACTATATATGATAATTATTTTATATAACTAAGGAGATGAAATAGATGCACCAGTACAACAACCTCACTTAAAGAGAACACAACATGCCTACCTTTCTGGCTGTAGGTCACAGGTATCATTTTCCTCTCTGTACAGTTACCAAAACACTGTGCTTAGCTACGAAAAAGTTTAAATGTAGGTGATATGCAGTCTTTATATTACTTCCAGCTCATTATAAGACATAAATATTTTGATAATACACAGAGCATCAAGCACTTGAAAACAATGAAACAAAAAATATGTTGGCTCTCCGGGAGGACAATTCACTGAGCTAAGAGAAGGCTGAGAGTTCTGGAAAGTGAAAAACAAATGCATTTTTCCTTTCTTCAAGTGAGATGTAATAAGCTGCTCAAGTCTATTCAGAAAGTGAGAATATCCTAGAATTCATCAGGGAAGAACTCTCTGTTCTCTCAGCTCTTCTTTATTCAGCCCCACTGGGTAGGGCACTGCATGTAACTGAGGTCTAGAAAATTTATTACTGCTGATTTTTAAAATTGTTTATTAAGGGCAAATGCTGATGGAACTTTGAATAGGAAGTGAGATACGGTAGGTTAGTACAGGCTGGAGTGAAATAGTGACACATCCTAGAGTAATTTGGGCAGATAATAAAAAATATATTTACAGCCTCCCCCTCCCCAGCCCCGAGGATCTGGGGGAAGGTGCGGCTGTGTTGGACATCCTCACCTGGACTGGTGTTGATGTTGTCACAAACATTGGGACTGGCGGTTTGATGTGCTGAGCCCTTGAGCATGGGACTTGCCCTTATGAAGCTCATTACCACACAGGAGAGTCTAAACTTGTATGTAATGGTGCCTAAGAGTCTCCCCCTGAGTACCTCTTTGTTGCTCAGATGTGGCCCTCTCTCTAACTGAGCCATCTCGACAGGTGAACTCGCTGCCCTCCCCTCTACGTGGGACCCGACTCCCAGGGGTGTAAATCTCCCTGGCAACGCAGAGTATGACTCCCGGGGATGAATGTGGACCCGGCATCATGGAACTGAGAGTATCTTCTTGACCAAAAGGGGGATGCAAAATGAGACGAAATAGTTTCAATGGCTGAGAGATTCCAAATGGAGTCGAGAGGTCACTCTGGTGGACATTCTTATGCACTATATAGATAACACCTCTTAGGCTTTAATGTATTGGAATAGCTAGAAGTAAATACCTGAAACTACCAAACTCCAACCCAGCAGTCTGGACTCCTGAAGACAACTATACAATAATGTAGATTACAGGGGGTGACAGTGTGATTGTGAAGACCTTGTGGATCACACCCCCTTTATCTAGTGTATGGATGAGTGGAGGAATGGGGATAAAAACTAAAGGACAAATGGGGTGGGATGGGGGGGATTCTTTGGGTGTTCTTTTTTCACTTTTATTTTTTATTCTTGTTCTGGTTCTTTCTGGTGTAAGGAAAATGTTCAGAGATAGATTGTGGTGATGAACGCATAACTATGTTATCATACTGTGGACAGTGGATTGTATATCATGGATGATTGTATGGTGTGTGAATGTATTTCAATAAAACTGAATTTAATAAAAAAAAAAAAGAGCAAATGCTGAGGTACTAGGAAATCCATTTCAGTATTCTCCAAAATGCCTAAACTCCTGATTAATTCTTTTTATTATCACCAGAGATGCATTTTTTTATGTTTCTTTCAAAGTTGGTAGAGAAAAAAATAAAGAGTCTCATTAATTCTGAGAACTAAAATTTTATGTGATTTCATGGATCTTTTGGTTAATTTTTAATTTTATCATTTTGTAATGAAATTGTAGAAATAAATGATATAGATCCATTAATAGTGGTACTTTTTATAGAGAAGTTTGTGCTTGGATCTAAATATAGATATTTAAACAAACATCTGATTTAAGATTTCCTATGCAATTTTAAACAACAAGCTATGGAATCTCCAGCTATGAAATCATTATTCCATTCTTCCATTCTCAAGCTATGAAATCAATATGGTTGAGGGAAGACAGACTAGTCATAATAAAAGTAGAATCAACACAACTGTACCTACATGAACAGTAAAATACCATTCACTTATTTCAAAATAAATTTCTCCTATCAAGCGTGCTAACATCTAACAGGTACAAGTGACCTGGTTCTTTCTCTCAAAAAATGAAATACTCAGAAGTGGGGGAGGAATTTCTCCAAAGGTAAAACTGAATGAAAAGGGATTATCCTCCAATGAAAATTCATTTCAGAACACAAGGAAATGGAGCACTCACACATATAAGAAAGAAGCCTCTTTCTCATATGAAGCTCTTGTTGGGCATATATTCTCCATAAGTAAAGAAGAGGGTTCTTCTGACATGCCCCTAGGCTATTTTCTGACAGAGCCTTTTGGACTATACTATTTATTCATTTATTCAATATATTTATTATTCAACCCTATACGCCAGAATCAATGCCAAGAATTGGGGATGGGGAAATGAAAAAGCTCTGGGTCCTACCTTCAAAACATTCTTCCAGCCTTGTGGACAAAACTGATATGTAAAAAAATAATACGAATCATGTGACAGTGAAAACCAGGACAACACACGGAGATAGTTCTGGTGGTAGGAATAGAAGAGTGGCAGGAAATGTTTCACTCCCTATGTCTGTGTCTCTGGGTCCAAATTTCCCTCTTCTTATATGGGCCCCAATTATATTGGAATGGGGTCCACCCTGAGGTTGGGTGGACATGAGCTTTTTGGGAAGGGACACTATTCAATCAACACAAATCCTATGTATATCTCATCTAGTCACCAGTGGTGGTTTCTCCAAGACAGGCAGGCCACCTTCAAACCTTTGTGCAAGTATAGATAATTTAGTTTCCTTCTGTAGGAAAAGGGATTCTCCCTCTTCTTCAACCTGTGAAAAAACAGCAGAAGAAACCTAATTCCATTGGTTTGTTCCTCAGGTGCCTTGGAAAGATGCCACCTGTTTTTGTGTGACAATTAAATGGGTCTGCAGACTTACCTCATCAATGGTCAAATTACCTCTTTGAGATAGACTAAGGACCAATTTCTCCTTACTCTTAAAAGGTAAAGAGAGTGTTCTAGTTTGCTAATGCTACCTTTTCACAAAACAACAGAAATGGATCAGCTTTTATAAAGTGGGTTTATTTGGTTACACAGTTACAGTCTTAAGGCCATAAAGTGTCCAAGGTAACACATCAGCAATTAGTTACCATCACTGGAGGATAGTCAATGGCATCTGGAAACTCTCTGGGAAGGCACGTGGCTGGCGTCTGCTCCAGAGTTCTGATTTCAAAATGGCTTTCTCCCAGGATGTTCCTCTCTAGGCCGCAGTTCCTCAAAAATGTCACTCTTAGTTGCTCTTGGGGTGTTTGTCCTCTCAGCTTCTTTGGAGCAAAAGTCTGCTTTCAACTGCCGTCCTCAAACTGTCTCTCATCTGCAGCTACTCTCTCAGCTCCTGTGCATTCTTCAAAGTGTCCCTCTTGGCTATAGCAAGCTCGTTCCTTCTGTCTGAGCTTATATACTGCTCCAGTAATCTAATCAAGGCCCATGCTGAATGGGCAAGTCCGCACCTCCATGGAAATTATCCAATGAAAGATTTCGCCCTCAATTGAGTGATCACATTTCCACAGAAACATCCAATCAAAAGTGTCCAACCTGATCAATAAAATACAAGACTGCATCAAAGATAATGGCATTTATTTTACATCCAAACCAGCACAGACAGGTTAAGTGATTCTTCTTGAGAGCTGGAAACAAGCCGTCTCTGGAGTCAGTTCCTGTAGTAAGAACAACTGCCGAATGACTCCATAAAAGGAATGTTTTCCTACAGACATTGACTGGGTTTGCTCCTTCACTTTCTTCAGACATTTGCTCCTTGTTATCTTCCCTGAATAACAAATTTAAACTTGTATTCCCACCTCCTCACACCATTTCTTCTTTCTGCTTTATTATCTGTTCTCCGTTCTTATTACTATTTAGTACACGAAACATTTATTCTGTTTTTCTATCATATTTTTCTCCTATATTAACCATAATTCTTCTGCATTAGAGTTCAAGTTTCATAAGGGTGGGGATATTTTTTGACCTAAAAACATGGCACTCTCATATGGTTCAACATATAGGTATGAGATCCAGGAAAAATGAATAGCAATCTGGAGAAACCTGACTGGTTTCTTTATTGACTTTCTGATGAATCAGAAATATAGCTCCCAAATTCTGAAATCTACAATCTAAATAAATAGCAGTAATTTCAGAGGATTAATGGACTGCCAATTATCTAACAATCCAACCTCTTGGATTTAGTGCTCCTCTGCAGTTATATGCAGGATAAAAACTAGCACTAGATAGCTGTGACATTGCAGCATCATGAAAAGAAAATAATTTAGTCACTATTTTTCGTTTTATTATAAAATACAAAAAGAAAAAATAAATCTCAAATACCAAAGATTTTTAAATCACCAAGTTTTAATTGTTCTCCAGCTAGAATTATAATTTCCATTTGTGTACTCTTTTTTGATAAAATCCAAAACTTCAGCTTTAAACAAAATCATGCAGCTTGTTTCTTTTCACAGAAGTAAAGAGAAAAATAAAATAAGAGAAACAGGTAAGTTAAAAGCGTACTACTTGTCTATTGCTACCCCTTCCTCTGCTATGATAAAAAAACATGAAAAAAAATCATACTACTTTACCCTTGAGTGGACATTGATTACCAGAGATTTTGACACACCTTGCAACAAAACAAAAAATCTGCAATAGCATTAAGCCCCTCTAAACTTTCCATATCCTATCTAACTTAATTTCTGACCTACCTATGTGCCAGTCACATTCAGTCTATTTATGCCAGATAACAAACCATTTTTGCAAAAAGTAGCTATACTCAAATAAAGTCAAAATGGAACAACTATTCATAGTATTTAGATAGGAAAATAAGTAACAGGTATTTTTTGAATCTGGGAAAGTAGATCCAAATGAGATGATGAAATAGGAATGGGATGCAGAAATGGGTAGGCACTTAAAAACATGAAACTAATACATTGAAGACCTGTTATGTGGTGAGCAAAGTCCTAATCCTTTTCCACAACAACCCTCCAAGCAAGGATTTTGCTATCCTTCTTGTACATATGAATAACTGGAATTATACAAACTAAAATATGCATTTGTTCTGTTGATTGATTGATTTTTAACTTGTCCTGTGGCAAATGGTTTGAGAAAACTTTAAGAAAAGGCAGCCAATAATTAATGGAGCTATTCCTAATTTCATTTAATGTCAAAATTTTTGCTTTGTCAACTAAGACAAGCTTATATGAAAGCAAGGTAACGGCCAGGTCAATGTGTATTAAGGATTTGTCTTACCTCTATTCAAAAGGACATAAAGCAACTATATGAAAATAAGGCAATGGAATAGACTTTTCATTGAAGAGGATATGCAGATAGCAAATAAGCACTTGAAAATATGTTCAACATTACTATCTTAGTTTGCCATATTTGCTATGTCAAATATCACACAATAGGTTAAACAACAAGAATTTATTGTATCATGGCTTTTTTTTTTTTTGTTCCTGAGTAAAGAATTGTTTATGTATTTATTTATTTATTTATTTTTAAATTAAATTCAGTTTTATTGAAATATATTCACATACCATACAATCATCCATGGTGTATAATCAGCTGTTCACAGTACCATCATACAGTTATGCATTCATCACCCCAATCCATTTCTGAACATTTTCCTTACATCAGAAAGAATCAGCATAAGAATAAAAAATATAAGTAAAAAAGAACACTCAAATCATCCTCCCCAATCACCCTATTTTTCATTTCATTTTTGTCTCCATTTTTCCACTCATCCATCCATACACTGCATAAAGGGAGTACGATCCACAAGGTTTTCACAATCACATTGTCACCCCTTGTAAGCTACATTGTTATACAATCATCTTCAAGAGTCCAGGCTACTGGGTTGGAGTTTGATAGTTTCAGGTATTTACTTCTACCTATTTTAATACACTAAAACCTAAAAGTGTTATCTATATAGTGCATAAGAATGTCTACCAGAGTGACCTCTCAACTCCATTTGAAATCTCTTAGCCACTGAAACTTTATTTCATTTCATTTTGCATGCCCCTTTTGGTCAAGAAGATGTTCTCAATCCCACTATGCCGGGTACAGATTCATCCCTGGGAGTCATATCCCACATTGCCAGGGAGATTTACACCCCTGGGAGTCAGGCCTCTTGTAGGGGGGAGGGCAGTGAGTTCACCTGCTGAGGTGGCTTAGCTAGAGAGAGAGAGTCACATCTGAGCAACAAAGAGGCATTCAGGGGGGAACTCTTAGGCACAATTATATGCAGGTTTAGCCTCTCCCTTGCAGTAACAAGCTTCATAAAGCAAGTACCATGACAGAGAGCTTGGAACATCAAACCCCCAGTCCTCAATGTTTGTGAGAACATCAGCATCAGTCCAGGTGAGGAAGTCCAACACTTCTGCATTTTCCCCCAGCTCCTCAGGGGGGCCCTGCATATACATCTTTATTATCTGCCCAAATTACTTTGGGACGTGTCACTATTTCACTCTAACCTATACAAACCTATCATATCTCGCTTCCTACTCAAAGTACCATGTAATTATGGTGTTTGAACAAACTGACTGTAGAGGTTATACTGTTTAGAAATTATAGATCCTGCATCAAATAACATCTCTTCCTTTAGTCTCACAAGAAAGTTGAAGTTTTAACACATAGTCAGTTTCAACTTTCACCATTTGGCCCGAATTGCCCTTGTCTTAGTCAGATCTTCTTCATTCATATCTCTATTTGAAGACTGGGCTCTTTTTCAACTTTTTTTTTTTTTTTTTTAACATTTACTGTATGCACTAATACTGACATTCATATCTGCTGAGCTGTAGTATTAAGTCTCAGGTGTCACACAGATACCCAGTGTTCCAGAGACCAATCAGGTTATACACAAAGGGATCAGCATCTCGGAGTTTGGAGACAGCCATTACAATTCAGTAATAGATTTGACTGCTGTAAGAGCTTGCAATCTAAGGACCATTACAATAATCGCTCCCCTGTTAGGTTGTGTTCTAAGATTCAATTCTGAGTTTACACCTTGTAGTTAGTCCATATTGGTGAGGCATTATAGTGTTTGCCTTGGTTTCTGGTGTACTTCACTCAAAATGCCATGTACAGGATCCGTTCAACTCCTTGCGCGTCTCACAGCTTCACTACTTCACACAGTTGCTCAATATTCCATTGTATGCACACACCACAGTTCACCATTCTGTTCCTCAGTCTATGCGCCCTTAGGCCACCTCCACCGATTGCAAATCACAAATACTGCCTCCATAAACACCAGTGTGCAAATGTCCATTAATATCTCTGCTCTCAGATCTTCCAATTACATACCCCATAATGAGGCTGCAGGAACTTATGGCTCCCACATACTTAGTTTTTTGTGGAACCACCACACTGACCTCCAGAAAGTCTACACCATTCTGCCTCCTCATCAACAGTAGATAGTTACATCCCTCTATTCATGTTTTCTCCAACATTTTTACTCCTATTTATATTTTTTGCTGCAATTTTTTAGAATTTTTGAGTTATATTCACATACCATACATTTATCCACAGTCAGTTGTGCATAATATCATCATAAAGTTGTACATTTATCACCACAATCAGCGATTGCACATATTGATTACTACAAAATAAAAAGTTTTATGTTTTTTAGTGAATAATAAAAAAGATAATAAAAAGAAAAATAACATGTCATACAATACAATACCAAGGACAGAAAACACTACCAAGAATACCACTACCAAGAATCCCACTACCCCTCCCTTTTATCCCCCTCTCATACACATTTCGCTTTGGTGTGCTGCCTTTGCAATACACTCAATGGAAGCATGTTACAGTGTTACTGTTGACCCTATACTCCAGTTTGCTTTGATTATGTTTTTTTTTCCCAAATACCATCCCTTTTTCAACACTCCACATAGTTGACATTCATTTGTTCTCACACATGTAAAAACATTTTTATATTTGTACATTTAGTAACAGTCATTGGCCACTCCAGTTTTTGTCAAGTTATACAGACCCAGTCTTTTATCATTGTTCTAGTTTGCTAATACTGCCAGAATGCAAAACACCAGAGATGGATTGGCTTTTATAAAAGGGGGTTTATTTGGTTACACCGTTACAGTCTTAAGGCCATAAAGTGTCCAAGGTAACACATTAGCAATCAGTTACCTTCACTGGAGGATATCCAATAGTGTCCAGAAAACCTCTGTAAGCTGGGAAGGCACGTGGCTGGTGTCTGCTCCAAAGTTCTGGTTTCAGAATGGCTTTCTCCCAGGACATTCCTCTCTAGGCTTCAGCTTCTCTCCAAAATGCTCTTGGGGCATTTGTCCTCTCTTAGCTTCTCTGGAGCAAAAGTTGGCTTTCAAAGGTCGTCTCCAAAATGTCTGTGTAAGATGAAGCTCCTCTCTCAGTTCCAGTGCATTCTTTAAAGTGTCCCTCTTGGTTGTAGCTCCTCTTCAAAAGTTCACTCTCAGCAGCACTGAGGTCCCCGTCTGTCAGCTCATTTATATGGCTCCAGTGACTCAACTTAGATCCACCTCAAATGGGCGGAGCAGCACCTCCATGGAAATTATCCAATCAGAGTCATCACTCATAGCTGGGTGGGGCGCATCTCCAAGAAACACTCAAAGAATTACAATCTAATCAACACTGATAATGTCTGCCCACACAAAAGTACATCAAAGATAATGGCGTTTGGGGGACACAATATATTCAAACTGGCACAATCATCTATCTTTACCTCTGGTGTCATAAATTCCTCTCTCCCTCTTCTTTCAGCTTTACCTACAGACATCTTTGTTCAGTGTACTTACAATATTGTGCTACCATCACACAGTATTATGCTATCTATTTCTGGATCTATACAATCAATCCTGCTGAACATTCTGTAGTCCTTCAGTATCAAATGCCCGATCTCTACCCTCTTTCTATCACCTGGTAGCTTGTGTTGTCAGTTTTTAACCCTCAAAGTTTGTTCATTAATGTTAGTTCATATGAGTGAGAACATACAGTATCTTTTGTTTCTGGTTAACTTCACTCAACATAATGTCCTCAAGGTTCATCCATCTTATTATACATTCCATGTCTTTGTTCTGTCTTACAGCTGCATAATATTCCATCATGTGTATGCCCCACAGTTTGTTTATCCACTCATCCATTGATGGACATTTGGGCTGCTTCCATCTCTTGGCAATCGTGAATAATGCTGCAATAAACATTGGTTTACAAATGTCCATTTGTGTCTTAGCTTTCAGTTCCTTTGAGTATATATCTAGCAATGGAATAGCTGGGTCTTATGGCAAATCTATACTTAGCTTCCTGAGGAATCTCCACACTGTCTTCCAGAGTGGTTGCACCATTCTACATTCCCACCAGCAATGAATAAGTGTGCCTCTTTCTCCACATCCTCTTCAGCACTTTTAATTTTCTGTTTTTTGGATAATGGCCATTCTGGTAGGTGTGAGATGATATCTCATTGTGGTTTTGATATGCATTTTCCTAACAGCCAGTGAAGTTGAGCATTTTTTCATATGTTTTTGAGCCATCTGAACTTCCTCTTCAGAAAAGTGTCTGTCCATGTCTTCTGCCCATTTTTTAATTGGATTGTTTGTCTTTCTGGTGTTGAATTGTAGGATCCCTTTATATATTTGGGATATTAAACCCTTATCTGATACGTGATTTCCAAATATCATCTCCCATTGCATTGGTTGCCTTTTACTTTCCTGACAAAGTCCTTTAATGTACAAAAGTGTTTAATTTTGAGGAGATCCCATTTGTCTGTTTGTTCTTTGGTTGCTTGCACCTTGGGTGTTAGGTCTACAAAACCACCTCCTATCAAAGATCATTAAGCTATTGCCATACATTTTCTTCTAAGGGTCTTGTGATCTTAGTGATAATATTTAGGTCTTTGATCCATTTTGAGTTAATTTTTGTGTAAGGTGTGAGACAGGAGTCCTCTTTCATTCTTTTGGAAATGGATATCCAGTTCTCCAAACACCATTTATTGAAGAGGCTGCTCTGTCCCAGTTGCTTTGGCTTGACTGCCTTACCTAAGAACAATTTTCTGTAGATGCAGGGGTCTATCTGTGAACACTCAGTTCAATTCCATTGGTCGGTATATCTGTCCTTATGCCAGTACCATGCTGTTTTGACCACTATAGCTTTTTAATATGCTTCAAAGTCAGGTAGTGTGAGACCTCCCACTTAGTTCCTCTTTCTCAAGATATTTTTGGCTATTCAGGGCACCTTGCCCTTCCAAATAAATTTGGTTATTAGTTTTTCTATATCTATACAGTAAGTTGTGATTTTAATTGGTATTGCATTGAATCTATAAATCAGTTTAGGTAAAATTGACATCTTAACTATATTTAGTCTTCCAATTCATGAGCATGGTATGTTCTTCCATTTTTTAAGGTCCTGTTTGATTTCTTTTAGCAGTTTCTTGTAGTTTTCTTTAAATAGGTCTTTTGTGTCCTAGGTGAAGTTGCTATTTTAAATGGAATTTTTTTCTTGATTTCCTCCTCTTGTTGCACATTCCTTGTGTATAGGAACACTACAGATTTTTGCGTGTTGATCTTGTAGCCTGACACTTTTGTCGTATTCATTGACTAGTTCCCGTAGCTTTTCTGTAGATTTTTCTGGATTTTCTACACATAGAATCATGTCATCTGCAAACAGTGAAAGTTTTACTTTTTCTTCTCCAACTTGGATGCCTTTTATTACCTTTTCTTGCCTAATTGCTCTAGCTAGAACTTTCAGCACAATGTTGAATAACAATGGTGACAGTGGGCATCCCTATCTTGTTCCTGATCTTAGAGGGAAAGCTTTCAGTCTCTCCCCATTGAGTATGATGTTAGCTGTGGGTTTTTCATATGTTGCCTTAATCATATTGAGAAAGTTCCCTTCTATTCCTATCCTTTGAAGTGTTTTCATCAGGAAAGGATGTTGAATTTTGTTAAATGCCTTTTCTGTATCGATTGAGATGATCATGTGGTTCTTCTGCTCTGATTTATTGATGTGGTGTATTACATTGATTGATTTTCTTGTGTTGAACCAGCCTTACATACCTGGAATAAATCCCACTTAGTTGTGGTGTATAATTCTTTTAATGTGCTGCTGGATTCGATTTGTGAGTATTTTGTTGAGGATTTTTGCATCTCTATTCATTAAAAAGATTAGTCTATAATTTTCTTTTTTTGTAGTATCTTTGTCTGATTTTCCTATTAGGGTGATGGCTTCGTAAAATAAGTTAGGTAGCTTTCCCTCTTCATCAATTTTTTTTGAAGAGTTTGAGCAGGATTGGTACAAATTCTTTCTTGAATGCTTGGTAGAGTTCACATGTGAAGATTTCTCGTCCTGGGCTTTTCCTTTTTGGGAGCTTTTTGATGACTGACTCAATCTTTTAACTTGTGGTTGGTTTGTTGAGGTTGTGCATTTCTTCTCGAGTCAATGTTGGTTGTGCATGCTTTTCTAGGAAGTTGTCCATTTCATCTAAGTTGTCTAGTTTATTAGCATATAGCTGCTCATAGTATCTTCTCATTATCTCCTTTATTTCTGCAGGGTCAGTAGTTATGTCTCCTTTCCAATTTCTGACTGTATTTATTTATTTATTTATTTATTTATTGTTAGCCTAGATAGTGGTCCATCAATCTTATTGATTTTCTGAAAGAACCAACTTCTGGTTTTGTTGATTCTCTCTATTGTTTTCCTGTTCTCAATTTCATTTATTTCTGCTCTAATCTTTGTTATTTCTTCCATTCTTTTTGCTTGGGGTTAGTTTGCTGTTCTGTCTCTAATTTCTCTAGGTGAACAGTTAATTCCTCAAATTTTGCTCTCTCTTCTCTTTTAATATAAGCATTTGGGGGAATAAACTTCCCTCTCAGCAATGCCTTTGCTGCATCCCATAAGTTTTGATATGATGTGCTTCCATTGTCATTTGCCTTGAGGTATTTACTAAGTTCTCTTTTAATTTCCTCCTTTACCCACTGGTTTTCTAAGAGGGTGTTGTTTTGCCTCCATATATTTGTGAATTTTGTGACCTTCTGCCTGTTATTTATTTCCAACTTCATTCCATTACAGTCTGAGAAAGTGTTTTGTATATATATCAATGTTTTTAAATTTGTTGAGACTTGCTTTGTGACCCAACATGTGATCTATCCTAGGGAATGTTCCATGAGCAATTGAGAAAGAAGTGTATCCCGTTTTGTTGGATGTAGTGTTCTACAAATGTCTGTCAAGTCTAGTTCATTTATCATACAATTCAACATCTCCATTTCTTTATTGGTCCTCTGTTTAGATGTTCTATCCATTGATGAGATTGGTGTATTGAAGTCTCCGACTATTATTGTAGAGGTATCTATTTCTCCTTTCAGTGTTCTCAGTGTTTGCCTCATAAATTTTGGGGCATTATGGCTTGGTGCATATATATTTATGATTGTTATGTTTTCTTGATGAATTGACCCTGTTATTAATATATAGTGTCCTTCTTTGTCTATTTTGTTTTACTTTTGAAGTCTAATTTGTCTGATATTAATACAGCTACTCCCACTTTTTTCTGGTTGTTGTTTGTGTGAAACATCTTTTTCCAGCCTTTCATTTTCAGTCTATGTTTGTCCTTGTGTCTAAAGTGAGTTTCTTGCAGACAGCATATAGATGGGTCCTATTTTTTAATCCAATCTGCCAGTCTGTGTCTTTTTATTTGGGAGTTTAATCCATTAAACTTTAGAGCTATTACTGTAAGGGCAGTACTTTCTTCTACCATTTTGTCTTTTGGATTTTATAAGTAATGTCTTATTTTTTTCCTCTCTCTCCTTTTACCTTTCCTGATAATCTTCATTTCTGCACTCTTCTCCAACTCCCTCTCTCCTGTCTTTTCCTATCAGCCTGTAGCACTCCCTTTAATATTTCTTGTAGTGCTGGTCTCTTATTCACAAACTCTCTGTGTTTTTTTGTCTGAAAATATTTTAATCTCTTCCTCATTTTTGAAGGACAGTTTTGCCAGATATAGAATTCTTGTTTGGCAGTTTTTCTCTTTCTGTATCTTAAATATATCAGAGCACTGTCTTCTATGGTTTCTGTGGAGAAATCTCTTCATAGTCTTATGGAGCTTCCCTTGTATGTGATGGATTGCTTTTCTCTTGCTGCTTTCAGAATTCTCTCTTTATCTTTGACAATGGACAGTCTGATTAGTAATTGTCTTGGAGTAGGTCTATTGGGATCTATTCTGTTTGGGGTATGCTGTACTTCTTGAATCTCTAATTTTCTGTCTTTCATAAGAGTTGGGGAATTTTCAGTGAATATTTCTTCTATTATTCTTTCTGCTCCTTTTCCTTTCTCTTCTCCTTCTGGGATACCCAGAACACATATATTTATGTGTTTCATGTTGTCACTCTGCTCCCTAAGACCAGGCTTGTATTTTTCCATTTTTTTCACCATCTGTTCTTTTGTGTGTATGAATTCAATGTCTTGTCTTCCAGTTCAGTGATTCTTTCTTCAGCCTGTTCAATTCTACCATTGTGTCCCTCCATTGTGTTTTTCATCTCCTCCATTTTGGCCTTCATTCTCATAAGTTCTGCCATTTGTTTTTTCAAGTTTACAAATTCTTCTTTATGGTCATCCATTGTCTTCTTTATATCCTTCATCTCTTTTGCCATATCTTCCCCCAGTTCATTGAATTGAATTAGCATTACTTGCCTCAACTCCTGTATCTCAGTTGAACTATTAGTTTGTTCCTTTGGCTGATCCATAGTTTCATGTTTATTAGTATGGCTCATTATCTTATGTTGTCTAGGCATCTGATTTTCCTGATTATTTTATTCTGGAGCTTGTTTTCACTCTTTTTCCTAGGGGTTTCTTGTTGGTTGGCTTTGTTCTCTGACCTTTGGTTTTCAGTTCAACTTATATTAGACCTCTAACTTAAGTTCTATTTAGTTGATCAGAATTTTTCACCTCTTATTTTTCTGTTTCTTGCCCTGCCTCTATGTAGCCTTTTTGTGACAGAGTCTCCTCAGATATGGTCAACCCCAGTCAGGTTTTCCCAGTCTAGAGAACACCAGGTCTCATGAGGAGGATACAGAGTTTCCCTGTGAATGAGACCCTCCTGTGAGGCCTCTAGACTTGGTGCTTTTCCTATCCTGTCTGGCAGGTGGTGCTTGCCAGCCCACAACTCCCCCACCAGTGTAAGGAGGTATGGAGCCTTTAGTTCTGGTGAATATGATCCTGTCAGGGGCATGGCTGACTGAAGCTGGAATCTGAATTCCAGCCCCTGGGGTCTGAGTTCCCAGAAGCAGCATTGCCAGTTGAGCTGGACCTCCCTCCACTCTTCCAATCCTAGGAACTCCAGTTGTTTCCCAGGGGCACTATTCCCTTTTCCCCTCTCCTCTTTGGGGCAACTGTAGCTTAATTCCTTGGTCAGCCTGAGTTGCCAATTAAAGATGGGGGTGGAGACCTTCAGAAGTGAATCTAGAATTCAAAGAAGTTCTGGGTACTCTGTCTCCCCCCAAGACTAGCCTAGACCTTCAATGTGGGCTTTCTGATAGAAAATAATCACATATGTTACTTTTAGATTAATAAAATAGAAAAGAAAAACAAGAAAAAAAGAAAAAAAAAAAAAGAGTCCCTTTTAAAAGACTTTTCCCAGCCTGGATGTTTTGTCAGTATCAGGATAGAGAATTTAAAGGTGTACTTTGGGCTACTGTCTGATAGTTACTCTCCAGCAGCTTCAATTCCATCCCTTTCTGAGGGCTATGGAAGTGCAAAAAGATAAGGAATCAGTGAGAAAGGAGAAGGTACCAAATGTAGGTGGGGGGAAGGTTTTTTGGAGTCAGTGAATGGGTGCCTGCTTTTATGTGCCCCACCCCCTTCTCAGAGCCCCATCCTTCTTTAGTACCCCCAGTTCCAAAAATTAGTTAATTTGTTAATTCTGCAGTTGAGGATGGGTTGAGCCCCCCTTCTTGCCCTCAGCAGATTGTTGTTGTTTTTTCCTTTCAGGGAACCAGCTGCAAGACAGTCCCTGCAGTCTGGGTGAGGTAGGGGGTGGGGGGCGCCAGACCCCTGGTTGGGGAAACTTACAATGTTCACTGCAATCTCAGCTTTTCCTCCAGTTCCAAACTTGTGTCCCATGTGTGACTGGTCACTGGAGACCCCAAAAACACTTTTTCATAAAGTTCTTGGGTAATTACCAGCTGCCCTAGAGGAGAGTCTAAATTCTGTGCCTCACCATTCTGCCATCTTGCCCCACCCCCTGTACCATGGTTTTGAGACTAGAAATCCAACATCAAGATATTGGCAGAGCTTGATTTCTCCTGGAGTCTAGAGTAGTAGCTTTCTGGTGATGAGGGTCCTCCATCTCAAGGCAGCCTCTCTTGTTTCTACTTCTCTGCCTTCTGGTTTCTGGTTTCTACTGACTAACTGCATCCAAATTTTCTCTCTTTATAGGACCTTCAATCATATGGGCTAAGATCCATACTAATTCAATTTGACCATAACTTAGCTAATAGTATCTTCAAAAGGTTCAACTTTCAAATGTTCACAAAAGGTCCTATTCACACCCAAAGAACATGGATTTAGATTTAAACATGTCTTTTGTGGAGTACATGATTCATTCCCCAACACCAGCCATTAGGGAAATGCAAATTAAGATCCAGAAGAGATACTACTAAATACCTACTGGAACAGCAAAATAAGAGTGCTAATACAAAATGCTGGCAAGGATGAAGAGAAACTGAATCTCTCATATGTTGCTGGTTAAATTGTAAAATGGTACAGCCTTGCTGGAAAACAGTTGGGCAGTTTCATATAGAACTAAATCATGTACTTACCTTACACCTAGCAGTCATACTCTTGGGAATTTGTCTCAGAGAAAGGGTGACTTATTTTCACATGAAAACCTGTACAAGAATTATTATAGCAGTTTTATTTGTAATAGCCAAAAAAATGGTAACAATCCAATGTCCTTCACTGGGTGAATGGTTAAGCAAACTGAGTTACTTCCATAGCATGGACTATGACTCAGCAATTAAATGGAGCAAATTTTTTATATATACAACAACTTTGATGAATCTCAAGGGAATTATGCTAATTAAAAAAATGAAATATCAAGAAGTTACATACAGCATTTTTTAAATGACAAAATTATAGAACAGTAGTTGCTAGGAGTTAGGAACAATAGTTGCTAGGAGTTAGGAACTGAGATGTATTTATGTATGTATGAGACTACAGCTTTATATACTGAAAGTGGCAATTGCCTGTGGTTGTATTTGTATTTGTGTATTTTTAAAAGGAGAGCACCCACAGCTTTCATTAGAATCTGAAAGGAAATCTATGGATGAAAAAATGAAAATAAATGTTAATAAAAACTGATCTAGAGAGACTTTTAGTGAGTTTTAAGGAGGAAGCCAATTTTAGTCCAACTCTTATGGCTGTCTATCCCCCTAAAATAAATTATTCCATTTTCTTACTTCATTAAGTACACTGAAGTGAAGATGATGGGATATTTCATAATATAATATAGTGCTTCAGGGTCATCATTCTGAGAATGGATTCTCATGCCTCCCTGTAGATAAAATAGAGCTAGGAATTTGAGTCTCATATATATTGAGCTCAGAACATGTCTGGATGTTGTCACTCTTACTTATTTCACTTTTGTCTGTCTTGAATGGTGAATCTTGAGAAGTTCAGGCTAATTGATTGTTTTGGTTAATTGTGTATATAGTATTTAAGATTCACCTTAACACATCTCTACTTGATGTTTTATTTCAGATAAACAGTCAAGCAATTTTAATAATCATATAAGGAGGTAACATTTTATTAGGTAAAAGGCTGTCTGGAATACTCTAATATTTCTTATGTATCATACAGATATAGTAAGTTTCATTTATCAAGACATTTATTTTTAAATAAATATATACTGAATTACTAATATTTTCCAAGTACTGTTCTAGGGTCTATAAATGAATAAAAAGATTACTGAATTTAAATTTTACAAAATAATACTGTCCTTGAAGAATATAAAGTGTGTACATATTACATCGTTTTTTAATATATTATGCCATTTAATAACATTTAGCATGAAATATGATACAATAATATTTACAAAAATTCACTTAATTTCAATACAAAATACATTGGAATAAGCATGGTACAATAAAATGCTGTTTGTGGTCAAATGAGGGCAACATCCTATCACATGCAGCGACCACTGAAGCCTTTCTGAAAAAGTTGGCTTTTGAAAGGAATGACAGGACACGAGCTTATGTCTATTCACTTACAACCAAGAAAGCAAACTAAAGCAAGGTTGACTCCTCAGAAATTTCTTTATGTTGAAAAACTTATGACTTGTTTATGATATATGGATGAGACAGTTATTTTTGATGATTGATGTAAATTAGTGTGATTCCAGACCAGGTTGCTGCAAAGAATGTCCTTGCAGTCCCCAAATCCATTTTATGAGTATCTACTCTAAAGAATCATTTGGGCAGTCTCTCCTAATTGATAGAGACAGAGGACAACATGCAGAAAACAAATAAGAGAATTTTCTGTACCAGGTGCAACTACAGCAAGAAGTCCCTAATTTGTAAGGAAAGAGAAACTTCACCTAGAATATCATGGGTTCATCATCATCCTTAGTTTATGGCACATTTTCAAAACTGGTCCTGAAATGTCCTTTTTTATTTAGTTATTTTTTTCACAGTTTCAGTTATTTCTTTATTGTGAAATATAACATATAGGCAAAAAGGTAATAACTTTCAAAATACTATTTAATAAGTTTACATAGGAAATTTAGGAAATTTCCAAAAATGTTATGAGTTATAATATCGCAGTTTCAATTATTTCCTTATTTCAGTTATTTCCTTATTGTGAAATACATACAAAAAGGTGAAAACTTTCAAATTACAGTTTAACAAATAGCTATAGAGCAAATTTCCAAAGAATGCTATGGATTACAGTTCCACCATTTCAATTCTCTCCTTCTAGCTATTCTAGTACCCTAGCAAGAAGAAGAAAATTATATAGAGATTCAGTATTCATAATCCTTTGTTAAATTCCATCTTGTCTGTTGTTACCCCTTCCTCTAGTTTAATCACTTTCCTGATCTTCAGGTTATTCAGTTATTTTTAATAGTAAAGTGAGCATCAGTGTAATCCAGCACCTCAAACATCTCCTTTAGTTTTATCCTTCAGACTTTATGTATGAGGAAATTGAAGGTTATTGAGGTTAAGTAACTGCCCAATATCAAACAGCTGGTAGATCTTGGAGCTAGAATTTGCATCCCAGCTATCTATCACCCAAACTAGCATTCTGTGGTTAACTAAAAATTCTACTTTGAATGCAAGTTACTGTATTTCTTCCTTCAGACTCTATTACATTAAGCTTAATTAGGGTTGGAAAGCTTTTTTGTTTTGTTCCTTTGGATACAATTTCAACTGTTAGCCAATAATTGCTCCCTACTTGTGCCTCTTCTTCTTTTTCCTCTTTCCCCTTGCTGTCTATAACATAGCCATGCATTACAGGGTTAAAATATAGATTTATTTCAACCTTGGAGAAAATTAGTGATGTTTTGAACCCTGAACTAAAGTAAAAAACATGCTATTGCTGAAATACATGGAATCTATTGTACTTGGCCCCCTCTAAATCATATTAGGATCTTTATGACTTTATCTCTGAAGGTTCAATAAAGCAACATTATATGAATCGTTTTCTTTCTCAGTGAAATTTGCTCTTCAAGGAACTTTGAAGTCCTGAGCAAGGAAAACTCTTGTAGTGTTCTTTTTATGCAAACGATATATTTAATTAAGCAAAATGTATACTAGGAGTTGCTGTTTTATGGCAAGTTCACATACCAAAGGAACTCTAGGAACATTTAATCACCTTTCTGCCTCTAAAACCATGTACTGCTCACTGTATGCATTTGCCTCTTGGTTTTAACAACCTCAGTCCCAACATTGTTTTTGTTCTCCCTGGGAATGGTGTCCTCTGCAGTGCTTCTCAAATTGGGGATTTGTGAAAATAAAGGTTCTGATTCAGTATATCCAGGGTGGGGAGTGAGATTCTAAATTTCTACTATGCTTCTAGGTGGTATTGGTGTGGCTGCAAGACTCTTAAGAAGGGATTGCCAAATGCTGGATTGGTGGACAGGGGCTGAATGGGTACCATTGAGCACATGTAAAAACTTTAATATACAGCGTATGGAAATCTCTTTAGTGACTCTGACATAGTAGCCCTCACCTGAGACTTGGGCATCTGTTTTGTTTTCTATTTTTTAAATAATTTAGGTAAGAAAACTTTCATTGGGTGGAGAGGATTTCACAGAATTGATGGGAAGACTCCGAAGGGTTGGAAAGAAGATTCTGGAGTGGTTTGGTAACACAAAGAGTCTGGTCTGAACATAACCACAGTGTCTCCAATCATCTTCATTTTTAATTCTAAGGTGAGAACATAATTGCCTTGTATGGATACCATGTACTCTTGTGATCTAGTTGAAGCAGGACTTCTCAGTAACTGGACCCACAAGATTGTATCCAATGAGCAAGAGGTAATTTGGGATGTGGTTAGAGCTGAATGCCAATGGCCCAAAACACCAGTGGGCCTTATTCATATATGAAAACTGGGATTTAAATAATGTGTAGCCATGGTAAATAGGGCATCTGAATTTTTAATGGACAAAGTCAAGCTTAAAGAAGCAGTGTTCTAAAGTGGTGTGTGTGTGTGTGTGTGTGTGTATAAACATAGCCTGGTTGCCATATATTTGTATTCTCTAAACACCCTTCTGCCACAGCTGAGCAGAAAGAAACCACTCATTATATTCTTCATAAAAAAGAACCATCTGACATGTTGAATGTTACTTTTCCCATCCTGCCA
Source organism: Choloepus didactylus (assembly GCF_015220235.1). Taxonomy (NCBI): domain Eukaryota; kingdom Metazoa; phylum Chordata; class Mammalia; order Pilosa; family Megalonychidae; genus Choloepus; species Choloepus didactylus. The sequence continues at coordinate 54,410,780 of NC_051312.1, forward strand.
CGAATTTCTTCTTTTCTTGATAAGGATACATTATTGAGTGGAGAGCTGCTACTCTGGGTTTTTCTTACCATTTTGCCCCCAATACTACCAGCCAAAGTTTTTAACTTTCCTTCTATTTTATCATTTGTAAGGAATGTTGATATTTGTATATCACTTTTGTAGAAATCAAATCTATTTTGAGCCCACACGTTACCTAATGCTTTGTTTCCAAATAGTTTAATTTTCAAGTTTGAGAAACTTGGTTTTTTTGAAAATGATTACCCTGCTCTGGTATACATGATGCTGTTACTAGTTTAAAAAAGATGGAGTGACAATTGACAAATAAAATGTTTTCTTAATGTATTGTTTGTTTATTAAATTACATTTCTCAGCCTAGGGCCTGCAGATATAATTCTAGGGGTCCATAGGGCTAAAAGTAAAAACAAACAAACAAACAAAAAAACAAACACACAAAAACTTACTAAAAAAACCCAAAAAAACCCAAAAATGTTATATATTGTATTACCCAAAAGAAATAAAGTATAAAGGTAGAATTCTGGAAGAGGTATTACTTAGAATTCTTTAAGGGGTGCTTACATGTTTTTTGTCATCCCTTCCTTCCTCTGACCCAGACCCGTGACTTTAAATTAAGGTGATGTGGCAAAGACAGTCAACTATACACCAGTGTCCCTTCTCTTAGTATTCCCTTTGGTAACAGATCATCTAAGCTTTAACTGTGTGTGTGTGTGTGTGTGTGTGTGTGTGTGTATGAAGAGAGAGGGAGAAAGCGGGGGGGGGGGGGAGGGAGGGGCTACATTTACTAGCCTCCTCACCTCCTGTGCAGGTCTGGATGTATTATGTCCCCCCAAATGCCATGTTCTTTGATGCTACCTTGTGGTGGCAGACATATTAGTGTTGATTAGGTTGGAATCCTTTGAGTGTTTCCATGGAGATGTGACTCAGTCAACTGTGGGCAAGACCCTTTGACTGGATAATTTCCATGGAGGTGTTACCACACCCATTCAGGATGGGTCTTAACTGAATCACTGGAGTCCTATAAAAGAGTTCAGATGCCAGCCAGGTGCCTTCCCAGCTAACAGAGGTTTTCCAGATACCACTGGCTTTCCTTTGGTGAAGATATATGCATGTTGCTGCCTTAATTTGGACATTTTCATGGCCTTCAGATTGTAAACTTTATAACCAAACAAATCCCCTTTATAAAAGCCAACCCATTTCTGATAATTTACATGATAGCAGCATTAGCAAACTGGAACACCTGCCTTGAAATTAAGCATTATCATGTGACTCAGTTCTGGACATGAGAAATAAGCAAGAGTGATTTGTACAACTTCTGGGCCATGCCCTTAAAAGAAAGCTACTTGGCTTCCTTCCTCCCCTTCCCATTGGCTGCCATTGCAACCTAGTGGTGCTGGACAATCTTCACCTATGCAGACAAGAGAAAACCTCTAGGTGATGTTGAAAGAGAGAAGAAAAATTATATCTTCAAAAAATCTCATCAAGAGAAATACCATACCCTTCTGGACAGTCTAGAAGTTGAGTTTTTCTATGAAAGAGAAATAAACTTCTCTCTTCTGTAAATTCCTGTTGTTTTTTTCATCTTTATTAAAGCAGCCAAATCAATATCTTAATGAAAGCAAGCATCCTCCACATCAGAATCATGTGTTAAGCATTAGAGTGGTTCTTTTTTTTTTTTTTTTTCCTTTAAAAAAATTTTTATTTTGAAATAATTTCAAACTTACAAGACAGGTTGCAAAAATATTACAAAACCTATACAGAGCACTCCAACATATCCTGCACCCAGATATCCAACTTTTAACATTCTGTCACATTTACCACGACTATGAAATCATTATCATTTTCAGAACTTAAATAAAATAGCAATAATGCCTTATATCACCCACTATCGATTAATTAGTCAAATTTCCAGTTGTCTCCTAACATTTTTTTTTTAATCTTCATTTTATTGAGATATATTCACATACCACGCAGTCATACAAAACAAATCGTACTTTCGATTGTTTACAGTACCATTACATAGTGGTACATTCATCACCCAAATCAATCCCTGGCACCTTCATTAGCACACACACAAAAATAACAAGAATAATAATTAGAGTGAAAAAGAGCAATTGAAGTAAAAAAGAACACTGGGTACCTTTGTCTGTTTGTTTCCTTCCCCTGTTTTTCTACTCATCCATCCATAAACTAGACAAAGTGGAGTGTGGTCCTTATGGCTTTCCCAATCCCATTGTCACCCCTCATAAGCTACATTTTTATACAACTGTCTTCGAGATTCATGGGTTCTGGGTTGTAGTTTGATAGTTTCAGGTATACACCACCAGCTACCCCAATTCTTTGGAACCTAAAAAGGGTTGTCTAAAGTGTGCGTAAGAGTGCTCACCAGAGTGACCTCTCGGCTCCTTTTGGAATCTCTCTGCCACTGAAGCTTATTTCATTTCCTTTCACATCCCCCTTTTGGTCAAGAAGATGTTCTCCGTCCCACGATGCCAGGTCTACATTCCTCCCCGGGAGTCGTATTCCACGTTGCCAGGGAGATTCACTCCCCTGGGTGTTTGTTCCCATGTAGGGGGGGAGGGCAGTGATTTCACCTTTCAAGTTGGCTTAGCTAGAGAGACAGGGCCACATCTGAGCAACAAAGAGGCATTTGGGAGGAGGCTCTTAGGCACAACCATAGGGAGGCCTAGCCTCTCCTTTGCAGCAACCGTCTTCCCAAGGGTAAAACCTGTGGTAGAGGGCTCAACCCATCAAACCACCAGTCCCCTATGTCTGTGGTCATGTTAGCAACCATGGAGGTGGGGTAGGCAAATACCCCTGCATTCTCCACAGGCTCCTCAAGGAGGCACTACATCTTTTTTTTTCCTTGTTTTTCTTTTTTCCTTTTTTTTTTTTTTTAACTTTCCCTTCTTTTTTAAATCAACTGTATGAAAAAAAAAGTTAAAAAGAAAACAAACATACAATAAAAGAACATTTCAAAGAGACCATAACAAGGGAGTAAGAAAAAGACAACTAACCTAAGATAACTGCTTAACTTCCAACATGTTCCTACTTTACCCCAAGAAAGTTACCTAATATAGCAACATTTCTGTGAACTTGCTCCTACTATATCCATTAGAAATTAACAGACCATAGTCATTCCTGGGCATCCCCATAACGTTAAATAGCTTATCTGTTCTTCTTGGATTATTGTTTCCCCTTCCTTAATTGCTCTCTATTGCTAGTTCCCCTACCTTCTACATTATAAACCATTTGTTTTACATTTTTCAAAGTTCACATTAGTGGTAGCATATAATATTTCTCTTTTTGTGCCTGGCTTATTTCGCTCAGCATTATGTCTTCAAGGTTCATCCATGTTGTCATATGTTTCACGAGATCGTTCCTTCTTACTGCCGCGTAGTATTCCATTGTGTGTATATACCACATTTTATTTATCCACTCATCTGTTGAAGGACATTTGGGTTGTTTCCATCTCTTGGCAATTGTGAATAATGCTGCTATGAACATTGGCGTGCAGATATCTGTTCGTGTCACTGCTTTCTGATCTTCCGGGTATATACTGAGAAGTGCAATCGCTGGATCGAATGGTAACTCTATATCTAGTTTTCTAAGGAACTGCCAGACTGACTTCCAGAGTGGCTGAACCATTATACAGTCCCACCAACAATGAATAAGAGTTCCAATTTCTCCACATCCCCTCCAGCATTTGTAGTTTCCTGTTTGTTTAATGGCAGCCATTCTAACCGGTGTTAGATGGTATCTCATTGTGGTCTTAATTTGCATCTCTCTAATAGCTAGTGAAGCTGAACATTTTTTCATGTGTTTCTTGGCCATTTGTATTTCCTCTTCAGAGAACTGTCTTTTCATATCTTTTACCCATTTTATAATTGGGCCGACTGGACTACTGTCATTGAGTTGTAGGATTTCTTTATATATGCAAGATATCAGTCTTTTGTCAGATACATGGTTTCCAAAAATTTTTTCCCATTGAGTTGGCTGCCTCTTTACCTTTTTGAGAAATTCCTTTGAGGTACAGAAACTTCTAAGCTTGAGGAGTTCCCATTTATCTATTTTCTCTTTTGTTGCTTGTGCTTTGGGTGTAAAGTCTAGGAAGTGGCTGCCTAATACAAGATCTTGAAGATGTTTTCCTATATTATCTTCTAGGAGTTTGATGGTACTTTCTTTTATATTGAGATCTTTGGTCCATTTTGAGTTAATTTTTGTGTAGGGGGTGAGGTAGGGGTCCTCTTTCATTCTTTTGGATATGGATATCCAACTCTCCCAGCCCCATTTGTTGAAAAGACCATTATGACTCAGTTCACTGACTTTGGGGGCCTTATCAAAGATCAGTCAGCCATAGATCTGAGGGTCTATCTCTGAATTCTCAATTCGATTCCATTGATCTATATGTATATCTTTGTGCCAGTACCATGCTGTTTTGGCAACTGTGGCTTTATAATAAGCTTCAAAGTCAGGGAGTGTAAGTCCTCCCACTTCGTTTTTCTTTTTTAGAGTGTCTTTAGCAATTCGAGGCATCTTCCCTTTCCAAATAAATTTGATAACAAGCTTTTCCAAGTCTGCAAAGTAGGTTGTTGGAATTTTGATTGGGATTTCATTGAATCTGTAGATGAGTTTGGGTAGAATTGACATCTTAATGACATTTAGTCTTCCTATCCATGAACATGGAATATTTTTCCATCTTTTAAGGTCCCCTTCTATTTCTTTTAGTAGAGTTATGTAGTTTTCTTTGTATAGGTCTTTTACATCTTTGGTTAAGTTGATTCCTAGGTACTAGATTTTTTTAGTTGCTATTGAAAATGGTATCTTTTTCTTGAGTGTCTCTTCAGTTTGTTCATTTCTAGCATATAGAAACATTACTGACTTATGTGCATTAACCTTGTATCCCGCTACTTTGCTAAATTTGTTTATTAGCTCTGGTAGCTGTGTCGTCGATTTCTCAGGGTTTTCTAGATATAAGATCATATCATCTGCAAACAATGACAGTTTTACTTCTTCTTTTCCAATTTGGATGCCTTTTATTTCTTTGTCTTGCCGGATTGCCCTGGCTAGCACTTCCAGCACAATGTTGAATAACACTGGTGACAGCGGGCATCCTTGTCTTGTTCCTGATCTTAGAGGGAAGGCTTTCATTCTCTCACCATTGAGTACTATGCTGGCTGTGGGTTTTTCATATATGCTCTTTATCATGTTGAGGAAGTTTCCTTCAATTCCTACCTTTTGAAGTGTTTTTATCAAAAGGGATGTTGGATTTTGTCAAATGCTTTTTCAGCATCTATTGAGATGATCAATTGATTTTTCCCTTTTGACTTGTTAATGTGTTGTAATACACTGATTGATTTTCTTATGTTGAACCATCCTTGCATGCCTGGAATAAACCCCACTTGGTCATGGTGTATGATTTTTTTAATGTGTCTTTGGATTCGATTTGCAAGTATTTTGTTTAGGATTTTTGCATCTATATTCATTAGGGAGATTGGCCGGTAGTTTTCCTTTTTTGTAGCATCTTTGCCTGGTTTTGGTATTAGATTGATGTTAGCTTCATAAAATGAGTTAGGTAGTGTTCCCTTTTCTTCAATGTTTTGAAAGAGTTTGAGTAAGATTGGTGTCAGTTCTTTCTGGAAAGTTTGGTAGAATTCCCCTGTGAAGCCATCTGGCCCTGGGCATTTATTTGTGGGAAGATTTTTGATGACTGATTGGATCTCTTTGCTTGTGATGGGTTGGTTGATGTCTTCTATTTCTTCTCTGGTCAGTCTAGGTTGTTCATATGTTTCCAGGAAATTGTCCATTTCCTCTACATTATCCAGTTTGTTGCCATACAGTTGTTCATAGTATCCTCTTATAATTTTTTTAATTTCTTCAGGATCTGCAGTTATGTCACCTTTTTCATTCATTATTTTGTTTATATGGGTCTTCTCTCTGTTTGATTTTGCCAGTCTACCTAGGGGCTTGTCAATCTTGTTGATCTTCTCAAAGAACCAACTTTTGGTGATATTTATCCTCTCTATTGTTTTTTTGTTCTCTATGTCATTTATTTCTGCTTTAATCCTTGTTATTTCTTTTCTTCTACTTGGTTTAGGATTGGTTTGCTGTTCATTTTCTAGCTTCTTCAGTTGATCCATTAGTTCTTTGATTTTGGCTCTTTCTTCCTTTTTAATATATGTGTTTAGTGCTATAAATTTCTCCCTTAGCACTGCTTTTGCTGCATCCCATAGGTTTTGGTATGTTGTGTTCTCATTTTCATTCATCTCTATATATTTAGCAATTTCTCTTGCTATTTCTTCTTTAACCCGCTGATTGTTTAGGAGTGTGTTGTTTAACCTCCAGGTATTTGTGAATTTTCTAAGTCTCTGATGGTTATTGACTTCTAATTGTATTCCATTGTGGTCAGAGAATGTGCTTTGAATAATTTCAATCTTTTTAAATTTATTGAGCCTTGTTTTATGTCCCAGCATATGATCTATTCTGGAGAAAGTTCCGTGAGCACTAGAAAAGTATGTGTATCCTGGTGATTTGGGATGTAATGTCCTGTAGATGTCTGTTAAATCTAATTCATTTATCAGATTGTTTAGGTTTTCAATTTCCTTATTGGTCTTCTGTCTGGTTGATCTATCTATAGGAGAGAGTGATGTGTTGAAGTCTCCCACAATTATTGTGGAAACATCAATTGCTTCCTTTAGTTTTGCCAGTGTTTCTCTCATGTATTTTGTGGCACCTTGATTGGGTGCATAGACATTTACGATTGTTATTTCTTCTTGCTGAATTGCCCCTTTTATTAGTATGTAGTGGCCTTCTTTGTCTCTCAAAACATCCCTGCATTTGAAGTCTATTTTATCTGAGATTAATATTGCTACACCTGCTTTCTTTTGGCTGTAGCTTGCATGAAATATTTTTTTCCATCCTTTCACTTTCAGTTTCTTTGTGTCCCTGTGTCTAAGATGAGTCTCTTGTATGCAACATATTGATGGTTTATTTTTTTTTGATCCACTCTGCGAATCTATATCTTTTAATTGGGGAGTTTAATCCATTTACATTCAACGTTAAAACCGTGAAGGCATTTCTTGAATCGGCCATCTTATCCTTTGGTTTATGTTTGCCATATTTTTCCCTCTCTCTATTAATATCCTTTATTGTACCCATACCGAATCTCTTTAGTACTGAACCTTTCTCCAAGTCTCTCTGTCCTGTGTTTGTTTCTCTGTCTGTAGGGCTCCCTTTAGTATCTCCAGTAGGGCAGGTCTCTTGTTAGCAAATTCTCTCAGCATTTGTTTGTCTGTGAAAAATTTAAGCTCTCCCTCAAATTTGAAGGAGAGCTTTGCTGGATAAAGTATTCTTGGTTGGAAATTTTTCTCACTCAGAATTTTAAATATATTGTGCCACTGCCTTCTCGCCTCCATGGTGGCTGCTGAGTAGTCACTACTTAGTCTTATGCTGTTTCCTTTGTATGTGGTGAATTGCTTTTCTCTTGCTGCTTTCAGAACTTGCTCCTTCTCTTCTGTGTTTGACAGTGTGATCAGTATATGTCTCGGAGTGGGTTTATTTGGATTTATTCTATTTGGGGTTCGCTGGGCATTTATGATTTTTGTATTTATGTTGTTTAGAAGATTTGAGAAGTTTTCCCCAACAATTTCTTTGAATACTCTTCCTAGACCTTTACCCTTTTCTTCCCCTTCTGGGACACCAATGAGTCTTATATTTGGACGTTTCATATTATCTATCATATCCCTGAGGTCCATTTCGATTATTTCAATTTTTTTCCCCATTCTTTCTTTTATGCTTTCATTTTCCATTCTGTCATCTTCTAGGTCACTGATTCGTTGTTCAACTTCCTCTAGTCTTGTACTATGAGTGTCCAGAATCTTTTTAATTTGGTCAACAGTTTCTTTAATTTCCATAAGATCATCCATTTTTTTATTTAGTCTTGCAATGTCTTCTTTATGCTCTTCTAGGGTCTTCTTGATTTCGTTTGTCTCCTGTACTATGGTCTCATTGTTCATCTTTAGTACTTCGAGTAGCTGCTCTAGGTGCTATGTCTCTTCTGATCTTTTGATTTGGGTGCTTGGGCTTGGGTTATCCATATCGTCTGTTTTTTTCATATGCTTTATAATTTTCTGTTGTTTTTGGCCTCTTGGCATTTGCTGAACTTGATAGGGTTCTTTTAGGATTTGTAGCCCAATTGAAGTCCTTATCTCTAATTTATCAGATCTATAGCTTCGTGGAGTACACTTTCTCTAACTAACCAGCAGGTGGCATCCACGAGCCACCTGTTCTCCACAAGCCAGTTCTCCCCTGCTTAGCCTTTTTGGTGAGTGGGGGAGTGAGTCTTGTGGGGTCCAATTGTTGTACCAAGCTTGCGTGTGTAGTTGGTGTTGCCTGCCCTGTATATGGGGCGTGTTTCTGGGCAGTCAGGGAGGGGGGTGTGGCTCTAACAATCAAATCTCCCTGGTGATCCTAGAGTTTTAAGGCTGCTGCAATAGTCCAATCCTTCAGTTCAGTCTTGCCACAGTTTGTCTCTGCCACTGACCCACAAGCCCTTGGTATTGGCGTATGGCCCCTGAGACTTGCAAGTGGGCCCCTCTTCCAGGCTGTGCACCCCCTGGTCCTCTGTTGAGGGATGACTGTGCTATGTCACAGGTGAGTGCCGTCCCCCCAGGGCAGTTCTGGGCTGCTGGGCTGTGTAGGGAGGCTCCCAGTCTGCTGAAATGATGGCTGAATGGGGCTTTGTTAATTCAGACTGCTCTACCTTCCCAACTCTGGGACAATCAGCTGAGGTTGCAGGGAAGGCTAATGTCCACGCCCAGTTTTGTGGTGTGTGCCTGTTATTTGAAGCACTTCCGTCACACTGGGTTGTCTGGGGCAGTTCTCGGCTATGGGGCTGGCGATGGGCAGGAGTGTTTCCTGTCCGCCAGGATGAGGCTGTGAGCGGACACCCCCCTTTTCTTGGGAAGTTGTGGTGTTTAGTGAATTTTCTCAGCCACTGGATTATTGCGTTTTGTCTCAGAGCTCTCCTAGTTCTGCTCTTGACTTGACCTGCCCAAATTGCAGGTCTTTGAAGCTTTCTGTATTGGGCTTCTTAGAGTAATTGTTTTAGAAAAAGAAAAAAGATTAAAAAAAAAAAAAAAAAAAAAAAGGGCCCTCCTCAGAGATCTAATGGGTTATTGAAATGCTAAGAGACAAAGCAACCAGGGCCATTAAGGAAAGGTCCACAGGGCAGAGAGATCAGCTTTTCTTTGGGATTTGCATATGCGCCTCAGGGCCTGAGCTCAGGCCTGAGCTCTGCCCTTCCCCCTTCTATGTTCACCAGAACTCCAAAAATCCTCCGCTTTTATTTTGGAGTTTTTCGTGTTGTTTTTTTTCTATGCCTGTCTCCTCTGTGCTGGGCTGGCTGCTCTCAGATTCTCTGCTGTCTGGTTTCTGTCTATCTATGGTTGGAGTTTGGATCAGCAGAATGAGTTTCCGATAAGGGCTGCCACTGCAGTTCTCCCTTCTCCTTCCCGGAGGTGACAGCCCCTCCTCCCACGGAACTGAGCCTGGCAGGGAGGGGCGCGGGTCCCCTGGCCGCAAAAACTTACAGATTTCGCTGATCTCAGCAGTTCCACGTTTTCATGAGTGTTGTATGAAGTATGCCCAAAGTCAGATTGCTCTGTGGTGTCCAGTCCACGCAGTTCCTGGCTTTCTACCTACTTTCCTGGAGGAGTAACTAAAACATACAGCTCACCAGTCTGCCATCTTGCCCTGCCTCCCCTAGAGTGGTTCTTTAATACAAGATTTTACAAAGACAACATTGTTATACTTTTTAAATGATTTTACTCTCTAGGTTGAAATCTGTGTACAAGTTAATATACAAGGCTATACAAGATAAAGAAGTAAATGTAGTAGATGCTATAGATAATCAATTATTTTTCACTAACGAACTATTGAAAATCTTCATACCCTGTGGCTGAAGGCTAAGTTTCAGTTGTCCTAGAACCCCTTTTATATGTCCAACTTTGTTCTTTAGCTATGAGGGCTGCTCCATGTCTTGCTTGAAATGCCTACTTGTCATGTTTGTCTTTTCTTATGAACTTGCACCAAAATGTCAAAGAAGAGTCTTAAGACATGAGTATTTTTTACTTTCTTTTTGGAGAGTTTGCTTCATTTGTATCTCTAAATTTCATTTTAGAGCTGAATTTTTGTCTGCCTTCATGGGTTATAGCATTCTAGACTTGCTATACCTTAATTGACCCCACTGTGTTTCTCTTGCCTGGTATGTGTGAAAGAAGTTTTGCCTATTTTGAATTTTCTTTTATCTTCAATATCTGACATTGTATCTGATACATAAAAAGTTTCTTAATAAGTATCTATTTTAAAAATATCTAGCTTAAATCCGCCCGAGATGCTGCCGTGGTTTTTTGAGGTTGGTTGTCTCTCTGCACAATCAACATCCTGGCTTCCAAGTACAAAGCTTAAACCTAGTTTGTTGGTAAGGAAACTTCTACTGTCTCTTGTAACTTGAACTGAAAATAGTATTACCATTTGTGCAGCAATCAGGGATTTCCTGTGTCACACCATTATATATATCCCTCAACACAGAATTTAGGCTTTTACTGCTTAATGACTTTACGTTCAGTAATATAAAAGTTATCAGGACATGGCACAAGTTTTATATAAAGAGACAAATTACTTTGTTTCTTCCAAAATAACAAAGCCATAATTTTTAAGACTGTTGGATACTCTTAAATATACATACATATGAACACACACACACACACACACACATGCACACAGATGTCCTTATTCCAATTATGGGTATTATTTTTTAATATATCTCTTCTGGCCTTCTAGTTTATGTTTCTAGAATTGTTTTATTCACTAAACTGAGTGCTACTTAGTGCAGGGGCTAGGTCCTTTGTATCCTCAGGTGCCCTGGACCAAGTAAGAACTCAATATTTTATCTAATTTTTCCCTTGGTCAAGGAAGGAAGGAAGGGAAAGGGAGGGAGGGAGGGAGAAGGGGAGGAATTAACAATTTAATACTGAATATATGAACACATAGGTCATTTGTCAGCTTATTATTAATGTGTGAACTATTATTTAAAGCACAAACCTTGCATGGAAATATATAACCAGGTAATTTAAACAGCCCTTGAACTAGAAAGACATTGCTATTTACTTAAGACTATTAGTGACATATCTGTAGAATAGTTTGACATTTCATTAGGAAGTTTAATGAGCTTGACAATATGTCCTTGGTGGCCTTTTCCAATCACAGTGTGTTAGTACAATATGACCATAATGAAGGCAAAATAACTCAACTAAAACAAACCAACTACCACGTTTGACAATAAAATTGTGGCTAGGATTGTGAAGTGTTAATATGTAAATCGTCAGAATTGGAAGAGATCTAGGACAACATCTATTCCAACCTTCTCATTTTATAGAGAAGTCAGCTTGCAGAGGTGATGCTGCCTCTTTGCATGAGAACTGTTTCTCCCTGTAAATACTATTTCTAATGGGCACAAGCTATAACCTACAGAAAATAAACTTATGGCTTCCTTCAAGCATTCACCTAACACAGTGCATAATGCTTTGATTCCTCAGGTAAAGTTGAGAATCTTGGTATTGTGTACACCTTTCATTAATTTATATTTGATTGGTTGGAACATTTGCCACCCACTCACACTTGGAAAAATGATTTTATTTTCAATATAAGCTCTCACAAATCTGTCAGGGTTGTAAAGAAATTGTAATTATGACTTGGGGAAAACTGAAGAAGGTAGCATATTATATATTTCATCATCTTATATACATACATATATATATATATATACACACACACACACACACACACACACACTTTTTATTTAGAAATACTTTTGAACTTAAGGACAGTTATAAAAATAATATGAACCCATACAGAGAGCCCCAGCATACCCCTACCCCTTTCCAGACACGTAAATCCACCAATTTGACATTTTGCCACATTTCTTGTATCAGTCTATCTGTTCATCTATCTGTGTGTATATCTATTTATCAATCCATTTTGTGAACATGAGTATAGATTGTATACATCATACTCTTAGCACATTTAATCCTGCCATGTACATTTCCTAAGAGCAAGGATATTCACTTATATAACAACTGTTAAATTCTTTGTTAAGTTTAAGAAATGTAACATTGATAGAAATGTTATAATCTACATTCTGTTTTTTCTTATGTCCTAACAATCCCTTTAAGCCTTTTCTCCTCCCTTGCTAGAGCCCATCCGGGATTATGCAATGCATTTAATTGTCATTGTCTCTTTAGTTGCTCTTTTTGCTTTTTTTTTTTGTGGGAATACGACATAAACTTTCCCACTTCAACCACTCCTAAGTATATCATACCATTCAATGGGATTAATCCCATCACAATATTGCAGTACCCTAACCACTTTCCAGTATTAAAATTTTCTCATCTCCCCAAATAGAAGCACTACACCCATTATGCATTAATTCGCCATTCTTCCTGCCCCTTACCCCTGGCAACCTGTATTCTAATTTATGTATTTGACGATATTTTCTTTGTAGATACCAGCCTAAATCTATAGTAATCTCATTTGCTTTGATGCAATTTAACATCAATAGTGTACCCAAACTGTTTTTATACCGCTCCATTCCCCCATCTTTAGGTAGCTTTGTCACAAATTACAAGTTTATACATTATATGTTTGAAATAAATAATTTTTCATTATATTTTATGCATTTGCCTTTTAGATACTGTAGGAAGTGAAAACTGGAGTTACAAAACAAAAATATAGTAGTACTGGCATTTATATTAACCCACTGTTACCTTCTATAGTTTTTTCATGTGGCTTTGTTCTATTGTCTGTTGTCCTTTCCTCTCAACAAGTAGAGCTCTCGTTAGTATCTCTTACAGGGTTGGTTTAGTGGTGACAAACTCCATCAACTTTTGTTTATCTGGAAATGTCTTAATTTCTCCCTCATTTTTGAAAGATAACATGCCAGATATAGAATTCCTGGATGGCTTCTTTGCTTTCAGCACTTTGAATATGTCATCCCACTGCTTTCTTGCCTCTGTGGTTTTTTATGAGAAATCGGACCTAAACATATTGAGGTTCTCTTTGTACAACATATCACCTCTCTCTTGTGGCTTTCTGAATTTTCTCTTTGGCATTTTACAGATTGATGATATTCTGCAGGGTGTGTCTAATTGGGTTTATCTTGTTTGGAGTTCGTTGAGCATCTTGGATATGTATATTCATAACTTTGATTAAATTTGGGAAGTTTTCAGTCATTATTTCTTTGAATATTCTCTGTCCCTTTCTTTCTTTCTTCTCCTTCTGGGACTCCCACAATGTGTATATTAGTGCACTTGATGATGTCCCACAGATTCCTCAGGTTCTGTTCACTTTTCTTCATTCTTTCTTTTTCTTATCCTCAGAATGAATGATTTCAATTGTCTTCCCTTCAAGTTCTCTGATTCTTTCTTCTGCTAACTCCATTCTTCTGTGGAACACATTTACAGAATTTTTAATTTCTATTACTGCAGTTTTCAGCTCTGTTTGGTTTATTTTCACAATTTTCATCTATCTATTGATATTCTGTTTGTGTTCATCTTTCATTTAGTTCTTTGTTCATGTTTTCCTTTAGCTCTTTGAGGACCTTTATGACCATTTCTTAATTCTTTGTCTTGTATGTCCCAGGTCTGGTCCTCCTCATTGATTATTTCTAATGTTTTCATATTTTCCTTTGCCTGGCCACACTGCTTCTTGTTTCTTTGTATGTTTTATAACCTTTTGTTGGAACATGGACATTTGATATTTTAATTGTCATTGTTGGAATTCAGACTCTGATGCATCCGTTCCTTAAGCTTGTATGGAGCTAGTGTTATCACAGAGCTTTACTTGATTTCCAAGATGTCCATAGCTAACAAATACAATAAAAAAAAAAGAAGGGAAAAAAAGAATTTACCTTTTCCAGTCTTGGCGGATTGACTTGTGCAGGTGAGCAAGTGCTCTTTTTGAGGGATTATCCATACAATAGTTAAAGAATAACTCCAGGCAAAAGGGTAGGAGCCTCCTTGATCCTTTCTGTACATGTTTCCTGTCCTACGTGTGGTCCTAGGAAATTTCCCATTTTCACAGTTCTGAATGTCCCCTGGCAGTCCAGGCAATACACTGTATGTCTTACAGCCAGCAATTCCTTTCACCAAGCAGCACAATTTGACTGCTTTCCCACAGCATTCTGTAGAAGACTTCTGTGAGCTGTCTCTTACATGCTGGGCAATTCCTGTGATGCCTAGTCCCTCAGAACATCACTAGACAGACTGGGCTTGATATACATGCTCCTAGTATGTGCACAAGGGTTAATCTGCTCCCTCTAGAGCCAGAAACAGATTCACACTGGAAGCCTGGGCTGGCTCCACACTGAACTGGTTAGAGGTGGGGGAGGGGGCAGCCAGGATACTAGGAATCCTACTACTTTTAGGTAACCTTTTTCTTTTTCAGCACCTGTCCTATTACTAAAGTCCTTTAACTTTTTGGAGCTTTGAGAAACATGTTTCTGCCAAATCTTGCTGGTTGTTCAAAGCTTCTGTCGGGGGACAGAGCAGGAAGCATCTCACTCTTCCATTTTGATCAGGGCAAAAATTTGCTTAAGAAAATTTAAGGAGTAATTTTCCCAATTATATTGGCAAAACATGTTTATAATAGGAACAAGATACTGAAGGAAATAAAATTACAGAGAATTATGTTCCCCTAACTATGCAAATATGTGCTTAGAATATACTGACATTTCGTTTAAAGTATTGTTAGAATCCCTTTTGGAGTTGTATCTGTTATGTTTAGAAATATTCTTAATAAATGTCCTATTAATGACCACTTATTTACATCATCTACCCTCTTCTGAAGTTAGCAAATTTCTCTACATTACTTTTTTTGGGGGTGGTGGGGTATGGCACATGATCCAATGGTTTCCATTACCAACAAAATTGGAAAAGAGAATGAAAATGTCTTTACATTCCTTGAGAGAATTTGAACACTTAGGAAGCCATGCTTGTCACTAAAATACGATCCAACTGACACATTTTCTTATCCATTTCTTATCCATCCTAGTTAATGAGAGTATTTGAGAAGACTATGTGAGCTAATCAAACATCCTTGTTAACACAGGCAACATATGTTCAGCCTCATTTTGTTTTCTCCACCTCCTACATGCAAATAAAATACATTTGTTATTTTAACAGCTATAGTGTATAATCCTTCTGAAACCCAGATGACTTATTTCTTCTAAAAGTAAAATCCTTTAACAGTTAAGATTTAACAGTTTCAAGCTCATTTTTTGAAAATATAAATATGAACATTTGGTAGCAGTGAAAGCTTGACTAGAGTCCATTACAATCCCATGATGAGTGGAATGTTTCTAGTATTTTCCATTTCAAATGATAATATTGAATGGTAAAGTAGAGTAGCAAATTATATGAGCAATTTTCTTTGTGGGAAC
This sequence comes from Choloepus didactylus, assembly GCF_015220235.1. Classification (NCBI taxonomy): domain Eukaryota; kingdom Metazoa; phylum Chordata; class Mammalia; order Pilosa; family Megalonychidae; genus Choloepus; species Choloepus didactylus. Next base: position 54,426,291 of record NC_051312.1, read on the forward strand.
ATTTTCTACATTTCTCTTTCATACAGTGAGTAAGCTCTCATCTGATTTCAACACAGCCCAATCATAAATGGAACCGAATGAAGCAAATACATGAATGATTTGAGTTTTATTTGCTAAATAAAGCAAAGGCAAATAATAATAATAGCAATAAAAATGGTTACAAATGCTAGCAGTAGTAATGGTAATAGTTGTAATGTTAGTTATAGTAACTATAGTAGTAGTAACTGTTGTTATCAAAACCATTTTAGGACTGCTTACAATGCCTTATTTACTCTCTCTGTTCCTTTTTATAAATGATAACTTATAAATTTCAATTCTGGATCACTAATATGATAGTACTATGGTAATATGAAGATAATATGTACACTTTAATGATAAAAAGCATAGAACTAAAAATAGAATGATATTTTTAATCTTAAGATTATCTAGTGATAACTAAAAATGACCTCAGATTTTCAGATATGATGGGGACATTTGTTTTTCTCTTTATTTTTTGTGTGCTTTTTGTTTTATTCTGATTCTTTTCTCCTGGAAATTGGTACATGTTAGTGATAACATATTTATTTTTATACCTGGAAAGGTTATTATTTATTTCCTGATTGCATCTGATATCTATACCATGAAAGTATAAATATTTTGTGAATAAAAGGGTAATAAAAATAACAAATGTCAAAATTGTGTAGTGCATGCTTTGTTTCTCACAGAGCCCTTTTGTGAGCTTTATTATATTAATTTTCCTAAAATCACATGAGGTAAGATTTTTTTACCCACAGTTTACCATTTAGAAAATTAAGGCTTAGAGGAATTTAAGTGACTCAGAACAGATATCACATTCAGAAGGGGCAGTGGCTTGAAACCACATCTTCTGACTCTGAAGCTGAGCACTTCCCAGGCTCCCTGCTGCTGCTTTGCCAGTATCTGAGTGGGTTGCCAGTTCTCTCCTCTATTTGCACACTTTCTTGTGTAATTTGGATTTAGGACCTTGAGATTAGAGAGATATGAAAATACAGAGCACTAGACTATATTAAGATTAAATGAAATCAAAGTCACCCCTTCACCTCTAAGAACTTCTATTGATACAACCTTTCTATATGTTCTGTACATGCCAATATGACTCTGGTGGCTGCGAAGAGCAATGACACACAGTGACTGGGGCCTTGTTCTCATTATCTATGAGTAGTTAATGATTCAAGCTCCATTTCCTGCTGGTTTAGAGGTGTCCAGGAGTTCTATTTCACTCCATAACCCGTCTCTCCTTAAGCAAATTATCTTGAATTTTCTCAAATGGCATAATTGTATCCCCCAAAGCACATCATGACACTTCCTAACAGGTGAAAGGGGAGCAATAAATGTTAATTCCTTTTCTCTGAATAGAAATCTGTGTTTAAACTAACAAAATGCTTTTCTGTTTATCAGTGATGAGTAAGTCTTTGGTCTAGCTAAAATCTGTCTTGTCTCAGGATTTTAATTAGATTTGTCAATCTGAGGGAGTTGTACGTACGAGGAACCAGTGTTTATGATAATGATGACAAAGAGGAAAATGGTGGTAACCTTTAATTAGATAACTAATGTTTGAAAGACATTGTATGAATATGATTTATGTACATTACCTCATGTAAATATGATTTATGTACATTACCTCATTAAAAAAACATATTTCAAGTTAATTATTATTTTCCCATTTTATAGATTAAAAAAGAAAAAAACAACTGGGGCTCAGGATGCTTAAATATTTTATTCAAGGTCACAAAGCAAACTAGCAGCATAGGCAGAATTCAAATCCTGGAATTCTTTCCCATTCCACTAAGTATGTCTATGTACAGTGAGGATGCTCCTGACTATTCATACTTTAATCCAATTTTGATCACTTGGGAGGAAAACAGTTATTCACTCAAGTTTTAATTTCAAGTTGTCAAGATAAAAACAGTTCTCAAGATTTATCACAGAAAATGTACAAACCATCTGCCATCACTCATAAGCTTATTTATTGACTCCTCTTAAAACATCTGCTGACAAGACACTAAGGCAGGTTTTGGATTAAAATTTAAAACATGCTATGAATTGTACAATTTTCCCTTTGTTTCTTTTTTTTTAATTTTATTTTATTTTGAAATAAATTCAAAGTTACAGGAACAGTTGCAAAAACAATACAAACCCCATACACAGAATTCCAGTATACCCTGACCCCCTCCCCTGATACCCCAATCCACCAACTTTAACATGCTGTCACACCGGTATTTCTTTCCCTCCTTCCCTCCCTCCCTCCCTATCTATCATCCATCATCTATTGCTCTGTCTTCTGAATGTATGAGAGCTAGCTGCACCCATCCTTGAACAAACACTGTAATTCACATATACAATTCCCATGAACAAGAGCATTCTTTTATGCAATCCCATTAAATGCAGCTAAGAAGTACTAGAGATTCAACATTGATACAAAGCATACTTTCTCTATTTCCTTTTTTTTTTTTTTCTTCTATGTCTCAACTGTGTCCCTTTGAGCCTCCTGTCCTCCATCCTCAGATCCCATCCAGGGTCATCCTTGGCATTCAATTGTCATCTATTTAGACTGTCCTTTTTTTTTTTTTTTTTTTTTTCTCAATTGTGGAAACATATATACAGCCTGAATATTCCCATTCTACCCCCTCCCTAGCCTTCCATTAGTGGGATTAATCACATTTAGAATGTTGTAATGCTATCTCTTTCCCACCATCCATTACTAGAAATTTCCCTCCACCTCAAACAGCAACCCTACACTCATTTCTTAACTTCCCATTACCCCTTCCCCCATTTCTCTTAACCCATACTCTACTTTTCATCTCTATGGTCATATTCTCTGATAATTTCTTTGTGTTTACTGTGGGGCTTAAAATTAAACTCTGAAATCCATAACAATCTTGTTTTTCTTTGATACCAACTTAACTTCAATAGGACACATAAACTATGTTCCTATACTCCTCCATTCCCCCACCCTTATATAGTTCTTGTCAAAACTTACATATTTTACATTGAGTTCAAAACCACTGATTTGTCATTAGAGTTTGTGTATTTTATATCATGTAGGAAGTAAATAGTGGAGTTACAATTCACAAATTATTGACTTCTATTTGTATTCCATTGTGGTCAGAGAATGTGCTTTGAGTATATCCATTTTTTTTTTTTTTAATTTATTAAAGCTTGTTTTATGTCCCAGCATATTAGTCCATTCTGGAGAAACATCCATGATCACTAGAGAAAAATGAGTGTCTTGGTAATTTGGGATGTAAGGTTCTATGTATGTCTGTTAAAATTCTCTGTATCTCTTTCTCCTTTCTTTGTTTCTCTGTTGGTAGGGCTCCCTTTAGTATCTGAAGTAGGGCAGGTCTTTTTTTAGCAAAATCTCTCAGCATTTGTTTGTCTGTGAAAAATTTAAGCTTTCCCTCAAATTTGAAGGAGAGTTTTGCTGGATAAAGTATTCTTGGTTGGAAATTCTTCTCTCTCAGTATTTTAAATATGTCATGCCACTGCCTTCTTGTCTCCCTGGTGGCTGCTGAGTAGTCACAACTTAGTCTTATGTTGTTTCCTTTGTATGTGGTGAATTGCTTTTCTCTTGCTGCTTTCAGAACTTGCTCCTTCTCTTCAGTATTTGACAGTCTGATCAGAATATGACTTGGAGTGGGTTTATTTGGATTTATTCTATTTGGAGTTTGCTGGGCATTTATGCTTTGTGTATTTATATTGTGTAGAAGGTTTGGGAAGTTTTCCCCAAAAATTTCTTTCAATACTCGTTCTAGACCTTACCCTTTTCTTCCCCTTCTGGGGCACCAATGAGTCTTAAGTTTGGATGTTTTATTTTATCTATCGTATCCCTGAGATCCATTTTGATTGTTTTGATTTTTTTCTCCATTCTTTCTTTTGTTCTTTCATTTTCTGTTCTGTGGACTTCTAGGACACTGAGTCATCGTTCAACTTCCTCTAATCTCATATTATGAGTATCCAGAGTCTTTTTAATTTGGCCAACAGTTTCTTTTGTTTCCATAAGATCTTCTATTGTTTTATTTACTCTTGTAATGTCTTCTTTATGCTCTTCTAGGGTCTTCTTTATGCCTCTTATATCCTGTTCCATGGTCTTCTTCATGTCCTTTACATCCTTTGCCATGTTTTCATTCCTCAATTGTAGTTCTTTGATTAATTGTGCCAAGTACTGTGTCTCTTCTGATATTTTGATTTGGGTCTTTGGGATTGTGTTCTCCATATCATCTGGTTTTATCATATGCATTAAGATTTTCTGTTGTTTTTGGCCTGTTGGCATTTGCTTTGCTTCATAAGTTTCTTTCGAGTTTTAAAAAAAAAATACAAACCTAATTTTTCAGAAATACAAGTTGGCGGCGTACACTTTCTCTAATTAACCAGCAGATGGCATCTGAGAGTCACCTATATCCCTCAAGTCAGTTCTCAACTTTGTTCTTGTGGTGTGTGGGGAAATGATTCTTGTGGGGTTCAGTTGGTGAACTCAGTTTGGGTGTGTTGCTGGAGCCGTCCGCCCTGAATGTGGGGCGTGTGTCTGCGTGGTTAGGCAGGCAGGGCAGCTTTAATATTCAAACCTCCCAGGTGTTCCTGGAGATTCAAGGCTGTTGCAAGAGTCTAAGCCTTCATTTCAGTTCTGCCCCCGATCCTCTCTGATGCTGACCCACAAACCACTGGCATTGATGTAGGGTCCCTGGGTTTTCCGAGCGGGCCCCCCTTCTCAGCTGTGATCTTCCAGGACCTCTGCTGAGGGAAGGCTATGCTATGTCACAAGTGCACGCCATCCCTCAAGGGAAGCCCCGGGCTGCTGGGCCGTGCAGGGGCGCTCTCAGCCTGATGCAAAGATGGCTGAACGGGGCGTCTCCACCCCTCCCCTCTCCTCACACAGTTCCTCCTTCCCAGCTCAGGGACAACTGGCACTGCTCTTGGCTGTGGGCACGGCCCCGGGCAGGAGTGTCTCCAGCTCACCAGGGAGTGGCTGCAAGCAGCGGGGTTTCTTTCTCCTTCCGGCTCTCCCTTCGCTCCCCTGGCCTTGAGGGAATCTGCAGTGGGCTATCCTCCACGCCAGACACCGAGAGGCCGGCTCACACTGCTTCTGCCGTGCTTCCACTGCACGGTTTTCACCGTCGCAAATGCAGCCGCTCCTGGGTTTTTCCCTTTTTTTTTTTTCTTTAAAAGAACCAGTCAGTCTCCAAATGCCAACCCCTGGCTTCCCCACACTGCAGTGTGGCTGTGGGTCTTTCAGCTGGCTTACTCACTCATTTCAGAATGCAGACTCCCATTTTCACCAAGTGTATGGCCCCTGTGGTTCTAGCAGACCTTGTCCAGCTGGTGCATCGCTGAAACCGACATTCTGGGTCACCTTCTGGTTTTTATCTAGTATTTTTCATGGAGGTGTTATTTTGCCCTGTCTCACCTAGCTGCCATCTGAGGTTCTCCCCACTTTGTTTCTTTAAAGAGATTTTAAAGTAAGTCTTCATTATCTGTTAAATCTCTGAGGGTCATCACAGACATGGAATTATGACAAACACAAATTAAAAAGAGAACAGGACCAATTTGCCAAATTATGATCAGCCTTCATCACATAAGTATTTCAAAAGTCATTCTTTCTTGGCACTGATGCTTTCTAAAAGGGAGCTGTTTTAAAAAAACATTTTGAAAAATCATAGTATTTTGCTAGTTATTTTTCTTTCTTGCTTAAAGCTTCCTATATTTCATGAAACTTTCATTTGAAGAACTTGCAAAGAATCTGAACCACAATAGTATACTGGTGTAGATGCTCCAAAATTTCATCCACATGGTGGCCAATCCAAGCAGAATGTGGAGGGATGGGGGGCAATTTAGAGGCTTAAGATCAAAAGCACTTAGGATAGGAACATTCCCTCTGCCCATTTAATAAACTGTCCTAGCGTATGAGGAACTATTTTGTTTTGGCTGAGCAAGCCCCAACCTCTTCCCTCATTCCCCCAGGAGAACTGAAGGGATTCCCTGAAGCTGTGGTGAGGAGAAGGCTTAAGTTAGCTGGAAAAGAAACTCCAGTTTTGGAATGGACATCAGGATGCATTTGCAATAGAAACAAAACTATAGATAGTGATCAAGGGTTGTGGAAATATTATCTATGACTAGTGCATGAAATACAAATCAAGTTAGGCTTATTTTGGCTGAGGCTAGCCTGCCCACTATGAGAAACAGAAACACTGTTTCTGATATTTTTTAATGCAATTTACTTTTGAGCTGGGGTACAACTAGCACCAAGAGGTGGAAGCTTAACCTATGAGAAGAGGATGGAGACCAAAATTATTTCTTTTTCCTCTCCTCCTCCTCAGACTCCTTTACCTTTCTCTTTGTAAGGACAAATCCTAACCGAGTACTTTCTGTGTTCCAAAAAGTATTCTATGTGCTTTATGTGAATTAACTCACTTAATTGTCACAGCATTCTTACACAAGGTAGAAATCTTTCTAACTCCAGTTTACAGATGAGATAACTGATAGCCAACTTATGCAGGTGTCTATAGCTAGTAAATTCAAACCAGGTCATCTGCTCCATATAGTCTCTTTGGGGTAATTTAGCTCTTGGCACTAGAGTCAGGTCAAACTGGCTTCAAATACTAGTTTTGCCAAATACCAGCTTTTTAGCAATTATAGTAAAGTTACTTAGCATTCTAAGCCTCAGTCTCCTTATCCATAAAATGGGGTTAATAATACCTATCTTATAGAGACATCATGATTAGCATGGTGTCTGTCAATGGGATGTATGATCAGTGTGCTGATTTGAATCTATTATGTCCCTCACAAAAACCATGTTCTTTAATGCAATCTTGTGGGGGAAGGCTTATTAGTCTTTTGATTAGGGACATTTGATTAGGCTGTTTCCATGGACATGTGACCTTTTGATTGGATCCCTTCCATGGAGGTGTGTCCCCATCCATTCAGTAATTAATTCATTGAAGTACTTTAAGAGAGCTCACAGAGAGGAGAAGCTCAGAGAAGCTGAGAGAGATAGTTTGGAGAGAAGCTAAGATATGTAATCCAGAGTTTACTCCTGGGAGAATCTAAGAGTCGACACAGACCCAGATGCTTGGAGATGCAGACAGAAGGATGTTTGGAGATGCTAAGGTAAAAGATGAAGCCCAGAGTTTGCCCTGTAGAAGCTAAGGGAGGACTCCCAGATGCTTAGAGAGAAATGTCTCAGGACAACCAAGTAGAGAGCTGAGAGAAGCTAAGAGAGACAGAAGCCCAGAGACATTTTGGAGAAAACCATTTTGGAAATGCAACCCGAGAGCACAGGACCAGCAGATGCCAGCCTCGTGCCTTCCCAGATGACAGAGGTGTTCTGGATGACATCGGCCTTCCTTCAGTGAAGGTATCCTCTTGCTGATGTCTTAGTTTGGAGACTTTTATGGCTTTAGAACTGTAAATTTGTAACTGGAACACTTAGCATACAAAAGTAAAGCTTTATTCATCATTTTTGTTTGCTTCAGAAAGAGTTTAATTTACAGTTCTCTTAGAGCATAGCTTAGGCACTTGGAAACCTTGTTGATTATTTGCTGTAATCAAGGAGATGGCCTAATAAAAGTGCCTAATTAATTTCACTAATAAATAATGATAGAGACATTGGAAGTGAGGAGGGGAAATATTCAGAATTTTGTTGCCCATGATTCTACATCAGGGTGGAGGATTTGTCAGGACTGCAATCTGGGAAGAAGAGAACAGTTCAACTCCTATCCCCAGCCCCTCTCCATACCCAAACCTGAAGCCCTGAAGGTAATAAGATTGAAAGCTTCCCTCACTGCAGACTTTCAGATGGCAAGTATTTGTTGGGAAATTCTTGTGAAGGAGTTTTGAGGCACCCTCCTGGCTTATATGACAAATACAGTTAGCATCCTTGACGTTGTGTTACATTGTATAACACTATGATGTTTGCCTCATACTAACTTCAAATTCAACTGAATTCACAAAACCAACTGGGTCTGTGATATTATGTTACCCTAAAAAACCAGTGACTGGAGGAGAAGCAGGACAGCCATCAGGCAGGGAGTACTGAATGGTCAGCAATGAATGCATGCTCAACCTGCCCATGTTATATTCACACTGAACTCAGCAGTAACTCTGGGAGCACTAAGGTGTCATTTGCTTTCCAAATCATGTCCTTAGTCATCTCCAATTCGTTGTTCATGCTGGGACACTGAGTAGCATCTGACAGAACTGTTCTCTGCAATTTTAGACAGATGTGAAGTGTACGTAAATTTTACTAGTGGGCTCAGTTGGGATGTTTCCAAAGCAAAAAGAAGAATTAAAAAAAAATAAAACGTCTTCTCCAAACCTTTTTCTAATTGAAGTCAATTTTTTCTTTTCCTAACATGCCTGCCTAAATCCTCCTCTGGAAGGACTATTCTGTAAATGGATTTATTTTTGTTTTATTTGAACTCATTTTATGGTTTTATTTTTAGTGTTAAATGCATCACCTAGAAGCTATTGTGAGTTCTATCTCTATTTGCCACCAGAATCAAAATGATTTGTAGCAAAAATGCAGAGTAGATCTAACCTTACCAACCTTTCTTTGTTTCATGCTACATCATGAAGTCTGTTTTATTTCTGTTTTAAATTTTGCTTGACTCCAGTATGTAAATTTTCTAAAAGGAATTTTATTACAAGACATAATTCTCTGAGGGCATGTATCCCAGGGACATGTTGCTCCTGCTGAATCAGCACATGACCCAATACGTCAAAGGCACTGAGGAAAGAATTTCTAAAAATATCTCTACTAAGTTTAAGTTTTCTTAAGCAAAGTTAATAGGGGAATACTAAGAGAACTGCCTACTTCTATAGCTGGCACCTTCTATCTTTTCAAAGTCTCCCTGATACACCATTAAAGACATCATTCAGATCATTGATAATAATGGTTTTCTATTTTGGATGACATATTATGTTCCATGAACAATGTCGAACATTTTAGGTGTGTTATTATTGGATCCTTAGAACAACACCATTAGGTATGTGCTAATTTACCCTCCAGTTTTGTGTTTGCGTGTGTGCATGTTTGAGACCTAAAGAAGCTAAATATGTAGTCACATACAACACAGCTAACTGGGAGGTCTCTTCTTCGGGTGTTTATTAATCAGAATTTACAAGGACACCAGTTTTAAATACCTACTACAAAATGTTATCAAATTGTCCTTAATTTTCTGTATATAAATATGTGCATGTATTTATTTATTGTTAAGTAAAAGGATGGGAGATGTTGGAAATAGCTTGGGTTTTAGAGTCATACAGGCTTCAGTTTGAAATCTGTCTCTGTCACTTAATAGCACAGCGATTTTTAAGGAAAATTTTCTAACCTCTCTAAATCCTGTTTCTTCATCTGAAGAATGAGAGTAATGCTAACTGTATCAGGTATTTTTGTTTTTACTTAGTACTAAATACAAACATATCTAAAGCACATACCACCGTGCATATAGCAGGCTCTCAAAAGTGACATTATCATAAAAGTTAGAGAGAGCTTTTTCTTCCCAGCATTGAAGATGAATTTCAAGGATTTAGAAGTAATGAATATTTTCTAAGTATATTCAAACTTGAAGAACCAAGAAGTCTGAGAAAAGTATTGAAAGATTGGATTACTGGAGGCAAGTCCCACGGAGAAGACAAATCGACAGGCCAAGTATTGGCTAACTGGGGACACAGTGGATAAGCCACTAAGACTTTCAGATAAACTCTAAATTTCCAGTGAGGCTCCCACCAAAAAGAAAGAATACAGCAGTTACCATCTGTATCCACAATTTTTCTTTTGCCTTTATCTTTTGGTATAATTCTTAAAGGAAATTAATTTATTCAGCAAGCATTTATTAGATGACCCATATAAGTCAGGGAGACTTATGAGGGGTACTAGAAGTTTATGCCCTGAGGTCATCAAACATAATCACTTGATGTATTTGAGCCATTTAAAAGCAGAGCTGGATATAGCCATTGCCACCTAGCTAAATACGTTTCTTAGTTAGGTTCACCCAGAAGACCCTAAGGAAGATTTGAGTGCAAGTAATATATTTTGGAGTGGAAGAAATACTGATAAAGGAGTGAAGAAGTGAGACAAGGAAAGGCAGGCAGCCAATAAAGGGTATGTCATCAATATATGTAAGCAGTGTAGGTGAGCAGGGCTTAATCCTGAGGGAAACAATGAAAGCTGCCAAACACTTTGGGAGTGCCAAAGTGCTTCAGCATCCCTCAAAAATAGCCTGGGCAGAAAATGGAACAAGGTGGACTGGACACTGGATACTTAACAACAGGGCACATGGCCCCTTTCACTGTCAACAGTAGCAGGAGACTGTAGAGCCCAGTGGTCACAGTGGTAACTCTGAAGAATGGAGCTGAGAAGTTCAGGCATCAAGTGGAACTTAAGCCACTCCAGAAATACATTTTGGGGAAGGTTTTTCCAAAACCTGGATTGCTGTATTATTGAATTGCTGAAAGAGCCCTAAAACCAAGGTTATCATGCTAAGCCCTTTGGCATTTATGAAGCAATTTCACACATATGATCTCACTAAATTTAAAATAATCGAAACTTCCTTGGAAGAGAGAGGAAGTCCACCTAGTTTCCTTTGCCATATCCTTGAGCATAATTACTTAAATTGCATTTGGGTATAGACAGGATAAGTTTAGTTTATATCCTCAAGAAGGCCATGAACATGTCTACCATGTGTAATACAAATTCCTTTTACTGCATGTGCAATCTACTTTACGCTGATGGTTGACTGATTCCAATACCCAAAATAAGTATTCCTGGAAGATGTATTAACTCCTATATGGTAAAATGTGGCTAAGGATTTTTGTTTCTTTGTCAAGAATAGCCAGTCTGTAAATTTGCAGAACAAGGATACCTACCATGGTAGGTTGAATTATGTACCCCAGGAAAAAATATAACCCAACACGTTCTTAATCCTAATTCATCCCTATTGTGTGAACCCACTGTAAGTACGACCTTTTGCAGATATTATTTTTAGCTAAGGTGTGGCACAACTGAATGAAGTTGGGCTATAATCCTATTATTGTAGGCTTTATGAAGAAATAGCCATGTGGAGGAGCAGAGATGGAAATTAGCAGAACCTGGAGGAGAAAGGAGAAGACACTGCCATGTACATTGCCATGTGATTGGAAAACCAAGGATCAAAGATTGCTAGCAGCCAGCCCAGAACTTCCCAATCTTTTGAGAGAAATGTTGTCTTGCTGATGCCTCAATTTTGGATTTCTAGACTCAAAACCGCCAGTCAAAAAATTCCCATTGTTTAAGCCAAACCATTTCATGGTATTTGTGATTGTGGCTGGGAAACTAATATACCAACCCAAGTAAGGAAACTAAATTCTCTTAGGAGATAATTGGCTTTAAAAGGCTCAGTTCAAATCCTGAAAATTTTGGCTTATTTTATTTAGACTCACTATATCTTAATCATTTCAGAAATTACTTGCATGGTTCATGCATTACCTTGAAATTTACCCCAGTTTACTTATGGTTAGGTTGTCATTACCATGAAACAGGAATTTGAAGGTCCACATTTCTAAACTGCTACTTTGCCAAATAGCCATACCATGTAACACAACTCAAATCTCAATGCCAAATTTAAAAAAGAATGTTTTTGTCATAGGAAATAGGCACATATATGTTAAAGTAGTACATTATATTTTTACTAAGCTATGATATAACCAATGCATAAAATCATTTTAACACATAAAACAATATGCGTCAATGTGAGGTTCAAAGTTATATTTAGCAGGTAATGACCACTGAAGAAACTATAATGCTGAGGAAACATTTTTCTCTAAAAAGTCAAGAGATTTCCTAAAGGTACTTGTGTCATCCCAGAAGTATGATAGCTTAATTTAGAAATATAAGCAGCTTTTTAATTATTCTCAGAAGATAGATAATTTCAGCCTTTATAACTTAACCACATTTTCAAACTATCAAATTTATAAACTGTTTTGGGTAGAGGAAAGAAGAATCTGTAATAAATATTTACCTGGTCATTACGCACTATCATATGCCTAATGAATTCTGGCATGATGTAGTTGAAAGAGCAAAATATTTGATAGCAAATAAAGCTGTGTTCTAATTTCACATCCATTGATCTTAAAGTTATCTCTAATAATTTTGTGATGTGTTTATAAATAAACAAGCAAATAAATAATGAATAAATGATACATAAATTTTATATTGGGTACAATTATTACCTTTGGCTTATTTAGGTGAAAAGTGGGGGTAGAAAAATCTTACCTCACAGGGTTATTGAGGAAAAAAAAACTAGTACTTTGATCATCACATCAGAGGAGATTAATATGTTATTTCCTTCCTTCTATCCTTCCTTCCTTCCTTTTTTTTTCCTGTTTATCTGCACACTCATTTAAACATCTCATTCCCACTATCTTTTCAGCATCCCTCCTGGAATTGCCTCCCCAAATACCAAGTTGTTTTTCCTCCTTCCCCTTATCCCATTCATTCCTATGAACAGAAGTTCCATTTTTCCTTATTTTTATTTTACTTGAAGGTTTTTTCCTTCTCTGGTAGAAGCAGAATGGATATGATTGTCATATCCTATTGTTGAAGTAGATTGAATGTAAGTAATGGTGAAGATACAGATGTATTAGTTTACTTTAAAAATATTTCTGAGTATCAAATTCCCTATTAATCACTGTCTACTGAATGAAAAGTAGCAGTTAATTTCACTTTCTTCTCTTTTATTTTCTTTTTCTCCCTATGAACAGAGAGAAGTTTTTTTGAACAAAGCATAGTTCTGCTCAATAAAAAACTGTTGGAATTGCTAAAGAGACATCTACTTAAAAGGGAATTATTAAGGAGAGAACTTGACTCAATATTTCAAATCTTTAGTAGGTGATATTGATTTTTTCTTCATGTATTTCTACAATTGAAAAAAATAGCCATGTAATGATCACTTTTCATTATGCTGAAAAAGCACATGGATTGCAGAGTTAAGCTTTGGCCCATTAAGGTATCAATACCAGCATTTAACCTGCACATAATTGCAGAAGTGAAGTTGAATCACAAGTGGCTAGATTCTGGATAATGGCCACTCATTTACCAATGAAGTTACTGATATCCACTTAGCATACAGAATTCTAATTTTGAGAACTGTATTTTTAAACTGTCAGGATGTCAAAAGTGAAAAGCAATGAATATTGAAAGAAAACTGAATATTATTCATAGCAGATTTACCCAGACTGCTATGCATTTTTCAAGGATCTCCTTTTACATATAGGTTGAATCACACGAGATTTGATTTGTGTGAATCAAAAAGATAAAAATCTTAGAAATTTAATTTGGTTCAGTGTGACATGAAATGGTCTTGCAGGTCTTTTTGTGGAGCTATGCCATGAGAGCAACCATTCCTTCAGGATTTAATGGATATTTTACAAAATTTTAGGCTACTGTATTAATCCTCACATTAGTGTTCCTTCACTCTTGCAAAAGATATTTATTAGGTGGCCTATCATTTGCAAGACATAGTACTGTAGATTTAGGTCATGCTATTGAAGAGAACAGCCAATATCTTTATCAACTTTACAATCTAGTATGTGACACATACAATAAATGAAATAAGTAACATATATGTACAGTATTTTAAACAGTACTAAATGCTAAGTACAAAAATATATAGTAGAGATGGAAGACACTTTGTGAGGAGGAGAGGTTGTGATTCAAAGCAAGTGCTATGGGATCTTTTCAGAAAAAAATAGTCTTGAAAGAAGTGAAGGACAAGTAATGCAAACGTCTTTAGAAAATTCTTTGTGGCAGAAGGAAAAACAAGCATGAACATCCTGGGGCAAGAGGGTACCTGTTGTGAGGAGGTCAGTGTCGCTAGAATACATGAGCCAAATGGAGAGTAGGAGATAGAAATCAGAAAAATGATGGCATCATGTTAAGAAGGGTCTCTTGAATCAGAGTAAGAATTTTAGCTTTTAATTCAAATGAGATGGAAAGTCATGGGAGGTTCTGAGCAAATAAGTACCATTATTTATTTCCTAACACTCTACTGGGTTGGGGATAGATTTAGAAGCAGGAATAGGGATAAAGGAAGACAAGTTAGGAAGCTAATGTAATTATGTTGGCAAGATATTTGTTGAGACAGAATGGGGTACCATGGAAGATAAGGAAAGGGGTTGTGCATTAGGTTAAATAGTGTCTTGATTTGCCAGGGTCTCTATGAAAAATATCACAGGCTTGCTGTCTTAAACAAAAGGAATTTATAGTTTCACAGTTTTGGAGGTCAGAAGTCCAAAAGCAAGGTGTTAGCAGGCCTTGCTTTCTCTGAAGCCTGTAGAATCCTGGTGGTGGCTGAACATAAATCCTCTGTCCCATGGAGTTCTGTCTCCTTCTATCTCTTCCTTACTCCTACTACCAAGTCCAAATTTTCCTTGCTTTTGAGTACTACAGTCATATTGGATGAAGACACACCCTGATTTGGTTTGGCCTTATGTTAATAGAATGTCCAAAGAGCCCATTTACAAATGAGTTCATGCTCACAGAACCATGGGCTAGGACTTGAACATTTCTTTGAGGGGCACATGATCCAATCCTCAATAGTATCCCCCAGAAATTCTTGTCCATCCAGAATACGTGAATGTGACCTTATCTGGAAATAGGGTCTTTGCAGATGTAATCAAGTTAAGATATGGTTATATGGGATTAGGGTGGGCAATAAATCCAATATGACTGGTATCCTTATAAGAAAAGAGAAATTTGTACACAGACACACAGAGAAAAACAGGAAGAATGCCATATGATGATGGAAACAATTATTGGGTTGATGTGTCTGCAAGCCAATGGATGTCAAGAATCGCCAGCAACTACCAGCAGCTAGAAGAGACAAGAACATATTCTTCTCTAGAACCTTTGGAAGGAGCGTGGTCCTCTTGACACCTTCCTGACTTCCAGCCTCTAGAACTGCAAGAAAATAAATTTTGGTTGTTTCCAGCCACTCAGTTTGTGGTTCTTTGTTAGAGTAGCTCTATGAAATTAACAAAAGTTTGATTCTGGATATATTTTACAGGGAGAGCTGATAGTATTTTCTGAAAGTTAGGAGATGAGTATGGGTATAAAAGAAACATCAAGAATGATTCCAAGAATTTTGGTCTGAATAGGAGGAAGGATAAAATTGCTATTAATGTTTTGGAGAAGACCATGGGAAGGGCAAGTTTTTTACAGAAGGAATATCAGAAATTCATTTGTGGACATGCTACATTTGAGAGGCCAGGTAGTTATCAAATGTCAAGTAGCATATCAGTTAGGAGTCACCAGTAAGAGTGATGTAGAAGAGGGGGTTTATTATGGAGATTATACCTTCTGAAATTGTGGGAGTTGATGAAGAATTCTATGAAAGGCTATTACTTTGCATCTGGTGTTGGGCTTGAAATCACTGTTGGACAGTAAGACGCAGAGTTGGGTAGAAAACAGAAAGTGAAATAGAGCTAGTAGTATGAATAACCCCCCTACCCCAAAATAAAACAGAACAGCCTGTAAAGACAAAATGGAAACTATGAGGACAAACTGGAACATGTTTTTATCTTCTCTGCTCTAACCTTGATGATGAGTGTTGGCCTACAGAAGAAGCTGGATCCCTTTGCTATAGAGAAGCACAATGTGGTTGGCCCCAAACCAGAGTAGTTAAAAGAGAAAATACAATGGCATCCAGGGAGGATTGGCGACGGCAACCTTCCTCATCAACAACGTGAGCCAGCAGATCAGCAACAAAGTGCATGAGCTGCAGCATCCCGGGCACCCTGCATCATCATTCAGTGCTTAATGGCCACTGGTTTGCCTCCGAATCTCAAATTTCTATGTGGTCGAACCTAACCTGGAAATAGTCAGGGAAGAGAATTGTTGGAAATAGTATCCTAGCTTAGCCAAGTTGGAACACTACAAACCATCATACATAGGCAATTATATAGTGTGCCTGGAATTTGGTTAGGAGGAAGGGCTTAAAGTAAACATCTGAAACTATTAATTTAGAGATGGTACTCAAAATCAACTGAATGGATTATGCCACCTAAGGTATGCAAGTAGGCAGAAGATAAAAAATGTTTCAAGAGTTAAGCCCTAGGCACTCCATATTTTAGAGGAGGAACCAGCCAAGGGCACTGAGAAGAAACAGAGTGAAAGGAAAGTCAAGTGAATATGAGATCCTAAAAGTAAAGCAAAGAGAGAATGATTCAAGTAAGAAAATGTGATTATTTCTCCTTTTTCCCATTCTTATTTAATTCCCCTGTTGGAAAAGAAACTTCAGGTTTTCATCTAAATTATTTACCCAGACATAATAAAGACTGTAGGATTTTACCAGTTCTTTAGGTGTCATTAGATAACAGAATCATCTGAAATACTTTTTTGTTTTTTACAAATGATAATCATATTTATTAAGGAAACAACAATTCACTATCTCTCCCATAGCAGAATTTTACAGACTAGAGAACAATGTGAAGGCAATTATATTTTCAATTATATACATAGCATTCAGTTATAATAATACATAGAGTACTTATTCTATAACTTGAAAGTTATTGAAGTTTATGACTTTCTACTATAAACATAAGTGCTATTAAAAGTTACAAATTGTTTGGTGATAATTTTGATAATCTCTTGAGCAACAGCTCTCTGCAAGAACACAGCAATGGTGTGCAGCTCAGCCATTCCTTATTTTCATGGACATAATCATCTTTCACCGTCATGGATAATCACATTCCTGAAGGAGGTCAATGAGACAAGACTTCAACTTTCTGATATTTTCTTCACCTTGATAGTTAGATACTAGTTGATATCTATTATGTTGTTTATAAAATCTTTCTACAACCCATAACATTAAATACAATAATATCTCATTATCTGAATGTCTGTAATGCAAATAATTTCATCCTTATTCATTGCAGAGTGATTTTAATTCTTTCTCTGAAATGGACTCTGGTGTCTGGCTTATGGACTGCAGCGAACTGGCAACACGATTACTCACAGGAGCAGCATCTACTTTGCATTTTTACGTGGTAATTATTTTACAGTGTTATAAATTTGACAATGTATCAGGCATTGTGCTTAAAACAGGTAAATTTCTTTGACTGTCCTTTGCAATGAACTCTTTCTAAAGGACAAGCTAAAATCCAAAATGATGGCATCTGTTTGATGATATTTACACTGTGGTCATCATTAAATATAACTTCAAAACTGTTTGGGATCCTGGTTATATTTTAGTTCCATGTTCATACTGTCAATAGCTTTTTCAAAATTCTCTTCATCTTCTAGAATCCAATTTTATTCTTTAGAATTACTCATCTAATAAAATTTATGAAATCCTCTATATTTACCTGTTTTAGGTATGCATCCGTTTCTTCCACTATACTTAAATGCTATTTATTTAGTTATGTCCACAATCCATGGACTGTGGCTATGGCCAGTCTTTTGCATCCATATGAACCAAGTCATAAAATTAAAAATGTTTTCTCAACTCAGGAAATGACAGCAAAGTATACTCAAGGTGATATTCTAAAATTGGATGTTATTTGATAATGATCTCCGTATAACCAACTAGTCTGTATTACCTCACAGATTAAAAAGAGAGATTTTGGGAAGTCCTGAGAATGTCTGCTAAAAGCAGCAACTCAGGAAGCCAGGTTGCACCATAATAGTGAACCTAAAGAAAAATGAAACATTATTGCCTAGAAGGTTTTCTAGAATCTTTTACACGAAACTTCCAGTGACATCATTATTTAATTCTTGTAAGAATCCCACGGCAGCTTGCACTCCGATCTTGGTGATACTATTTTCTCTGCAGGAAAAATTAAATTGCATCCAGCATCTTTTCTGCTGCCCCGATTTTCATAAAAAATTGTAAATGAGCCAATACCTGGTGATAATACATTTTAAAGAATTTCATTTCCTGTGGCTGTTACATTTATCAGGCAGACATTAGTGGACTTTAAAGGCTCTTGCCTGTGATTACTCCACAACCTAAACTTCTAGTCACATTTCTGCTCCTTTAGTAGCTTCCACAAGGTGGCAAAGCTATGCCTGCCCCCCAGAGAAACACATGCCAGAAATGCCCTTCTATGTGAGAAGCAGTCTAATGTGGTAGTTGGAGCAAGGATTTGGCAACTGAATGCTTGTGTTCAAAACCAAGCTCCTCCCTTCCTACCTATATGACTTTGGCCAAGGTTTTTAAATTCTTTGTCATTCAGTTGCCCATCTTGAAAATAGAAATAATAACAATAAAAATAGTATCTGCTTTGAGGAGCACATGCAGTAAGTACTGCATGTAAAGCACTTAACACCAAGCCATGAACATAGTAAAGAACTGATACTATTATTATATTTTGGACTATTCCAACTTATACCTTGTGTAAGTTCCAGTTTGCTTATTTCTGTTTTGTGAAATTTACTCTTTCCTCCCTTACTTCCAGGAGAACAGTGTCAATCTTCTACTTTCTGTAGATTAATATAATACTGTAGAACTGGCAGAGGATTGGCATTATACAACTGTCTAGCCCATCAGACTATGATCCTTTCTTGAGGTTATGGGTCAAGCCTTACTTCTATATTCCCATTTTTTTTTGTTCTTGTAGAATCTGGCATATGATGATAAATATATTAAATACACAAACGAAAGGTAGAGTCGAGTGGGCTTTGTCAGAAAATATCCCAGGGGAATCAGGAGGAAATACTGCACCCAAATTCTGGATGATGTATGGTCCCTAAGGGCTTATTGGGAGAATTATTTTTTCCCCTCAAGCATATGAATGCTCTCTTTCCTAGTATTTGGAAATGAATATGAAATGGAGAAGAACTCTTTTTCTTTACATTTACTTTTGAAGAAATTCCTTCCCAATTCAAACTAACTGATGTCTTTATTGATTGACCCAAAAAGCTAAAATGATTTGTTAAGCAAAAAGTCTCAGATGGCTTGTGGCAATTACAGCTCAGCACACTCAGTTGGAAAGACATGTACTGAAAAATGTCAGATTTTCTGCACTAGACTTACAGCTATACTTTGGGGCACAGCATTAATTATTATTCAGCAATCTTTTCTGAACTGCAATGTGATGGTTAGGTTTATGTGTCAACTTGGCCAAGTGATGGTGTCCAGGTGTCTGGTCAAGCAAGCACTGTCTTAACCATTATTGAAAGACATTTGTGGTTGGTTAATAAGCCAGAAGGCTGATTTATTAAATCACCAGTCAATTGATGGCAGCTGTGATTGATTATATCAACAGAGGGTGTGTCTTCCGCAATGAGAGAATTCAGTCAGCAGGATTTAATCTGATGAGTTGAAGACTTCTAAGGGAGAGAGAGAGAACCTTCACTTCTTCTTCGGCTAGCCAATGAAGCATTTCCTGAGGAGTTCATCAAACTCCTTCATCCGAGTTGCCAGTTTGCTGCCCACCCTACAGAATTTGGACTTGTGCATTCCCACAGTTGTGTGAGACACTTTTATAAAATCTTTTATTTACAGATAACTCTTATTGATTCTGTTTCCCTAGAGAACCCTAACTAATACAGTTGTCAACTCTCTGTACTAGTGTCATACCTTAGAAGTATATCATACAAGCACCTATCTATATTCATAGTGCTGACCTGTGGGATACATACCTGCAAACAACCCCTTTCAATCTTATTTGCCTTCAGTACAGCTCTGATACCTATAGAGTTGAGTTTGAAATTTTAAATCCTTTAAAATGACTGATTTTTAATATTCTGTATTATTTCTTACATTTTCTATCACAGTATAGATGTTATTAAATTTATTGTATTATTTAAGAATAAAAGGCTCATATATTTAGAGCAATCATTTGACAGTTGTAGCTGATCATTTTTCTTATAACACACAGTAATTGAAGCCATCTTGGAGTGAAGTACCTTATGCAGGGCTGTGGTAGAACCAATGGCCTGAGTAGTCAGAGACTGGAGTGCTAGTTCTAACACTGACCAACTGACTTTGTGACTGTGGGCAAGTCATGATCTCTCTGGCATTCATTTTTAACTCGGTAAAAATTAAAGGATAGAAGAAGAAGCTACCAGGGTCCCTTCCAGTCCTAAAATACTTGGATTCTAGGGCATGGTCTCTTTTGTCTAATTGCTTTCTCTTTACACTCCCTAGTATCACATGAAAACTACACAGGGTGTAACTGAAAAAACACCACTAACCCCAATTCTTCAGGACAGTTTGCAGCATACAGTGCCTGGGTTACTGCTGGGGTCTAGAAATTCTGCACTAATAAAAAAGCACCTCACACTGACCTGCATTGTTCTCCTGCATTTCAACTTCACCACATTTTCATGATTCTTAGCCTTGAGCTGTATATTGTATCTGGTTCATCACCAGGTAGAAAAGTTTTCAGTTCTCTTCTTATTTTGATGCAATAACCAAGGAAATCAATTGTGGAAAATAAGGTCAGAAAAGTGAAAGGGAGGAGGAAGGGCACAAATAGTTAAAATAGGCAGGACACGTCACAAATAGCATCTCTTAAATCCTCACAAAGAGTTACTATCCTTATTTTACAGATAAAAGCACTAAGACTGAGAAAAGTTGATTAATTTACCCAATATGACACATTTGTGGCAGTAAATGGCAATTTAAAGTTAGGCTTGATTCCAAAGGCCTACCACTAACCACTACACTTCTCCTCTGTGAAATCTTCTTTGACCCTTCCAGCTCAGGCTTACCTTTCCCTTCTCTAAACTCCCGTTTAACTTTCAACCCCTTCACCCACGTTTGTCTTATCTCCTAAGTTACACTGTAAGTAGAGATTCTGTGTATGTGTATGTGTATTTTAAACTTCAAAGTAAGCAGCTGCAGCCTAGAGAGACATTTTGGAGATGGCCGTTGAAAACATAATTTTGCTGATGCTTTGGAGATACTAGCCCAGAGTTTGCTCCAGAGAAGCTAAGAGAGGGCAAAATTCCCCAAGAGCAACATTTTGAAGAATGCATGGGAGCTGGAATGCAAACCGGGATCAGCAGATGCCAGCCACATGCCTTCTCAGCTAACAGAGGTTTTCCGGATGCCACCGGCCTTCCTTCGCTGAAGGTATACTTGTGCTGATGCCTTACTTTGGACATTTTCATGGCTTTCAGACTGTCAATTAACCCCCTTTATGAAAGCCAATCCATTTCTGGTATTTTGCATAATGGCAGCATTAGCAAACTGGAACACACATTGATTTCATAACTTGTGAACTGGAAAGTAAACATTTGTGCTTTATCTAAAAATTAAATTAAATTAAATGTAAACTGTAGATGTATTCATGTCCTTAAATAGAGTCCAACATACACATTTTTCTATTAACATGAAAACATTGATAGGTCTCTATTATTATTTTTATAATTTTATTACAAATTCTCAATTACAAAATAAAAGTAAAAAATTGTGAAAAGACATCAATTTCTGATTCTCAAAGATAATGTTGCTTTTATTTTTCTGGAAGCATTTTCTCTACTGTCATTCACACATGTTGAAAAGAATTTTTAGAATCATCTCAGATGATAATCAGAAGATTTAATCAGGAGTTTACCTTCAGGCATTTTTGAGAACATTGGATTCTTAGCATCTTTATATTTCTCCTTAGTGCATAAATTTAACAGATCATCTTTATTATTGTTTTCCTCAATAATATTCATTGTCCAGTACAAAGTTACCATGCGCATTAGCAATGAGTATAGAGAATTTCTTCTTTGATGGCTTCTAAGAGAGCTTGTTTTTTTCCTGATCAGCATTCAGCAGTTTTAAACAACCACCAGTCTCTTAAATAAAGACACATGAGGTTTTATTCAGCTTCCAGCTGATTCAGCCTCCATTCAGTGCAGGGAATTACCCTTTGAGACTTCCAACATATCTCTTATTTTATTCATTTCAATGTGCATTATTGCAACCAAAGAGTTAGGGTTTAGGGGATGATTATGATTACTTAATCATTATATAGATACTCCTTTTTACTTTCTAGTACATTAGAATAGGCAGAGGGAAATACCTGAAATCTCCGAACTGTAATCCAGTTGCCCTGATCCCTGATAATGGCTGTAGAACTATATAGCCTTCATCTTGTGCCCTTATGCTTGTAAAACCTTTGTGACTGACCCTCACTTGTACCCCTTTATCCATTTTTTCCACTTGAGAGTCTTATGATACCTAAAGACATCCCGTAATGTTTATTAATGAAGGGCCTTGAGTCAGCTCAGAATTAACCCACCCTAATTCCAAGGCTGTCTTGATAGACAAAGCTGGATCTAACCAATTTTCCTGACATGCACAGTAGCTTAAATTTTAACCTATAAGTAACCTGAAACTCATTATAATACTGAAAATAATGACCATCATCATATTAAGGCCACCATGTTCTTACATACATTCTGTAGCTAACAATGTAATCAATGTGTGCATGCTCAAAAATTAGATCATCTCTAACCTTGTCATCTCAAGCCACTGTGCTCTTATCTTAAAACCTGCCCATCTTTTGATGCTATAAAACCATCAGAGTTACTGCAGTTTGGGGATATAGAGTTTTAGGCCAATAGGCTGTCTTATCTCCTGCTTTGTGCCAAGCAATAAACTCTTTCTCTCTTTGAAAGTGTCTCAGGAATTGGTCATTTGAGCATATCAGGCAGGGAAAGAACCTACCACTTCTGATTGGTATCATTATCAACAGGTATTGGCAAAAAGCCCCTTATAAGGAGGGGAAAGAAAGTATTACCACTGTTTCTGTCCGAAACTGAATTTCAAATAGAGCCACAGGATATAGACCAGTTGTAAGTAAACATTTTAACAGCTGTGCTTGTGCTATATAGGGAAAGGATATTTGTTTTCCTACAAACAGGATGGTGCAGATGTTAAATTCTG
The DNA here is from genome assembly GCF_015220235.1 of Choloepus didactylus. Classification (NCBI taxonomy): domain Eukaryota; kingdom Metazoa; phylum Chordata; class Mammalia; order Pilosa; family Megalonychidae; genus Choloepus; species Choloepus didactylus. Next base: position 54,449,168 of record NC_051312.1, read on the forward strand.
CATTCTTTAGAGGGGTTGGATTTATACTGGAGTATCTGTCTTTTCTCTCCAGATCTATCTAATAATGATGATATATAATTATGGGCCTGATTCTGCCATTATTAAGTGGATGGCAATGGATAAGTTACTTAAATTTTCTGAGCTAAAATGACAAGATTTTCTTAATCTTAATCTTAATCATCCTTAACCGATCTATTTCTTGTGAGAATTAAAGATAATTTTATGAAGCCCTGAGCACCACACAGAGCCCACAGTACATAAAATCCAAACAGCAAAAATCCAAAAATCCAAATTTACATAGCAACTTAGACTTAAATTGAAATAATAATAATAATAATAATAATAATAATATAAGCTGACACAGTCAGTTAAAAGAATGTGCTGTGAAGACAGATCTGGATTCAAGTTTTGCTGCATTGTTTAGTACCTTGGGAATAAGATTGACAAAATTCTATTAAAAGGGGGATAAATAATAGCATTAGTTCCTAAGTGTTCTAGTCAATTATTTTTATATAATAAACTACCTTAAAACAATGGATCAAAAACAATGACAATATTTCTTTAGCTTACAAATCTGCAATTTGGGAAAGGCTTGACTTGGCAGAGGCACCTTGTCTGTTCTACTCAGGTTTCTCTGGAGGACCTGTAGGCTGGGGGCTGAAATTATTTGAAGGCTTCTGTTCTTGGTTGAGCTCTCTTGGTCAGGATTGGTTTCTGGGTGAGGTTGGCGTTTAGCTGGGGCCTCAGCTGAGACTGGTCTAGAGGTATTCTCACCATAGAACCTAGGTTTCCTCTCCTCAAGGCAGATGGCTTTTAAGGGCAATTATCCTGAGAGTGATTGAGGTGTAAGCCGTATCACTTTTTATGACCTCACCTTGTCAGTGCACAGTGTCACATCCCCCTCTGCATTCTATTCATCAAGGTGGTTACAATGCCCAGCCCAGGTCTGAGGTGTCTACGTGGAGGGGGAGAGATGTGGACATGCGGGCGAGTAAACTTCTCCTCTATGGGAGACTGGCAATATTTCAGAGAAACATGAGGAAACTGATATTTTTAGGCTATTTTTAGAAAAAAATCTGAACTTTTTTGTGGCCATATTTTGTGGCCAAATATCAATGAAGATATTTATAATAAACACTAAACCCATATCCAATATATTATGACAACTAAGATATTCCAGATCATGTGCTAGGAAATTTCCATATAAAATATTAATCCTCATAGTACCTTGAAAAGTAATTAATATCTCCAATTTACAAATGAGGAAAAATTCACAGTAATGTTAAACAATACGGTAAAAATTAAATAGCTAAGAAATGGTAGATTCAGAATTTGAAGTTAAGGTTTTTTTCTCAGATAATAAAACACAAATATTTCAATTCAAGTGTTAATGATTTATTAATAAGGGCTTCTGAGAAATAAATGCCACCTCTCCAAAATCTCCGAAGATAGAATGCATCACTGAGAAATAATGAATTTGTTTTGGAAAAGCTGTGTGCTCAACCTTTCTGTTTTAGGTGTTCACTTTTTATTATGGATGCAAACTATTTTGTGACTTCCTGCTACCTATTAACTAAGTAATTAACTTTCTTGCTCCCTAAAAGAGTTAAAACAACATGGTCTAAATATCACTGCACGCAGGGTCAGATGGTGTAGATTTGAATACTGGCAAAACTACTGATGAAGAGTAGTGGGGGTGAAGGGCATCGGTTCTTGAAAACATCACAGAGAAGCACAACCATGCAGACTTCTTTCCATATAAATAAAATAATCCCCCTCTGTTTAAAGTAAAGGGCTACCATAACAAATTACCACAAACTGGGTGGCTTAAAACAACAGAAATTAATTCTTTTATAGTTCTGGTGTTGGCTTTCCATTTCTTACAAATGAATACATTTTATAGCACAACACAACCTCTATTTCCTCAGTCACAACTCAAAGGATATTACAAATGTTAAGTAAATCAGCCTGCTCCCCTTCCAGTTAGCAGGGTCCCATGGTCTGTGGCAGTGGTTAGCAAACTATAGCCCATGAGCTGCCAACCTGTTTTTTGTAAATAAACTTTTATTTGAACAAAACCGCACTCATTTGTTTACATATTTGAGGCTTGCACAAACGTGGCAGAAAGTTCCTCCTTAAATCTTGTACCCTACATACCTCACTTGCCTTGTTTGCCCTATTCCTGGCCTTGCAGGGAAGAGCTGGTATTAGTCCCACCAGCTGTTTCTTTTCCTGCTACTAGAACAGAGGAGGCTTCATGTTCCAGATGGGGCAATACAGTTGTCAAAATGGTTTTGCCTCTATTAGCATAGTAGCCTTGTAACTACGTAGAGCAGACACGCCTGCCCAACCCACAGTGAACATACAGCCTGAGCTGGACATGAACCCTGTTGTATTCATGTATTTCATTACCTGGCCAATCCCAACTAATACAGGTTTCCTCCAGTCTGCCAATTCTATTGACCTATTATAAGATAAACATATGTCTATAAGAACTTGATTTCTCATATGTTCCAAAGTATAGCTATTAAGTCAATGATTTATTATTATATGATTAGGTGTTACAGAGAATTTACATGTTAAAACAAGCAGATTTGCTCAAAGTATTCACTGCCTATAGAGGTATTTAAGGAATTTAATACTTAAAACAGTATTTAAGAAATTTGGGATATCCATTAATTTTACTACTTTGGCTATGTTACTCAGGCTTATAGACTGAATCATTTTTGTGATTTTGTTACTATTATTATTATTATTTTAATTAAACTATCTTGACAATCTCAAAGGTGACTAAAGTTTGTTTATAATGATAGTAAATCAGGACAGAATATGCATATAATTTATTTCATGCCTATTAAGGCCACTCTAGGAGTAATTGTTTTGGGGTGGTATTTCTGCCATAGTTCAGATAAAAATTCCTTATTCAGTGGAGTGGGAACACGAAAATAAAGGCTGGTGCATTAGATTCCTATTGCTGCGATAACAAATTACTACAAACTTTGTGAGTTAAAACAGCACAAATGCATCAGAGTTCTGGAGGTCATAGGTCCAAAATGAGCCTTATGGGACTAAAATAACAGTGTCCATAGAATTATCTTCCTTTTGGATGCTCTAGAAAATGATCCAGTTCCTTGCTTTTCCAGCTTTTTTGCCTTCTTTCACTGTCAAATTGTATCATGCCAACTTCTGCTTCTGTCATCTCACCACCTCGTTCCCTTCCTGCCTTCCTATTATAGGATCCTTGGGATTACATTGGGACAACTCTGATAAAGTGGAATAATCTTCACATCCCAAGAAACAAGGTAATCACATCTGGAAAGACCATTTTGCCAGATAAATTAGCATATTCACAGGTTCTGGGGATTAGGACATGGGCATGTTGGGGTGGGGGCATCATTCTATCTACCACAGTCAGTAAATTAAAAATTCACAGTTTACAACTTTCTTAGTCATTTCATTGGGCACCGTATGTGTCTTAAATGCTGTCAATCTTGAGTTTCAATTTTCCACCAAAGAAAGGAGATTAAAGGTTTTATTCCCTTAGTTGTTCTCTCTGTATTTTGTAATTTTTAGGTTAGTTTAAAATATATATTTATTTCTCTCAGCATGCTTTTTTGGCAAAATATCCTTGTTTTGAGCTTGGAATTTGTTTGGTTTTAAAAACCATTTTCTTGATGAGACCATTCACACACTGTGCTTGCCATTTAATTCAAAGATGCATCCAAATAGCGTTTCTTATAATTTTCTGATGTCATTCATTTGCTATTATTTTATTACAAAACACTAAAAGGGATTATTATTAATTCATTACCTATAGGTGCCATGCCTTTTAGACAATTTATCACATAAAATTTTCTCAGTAATTCTAGAGGTTTAGGTTTATTGTTCCTATTACAGATTAGGAAATTGAGGCTCAGAGATAAGTAATTTTTCCAAGGGTTTCAAGCATATTTCTCTCAGTTCTGCTTACCTCAAATCTTTTTGTTATATCATTCTGTGTCTTGAAATACAACTCAACAAATAGAAAGATCTTTTCATCCAGCATACACTATTGCTATTCTTTTAGGCATAAAATAATAGATGCTGTCCAAAACGAGACTGTTCTGGTGAGCAAGTTATGTGTGTCTTGTGTAGATGTACACAACTGAAGAAAAAGAGCATGAAATAAAAATTAAACTTGTGCTCTCATCAGTTTGACTCCATTCAGACTCTTTTATCCTTTGGTCTCCAGTAAGTGATTAGTGACCCAGCCCTCCCATCCTGATAGACTATGATGCGCAATATCCCAGGTGTGTCTGCTGAATGACCTGATCTGAGCAAAACCCATCAATGCTTGCAATAGCAATATAAATTTATTCTTGCAATATATTCTCTTTCTGGTGCTTCCTGGAGGATTTTGATTCTGTCCTAAGAAAGGTGTCCTATAAATAGTAAGAAAACCCAGAAACATATAGAAGTTTAGTCAGACATTTTTTTTTGTCTGATTCGTCTTTTTAGGGAAAATGTTACATTTAGGGGAAAATGTATCAAAGAACCCTAAGAATTGACTGTATGATTTTGGGAAATAAAAAGTTGAGTTACTGCAACATTTTCTCTGCTTATGTCCACCTTAGACTGAGCAAATAAGACTTGCTGAAGAGAGCCAGGAAGTGTGAGATTCATATTTTTTTTGAGCCTGCAGCCCATGATCCAGATCTGTGTCCTCAATAAAGGTAGTATTGTAAAACACTGTAAAAATATCATTGTTCTGGAAATGATATTAGCAAGTTCATCACAGTCCATTAATCTGGTTGTTTATCATGTTCCAAAGAGGCCACTTGGCATATACTGCTTACTATTTTCATGTAATAAGGACACATCTTCTAGGTTCCTACTGCAAATGTGGATAAAAAATTTCATTAGTGTTTCCTTGCTATTAGCAGATTAGATACCCTTATGAATTGAAGTTTTATAAAAATGGGAGGCATGGGCCAGGTGGTAATCAAATAAAAATATTTAGACACTAGGCTGGTAAATTCCTCAGGTTCTAGTGGCTGACACATAGTTTTCTAAAATAGCACTGGTTCCATTCCATTCAACAGATTGACAGACTAGACTTCCTATCAGTGGGAAAGTTTTCAAAAAATCTTTCCAAGTATATTGACAATATGGATGAGCAGCTGTCTTACAGTTTTGTGATGCTCAGGTTCTTGGTTTCTAGAAGGCAGACACCACAAGTGGTTACCTGTCAGGCAGGTTCAGGTGGAAGAATTTCCTTTAACTTTATGGAAATAGATAATTAAATAGGGAGTGGTAAAATATTGAGCACATTTTTTTTCTCTATACCATAGCTTGCAAGTGGATTTTTAGTAATGGGAATAGTCCTTTGATCTTAACATATTATAAATTCCTCTGGGTTTAATAAGCAGTGTCCTAGAAAGAGGAGAGTTTGGACAGGAGGGAACAGCTGTTTCAGAACTCAAAATTATTTTGTGATAAAAGGATAAATTTGGTCACTTTTTAGGAAATAACACAGAACTCTAAAAAAATAAATTTCTTTCAAAAAGTATGAGAAATTTGGAGAAAGCATATTAAAAATTGAGGAAAAGTTTGAATTTTTGTTCATTAGTTTCATTCTTCAAATATTTACCAAGTATTGGCTATATATCATGCTCTGCATTAAACAATGAGCTAGTGTACCATCCAATAGTCTATCAGGTCTTTATAAGTTCTACTTTTCCTTTCACTTGAATGTAAAAATCATTTCCACACAGAAGCCTGCTAAGAGAAGCCTCGTACTCAGTTTGATCCTCATGACAAATATTCTTATACCTACCTTTATGAGTAATCATTTATCTCATTATCATTATTTACTTATCATGTTTGTCTTTTCCAACTATCTCTAAGCTTTGAGAAATCAGGAACCTATATGTTTTCTTTATGGACCAATCTCTAGTTTGTTATTGACTAGCAAATAATGGGAGTTCAATAGTGTCAAATATGAGTGACATACATGAAAATAGTGAAAAATAAAATAGCAATATATAACATATATACAGTATACAGTATATAGTAGGATCACATAGCTTGGGTAAATCTTAGTAAATAGAAATGTCACGAAAATCTTCATAGAGGAGAAGAAATAAGATAAAATTTACTTTTTGAGGAAGATAACTGAAGGTGAGTGTGCCGGTTTAGATATATTATGTCCCCAGAAAAAGCCATATTCTTTTAATACAATCTTGTGGGAACAGACATATTAATGTTGATTAGGCTGGAATCTTTTGATTGTTTCCATGGAGATGTGTGACTCAGTCAACTGTGGGTGAGAACTCTGATTGAAATATTTTCATGGAGGTGTGGCCCCACCCATTCAACATGGGTCTTGATTAGTTTTAGTAAACTAATCAAGCCCTCTAAAAGAGCTCTAAAGCCCTCTAAAAGCCCTCTAAAAGAGCTCTAAAGCCCTCTAAAGCCCTCTAAAAGAGCTACAGGCCCAGATGCTTGCTGATGATTGCTAACAGAGATGCTTGGAGACACAGACAGAAGGAATTTAGCTGAGATGAAGCCCAGAGTTTGCCCCAGGATATGCCTAGACAGCACCCCCAGGTGCTTAGAGAGAAACATGCTAGGAGAAAGAATCAAGAATGCACAGAAACTGGAGAGGAGCTGAAACACAACCCAGGATTAGTGGATACCAGCCATGTGCCTTCCCAGCTAATGGAGTGTTTCTGGACACCAACGGCTATTTCTTTAGTGAAGGTATACTTTTGTTGATGCCTTAATTTGAACACTTTTATAGCCTTAGGATGGTAAAGTTGTAACCAAATAAAGCCCCTTATAAAAGCCAATCCATTTCTGGTATTTTGCATAATGGCAGCATTAGAAACTGGAACAGAATTTGGTACCACAGAAGTGGGGTGCTACTAAGTTTGCAAATACCAAACATGTTGGAATGGCTTTTTAAATGGATAAGGGGAAGATTCCGGAAAAACGGTGATGAGCTTGATAGAAAAGACCTAGATTGTTTCGAAGAGACCGTTGGTAGAAATATGGACTCTAAAGATACCTCTGATGAGGCCTTAAAAAGAAATAATGAATGTGTCATTGCCAACTGGAAGAAAGGCAATCCTTGTTTTAAAGTGGCAGAGAATTTGGCAAAATTGAGTCCTGGTGTCAGATGGACGGCAGAACTTGAAAGCGACAAGCTGGGATACTTAGCTGAAGAGCTCTCCAAATGAAAAGTTAAAAATGCAATCTGGCTTCTCCTTGCAGCTTATAGTAAAATGTGAGGGAAAGAAATATGCTAAGAACTGAATTCTTGGGTACAAAGAAACCAGAAATTGATAGTTTGGAAAACTTTGGGCTTCCAGGCAGTGGAACACCAGAGGCTACAGTCCCATGTGAGGATTTAACCAAACATGGAACCAGCCAGCCATTTCAGAACAAGCCAGGATTGGAGATGGATTTATCCAGAAAGGATTTGTGGAAAGTCCTATTGTCTGACAGTTTTGATCCCTACATGCTTCATGCCAAGCCAACAAATTTTTTGCGAGATCTGTATAAACAGAACCACTGACAGTTTGGACTGGAGGGGATGGAGAAGGGACAAATTGAAGGATAAATTTCTTAAAAGACACAACTGGAAGTTGAAGTCTGGAGTCAAGAAGTCTCAGACAAGGAGAGCAGAAGAACGCATGCACCTGGCAAGGGTGAGTTTGCCCCGGAGGCAGAGGGGGGGCCTTTCGCCTGGTTGCTCAGGAAGAGTGCTGCTGCTCCAGGCCTCAGAGAGGGTGGAGCACATTCCCCAGGATTGGGGAGAGCCTGTCCACCACCCCACTGTTTGGAAAGGGGAGAGCCTTTGTCTCAGAGAGGCAGAGTGATGCTCTGCACCCTGATGCTTGAGGAGGGTGGGGCCGAGAAGGTGGTCTCCCCAGTACACGGATATGTTGGAGCACTCAACCTAGCATTTGGAGAGAAAAGGGCCACTGCAGAGGCCCTTGGAAAGGGTTGAATTCCTGTTCTCTCAAGCTCCGAGGATAAAATATCACTCAATAAGTGACTCTCAGATTTTGAAATCTAATGAAGTATGCCCTGCGGATTTTAGGAACTGTTTTGGTCCTGTCAACCTTGTTGTCCTTTCAGTTTCTCCTTATGGCAATGGGAATGTTTATCCTATGACTGTCCCTCCTTTGTGTATTGGCAGCAGATAATTTGTACTGAGTTTCACAGGTTCATAGCCAGAGGAGAATTTTGCCTTAGGACAGAACATGCCTATAACTGATTTCGATAAGTCCTTGTACTTATCTGTTGTTACTGAAATGATTTAGGCCTTTGTGATATTGTAATGGAATGAATGTATTTTGTGTATGGAAAGAACGTGTCTTTTTGGGGTCCAAGGGATGGAATGTGCTGGTCTGGATATATTATGTCCCCCATAAAAAGCCATGTTCTTTAATACAATCTTGTGAGGGCAAATGTATTAGTGTTGGTTGATTAGGTTGGAACCTTTTGATTGTTTTCATGGAGATGTGACTCAATGAACTCTGAGAAGAACTCTGACTCAAATATTTTCACAGAGGTATGGCCCCACCCATTCAGCATGGGTCTTGATTAGTTTACACACAGGCCCAGACACTTCCTGATGCTTAGAGATGGTTGGAGGTGCAGAGAGAAGGATGTTTAGCTAAAAGATGAAGCCCAGAGTTTGCCCTGGGATATGCTAAGACAGGACCCCCAGGTGCTTAGAGAGAAATGTCCTAGGAGAAGGAACCAAGAACACACAGGAGCTGATGGAGGAGCTGAAACACAACCTGGGATCAGCAGAAACCAGACACGTGCCTTCCAGCTAATGGGGGTTTTCAGGATGCCAATGGCTGTTTCTTCAGTGAAGGTATACGCTTGTTGATGCCTTAGTTTGGAGACTTTTATGGCCTTAGGAATGTAAAATTGTAACCAAATAACCCCCCTTTATAAAAGTCAATCCATTTCTGGTATTTTGCATAATGGCAGCATTAGCAAACCAGAACACTGAGCAAATAAAATGGCAGGTGAAAAGGAAAGAAAAGTGCATAAGCACAGCATGTTGTGAAGCATGGAATGTGAGGTACAGAATGTCAGGACTTATTAGGTAGGAGCCAGGTCATAAAGGGCCTTGGATGCCTTTCTACAAAAGAGCTTAAATTTCAGTTGTTTTGCTCTTTGAAGGTCTATTTGCATCGTGGTTCTTCCACTCACTTATTGTGTGACTTTGAACAAACAATTGCTCAAGCTTTTGGTTTCATCCTTCATTATAAAATAATTACCAAGTGCTAATTTTGTGTCACACATCATTCTTGGCTCCTTGGACATATAAGAAAAAAGATAAATACATTCTCTAGACACAAGATGTTTACATTCTTATGGTTTAAAAAGACAAAAGAAGTTAACAAATGAAACAGAAATTGTCATAAAGAAAATAAAATTATATGATAGAGATTGATGTTTTTGAGGGCAGTGATTGATAAAACAATTAGTGACAGCTTTTTCAAGCAGATGCCTATTGAGTTGAAAACCCGAATGATGAAGATCCAGTTAAGTAAACTCTCAGTTTGTGCTTCTCTCTCCGTAAAGTTGGAATATCAATATTTACTTCATAAAGTTATTTTGAGAATTAAAACATCTAGCATAGGTGAAATGAATAATATAGTATTTAAAGCAGGAGAATGAGGTCAGATCAACAGCCAGTTTGAAGTTGTGACCCTATTTTCTTGAATTTATTCAGCTACTCTGGAAACATAGTCAATCACTAGTCTCATAATGGAACTGTTCTTATACTCTATGTGACTCTAAATTTTGCTAGTCTTGTTAAACAGGATTTGTTTTAACGGACTTGCCCCTCTTTAGTTGTACACTGTTTCCTCCCTCCCATCAGTCAACTGGCTTCTTCAGAAGCAACATTTCAAAAGACATTACCTCCTAATTTACATATAGTTTACTTGGTTTATTGTTTGTACCACACAAAAACAATCTAATAAGAAAGGTAAAGCCTTGTTTTGAGGCTAATTATACAATAAAAAGGAAATAGCTAAGAAAATGATGAGAACTCTGGAACTCTGGGTTGAGTACAGGGAAGTATCTAGAGAGAGTAATCTTTACCACTGAGTGACACATCTAGAAAAAGATGACATTATATGTAAGCAATTGTATACAAAATGATTCTACTGACATCGGAAAAATTTTATGGGTTAATTTTAATAGGAAAATAAGAATATTCCTTTTAGGGTTAATATGCAATTAAATTCACATCCTGGTTATACGATGAATTAGTTGCTTGTCCACTGGTGATTCACAGAATCCCTTTCTTCTTTCTCACATGACACTCATTTGACCCAAGGGTGTTAATACTTAATACTAATGTCAAAATATCCCTTGTTATCTTCTGCCATATTTTGTAATCTATGTGGTCTTTTAGGAAATCAAGACCCAAGAGACCTGCCTGATCCAGCAGTATTGTGTTTTTTCCAATAATGACTTTCTCTGGATGGATGTAACTGTCAAGGGCTCAGACTGTCTGTCTTCCCGATCCATTGTTCCTTGATGACTGGAATTAAATCTATGGCTGTATTTCTCCATGTTCCTCTTCTTTTGAAAAATAAAACTCTGAGCACAATAATGATATTCTGAAATCTCTACATTTAGCTAGAAGTTGTTTACAGGGTATTTAATGATGTTTGATGTTCCAATCATAAGTAATTTTTGCCTCTAAGAGAAATTTAAACTACACATTACAAAATTGTTGTTCTCCTCTTTTTTCTTAAAGTTATGGAAACGTGCAAGTAAATATTATCCACTATTTATGAAAAACATGGGGTGTCCTTCATTCATTTATTCAAGATATATTTTATTGATCTAGGCTCAGTGTGAGTCAGGAATTATTCTAGACCTTGGGAAACAGCAATAAGGAAGACAGACAATGTCCCTTTATGTATGTGCATGTAATACATATTTGTATCTATCTATGAATTGACATAATATACTATATGCAAAGTTATATAATATGTCACATACATTATATTATATATTACATATGCATAAATAGAATGTGTACCTATAAAATACAAAATATACAGTAAACTATACTATACAATATACACTATGTATACCATATACCACATATAAAATATGTATATAATATATATTATATATATTCCATTACTATTAGGGAAATGCAAATTAAAATCTCAATGAGATAGCATTACATACCTATCAGAATGGTTAAAAAACCCCAAAACAACAGCAATAGCAACAACAACAACAAAATCTTGGCCATACCAATGCTAACTAGGATGCAGAGAAACTGGATCACTTAAATATTGCTGGTAAAATAGTAAATTCATTTTGGAAAACAGTTTGGCAGTTTCTCATAATACCAAACATGCAACTACCATATTACCCAGCAACTTCACTCTTTGGAATTTATCCCAGATAAATGAAAATATGCTTGCACAAAACATGCACACAGACTTTCATAGATTTCTTTGTAAAATCCCCAAACTGGAAATAATCCAGATGTTTTTCAACAGATGAATGGTTAAACATCTACCATGAAATATTATTTGGTGATAAAAAGAAATAAACTATTAACATGTGAAAACTTGGATGAATCTCTAGAGAATTATGCTAAGTGAAAAATATTCCAATCCCAAATGATCACATACTGTGTAATTCCATTTATAGTACATTTTCTAAGTTATATAAATGGAGAATATCTTTTTGGTTGACAGAGGTCAGAGACACAGTAGGAGAGGGGGTGAATGTGGATATAAAAGGACAATATAAGAGATCTTTATGGTGATGGAAATATTTTGTATCTTGACTGTATCAAAGCTAATATACTGGCAATGATATTGTACTATAGTTTTGCAAGATGTCACCATTGGGGAAACATGGTTAAAGTAGATATGGGATCTCTTTGTACTATTTCTCATAACTGCATATGAAACGTCAATTATATTAAACTAAAAAAAGCCTAATTCAAATAAATAAAGAACACCACATATATACCAGATATACAATAAATTTACTTGCCTTCCCTCAAATACAAAAAAAAAAAAAAGGTGAAGGGTAGACAACTGGATGTTGCTGTTTGCTATGATGGAGTATTTGGGATACCGTTATTGAGAAAAATATGTTTGAGAAGGATCTATGTAGTACAACTTCAAGGAACTGATATTTGGTGGTTGCTTTATTACTAATAAACAGTGAGACAAGGAATGAATCACTTAACTCTTTGAGCTTCAGCTTCCTCATTTGGGCTTCAGTCTTATGTGAAGTAAGTGTGGATTTGTTTAGACAGTCTTAGAGGTTGCTTCCAGCTACTGATATGATGATAATTGAATAAATTCCTCGATATTTTTTAAAGGACTGAATATTTTTGTTTTCCAAAAATATCTGTTTCTGAGTTTAAAATAACTTATTATTGTATTCCAATATGTAAGTTATGTTCTTTCACAAAATTTAATTTTGTTAACATATGCAGTAATTATACTGAAGAATTAATCATTATCAATTATTAATTTTTAATATTAAAATTAGATTATAATGTCCTATATTATATATATCAAAACCAAAGTTTGTGCTTATTATGTTCTCTTCTAGTAAAAATAAATAAGAGCTCTGTCTTTCATGTAAATTGTACAGAATGAAATTGAAAGAAGACTTGATGCTTGGAACACTCATGCATGTAAATTTGACTGCATGCACAAGCCTAAAGACACACAAACACAAAACCACATTCATACACTTCAAGGTAAAGCATTTATCCATTTACCCATTTTATTCAGAACATACAGGCTAAGACATCTAGTCTTTTAAGTCAGAATCAATTCTAAATGTGCACCCTCATTTTTCAAAGACTTATAACTTGAGGAAACACTCACAATAAAGATATTTTTAAAAATAAATTATTGCTATGAATATTTATCAAGTAGGCTAAAATGATATGGGGGTTTATATTCCCATTATATTTCTATCCCATTAAGGGTAACAACTCTTGAGACCGTCTGTGTGACATTATAAAGTTTTTCTCAAAAATATTTTGGATAATATATAAGCTCCTAGAAAATGTAAACCAACCACTATGTACCCTCAGAGCCCATACATGCTGTATCCCTCTTCAGAGCCCCTAACGTGTCTCCCTTTTTATAGCAAGACATTGGCTTTGACACTGGCCTCTGTACTGAAAAGACAAATTCATATCAATGTCTTCTAAGCTATAATAGAAAAATAGTATCAGAGTGAGGTCTTTTATTTGTCTAAAGAGTGACTAGCGTACTGCATTTAATTAATATTATGAATTTGCTTTGGATGAGGTTTTTTTTTTTTTTTTTGACTGCTCATGAATTAAACTTTTCTAAAAAATGCTTCCTCATATACTTATAGGCGGCTTCTTAGGCTAGCATGGATTTAAGGAACATCACTCGCATTATTGGTCAGAAAAACAGTCTATAGTTCCAAAACAAGCCAAGAGCATTTTTAGGTTTAGGAAGTAATTTAAGGACTCTGTGATCTCTCTTGTCACCCCTTAGACTTGTGTAACTGGACTTTCAAGTCTTATACTGTAGAATCACAGTTTTATAGATCTTGAATGTGTTATAGTACTGTTTTCCCTTTTGGGTCCAAAGATGACTTAAAGACAACCCAAGCCAAATTGAATGTCAGTAATTTTGAAACTTTTGTTATCCTTTACAGTCATAATCCATAAGAAAACAATCTCTGAGATGTCGGAAACATGGCTCTGTATATTAATGACACTTTTACTGGCCAACAGAAATTGCCTCTGTTATGACAGTATTACACATTGTTTTCCCTTTTTATCCAATCCTATTTTCCTACCATAATGATGATGTATAGAATCTACCTCAATCAAAAGATGGGTATCTTGCTTCTTAACATTGTTAAGAAAAGAAAAAAAAAAGGATAAATCAGCTTGGCATGACAATCTTTGCCCTCTTACCTTGAAAATCTCCTTCTATCTTCCTGCTATCTTGTATCACATGATCTTCAACATTTGTCCACAAAGCAATGAAGGATACAGGACTGGCTTCACAGGTGTTCAACTGGTGTGACTGTATACGATTCACCCTAAGAAGGGCTTTGCAGTTTGGGTATAATTACAATTATAGTTGCTGCCTTGAACTTCCTAAATTTTTTATCATTGAATATATGTCTTGTAAATGAAATCTGATGGGATAGTGGAGCATGCTGGGGGATTGGATCTTTGGTAGGACTGGTTCTGCCTCCCCCTGTACTATATAACCATCAAAAATTTTTGTAGGCTGCCTTGGCATCCATCTTACTTTGGCTAAACCACTTGCCTCAATACTGCCCCCTGGCATAGTTAATAAGTAGCTTTCTAGCCCTGGGGCATAAACTCTGCTAGAGCCCAAACCCACATCGGTAGCCACAACCCACTCCACCCACACAACTCACCCCAAACCCACAGGTGGTCCCAAAAGATAAGCTCACCATCCCCACTGCCCTTGGACCCCAGTCCCTTTCCCTTTTTGTGCACGTTTGCTTTAAACTAACCAATCCCTGACTCCCGGAGGAAATCTACTAACCTGCACTGCTGGAACACAATAAAGCTACAAGCCCTTGGGTCCTTCCCGCTCTGTTTGTGCATTCCCCACCTCCTGGTTGAGCCAACCCAGCCGCTTGTGCTTCTCTCGAGGCCTGATGTCACCCCCTCTCACTCTGACACCTGTGAGTAACAAACTCTTTTCTCTTGCATTAACACCTCGGTTTCCCATTGTGTTCCACCTGACCTCCACACAAGAACCCAAATTAAAAATCCAATTTAACTAATTTGGAACACCTGCCTCTACTGGATGGGTTTTTGGCCACTGGGTTGCATCCATCAGCATCCTAGAGCCCCGTCCTCACCAGCCTGGCATCTGTCCCACGACTGCTGACTCCCGCCAGGCACAGGCCTAAGGAGGCTCATGCCAGATACCTGCACCCTGGGCGGGCAGAACCACAAGACATATGGAAGGTGTGGCAGACTGAATTATTTGCTTCAGAATAAAGCATGCTGTTATTCTTAATCCCATTCCTGTGGGTGTGAATCCATTTGCAAATGGGATCTCTTGAAGATATTATTTTAGTTGAGGTATATGTAACTGAATCAGGGTGGGTCTTAATCCTACTAATGGAAGTCTTACAGGGAGAAAGCCAGAGGGAGGAGCCTGAAGCAGACAGTTAGTGGAACCCGAAGAGAAAGGGGAAGCTATCACCCTGTGACGGGAAAGCGGAGGATGCTGGCAGTCAGAATGTTACCCACCCTGGGAGGAAGACAGCTTCTAGCCTCTGAAACCATAAGTCAATACATTCCTGTTGTTAAGCTGATCCATTGTATGGTATTTGTCTCAGCAGCCTGGAAACTAAGAGAATATGCAACAAGTCAGAGGCCACTGGGGTGAGACTCTCACACACCCTGCTCCAGTGAAAGAGCTTGTCCAAGCACAGAGGTTTAAAGAACTAAGGTGATTTCCCATCTCCTGTAATTTGGAGCCCATGAAAGGAGAGAGGTAAGAGTCATCTATCCCATACTCCCATCTCCAGTCGGATGGCACATGGTCACCTGGGGGCTGGTGGGAAGGGGGTCCCAGCAGCTGGGCTGGCTGCAGGGCAAAGCCCCCATGCATCTGTGGGTGTTTGCACTTCCTCTGTGGTTGTTCTGTGCCCAGTCACACTCTCTTGGCCCTGCTGGATGGTTTCTTCCTCTTTTCAACATTCTAGACTCTGATTTGTGTTTGACTGTCTGGCCAGTTTAAGTCGCTTTCCCTGGACAAGCCACAAAATGAAATTGTGTGATTTTGCTGATTCCACATACAAGTTAACTATTCTGAATATTAGCATTTAAAACTGGCCTTGTACAATATAAAGATAATCAACAGTAAAACTTATGCTAATAGTTTAAATTTTTAACTGTCTTTACCCCATAGACGAAACAGAACACCATGCTACACTGAAAGGCCACTCACAAAACAGGGAAAAGCTTCATTGCAGTCACTTTTTCCCTGCTTTGCACTGGGTCTGGCAACTTTGATAGTCAGCCCTGGAAGAGCCTAGAATTTTACTTTCGCTACTGCCCATTGAAGTGGGGCCCTAAAGTGAGCTCCCTCCCCTAAATCTGTAACAAGAGAGTCCCCTTCCCCCACAACCGGTAATGATTGCAAAGTAAACATTAAGCCCTGAGAAGGAGGGAGTGAAACTGTGCCGTTTTAGGGAGTAAGACTTGCAGATGTACGCATTAGCCAAGCGTAACCGTTTCAATAATTAATCATTGCACCGGCCTTGAGAAAACTTCTCAAGCTTGCTAAAGATCTTAAGCACCCCTTAATTAACCGCCAACTTTGCTTTTGTCAAAGTAGCTTGCTTGCATTTTCAGGATGTGGTTTCTGCCTATATAAGTCTCAAGCACACTCCGGTGGGGGCTGCTGCTTGCTGAACTCCCGGGCGGCAGTCACCGGCCGGTTAAATAAAGGCTCTTTAAATTCTGCTTGGCTGTCTCATACTCTAACTCGCGGGCACCGTAACATTTGGAGGCCCTAGCAAGAAAGTCCTTGGCGTTTGCTGAGGCTCATAGGTCGAGACAAAGGTCTGACTACCGACCCTCCCCCAGGGGGCGTGCACTGAGAGACGTTCCTCAGCCCCGGTGGAGAACCGGGTGGTCAAGCCTCGAAATTCAAAAATCCGCCTCTGGAGCCATCTGGACATGGGCCCACAACGGTAAGAGATCTCTAATCTGGTCTGGTGGGGTACCCCTTTAGGGTCTTTAGGAGGGCTGGACGCAGCCATAACTCCGAGACCCGGCCTCGGACCATGACGGTGGCTGATGGCCTCAGGTTCAGGTTTTGGTTAGTCTCTGTTTTGTGTTTTGTTGTTAGTGTCTTTGTTCTGTTCTGTTTCTGTTTTATCAACCATCAGTCTCCATCTGCTTCTGCTTGCTCTCCATTGCAGTGTTTCTTAAAAAATTTTCAGGACTTCTGCCGATGAGCTGCAGCGTTGGGGGCTACGGTCAACCCAGGAGCTCTTCGGGCCCTTTGCAAATTCAAATGGCCAACTTTTCCAAATTCTAATTGGCCCCCCAAGAGCACTCTAAGTTTGCTAATTACCTTTCAGGTTCAAAGAGTCATTTACGGGAGTGCAGGACACCCGGATCAGATTCCCTATATTGAAACCTGGATTGGCATTCTCACTGACCGCCCCAAATGGCTTAATCATTTTTCTGCATATTGTGCTGTCCACGGGCTCCAGGAGGGCTGAGGTGGGGGTGAACAGGCCCTTTGTCTGGAGGCAGCGGCACGTGGCTAGACTCGGGTGTTGCCTTCCTGCTGCTGGGCCAGGTGGGCAAGCCTATCCCCAAGGTTTGAGTGCTGGTAAACAAGCGCTGAAGTGGTGAGCAGGTGCTAGGACCTGCCTCTGGCCAGGGTGCAAGCTTTCCCCTGTGAAACGGGCCGCCAGTAAATTATTTGTCGATGATCAGCAGTCACCAGCTGGACACTAACTGGAGAGAGCAGAGATGGGTCCCCAAGTATGCGAGCCAGGGAGTGGTCCCCAGCATCCTTTGTTTTTAATATTTCTGTTCCATCATGGGTCACAGGACATCTGTCTGCTTGTACATCCAGGGGTGTCCTGGAGCCAGTGTGTTCCCAGATCCTGGAGACATGCCAGCCCCCTGGGAGGTGGTGTTAACTGCTGGCCTGGTGCTTAAAAAGTGGCTCATCTTTTCTTAGTGACACCACTTGCTTTTCCTCTTACAGCCTCTGACCTCAGAGGATCCTTTTGTACTTTCTAGAAATGGCAAGCCACTGTTGGGGAGTGTCGGCCAAAGCCCCACTGAACAGCGTATTCGGGCATCAAAAACAGCCACATGAAAAGGCCGAGGTCAGAGCTGGGGGAGGTTAGTGAAGACAAGTGGCTTCTCTGCGTTCAAGCCAGGAGGTGGGGGTGGGGGCAGAGGCTCCCCATAGGGCACGGTAAGCCTCACGCTCGTCCCTGTGACTGAGCTGTGCTGGAGCTGACCCGCCAAGTGACAGCTGTCCCGCTGGAGCCCACCTGTCTATGTCTGAGGCACCATGGTGGTACGAGTGCTGCATGTCCTCACGGGAACCCTGCTGGGGGCCAGAGGCCACTTCCCTGAGGGCAGGGAGGCACGAGCTGCCACTCGGCTCCCTGGGACTAAAATTGTTCAACACCTAAACGGTCCAAAAAGTGAGATGTACTCATTCTAAAGGGCCACCCAAAAGGCCCCCAGTCCTCAACCCCCTACAGAATAGTCCCCCCTTATCATGGCCCCCACCTTATTCCGTAGGACCCTCTGCCCCTAGCGCCGGGCCCTTTCCAGGAATAGTTCAGGTTCCCGCCTACCCTAAGTTCAGGAGGACCCCTTGTTCCCACTCTGGAGTTTGTAAATGGCTTTTAATACTCATTTTTAAAGTAGTTTTATATTGCAGAAGTTCATGGTACGTCATTTAATGCAAAGATGAAACCATTTTACTTCAATGTTATTAAAAAGGTTTATTTTATTAGAAGGTAAATGTGTTATTGCAAGTGTTTTGTGGCCTGTTTAAAGGCTTTTGTTTAGCAATGTGAATGTAAAATACAGTAAAATGTTAAGTTGCCATCTACTTTATGAAATCCATCAACTTGAAATTTTTTAACTCTATCAAGAAAGTGAGATGTGCAATAGATAGTAAGTATGCAGTCATGTTTTTATGTCATGTTTAGAAATCCATAAAATTGCTCCACTTACTGAATTTTTGCTGATGGCTGAATTGTGAATTAATAATAGGATCATGCCCTTAGCAAATATTTAGTTTTGTTTTAAAATTTAAGTTAAGAGATTTCTAAAACATTCCTTTCTATGGTTCTTAAATAACATAAAGTAATTGTGCAATGTTGCTAATAGTGAACCTAGCAAGCTGCATTCAAATTCAAATATGTTGAAATGAGTAATCCAACAAAATCTATTTGGATCAAATCCTCATCCCTTGACTTTGTGTGAAAAAAGTACTCTCCTTCCAGTGAAAAATTATCACAGAGGTTCATTAAATGAGACTCTGACCCAGTGTTCTTACTGTATTTTATATGTGCCCCCTCCTCCAAACTCCTGGTGCCACAGCCCACCTGAAGCCAGGCCTGAGGTGCCATGCCCCTCGGGAAAAGACTCAGTCCTTTATTCGTTCAGGCCCCTAATGCTGGGGCCCGGCTGCTCTACCTCACCGGGCTGGGCAAGGGTCCCTGCTGCTAACTCCCTCCTCAAGGAGGGACCCAGAATTTAGTTTCTAGTCTCTCCATCCAACCCTGCTCCAGCTGAAACTTTTGGTATTTATTCTGGGCAAAAGCCCAGACAGTATACTTTATATTAATTACTTCAATTTATATTTATTAAGCACCTACAGTTTTAGGTGCTAGAAATACAAGAGGGTCAAAACCCCCAAGAACTAATCTGTTTGTTAGAGTCCATTTTCTTTACCCATCAGCCCACATGGGATGACTATCAACAACTTCTGCAAACCCTTTTCACATCAGAAGAGGGAGAAAATCCATGCCCAAGGATGGAAACTAGTCGTGGAACCAGACAATCTACCTACCATGGAAGCAGACTGCCTCGAAACTGTTTTTCCTTTCACCCAACCCCAGTGGGACCCTAAAACGAATTAAGGTAAGGAGGCTCTCGAACGGTACCACCAGACTCTAATGCGGACTCTCCGAGCAGCAGCGTGGAGGCCTACAAATATGTCCAAGGTAACTGAGGTAACTCAGGGGCCACTAAGTCTCCTGTCACTTTTCTAAAGTGCCTCCAGGAGGCTTACCGATTATACACCCCTATAAATCCGGAGGCACCAGAAAATAGGCGAGCAATTAATATTGCTTTTGTCACCCAGTCAGCCCCAAATATAAGAAAAAAATTACAGAAGTTATAGCCCAAATTACTCAAAATTTGGCAAGATCATTAGAAATTAATTGGAAGTTACACTGCATTTACAAACCGCAAAGCTCAGGGCAGGTAAAAAATAAATAAATAAATAAATAAATCAAACACTTAAAAACCCTCACCAAACTTAAACTAGAGACTGGCGGGAACAGGGTAAGTCTCCTTCCGTTTGCCTTGCTCAAAGCTAAATGCACTCCTTATGTAAAAGGTATTACCCCTTATAAAGCCATGTTCAGCAGGCCAACCCCACTTCTCCCCAAAATAGGGGAGGAACAGCTCACCCTTTTAACTAACTCTGAACTTCTCAAGTCCTTACAGGCCTTGCACTATAACTCCAGAAACAACCACTGCACCATCCGTGCCCACCACCCGAAACCTGATGCCGTAAGAACAGGGACCCCTACGACTAACTCCTTGGGGTAAACTGAAACTTACTGAAAGTGGTCAATAAGTACCTAGGTGGAAGATGTGCAGAATTGTGAAGCTTTGACTGTAGAAACCTAAACTTAGAACAGAAACTATAAAACAGTCAGCACTATATCTGTCTACTAAAAAGCACCTCAGCAGCATGTGGGGAAAAAAAATAATTATTTCTGTTACAGTTAGGGCTGTAAAACTATAGCCCCATAAAAAAAAAAATGTAAACCATCTGTTAAGGGTCACAAAAAATAAAAGGCCAGAAGCTCCTACTAAAAATTGTACAATTAAAAGCTGTAACCCTGTTACTTTTAAACCACAGCACTCATCACAGGGAACCAAAACTTTAAAATCCTTATTACCCAAATTAACCAAAATCTAAAAGCCTTAAAAGAAGGCAATACTAAATTAAAGAAGTCCGTTAGCTCTTTAGCAAAAAAGCAAAAAGAACTTTGTCTAGCCTTAACAAAAGAAAAAGAAGGCAAATTAGTTTCAAAGTATATTTTCTCAATCTCCATGGTTAACTACCTTAATATCAACACTTAAGAAACAATGATTTGATTCTCCCTAAAAACCAGTGGGGAATGAAGTGGGGCCCTAAAGTGAGCTCCCTCCCCTAAATCTGTAACAAGAGAGTCCCCTTCCCCCACAACGGGTAATGACTGCAAAGTAAACATTAAGCCCTGAGAAGGAGGGAGTGAAACTGCTGTTTTAGGGAGTGAGACTTGCAGATGTACGCATTAGCCAAGCGTAACCATTTCAATAATTAATCATTGCACCGGCCTTGAGAAAACTTCTCAAGCTTGCTAAAGATCTTAAGCACCCCTTAATTAACCGCCAACTCTGCTTTTGTCAAAGTAGCTTGCTTGCATTTTCAGGATGTGGTTTCTGCCTATATAAATCTCAAGCACTCTCCGGTGGGGGCTGCTGCTTGCTGAACTCCCTGCGCGGAGTGACAGGCGGCAGTCACCGGCCGGTTAAATAAAGGCTCTTTAAATTCTGCTTGTCTGTCTCGTACTCTAACTCGCGGGCACCGTAACACCCATTTTCCATATCCTGATGAAAACACCCCACCTGCCAAACTATTGAGCAGTAAAAAGTATTCTGACAGCTAGAGAACATAATTTTTGAACCAGTGAACCTGTTTGGTAGTTTGTTTGTAAATAGAATAATGGACTCGAGCTTAAAGCAGAACAGAATATTGTTTATGGAAGGTGAAATAGTGCGTCATCCTGGTGCATTTAAGATGCTTATGCAGGAGCCTAGAAGACGCACTGTAGTACAGTTAAAGTCATGTTGGCATGGGGATGCCAAAAGTACGTGGAGTCCTACTATTAAAAAAATATAGTAAATTTCATTTTCAATTTAAACAAAAAGACTAAAAAAATATATCAGTTCAATAGAAACAAACGATGCAAAAGGATAAAGGTAGGTCTGATTACCCTTTTAAACCAAGACCATAGAAAACATATGACATAGAATGATGGGTTGTAGTATATTCAGTTCAGGTACTTGAACTGGCATTATCTTTCTGTGAGTCTGACAATTCTATTTGCTCAGGAAATAGAATTATTTGCCAAAATAAAGGGGAGGGGAGTTATCCTCATAGGTTGTTCTTAGAGGATCAGTGTAGATTACTACTTTCTTAAGTCAGTGTTTCTCAGTTTTATTTGTAGACCACCTTCAGAAAATCTCTGAGAGAACTTGATAAAATTAATTAATTAAACAACTATGTATTGAACAGTTGTTATGTTCCAATCTGTGAGAAAAGCACGATGTTACCATGGAAAAGGTCAATTTTTTTTCTCCTGGAGCTTACATTTTGGAGGAGGAGTTAGACACTCAGACTACTTATTAAATAATTACATAAGCACACATAAAATTACTTTTAGATAAACTATAAAGAAGCTACATGATGAAGTGAGGACTTATAATCAGGATATTGAACTGAGCTCATAATGTCAGAGAATGTTTCCCTGTACAAGTGAAAGTTTTAACCAATATCTAAAATGGAACTAGGAATTTACTAGGTGAAATCAAGTAGGAAAGTGTTTCAGGCATAATGAATAGCACCTGCAAAGACCTTTTGGCAAGAAGGAACATTAAGGGTAAAAAGAAAAAAAACAATAGGGTGGCTGGAGCAGGAGAAAGGAGTAGCATGATGCAAGTTGAGGTTCAAGAGACAGGGCGAGATTGTGTAAACTTGATGGGTCATGGCATTTACTCTGTTTCTGAGTCACCAATCTTTGAGGATAGTGTCTGGGACTCTGCATTTATAACAAATATTCCAGAAGTTCATTTCTACATTAAGTACATTTTAAGAACTCTGGCCTGTGTAAAATTCTTGGTGACTCTCTATAGAAACTCAAGATTTTTGGTTAATCCATTAATATTAGGAGCAACCAGAAAGAACTTTTTATATGGACAATGGAAACTCCTTAGTATGATTCATCCCTTATCATAGCTGGACTCCAAGACCTTATTCCACAGCAATGCTCTTTCCTTTCCTGCTTCCCTTCTGGAGGTCATATTTGCTCTCTATCTGCCATTACAAATACATAGTATTGAAATTATTAATTTTTTATTGTTCAAGACATCATGCACTTAGTTCCTGCTGCAGGTACCTTAAAATTATTCTTAAAAATAATTTTTATATAAATCCACTATGTTTATTATCCTACTGAAATGATAAAAATTCCCATATACAAGGTTTTGGAGGGAAAAACAAACACTCATAATAAAACACCTAGTTCATGTCCAGGCAAAAAATAATTATTGATTTCCTGATAATTGATCTCCTGTTCAGTAGGTAATTTTCATGGTTACCACTGCTGTAGCAGAAAAATATGTTCCCTGATATTACCTGTCTGGCTTGGTGGCTTGGTGCATTTTTATCAGCTTCTGAGTGATGTGTCATAAACTGAATGCAGAGCAAAATTCAAAACTGTAATGTGTCAATGTCAGTCCAGTGCTTATTTTCCATAAGTCAGGGGAGGAGGGAAGGCAGCTGCCCAAGGCCCTTCAAGTTGAGCTGGAAAAACCGTGGGTGGACAGGGTCAATGGAGCTGGAGAGAAAAGTCAATTTATTCTTTGCTTTTTTTAGTTTGCCATGTGCACTTTGTTTAGATTTCAAATTTATAAAAAGTCCATGAGTAGGAGGAAAATGGAACTGGAGATGCTGTAGGTCAGAGGACAGACAGTGAGTGACCCTGGCTTTCACCTTCAAATGAAAGGGGAAGAACAAGAATGTTGATAAGTTCTGTGCCTTTTTAAAAGAGAGCCCCTGGCGTGATGAATCCCCATAAATTTCTTTCAGAAAGAAGTATCTAACTGCTGAGAGACAGAGAAATGCTCCATCACATACTAAAAAAGAGCAGATGAAACAGACCTGCCTGAAGGGTCTGTTCCAGAGAGCAAACAAACAAGTAATGAAGGAATAGTAAATGGGAGAGGAGATTGAAATGAGAAAGATGCTGGGGAGAGGATGCTTAGGGAGGCTTTTGCAGAAGTACTGGGGCAGGTGTGTGATCACCATAAAATGAAAGGTGACTGGATGTCAAGAAATCCAGAGGAGAAGCAAATGGGAAACTCCATATTTGGAAAAATACATCATAGAAACATCACAAGAAATCTGGGTGTTTTTACAGAGGAATTTAAATAAAAAAGTCAGTAAGTGATCAAGTGGAATGCTTGATTCATGGTGGCAGGATATATAAGTATTCAAAGACTGTGTGAAACAGATTATTTTCATGTCTCCGTATCATACAGAGTAGTGCTGGAAATAGAACATTCACCCATGTGGTCATTGCTGTGATAAGCTCACTCTTAGAACAGCTGGACACTGCAATTTGAATTGGGGTGAATATCTGGGAAGATAAATGTGTATAAAGTATACAAATGAACAAATGACAAACAAACATAAAGTTTACCATTTGGTCAAAAATGCAGGATTTTGAAAGAGATCTGTTCAAATTTTCTGTGACAAAGAATGTGTTGTGGATTTTTAGAATGCATTGGGTTATTTGATTTGATTTGATTTGGTCCTGATGGCTAATGGTTAATGGGTAATTTTCTGGTGTCGCACCTGACTGCTGTTTGATCAGCCTGGAGTTTAACAGCAATGCTAGCTTCCTGCAAGATACAGTTTTGTATGGGTGAGATGTGTATCAAGTTGTAGATATTATTTTTCACTGTGGCATTTCTTGATTTCTATTTTAGATAAAGATCTTACTATGGGAAGCAGGGAGCAGTAATGTTTAAAGGAATGGATTTAAAGATTTAGTCAAATACTTAATAAACAAAAAAGCAAGCTTCAGGGGAAAAAAAATCTGTTAGGGACAGATTTTGAAACTCCTGCCCTAATGGCAAATAAATCGTATATATATTCTCTAAGGAAAAAAACAAACAAACAAAAAGCTAATAGAGGATAAAACTTTCATAACTGCTTCAGCTGCCAACATACTTATATGATGTAAAAATTCATGTTGCAAAACCAATGAATTTCTCAATTAATTACTTTTTGTGCATCCTTCAGGCTTTAGCTCAGGTATCAGTTCTACAAAAAAATTCACTGATAGCACCCCACTTAACCTTCACTTCTGAAGTCCCCTTCTTATATATATAAATTTTATTGTTCCTGTAATTCTCCTAGATTAAACCACAAAACTGCTGATAAATCCCTGCTTGACTGAGGGGCAGAGAGCATGAATATTTCACTGATGTATCCCTAAGACTTGCTATAATAACTGAAATATATAAAATATTTAATCAATAATAATAGTTAATGTTTCTATAATGCAGATTATATGCCAGGTACTAGAGCTTTATGTGTATTAAATAATTTAATTCTCACAATAGCTTTATGAGTTAGGAAATATTTTGACCCCTTTTTTAAGGTTGGAGAAATTGGAGTTTAGGAACATGCTTAGAATCTCAGAGTTTATAAAGCAGCACTGGGAGTCAAACCCAAGATGTTTGTTTCTGTTAGTCTGTGCTAATGGGCATTATGCTTTAGTGACTAATAAATGAAGAAACTAAAGTCTGATTACTTAGCAATGACCATGTTATATTAAAATTATTTGTTCTTATATTCAGACCTAACATCTTGAGAACAAAACAGTGTCTTATTCATCTCTGTTGTTCCAGTTTAACGCAATGTCTGAAATATAGTTTGAGCTCTTAAACACCAATAAGATATAGAGAATCAACTTTAAATATTATCTAGAGAGATTGGACCTAAAAATAAAAAGGGCAGGGAATTCATGTGAACATCCAATGCTATCATTACTTTATGCATGAATTGTTTAAATACACTTATTAAAGGCATGAATTTTCAGAATTGTTAAATAAACAAGACTCAGCTATATATTGTGCACTCAAAACCCATTTTATGTATAAAGACACAGAAAGACTGAAAGTTATAAGACAAAGATGTACCATACTAAGATTAACCAAAACCGAGGTACTATGTTAATTTTAGACAAAGAGGCTTTAGAACAAGAAACATTTTAAGGGATACAAGGGACACTGCCTAATGATAAAGAGGTCAATTCTCTAAGAAAACATAATGATCCTAAACATACATGTACCTAACAACAGACTTTGAAAACATGTGAGACAAAAACTGATAAAACTGAAAGGTGGTGTTATAGTTTGCTAATGCTGCAGGAATTCAAAACACCAGAAATGGATTGGCTTTTATAAAAGGGGGTTTATTTGGTTACACAGTTATGGTCTTAAGACCATAAAGTGTCCAAGGTAACACATCAGCAATTGGGTACCTTCACTGGAGGATGGCCAATGGTGTCCAGAAAACCTCTGTTAGCTGGGAAGGCATGTGGCTGGCGTCTGCTCCAAAGTTCTGGTTTCAAAATGGCTTTCTCTCAGGACGTTCCTCTCTAGGCTGCAGTTCCTCAAAAATGTCACTCTTATTTGCACTTGGGGTATTTGTCCTCTCTCAGCTTCTCCAGAGCAAAAGTGCTTTCAACGGCCGTCTTCAAACTTTCTCTCATCTGCAGCTCCTGTGCTTTCTTCAAAGTGTCCCTCTTGGCTGTAGCTCCCCTTCAAAACATCACCCACAGCTGCACTGAGTTCCTTCTCTTTGAGTCAGTTCATTTATATGGCTCCACTGATCAAGACCCACCCTGAATGGGTGGGGCCATGCCTCCATGGGAATATCTCATCAGAGTCATCACCCACGGCTGGGTGGGGCACATTCCAAAGCAACACTCAAAGAATTACAATCTAACCAACACTGATAACATCTGCCCACACAAGATTACATCAAAGATAATGGCATTTGGGGGACACAATATATTCAAACTGGCACAGGTACCGTCACTGTAGGATGGACAATGGTGTCCAGAAAACCTCTGTCAGCTGGGAAGGAACGTGGCTGGAGTCTGCTCCAAAGTTCTGGTTTCAAAATGTCTTTCTCCCAGGACATTCCTCTTCTAGGCTGCAGTTCCTCAGAAATGTCACTCTTAGTTGCTCTTGGGGTGTTTGTCCTCTCTTAGCTTCTCCAGAGCAAGAGTCTGCTTTCAATGGCCATCTTCAAACTGTCTCTCATCTTCAGCTACTCTCTCAGCTTCTGTGCATTCTTCAAAGTGTCCCTCTTGGCAGTAGCAAGCTTGCTCCTTATGTCTGAACTTATATTGTGCTCCAGTAAACTAATCAAGGCCCATGCTGAATGGCCGGGGCCACACCTCCATGGAAATTATCCAGTGAAAGATCTCGCCCACAGTTGAGGGATCACATCTCCACAGAAACATCCAATCAAAAGTCTCCAACCCAATCAACACCAATATGTTCCCTGCCCACACAAGACTGCATCAAAGATAATGGCGTTTTGGGGGACATAATACATCAAAACTGGCACATTCCACCCCTGGACCCCAAAATGTCATGATCTTGCCATATACAAATACACTCATTCCATCACAATCTCACAAAACATTAAATCATTTCAGTAATAGTAAGATCCCATCAAAATCAGTTACAGGTGTGGTCTGTCCTAATACAAAATTCCCCTCTATCTGTGGACCTGTGAAACTTAGAACAATTTATGTACTTCCAATATACAAAGGAGGAACAGTCATAGGGTAAACATTCCCATTGCCGTAAGGAGAAACTGAAAGGAAAACAAGTTTAACAGAACCAAAACAGTTCCTAAAATGCCCAGGGAAAACTCTATTAGATTTCAAAGTCTGAGAGTCATTAACAGAATGAGGTTGCATCCTTGGGGCTTGAGAGAGAGACTTTCCCACACTTTCCAAGGGCCTATGTGGCAGCCCTTTTCTCTCCAAATGCTGGGGTGAGTGCTCCAACATATCCACAAATTGGGGAGAACACCTTTTTGGCCCCACCCTCCTGATATTGGGGCATCATCCGAAATTTCTTCTGTCTCCAGGGCACATTCTGAACCCCTTCAGATGAGTGGGGCAGTGGCCAGCCTCTCCCCCGTCCCCTGGGAATGTGCTCCACCCTCTTTGAGGCCTGATATGGCAACACCTTTCCTGAACATCGAGGTGGAAGACCCACCCTCAACTTCCGGGGCAAACTCACCCTTTCTGTGCATGTGGGCCACCCTGCTTTTCCAGCTCGAGACCTCTTGACTCCAGACCTCAACTTCCATGGCTCTGTCTTTGAAGAAAATTTTCCTTCAGTATGTTCCTTGTCTGTCTCCTCCCGTCCAGACAGACAGTGGTTCTGTCCATAAAGATCTTGCAAAAATTCTGTTGGCTTCGCATGAAACACACAGGGTCAAAGCCATCAGACAATAGGACTTTCCACAAATCCTTTCTGGATCTCTCCATCTCCAATCTTGGCTTGTACTTGAATGGCAGTCAGGGTCCATGTTTGGTTAAATCCTCACGTTGGGCTGTAGCTTCTGGGGTTCTACCCCCTGGAAGCCCAGAGTTTTTCAGGCCATCAGTTTCTGGTGTCTTTGAAACCAAGAGTTCATTTTTCAGCTTATCTCTGTCCTCTTGCATTTTACTATAAGCTGCAAGGAGAAGCTATGCTATATCTACAACTCTTAGTTTTGAAATCTTATCAGCCAAGTTTCCCAGCTCGTCATCTTTAAATTCTTCCTTCCATCTGACACCAGGATTCAATTTTGCCAAATTCTCTGCCACTTTAAAACAAGGATCGCCTTCCTTCCAGTTCGCAACAACACATTCATCATTTCTCTTCAAGGCCTCTTCAGAAGTATCTTTAGAGTCCATAGTTCCAAAGCAGTCTAGGACTTTTCCATCAAGCTCCTCACAGTTCTTCCACAATCTTCCCCTTATCCATTTAAAAAGCCATTCCAAAATGTTTGGTATTTGCAAACTCAGTAGCACCCCACTTCTCTGGTACCAAAATCTGTTCTGGTTTGCTAATGCTGCGAGAATGCAAAACACCAGAGATGGACTGGCTTTTATAAAAGGGGGTTTATTTGGTTACACAGTTACAGTCTTAAGGCCATAAAGTGTCCAAGGTAACACATCAGCAATTGGGTACCTTCACTGGAGGATGGACAATGGCGTCTGGAAAACCTCTGTTAGCTGGGAAGGCACGTGGCTGGAGTCTGCTCCAAAGCTCTGGTTTCAAAATGTCTTTCTCCCAGGATGTTCCTCTCTAGGCTGCAATTCCTCAAAAATGTCACTCTTCATTGCTCTTGGGGTGTTTTTCCTCTCTTAGCTTCTCCGGAGCAAGAGTCTGCTTTCAACGGCCGTCTTCAAACTGTCTCTCATCTTCAGCTACTCTCTCAGCTTCTGTGCATTCTTCAAAGTGTCCCTCTTGGCAGTAGCAAGCTTGCTCCTTCTGTCTGAACTTATATCGTGCTCCAGTAAACTAATCAAGGCCTATACTGAATGGGCAGGGTCACACCTCCATGGAAATTATCCAATGAAAGATCTCACCCACAATTGAGTGATCACATCTCCATGGAAACATTCAATCAAAAGTCTCCAATCAACACCAAATGAGCTTATTTACTTCTACAGAGTTAAAGGAGAACCTGACATTTTTACTGTTTGTTCCTTAATGCACATTCTTTCAAAAGGCCCACACAAGACTGCATCAAAAATAATGGTGTTTTGGGGTACATAATACATCCAAACTGGCATAGGTGGTGTATACAAATTCACTATTATAGCTGAAGACTTCAACACCCCTCTTTCAGTAATGGGTGGATCAAAAGAGCAGAAAATCAGTAAAGATATAGTTGATCAGAAAAGCACTTCTAATCAAGTTGATCTAATTGGCATGTTTAGAATACTCTATACAAAATCAACGGAATATATACTCTTTCTTAGGTTCACATGGAATATTCATCAAAATAGACAATATCTTGGGCCATAGAACACATCTCAACAAATTTAAAGAATAGAAACCATACAAAGTATGGTTTCTATTCTTTACATACATACAAAGTATGGTCTCAGAACACAATGGAATCAAGCTAGAAGTTAATAACAGAAATATACCTGGAAAATCCTCATATGTGGAGGTTAAGCACATTTCCACAAAACATGGTTCAAAGAAGAAGCCTTGAGAGAAATTATAATTATATATTGAACTAAGTGAAAATGAAAATACAACTCATCAAAATTTGTAGGATGAAGCAGAAGTGTTGCTTGGGAGGAAATATATAACATTGAATGGATACATTAGAAAATAAGATCTAAAGTCAATCATGTGAGAATCCACCTCAGGAGACTAGATAAAGAACAAGTTAAACCCAATGCTGTAGGTTTTGTTCATCAGACTAATTGAGCCCTTAACTGAAGAAGAAACTTTGGAAAGTCCTCAGAAACTTGCTTGAAAAATGTACTAAAACAAAAACGCATTACATTTAAAGAGGGTTTGAATGAAGGTATGGGAAGAATAGCACATGTCTTTAAAAAAAGAAATAATACTGCTCTACATTGTGCAAGATCTTAATTATTCCAGATGTTTGTCAAGTGACAAAATGACTTTCTTGTGACTTTCTTATGACAGAACATAAAGCAGATCTTGGGAATAGCAGACAAGCCTATAAAAATGAGCATATTTAGTTCTACAAAGTTAAAGGAGAATCTGACATTTTTACTATTTGTCCCTTAATGCACATATGCACATTCTTTCAAAAGGCCCACGGAAAGAAAGAACTGGAAATCATTTTCTTCCTCTCTCTCTCTCTCTCTCTACTGCATAAGGCTCATCAGGTTTATTTTAAGTGTAATTTTACTATATTTTTAGAACCTTTATAAAAACTTTTAATTACAAACAGAAAAGTGCACATAATATACAGCTTGATAATTGTTCACCAACTGAACACTCCCATGTAACTATATATTCAAGAAACAATATATTCCAGATGACCCCAATTCTTCCTTCAGACACTGTTCACCACCCACTCTCTTCAAAGGTAACTCCTCTCCTGACTTTAAACAGCATAGAATATGACGGCCTATTTTGAGTTTTATATATAAATAGGAACATATTTTGTGTTTGGCTGCTTTAGCACAACATATTTGCAAGATTCATCCATTTTGTTGCATTGCGTGAATTTTTCTATTCTGATGTTCAGTGGGCATTTGTTTATTTCATAATTTGGAGTTGGTATGCATAAGACTTATGAATATTATATGTTTGTTGAATATGTGATTTGCTCACTACATGCATGTATTTCTGGTGGCTGGTATTACCTCTTAACCAGGGAAAATAATCTGGTTTTAGTGAAAAGGAAGATCATTAAAGAAGTCAGAAAGGCCAAATTGAAAGAGTCAATCTCTTCCCTTTCTATCTTCTAAAGGAGCTTTTGTGACAGAAAATCCTTATAATTCAATTAAAACGTAATTGAACATATACTAAATGCATTTTTGAATGCAGGATTCTAGGAAGAGACAGTCATTAAAAGCCTTTGCTATTCAAGAATGGTGGACAGAATTTAAATACCTCAGTGTTTTAAATTATCTAACTTCATTCTACCTAGTTTATACCTGTTTCCTATCTTAAACTCTACACCTAACTTTTCTGATATATGGCAGGGATATCTTGTATTTCTGTACCAAGTTTATCTTTTCTTTGTCCATGCATGCGTGCTTGTATGTACGTTAAACATGCATAGAGCATACAAATTTCCAGATGATTATTTATTAAGCAATATTTTCAAAAATGTAATCATGTCTGAGAGCACAAACCGCTAGGATGATTCTGGTGTTGCTCAGACAACAGGTGATTATTTGAGATGTATGGAGAATATTGCCTAAAGTCTCTGAAAAAAAAAAAGGGATACAATATGAACCTACAATTGTGTATCCATGGATTGTCTGAGCCAGGATGCAGCTGTTAAAAGGAGGTCATCAATAAGGAAAGACATCTGGAATGAGGAAAAAAAATAGGATGTTAAGAGATAATGATCAGGACAAACATAAAAAGTATCAGAATGACCTAATTTTGACTGTTTTACATTTTTTAAATGAAGCGTGGAGAAACAAAGCTTCCTACAGGGAAATCTATCTACCTAGAAACACACAGCAGCTTTTTGCACTGAATAGCATCAGGCCTTGAATAGAGAGAGGCATCACATTTTGAGTTCTAGATTTGCTACCTATAAACTCTTCTGACTTTTGGCCAGTTCTTCCAAATCTCATCATTTCCATGTTCTCATCTGCAAAGTGGATATATCTTTTGGGTTGTCATGAAGCTAAATGGCTTTGAGTATGTAATGGTCCTTTTGGAATTTGCACTCCTATTTGCTCAATATATTATAATTCCCTACATTGTGCCCATCTTAGTTTCCAGTTATCAAACTGCTTCACATTACCCCTGTGAGTAGTAATCTCATGTCTTTCAGATGAAGATACTAGACTCCAGATACAGTTGCAGTATGATTTGGTGTAAGGGTAATAATAACAGCTGTATTAGGAATCTTTAGAGAAACAAAACCAACATATACACAGACACATGTATATATACATATATGTGTGTATTTATGTATATGTATATGTTCATATGTATGTATATGTATATATGTAAATATTAAGAGACTTATGGGAATTGGATCACTCAACCATGGGTATTGGTAAGTCCAAATTCCACTGGACAGGACTCAATTTGGAAACTCTGACGAAGATGACATTACATTCCCCAGGAGATGCTGGCTGACTAAAGTATAGATAGAAATTATTCTTTCTGACTTCAGACATCCTCAGTTCTGCCTTTAAGACCTCCAACTGATTGGATAAGGAAACTTCCCTCATTGCTGAGGGCAATCTACTGTGTTAATTGTAGTTGTAATCAGCTGTAAATACAATCAACTGTCTATACATGCAAATCTCTATGAAATACTCTCACAGTAACAATCAGGCCAGTTTCTTGAACAAACAACTGGACACCTTAACCTAGCCGAGTTGACACATAAACTTAATGTTCACTTGAACTTATTAAGCATGTATGTGTTAGACATACAGTAAGCTCTATCTGTACTACAAATGTATGTTTATGCTCTTGATTCCCATTTAACATGAAAATAAACCAAGGCTTAGAATAAAATTTAAGTAATTTTTCCAGGCTCATATCACCAATATGTAGTAGAGCCAAGACAAATCCCCCAAACTCAAGAAAATATTATATTTGTCTTTAATGCCAGGATAAAGTGCTTTTGCTAATGTTATTAGTTAGGGTTCTCTAGGGAAACAGAATCAACAAGAGATATTGATGAATATAAGATTTTATAAAAGTGGCTCACACAACTGTGGGTATGCACGAGTCCAAATTCCATAGGGCAGGCAGCAAACTGGCAACTCCAAAGAAGATGTTGAATAAACTCCTCAGGAAATGAACTGACAACTTTGATGAACTCCTCAGGAAACGCTTCACTGATTAGCTGAAGAAGAAATGAAGGTCCTCTATCTGTCTCACTTAAAAGTCTTCAACTGATTGGATTAAATCCAGCTGATTGAATTCTCTCACTGTGGAAAGCATGCCCTTCCTTGATGTAATCAGTCACAGCTGCAGCCAATTGACTGATGATTTAATAAACCAGCCTTCTGGTTTATTAACCAGCCACAAGTGTCCTTGCAGAATTGGGTAGGCCAGTGCTTGCTTGACTGGACATCTGAGCACCATCAGCTGGCCAAGTTGATACATGATCCTAATCATCACAGCTAGTGTTACTAATGGCAATGACATCTCCACTACTGTAGTGAACTCAGTCTTTGGCAAAGTGTTTTCACATATGCATATCATCTCCCTACAATCTTATAAGAGGGATATGATTCATGTTTTGTTTTGTTTTGTTTTTTTTTTGCTCATATTTTTGTAACTTTATTTTTTTTGCAAATAAGGAAATAATGACTCAGATGAGTGGAGTCATTGTCCAAGATTGTCAAGTAGCTGGAACACAGAGCCTCAGTGAACTGAGGCTGGCTCCTGCAACTGTTCAAAGCCAATCATGAACATCTCTTCCCAACTCTGCATTCACTGACCTCATGTGGGAGCTTGATATTGGCCAGGGTGGGAATTGATAAACACCACTAATTAGGGCTTCCTCCCACCATAGAGCTGGCTTACCAGCACACCATAAACATAGTGGGAAAGGCATTGAGAAAGGCCCTGAAAACTAACATAGCACAGAAAGAATGGTCTCTTTCCAGTGGACTATTTCTTCATTGGAGTTAATGTGATTATAACTGTGTGTGTGTGTGTGTGTGTGTGTGTGTGTGTGTGTGTGTGTGTGTGTTAATGTCTACCTACTCATCCACATTCCCTCTTCACCAGATTGTAATGTCCAAGAAGGTAGGAATTATATCTATTTTATTACCCAATAGATGTCAGGTTCTTATTATAATGCCTTACACATAGTCATTTAATGAATGCATTTTTAAAGAATGTGTAACATTTTATTGGCAATTAGTATAATTGTTTATAGATTTACAGTGCTATAATTTTCAAATTGCTTAATTAGAGGTTCCATAATGTAATTTATAAACTCTTTGTTCAAAAGAAAAAAAATGAGAACCAAGCTTCTAAAAGACGTTATGCTACAGCATAGAAGCATCTACTCTCAAATCTAAATGGAAATTTTGAGGTGATTTACACCCCACCCCCACCCCCACCATTAATATGTTGTGAATGGTTTGGTAAACTATGGCCCACAGGAAAGGTCTGGCTCTCTGCTTGTTTTTGTATGGCCCTCTAGCTAAGAATGATTTTTATATTTTTAAATTGCTGAAAAAATCAAAAGAGGAATAATATTTTGTGACATATGAAAATTATATGATATTCAAATTTCAATGTCCGTAAATAAAGTCATAATGGAACACAGCCACATTTATTCAGTTAGCATTGTCTATGACTGCTTTCATACTGTAACAGTAGAGTTTCAGCAGAAACTATGTAGCCCAAAAAGTCTATCTGGCCCTTTACAGAGAAAGTTTGCTAACTCATGCTCTAGAGCATCAGGCCCTGGTTTAACAGCTTCCAGTGTTGGTGAGTTCTTTCTGAATGAAATGTCCAGTCTATGGTGAGACAGCTGAATCATTATAAACAATTTCCTTTTATTAGGCTAAAATATGGCTCCCTGCATATTTTACTAACAAGTCTGTAGATTATAGTAGGGTGAGAGCCACATCTCAGGTAATCTATGTGTGGGATTCAGATAGCAATCCAGGAAATTGAAAATTATATGCAGTTTTTTTATGTGTAGATATACATAAGTCTTTTTCTGGGGAAAAGACCTATAACTTTTATTATATTTACCACCATGTCTCTGACTCCCAACAACCACATATGTTACCAGTATTAATATGGTGCCCAATATCCATATCTGCTAAATACCTGGTGGAGAGTCAGTTTGGCAAGGTAAATCCTCCAGACTCCTTCTCCTAGGATAACAGCTGAACACATTTTCAGGATCCTGTCCTTAGAGAATTGTCCTCTTGTGGTTTTCCTGAAATTGAATTTTGCCATCCAAACCTTGTTTTTTATGTAGAATGTAAGATAAAATTTAGTTTTCTGCCTTACTCTTTGGTCTTGATAAAGTATTGCCCATATATTGAGAAACAGTACACATCTCTTTTTAAAGATAAACTCTTCCTGTCAGGCAGCACAATTGTCTCCAAGGCAACCCAAGTGACTCTCAGGACAATGTTGCTATCTTTTCTTCTTTCTCACTGGGGGAGAAGATTTCTGAGCAAGTGCTATCATCATAATTAAGGAAAATGGAATAGAGGATTATGTCACATTGAGTCTTATAGCAACCTCTGTTGATTGCCTCTGCAAGAGCAGTTTGAGAAATAAATTGGGCTGTTGCCAAATGAAACGTACTTTCAAGGCCTGTATTGAATTAGAAAATATTGCCGCATCCTTGCCTTCTGAATGACAATACATCTGGAAACTGTATAGTCCTTGGCATGAAATGATGGCTTCATGCAGAGCAAGATAAGGTGTGGTTTGAGTAGTATGGAGCAGATACTCTCATGGAAGGGGGTATGGGAACACAAACAAAGGAGGAATAAACAAAGTCTTCCAAGATAGCCTCAGACTATTCTTTAGTTGACCCATTCTTGTTTATTTTAGCTCTCAACTGTTTAAGGGTATTCAAAATTTCATTTGTGATCTTTCCCCCACAACCCACATCCTCAATAAGGTATTAATTTTCTTAATTAGTAATCCACTGCCTTAAGAATTTTCAGAGACCTACCTGTTGTTTAAGAGACTATGCAAATGAAGATGGTTTAATTATAATGAATTATAATTCCTATTTTAAATTTTTGTTATATGAATTCACAATGTTATATATACATTTTATATGGAAGGTCCAATATACTACTTACTGTAGAA
The DNA here is from genome assembly GCF_015220235.1 of Choloepus didactylus. Classification (NCBI taxonomy): domain Eukaryota; kingdom Metazoa; phylum Chordata; class Mammalia; order Pilosa; family Megalonychidae; genus Choloepus; species Choloepus didactylus. The sequence goes on from NC_051312.1 coordinate 54,485,361, forward strand.
TATATATATATATTCCTCTGATTTATGCTTGAGATGTGATACCCAAGGTCAGATATCTTATACCTCTTTGAATTCTCTATGTATGATTCACAGAAACACTCAATGAATGGTTGATGATTGAATAAATGAAAGAGTAACTCAATGAACAAAAAATATAATTGCAATTCAGAGTACTGAGGTTAAAGCTGATATTTCATGCATTCTTAAAAATGGATGGAGATAGCCTTGAATACAGAGTGCTACTTGCATCATCATATTAGCAGCTTCCAGAGAATGTAAAGATGAAACATGTGGGATGGAGAAAAAGAATTAGTTAGATTTAATCTGAGTCTCAGACTGGAGAGTTAATGTAGAGTTGCTCCTCCTTTTTCCTTCTGATCCCTTTTGGCCCTTCCTTCTCCCAAATTTCCCCTCCCCACCCAGGTTCTCAACTTCAAGATAAGAGGCTATTTAGTATAGTGGCTAAGATAGAAGACTCCAGATACTGGCTGCTTGGTTTCAAATCTCAGGTTTTCCATTGAATATCATTGTGCAAAACCCACAACCTCTTTATGATTCACTGTAAATGAGGATAATAACAGGCCCTTCTTCAGAGAGTTCCTTGAATAATGAGATGAATTAATAAATGAAAAGCACTTAGAACAATGCCTGGCATATGGAAAGCACTCATAAACTTAAAAGTTATTATCATAAGAGAACAAGTTTGCAGAGAGGGCCTCTCTGTGATGGCAATTCCCTCCTTAACCTCTGGAGCTTGTCACACTATTTGGTAGAGTGAAATGTAAAAGCATTTCACTTAACTGCTGGCTGATTCCAACCAAGCGCTGATATGATAAATACGAGGCCTACAAACCTCAGCCATAAAGTCAGGGAGAAATTCAGGGCTCACTTCAAAGTGTATGGACAGTATAGTTTAATGAAATAATTGCTCATCTTTAGATGAGATCTTTATTCTCTTCAGTTATTTGTCTCCTAAGAATCTTATATCTGGGCACAAATAGTAAATACCTCATAGATAATAAGGAAATCATATCTTCACATACTAAGTTGTTTTTCAGTATGTACATAGTGAAGAATGTTTCAGTTTATAGTGTTAATATAAACAATGGTACTCTCAAGATGTAAGAATCAACCCTGAGTTTGTAACACATTCAGTTATTAAGTAGAGAAGATCTTATGAATTATAGTTAACTTTAACTATAGGAACATAAATACTACTTCACACCATGGAAGTTTAGCTTTACCCAGAGATTACCAAATGAGTAAGTATCCATTGTATTTGTCTGGAATTTTGTTATAAAAAAAAAATTGTATCACGTTTGAACCTCACCAGAAAAGGGATGCATTGATACATACATTTTAAGGATGAGGAATCTAAGACATAAAGAAGTGAGTTGCTTGCACACTGATTCATTGGAGCTTAGAGTTAAAGAATAAGATTTCTCTCTGCCATAGGACAGTACCTAGCTCTGTGACTACTGCATAACAGGAACATAATAATATTATTTGAATAGACAGATCAATGAACATGTGAATGAATGGATCAATAAAAATCTATATACATTTCAATTAAATATGCAGTAGATCTAGAAATGGACTAGAAACAGAATCAAAAATTTTTACCAACTTGCCAGAGATCATAAAGCTGTTTTCATGGCAGAAATGAATAAGGACAAAATCTTCTGATCTCAGCCTTCCATGATCTTTCTAAAGTCAGTGGTTGATATTGCACCCAGATCTTTGATGGAACTTCACACATACATGTTAACACATAATGATGAACATAAATTATAGTTAGTGTGGATTTTTAGTTTGCAGAAGGTGAGAAATTAAGGATGAAACATCATTGTCTATGCAAGATGTGTACTTCCTTCTTTCCCTCCTTTCCTCCCTAGCTCTCTTTCCTTTCTTTTTTTCTTTTGTTATGTTTCCTTCTTTCCTTCTTATTAGAGAATTTTTAGGTTTATAGAAAAATCATACAGAAAGTAGAGAGTTCCCATATAATCCCTTCACATGCACAGTTTTTCATATTATTAACACTTTGCATTAATGTGGTACTTTTGTTACAATTGATGAAACCACATTTTTATAATTGCATTATTAACTGTAGCCCATGGTTTAACTAAGGATTTATCGCTGGTATTGTTCAGGTCCATGGACTTTTAAAAAAAAATTCATTATAGTAACAGACATAAAATTTAAAATTTCCCCTTTTAATCACTTTCAAATATACAATTCAGTGGTGTTAATTACATTCACAATGTTATGTTACCATCACCACGATCCAATACCAAACTTTTTCATTACCCCAAACAGAAAATTTGTACCAATTCAGCATTAAGTCCCCATTTCCTGCCCTTACTCCTGTCCCTGATAATCTGTATTCCACTTTCTGAATCAATGAGTTTGCATATTCTAATTATTTCATATTAGTGAGATCATAAAATATTTGTCCTTTTTTGTGTCTGGCTTATTTCACTAAACAAGACATCTTCAGTGTTTTCCCATATTGTAGCATGTATCAAAACTTCATTCTTTTTTATGACTGAATAATAGTCCATTGTGTATAAATGCCCTATTTTGTTTGACAGTTTATTTGTTCATGGACACTAGGGTTGCTTCCATCCAACAACAGAAGAACGCACTGTTTTCTCAAGTGCACCTTGATCATTCTCTAGGATAGACCATATGTTAGGTCATAAAATAATTCTCAATAAATTTATAAAGTTTGAAATTATATCATGTATCTTCTCTGACCACAATGGAATGAACTGAAAAAAATAACAAAAGTAGAATGGAAAAATTCATAAAAATATGTGTAATTAAACAATACACTCAACTAACGGATCACAAGAGAAATTAGGAAGAAACTTCAGACAAATGAAAAGACACCACAGCAAAAGTTATGGGATGAGTAAAGGCAGTGCTAAGAAGGATATTTGTAGCATTAAATGTCTACATAAAAATAAAGATCTGAAATCAGTAATATAACTTTATACTTGGAAGAATTATAAAAAGAAGAGAAAAATAAACCCAAAGTGAGGAGAAGGAAGGGAATAATAAAGATTAGGACAGAGATAACTGAAATAACAGAAAAACAATAGAAAGAATTAATGAAATCAAAAGTAGTTATTAGAAAAGATTAATAAAATTAACACATTTTTAGTTGAACTGACCAAGGGGGGAAACAAAACAGAGGACACAAAAGGAAAGTGATGAGGGAAGAGCCTTACTACTGAATTTAGAGACATAAAAAATGATTATAAAAGACTGTATACCAACAAATTAGATGACCTAGATGAAATGGACAAATTCTTAAAAACACACAAATGACCTAAACTCTCTAAAGAAAAAATAGGATAGCCAACAAACCAAAAACAGGTAAAGAGATTGAATCAGTAATCTAAAACCTTTCAACAAAAGGAAAGTCCAGGACAAAATGGCTTCACTGGTGAATTTTAGCAAACATTAAGGAAATATTAACAGACTTTCAAAAAGAAACTGAAGAGCAGTGTTCTAGTTTGCTAATGCTGCCGGAATGCAAAACACCAGAAATGGATTGGCTTTTATACAAGGGGTTTTTTTTTTGGTTACACAGTTATGGTCTTAAGGCCATAACGTGTCCAAGGTAACACATCAACAATCGGGTACCTTCACTGGAGGATGGCCGATGGTGTCCAGAAAACCTCTTTTAGCTGGGAAGGCATGTGGCTGGTGTCTACCCCAGAGTTCTGGTTTCAAAATGGCTTTCTCCCAGGACATTCCTCTCTAGGGTGCAGTTCCTCAAAAATATCACTCTTAGTTGCTCTTGGGGCGTTTGTCCTCTCTTAGCTTCTCAGGAACAAAAGTCTGCTTTCAATGGCCATCTTCAAACTGTCTCTCAGCTGCAGCTACTCTCTCAGCTCCTGTGCTTTCTTCAAAGTGTCTGTCTTGGCTGTAGCAGCTTGCTCTTTCTGTCTGATCTTATATAGTGCTCCAGTAATTTAATTCAGACCCACCCTGAATGGGCGGGCCAACACCTCCATGGAAATTATCCAGTCAGATTCATCACCCACAGTTGGGTGGGGCATATCTCCATGGAAACACCCAAAGAATTACAATCTAATTAACACTGATAGGTCTGCCCACACAAGATTACATCAAAGATTATGGCATTTGGGGGGAAATAATACATTCAAACTGACACAAGTAAGGAATATTTCCTAAATCATTCTATGAGGCAAGCATCACCTTATTACCAAAGCCAGATAAAGATACCACAAGAAAAGAAAATTATAGAGCAATATCCCTTGTGAATATAGATGCAAATATTCTCAACACAATACTAGCCAACCAATTCCAATAGCACATTAAAATGATTATTTACCATGACCAAGTGGAATTTTTCCCAGAATGCAAAGTTGGTTCAACATAAAGAAAATCAATCAATTGAATATTCCACATTAATAGAATGCAGGAAAAGAAATGCAGAAAAGGCATTTGATGAAATTCACCACACTTTCTTGATAAAAGCTCTCAGAAAACCAGCAATAGTCTGGAACTTCCTCAACATGATAAACGGCATGTATGGAAAACAGAGTTAAAATTATACTGAATGATGAAAGACTGAAAACTTTCTCTCTATGTTCAGGACAAGACAAGGAGGCCTCCTGCTCAAGATTTTACTGGAAATTCTAGTCAGAACATTTAAGCAAGGAAAAAAAAAAGAAATAAAAGCCATCCAAATTGGAATTAAAACTATCCCTATTTGTATATGACATCTATATATATAAAGAAAATCCTAAATAATCTACAAGAATACCACTATGTAATAAATAAATTCAGCAAAGTGTCAGGGTATAGGATCAATGCAAAAAAAAATCAGTGTTGTTTCTATACACAAAATGAGTAATTTGAAAGGCAAGCAAGAAAACAATTCCATTTATAATAACAACTAAAGAGATGAAATATATAGTAATAAATTTAACCAAGGACATAAAGAACTTGTACATGAAAAGCTATCAATGATTGCTGAAGAAATTGCAGTAGACCTAAATAAGTGGAAAGATACCCCATGTTCATGAGTCAGAAGATTTAATATGGTTAAGATGTCAGTATAATCCAAAGTGATTTACAAACCAATACTCAACAACACTATGAAAAAGAAACTAAAGTAAACTGAGGCACAATTTAAGGATGTGATTATGTCACAGCCCTCATTAAATTAGGTGCATCATATTTCTCATGGTCCCCCAACTCCAAAGACTTACAGCTGGAAGATATTATATAAAGCATTTACTTTTTGTAGGTATAGAAACATTATTCTGTTTTGTCCTCCTATACCTGTTCATTTATAATATTCAAGATAATCTAATACTATCTGTGAGATGACTACATAGAGATTGAGATCCAAATTTTTATTTCAAATATTTTGCTAGGAATGAAAGATTAAGAATATAGTGACATCATAAAACTAAGCAAGTTTTTAATGCTACTCAATAAAATAGGATTACCTGTAGCACACTTCCCTGGATTTATTTAATTTTACCTTAAATAATTGGATTTTTCTGATACTGTTTTTGCAATATGAGCAGTCCCATAAACAAGTCTCTCTGAATGATTCCTACAATTTTCTGTGATGTACCAAGAGAAATAATAGATATTTATTTCTTTCAACAAACACATTTATATGTAGATATATTTGCATATATTTATTTATATTAAATCCCTTAAGCCCAGAATTCAGGAAATTCTCACACATCCAGTTTCATTAAAAAACAATATTTAATGATGGGTTTAACCAGATATTGAGTTGAAGAAAAATGTCATATGTTCATAGAATTATAAATCTGTTTCACCCAAAATTATCAGAATGAATTAAACAGAACCTTTGCTCCTCCTTTTGAGCGAAATACCTGCTTACAATCAGGATGTCACTCTTCTATACTATAGATTGGTGGAATTGGTTAGGTGGCTGTGTATTTTACCAATGACCAATCCCATATAGTTCCCACCATGATTTAATGTGAACTGAAAACGTGGTTATTAGACAACACTTCTGCTTGAAAACTTGGAGTATGCTTTTGACATTTATAAAATGTTTGCATGTTTTCATAGCTAGCATAAAACATTATCTTTATAATGACTCCGGGGATGTAGGTAAAGCAGATTTTATCTCCATAAGATAAAATCTGGAGCTTCTGAAAAAGTTGACAATGTAGAAGCTTTTCCTGATTATCCTTATTCTTCAGAGATAAACATACTGAGTCTTGGGCATGCACATACCTCAAATTCAACCCAAATCTATCCATTCATTCAAATCCATGCATGTGGGATTTCAATTCATCTGAGACTGCCAAGTCTTTTGGCCTTGTTCTGGTTATCCCTAAATAAATTCCAGACTGAAGTAGGGCTGTTATCTCATTTGTCAAAGGTTTAACCTAGACTGAAGAACATAACATCAAAAACATATATCAACATTAGCAAATCTAGAAAATTTCTTCCCCAATTTTTTCAACATATTTTATTTTATCTTAAGCAATTATTTTATCATCACTGAAATATCAATGACTAATTTGTGGCTAGGTCTTGTGCTAAGTATTGTGCATATGAATAAGCCTAAGAGTTACTTCCAGAATTGTGGAACTCATGGTTTATATGAAGAGACAGGCAAGTAAATGTGATGAGGGCCATATTAGAAAAATAGGCCACAAATATGAGAACAAAGAAGAATTGATGAATTTTACCTCAGACGTCTCAGGGGAGGGAATATATGAGCTGAATATTCAAGATTAAGGACATTTTTTACAGGCAGAGAAGGATATTGAAAGGAGGTGAAATAATATGCTAATTACAAATTTTTCAAATGGTGGCATATTCTTATATCCTGGGAATGGCATGTATTTAATGAGATTTTAACTTAGGAGTGCATCAGAGTAAAGGTAAAAGGTGAGACAGAAAACCTAAGCTGGTTAAAAGCCATGAAGTACCTTTTAACTATACTATGGTGTCTAGGATTTTTCCTGCTGGCAGTAAGGAACCACTGGGAACCAAGAGTAGTGAAATAATCAATTCTGAGTTTTGAAGAATCACTCTGGTGGAAGAAATCATAGGTTAACGTCACAAAGTGTCTCAGATTGTAAGATTCTTTCTAAATTTAAAGTTTCAAAATGTATTAGAAACCACTTTGGATAAATTATTTCCATTCTTTCATTTTTCAAGACAAACCTAACAATATTTAACGATCCTACAAAAATGTTTCTGTAACGTGGATAGAATGTACAAAGTTAAAAACAAGTCTATGGGCTTCTTTACAATTTTTGTTTGGATCCTTGTGCTTTCTAAATTCATTTTGCTTGTTCTCTATAGTTATGTATTAAACCATCAGTAGAGCTACTTAGAGAGCAGAGTTTAAATTTACTTGTTTTTGCTTAAATAATTTTATAATGCCCAGTGCGAAATGTCCATCTAATCTACTCTTTCCTCTAGTAATTAGGGCTTTAGAAGCTGGAACACATCATTAATGAGAAATCATTCAGCAGAAATCATTTTAGTATTTTTCCCTAGAACCCAAATATCTTTTCTGTGTCCCTAATTCCTATTGGTCTTTTGAAGTCAACATTGTGCAAATGACAGAAGATGATCATAGGCTTCTGAAATCTAAAATTGAGCTAACAGCAAACTTTTCTTCTTCCCTATGCCAGGAACAATTGGAGAAACATTTTACCATATTATACAAATGCCCCAAGCTCATCTGTGTGGCAGCTTCTAATATTTCAGAAACAATAAAACTCACATAGTGACAATACAATATGTCACAAAACTTATGGTCTAGAAACATGTCACCTTACAACAGAAAGTTGTATTATACTTTAGAATTTAGATGTCAGATGCAAATGGCCCTTTAGACCGTTACAGTGGTTGTAGTGCTTGGTTGGGATGAAAGAAATGATTTAGCAGCAGGGATCAATTTTTTTTTTAATGGAATTGCACATTATTGCTTGTTTTTAAAAGATTTGTATTTGAAAACATTAGATAAAAACTTTTCATTTCTGCAAATTATAAAGACAAATGTGGGCCACATGGAATTTGGGGAAGATGGTGGCATAGAAACTCCACCATCTCTAGGATTCAGTTCCTCCAGCAGAACAGCTATTAGACAGGCAGGAACCATCTGAATCAAATATTTTGAAACTCTGGAGTCCAGGAGAACACTGGGCAGCATGGAGGGAAGAGTGGGAGGAAGAAACTGGTAAACAGCTTTAAATGCCAGTGAATTTTCTCTTCTCATGGTGGTTAGCATCATCCATCCTCCACTCAACAGCAGGCATTAGTGGGATCCAGGCCCTGGCACAGTTCACTGGTGTCAGGCACATAAAAACCTACTTCCTCATTATACACAGCCGTCTAGCTGCTGATCAGTCTTTTGATTAGCTACTTTGGATTGCAGGGGCCTGGCCAGGAGTGTGGCCATTGTTCCAACCTATCCCAGACAAAGGCTGTGGAGGAGACTTAAAGATGTTATGTGTCCTCAGAACTGTGGACAGCTGAAGGGCTGTGTTTACCTGGCAGTGCCAAGTCAAGAAAGAGCAGCTTTGAGGAGCTGTGGAAGAAGCTTCTGGCATCCTTTTGGGCCCCTCCCTAGTCCCCTCCCCAGGGCAGTTTGGAGCAATCTGGTGCTTCTTTGTGGGTCCCTAGCCTAGTTCCATCTGGAAAACCTCTTTTCAGCATGCCTCCCTCCCCTGTCCCCCAGAATTTGCCCTGCAGGCAAAAGCAGCCTGAGACAATGAAAGCAGCAGAAGAAATAATTGAGGCTGTTGATCTGGGGCAAAGGCCTACCCGGTTTAAGTCCTGTAGTGGAACACCTAGGAGATGGAGAAGTTCTGTTTCCTGGGAAGTAGAGGGGACATTCAAACTCCTGTAAACAGAGAAACTCCTAAGGCAACTAGCAAGCACAAGTCTGGGACAAGACACAGGGCCAGAAAAGATAGGGAGGACCCTGCATTCTGCATTTGCCTTCAGCAGACCTTCTTGATAGGAGGGCTGAACTCTGAAGGAGAGCACCAGCCAATGCAAGGCCAATTTGCAAGACTGTGAAGGGTGCTTTTGCTTAGGCTTGCTTAGTTTTGTTAGCTCCTGACACTCAAGAAAATCTCGGTCATATCACTACCTAATACAAACTCAAGAAATAGTCATCTCAGGGAATACATCCCAGAGTTAAAATTTACAATATTAAAATATACACTGTGCAACAAAAGATTACAACACAAACAAAGAAGTAGAAAATGATGGCATATATGAAGGAAGAGGATAAAAATCCAGAAAACATCAATAAAGAAGACCAAAGTTTGGATATACCAGAAAAAGACTTTAAAATATGATCTTCAATGTTCTCAAGGAGATGAAGAAAAATACAGAAAAAGAACTAAAGGATATCAGGAAAACAATGAATGAATAATATGAGAATCTCAATAAAAAGAAATTTTAAAAAGGAATCAAGAGAACTACTGGAATTGAAGACCACAATAACTGGAATGAAAAAATTCTCAGGAGGGTTTCAACAACAGATTGGAACTGGTAGAAGAAAGAAAAAGTGAACTCAAAGATGAGACAAATGAAATGAGCCAGGCTGAGAAGCAGAAAGACAAAAGAATAACAAACAGCAAAAATAGCCTAATACACCTGTGGGACACCATCAAGTATATTGATATGTGCATTACAGGAATCCCAGAAAAGAGAAAGGGGCAGAAGAAAGAGTGAAAGAAGTAAAGACGGAAAACTTCCCAACTTAACAAAAGATGTGAATATGCACACCCAAGAATACCAGAAAAAAACCAACAGAATAAACTTGAAGAGAAATATGCTTCATACTGTTCAACCTGAAAAATGCAAGGAACCGGAAAAAGAGAGTTCTGAAGGCTGCACATGAAAAGCAATGTGTTATGTACAAGGGAGTTCCAATTAGATTAAGTGACAATTCTCATTAGAAATCATGGAGATAAACAGGGAGAGGCTTGAAATACATAAAATCCTGAGAGAAAACAATTACCAACTAAGAATTTTATATCCTGTGAGACTTTCTTTCAAAAATGAGGGAAAGATGAAGACATTCCCATAAAACAAATGCCAAGGAGGTTCATTACCACTAGACCTGCCTTATGAGCGATGTTAAATGGAGTTTTTCAGACTGAAAGGAAAGAACATGAGACAGTGATTCAAAGTAGCATAAAGAGCTAAGATCTTTCATAAATGTAAACTTATGGGTAATTATAAATGCCAGTATTAGTGTATTGGATTTTTTGGTAGGTAACTCAACTTATTTCCTAAAGGTGTTAAAATACAAATGCACAAAAGTAATGCTTAATCTATGTTTTTGGACAATATAATGTACGAAGATACAATTGTAACATGTACAAAAAATGGTAAGAGGAAGGATGAGTATAGGAACACCGTGTATGTGTGCTATTGAAGTCAAGTTGGAATCAAATCCAATGTAATTGTTGTATATTTAGGATGTTAAATTTTATTCCCATGTCAACCAAAAGGAAAAGACAGTTATCCCTTCCACATCACAGGGGTTAGGGGCACAGTACCTCCGTGATCTGGAAAAGCCAGGTACATTCTTTTCCAGGGTTTCAGGAAATTCCCTAGCTGCCTCTTGATCGGGAGATGCTGCCTCTCCCATTACTTTTACATTGTGTAAGCTAAAACATTTTTTAAATAAACTTTTAAAGTTTTCTAGCCTTTGTGTGTCATCTACTAGCCTTAGCATGTCATCTGCAGCTTCTGCGAAACTCCCCCAAAATTCCCATTTCTCTTCTTATGCCAACCCACAATATGTCAAAACCATGATGGGGAAGGTCGTGATGTGGAGGGGATAACTGTATATGACAACTATATCCAGAAAGAAATAAGAAGGGATTCAATATGATACAGTACAAAATATCAAATAAATATGAAAGTAGACATTAATGGAAGAATTGAAGGCCACCACTATGTTTTAACTATATCGTCTTTTAATTATAGCTCCTATAACATCCTAAGCTGGATTCCCAACTCGGAATTTTTATACTTGCTGTTCCTTCCACCCAGAATGATCTTTTTCTGGGAATTCTTATAGCTGCCTTCCTCTTTTGACTTGTCTTAGCTTACATATCATCTTGGAAACATACTCTGATCACCCTTTCTAGCCATGCTCCAACCTTAAAGCTTCTGTGTATGACATTCCTCAATATTATGTTCTTGGTAGTGTATATCACTGTTTCAAATTATATTAATTACTTGTTTGTGTTTTTATTGTTTCTCGTGCCCCTGTGAATGTAATTTCTTCAAGGGCAGGTAGCTTCTTTGCCTTGTTCCCTGTGTTATCCCCAGTTCTTAGAATGGTTACCGGCAAAAAAGAGGATACACAAGAACTATTTGTTGAATGAATAAATAAAGAAGGGAAACCACATAAGACAAAATAAATGGTTGCTGTCTAAATGAGCTATTAACATATTAGTTCTCATTCTGTCCTTTTATATTTGATAATACAAACAAATTTTTAATTCACAAAAAGGGGGATTGCTATACTGTTCTTCATTTTATTGTGTGAACTGTACTTCAGTATCCACAGATGATTTGAAATACAGGCTGGGGATGGTTAGCGGATTATTTGCTTTGTGAGTCCTTATTGCAGAAAAATGCATTTGTCTTGGGGCAAGAATGCAAACCTTGCAAAAGCACATAGTTTTTGATCCAGCAATTTAGCTTCTATGCTAGGTATATACACAAGGGTTTTGCTATTGAAAATGGTGGGCACTAGCTTCAAGTTGCTATTGAAAACTTGAATTGTAGCTAGTTTGAACTGAGATGTTCTGTAAGAGTAAAATACACATCAGATTAAAACAAGTTAGTACAAAAAACATGGATTTAATAATTTTTATAGTGATTATAGGTTGAAAACAATATTGGGGCATATTGGGTTGAGTAAAATTCATTACAAAATTAGTTCCATTTTTAAATATGGAAATTCAAATTAAAGACCTTGCCTATGTTACAGTTTTAATGGAGAGCCTGCTCTAAGGAAACTCTTAATATAGGTTCATGGAGCTATGCACAGGAATTTTCATTTCAGCATTGTTTACAAGAGCAAAAAATTAAAACTAACCCAGATGTCTATTAATGGGGGAATGGAGAAATAAATTATGGTGCAATTACATGTTTTATATACAGTAGTGAAAATTAATGAACTTCATTTACTAGTGAAAATTAATGCAACTATAACTATATGAAACAACATATTTAGAAACATAACATTGAGTAAAAAAAAGCTAGTTGCAAAATGTTATACAGAATAATCTAATTTTAAAAATCTCAAAAGCAGGAATAATTAAAGATAGTATTTAGAGGTGTACGAATGGTTAAAACATATGCATAAAAATTTGGTAATGATAGTTTGGGACAGCATTCACTCTGAGGCATGTGAGTGAAATGAACTTCCAGCTCACTTGGGTAAATTTGATAATATTTCAATTTTTAAATGTTTAGTGGGGTTTTTATATGATATTTTAATGAAAATGCAGTTAAATTTTATGGCAGATGCAAATGCAAAAATATATTTACTGACATAAAAGCATCTTCATAAGTTAAATTAAAATAAGCTATATTCATATTAGATTATGTACCTTAGTTTAGACATGTTCTTCATCTTAATTCGCATCCCTGTGGATGTGAACCCATTGTAAATAAGACCTCTTGAAGATGTTATTTTTAGTTAAGATTTGACCTAACTGAATGAGGTTGGGCCTTAATCTGGATTACTGGAGTCCTTCATAAGCAGAAGAAATTCAAACATAGTAAGAGAAAACCATGGGGAGGAGCCTGAAGCTGGAAGTCAACACAACCCAGAAAAGAAAAGAAAATGCATCACCATGTGAAGGAAATCAGTGACACAAGCCAAGGAAGTCCAAGAATTGCCAACAAGTCAGCCCCAGAATGCCACAGTTTTTAGGGCATAGCTTGCTGACGCCTTGATCTTGGACTACTTCTGCCTTATAAACCATGGGTCAGTAAATTACTGTTGCCTAAGTGAACCCATTGTACGGTATTTGCCATAGCAGACTGGCAAACTGAGAAAGAACTTGCTCATGTTTAGTTTATTCCTTCAACTCAACTGTCAGCTGTTTGCTCTTACTTTCCAGTACCTCAATAACTTGATAACCCAAATGGCTTCCACAACTACAGCTTCATTAATAATTCTTTTATCAGGGTCACCAATAATTTCCACATGGTTAAATATTAGGTTCACTTCTATTTTTATTGACCACTTAGAAGTAGACAATACAGTTTATAGCACATTCCTTCTTTAAGATGCTTTTTCCCTTTGCTTTTGTGACATCACACAATGCCAATTGTCCTTCTATCTCCACATCTTAGAGGGTTTCAGGACTCTACTTTCAGCCTTTTTTCTCTTCCACTTCTACACACCCCTTCAATGTTCTGATTCTGAAGATGCCTATTTTGGTTTGATAAAGCTGCTTGAATGCAATATCCCAGAAATGGGTTGGCTTTTACAATGGGATTTATTAATTTACAATTTACAGTTCTCAGGACATGAAAATTTCCCAACTAAGGCATCAGAGGATGATACCTGGACTCTGAAGAAAGGCTGCCAGCATCTGGGACACCTCTGACACATGGGAAGGCACATGGCCAGCGTCTGCTGGTCTTTTGCTCCCTGGTTTCATTGCTTTCAGCATCTGGTTCCAATAGTTTTCTTTCTGAGCTTCTGCACATCCTCTTTTAGCTTCTCTGGGGCTTTTCCCTGTAACCTTTCTTGGCTTTTTCTGTCCTTTATCCTCTCATAAAGGACTCTAGTAAAAGGATTAAGATCCACCTTGGGAGTAGGCCACATTCCAATTGAAACAACCTAATCCAAAGGTCCCACCCACAATAGGTCTGCACCCACAGGAATGGATTAAAAGAACGTGGCCCTTTCTGGGGGTACATAACAGTTTCAAACCAGTACACTATCCTAACTTCTTATCAAAGGAGTACTCAGATTTTCCAAAATTGCAGTCATATCCTAAAACTACAACCACATCTTTATCCCATTACATATTCAAGTTAAGACAAAAACATATCAATGAGCTGCTTGGCTTAACTTCAGAAACCAGACAATAAGAAAGTAAGTTTTTTCAAAGACGACAGAGTTCATTTCTTCACCTTATTATGCCCTTATTCATTTTTTTGGACATACTTGCTAGTTTCAGTTTCTGCTCATTTACCTGAGGGAAATAAATGAGAGTATACAATGTCCTAACACATCAAAAGCTTACAGATAAACATTGTTTCTTCCTCTTACACCCTTCAATCTAGCAAATATTAACTGGGCTAACATTCACTAAAGCTTTTACATTGTCATTATGTATTATTGGAAAAAAAATCTAGTACATACATTCAATTTTATTTAAACATCTTGATTCATTGAGAATTTCTAGTACTATTTGTGTTAAAAGAATGAATTTTAAGGAGTAACATGGAAACTACCCCCATACCTTACCAATATCTCTAGCATTTTCCCTGTTATTGTCTATTAAAATCAAGTGTGGCAACCCCAGGGAGGTCTCCAGATTTAGAAAATAAAACTACAGAACATCTAGTTAAATTTGAGTTTCAGAAAAACACTGAAAATTTCAGGTCATACTTTTACTAAAACATTATTTGTTGTTATCTGAAATTCAAATTTAATTGGGAATCCTGTATTTCATTTGATGACACTATTTCCAAGGGCTCCTAAAAATGATGACACTAGTGAATTTAGCTCATAACTGGAAATATGTTCACCTCAGGACATGGACTATGGACAAAAATTGGGATGCCCCAATATGTACATTTGGGAGATTTGTCCAAAAAGGAATATGGGTTGTTCCTGCCTAAACATACCTGTAAGATCAAAAAAGCTACCAAGGAAAATGATCTGAAATTTATAAGAGGAAAAGGGCTTCCTTGTGATCACTTGGGATGTGCTACTTATTTAACAGAAAATAAGGGTAGGGCCTGATCAGAGGTATGAATATACTCACTTCTGGGTGGAGGCTTAAGGATGAGATAAAGGGGGCATACACAATATTATGTTTTTCCTTCTGATCAAAATTATTTTACAAGAATAGGTGAACATTCCAGCCATAAACAACTTCAATATATTTTTTCTGTTTTATTGTGTCATGATTGATGTACAATAAAGTTCATATATGTATAATGCATTGATTATGTCATGTGTATATACCCATAAAACAATCATTATAATCAAGATAATGAACATATTTACCATCTCTAAGTTTTTCTCAAACTCTTTGTAAAACTTTCCTCCCCATCACCTTCCTGCCTTTAAGAGCTCGTTGGTTTTCTTTCATTGTACATTAATTTGCAATTTGCTAGAACTGTGTATAAGCGGAATAATACAGTATGTAGTCTTTTATTTTTCTCCTCTTATTCATTTGATATTTATTCATGTTCATGACATATGTGTGTGTGTGTGTGTATATATATATATATATATCATTCCTTTCATTGCTGAGTAGTAGTCCACTGTGTGGATATACCACATTTTTATACATTTGACTGTTGATGAACATTTGGGTCATTTCCAGTTTTAGCTATTAGAAATAAAGCTGCTATAAACATTCATGTTCAAGTCTCTGGTGAAGGCTCAGCTCATTCACATGTTTATAGGCTCAGATTTAAACCAAAACCTGATATTAGACATGTTAATCAAATGCATTTTCCTTTGACTCTAAGCACAAAAAGACACGCCATAAGTTTTTAACTTTTCCATAAATGCCACTAGCAATTAAATTCAGCATAAATGTGACTGACTAGCTGTGAGTTATCTCTTTGTGCCAACTAATAAGCCTACCATATGTTGTGAAGTATCAGACACTCAGTTAAATCTAAGACCTCTAACAGCTGGGTAGTAAATCTAAAATAAGCATTTTTCAGAATATTAATAGTGATACATCATAATTTGTGTAATCCCTTCATATAAAGATTTCAAGAAAACTTGGAAGTATTACTTAAACCTATTTGGAGTTTTATTTCCTTTATTATGTCTCATGCCCAAATGATTCTTTAAAAATTATTGGCTCCCTTATTTAATTCAGAAAGTAATTGAGAGATCTATGACTAATGAAGTGCTTTTACCTTTCTGACAAATGTTCCACATATACAATTCAGATATTTACAATTGTTCAAAGGAAATGCCCACTGTATTTTTATAAAGTGGAAATAGCCATTTTAAGTTCCAGCATCTGGGTCTCAGTTAGTGCTTCTACTCTTTCTCATTATCCCCAGACATGCCTGTCTTTCTACCTAATAGTAACTCTCACGAAGAGCCTGCTTAGGACATTTCAGTCTTGGGTTTTATTTTTATTGTTATTTCTCAGTCAAATATTATTGAAAAATATTAAGTGTATGGAAATTTTCCTCTAAGACCATTAATTAGCAATGTTTGCCTTTTTAAATGCCTACATGCTATCTTTTCTGAACTTAAGAACACAAACTTTTTTTTTTTTTTTTAACATCCAGATACATAGATAGGTGAGATCAAACATTTTGGGATCATTTAACTTTAACTGAAGTCTCTGCTCTGTGGCTTACTAGTGGTTTGGATGTAAAGATATCTCTTTGATATCTTTACATCTCAGTTTCATGATCTGTAAAGTGGATGAAATGATAGAACTAGCTTATAGAATTAAATGGAGGACTGAATGAAATAGTGCATTGAGAACATCTGCCTTCTTCCCCCCACCAAAAAGAAAACATGTCAGCTGCATATCATTTGGTGGTGATGATATATCAGTTGAACCTATCTGATATAGTGATTGACATTTATGAGATTTAATAATGATGCTATCATATATATATAATGCATATATAATAGATATGTATATTACATATATGTATATATAAAACAGTTGATGAGTTCACTTTGAATAGCAAACTCCTTATGGGCAGAACTAGGTCTTAGTTATTTTAATGCTTTTAGTGTTTACCAGTGTAAACCAGGAGTCATAGATTAAAGTGACCATCAGTGAATGTTTGATGAGTTTAAAAAATGAATTAATCAATAATCTAAAAGAGGAAATGGTTCTACAGTGTTAAATTTGTGATGTCCACATTAACTGCTGCATCTCTTTCAAAGGCTATATTTATAACATCCATAAAGACATTCCATCAAGGAAAGGATCATATTCATTTAGTGAAAGCCATGACTTTTTGCATGACACTTACACCCTCATGTTTTATCATTGGTCATATTAATGATGTGAATTTCATTCCCATCTTGGTAAGAGTTTGTATATTCCCTTTAAGACGCAAGTTATACATGAGTAAAGTGTACTTAAGATGCTGGCCATTTGTTCTACAGTAGTGCATGTAAACATTCTAACTTTTACTTTAATGCAAAATATAAAATCAGAGAAAGACTATATGCTGGTTTGGATGTATTATGTCCCCCAAAATGACATGTTCTTTGATAAAATCTTCTGGGGGCCAATGTATTAGTGTGGGTTAGTTTGGAATCTTTGGATTAGGCTGTTTCCATGGAGATGTGACCCACCCAACTGTGGCTAATACCTTTGATTAGATTATTTCCATGGAGGTGTGGTCCCACTCATTCAGCATGGGTCTTGATTAGCTTACTGGAGCCCTATAAAAGCTCACAAAGAGAAGGACCTCAGAGCAGCTACAACTTAGAAAGACCTTTTGGAGACCTTTGTTGAAAGCAAACAAACTTTTGCTGACACTTTGGAGATACTAGCCCAGAGTTTGCATCAAGAAGCTAAGCCTAGAGGCATTTTGGAGAATGCCATTTTGAAATGCAACCTGGGAGCAAGCAGACACCAGCCACTTGCCTTCTAAGCTAACAGAGGTTTTCCAGATGCCACTGGCCATCTTTCAGTGAAGGTATCCCATTGTTGATGCCTTACCTGGGACATTTCTGGTCTTAAGACTGTAACTTTGTAACCAAATAAACTCCCTTTTTAAAAACCAATCCATTTCTGGTGTGTTGCAAAATGGCAGCATTAGCAAACCAGAACAAACTATGAGTGGTTTTTCATGAACAGTGATATGCTGATGTATTCAAGTTATCTATAACTCCCTAACCAATTTTCAATCCTAGACTTAGTCTAGACCTTAAGCAAAATACAGAGTGACATTAATGAGTCAGCTATCTTTCACTTTGCCTCCATGGATAAATTTACCATTGGTTATCACTTTTAGAACTTGATCCATTCGTTCCTGGTTGAGACAGAATACATATTTCAGGATCCTCCTCCCCACCACCTTTGGGACCTTGATGCCAAATGATCAACATAACTGGGAGGTTCACTAAGTATTGAAGTTTAGCCATGAGGGACAGCATTCACAACCTGTTTCCTCTCCACAATTTTGGCTCTCTGTAAGACCAGATATTTCCTTATTTTCATAGATTAGTATTTAAATTACTTATTAGGAATTGGACCCTTCCTTGAATGACCATTTGCTTCTCTAAACACTTAAGAAACTATGCCTAACTCTTTTCCAGTCCTCTTCCCTAGAAAAAGTACAATATCCTTCTTCCTTATCTTCTGTCTCTCCCTGAACTCAATAGTCAGATAGCTAAAATGACAGTGATGCTCGGTGACTTCTACCGTCACCTGCTTCCAGTAATACTGTGTTTCATTTGCCTGGTTTAACCACTTCCATCTTCTCCACACAGATGCCCCACAGTGCCTAAGCTTATCTTTTCTCTAGACACTTTAAACATTGGACCCCAGCTAGCGCTATTCTTCATAAATGGGACAAAGTTCCGTTCCCCTGCTGCATCAGTCCTCACTTCTTCCTCACCCTTCCTGCTTAAATCCTACCAACAGCCCTTTAAAATCCCCACTCTTGTTAAAACCTACTGAGAAAGTCAGATACATGATCTTGTTCTCATTACTTGAACCATATATTAAAAATCAGACTTTCCACAGCTTCTTTGGTATTTTATTAGATGAAAATAGGAATAACATATAAATTTCAGCCTAAAAATGGATGAAAATTCACAGTTACTATTCCTTAAACTCCTGGTTTTTTTTTTCTATTTCTTTAAGATGAACTTAATATTTCTAACATTTATTTTACAGTAAGAAAAAATTGCTTTATATTCCTGCTCATAAGACACGAGAACACTCAACAACTTGTAATTTTAAATATTTGTCTTCACATAAAAGTAATACCTGTTTGCCATAGAAAATTTTACAAAATTGTGGTAAGAGTAATAAAAAACAAATGATATTTACTGATTCCTTAGTATATGCCATGCAAAATGCTACCCACATGAATTTATTTAATTCTCTCAAAATCCGTATAGAGTTACTGTTAACTTCATTTTTCACATGTGAAAACTGAAGCACAGAAAAACTAAATAATTTGTAGAGGCCACACAGCTGGTTAGCATTTCATGGGAGATAATCACATCTTATTAAAATTTTATGTTAGATGTGATTTTGAAATGCACATAGTATATATTTACATAGCTATACTATAATTAATTTAGAAATATCCCTACTTCTGAAAATTGCTTCAAATATTTTCTAATTTAATAAAATTTCAATTAGCATTATAGATATGAGTCTCATATACTCTTCTTCTTTGAGCATCTTGACACAAGAAACCCTGTTGGTTTTCTCTGTTTTATCCTCCTCTCTTCAGAAGTTATCCTCTTTGCATAATAGCATTTAATATTGTGGCTGAAACATTGTCTGCTGAATGAATAACTACTATATTACTGAGCTTAGAATTTTGTTTAGTAAACTTTGGAAGCTGGCATTATGGTGTTTTCTAAGCTGATTTTTGAAGGTTCCTGTGGCTACTAACGGGCAGAAATGTGAGCAGATGCCACCGTGATCTGATTCCATGTGACATGCTCTATATTCTTAAATATCTCTTCCTGTTCTTACCATCCTGAAATTTGCTTTTCCACTATATTATTTAAAACCTTGTTTCATTTTTGAGTAACTTAAAAACTCCAGCTGTGCTAACTACCATCAGGGCATTGCTGAAATCACATGAGCAAGGTTCCATGTGAATCTAGTGTTTTCTGATGACCTGTATATTTTTATGTATAAACAAATGAACAATCTAAAAGTGGGAAAGGTTTTGCAGTAGACTGTAATGTTGACACAAAGAGAGACATAAATAAAGAACTTTTATTAGATAATTCAATATATATACATAATGCAGCTCCATTTTACTGGCACGCGGTAAGGGCCCTTAACATAGTCAATAATATTATTATGTCCTTTCTCCACAGAAAAAGAAAACTCAGTTATCATTAGTTCATATCTTTAAATTGGTAAAATCATTTCCCCCTGAATTAACCCCATTTTCACCTTCAATCACACTTGTTTTTGCCTTCATCCAATGCTGCCTAGTCATTTACAGTTGTACCCTTTTCTGCATACTGCACATACATATTAATATGAAATATATAGAAAAGATTCATAAATTATTCAAGTAATCTTAAAATAGCAAATAACAATTTAGTTACAAGCTGTGCATTTATAAATCATCTCTCAGGCTAATCTGATGTAAAGAAGGATTTATTTCGTATTGAATTGTTTTCAAAAGTTTATTGATTATATAGCAGTAATTCAGCTAAATGTAGCAATATTCATCTCCAAATTGCTTTGGAAGTACTAATATCCTATTTATCATGGTTAACATAGGATACTTCTCCTCTTGAATCATTATTTATTATATAATGATTCTGTTTACATTACTTTGACTTCATAAATTATTACCAACTCTTTGTACTTTAGCAATGGAGTTTGAAACATCTATGAAATTTATTTTCTGAATCTTTACAGCTGTTATTGTTATTCTACATGAACAATGAATGAAGTTTCAAATAGCAATTCTATAAATTATTATGCTTGACATTGTGGGGATAACTTGATACTCCATCTTAGCCAAAAGGCAGAGAAGTGATGTGACAATAACTTTAAAAATACTGTTTAGATACCAACTTCCTTCTCAAGTGCCTAAAGATGAAGTCTAAAGTCCTCTGGAGACAAAAATCTGTTATCAACTTGATATAACATTGTGTTCCACTGTTGAAATGTGCAATGTGTGTGTGTGTGTGTGTGTGTGAATACTACATGTGTGAGTGTGTGTGTTTTCATTCCCTCAACCTCCATTCTGCTTTCTCCTCCCATTTATGTCATCTGTAACTACTTCCTCTTTCCCAAATGCTCTTTTATTTGACCAAGTCAAAATATCATTGATCATTTAAGATAGACCTAGGGTTTAGGCTCACCTCCTCTATCACATCTCTTAAGACTCTTCAAAATGGGATTCATTTCTCATTTAAACAGAAACTCTCAAAATTATTTATTGTGTACATTTATTTTTTAATCACAACCAGTCATTTCTCATAGAAATTAAAGAAAGCAGAAATCTTTTTTCAGGAAGGACCAAAAGCCTCCCAGTATTCTCTTACATATGTACATACACATATTTATAGATTTTCACAAAAAAGGATTATAACATGCATAGTTAATGAAAACTTATTTATTTTAATGTGTGAAGATTTTTTTTCAGTATGCCAGGTATCAAGTCCTGGTCCTATGGGTGTGAACCCATTTTTAAATATGACCTTTGAAGATGTATTAGCTAAGGTGTGCCCAAACTGAATGAGGGTGGGCCTTAATCCAGTATGGCTAAAGTCCTTATAAACTGAGGAAACTGGACTCAGGGAGAAGCCATGGGAAGCGGCCAGAAGCTGGTAGTCAATGGATCCCAGAAAAGAAAGGAGAACATGTCCAGCATGTTCATTGCCATATGAAAGAAAGGCCAAGGACCAAGGATTGCAGGCAGCCAGCCCCAGAATTCCACAGTCTTTAGGGAGAAAGCATCACCTTGCTGATGCCTCAGTTTTGGACTTCTCTTACCTCAAAACCATAGGCAATAAATTACCATTGTTAAAGTCAACCCATTGTATGGTATTTGTTTTAGCATGTAGGAAACTAAAACATAGTTCATTCCTACTCACATACCACAAAGAGTGACTATTGTCCTAAACTGTCTATCATTCCAAATTTTTATGCATGTGTTTTTACCACATATGTATATTCCTCTAAAATTGTCTTTAGTTTTTCTTGCTTTTGAGGGTTTTTTTTTAAGATCATTCTGTAAAATATTCATATTCAGCAACTAGCTTTTTTTCACTCAATGTCAGGTTTCTAAATTGAATCCATGTTGTCATATAGTTCTAGTTCCATTATTTTTCATTACTAAATGTAGTTCAATTTTCACTACTGTAGGTGATATTTATATATAAATGTACCATAATTTATTTCTCCATTCATCCATTAATGGACATCTGGGTTAATTTTAGTTTTATGCTCTCATAAATAATGCTGTTATGAAAGTTCTTGTACATATCTCAATGAAGATGCAACAGAGTTTCCTCCGACTAGACTGCCCAATAAAATTTAAAATTATAAGGTAGGCTACATATACAATGTTAAATCTCACTGTTTCTTCATTAAAGAAATTAAAAATTGGAACTAATTTTATAATAACTACTATTCAACCCAATACATCCAAAATATTACATTTTCAACATATAATCACTATAAAATAAAAAATGATGTATATTCCATTATAGTTTTTGCACTAAGCTGTTGAAATCTGGTGTTTGTTTTACTTTTACAGCATATCTCAGTTTGAATTAGCCACATTTAAGTGCTCAACAGCTATGTGAAGCTAGTCACTACCATTTTTTGAGCACAGCCCTCAAGTATATACCTAGAATAGAAACTAAATGGCTGTATCAAAGGGATTTTAAATGTATATTAATATGTAGCATATTAGTATACAGTTTATTACTCAGTTGTTTTCCACAATGGTCTTATAAATTTTCCCTTCAGCTGTGGGGCAGTGTAACTATTATTCAACATCCTCACCTGCTTTTGAATTGTATAATTAATTAAGTTGTCAGGCTTATTGGTGCTAAATGGTAGCTCATGATGTTCTTAGGGGCATTTCCCTGAAAACTAATGAGTATCTTTTCCTAAGTTTATTCATATTTTTGTTTCCTTTGGAATACATATCTGTTTATATGATTTGCCCCTTTTCTTATTGAATTTTTGACTTTGTCTTATTGAGTTACAGGAGTTCTTTTTATATTTTTTTATACTATTTTGTTAGCTGCAATTACCTTCTCCAAGTCTGTACCTCTGTTCCTTTTTGTGTATTGCCTTTTGATGAACAGTAGTTCTGAATTTTAGTTTAGTAAAATTAATCTTTCAATTTATTTTATTATTGGTATTTGTAACCTATTTTTAAGAAACATGTCCCTAACCTTGGTGTCATGAATATATTCTACTCTGTTTTCTTCCCAATTGTATAGACTTGTCTTTCACCTTAATATTGAATCAATTTGGAATCATGTTAGGATATATTGTTATTTAGAGAGGCAACGTAAACATTTCAATATGGATAATTGAATTTTATATTTGTTGAATTGCACATATTTCCTCAAGGAATTGCTGTTTCAGCTCTGCCATATGTCATTTCTCCTTTTCATCTTCAGTGCTTATTGCTTTTGTATTTTTATCACCTGGGTTTCAAATGTTTTGATTTAGTTTTCAGACTATCTTCTTTATTTTTTAAAACTTGACTTTAAATGTACTTATAATGCCTTTATCATTTTAGTAATTGTTTATTTGTGCTAATTCCTTGTTCCTTTATCAAACTTAAGATTTGTCTATTTCATTAATCTTTTCAAAGAACTTGCTGCATTGTTTTCCTTTCTATTCTAGCTTTGCTTTCTATTTCAAACATTTCTCCTCTTATCTATGTAATCACCGACTTTCAACTCTGTTTGGTTTTACTTTTCTACTTCTTAAGCAGGATGCTTAAAATGTTGTAATTTTAGCCTTCATTTTAAAAATATAAGCATTTTGAAGCCTTGTGTGTTACTTTGCAGATTATTATAGATGCTTTTTGAAAATACAAACTACAACATCTTCATTATAACCAGTTCTAAGAATTTTTTAAATGCCCACTTAATTTTCTTCTTGGACACTTTGTTTCACAAGTGCATTTTAAACTTTAAAATAAATAAATATATAGGGGATACTCCTATTGTTTCTAATAGAATATCAATTTTTAAAATTAGTTAAGCTTCTTATGGTGTAAATCATGTGATACACTTCCATTAGTACTTGAGAAGAAAGTAAATTCTCTAATTTGTATAAAGATTTTATTTGTGTCAAATAAATTTAACTAATTTTTAGTAGTGTTTTGTTCTTTTCAAATATCCTATAATATTTACTATATTTTATCTATTAATACTTTAGGGACATACACTAAATTATTTTCACATAATGTCATGTTTATAAATTTCCTCATTGATTTCTGTCAATTTTATGATTTGTCTCTTTTGAAGTCATTTATTAAGCACACATAAATTTAGAATTATTAGATCTCATGATTAATCTTTTATCCTACTTTTGTAAATCTCTTGAAGAAGTGTTCTATTTTCTCTTACCATTTATTTTATTTGATATTTATACAGCTCTACTATTATTATTTGGTTAATATTTTCCATTATTTTACTTCATTTATGCCCATGTGTATAGCTCCATAATAAATTGTTAAAATTTGTGTTCAATCAGATAAACAGAGAATTTTAACTAGCATGTTTAATCTATTTATATTTCTTATGGATACTGACATATTTGAACTTCTATCTTTTAGCTTATGTTTTGTCACCAATTTTGTACTGTTAGTGTTTCTTCCTATTTTTAGTTTTTCTTTCCCTTTAGTTAATGATTTGAATTTTATGAATTTTGTGTCTTATTCCATTTCCTCTTCTATATTTTGTATTTCTATCCCTTTAGTAGGGGATAGTAAATTTACCATGCATACAAATTTTAAAAAACAAAGTGATATTTTTTATATCTCTGCCACAGCGCTTTTATATTACATTGGGATTGTTTTATATTACTTTGGGATTGTTTTTCTATATTTCATTCCATTTCCTAGATTTCAAATGTGTTTAAAATGACAGGGTTCATATCTAATTTTTTATCTCATCTCTCATAATATCTATATCTGATACATGGTAAAAGCTCAATTCATATTTATAGACTTGAAAGGTGTAACTAAAGTCAATTTAACAGTAGTAGTCTGGACACATTACTGAAACACTTACTTGCATATTTTTCTGAGTAATTCCAGGGAATAATTTTTTTTAAACTACTGTAAAACATTCCTTTATACTATGCTTAGAAATGACTTGAAGAACAAAATGTTCTTAGATGAGTATCTGTTGTGACATACATGAAACTGTGCATGGTAGGAGGGAACTATGAGATTTGACAAAATTTTGCTGCATGTGGTTTGCAATGACCTCCAACCTAAAATCACATTAATGGAAAACTTTGCTTATGACATGCCATTGTGCTATTTAGGATCAGATAATTTTGCAGATAGAATTGGTTAGACAATAGCCAAGTAGAGAATAGAAAGAAAGTCAAGATAAGTGGGATAGTATACTTCTGATTGTTTTTCTTCTTTACCATTGTCTAAATAGCAAAATATCTAAAACAGTTAATAATTCTAGGCTTACCTCATTCTCCTTCTCTCACCCTGCTCAAAGTACCAAAACCAATTTGCTGAAAGACAGATGACATTGCTTCATTTCAAGGCTATACACTCACCTCATGCATTTCCACTGATAGGAATTAGCTTGGGAAAAGATAGTAGCATTCATCTTGTCACCTTTTTCCCTTATTCTAAAGTCTATTTAAAAAAAATTTAAAGCTATATTTTAGCACATATCCATGTACTCACCACCATCTCTACTAATCACATACCCTGGGAATAAATGTCTTAATCCCAGAGAGTAACAGAAGAAACTTAAATTAGCAGAGGTTAGGTAACTATAGCAGGTAGTGGAACTGGCATCAAACCAGGTGCGGCTTCCTTGAAAGCTTCTTTCTTTTTGCACTAGACCAAGCTATTTTTCCTTCAGAAAATTATCAAGTAGTACCACTTTAAAATGACATCTAATTATTTTCTGCTTAATTTTTCCGCTTGCTGGATATTTCCTCAAATAAGCTCAGTACAATAACTCTTTTTTGTTTCATTTTTGCCTTTTAAAATTTTTTCAGGTCAAATAAGTTCTAGAGAGACATACACAGCATTGGCTTGGAGGTACGGGTATTTCTAGGATTTTTTGCAGGTGTTCATCTACTTCTCCTGTCCCATCTACCACTTATCCATTTATGAAGCTTACTTACAGATCCATTAACAATGTGAACTCCTCTGTATGCCCTATGCTTACTCCCTGTATGCACTATGCTATTACCTACCTTCTTTGCTTTCCACCTCTGAGGACATTTGCACTGAACTTACCTGCAGTCTCCATCCACCAGTTGATCCCACTGACCTTGTTGGTGAATTCTCCCTCTCTGTCTGTGTGCAGGTGAAGTGGACCACTCTTTCCTCAGGCTTCTCTCCATATTTGTAACTAAAATGACATGTTAGCATTACATTTTTCATATCTACTACTGTCATTAAACAGTAAATTCCTTGAGGAAAGAACTTTCTTTCATATTTTTATGTCTAGAGTCAACATGTAAACCAACGACTATGATAATATTAGTTATAGAGGCTGGCATAGAGAAGTTTGATTACTCATCACAATATCAACTAAAATAACTCCAAAATGAAAACAGCCTAAATCTCCCACCACAGGGGAATGCATTTGTAAATGTTCTCAAGTGCATTCAATGGAATTTTATTCAGACACTAAAAAGTATAAATATGAAGCCTATATAGCAACCTGAAAATATTTAAAAAGAAAATACAAAATGTTGTGGGCTATATCTAACTGTGATTATGAAAATATGAATGCATAAAACTGAGCAAAGACTTGGAGACAACACAAGAAATATCAACAGTTACTGCCATAAAAATAGATGACTTTTATTTTTTAATTGCCATTAATGCTTTCATAATATGGTTAAACAAGAAATGGAATTTATGGTGAAAAGTTGGGCTATTTTATTCTATTTGCTCATTATTCAATAATAAAAACAACACACTATAAAATTACTCACTTGCCTATTAAAATGATGTAATTCCATTCTTTAACTTAGAGCTGTGGTTTCTGCTCTGAATGCCTTGGGGGTATTGTCATTCTTCATTAGTCTTTATTCCTCCTGAAATTTTGATGGCTTTTCTTGCTAGAAGAACCTGTAGTTTGGGAGCTATCAGGGAAAATATGTTGGATGGTAAAATAATAGAATATATGACTGTTTCAACTTTTGCTAAAGTTTTGATAAGATTTTTTTATTACTCTCCAATAGTAAATATCTATGTACCAGTTTCAAGTGCTTTAAACTCTATACTAATTGGAGACCTTATCTTTACTACAAATGTTCTCTTCCTCCTGGAAACTCTATTTCTGTGGGATTCTCCAATGTATGCATGTTCTAATATTTTCTCCAAATGTAAGATCAGTGCCCAATTTCTGTAAATTTTAACATTCTCACTGTAGGCAAATTAGTTGAGTGAACAAAGGAAGAAAATCCAAGTACCACTGAGTGTGAGTCTCAAGATGTAAGATTAATTTATAAAGGGTTTAATGGCACTCAACAGGAAAACAGAGACAGAAGCACTTGAAAAAATGTTGGTTCATGCCACTAACAAACATGCTATTTGTATGTAATATCCATTATCTACGCATTGTACTTTCTAGTGTGAGAAAGCAAATGCTCTCTGGAGGTGAATGGTAGATTTTCCCTTAGCAGCTGTAATCAAGCTTTTCAGCCTTTGTGAACATGGGCACTCAGAGGTAAGTAGTGTGACCACTATGGCATAGAAAGCTGTAAAAACATGAAAAAGTCATGATGTGATCCCACTATAATGCTGGTGAATAAAACCAGCATTATAGATATACACTAAATGAAGAGAAAATATTGATATGAAATAATAACAGGAAAGAGATTTTAATGTGTGAAACTTTGCATTGTGTCTTCGAATAACCTAGGAAGTGTTATGACTTTTTAATTCAAGGACTTTGGCTGAATCAAACTTATAGCTTTACCCTGCCTAGAGTTGCAAAACAGCATTGAATAGGGATTCAAAGCCATGCCTTTGAGTGATGTCATCAACATGGTGACCTAAGACATCTCCTGGAAAAACTTTCCCAGAGATTCAGCAAATATAAGGACAGATTTCAATTACTTTGAATTCTGGAGGGCAGTATAGATGGGAGAAGGACTCCACAAATTCTGAATTGAAGAAAGAAACAAAAATTAGGAAACTTCTGTCCCTGAGTAGCCAGTCCTCTTCCCTCCCCTTCTCACATTCCCATGCGGCTTGAAATTCTCCAGAGGCAATGACCTTAGTCTCTCCCACCAGTGGCACAGACTATAGAGGAATTTGCTGCGGTGAGTTAGAACCCCATCCATATCTAGGCACAGGGACCCAAGTCCACAGAGACTGCAGGAGATCACTGGCTGCTGAGCAGTACTGCATGCAAAAGGGCCCCCAGTGGTGGCAAAAAAAAAAAAAAAAAAGGAGAGAGAGAAACATAGAAGAATGGCACCCAAGTGCCAGTTTCTGGAGTGACCTACCTTTCTGGATTGACTCCATCTGGCTCCCTGGGGTGGAATACCCTAACAGGGATGAAATTTGAGGCAGAAATGCCTCACAGAGAAAAATAAAAATAAAGAAAAGGGGTTAAACTGATCTGCTGTGAGACTGGAGAGTCCCAGAACTGAAAAGTATAGGGAAAATGGGACTCAGAGTAAAGGAGAGAATTCAAACAAAGCACAAGAGCTGGGGAGAAAATTTAACACAACAGCAAACAGAACAGATCCATATTCCCAGGTAAAGAACTGAGGAAAGGAAGCTTTCACCTGGTGGTGAAACAATTACACACAAATTTCAATCTTAAATATTGAATCACATATTCAAGTCAAAAATCAGGTGAAGAATAGCCGACAAAAGCTGATTGGTTAAATATGGGCTATCTTAAAAGTCTAGAATAAGTTGAACCAAGCATCAAAGAAGAACCTTAACACAAAGCTAATACATAATAAAAGCCTAGACAAGAGGAAGAAACTGACCTTCAGAGTTAACTCAACATGATCAGATGCCTAGACATCAGCAAAAAGCTACAGGCCGTAATAATAAACTGGAAGATAACTGTTCAGTTAAGGGAACAAATTAAAACTTCAGAGGAGACAAAGAATTTGGAACAACTAATCAAAGAAATTAAAACAAAATTCCTAAAACAATTCACAGAGATGAAGGAAAATATGCTTAAAGAGGTAATGGAAAGTAAGAAGACAATATGTGAGCATAAAGAAGAATTTGAATGCATAAAAAGAAATATAACAGAAATGATGAGGATGAAAGGCACACTGTAGAGATTAAAAATATGCTAGAGGCATATGTTCTAACTTGCTAACACTGCCTTTTTGCAAAATACCAGAAATGGATTGGCTTTTATAAAAGGAGTTTATTTGGTTACGCAGTTACAGTCTTAAGGCCAAAAAGTGTCCAAGGTAAGGCATCAACAATTGGTTACCCTCACTGGAGGATGGCCAATGGTGTCCAGAAAACCTCTGTTAGCTGGGAAGGCATGTGGCTGGCTTCTGCTCCAGAGTTCTGGTTTCAAAATGGCTTTCTCCCAGGACATTCCTCTCTAGGCTCCAGCTTCTCTCCAAAATGTCACTCTCAGTTGCTTTTGGGGTGTTTGTCCTCTCTTAGCTTCTCTGGAGCAAAAGCGTGCTTTCAAAGGCCATCTACAAAATGTTTCTGTGAACTGCAGTTCCTCTCTCAGCTCCTGTGCCTTCTTAAAAGTATCCCTCTTGGCTGTAGCAAGCTCAATCCTTCTGTCTGAGCTTATGAAGTGTTCTAGAAAGCTAATCAAGGCCCATGCTGAATCGGTGGGGCCAAACCTCCATGGAAACTATCCAGAGTTATCACCCACAGTTGGGAGGAGCACATTTCCATGGACACAACCTAATCCAAACATTCCAACTGAATCCCCACTAATATGTCTGCCCCCAAAGACTGCATCAAAGAACATGACTTTTTCTGGGGGATATAATATATACAAACTGGTACAGCATACAACATCACATTTGAAAAGGCAGAAGAAAGAATCAGTGAACTACTAGAAGACAGGACAATCAAAATTTTATGGTCAGAGGCAGAAGAAGATGGCAGCATAGAGAGGAGTGGAAGCTAGTCAGTACCCCTGGAACAACTAATAAAGAACTAGGAACAACTAGTAAATAATATGGAATAACTGTGGGGGACAAACATGACTGTCCACTCATCATACACCAACCTGAACTGGGAGGAATGCCTGAGGTTGCAGCATGAAATCTGTAAGAAAAATTGTGGATCCAAGCCAAGAGCCCCTTCCCCACACTGGGCAGCCCAAAATGCAAAGCCTCACTGTGACAGCAACACTCTCTGAGCAAGCAAATATAGCTCAGCCCAGCTCCAACTGTGGTTTTAATTAACAAACATGGACTGCTCAATGCAAGCTATGAGTCCCCAACAAGTAACCAGGAGATCTTGGTGATGACTGACCTTAGAGAGCCAGAGGACCTCTCTGGGAGGGAGGGGGAGCCCAGAGGACCAGGTGCTATCTCTGGCCTACATGTGAAACTGAGGATGGCTGCAGACTGGCACTGAAGGGGTGCTTTCTGTTGTTTTTTTGGCTCAGTGGAGAAAATCTCGGTCATTTTCAGTTCCCAGCACTCTGATCCAGACAAACATGGAGACAGCAGAGTCAGAGAGACTATTAAAATGCAAATGATACATCCCCAGGTGGTATATCTTCTGTAAGAGGAAAGAGGTGGGGCCCAGCTCTATTACCCACCTTGCATTCAGAACCAGACCCCAGAGCCTAGGGGAAAACAGCCATGGGCCAAACCTCCTAACACCAGTCTGGAGATACAGGCTGACAGGAGCCACCTGCAGGAAAGCACAGTGACTTGAGGCCCCATAGGGTGTATCAATCTTCTAAGACACCCTCAGGGAAACTGGATACTATTCCCTCCTTCCAAGACCTGAGCCCTTTCTGGTCTGGGAAAACCTGATTGGGGTAACCAAGGAAACCAGATGCCTAGACAACAGAAAACTACAACCTACACTAAGAAAAATGAAGGTATGGTATGGCCCAGTCAAAGGAACAAACTTATACTTCAACTGAGATACAGGAATTGAAACAACTAATACTAAATCAATTCAAAAAGTTTAGGGTAGATATGGCAAAGGATAAGCATATAATGAAAATACTGGGCATACAGAAGGAAGAAATTGAAACTTGTAAAAACAACTGGCTGCATCTATGGAAATGAAAGGCACAACACAAGAGATGAAAGACACAATGGAGACATACAGCAGCAGATCTCAAGAGGTAGAAGAAAACACTCAGGAACTGGAGAACAAGACACATGAAATACTACACACAAGAACAGATAAGAAAAAGAATGGAAAAATATGAGCAACATCTCCAGGAATTGAATGACAATACAAAACACAGAAATGTACGTGTCATGGGTGTCCTAGAAGGAGAAGAGAAGGGAAAGGGGGCAGAAGAAATAATAGAGGAAATAATCAATGACAATTTCCTGTCTCTTATGAAAGACATAAAATTATGGATCCAAGAAGCACAGCATACTCCAAACAGAATAGATATGAATAGGCCTACACCAAGACACTTAATATTCAGATTATCAAATTTCAAAGACAAAGAGAGAATCCTGAAAGCAGCAAGAGAAAAGCAATCCATCATACATAAAGGAAGCTTGATAAGACTATTTGTGGATTTCTCCGTAGAAACCATGGAGGCAAGAGGGAAGTGGGGCGATATATTTAAGATACAGAAAGGGAAAAACCATCAACCAAGAATCCTATATCTGGCAAAACTGTCCTTCAAATATGAGGGAGAGCTTAGAATATTCTCTGACAAACAGACAGTGAGTGTTTGTGAACAAGATACCTGCTCTTCAGGAAACACTAAAGGGAGCACTGCAGACAGAAAGGAAAAGACAGGAGTCAGAGGTTTGGAACACAATTTTGGGAGATAGCACAACAATGTAAGTACACTGAACAAAGATGACTGTGAGTATGGTTGAAAGGAAATTTAGGAACTTGTGGGACACCAGAAGAAAAGACAAAAGATAAAGACTGGGACTGTATAACTCAGTGAAACCTAGGGTGCTCAAAGATTGTGATAAAAGGTACAAATATGTTTTTACATGAAGTAGAACAAATGAATGTCACCATTGTAAGGTGTTAAAAATAGTGTAGGATGGAGGGGAATACAATCAGTGCAAACTAGAGAAGATAATTAATGGAAACATTGTATTATGCTTTCTTTAATACAACAAAGGCAATATACCAAAGCATAATGACTTTTAAAAGATTGAAATTATTGAACCATCTTTTCTGACTATAATGGCATGAAGCTAGAAATCAATAACAGGTGGAGAACTGGAAAATCCAAAAATATATGGAAGTTCAATAACACCCTCTTACATGATCAGTGAGTAAAAGAAGAAATTTTAAGGGAAATAAATAAATATCTTGAAATGAACAAAATTAGAACACAATATATCAAAACTTATGAGATGCAATGAATGCAGTCCTGAGGAATAAATTGATGGCCCTAAATGCTTACATTAAAAAAGAAGAAAGGGCAAAAATCTAAGACCTAACTTCACACCTGGAAGAAGTGTAAAAAGAACAGCAATCTAATCCCAAAGCAAGCAGGAGGAAAAAATAACAAAGATTAGAGCAGAAATAAACGAAATTGAGAATAAAAAAATAGAATTAACAATACCGAAATTTGGTTCTATGAAAAAGTCAATAAAATTGGCGATCTCTTAGGTGGAATGACAAAAAAAGAGAGAAGAGGCAAATAAATATGATCAGAAATGAGAGGGGGACATTGCCACTGATCCCACAGAACAACTGTATGCCAACAAATTAGACAACCTAGATGAACTGGAAAAATTTCTAGAAAAACATGAAGAAACTACTCTGTCTATAGAATAAATAGAAGTCATCAACAGACAAATCACAAGTAAAGAGATTGAATCTGTCATCAAAAACCTTCCAACAAAGAAAAGTCCAGGGCCAGATGGACTCACAGGGGAATTCTACCAATCATTCCAAGAAAAATTAATACCTGTCCTGCTCAAGTTGTTCCAAAAATTTTAAGAGGAGCAGACATTACCTAAATCATTCTATAAAGCCAGCATCACCTTAATACCAAAGCCAGATAAAGATACTACAAAAATGAAAATTCCCAAATTCTCTTAGGAATATAGATGCAAAAATCCTCAACAAAATACTTGCAAATCAAATACAACATCACATTAAAAGAATTATACACCATGGTCAAGTGGGTTAATAGATTTTCTCACATTGAAAATCATGTGAAAATCAATTAATATAACATACCCCATTAACAAAACAAAGAGGAAAAACATATGATTATTTCCAATTATGCAGAAAAGGCATTTGACAAATTTCAGCACCCCTTCATGATAAATAAATTTAGAAACTAGTAATAGAAGGAAACTTCCTCAAGATGATAAAGGGCATATATGAAGATCCCACAGCTAGCATCATACTTTATGGTGAAAGGCTGAAAGCTTTCTCTCTAAGATCTGGACAAGACAACACACCACTGTCACCACTGTTATTCAACATCATTGACCTGGAGCATTTGTACAAGAATAAAATATAACTGCTTCAAAATTGTAAAGTAAGAAGTAAAAATTTCACTATTTTTAGATGACATGATTGCATATATAGAAAGTCCTGAAAAATCTGTAACACAACTATGTCAGCTAATAAAAGTCAGCAAAGTGGCAGGGTACAAGATCACTCAAAAATCAGCAGTGTTTCTATATACTATAAAGATCTGAGGAGGAAATCAAGGAAAAATTCTATTCACAAAAGCAACCAAAAGAATCAAATATCTATATATAAATTTAACCAAGGTCTTGTATACATAAAACTACAAAACTTGCTGAACAAAATCAAAGAAGACCTAAATAAATGGAAGGACATTCCGTGTTCACGGATTGGAAGACTAAATATCATTAAGATGTCAGTCTTACCCCAAATTATTCACAGATTCAATACAATCCCAATCAAAATTCCAAATAGCCTATTTTGAAGAAATGGAAAAGCCAATTATCAAATTTATTTGGAAGGGCAAGGGGCCCTGAATAGCTAAAAATTATCTTGAAAAAAGAATAACAAAGTTAGAGGACTCACATTTCCTGCCTTTATAAGGCAACAGTGGTCAAAACTGCATGGTACTAGTGCAAGGATGAATATATTGTCCAATGGAATTGAACTGAGAGTTCAGAAATAAACCCTCACATCTATAGCCAATTGATTTTTGACAAGATTGCGAAGTCCGGTCAATTGGAAAAGAATGATCTCTTTAACAAATGGTGTTGGGAGAATTGGATGTCCATATGCAAAAAATGGAACAGTGAAACATATTGAAAAAATTATTCAAAATGAATTGAAGTCCTAAATATCAGAACCAGGATTATAAAACTCCTAGAAGAAAATGTGGGGAAGCATGTTCAGGATATTGTTTTAGGCAATGGTTTCGTAGGCTTTACACACAAAGCACAAGCAATGAAAGAAAAAATAAATAAATAGGAACTCCTCAAAATTAAAAACTTTCGTGCCTCCAAGGATTTTGTCACTTAAAGTGAAAAGACAAACTAGTGAATGGGAGAAAGTATTTGGAAACTACATATCTGATAAGGGATTAACATCTAGCGTATATAAAAAAAAATCCTACAACACAACAATAAAAAACAGACAATCCAATTTAAAAATGGACAAAAGACTTGAATCGACATTTCTCCAAAGAGGATATACAAATGCCTAAAAAGCACATGGAAAGATGCTCAACATCCTTTGCTATTCCGGAAATGGAAATCAAAACCACAACATGATGTCATTTCATACCCACTAGAATTACTACTATAAAAAATTAAAAACCCAGAACTACAAAAGTTGAAGAAAATGTGGAAATATATGAACACTCATTCTTTGTTGGTGGAAATGTAATATGGTGCAGCCACTGTGGAAGACAGTTAGGCAGTTTATGAGAAAGCTAAGTATAGAATTACCATATGTCCTAGCAATCCTGCTACTAGGTATATACCTAGAAGAATTGAAAGTAGAACTCAAACAGATATGTGTACATTGATATTCATAGTGACTTCATTCACAGTTGCCAAAAGATGGAAGCAGCCCAAATGCCCATCAGCTGATGAATGGATAAAGAAAATGTGATATTTATATACAATGGAATATTATTCATCCATAAACAGGAATGAAATCCTGTTGCATGCAACAGTGTGGATGAACTTGAGGACGTTATGCTGAGTGACATAAGTAAGACACACACACACACAAAACAAATATTGTGTGATCTCACTGATATGAACTTACTATAATAAGCAAATTCATGGAATTGGAATCTAGATTACTCTTACCAGAGGATAGATAGGGTTTATAGAATGGGGAGCTGATGCTTAATATTTACAGAATTTCTATTTAGGTTGATTGTAAACGTTTGGAAATGTATGGTGGTGATGATAGCACAATATTGTGAGTGTAATTAACAGCACCAAATTATATAGGTGAGTGTGGTTAAAAGGGGAAACTTTAGGTCCTATATGTTACTAGAGTAAAAAATAAAAGATAAAACATAGGGCAGTATAACACAGTGAACTCTATTATAGACAATGGACTATAATCAATAGTTCAAGTACAACAATGCACTTTTATGGATTATAACAAATGTATGATGTTAATTCAAGATGTTAATAATTGAGTGGTATATGGAAAAAATACAACTAATGTAAACTATGGATGATAGTTAATAGTACTATTTTAATAATCTTTAATCAATTGTAACAAATATAACTACTGTTAAAAATAGTACAATTATAAAAAAGTGCTATCATCAGTTGTAACAAAGTTTCCACACCAATGCAAGGTGTTTGTGGTGGGGCAGTGTACAAGAATCCTGTACTCTATGAATGATAAAATCCACAATGTCTCTAATTTAAAAGCAAACAAGCAAACAGTAAAAGCATGCCTTCAATGCAGGTGAAAGATTTGGAAGAGTGATGAATCATTTAGTGCAGGAAAAGAAATCAGACTACTACTAAGTGAAATAAGACCTGATATAAAAAAATAATCATTTCAGACTATATTTTCCTGTGTTGGCTGCCAAAGGGGAGGAGAAGAAAAGAATTACTCAGTGATAATGCCCTGAATTTTGAAACATTTAAACATGTATATAAACAATGCAAATTATAGCATAATGCAATTAATAAGAAGCAGAAATAAACGCTTCACAGTTTCAGAGGATGGCAGATTTATTTCTAAGAGGGGAGAACACAAAGTCATGAAGTTTTCAAGTGGTAGTTAACATTTGGTCTGTACTTTGAAAGATGCATACATCACTGACAGTGTGTGAAAATGTGTCAGGAAATTCGTAGTAGGAATGAATTCAATATGGCTACACTATTGGATATACCAGTGAGTGCTGCAGGATAAGAGCCTGGGAAGAAGAGATTTTGTGACTTGGTTGTGGAAAGCATTGGATGACAAGCTGAAGAATTTATACTTATGGAGACAATGGCAGGTTGTCAAGGTTGTATTTTAGAGATGGTGTGTTTCCCTTATGGCCTAATTTCCTGGAAATAAAAAAAGTAAATTGAAAGACCAACACAAATGCTTACTATGAGAGGGAATACTTGAAAATTTTTGCATGTTCTGCTTTTTATTTTAGTGAATTTCAGTGTCTGCTGTTCTTTTATAAAGTGAGACTTGCCAAAAATCTTGAAGAATTTTTTGTTTTGTTTTGCTTTCTGTTTGCTTGTTTGTTTTATATATTTTCGATTCTCTAACATCCACCTTCTGTGTGGTGTCCTTTCCTCTTGCACTTTTCTGCCCATCTGGGGTTTTACACAAACCTACTCTGGGTCATTTTAATTATCTGTTTCCACCCGACCTAATTGGAAGTTACTTCTTTTACCACCTCTTCCAGCCAAAGGCTAAGGCTTCTGTGTCTCTAAAGATACTACACTTTTTAGTGTAGGTAGTGTTCTGCATTCAGAGGTGGAAAAGTCAATTATGTTCAAGAGCCAGTTAAATAATGCAAATAAGCGAAATGAGTCATGTCTGTTGTAGGGTCTAGATCAGTAGTTCTTGTCTCTGGCTGCAGAGCAATGGCTGGGAAGCTTTTACAAAATACTCAATTCCCAGGGTCCACCAGTAAATCAGAATCTTTGTGGGTGAGGTCTGGGCAGAAATATTTTTAAAAGTTCTTGAGGAGCTGTTAGCAGGCAGATAAGCTTAAGAACCACTATAAATCAATGGTTCCCAAATGCAGTTTACCAGAATAATCACTTGAAGGGTTGTTTTAAAAAATTTTATTTTAAAAATTTTGTGACTATCCCCAACCATGTGCAAGAAACTAAAAGTGAAAAGAAGAACTGTGTGGATGCCAGGAATCCTGCCCACCCCCCTCATTTGATTATGGGGCAGGGATCCCATGGACCATAATTTGAGACACAAACATGAACAACTCTGGTATAATAATCTATAGAAGGTGCTCCTTTTCTCCTACCCTAATATATTTGCATTTTAAAAAGACAAAGCTTTAGTAAGGATTTAATTCTGGATTTTCTCGAGGGAGATTTTAGACTTTGGCTTAAGTTTTGCTTACGGGTGGGTAGGAATCATCCCAGAACTCTTTATACATTATATTACTACTACATACATGACCAATTCTGTGGTGAGGTTATGAAATTCATGAAAAAGCTGATGCAAGATGGCATTCTTTTACACTTTTTCCACAATAATCATTATTTATTGATGGACTAGTGGTTTGAGGAACAAAAGGAAGTTTAGTTTGGGGATGATACTTCTTTTGCATGAGTCACAGCTGGCCTCTGTTTTGAAACAGCAGCATATCCAATGGCCCAGAACCATATTCATATTGGTCTTTAATTCAATTTAATGTGATTAGCAGCACTGAATTATGTATGTGACTGTGGTTGAAAGGGGGAAGTTTAGAGTCATGTATGTTACTAGAAGGATAGAGAGAGGATAAAACATGGGAGTGTATAACACAGTGAACCCTGTTGTAGATGATGACTGTGATAAATAGTACAAATATAAGAATCTTCTTTCAGGAACTAGAACAAATGTATGTCTTTATTACATGGAGTTAATAATAGCGAGATATATGGAAAAATGTACCTAATGCAAACTATGGACTATAGTTAACAGTAATATTTTAATATTCTTTCATCAACTGTAACAAATATACCATAACGATGCTAAGGGTTAATAACAGGGGAATAAGGATGTGGGGATTTTCTTTTTGGAGTGATGAAAATGTTCTAAAATTGATTATGGTGATGAGTGCTTAACTCTGTGATTATACTGTAAACCATTGTTTATATATTTTGGATGGATTGCATGGTGTGTATATCTCAATAAAACCACTTTAAAAACAACAAATAAAAAAAATATTTCTATCCTACTTTTGCCCTCTCCAGCCGCCCTCCCCCAACCCACACGCAAAGATGCCTTGGGATAAGTATCAATTCTATGAATGGAAATAATTGCTTGCCCTATAAATTAAAGTGAGATTTTAATTCTGGAACATAAAAATTACCTTAACATGTGGTATATACATACAATAGAATACTATGCAGCATTAAGAAGGAACGAGGTTATGAAACATATGACAACATGGATGGTCCTTGAAGACATAATGCTGAATGAAATAAGCCAGACATGAAATGAGAGATATTGTATGTTACCACTAATGCCAAGTCTGTGAAAAATGTAAAGTAAGTGTCTTATAATGTAGAATATAGGGGACCTTGAGATAGAAGCTAGTGAAGGGGGAATGGTAATCTAATATGTACAGATACGATAATGAGGGTGAACATAATGGTATGGGAAAGAACAGGTGTGACTATGGTTTGTTAACTGGGTTATAAGTATCATTGACTCATTGAAGGTGAACAGGTTTGTAAATGGTTGTTTAAAGGCATATAGCCTACAGAGTAGCACCACAAACGTGCAGCTGATAAGAGCTCTAGGATGTTTTATGTTATGATACTTATTTAAAGTTGAAAGTAATGATGATTGTACAACTAAGTGAATGTAATGTAAGAAACTGACTGTTTATCTTGGGATAGAATATATATTAAGTGAAATTAGGAACTCACTACTTAATAAATCAGGCCCTTGACTTGAGCTTGCTCTTGTGAAAATTAGGGCTGTAAATGGAGGCTGAGCCTTCCTATAATTATGCCTAAGAGGCACCTCCAGGAAACCTCTTTTGTTGTTCAGATATGGTCTTTCTCTCTCTAAGCCCAGCTCAGCAAATAAATTCATTAACTTTCCCTCCCCCTCCCCATACACACATGAGGGACATGACTCCCAGGGTAATGAATCTCCCTGGCAACATGAGACATGACTCCCAGGAAAGAACCTGGCCCTGGCAGCAGGGATTGAAAATGCCTACTTGAACCAAAAGGGGGAAAAAGAAAGGTAACAAGCTGCGTTTACAGTGGCTGAGAGATCCCAAATAGAATCAAAACCCTATCCTGGAGATTTCTCTTATGCAAGCTCCAGCTAGACATCCCAAATGGCCACAGTATGCCATGCCCTTACCAAAAGCAGTCCCCAAATACCTATGTCCATACCTGGGATTCTATAGAAGATTCACTCACCAAGTTTTATCTCTCAGAAACTTAAATCCACCAGAGTTTTCCTATGCCAGACAAGTCCTAAAACCCAGAGGCAACAGCTTCTTTAAGATTAACAATCAGATGCAGCCCCCCTCCCCTTTGACACCCCCTTTCAATATGAAAAAGTTAGGGTGGTCACTGCCTAGACACCCCTGAAGATGGAGAAAGAGATTAAATGAGAGGAAGCAGTAGCAACCAACAAGATAAGATTTAGCAAAGGTCTATGAATATGGACACTTTATATAAATCCATATCTTTTAGATGTTGAGGTGTTGGAATAGCTGGAAGAAGGTAAATAAAATGGTGGGGCTGTAACCTATAACATACTTTGACATTTGCTCTGTAGCTACTCGTTGAATTGTGCTTTGAAAGTCTTCACCTTTCTGTATATACCCTATATTTCAAAATACGGAAAGAACTGAAACTGTGGAACTGTGGCCCATAACAAATTTTTGAAATTATCTATATAACTGCTTATTGAGCTATACATCAAAAGTTAACATCTTTCTATATGTAATAGTTTACAATGATGGAAATAGCTGAAGTTGTGGATGTTCTTTGAAATTTGCTCTCTAACTACTAGTTAAATCATACTCTGAAAGTTATCACTGTTATGTGTATATGTTAAAGTTCACAATAAAAATGCATTAAAAAAAGTTTAAAAAAATTACCTTCACAACAACTATTTTCTGTCCAGAAATATGAAGGATATAAAAGGTTTGTTTGCTGGTTGGGTTGATTGATTGTTTGCTTTTGAAAGAAACAGAAAAAAAAATAGTACTGCTTTGCCCTCTTTTGGTGACAGCTGAGAACACCATCTTTCAAAAATACTATGTAAACATCTTAACAGTTTAAAGTAAATACAAATTATTTATGGCTCATTTTCATTCTTAGCAATACAGAGAAGGAAATTCATTTTAAATTGAATCTGTCCAGAGAAGAAACTTCTACTTCTGGCAAAGTTGGAATAATAATGACCATATTTATCCCCCTCTTTATTGTAGGTTGAATTATGTACCCCAATTTAGAGATGTTCTTAATCTTAATCTACATCCCTGCGGGTTTGAACCAATTATAAATAGAACCTCTTAAAGATGTTGTTTAGTTAGGGTGTGGCTCAAATGAGGATGAGTCTTAATCCAGATTACTGGAAGTCTTATAAAAAGAACCAGGGAATCACAGAAGTGGGTAAGAAGAGGACATTACCTTGTGAAGGGAAGCAGAATTACAAGCCAAGGAACCTCAGAAATTGCTGGCAGCCACCACTAAAACACTACAGGCTTTGGGGAGAAAACAAGCTTTGCCAGTATCTTGATTTTGGACTCAGCTTCAAAACCACAAATCAATAAATTCCTGTTGTTTAAGGAAAAAGGAATAGCAAAAAAGGTGTGGGCACATTTTTAAAACCCTCATATCTGTGAGAAGATTAAATTATTACAACAAGAGCTAGCATATGTGTATTTTACTCATTGGTAGCTGATTCTCAAAATAAAATGTCCCCAAGTTCTTGGTAAGATAATATCAGAATGATAAAATCTAACAATGTTACTATTTTGTAAATGAAAGTATGCCATGAGTTACTAATTAGCAACTACCACGCAATTGATTTATTCAACATAATTAGTTGGAGTTATATAATATTAACAGTGCTGGGTTCTGGGGATAAAGTGTGGTAGAGATGAATGTAAAACGGAGTAAGTTCAGTCAGTGATCAAGATGCTATAAAAGGAATGATCAGAGTAAACTTGGGGGCCACAGGAAAATTTGGATAATTTTATAGGATGAGGGGGTATTGGAGGAGGGCTTAGGAAAGTCATCCTAGTGAAAACAATCCTTAAACCAAGTATTAAACTATGAGAAATCATATGCAAATACTCTTGAGTGCAAGTAGACTATAATGAGAGACAGAGCCTGAGAAAAAGAGAGCATTGTATATAGAATGGAAAAGGTTCCAAACAAGAGGATAGTATTCCAGAGAGAGGGCATGGCTTGGGAAAAAAACAAAACCAAACAAAACAAAAATAACCAAAGAGGTCTGAGAGAAATGCGGGCCTAAAAAAAAATAGATAAGGACAGAAAACTAGGAAATGATTAGAGAAGCTTGCATTCCGCTGAGGTGCTTGAATATTTAGAGTATGTTCAATTTGGAGTATGTTTAAGTTACTTAAAAAAAGGATGGCTAGTTTCAGCAACTTTGCTTAAATGATAATATTGTAGTGACATAAAGAGAGAAAGGATATATCTGCTCAAACCCATTTGCCTGCAACTTATTAAGGTTCCTCATATTGTTTAATAGCGTAGGCAAAAATTAATGATGTTGAGTAATCCATTTTAATTAAGGATTGAGACAATGCCAAATTTAAGTGGGTTTTGTAAGGTTTCCAAATCTTAGAGGTAAAAATATTTCTTTTTTTGAAAAATATATTGAGGAAATGAAAAGCAAAAGTAGATTTTAATTGGCAATGGGGCTGCATACTCAGTTTCCTGTGTTACTTTTGCTTGCACATTCCTGACCAGGGAGAGTTTAAACTCATTGTCTTTGGGCAATGAGAGTAGAGAACAGGCAGATAAGTCCTACAGACAAGGAGAAAAACTTCTGCCAGCCTTTTCAAGTTACAGCTGAACTTGGCAATGATTTATGAAATCCTTGTTCATTGTTATTCCATGTTCATCATGTGACATTTGCAGGCTCTCATGAGTTAGGGGCAGATACTTATTTAAAAAAAAATTCCCTGGGCCATTCATGCCCTTCGCTATTGGACACAAAAAAACACATTGTCATTCAGCTCCACTTCATCATACTTGAACAGGTTGGCTTCATAAAGACTATCCTCCCTCCTGTGGTATTTTTAAAGAAGTAGTCTTGTCTCCAGATATTGAACACCTGATGGATAATTTTGCAGGTTTTTGGATCAGGGGATTGTTTTCCTCATCAAATATCAACCCCCATCTACCTTCTTGATATGATTGCCATTTTATATTCTTACCAGAAATCTTGTGTATATCATAGTAATCATGATATCCATTTTCAGGAATAAAATAAAGCAAAAGTAGCCAGTATTTAGGGTAATTGCTAATTGTCCAAAGGCATAATTCTGTCACCTACCCAAACAAGACACATATTGGCTCCCTCCTCTAAGACCCCCATGGTACTTGGTTTACGTAAGTGTTATACCTGGTAACATCATCTACCTTATTTACTTGTTTAAGGCTTTATTTATACAACTGCTTATGTACGGTTTTTCTAATTGAACTGGTTTAAAAGAAATTTTAGAACATATATTATGAAAATGTGTGTATTCTCTTCAACACCTACCAAAAAGTGTCCATGCCTTAGCAGATGCTCAATAATATTTGTTAACTAAAACTATATCACCTTCAAGCTAAAGGGTTCAGAGTTTTAGAAACACTGAGCTCTTTTACTTCACAGATGAAGAAGTTAGAGTTTAGCGAGGCAGTGTGACTTCCCAGAGATCACCTGACCTGTCAGTGGAGAACCTGCAAGCACCACAGTCCAGGCTAATATTCATTCTCTTGGCTCTAGCAACTGCTTCAGACTCAAAGGCATATTTAGCATATTCTTTTCTATCTTGTAACTGTCTCGCTATCTTCCAATTTTGGACTTCTTCTGAGTAGTAAGACAGTTTTAAAGCAGTGCTTTTTAATAAATGCATAAATTATTAAAATATTGGTTAAAATACAAAAGTATTGCTACGCAACATGGAATTTGATTCCAACTCCAGATTTTCTCTTTGGAATAAATTGCCCTTGCTTATATCTTACAGCCTCTCCAATCTCTCAAAAAAATGATGAGGGGACTGGATTTGATTTTTCTCTTTTCCTTTTTTTTAAAAAAATATGTCAGGTAATTCTTACTGTTAGAATTTCTGGCTGCCCAATTATGCATCTGACTTAATTATGCTGACTTTTTTAATGCAGTAAGAAAAGGTCATAATAGATCTAATTGGTCTGTCTTGCAGTGTAGAACAAAGTGATTAATATTAACAGTTGGAGACCTTTTACAAAACACTTCTAGTTACAAATTTCATTTTGTTAAATAATATATAGCAAAGGCAACTGCCCTGGACAAGCAGGCAGAGGACTGTATTCAGGTTATTGCAACAGGGACAACACCCCAGATCCTAAGATCACTACCTAAGCAGAGTGGTTTGCATTAGACTTTTATAGGGGGGGCCAAGTTACAGGTGAGGTGATTTACATTTGTGATTGTTTTGCAATCCAGGAAGTCTCATTCAGTTAACTAAATAGGAAGTATTTATCTCTGTGTCTAGCTAGTCTCAGGATGAATACACAGTTCTCATTTTAGTTAATTTCTTCGCCTATTCTAGTTTCTGGTGGCTGCTGGCATTCCTTGGCTTGTGGCCATATCACTCCAATCTTGAAGGCCAGCATCTTCAAATATCTCTCTGCTCCTTCTCTACTACTTTCTCCTCTGTGTGTCAAATCCCCCCTCTGCCTTGCTCTTCTAAAAACTCTTGTTATAGTTAAGGCCCACCAGGATAATCCAAAATAATCTCATCTCAAAATCTTTCATTTAGTCACACCTACAGATATCATTTTTCTATATAAGACAACATTTACGGGTTGCAGGGATTAGGTCGCCATATTTTGGGGGTCCATCATTCAGCCTACTGCAGACTCACATTGATTTTCCCAAGTTCATAGAGTTAATAAGTGTTAAAGAAATTTTACACTGGGATGGATATTTTGT
This sequence comes from Choloepus didactylus, assembly GCF_015220235.1. NCBI lineage: Eukaryota > Metazoa > Chordata > Mammalia > Pilosa > Megalonychidae > Choloepus > Choloepus didactylus. The sequence goes on from NC_051312.1 coordinate 54,529,956, forward strand.
TCTTTTATTTTAACAGTATTAATTCAAGAAAGAGGCCAAGAATTTAATCCACATTTTAGACACCTACTGTAACTTTGCATAAGTGTGTTACATTCACTGTCTCATTAGTCTTTGTTGCCAATATTTAGAGAGCATATGTCAGTATTCCCATTTAACAAATGAAGAAAAAGAAAGACAAGCAAATGTCTGTACTTTCAAAAAACTGATCCACAGACAAGTGTTGCCTGATGAATTTTCAACAGCCTAGAGATGTAAGAAGATGACATGGAAACATGAAAAAAAAAAAAAAAAGACATACTAGTGACTTTTCCTTGAAAAGCTCTCTCTCTTTTCCCCTCTTTCTGTTCAATTATTTTGGTATTGTATCCTTCCTATATTTTGGATGTTAAAATGCTTCATTTCTTCAGAAACAGTGTGGGAATAAAATAGTTAATTTTTTGTTTTTATTTGTGGGTTTATTTGTTTTAATATTGAAATTTCACACTGGCAATTCTGATTTTTGTTATTGCTGCTTAATTTTACTCTTTGATAAAACATCACAGTCCAGGACCTCTGTGTTCATTATCTTACCACATTGTTACAGCTAGCACACAGTGGATCAGGTGGTGATTCAAATCCAACTGCAGGACTCCAAAGCCTGTTCTCTCTCCACTGCAAAGGAACACTCCTTAATAGTGGGGACAAGAGAGTATGATGTTCCCCCAACATGTGATTGTGTATTGTTTTCATGCAAAATGATAAGCAATTAACAGGGTTTGACTGATCTGCAATTTTGTTGTTGCCTTGCGTGTGTTGTGTTACATGATCACAATTTGGGAGATGACAGTTCATTGTCAAGAAGAACAGAAATAAACTGATTATTCTGGTGGTGGTGGTGGAGGTGTGTATACAAGAGAGAGGAAGTGCAATGATTTTAATAAAAATATGTTTATGGCTCATCCCATTTCATAATTTGCAACCCAGCTGTGCTCCTCCCTAGATTTCCTATAAAATTGAATGGATATGTTGCATATTGATGCACCTGAATATGTGCATGATTTCCTGATCAAACTGCATACTTCACTACTTGAATTTAAAGATACAGGTAGTTTACTAATGAAGTTGAATTTTTAACTAATTGAGATGATGAAAGTTTGAAGTCCTGTGCCTCATCTTTGATTGTACTCTTTAGCACAATTTTGTAGCTTAACAATTTTGTTTTGTTACTTTTAAGAGAGAAAGTAGTTCCTTTGTATAATCACTCAGTACACCTCATTACATCTATATCTATGCTTTAAAAAGTAAAATTACATTGTTTACCTTAGGTGAATGAAGGGAAGTAGGATATGAAAATTTATTTTTAAGAAAGTGAATTTGAGGTTCAAATAGATGAAAGCTGTAGGAGGAGCTTATGTTTCCAGGCACTGGTTCCAGTTTAAAACATTATATACAGGAACATGTATGCAATTTTCATTACCTTATATGCCAACTCTATACAGATAAACAGTCATTTTATAGTTAGCCATATCTCTTGGGAAAGTGATAGATCTGTCACGTATCCCTCAAAAAGGGGGAGAAATAGGTGGGGATGATATAGAGATATCTGTGTTATTTCAAACCAAACTGAACTGTTGAAACAAAATAGAGAAGAAAAAAGGAGTGGAAGGAGGGAGAGAGAGAGATTGAACTGCTACAAATATCTGACCTTTGAACGTCTTGCATATACAATTTTAAGACAAAAATCAGTTAGTATTGTTATCCTGATTATTTTATTTTACTAGTGATAGAACTGAAACCCAAAACAGTTATGTAATTTCCCGAAGGTCATACAGCAAGTAAAGGCCAGGCCTGAAATTTGAACTCAGTTCTGTTTTATGCCAAAGCCCATATTCCAACCTGTACCTACCCTTCCCTGTGCTGGTCTTTTTCCAAGGAGTATGGATGTGGAAAATGTAGGCACTTTGCAAATTGGGAATAGCAAAATCTTGGAATCAGATAACATAATTCAGATTGTTTTTAGGTATTTGGTATGGCACAAGTTTTAACACGCTTGCTGTTAGTTTCCTCCTCTGTTCAATGGGGAGATGGTTTTGGGAGAGAAGGAGCAGAAAGACATGAATATGAAATCTCCTAACTTGAGAACAATGAGTCTACTGGGTTTATGTTACTAAACTATTAATTTTTTTATTACGTTGAGTACATATTCATTGTTTGCACAGATAGAAAATACTGAAAAATATGAAAAGAATAAGTAAAATATCACCATATTCCATAGTTTTATCACCTAGAGATATCCGTCTTCATGTCATTAACAGTTTGAATGCATTTACTCCTAGTCTCCATCTCTGTCTCTCTCTGTCCTTTCTTGATTTTCCTAAGATAGAGGCAATTAAGAAGAGTTTATTTTCCTTCATTTTTGGTCTGTATTGGGTGATAGAAGCAAATGTCAAGTAGACATTGTCAGAAAAGATTAATTCCCATGTTCTTTGACAATTGCATGATCAGCACAGGTTTTTGCATATTTCCAGTTATCCGCAAATGATCAGAAAGTTTTTATTGAATACTGAAAATACCTGCAATATTCACAATTATCAGAATTGCTATCTCAGGCATCACCATAAAAAATGGAAAGCAGCAGGGCTCTCTGTATAGGAAATACCATCTCTAGTCAAACAGCTATAGTAACAGTTGGGTGTATTTATTGCCATTATTTTGTGTGCACTATTTGTTATCCATATTTGTGATAATATTATCTACATATTTTGAATTATATGATTTTAGCATAAGCATTTTCAAATTCTTATGCTAAAATCATATTTATACTATATTATATCGTTATTTATTAGCCATCCTACTTATGTTCCACCATTTTTTCTTGCTATACAAATCATTGTAATAAACACTTTTTAGTGCGTGATTGTTGTTGTTTTAAGATTATTTACTTCAGAGAAAATATTTCAACATAAAATTACAAGATCATGAACATATATATGAACCATTATCTCTTTTTTAATTACTTTTCCAGTGTGTGTGCTGGTTTGAATGTATTATGTCCCCCCAAATGCCATTATCTTTGATGCAATCTTGTGTAGGCAGATGTATCAGTTTTGATTAGATTGTGGTTCTTTGAGTGTTTCCATGGAGATGTGCCCCAACCCAACTGTGGGTGATGACTCTAATTGGATAATTTCCATGGAGGTGTGGCCCCACACATTCAGGGTGGGCCTTGATCACTGGAGCAATATAAATGAGCTGACAAACAGAAGGAACTCAGTGCAACTGAAAGTGACATTTTGAAAAGGAGCTACAGCCAAGAGGGACACTTTGAAGAAAGCACAGTAGATGCAGATGAGAGACAGTTTGAAGATGGCTGATGAAAGCAGACTCTTGCTCCAGAGAAGCTAAGAGAGGACAAATACCCCAAGTGCAATTAAGAGTGACACTTTTGAGGAACTGTAGCCTAGAGAGAAACGTCCTGGGAAAAAGCCATTTTGAAACCAGAACTTCAGAGCAGATGCCAGCCACATGCCTTCCCAGCTAACAGAGGTTTTCCAGACACCATTGGTCATCCTCCAGTGAAGGTACCCGATGGCTGATGTGTTACCTTGGACACTTTCTGACCTTAAGACTGTAACTGTGTAACCAAATAAACCCCCTTTATAAAAGCCAATCCATTTCTGGTGTTTTGCATTCTGGCAGCATTAGCAAACCAGAACAGTGTGTATATGAATTTACTTACATAACAGCAGTGAAAGAGAGAGAAAAAAAGACCTTTAAATAACACTCTAGCTAAGGGTAAGCATAGTCTCTGTATTTGTTTCTTTGTTTAGCAGCAAAAAATGCTTAGCTTTTTTTAAAAATAACTATTGATTATTATCATTTTTGGTGGAGATATATATTTCTATTCAATTAAGTAAGGAAGCCATTGCTTACACCTACAACTTCAATTATAATGTTTTTAAAAACTACCATTTTTTTTTCATTTTTATTGAGATTGTTCAGACACCATACAATTATCAAAAGATCCAAAGTGTACAATCACTTGCCCCTGGGTACCCTCATACAGCTGTGCATCCATCACACTTAATTTTTGTTCAATTTTTAGAAACTTTTCATTACTCCAGACAAGAAATAAAGTGAAAGATGAAAAAAGAAAAAACAAAGAAAAGGAAACTCTAATCCTCCCCTATCCTTAACCAACCCCCCTCAATTGTTGACTCGTAGTACTGATGTAGTACATTTGTTACTGTTTATGAAAAAATGTTGAAATACTACTAACTGTAGTATATAGTTTGTAAAAGGTATATAGTTCTTCCCTATATGCCCCTCTATTATTAACTTCTAATTGTATTGTCATACATTTGTTCTGGTTCATGCAGTGATTTCTAGTATTTGTTACAGTTGATCATGGACATTGCCCACCATAGGATTCAGTTTTAGTACATTCCCATCTTTTGATCTCCAACTTTCCTTCTGGTGACATATATGACTCTGAGCTTCCCCTTTCCACCTCATTCACACACCATTTGGTGCTGTTAGTTATTCTTACATCTTGCTACCAACAACCCTGTTCATTTCCAAACATTTAAGTTCATCCTAATTGAACATTCTGCTCATACTAAGCAACCACTCCCCATTCTTAAGCCTTGTCCTATATCTTGGTACCTTATATTTCATGTCTATGAGTTTACAGATTATAATTAGTTCCTATCAGTGACACCTTGCAATAATTGTCCTAATGTGTCTGGCTTATTTCACTCAGTATATTGCCCTCGAGGTTTTGTCATCAACCCATTTTTTTTTAATATGGTTTTGTTCACTCACCATACATTCCATCCCAAGTAAATAATCGATGGTTTTCTGCAAGGTCATACATTTATGTATTCACCACCTTCACCACTATCTATATAAGGGCATCTACATTTCTTCCACAAGGCAGGAGGGAGAGTCAAAGAAGGTAGAGAGGCAAAAGAAAGAGGAGAAAAAATGACAGCTAGGAAGCAGCAAAAGGAAAAATAACCTTAAATCAAAGTAGAATAAAGAATCAGACAATACCACCAATGTCAAGTGTCTAACATGCCTCCCCTATCCCCCCCTCTTATCTGCATTCACCTTGGTATATCACCTTTGTTACATTAAAGGAAGCATAATACAATGATTCTATTAGTTACAGTCTCTAGTTTATGCTGATTGCATCCCTCCCCCAATGCCTCCCCATTTTTAACACCTTGCAAGGTTGACATTTGCTTGTTCTCCCTCGTAAAAGAACATATTTGTACATTTTATCGCAATTGTTGAATACTCTAGATTTCACCGAGTTACACAGTCCCAGTCATTATCTTTCCTCCTTTCTTGTGGTGGCTCACATGCTCCCCACCTTCCTCTCTCAACCATATTCATAGTTACCTTTGTTCAGTGTACCTACATTGTTGTGCTACCATCTCCCAAAATTGTGTTCCAAACCATGCACTCCTGTCTTCTATCACCCTGTAGTGCTCCCTTTAGTATTTCCTGTAGGACAGGTGTCTTGTTCACAAAGTCTCTCATTGTCTGTTTGTCAGAAAATATTTTGAGCTCTCCCTCATATTTGAAGAACAGCTTTGCTGGATACAGGATTCTTGGTTGGCGGTTTTTCTCTTTCAGTATCTTAAATATATCACACCACTTCCTTCTTGCCTCCATGGTTTCTCCTGAGAGATCCGCACATAGTCTTATTAATCCTTTGTATGTAATGGGTTGCTTTTCTCTTGCTGCTTTCAGGATTCTCTCTTTGTCTTTGACATTTGATAATCTGATTATTAAGTGTCTTGGCGTAGGCCTATTCATATCTCTTCTGTTTGGAGTACGCTGCGCTTCTTGGATCTGTAATTTTATGTCTTTCATAAGAGATGGGAAATTTTCATTAATTATTTCCTCTATTATTGCTTCTGCCCCCTTTCCCTTCTCTTCTCCTTCTGGGACACCAATGATACGTACATTATTGTACTTTGTTTCATCCTTGAGTTCCCGGAGACATTGCTCATATTTTTTCATTCTTTTCTCCATCTGCTCCTTTGCATGTAGGCTTTCAGGTGTTTTGTTCTCCAGTTCCTGAGTGTTTTCTTCTGCCTCTTGAGATCTGCTGTTGTATGTTTCCATTGTGTCTTTCATCTCTTGTGTTGTGCCTTTCATTTCCATAGATTCTACTAGTTGTTTTTTTGAACTTTTGATTTCTGCCGTATACATGCCCAGTGCTTCCTTTACAGCCTCTATCTCTTTTGCAATATCTTCTCTAAACTTTTTGAATTGATTTAGCATTAGTTGTTTAAATTCCTGTATCTCAGTTGAAGTGTACGTTTGTTCCTTTGACTGGGCCATAACTTTGTTTTTCTTAGTGTAGGTTTTAATTTTCTGTTGTCTAGGCATGGTTTCCTTGGTTATCCAAATTAGGTTTTCCCAGACCAGAACAGGCTCAGGTCCCAGAGGGAAGAAATAATCAGTATCTGGTTTCCCTGTGGGTGTGTCTTAGAAAATTGCTCCACCCTTTGATGCCTCGGGTCACTATGCTTTTCTGCCCAGCAGGTGACGCCTGTTAGCCTATAATTCTTGACTGGTGTGAGGAGGTGTGGCCGTGTTCCCCCAGGCTCTGGGGTCTGGTTCTGAATGGAAAGGGCCCCACCCCTTTCCTCCTAGAGAAGACAGACCCCTCAGGTGGAGGTCATTAGCATTTCAATGATCTCGCTCTCTGCTTGTGCTGTCTCCACCCTTCCCAGAGTCACAGCCCTGGAAACTGAAAACGACTGGGGCTTTCTCCACTGAGCCAAAAAAGAAACAGATAGTCCCCTTCAGACCCAGTCCAAGGTGACCCTCTGGCTCTCCCAGGTCAGTCGTCACCCAAAGCCTCTGTCTGTTTTTTGGGGATGCGTACCTGTAATGAGCAGTTCACACTCGCTACTTAAAACCCCAGTTGGAGCTCAGCTAAGCTATATTCGCTTGCTGGGTGAGAGCTTCTCTCCGGCACCACGAGGCTTTGCAGCTCGGGCTATGGGGGAGGGGGTTTCACGACTTGGTTCTGCAGGTTTTACTTACAGATTTTATGCTGTGTTCTCCGGCATTCCTCCCAATTCAGGCTGGTGTGTGATGAGTGGATGGTCTCGTTTATCCCCCCACAGTTATTCTGGATTATTTACTAGTTGTTTCTGGTTTTTTGTAGTTGTTCCAGGGGGACTACTTAGCTCCCACTCCTCTCTATGCCACCATCTTGCCTGAGTCCAAAATTATCATTTTTTGAATGTAAATATTTTTCAGGGAATAAATGTGATAACAGTAATAGAGAAGCTTAGTTAATGTCTTTACATTATTATTTACTCCTCATGAACATTCTCATGATGTTGAAAAATTGGGTCTGTTTTTATCTCCTTCCCTCCTGAGCTAGATGGTGGGGGGGAAACACAGGACTCAAGGAAGCTAAGTCACCACCCCAAAGTCAAACAGTAAGCAAGTGGTAGTGACAGACTCAAACTCAAGTTTTCTGCATGCAAGGCAGTCTTTTCCTCTGATTGCCTAGGAGATTTATATATATTATCACATTTTATCCTCAAATATTGTGTGCCACAGACTTATTCTCTCTGTATACGCATTTTAAGTCTTGAGGATACTGCAACTAAAATTCACCTCTACATCCTCTTGATATTCTTTCCATCAGATTAAATTTTTTTGTCCTTGTTGAATTTTCCATCTTCTAAATTTCTGTATTACTTCAGTTTATGCTCTTTACCATATACTATCTTTATTTTTCTCTATTATTCCACCTCTGCTTACTTTTCTTACAGAAAGAAACATGATATATAGCTTAGCAGTAATCATTTATTATCCTTTTAACATCAGTGGGATCAGTTGTTGTTGTTCTCTTTTTTCTTGATGTTGGTAATTTGTGTCTTCTCTCTTTTTGTTCAGTCTAGCTAGATATCTCCCAATATTATGGATCTTTTAAAAGAACCATTTTAAAATTTTCTTTGTTTTTCTCTGTGGATTTTCTGTTTCAATTTCATTGATTTTTGCTCAAACCTTGATTATTTCCTTCCTCTATTTGCTTTGGGTTTAATTTGCTTATTTTCTCTAGTTTTTTCAGATGGACGGTTAAGTTACTGAACTGAGTCCGTTTTTCTTTTCTAATATGAAGTTTAAATGCTATAATTGCACTCTAACTACGTCCCACATATTTTGATAGGATGTATTTTCATTTTCATTCAGTACAAACTATTTTCTAATTGCCCTTGAGATTTCCTTGGGTTTTAAAAAATGTGCTGTTTTATTTCTACATGTTTGGGGAACAAACATGTTGTTTGTTTTCTAGTTGAATTGCTGTTCCGGGTTGCTAAAGCTGCCAGAATACAAAATACTGGCAATGGATGGACTTTTACAATGGGGGGTTATTAGTTCACATATTTATAGTTCTAAGGCCATAAAAGTGTCCAAACTAAGGCATTAACAAGAGGATACCTTCACTGAAGAAAGGCTGATGATGTCCAGAACACCTCTGTCAGCTGGGAAATCATGTGGCTGGCATTGCTGGTTCTTGCTCCCAGCTTCTAATTCCAGTGGCTCTCTCTCTAAGGGTCTCTGTGAGTCCTCTCAGCTTTTCTCCAGGGCAAATCTGGATTTTATCTCTTCACTTCCCTTGTCTCTTTCCTGGTTTTGGTTTCAACGGCTGTCTTCAAAATGTCTCTGGGTGTTTTCTCTCTAAGCGTCTCTCTGTTCTCTTCAAAATGTCTCTGCCTTTTCTCTTCTCATATAGGATGCCAGGAAATTAATTAAGATCCACCTTGAATGGGTCACATCTCTATGGAAATATCTAAACAAAAGGTCTCACCCACAATTGGGTGGGTCACATCTCCACGGAAACAACCTAAACAAAGAATCCCACCCCACAATAAGTCTGCACACAAGAGTGGATTAAAAAAAATGGCTTTTGCGGGGTACATAATAGATTCAAACCAGCACATTTGCATTAAAACCAGAGAATACAATTTGTATGACTTCTATTTTTATTTCAATTTGTTGAGTTTAGTTTCATGTCCCAGAATTTGTTCTGTCTTGGGAAATGTCGCATGTGCACTTCATTTATTTATGTAAGTATATTCTGTTGATTTTGAGTGCAGTGTTCAGTTCTTTTCAGTTAGGTTTGGTGGGTTGACAATGATTTCATAACATCTATATCTTTACTGATTTTCTGAAGGAGAAATGCCAACATCTCCAGCAATAACCGTGGATTTCTTTTTTTCCTATTTAAATTCTAACAGAGTGTCCTAAAGAAGCTCTGTTTTTAGGAGTCTGCCTTCAGAATTGTTAAATCTGATTGGAGAATTTTCCTCTTTATCATTGTGTAGTAACCTCTATATTCCTGCCAATATTTCTTAGTTGAAGTCACATTGTCTAATGTTAATATAGCTATTCCAAACTTTCTTGATTAGTTTTTGCATAATAAAACCTTTCTCCATTTTTACTTTTAAACTTTCTATATTTTTTCTATATCTTTTTATATATATAGATGGTTTCTTGTATTCAACATGTATTTGTGTGTTGCTTTTTTATTCAATAAGATAACGTCTGTCCTTTAACTGGTACATTTAAACCATCCACCTTCATGATATGGTTGGATTAAAATCTAGGCATCTTTACCTCCTCTTTTCCCTATTCTTGAGGGAGTAGTTGCCACTCTAGGGTTATGTGGAGACAAAAATGTGCTACTTTACATTAGAGAAATGAGATTGACTGCAGTTTATTTGTCATATATACTCACTGCAGGACAGACAGGTCCATGTGGGGGTTGCACTTCGAAACACAGTGAACAAGTAGGGGCTGTGGAAACATGCTTTTTGGTAATAAGAGGATTGGTAACTCCTGGTCCCAATAAGAGGACGATTGGCTTGTTTGGCTAATTCTGTGGGCTGGCAGGGAACTCAGGTCTGCTACTCAGGGATAGGAAGCACTGGACATGGTCCCCGTGATAAGGAGGATCATTTGGCAAGGACACCTTATCCACAGGAGCAGAATGGGCACAGTAATTTGAAGTTAGGCCATTCAGTGTCTTCCTGTTTTTTTGCCAGATGTCAAGGCTGCACATAATATTAATTTAAGGCCTTACACCATAATCTGTCATCCTGCTAGCTATTTTCTATTTGTTACATCACTTCTTAATTTCTTCTCTACTTCTTTTCTGACTGCTCTTGTTTTAATTGAACTTTTTAAAAATAATCCCACTTTATCTATCTATTAACCTATTTATACCTATTTTAAAAATTTTAGTGCTTGTTCTAGGATTTCTGATTTACGTCTTTGTGATGGTTAGGTTTATGTGTCAACTTGGCCAGATGATAGTGTCCAGGTGTCTGGTCAAGCAAGCACTGGCCTAACCATTACCGCAAGGAGACTTATGGCTGATTAATAAACCAGAAGGATAGGTTATTAAATCATCAATCAATTGGCTGCAGCTGTAACTTGGTTACATCAATTAAGGGAATGTCTTCTGCATTGAAAGAATTCAATCGGCTGGATTTAATCCAATTAGTTGAAGACTTTTAAGCAAGAAAGTTAGAGGACCTTCACTTCTTCTTTGGCTAGCCGGCGAAGCGTTTCCTGAGGAGTTTGTTGAACACCTTCATTGGAGTTGCCAGTTTACTGCCTGCCCTACAGAATTTGGACTTGTGCATACCCACAGTTGCATGGAAGACTTATAAAATCTTATATTTATAGATATCTCTTGTTGATTCTGTTTCCCTAGAGAACCCTAACTAATACAATCTTTAATTAATCAGAGACTAAATTTAGCTAAGATACTTCTCTTTATTCAGTGTAAGGACAAAATAACAGTGCATTCATAACTCTATTCTTCCATTTTTTGTGCTATTGTTTTCATAGCTTCTACTTTTGTATATGTTGTAAACACATAATACATTGCTACTATTTTTTATTAGTTAAATTTTTTTCTTATATTTTATTTATTTTTTAATTCATTTTTATTGAGAGAGATTTACATACCATGCAGTCATACAAAGTGTTCACAGTACCATTATATAGTTGTGCATTCAGCACCAAAATTAATTTTTGAACATTTTCATTACCACACACACAAAAATAATAAGAATAAAAATTAAAGTGAAAAAGAGAAATTAATAAAAAAGAACACCAGGTGACTTTTTTTTTTTTTTGCCCCCATTTTTCTACTCATCCATCCATACACTGGACAAAGAGGAGTGTGGTCCATATGGCTTTCCCAATCACATTGTCACCCCTCATAAGCTACATTTTTATAGTCATCTTCACGATTCATGGGTTCTGGCTTGGAGTTTGATAGTTTCAGGTATTTACTGCTAGCTATTCCAATTCATTAGAACCTAAAAAGGGTTGTCTATATTGTGCTTTAGAGTGCCCACCAGAGTGACCTCTCAGCTCCTTTTGGAATCTCTGCCACTGAAGCTTATTTCATTTCCTTTCACATCCCCCTTTTGGTAAAGAAGATGTTTTCCATCCCACAAAGCTGGGTCTAGATTCCTCCCCGGGAGTCATATTCCATGTTGCCAGGGAGATTTACACCCTGGGTGTCAGATTCCATGTAGCGGAGAAGGCAGTGGTGTCACCTGCCAAGTCGGCTTAGCTAGAGAGAGGGCCACATCTGAGCAACAAAGAGGCATTTGGAAGGAGGATCTTAGGCACAATTATAGGCAGGCCTAGCCTCTCCTTTGCAGCAACAGTCTTCCCAAGGGCAAGTCCTGTGGTAGAGGGCTCAGCCCATCCAACCACCAGTCCCCTATGTCTGTGAACACATCAGCAACCATTGAGGTGGGAAAGCCCAACACCCCTGCATTCTCCACCAGCTCCTCAGGGGGGCTCTGCATATTTTTTCATTTTTTTTTTAATTAACTGTATCAAAAAAAAAATTTAAAAAGGCATGCAATAAAAAACATTTCAAACAAACCATAACAAGGAAGTAAGAAAAAGACAGCTAACCTAAAATAACTACTTTACTTCCAACATGTTCCTACTCTACCCCAAGAAAATAACCTAATATAGCAACATTTCTGTGAACTTGTTCCTACCATATCCATCAGAAATTAACAAACCATAGTCATTCCTGGACATTCCCAGAACACTAAATCTACCCACAATAGCTCATCTGTTCTTATTGGGTTATTGTTCCCCCTTCATTAATTGCTCTATATTGCTAGTTCTACATTATAAATCTTTTCTTTTAGGAGTGTGTTGTTTAACCTCCAGGTGTTTGTGAATTTTCTAAGTCTCTGATGGTTATTTGCTTCTAATTGTATTCCATTGTGGTCAGAGAATGTGCTTTGAATAATTTCAAGTTTTTTAAATTTATTGAGGCTTGTTTTATGTCCCAGCATATGGTCTATTCTAGAGAAACTTCCGTGAGCACTAGAGAAGATTGTGTATCCTGGTGATTTGGAATGTAATGTTGTATATATGTCTGTTAAATCCAATTCATTTATCAGATTGTTTAGGTTATCAGTTTCCTTATTGGTCTTCTGTCTGGTTGATGGATCTATAGGAGAGAGTGATGTGTTGAAGTCTCCCACAATTATTGTGGAAATATCCATTGCTTCCTTTAGTTTTGCCAGTGTTTGTTTCATGTATTTTGTGGCACCATGATTGAGTGCATAAACATTTATGACTGTTATTTCTTCTCGTTGAATTGCCCCTTTTATTAGTATGTAGTGGCCTTCTTTGTCTCTCATTACATCCTTGCATTTAAAGTCTGTTTTATCTGAGATTAATATTGCTCCTCCTGCTTTCTTTTGGCTGTAGCTTGCATGAAATATTCTTTTCCATCCTTTCACTTTCAATTTCTTTGTGTCCCTGTGTCTAAGATGAGTCTCTTGTATGCAACATATTGATGGTTCATTTGTTTTGATCCATTTTGCCAATCTATATCTTTTGATTGGGGAGTTTAATCCATTTACATTCAATGTTATTACTGTGAAGGCATTTCTTGAATCAGCCATCCTATCCTTTGGTTTATGTTTGTCAGATATTTTTATTCCTTCTCTCTCTTATTGTCTTTTAATGAACCAATATTGAATCTCTTTAGTACTGAACCTTTCTCCAGATCTCTCTCTTCTTTCTTTGTTTCTCTGTGGGTAGGGCTTCCTTTAGTACCTCAAGTAGGGCAGGTCTTTTATTAGCAAAATCTCTCAGCATTTGTTCGTCTGTGAAAAATTTAAGCTCTTCCTCAAACTTGAAGGAGAGCTTTGCTGGATAAAGAATTCTTGGTTGGAAATTTTTCTCTCTCAGAATTTTAAATATGCCATGCCACTGCCTTCTCACCTCCATGGTGGCTGCTGAGTAGTCACTACTTAGTCTTATGTTGTTTCCTTTGTATGTGGTGAATTGCTTCTCTCTTGATGCTTTCAGAACTTGCTCCTTCTCTTCAGTATTTGAGAGTCTGATCAGAATATGTCTTGGAGTGGGTTTATTTGAATTTATTCTATTTGGAGTTTGCTGGGCATTTATGCTATGTGTATTTATGTTGTGTAGAAAGTTTGGGAAGTTTTCCCCAATAATTTCTTTGAACACTCTTTCTAGACCTTTATCCTTCTCTTCTCCTTCTGGGACACCAATGAGTCTTATAGTTGGATGTTTTATTTGATCTATCATGTCCCTGAGGTCCATTTCAATTTTTTTTATTTTTCCCCCATTATTTCTTTTGTTCTTTCATTTTCCATTTTGTCCTCCTCCAGGTTGCTGATTCATTGCTCAGCTTCCTCTAGTCTTGTACTATGGGTATCCAGAATCTTTTTAATTTGGTCAACAGTTTATTTTATTTCCATAAGATCTATTTTTTTTTTTTTAAATTACTTTTGCAATTTTTTCTTTATGCTCTTCTGGGGTCTTCTTCATGTCCTTTATATCCTGTGCCATGCTCTCATTGTTTATCTTTAGTTCTTTGATTAATCGCTCCAAGTACTGCATCTCCTCTGATCTTTTGATTTGGGTGTTTGGGTTTGGGTTATCCATATTGTCTGTTTTTTTCATATGCTTTAAAATTTTCTGTTGTTTTTGGCCTCTTGGCATTTGCTTAACTCAATAGGGTTCTTTTAGGATATGTAGGTTAATTCAAAGACTAATCTCTAATTTGTCAGGTCTACAGCTTGGTGGCATACACTTTCTCTAACTAACTAGAAGATGGCGTCCACGAGTCACCTATTCCCCTCAAGTCAGTTCTCCCCAACTTTGTCTTTGTGATATGTGGGGGTCTGATTCTTGTGGGGGTCCAATTGGTGCAACAAGTGTGGGTGTGTTGTTGGTGCTGTCCACCCTGAACGTGGGGCATGTGTCTGAGTGGTTAGGGAGGGAGGGCAGCTTTAATAATCAAACCTCCCTGGTGTTCCTGGAGATTTAAATCTGTTGCAAGAGTTTAAACCTTCAGTTCAGTCTCACCAGAGATTGTCTCTGCTGCTGACCCACAAGTCCTTGGTATTGGCATATGGTCCCTGGGACTTCTGAGTGGGCCCCTCTTCCAAGCCGTGGCCTCCTAGAGCCTCTGCTGAGGGAAGGCTGTGCTACATCACAAAGTGCATGCTGTCCCTCAAGGGAAGTTCTGGGTCACCAGGCCTGCTGTAAGGATGGCTGTATGGGGTGTGTTAATTTCCCCCTTTGCACACAGCTCCACCTTCCTAGCTCTGGGGCAATTAGCTGTGGGTGCATGAAAGGCTATTGTCCACACCCAATATTGTGGCATGTACGTGTGTTGCTGGAAACACTTCCCATCGCACTGGGTTTTTTGGCGCAGCTCTGGGCTGTGGCTCCGGTGCCAGACTAGAGTGTTCCCAGCCTGCCAGGAAGATGGCTGTAAGCGGAGTGGTTATTGTCCCCTTTTGGCTTGCCCCTGCCTTCCTCACCAAGACAATTAGCAGCAGGTACATGAAAGGCTATTGTCCATGCCAGACATTGAGACATTCGCACACCCGTCCATGCTGTGCTTCACTGTGCGGTTCTTGCTGCCGTATCCACAGCCACTCTTGGGTTTTTTAAAAAAGATCTATTCCAACTCTAAACATCAACCCATGGTTTCTCCACACTGCAGTGTGGCTGCTGGATCTTCAGCTGACTTACTCACTCATTTCAGAATGCAGACTCCTGGTTTCACCAAGTGCGTGGTCCCTGTGAATGTAGCAGACCTTGTCCAGCTGGTACATCACTGGAACTGGTGTTCTGGGTCACTGTCTGCCTTTTATCTAGCAGTTTTCATGGAGATATTTTTTTGCCCTGTCTCTCCCAGCCACCATCTTCTGGAACTCCCCCATTCAGTTAAATTTGAAAGCAATAAAAATAAGAAACAAGTGAATTTATTTTTACAGTTATTGATTCCATTTCCAGAACTCTTTATCTTTGTGTACATCCAAGTTTCAGGCTGGAATTGTATTCTTCTGCCCCCAAAATTTCCTTTAATATGTATTGTTTATTAAGTCTCCTGGCACTGGATTCCCCCATTTATTCCTCCTTTGAGAAAGTCTTTATTTCTCTTTGATTTTTGAAGGATATTTTGTCTGCATATAGAATTGTGGATTGAAAGTTTGTTTCATTCAGCACTTTAAATGGTGTCACTCAATGACATTTTAGTTTCTGACAAGAGGTCCCCTATAATTTTTATCTTTGTTCTTCTATAAATAAGTTCTGGTGACTTGGATTTGTGTACCTCCAGGGGAAAAAAAAACATATCTTAATCCATTCCTGTGGCTGTAAACCTATTGTGAATAGGACCTTTTGATGAGGTCACTTCAGTTAAAGTGTGCCCGAACTGAGTCAGGATGGGTCATAATCCTATTACTAGAGTCCTTAAAGAGAAGGCCACAGAGAGAGAAGCCAAAGGGAGCAGCCAGAAGCTGAAAGTTAACAAAACCTGAAAGAGAAAAGAGAAGACATCACCATGTGCCTTGCCATATGATAGAAACACTAAGGAATGCCAAATATATTCTGGCCAGCTGGAAGATACCAACCCTGGGAGGAAGCAATCCTTCTTGCTTATGAAACTATGAGCCAATAAATTCCTCAACCCATTGTGTCATATTTATTTTAGCACTCGATACACCAAAACATAAGTTTTCTTATTTTTTTTCATAATGTTCTCTTCTCTTTTGCTTTTAAGATTTGGAATATATTGTATGTGTGTATACACACACGTGTGTATATGTTGTATTTATTTTGCTTGGTGTTTTCTGAGCTTCTATGATTATTTTCTTAATCATTAGTTTTGGACATTTCTCACCCATTACTTCTTCAACTATTTATTCTGCTCTGTTCTTTCTCTTTTTTTAGTATTTCAATCATGTATATGACATGGTTTTTGATATTAGCTTCCATTCTTGGATTGTGTTATGTTCATTGTTTTCTTTTTCATATTTCAGTTTGTGTAATTTTTCTTGATCCATTTGCAAGCACACTGATCCTTTCCTCAGCTATAATGAATCTGTCAAATGAGACTGTTAAAGACATTCTTCACTTTTGTTACTATTAAAAATTTCCATTATTTCCATTGATTCTTTTTCATGATTTCCATCTCTCTACTTAAATTATCCACCTGATTTGCATAGTCTATCTATTCTGTTAGTCCTTTAACATGTATATCATAGTTATTTTTAATTCCCTCTCTCGTAGTTCTTACATCACTGTTAATCTGAGACTGGTTCAGATGATTTCTCTGCCTCTTGGAACATGTTGGATTTTCTTACATTTTGGCATGCCTCATTTTAAAAATGAAAACTAGCATGTTGTATAGGAGAATACAACAATGCAAGCAACTTTTATGCCTGGAAATGAATATACTTTTTCTTTTTCTAGGCCTTTAGTGTGGAGTTATATGTGAATCTCATTAGAAGTTGAACTGAGTTTGTCTTTTTGTTTTTTTGTTTGCTTTTGGTTGTTTCTATGTTTACCCTCAATGTATCAAAGTCTTCAAATTTCTATCATGATAGATTGTATCAAGGTTGGGTGTGGTCTACCAAAACAGTGCTTCACACATTCTGAATTTTAGGTCTTCCCTTTGTCTCATGCTCAGAGCATTCTCCATAGATTCATTCCGTCCCTCCCCCCTCCATCTCAGGTCAGTAATCTGCTATTAGCTTGATCATTGAAAAGTCCTTAGCTTTGTAGGAAATGGTTGTTGAGGGTTTTGAAGTCTCACTTATTCTGATTAAAGGTCTCTCTTATTCTGATTAAAGTCTCTGGTCTTGGGCATGTGTCCTTCTAGGCTTGCTAGACTTCATTCTGGCTAGAATTGTTGTCTCAGTATTTAATATTGTCTCTTGTACAAGAGTAAATTTCCTTTGTAGGAGGGTTTCAAATCCCCCTAATATCTATGCCTTCCAGGACTCTCACACTGTCCTTCCAGCCTCTATTCAACTTCCCCAATGCTAATCTAACTGAACTCTAGTTCTAGCTGCTTATTTGTGTCCACCCCTGATGATATTTGTGTGTCTCCTCTTTCCTTGCAAATACTTTCTCTCTTTGGATTTGAGCCAGTTATTTACTCCATGACTGCAGATCTTCAATGTATTTTTTAAAGTCTCGAATTTGAAGTTAGTCCTGTTCTTTTTCATTTTAAATGTGGGAGCAATGCTTCTTCCAGCTCTCTACACCCCTGGGTGGTTGTAAACCTTTTCCATAATGCAATATATAAAACATTTTCCAAAACTCTGGGACAGAGAAGAAGAAAGGGAGGGGGGAGTTCCCTAAGGTTAGATTCGGTGGAGATTAATAATGTTATTGTATGAGTGACATCAAGTTTCTCTCTCTTTGTAGGGAATTCCTCATAGGTCTAGAAATTCCCTTGAGGTCTATTGGGAAGTTTAGGAATCTAGCGCTGCTTTTTCAACTTGTACTTGAGGTGGTTTCATATTTAAAAATTGTGGATAATAGTAATGATAGTCATTATTTTAGCTTGTGTTCTGAATTTTACTATATGGGGTAAAAGCATAACTGGAAAATGTCAATTTCTTCCCATTCTCTATGGTTGTAGAAAGTCTAGGATCTCTGGTGGTAAGGAAATAATGAGTAACCTCTGCCAAGATTATAACCTGATTACAGTCAAACAACCCCAAATAAAATAAGCAAATAGAAGTACCAGCCTTGCTGATGGATCTTGTTTATAGAGAAAAAGTAGACATGCTCTTCCACAGGTGCTATTTGGGGGAAGGAATCTGTATATGTGCATATAAGGAGTATATATGAAGTGGAATCAATGGTGGGGGGTTAATTTATGGATGTTAGAGATGGAAAAAAAAATACTTTCGCTTTCCTCTGTAAAGAAGGCAAGAATCTTTCTCTTTAGAAGGCTTCCTTTGTTTAGAACCCTGGGAGCTGACATTACTAAGGATATTGGATTGAGTGTAGCGTTACATTGCTTTAAGGTGTTTCTAGGAGGCAATGCTGTGGCTGGTTTAAGCATTGGTTGGAAATTCTAGAGTCTTGAAACAAATCTCAACACCACACAAACTATGTGTTTCAGTGAAGCTTATACTATTCCACATTTCACTTTAGTTCCTATAAATTTGTGAATGAAGATATTGGTTTAAAGAGTTGTAAAACTACCTGGTTTGTGGTTATATTAGCTGCTATGTATTGATAATTTATTCTTTAATACTATCTCTCTCAGTGGACATTTCAAATGGTATGTGGAAGACAGGAATTTAGCATGTGAGTTTGCAATTTACACTATTAGCATAAAACACTATAATTTATTTCTTGATATATCAGAATAAGATGTCACTGTTTTTTCCTACTTTCACATATTTTTCTTTAACCCCAAATTCATAAGTGTATTAAAAGTTGAAAATAACTGTTCCCATCAGTGTACAAATAAATGGTAGATTCTTGATTCTTAAAATGGCCACCGAAATAAAATAAAACCATGCATCAAGCATTTATATTTCTTTCATATGTATTCAATTCAACCTTGAAGGAAGCATAAAATTTTATATTTTCATTTAGCTTTTATTTAAATTTACCATTTAAAGAGTATTGAGGTGGCAATGAGGTAGAGAGAAAAGAATATGGAAATTAGAGTCAGAATTTTCCTTGGTAAATTAAGTACTCTCTTTGTATATCAGTGTCCTTGTTTTTAAGATGGCAATACTACCTACTGCATAGGGTTACTGTAAGGATTTGTGATAGTGCAAATCAAAGTATTTTCTAACATTATAAAATGCTCTAGAAAAAATTTAAGACAATGTCTTCATTTTCCCCCACTATATATATTCTTTATGAAAAACTAGAATAGATACTTTCCATAATTTTTCAAAGGAAGGAAAGGGCTAGCAAAAGGATTGCAATCTATTCTGCCTCTTTCCGGGAGAGTGCCCAGGAAAGGAAACTAACCTGGTCAAATCCCTTCATAAACATTCTCATAATAGAACTCTTAAAACAATCATGTTATTTACTCCCCAGAGAGCCATCTTTATGGACTGCTTTTAGCAGGATATACCTGATCTGTCTAGGACTGCTTATGGTAAACACATCTGAAATCTGTATTCATAAGGCATTACATACTTTTATTTAAATGATCATTTATTAGTGACTGCATATGTTAAATCCAAGTGGTTGCACATCCTAATGTGAAAGAAAGGAGATGGATAGCATTAGAGGACCAGACTTCTCTTGGTTTTACCTGTGACTTTTTTCCTTAACTTAAAATAAGTAAAGCTTGATATTGGATAAGGTTTCTGATTCTCTCAACTTTCATTTGACAGACTTCACACAGGTAAAAATAAGGGCAATTTTTAACAGCAATGACCACTCAAGCTACAACATCTGGAAGTTTTCTTTTGTATCATCTCTTTCATCCCAATATCTAATTGATTGTTATGTCTTATGAAGTTTGGTTCTAAATGTGTCTTAAATATGTTTGTTTCTCTCTTTTCTCACAGCTACTACCTTGAGCTCTTCTGTGGTTCTCGAAATAGCCTACTAACATGCCTCTCGGTCCCTTTTATTGTCCTCCATCAATCCACTTTCTACTCCACCAATTCTATAGAGTCTATAAGTGGTTCCCTATTGTTTTTCTTCTAGAGGCCAAAATCCTTAACATTCGATTCACAGACCTCTGACTGCTCTTACTTCCCTCTCTATGATCCAATCTCAACAATAGTATTTCTGCTTCTAAGTTCTATCCAGGTTCTTCCCACCAGAGGATATTAACACGTGTTGTTTCCTTTGCCTGGAACACTCTTCTCTAACTAACCTCTCAGTACTACTGAAATTTCACTTCCTCCAAGAAGACCCTTTGATCCAAGAGACTAGATTGGGAGTTGATTCTATAAATCTCACTGTTTTCTCTACTTCATCAGAGGACTTACTACAGTTGTATGTAACTAACTAGTAACTTTTGCAATTATCTATCTAATTTCTGTAGTTCCATCTGCATTGCTAGCTCCAAAAGGACAGAGATTAGGTCTCTTTTGTTCATTATTGTATCTGAGTGAAAACACAGCTTAGTGAGGGTTCCAAAAAATAACTGAATGGATATAGTAAGTCATTTCCAGGTGATGAAACAACAATGAGATGTTATGTATTTCTAGATGTTTAAGATACAATAAGCCCTGGTTGTTTCCTCCCTAAGTCCAGTTTCAGTAATGCTCTAGACAAACAAGCTCCCTTACAGGTAAGTACTTACTGTGAAGGAATAAGTAGGGCACTTTATCAAGATTACCATGTTGCTTTAATCAAATGCAGACAACTTCCCTGGGTATGCAGCGACGGCATTACTTGAGAATGAAGCAGGTGAAATATCTTCATCTCTCAATGAAAATAATATGAAATGTTCAGAGAGAATGATGGACAGATGTCTTCCATAGAGGTAAAAGTTTAGTCACAAAACTGAAAGAAGGACAGAAATTCTAGACCTCAAGTTTTCAGAGGGGCTGAGTGTGTCAGGCAAAATATGTGTATTCAGAAGAATAATCATGCTATTTGTTCTATTTACCTTTAGCACAGAGCTGCTTTTTTTAAAAAAATTCTTATTCTGAATCTATATACTTTTAGAGTTTTAAAGTCTCTCATTCTATATCAATCTTTCAGGCTATCATTTATCAGTAGGGTAAAGGGGGAGAAATCTGAAGAGATTGACACAATGGTCATTAAATGTCTAGGAGAAGAAGTGGAAGTCTTGCTGTTCTCAAAGATGCTTCTGGCTTTTAACAAGCAACAAAACACAGCAGATACAACTGTGAGCAAGACAGCTAATATAATTCATGTGACTTAGCTTCACTGCCAGTAATGATGTGTGGGTTTTAATTTTGACACATCGCCTGTGTCACTAACAGAAATGATTCCGTGGAGGGGTGAGTACGTATGTCTAAGTTGCCTTAATTAATACTAAATATTTTAGGATTCTCTTGTCCAGTGGCCTGATATACTCTTATCAAAACACATGTCAGTTCTTTCCTTCAATAGATTGGTATATCGTTTAACATAGGTGATATATTGATAAATTTTAAACTCTGTAGAAACCTTATGATAAAAGAATAGCAGCTACTAATTTTGTTATAGTTTCTCCATCTTAAAGAATGATTTGAGAAGTTTCAGTTTTCACAGAACAAATATAATACCATGATTTTCATAAGAGCTATTTAGTGAAATGTCTCCTATTGGTTTTTGCAAACTTATGGTATTTTAAGCTCTATATAAATATTTTGGGTGTGTAAGTGTGTAGATTAGTTTCTAAGATATAGTGACATAATCTATATTACACTACTATCCGTTATATAATATAGATTTGTGGAAAATGCTATTAATGCTATAGTAAGGGAGGACTGTATTTATTGTGGGGGGTGAGGCTAAAAAAGAGCAACAAAGACAGAGTTCTATTATGCAATTTTCCAAACAACAGTCAGGTACAGAGGGAGGTGTGCATTTCTGTCATCTCAATTTTCTTCATTTTACAGTGAATTTTAAATGCCAGGAATGGATTTTTTTTTTCTATTTGTTTTGTTATTATTTTATAAGTTTTGAAAAGTGTTCTCCAGAGTTATCTTGAGATGTTGTTCAAATTTGAGTAGATTAGCAGTAACTTATCTGTGAAAAGGGGAATGCCAGATGAGAAGGAATATTTAAAGGAATGTATGGTTTTGAAGAAGCGATGACCCATTTCTTATGAATGAATAAAGACCATACTTAATAACTCTGAGATGGAGGAAGAATCACTTTAAAGATAAGTAAAAAAGGGAGCATGATTGAGAATGTAACAAAATATGATTTCAATTGCTGTTTCAGTTACTATTGCTATGTAAAAAAAAATCTTTATTTTAGTGGTCACAACTGCCTTATTGTGCTTGAAAATTCTGTGGATTGGAGAATTGAGGTTGATACAGCAAGACTGGCACTTCAGTCATGTCTGGTTCCTCAACTTGGGTGCCTTAAACAGCTGTTGGTGGCTCAAGTGGCTAGGGACTGGAACCGGTAACATGGGAGGAAGCAATTCCAACATTGCTTCTTAACTTACAGTCTGCTTTCTGTTCTCCGATGACTACCTATAGGCTCAGTTGAGTTTCTTGACCTTTGCACCTCATTGGACTCTCTGTGAGGCTTGGAATTATCACAGCATTGTAGCTGGATGCTGACAAGTGTCTAAGATTGAGTATTCTAAACATGAACATTTGAAGAGAACTATGAAAAGTCTGCATGGCCTTTTATTACCTTGATTCAGAAGTCACATAGCATTATTTTCACCATACTCTATTGGTTGAAGAAGTTACAAATGTACTCAAATTGAAAGTGAGGGGACATAGATGCACTTCTTAATTGGAGAAGTTCTAGAGAATTCTGAGACCGTGATCTAAAATATCACAAGTCTTGCTCCATAAGTTATTTACATTCCCTCCACATGAAGTAAAACATGCACAACCACCAATACTCCTCAAGAGACTATCACATTACAGTATCAGGCTTGGGCTTAAGATAGAGAAACTTCTCATCAAAATCAGATCCAGGTATAGGTGACACTCTTTGAGCTCAGTACTTCACGTTTGGTTCCTCTAAGTCTGAAGACCTATGAATAAAAGAATGAAATTGTATGTTCCCTATACCTAATCTACAATAGTTAGAGGTGTTTCATAACTTCAATGAATATTCTCTTATTCAAAAATGGGGGAAATGGGACACATACAACAGTCACTGTCTAGAGTAATTCTGAAATCCTGCCAGGCATGTGTTGCTCTTCAGCATTACTCCCTGGAAATGACCCCCCAATTCTCTTAGTTTTGTCCTTTGATTTATCCTCCCATTTCCATAAGAAATAGACCATGAAGCAACATACCCAGAAAGGACTTTTATTTAACTGGAAGGGTCTATGATGTATTGTTATATCTTTTTCTGAGGCCATATTAAAGGGTTTTAAAGTCACATCCTTGGCTTCATCTTTACCCGAAGACATTTTCCTATTAGTACACTGGATTTGACTTTGCCAAGAGGCACTTTCTTACCTTGAGAACGCTTTGCTGGCTGGTGTTACTAGTTTGAGCTCTTTATATTTCCTCCCAATTCTACTCAATAAAGGAATAGTTTATTTTAATTAATTTTATTTCATCTCTCTCCTCTCTCAGGTGGCTAGGAAAAGTCAGGCAAAATGTTTAACACTGCCCAGAAATCTCCTTAGCAGGATGATTAAATTCATTCAGTGCATTAGTTTCTCTGTAATACAGCTTCCAGTAGTATTTTTCTCATGCTCCATTCAGCTCACACCAACAGTCTTTACAAAGCCCATCAGGTTTCTGCTCTTTACTTTGTCGCTAAACCAATGCTACATGTTTTAGGTTTTTGTTTCAATACTATAATCTCCAGTTACCAAAATCTGCCCCAGTTATTATTTCTCCATAACAACCATCTCCCAAATACAGTAGCTTCAAACAATTTAAAACATTATTGTGCTCAGGGGTTCTGTAGGTCAGAAATATGGATATGGCACAAAGATGATTCTTCTCAACTCTGTAATACTTGGAACCTCAGTTGAGAATGGTGATGGTGGTGGTGATTTGAGAGACTTAAGAGCTGTTGGAGTATGCCATACAAGATGACTTCTTCACCCATATATCCAACAACTAGAATGGGAAGCCTGAAGCTCAAGCTCGTCTTTGTTTTCTATCATAGTACCTTGTATGCCCTTTCCATGTGGCTTGAGCTTATTCTAACTTGATATCTGGGTTTCATAAGGTGTCTATCCTGAGAGAAAGATTGTACATTCCAAGACAACCACTGGAAGCTATATAGCCTTTTGTGACATAGCCTAGAAGTCATATAGAATCACTTC
Source organism: Choloepus didactylus (assembly GCF_015220235.1). Classification (NCBI taxonomy): domain Eukaryota; kingdom Metazoa; phylum Chordata; class Mammalia; order Pilosa; family Megalonychidae; genus Choloepus; species Choloepus didactylus. The sequence goes on from NC_051312.1 coordinate 54,554,230, forward strand.
TATTGTGCTTTATTGGCCAAGCAGTCACAAGCTTTCCCATATGAGAGGGAAAAAGTCATAAACCCTGCCTCTCAATGAGAGGAGTGTCCAGGAATTTTGGTGACAATTTAAAACCATCACAGGCTCTAAAACTCAAGACTGAATGTCCTCTGTATGGTTAGTTTAAATCTATGTAGATTCCACAAAATTTCTTGTCTTCTACTATATGTCAAGTGTTATGCTGGTCAGTGAAGTTGATCTCTATCTCCAGGTGGCAGAGTTGAATGGTAGAAATGAATTCATATGCAAATCATTGTTATAAAAGTGGGAGGTAATAAAATGGCTGTATAAAAAGTGATGTGTGTCCCTTTTTGGAGTAGTAAACATGCCTGAGAAAAAAGAAGGGCAGCATTTTGTGTAGAGCTTGATGTATCCAAGCAAAGAATAAGAATGAACTATTTCAGGAAGGAAAAGCAGTATTTGTATATGCATAAGCGGTATTTGTATATGTATAGTGGTGTGAATGTAAACTCCTATAACATGATATAAGTTCCCCTGATACGGTGGAAAAGGTTGGCGCCAGTTCGCAAAGGAACATTCCTGTTTGTTTGTCATCTTTGGAGTTTAATGTTATCCTACAGGCAATGGGAAGATCATCAAAGGTAGGCTGGATTTGAGCTCTGTATCAGTTAGCGCTTAGACAATGAAGGAGAGCGATCAGTACATGTTGATACAGGCTGTAGGATATATTTGTGGGAAAAGCTAAGGAAGTAAAGAAAGGAAGAGCTGGAGTATCAGAGAATCCTGAAACACCTGCCTGAGTGGACAATTCAGTGTTTACAAGAAAATATGAAAAACCAAGCATGTCCAGTTTCATGTGGGATCATGAAAGAAGAGCCCATGAAGAGATCTAAGACAATCTGTTGTCTTTGCGTATCTGCTCCTTTGTGGACATAAAGCCAAGCATCTCTGGTAGGCCTGGAGCTTCTGTTTGTTATAGAGACAGAAGTTAGGATGATAAGCTAGATGTACAGTTGAGAAGACTGATAACAGCTAGGACCTGTTGAATACTTTTGTATCTAAATGTAACTGTATTTGATTTTGAAGGCTTTCTGGGAGAAATGGCCACTACTGCAAAATTCCAAACTACGTGCAAGTTTTCCTTCAGCTAATTCTAATACCTGTATAGAGAAAATTCTCTGCCGAATCAAATTAATAGTAAACTCCCAATTTGATTGCACACTTCTTAGGTCAGCAGTGTTGTATCTCAAACTGTAACTGCCTCAGAATCATAATAATTGATGGTAAGTTGATAAGATTTGAAGATAAATAGGGAAAATATTAAAACACATAACATCATTGATATATGTTTCTAACATGGGTTCAGGATCAAAATTTGGCTCAGTTGCAACCTTCCTGATATGAAATATTACCTACATTGAGGAAGGAAACCATATAATGGAGCTTCCCAATACAATAACACCTGATTGTGTACAAAATAGAGTCTCGACTTCAGATCCGTAAGTGTTTCCTTCTGTAGCCAGATTTTTATTTTTATGAATTCTCTTTGGCCATAGTTAATAGGACCAGATATTTGCCTTGACCAAGGCTGGGTCAATAGCTTTCCCTCTCCTGGTATATTAGAATTAGGACTAAGATAAATTTGTGTTAGCATCACTGTGACCTGCAAACACAGCAGCTGTGCGGAAGCCTATTTTTTCAGGCTACCATAAGAAACAGAAAAGCAAATAGCAAATTTTTCCTAAATTAAGAAGAAAGGAAATAATACAAATAAGTGCTGAAGTCAAAGATAACAGGAATATAGGAAATCCATTAACAAAAACTGCTTCTGAGAAAAGATTAATAAAATATATAAACCTCTAGATACACTTAGAAAAAAAAGAGAAAAAAAGTAGAAATTACTATTATTGGGAATAATTATTGTGGTAACATTACTACAGATTATATAGTGAAGAAAAATATAATAAAGAAATACTATGAATAAACACATGACAATCATTTTGATAACTTAGATATAATAAATACATTCTGTGAATGTAAAAACTAACAAAACTTGCTGAAAAAGAAACAGATACACTGATTACTCTTTTTTTTTTTTAATCTATTAAAGAAATGAGTTTGTAGTGAACAATTCTCTCACAAAGAAAATACAGGCCTGGATATCCTCATTGGTCAATTCCTACCAAACATTAAAGAGAGATATATTACCAGATCTATAAAACATTTTTTCATATAAAGAAAGACAATGAACACATCACAAAATTTCATAAGCCATCATTGGCATGATTAAAAAAAAAGTAGACAGTGCTGTTACAAGAGAAGAAAACTGTAGGCCAGTATCTCACATGAAATTAGACAAAAAAGAATAATATATTATGGACAACTGTACTTTTCCCACAAATGCAAGATTCCATTAACTTTTACAGATAGATATAATTTACGGTTTTTGCAAACTAATAAGGAAAACATAAAGTCGCCTAAATGAATGCAAAAGATCATTTGACAAAATTCAATATCAATTTATGATAAAAATTAACAAACGGATAGAAATGAAGTTCCTCAATTGGATGAAAGGCATTTGTGAAAAATTCACAGCTAACAGCAACCATATTAGTGAAAGACTGAGTGTTTTTCTGCTAATACTGGGAACAAGATAGGATATCTTCTTTTACCACTTACATTTACTATTTACTGACAGTGTAATAAGGTTGTACAAAGAAAAATTGCATGTTAAAAAAAAATATAACTTTATTCATAGATGGCGTGATCAACATACAGAAAGATATGAGAAATAAAGAATTCAGCCAGGTTGAGGATAAATTGTCAATTTATTCTAAATTTATTCTAATTCGACTATTTTTTACAATGGCATCGTAGACAGAATAATGCCCCCCCCCCAAGATGTTCATGTCCTAATTCTGAGAACATGTGAATAGATTGGCTTACTTGGCAAGGATAATTGAGGTTGCAGATAGAATTAAATTTACTAATAGCTTACCTTGAATGAGGAGATTAACCTTATCCAGATAGACCCAATATAATCACAAAGGTCATTTTATAAGAGTTTGGGATTTAAAGATTCTGTTGCTGTTCAAAAGTGAGTCCTTCTGATGATTGGAAGGGTGAACTGTGGTGTATATATATGATGAAATATTATGCGGTTGCAAGAAGGGATGTGGTCGTGATGTGTCAAGGATATGAATGAAACTTGAGGACATTACACTGAGCAAAATAAGCCAGAAACAAAAAGACAAATATTGTATGGTCTCATTAATATGGGCTAATAATGAGCAAACTCTAAGAGTTAAATTTGAGACCATAGGTTATGAGGGAATAGAAAGACGTGGATACTGGGCAATTGATACTTAAGAGTATAGAATGTTCAATAAGGTTGATTGTAAAGATTCAGAAATGAACAGCACAATACTGTGTGATGGTACCACAATATTTTAAGTGTAATTAACAACTCTGAATGTGAGTGTGGCTGAAAGAGGAAAATTAGGGTCGTATATGTTACCAGAAGGAAAGCTAGAGGATAAAAACTGGGACTGTATGTAACTTACTGAAACCTAGAGTTGATGATGATGGTGTTAATAGTACAAATGTAAGAAAGTTTTGATGTGAACTAGAAAAAATGTATGTCACTATTACAAGGTGTTAATAATGGGGTGGTATATGGGAAAAATACAATTAATGCACACGAAGGTCTAAAGTTAATATATACTTTGTAATATTCTTTCATTAATTGTACAAAGACACTATACGAAAGATAAATATCAATAATAGAGGGATTTATGGGAAGGGTATGGGATTTTTTTTTCTTTTTGGAAGAAATAGGGATGTTCTCATATAGACTGTGGTGGTGAATGTATAACTATGTAATTATACCAGGAGCCATTGATTGTACCTTTTGGATGGACTGTATGGTGTATAAATAAAACTTTAAAAAAAGTGAGTCCTTGCCTGATACACACCAGAGTCAATGAGGTGACACCAGGATTTTGAGAAGAGAAAAAGTTTATTCAGCAAAGTCTAGCCTTAAAGACAGGAGGACAGTTCCTCAAATCTGTGTCCTTTAACTGGAGAAACTCTCAGTGTTTTATAGCATTCAAACAAAGGCAGACAGGTTTAGATGACAAGGTTAGAGAAAGTTTACTCTCTGAGAATGTGCAGATTTATTACATGCTTAGATCATAAAGTTGAAGCTACTGAGCATGTCAGTCATGGGTCAACTCTGATTAGAACTGACTTCGTCAGTTCTTGGCTGATTCCTGTTCCTTACATTGAGGGGCTGCAAGCAGGAGTTATCAGACTTCAGGGTTACAAAACAAAAGGGGAGGCATGCTGGACCAGTCATGTGTTACTGTGTTTATCTCATTATCGCCTAGTTGCAGAGTAAAGATTATGCAGTTACAGCATCACTGTTAAAGAAACTAGTCATCTGGGTCACAGTTCAGTGAATTGCAACAGTTGTAGATATTTGCTTCTGGCTACATCACAATATATCAGAATGTTAGAAAGCATTTAGATAATGATTCAGTAACTATAATTACATTTGTTAGCATTCAATTACAATTCACCCCTTTTGTTTCTCCCTTCCTCAACTTGAGGGATACTGAGCTATGACCACTTGAGCTTCTTCATGCTTAAAAGGGGAGCCAATGTTATGGGGTAGAGGAATGAAACTGCTTTTCTTATATATGGACGTATTCTCAAGTTCGAGGTTGTTGTTCTTGGAGGCACTGGTACCCTTGGGCTTCAGGGCTCAACCGGCACAGGAACGTTCTGGAGGCTTTACGTTTCTGAAAAATGCTTAACAAGCAAATTGAAAATTGTAAGATAAAATAAAAGAAGTAGAAGGATTATGACTCGAGGATTTACAAGTGAATATAACCATGTCATATTGAGGAAATAACTTTTCATAGATTCCCAGATAGAGCTAGGGGTGTTGATTTCATGTAGCTATGTGACTTGCTTATGATGACTGGATGTCCTCACCCTTAGGAGCATTTTTGCTTTAGGCTGTGCATACTGTGGCTGTGATATCTGGCTGAGACCTGCATAAAAGTAACCTCTAGAATGACCTCCCAATTCTATTTGAAATCTCTTAGCTGTAGAAGCTCTATCTTATTTCTCTTAGCATTTCCCTCTTTTGATTAAGATCTTTCTCCAAAAGCATTGCTGATCATTAGTCTCATGGCACCAGGGAGGCTCATCTCTGGGAGTCGTGTCTTACATAGGGAGGAGATAGTGCGTTTATTTGCAGAGTTTGGCCTAGAGAGACACCATATTGAGTAGCAAAGCCATTTCCTAGGGGCAACTCTTAGGGATTAGTTATAGTTGGCTTAGTTTTGTTATTACAGAAATAAGGTGCATAATGCAGGCTTCAAGATGGAGGACTTGGCTCATTAGCATATTTTATGAGGCAAGTTTCATGTATTTTAGAGTTTATTTTGATAGGTTTCCTTGTTATAAGATTAAATGAGGATAATTTGCTTTATAATGGGAGTGGATCTTAGATTTAGATCTTGTAAAGTTTTTTGATTACAGTTTTAATAGGCTTCAGAGAATAGCAGGAATTTTCCAGGTGGGAAAGTTTACAGTTATATGCTTTTCTTCTTTAGTCCCTTTAGGGATTTTACAAATACTTTTTCATTTTATGCCTAAAACACTTTGAAATGCTTCAAGGTGTTACATCAATCTGTAGAGAATACTAATATCTCATTCTTTCTTTTAGAGTCTATGCCGAATAAAACTGAGCTAGGTTGTTCAAATAATTGACTAAAAAAGTTGAATCAGATAGTGTGTCATAGAAAATTTAGATTTTGGATAAAATAATTTTTTTCTTTCTTGTTCTCATATAGAAATTAAATTTCCAAATACAGATAATATCACCATTTACCTTGTATTTTGATTCACTTTAGTTTTTAACTAGATCAGCCCCATTCATTTCTTTAATTGAAGTTTGATCCTTTCTTCAGCTTCCTTAACAACTGTTATATGGAGTTGTCTTTTTAGAATTAATGCTGATTTTTTTCAGCACCTTCAGAACCTGAGAATTTAAACTCTGAGTCTCAGATGTCATTTGGACACCTAAAGTTTTTAAGGAACTACCAGGTTACATACAAAGAACAAAACATCTCAGAATTTAGAAATAAAAATTAAAGCCCAGAAACAGTGTGACTGCTGCAAGAGCTTATAATCTAGGCCCTAATTTGTTTATGAGCATTTTTAAATGACACTATTTTTAGAAATAAAAACAATTGACAATTTATTTATATTTAGGTCATCAACAGCAGTTTTGTTCTCTTTGACCTTTACATTTTTCAGGGTTATGTTAATTAACAGATAGAACATAATTTATAGACTTGCCTTGCTTCTTTTCAAGTCCCTTTTTGTTGAAGATGAAGCTTTAACCTGTCGCTGACTGCATGTACTTCTAGAGAAGCATCAGAGTAAAAAACAATGTAACTGACAAGGAAATTTGGTTCTTTCCCTGACATATAACATCTTTAAAATAACTAAACCCAAGACTAGCAATGCCATACTTTCATTTGTTAATTTGGTATTACAACCTGGAGGCAGGAAAGAATACATCAAACAAACAGACACAAGTAGTCAGACACAAAACAAAGAAAGAAATATCGAATTCACTAATTGGAATCATAATTTTGCACTCGTTTCTGCAAATTCTTATTCTGATACAAAGACATAAAAGAATGTATATATGGGATTGCATTCTATTTTTCTTCTCTTTTGTGACACAAGTCTAATTGTAATATAGTATTTCTTTTTAAATCACTTTCAGGCCACAGTTTTCCTGGTTCGGAATCACACTGAGACCAAGTAGTTTTGCAGAGAAATTCCATTCTCTTCTTTTTTTTATATAGGTTCATAACTAAATATTGGCCAGTTGTTGAAAATGCACTTAAGAGGGTTGCAATGCTTCTTCATAGTATAACAGGTGTTACCATTGATCCCTAGTAGAACCCAAACAAGCTAGTTCAAGGATAACAAATACAAGGATCCAGTAACCAAAGTGGGACTACCACCCACAACCAACCAAATTTAAGAACAATGTGATAGTTTGGTGACTGATTCTCATAAAACTCAGGGTCTGTACCCAGTAATCCAAAGGCCTGACCCTGTTCATAGAACAAAGTGAATGTTAATGACTGTACTCATAAGGGTGCAGAAGGAGGTGAGGAACATGATAGAGAAAATATAAATTGAAGAGGACTACCTACACCATTGTGAACAGACTCTTTTTAGAAATAGGGATGTTAAGAGTGCTGTCAATGAGGTCTCTGATGAAAATGAGAAACACATAACTGGAGACTGAAAGAAGGGATATCTTTGTTACATAATGGCAAAACTTAACTGAATTCTTCCCTATGGGTACAAGGCAGTGAGTGGGGGAAATTTATATGCAATGAAACTGAACATTTAGCAGGAAACATATCCAAGGAAAATGCTGAAAGTATAGTCTGATTTCTTCTTGCTGTTCATAATAAAATTCTGGGGAAAGAGGTAGATTGAGGGAATAACTGTTAGGCAAAAAGAAACCAGAATTTGGAAGTTTTCGTTCTTTCCTGATTGAAAAATACACTAAAATTAGGAAATTCACTGTCAGAAAAAAACCAGCTCTGGGAGAAAATCAAGGGTTTGTCAAGACAACCTTTTGTTACTGCCTGGGAATCTTCAGAAGTTCTAAGTATAGAATCACACAGAGTGCTTTTGAAGAGGTGTGTTACTCGTGGATCCACTCTGCCATCTCAGCAGAAGTCAGAAGTAGAGATGAGATTATCCAGAAAGCATCTGTGAAGGAGCCTCTTGTCTAATGGAGTGGATCTCTATGACATACGTGGGAGGCACACAAGGTTCTTGAAATTTATACCATCAGAAACACTGACATCTTTGACTGAAAAGGACAGTATGTACAAAATGAAAGAAGGCTCTTGGATCCTCAAAATTCTACAGGCAAGAAATGGGCTAATAAAAATACTCATTTTTACACACAGGGATCTTTCATGAAAAGGAAGAATGACTCTGAGGGTGGAGTCTTGAGCCCAGGGGATGATACCACAAGCCCAAAGGGCAGAGACAAAAATCAAATAGAATTATTCCTAGGTCTTGAAAACAAATGGACTTTGCCCAGCTGGATTTTGAAATTGTTAGGCACCAGTGACTACTGCATTTCCTTCTATTTTATCCTGTTTTAAATGGGAATGTCTATAACTGTTATTGTATATCTGTCCTACTGAGTTTATGTAATTTATCACAGCAGCAATATAAACTAAAAACAAATAGACAGTTGCAGATTAAAATAAAAATTAAGTTTACACTAGCATCAAAAATAAAATATTTAGTGATAAAATTATCAAATATGTGCAAGACCCAAACATGGAAAACTACAAAGCATTTTGAATAAATCTTACAGAAGACCTAAAAAGTGGAGAATTAATGTCACTTTTAAGGAAATAGACAACTCAGTATCACTCAGATGACAGTTGTCTTTGAGTTGATTTATAGATTAAGCATTACCCTAATCAAAATCTCAGCAAGCTTCTTTTTTAGTAGAAATGGTCAAGCTTATTCTAAATTTATATGGAAAGGCAAAGGACTTAGATTAACCTATGTAATTTTGTAAAAATGAGAACAAAGTACAAAGACTTAAACCATCTACTTTCAAGACACTAATGCACTAACAAAAGGATGAACATATGGATCAATGGAACTATAGAGTGCAGAAATAGACTCACACTAATATGATTAACTGATTTTCAACCAAGGGGCCAGGTATTTATATATGGAAAATGGAGTCTCTTTCAACAAATAATTGTATATCCACATATAAACATATAAAATAAAAACGTATACAAAAATACCTCAACCCTAATCTCGTATAATATACAAAATGTAATTCACCATGTGTCATAGAACTAACTGTGAGAAAATTTTAAAAATTCTTTGAAGAGAACAGAGGAAAATACCTTTGTGACCTTGATTTATGCAAATATTTCTCAGGTAGAGCTTGTAAATCATGATAGCTACAATAAAATAAAAGTAAATTAGATTTTCTCAAAATTAAAAAAAAAATCTCACCAAGAGTAAACACTAAGAAAATGCAAAATCAAGCCATTGACTGTGGGAAAATATCTACAAGCCATGTATCTGAACACTGGCATCTCAACAACACAACTTAGTAAGAAGAAAAGAAAACTTATAAACAAAATCGGTGAAGATTTTGAACACATACTTCATAAAAGTATGGCAAATAAGTGCATGAAAATACATTAGTATCATTAGTTAATAGCAAAATGCAAATAAGTGCACATCCTCCCATCTCTATATTTTGCCCTTAATAGCTCTCCTGTTACTGTGTTTTCCACACTTCCTATACCTGCTATTCCTCCCACAGTGATGCCAGTTTATATATTGACATATTAAAAGCATTTTCATTCTAATTATTCTTTTCTATACATATTTTGGCAAGATAAACCTATATACTTCTCAATGACCCAAATATCAACTCCAGATCTTTTTTTTTTTCCTTTTGGGTTCTGTGAAAATGTTATATCCCTAGTTTTAAAAAACTGTATCTCTTTTGATACATAATCTGTCTTGATGGGCCATCTTGTGCTTCTGTGAGAGGCCACTCTACCAATTTTTGTTCCTCTATAATGGTTTTATGAGTACTCCTTACAAGGATTGTTTCTTCAATGACTGACATCTGAACTCAGAAGAAACATGGTTTAGTTTTCCTACAATAAGATGAATCAAGCATAACCTTACCTAAATTCTCCAAAGTCAAATATCTCTTTCATCTTAATAAAATGGATAGTTGCTTACATTAGCACAAACATAAAGCCTAATCCCTTGCTCCAATTTCCCATGATTTCTTATGTAATCTGCAGCAGATCAATTAGCGTATTTTATCTTTTTACTCTCTATTATTAGAAACACTCTAAAATCTGTAAAAGAATCAAAACTCTTATTAGCTTTAAAAAAATTATTGCTACTTTTTACATTGCCTATTTAAAGGTAAAATAAGTAACTGAAATCACTCATATAGAAAAACAAGCACTACATTTTTGGAGGAACATTTTCTCATTGCAGAAATTATTGCATTTTATCTTGAAGAAAAAATTATTTTAAAGAAGATTTAGTGTTCAGTCTTTCTCTGCAAAACATATATATAATCTGGCTGACATGATTCTACTTTATATCCAAGTGACAGATTTTAATTGAACTTCAGGACAGCTGGATAATAAAAGTAATGAAATGATGACAAAAGTCTTTGCATGTTGAGTATCATTTCATCTTTTCACTTGCTACATGCAGTTTTCTGACATCCATATGGCTTAACTGTGACACTGACATAAACATCTGGGTAAGGATATCTTTTCAAACATACTAAGGCCAAGTAAAAATATTAAAAAATACAAGGATACTATTACAAGGAATCAGAAAAGTGTTTTTTAGCAACATTTCTTGCCAATGTGATGGATAGAAATAATGTAGGGTGTGAAGTAATACATATTGGGATGGTGAGATCCTTCCATTCAGGCAAGGCAATCTCACTTGTTCTGGAATAATCTTTCCTCTAGAGAGCTGTCTCTCTTGCAAAGCTGGAAGGGGATAGGACATTCCAAAATAAGGACAAAAGTTGTTTTTCTGGCGAGGTCAGCAGGATCACATAAAGTATCAGTGCTGAAAGCATTATAGTTTAACTAGTTTGATCTTCTTTAAAATACATGTAATCACTTTAATCCCTGATACTTAAAATGTGGTTTGAGGACCCCTGAACTGGCATCACTTGGGACTTGTTTAAAATGCAGAATCCTAGTCCTCAAGCTAGACCTATTGATTCAAATCTGCATTTTAAACAATATCCCCCAGTGTTTTGTATGTGTAGAAGAGTCTGAGAAGCATTGCCCTACAATTCTAACTCCCAGTGCTCATCCAGGACATACATGAATATATCCAATTACCGGTAAATAATTCTCTGGGGTAGCTTTTTCAGTGTTAGTGTCACAGTACTGAAGTTTTTTTTATGTTAATTAAGGCAAAGATTTATTACTCTGTTACTTCTGCCTAATTAGTCAAGGGTGTCATTCGAAATTCACTCCCCAAAAGCTCAATACTCTTTCTCTTTTAAGATAGTATTTTAGAGGCTTTCAAACAGAACTTCCACTCCATTACTCTTCTTTATATCCTTTGACTACTTCTCAAATGCCGTAATATTGATTCCATCAATATTGTTAATAACATCAAGGTATGATCTCCAGGAATGAATATAAAATTATAGGTAAAATATGATCAATGCATAATTAAGCAAAGTTATCATATTCCACACTCTGCATATTCTACTTCTTAACAGAGCCTATAGATTACACCACAAATAGGTTACATAGATTTTATGGGGAAAAGGGATTGCATTATCAGATAGACTCATACTGAGCCTAGAGACACCTAGAACTCTAGTTATTTCTTATGATGACAATGCCAGCCTCCTTCCCTTTTTTTGAATCTAAATGTGCAACATTTAAAATCTAGTCATGCAAACTCACACACATTTTTTTTCTGTTACCTACTGTTAATTACAGTTCTTTTCCTATGACATCTAAATTCATCATTTTAGATTTTCTACATCACCTCAGAAAAATTAAATGGGTTTGATCATGATTTTTTCATTTATAAATTTTCTATTACTTCCATTTTAATGCTTTATTTTATTTTGATTTTTTTATTGTAAAATATAACATATATATAGAAAAGTGATAAATTTCAAAATACAGTTTAACAGGTAGTAATAGAGCAAATTTCAAAATATAGTGTGTTTTACAGTTCTGCAATTTCAGGTATTTCCTTCTGGCTGTTCTGATACACTAGATTATTCCTATGCCAAGGCTTATCTGGCACAGGAATAATCTGGAGGCGTTAAGTTTCTGTAAAATAAACTTAATAAATAAAACTTTTATAGAGTCTTAGATAGAGCCCAGAGTATTCTTTAGGGTTTTCAGGAGTACTGTTGGTTGGGGTTGACATACTGTGGCAATTTGTAATATCTGGCTGAAGTTTGTGTAAGAGTTACCTCCAAATTAACCTCTCTACTCTATTTGAAATCTCTTAGCCATTGAAATCTTATTTTTTTGCAATCCTTTTCCCGTTTTTGGCCAGGAAGGCATAGTCAATCACATGATGCCAGGACCAGGCTCATCCCTGAAAGTCATGTCTCATGTAGTGGGGAGGGTAATGAATTTATTTGTAGAGTTTGTCTTAGAAAGAGGCCACCTCTGAGCAACAAAAGAGGGTCTTTGGGGATGACTTTTAGGGGTTGTTGTAAGTAGGCTTAGCTTCATCATTACAGAAAAATGCCAGATATACACAGCCACACATAAAAGAAAACCCAAAACACCCCATATACCTTATACCTCCCAATTATTTACCCTTAGTACTAGTGTGATAGAGTACCACAACCTTAAACTATACCCAACATTACTGAAATTGTTGACTCTAATAAGGAAAGGGTAAATAATTGACAGTCATAGATTTGACTAATATGTTCTATTCAGTGGCAATTTCAGCAGCCTCTCAGCTACAGTTTGCCATCACCATCAAAGAGAAAAAAATTCATCATTACCTGACTATACATGGGTACCTCAGAATCCTTTCCTTTGCACTCTATCTATGCAGGAAAAATATAAAGCACATTCCACTTTTTCCAGGACACATTTATGACCTTACATTGATGGCATCCTCCTCTAAGGAGATTTATTTTAAACATTCATTCAGAATTTATAAACATTCATTCAGGATTTATAAACTTTCACAATAAGGGATAGACCATTTTTCCACAAAACGTATAGGGCCCCACCACATCAGTAAAATTTCTGGGGATTATTGGGCAAACTGAGGGCTGCTTCATCATTAACACTGTCAAAAACCAAGTGTTGACCCTCTTGGCACCCACAAACATTATAAAAGCCCAGCATGTGTAAAGCCTTCTATATTCTGGATGTAACATTTTCTATGTTTATGAATTTTACTTAAGTCTATGCTGTTACTTACAAATCAGGCACCTTGAATGCTGCTCCTAAAAACTCTAAAATCTGTCCAGGTTGCAATACAAGCAGCACTTCCGTTAGGGTCCCCCAGAGGCTCTTTCATTGTAGAGGCTTCAGCAACCTCACCACGTCTTTTGAAATCTCTGTACTATGATTAATGACCATAAGTTGCACACGGACTTTTGGTGCATAAAACTGCCCTTCTCTGCCTAATACTATATACCATTAAAAAGACAATAAGTGGGTGAATACTGGGCTGTCCTGCAAGCAGAGGCTGTCACAGGCCCTAAGCCTGCAACACCAGGTACCCAGCTTGCCATTATGCCTTGGGTCATGAGAGCAGACTGCTTTAAGCTTGCCTTTGTCACCAAGGCCTTGTTGCTAAAATGAAAAGGGTGTCTATAGGTTAGAGCCACACCTGGGCTCTAGCATATCCTACATTTAGGAGTTAGAGGCTTTGCCTTTCCTCAGTCCATTGTTAGATACCATGGTGCTGGAGGAGTTCAGATCCTGGAACTCATGCCACCAGAGAGCCTCTTGGGATCAACTGAGAGAACAAGAAAGGAGTTCATATACTTTGCTGACAACTTTTCTACCATCACAAGTAATAGAGCCCAGGGGAAGGTTCTTGCTGTCCATATTTTAACTATGACATACCTGATCAAGAACAGGAACCAAGGGTCAGCGCAATTGGTCAAAACTCAATCAGTTATCCTAGCACTGGATGTCCCAGCCAACAAGTGGTCCAGTTTTTACATTTTTACAGACTGTAGGTCCCTTGCCAATGGTCTGCCCATCTCATTTGCCCCCCAATAATTCTTTCTCCAAAGTTGTTCCCAATGGCATTAAGAGTTATAGGAATATTGTGCCTCACAGATAGATAGCCAAACTATAAATCAAGGTCATATATGTGTCTGCACATACTAAAACCATAGTGAAAATCTTCACCAAGACAATTCTTATCATTTTTGAAGCTCCAAACATATCAATAGTGACTAAGGCACACATTTTACTTCACAAAATGCACAATGCTGGTTTCTTGAATGAGGCATTCAAGAAGTAAGGGAGGTGAAAGTAAAACTTTCACCTCCCTTACTGGCCTCTAGCCACAGACCTCATAGAGAATCCATAAAGACTTACTTTAAAAAGTTTAAATACAATTAAATGAAACATGGTATATTTCTGTCATCAAACATCATGGCTGAAATGTAATAAAGAATTCAGCTTTATTTTTTGTTTGACTGCTGATATCTTTCAAGCCCCACCACTCTTGCCCCACATCTGGGCAAGTCATGAAGGAGGTCCATGTTCTCATGGCGGTCTACTGAATGCAACACATGGATAAACCTCAAAAATGTGCTAAATAAAAGAGCCAGCTCTATAATACTGCATAGTGGATGAATGATTTATGTAAACTATGGAAATAGAAAGCAAATGAGTGTTTGCCTCAAGCTAGGAATAAGATGTGGGAATTGATTGCAAACGGTGTGAGGGAACTTCTTGGGGTGATAGAAGTTTTCAAACATTGGATTATGGTGATGATAGCACAGATATATAAATTTGCTAAAACTAATCAAACTGTAAACTTAAAATGTATCAATTTTATGATATGAAAATTACACCCCAGTTAAGCTGTCTGAAAATGTACATTCTTGGGACCCAATCTCAGAGAATGTGATCATACTTGGGTGTTTCCTGGATGCTGCTTTTAACACTGTTGCAAGGTGATTCTGATGTCCATAGAGAAAAATTGCACTTTGAGGATCTACACTAAGTTCTTCATGCTGTGGTTTCTAAGTTGTCCTTAGCTGTTTGTTCCCAAATACAGTTATGTTATTTATTCCTGGCATTGGAACTATATAATTAAATTAAATTTCTATATAAATTAATATCATTGAAGTAAAGAAATAAAGTTTCTATTTCTATGATTTTAGGAAGATTAATAAGCGCAGACCACTGATAAAAGAAGAGACAAAAATAAAAATTTGGAGGGGAATCATTAAGAAAACAGTTTGCTTCTCATGTGTCTTTACGTTCTCACTTCATTTTGAAGGAATCAAGCTTTGCTATGGGTGTGGCTTGTGAAAAATGTTGATGCAAATCTCCAATTTGAATGACAAATTAATTTAAGTTAAATTGAAAAGCATATGGTATATATGTATGTTTTAATGGTTCTGTGCTTTAACTGATTTTTCAAATAAGTGCTCCAATTCTCATCCTGACCTCATTGGATATAAATGCCCTGTATAAGCATAATATTATATTAATGAGACATATATTCAGAAAATTCAAAGGCAAGCCATGGTATTGGACAAAATATTTACAATGCATAATCTGAGAAAAGACTTCTATCCAGAATCCTTCAGAACTCTTACAACTCAATGAGAAGAGGAAAAACTAAATAAAACGGGCAAAACACATGAAGAGATTTCACCACAAAAGACATAAAAATTACAAATAAGCATATGAAAATTTCTCAACATCATTAGTAAGCAGAGAAGTACAAATTCATACTAAAGATGTGACAATATGGTTTAATTTTAAAAGACTGATTGTATCAAGTGTAAATGAGGAAATAATGCAACTGGAGTTATCATATATTGCTTTTGGAATGTAAATGGAAACCTATGTCTGCACAGTGACTTATATACATATATTCATAGGACTTTATTCTAATAGCACAAATGTTCCTCAATTGGTGAACGGAGAAGTAATTTGTGTAATATTCATATAACAGAATACTTCTCAGCAATATAAAGGAAGAAATCATTTAAGTCAATTTTTCCCTCATGTATTTTGAAACTCTGTTATTAGACTCACATATGTTTGTGATTGTTATTTCATCATGATGAATTGACCTCTTATAAAATCATGAAATATTTCTTTTAAACTCATTTGATCATCTTCTTCTTAAAATATATTTTATCTGATATTAATATAGTCATTTCAGCTTTTTAATAGTTAATGTTTGCATTCATTATAAGTCTATTTACTTTCATCATATATCTTTATATTTAAAGTTTATCTTTTGTTTATAGTTAAGTCTTGGTTTGTTTGTTTTGTTTTGTTTGATTGCTGTCTCAAATGTATTCTGTCAATCTCTCCATCTTAATTTTTGCTCTTATTTCAGTTGCATTTAATATGATACTTGAAATGGTTCAGTTTGGATGTACCATTTTATATATATTTTAAAACTCCTCCCCTCTTTTTTTTCTCCATTTCTGCTTTCTTACCTTTATTTTGTATTATTTGATCATTTTAAAAATTCTTTTTTATTTACCATTTTATTTTTAGCTATGCTTCTTTGCAATATTTTTATTGAGTATTCTAAAAGTAATAATAAACATCCTTTAGTTTTCACATCTAATCACAATAAATTTTGTGCACTTCACATAGTGTTTAAACCTTACATTATATGTCTACTAGCTGCCCACCACTGACTCATTATATTCCAATTGTCATATCCATTCCATCTAGCAATGTTTTAAATCGCAAATGACAGTTATATTTTATTTATAATATGTATATATTATAAAGAAATGAAGATGAATAAGTTTTAAAAGGTTATATTTAACCCTAATATTTTAATTTTCAATGCTATTTACTCTTCTGAGTTGCCATTTGTTATCATTAACCTTAACCTGCAGAACATTCTTTAGCATTTCTGTAGAGCCAGTCTGCACACAATGGATTCTCTTAATTCTTGTTTCTTTAAAAATGTCTTTATCTTCATTCTTTAAGGTTATTTTTATTGAATATAGAATTCTTGGTTTACAAAGATTATTACTACCTACTCCACTTATATTAAAGGATTAAAGAAAAAACCACAATTCTATGACTGTATTTGACAATTTACGTGAAAAGGATATATTTCTTGAAGGTATAAATTACTAAAATTCAGTCAAATATAAATAAAAAATGTAAATAGTCATATGCCTATTTAAAAAATTGAATTTGTACTTAAAAACACAAGCAAAGGTAAAATGTTTAGTAAGTTCTGCCAAACACATAAGGCATAAATAAAATCAATTCTACCTAATATTTTCCAGACAATAGAAAAGGAGGGCAAACTTCCCAACTTATTTCAATATAAGCTCTAACCTTTTAATCCAATCTTGTTGAGTGGAAACTTTTGATTGAGTGTCTCCATGGAGATGTGACTCACCCAACTGTGGGTGATATCTTTGATTAAATTATTTCCATGGGGATGTGACCCCAGCCATTCTGGGTGGGTCTTGATTAGTTTACTGGAGTGCTTAAGAGATCTCAAAAGCTGACACAGGAGCTGATGCTTGGAGATGCTTGGAGATGAAGAAGAAGGACATTTGGAGATGCTCAGCCAAGAGATGAAGCCCAGAGTTTCTCCCAGAGAAGCTAAGAAGGGATCCCCAGATGCTTAGAGAGAAATGCCCTGGGAGAAAGAAGCAAGGACACACAGGAACTGAGAGAGGTGTGAAGACAGAAGCCCAGAGACATTTTGGAGAAAGCCATTTTGAAACCCAGCTCAGGAGCAAAAGACCAGCAGATGCCAGCCATGCACCTTCCCAGCTGACAGAGGTGTTCCAGATGCCATCGACTGTCCTTCTGTAAAGATATCATCTTTTAAGTGCCTTAGTCTGGACATTTCTATGGCTTTAGAAGTGTAACTTTGTAACCTAATAAAACCCCCTTTTAAAAGCCAATCCATCTCTGGTATTTTGCATAATGGCAGCATTAGCAAACTGGAACAATTGTTATGCTTATTTTACAGATGAGAAAATTGAGCTCTGAGTATTGATCGTCAAGAATTGTTCAAGGCACACACCTTATTTAGGAAAAATGTCATGTAATGGAAATAGAAACAAAAGAACAAGTTTCATCTGTGAATTGCAGAAATAACGATAATTAAAGAAATAAACAAACAAGAGTCTTGGCCCCAAAATCATTTGGGTTTCTGAATAGTTATGTTAAGGCCAGAGGGACCTCTGTTCCCATGAGCTCTTATGAGATTCATGTCAGCCTTCTCATTCTAAGGGAACAACTTAAAATAAAGTGACAGTAATACTTAACTCTATTAGCTGTGTGTATATTTTACCAAAATTAGAGTATAGTGCCACTTAAGGTCCCAGGTTGTTCTGGGAAATTTCCAATGTTTGTCAATATTTCTACTTGCCTCAATATGCTATTAGCTGTGGAAGGTTTGTAGCACATAGCCATAGAATGGTATGACCAGATTTTCCATCCTGTTGTTTCATTAAAGAAAACTAAAGGACCCCTTAGCACTATTGACAGTAAGCTCATGTAGTGATAGAGAATAAGCATGTATTATCTGATGCATGATATTAAAATTAATGAAAAGCAGCCCCACTATCACTAGTTGATCATCTGAGGTATCTTCCTATGTCATAGGAATTTGTCCAAGGAGAGAGTAAAATGCACTAGCTGTCTAGATTGGATATAGAAATCCAGGTTAATTATTACTAAAAGCAGCTTAGTGAGATATTAACAAATATTGCCCTTGAATTTATGAGAAATCCATCATATTTTATATGTTTCAGAGAGTTTCAAAGGCTGTAAACATTGTGATTTTAAAGTAACATCTTAAACATGTTAAGTACTCCAAATTTTTAAAAAAATTATTATAATCATATTTAATGGGCAATTTAGCTTTAAATATTCAACAATATGACTTATTGAATTGAGCACAAAGCTAATATTGTTTATTACTGATAGTTTATATCAAAATTTCTCCCCAAATTGTTAGAATAACTTGTAGCAAAAGCTTGTGTGTAGGACATGTATAGTAAAAATAAAATAAAACAACATATAAGCTCCAAAATTCTGACCAATATAATCACTTTAATTGGGCATTATATTATTATACTGTTAAACTGTCAATCAAGATTATGATGGATGTTAGAGCTGACATTAATTGCATATGTAATGTTTGCATGGTGCTGTGGAGAACTATGTATTTGCATTTCCTCATCTAAAACTCACAACAAACCTGTGAGGTATGGATTATCATGATCTCCATTTTACTGATGAATTATGCAAATTAAGGAATTTATCCAATGTCACACAGCTAGGATATGTCAGAGGCAGGTATAAATTCAAGATGATCTCATTTCCTAACCTGAGATCTTAACAACATGACAACATTATGTTGTCAGGAGATGTATATTTTTCCCCCAGTGGTGAATTATATGAGCTCTCTGTATAAATTCATTTAAGTACAAAAATGGCATGATTTAACAATGCACTATTGCATTCGTTTTGAGGGAGGGGGCTTCAAAAAAAAGAGAAAGATATATATTTCAAATATCTAACTCTTGTCTTGCTTGCAGGAAGCACAGAATATCAGCAAAACAGTAGTGTATAAATAACATTGAGTCTTGACTGCCAAATCTCTAAAATGGGTATCAAATAACTACACACATTTGTTTTAAGGATATATGTAGATCTCCTGGTTAACTGACTTCCCTTATAGGATTCAATGAATACTATGTTCAATTCCCAGTTTCATCCAGTCATATACAGAAAAAGATAAACCTGTGGAAAACAAATACACAAACATGATTTTATTTTATACCATACTGATTTTATACCATAGATCTTAAATATAACATTGATTTTAGCTATCAGTAATCTCTAACAAATTGAAGCTTGATAAGAAACTAAATTTAGTAGTATGTATTCCCCATGTTTCCTCAATTTGTAGCATTGCCCTATTTCATAAATAAAATATTACTTAAATTATAAATATTATTTCCCAATGTATTTTCTTTTCTTTTCAGTAATTGCTCTTTTACTATTGCATCCATCATTGAAATCAAAGGCTTTTCATCCCAGGCAAGCAAGGACACAGAAGAGTACACAAGGAATTGAAAGAAATAGACTGTCAATTTTCAGCTTGTGATAGCAACTCTTTCTGTTTACAGACCACCCCAAAACATACTGATATAACACAACAACAACAGCAGCAGCAGCAGTTTTCTTTGCTCATGATTTCGTGGAGCTAAGGACTGGGCTGGCTAATCTTTAACCTATGGGTGTTGAGTGGGCTACTCAAGCCTTTGAGATCATCTCATGTTTGATGACTTCACTCACATGTCTGACAGTTGTCTGTAGATGAACTGTCACTCACCATCCAGCAGACTGGTCTTGACTTGTTCACATGATTGGAAATCACAGGATTTCCAAAAATTTCAAGAAAGAGTGCATTTCTGTTTGCCAGCATTTTTCAAGTCTCTCTTTTATTTCTTAATAAGTGTTTGGCTAAAGCAAAAACATGATCTATCCTAGAGGCAGTGACTGAGAGAGCTCTCCAAGGATGTGAATAGAAGGGGAAAAATATTGTGGCCAGAAATTAAAATTTCTAGTGGAGAAAAAAATAAACATTTACAAAAACAAAAACCTAAAGAAAACTAAATTACAATATTAAAAACCAAAGCATTAAGGAAGTGTAATAGAATTATATCTAAACAATGGACTTCAGAAGAACAGGAACAAAATTTTAGGATGGTTTCTGACTTAATAGTGTTGTAAGTTAAACCTGCTAGTGGAAGAAAATTCAGAGGACCTGTAACTAGAGCTTAAACTGCCTGAGACTGATCTCTCTAGGGTCTAAAGGTATGGGAGTTAGATGATAGTTTTCAGAGCTAATATGAGCATAGGCAGGATATCTCATCAAGAAGATTATAACTAGTCCTTTATTTCCTAGAGATAATCTTTACTAATGACTATTGTCTGGTTTAGTTATTAATAGAACTCCTTTCATTCTCACAGGGCATTGCACATGCTATATACCAGTGGGGTGTCAAGGAAACAGAATATCACATATTGCAGTTATCACATCTGCTCAAACACATTTTCCATTGTCCCATTGGACTTCACTTACAAAACATAAGTCTAAAGATAAAATTTTTAAGAATAGCAAGATGGTGATGGCAGAGCATTAAACCAAGGATGGGATCCTTCTGAATGTGGGGCTGTGTGGCTCCATGGATCTCATGTCCATGAAACAGGCCCTGCTTCTCAATAATCCAACATTCAAGTTGAAATCTCCTCAGGTTTTGCTATAGCATCTGTTTAAATACGTCTTAAATTCTTGGGCCATTTGTCTGCCATTCACCCATTGAGCTTGCAACCAGTGGAGCAGCATCATCGCCACCAGATCCCTTCCTCTAGGGAGGAAGTTCTCAGATAAAATATTTCATTATGAGCTGTGCAGAAATTCTAATGTTGTCTTTTGTAGCATTGTACTAGGTGGGTTAAATTTTTTAGATAATCCTCTTAGTTATATTGCAGAGTAAGTATTTAGGATGCTAAATCAGAAAATTTTTTACATTTTTCCCAAGTTCATGAACTCATTTGGTTATATCTAGAATTTTAATCCAGTCTTCTCTAATTTCAAAGCCCAATGAAACCTTTAGAGCTCTGATGAAATGTATGTAGGAAAAAACAAAGAAGCAAAAAGAAAAGGAAAGATGCAAAAATGAAAGAAATACACTATGAACAGGCATGTCATACATCAAATAACTGCACTTATGAAACAGCTTAAACTTACCTGTCAGATCCTGTACTTATATTTGTGTAACATTTCTTTGAATTGTTGACAAAAACTCTAAGAAATCCAATAAAATGTATTGTTGGAAAAGAAAACTGCTAAACATCTACTTCAAGAAAAAAGAGAAGAAAATGATGCTATGTTCAACCAAGGATTCAGTTACCTTTTTCTTTACCTGAAACATCAAGTGTGATGGAATTGAGTGTATATAAATGGCACCATAGAACACAGTGCCAGTTGTGATTTGTAGGACTGAAGGTTGCTAATAAGTGCATGTTTTTTTAAAGTGATTAGAATTCATGTTATGAAGCAAAAGTTTGAAGGTAAAATTATTAAGAATATCAAGGTGGTAGTATAGTACATTAAATCAAGCATGGGGGCCTTCTAATTGCAGAGTCTGTGCAACTGCACAGGTATCACATCTATGAAATGCCATGCAGCATTTTTATGTATTAATGAACCACATTATCTGTCTATAGAGTTATCACAAAATGCAAATTGAGTGGGCTGGGCAAAATAGAAATGTCTATGGCTGTAGTGACTGATAAATTAAGAGCATAAATCTATTTTCTCCTTTTGCAGCCCTCAGCACCCTTCTCTGACTCATTCAAATATACATTCTTTCTACATGACATGATTAAGGTACACCCTGGATGTTCAGGTTTGCTAATGCTGCCCTTTTGCAAAACACTAGAAATGGATTGGCTTTTATAAAGGGGGGTTATTTGGTTACAAAGTTACAGTCTTAAAGCCATAAAGTGTCCAAGGTAAGGCATCAACAATAGGGTACCTGCACTGGAGAAAGGCCATTGGCATCCAGAGAAACCTCTGTTATCTGGGAAGGCACGTGGCCAGCATCTGCTTGCTCCCAGGTTGAGTTTTAAAATGCTATTCTCCAAAATGTCAGCATCAGCTTTTAACGGCCATCTTCAAAATGTCTCTCTAAGCTTGCAGCTCCAAAATGTCACTCCTAGCTACTCTCCAAAATGTTACTCTTAGCTGCTCTGAGGTCCTTCTCTTTGTGAGCTTTTTTATAGTGCTCCAGTGATTAAATCAAGACCCACCCTGTATGGGCAGGTCCATATCTCCTTAGAAATAATCCAATCAAATGTTTCACTCACAGTTGATTGAGTCACATCTCCATGGAAACATTCAATCAAAGGATTCCAACCTAGTCAACACTAACATGTCTGCCCCACAGATTACATTAAAGAACATGGTGTTTTGGAGTACATAATAAATCCAAACTGGCACATTGGTTAAAAGAAAAAATGCATTCAATACATTCTATATGAAATATATGATCCTTGCCTCATCATTTCCCTCTCTTGCTCTGGCTGAATAAAATATTATGCTAATGTCAATTTTAAATGGAAGATGCCATATATGATATTCATCAACATTAAAGAACAAAAAAATGATGTTAGTGGGGTAGGATTCCCTGGTTCTGTATCCTGAAATGTAAGTATTAAATTAGGAGCTACACAGATGAAAGAATAAAGATTTATGGTATAATGTTTTAAAAAGGCCAAAGGAATAGCTTTGTCCTTGGAACATTAAGGTCTATTAATTTTAGATAACAATCAAATGTTAATTAGTGTTTTATTTCACAATTAATGTAGTGAAAATTTCTTCAATAGAGCAAATATGAATTTCTCATGAACACATACATGGGGTAGAATGAAGGTTCTGAAATCAACTGAGAATTGTGATTAACACTACTGGAATTAACAAATAAAAATACAGAGTTCCCAGTTAAATATGAATTTTAGATAAACAAATAATTATATACCATAAGTATGTCCCATGCAATATTTGGAATATACTTATAATAAAAAAACATATTTGTTGTTAATCTGAAATTCAAATTTAACTGTATGTCCTACATTTTATCCAGCGATCTTACTTCCAGTGTAAGATATATTTTGATTTTCCAACTCATCAGAGGAACAAATATAGCAAGAGGGAAGGATATAGCATCACTTCCTAAAATTCCATTCTTTCACCCAATCTCCACCTCCCAAGGTATCAGTCAGCATTCCATTCCATGCCCCAGGGAGCCCAAAGACCCTGAGACAGTCTGCACCTTCAGCTTAATAACAGTAAACAGGCAAAAGATATTTAACACAGGAAGCTAAGCTATTCACAGCTGGAGCCTTGGATATGTTTATCACCTTAGAAGTAGTTAGATCATTCTGCAATAAAAAGAGAGGGAGTGGAGCATGATTAGGAGAAGTGATTGATGTGCAAGTTCTATGGGAGGTTAGAGAAAAGGAGAATGATAAATAAGTAGGAAGACAGGTTCATCTGAAACACCCCTGAAGTCCTAAAGGGAAACCACATGGGACACTGGCAGGCTTGCCCTGAGGACTTAAGAAACGAGTCCTGGTGTCAGATGTTTAGGAGCAGGTCATGAATGCAAAGCTTGGTTTTTCTCCCATTTCCACCCCTACTTCCAAAACACATGCATGCACAGTTTTGGCATCATATTCTACATCCCTTTATAAAAATAATGTGTAAGCATTTTTAGGAATCTATTATGTATTTCTTTAAGGAATAAAAATGTGAGGCATTATCTTGATCAGCTTATCACCATCCTCCCTGGTCACTACCAGGTAACAGTTGTAACCACTGGGCAGCACAGAATATCAGACAGGTAAAAGTTCAGTGGTACTATCAGGAAGTTTTACTATCCCTGGTGCCTTCTCACCAAATACTTTTGAGACACATCCCATGGAGTAGCATCATCAACAACAATAATGAAGAAAGCCCATAGAATATGTCAAAGATCATATAGGTTCTATCTTGTAGGATTGTTGTAAAAATTAGAAATATTATCTTGGCAATATATGTGGAAAATAATGGAGACTGAATATTTTTTACTTTTTCATTTAAGTGCAAGGACCCATGGGAAATAAGGGCAAAATGAAAATTTAAGCTATAGGGAAATTGTTGTAAAATAAACATAAAACAATATACAAAACTGAAAAATAAACTATAGGATAATGTGAAAAACTACAAGAGAGAAGGTGACAATTTATATGGAGGTGTCAAAAGGACCATTCAGAGGAAATGCCATTTAAAATGTAACCAGAAGGACAAATGGTAGTTAACAGGAGTGGGCAAGAGAGGAGATTGATGAAGGAGGAAGGTGTGTCCCAGGCAGCAGGGACTGCATATACAAAAGGTCTGTGTTAGAAAAATCTTAGCATATTCGAAAAATTGAAAAGTAAAACCAGTATTCCTAGAGCACACTGTGGGAGAGGGTATGTGGCATCAGATAAGGCTTTTTGGGGTAAGAAGGGCCCAGATGAAGAAGGGCTGTTAAAATCATATTAAGAATTCTGTTTTATTCTAACAGTAATTGGGGGTTACTAAACGGTTTAGGCAGGGGAGTTACATAATCCTATTTATATGTTTGGTAAAGTTGTTGGGTTGAATGGATAGGAAAAGGCTGAGATCAAAGTGGAGGTCATTACCAGCAATTCATGTGAAAATCGATGGTGGTTTTGACAACACTATTGGAAATTAAGATTTGAATCAGAGGACAGATCTGAGAAAAAAAATCAACAGGATTATTTACCATTTTAGTAGAGTGATAGGAGGGTAGAGACCACCTGAGAGTTTAGCTTACAAATAGGAGAACACTGGGCCCTGAAGGACCTGGCTCGAGTATCCCTAAGCAGGAATGTGCGGGGCACAGCAGTGAAGGGGTGTGGAAGTGTAGAGTGAAGGTGCAGGCCTTAATTAGTGACCTCTGTGATGGACATGTCTGGGTGGCAAATAAAGAAATATCTTCCTCAAACCCTGGGAAAGAGGAAAGAAACTACCAGGAAGAAAGCTGAGCCAATCTAGAGGATCAGATTGTCAAGTCATCAAGTCAGAATCAAATCAACCAGACTTCTTACCTAGTATTAAGCTTTACTGATGATTTCAAGGATATAGGTGATCAAGACTCTCAGACAAAGCAGAATGAGAACTGGGACATAGGAGCTTCTCCCCAGGTTCTTGTTTCCCTCATAGCACACATACCTTTGCACAGATAATAGATGAACATTCTAAGTGAAATGAGCCACTGAATTATGAAACATATTTATTTGCTACTGCAAGGAGTGGTGTACCTTGCAGAATATTTTCCAGAGAGCCATACTTCATAAATTCAGGTTTATGAACTATAAGCATCCTTAACCAAAAGTCTATTTACCCAGAGGTGCAGCTGACAAGGAGATGGATCATGGTCACCTATTTTCTTTATTTTTCCCCTGGGTTTTTTTTTTTTTCCCCACTCCACTCCATGGTAAAGGGGGTAAATGGATCACAAGCCACTTGAATTAACTCCTTTCTCCTAGGAGGGTACTATACTAAGAAAATAGAACATGAGAAAGAGACAGTGAAAGAAGAGATGCATTTTGCTGGATGGGTAGTTTCAGAATCCCAAAAGCCTCTTTTAAAGCCTACTGAAAGCTCAAGGCCAAAGAAAAATAAATAATCAAATCTAAGTGTAATCTGGGCTGGTATGTGGAGGGCAGACTGTAAAATAGATTTTTTGAAAGTTTTTTTATGTCAGCTATAGCAATATTTTTACAGGGATGTTAGCTACAAATTACATTTCTTCAATAGGAATTGTGGGATTCTTCATTTCTAACATTTCCCCTTGACACTGACACCTGGGTAGGCAATGGATAGACAGACATTTTTTGATGAGGAGAATGACATAATCAGAGCTGTGCTTTAGGAATCCATTGGGCATAGTTAGAACAGTCTGGAAGGGGAAAAACAGAAACCAGGGGGACCATTTAGGATCATATGTGTAGGGTTCAGGTAAGGATGATGTTGGCGTAAAGATGAGCAGTTACTATGAAAATGAATGATAGTACACAAGTATGGGACATATTTCAGAATTTATTCCATATGATTTGATAATTGAATTGATCCAAGAATGAAAACAGGAGGAAGCAACACAGTAAGAGATCAAATTTTTAAAAGACTTGGATTGATTTCTTGATTCTAATATACACCAGGTGTGTGACCTTGAATAATTCAGGTGGCTTTTTTTTAGCTTTAGTTTTCTCATCAACAGAGATGATTATAACAGTGAACTGCTAGGTTGGTTGTGAAGTTTACATGTATCATAAGACACGTTTGATGAATGCTAGTGTATGTGTGTGTGGGTGGGTGGGTTGCCTGTGTGGTATAATATATAATACATCTATAATGTTCATCTATGGATATTTCAATGAGTTTACTAATCATATTCTTTAACGAAATGTTTTTGTTCCAGATTTCTGAGTTTCCTCAAAAGGCAAAAACAGCCATAGGACAATGGATCATGTGAGAAAATCTGTTACTCTTGAAACTCCACACATTGTACATTCCTGCAACAAAATGACGAAAGATGTTAGTTAGACCTTCAAGCTTCATAAAAGCTTGATTGAACTTATTAGGGTATGATTACTATTATTTAAATATAGAGTTTGTGCTTACAGAAGCATTCTGGCAAATTGAGTCCTCAATTTTCAGTACTCAGCTGATTTTAGGTTGAAAATCGCCAGTTACAGATGAAGATATGAAAATGCAGATGCATACAAAATAAACATTGAACATTGTGTGCTGCTAACAAAATGTCATTTAAAATGATTTTGCCCATGAGCATGCTCTTATATTAAGAAAATTTGCCTTTATAGCCAACTGTGAATATTATATTGACCAGAAGCCCTGTAGGAATAATCCAACAATGTAAGTTATGAATAAATAATCATATTATATAAGTAAATGTGTTATGCATTCTTACTTTGACCTCTATAAGGATTATAATCTATTCATGATAAAATTTCTTCTACTAACCCTGTCCTATTGGTGTAAATTCTATTATATGTGTCACAAATCATCAACATTGCTGATATTGCCCTAGTCTCCATTGCCCTTATTAATTGTCCCAGATATAATAAAAATGTGACCTTGAAACTTTGTTCACACTAGTATAATCACTCACTATTCCTTTTGTTAGTATAGCACTGTGACTGGAAGGTATTTGATTGTGTAGGTGAGAAGTAGGTGAAGATACAGGTGAAGCAAGATATGTCAGAATGTTGATAGTTGCTGAAGGTAACATATGTTTACTTTGTAAAGATTTAAAAGTCATGATAACAAAAAGTAAAAAAAAAAAAAAAAAAAAAAAAATGTAGTATTTACTCTGAAAACAAATAAATCTGGTTTCAAATTCTGGGTTCGTCCATGGCCAGCTCTGATCCTTTGGGCAAGTCTCAATATTTCTGACCCACAATTTCTTGTCTGAAAAATGAGGATAATTTTCCTTCATAAAAAATAAAGGAAAAAATGGATAATTTATCTTGCTGTCTAAATACACTTCAGGGGAATCATTTTCCAATGTGGTGTCTTTGTGAGAACTAGAAGAGCTTCCCTTCCTCAAGACACCTTCCTGGTATATGCCAAAAAAATTCATAACGTGCAAATTTATGATGACTATGAGATGATGGTTCCACTAATGTGCAGAACACACTTGCACAACTGTATGCCACAGCTTTATATTTCTGACACTAGTCAGAACAGTCATTATAATCCCCAGTCTAAAAATGCAAAGAACAATGTTAGAAAGTTAGGACCCTGGAATTTCAGATGAGTAAGAATTATGGTAGAGATAATTGTGTCTTGTCTTATTGTTAGGTCTACATACTCCCATTCCTACCCTGACCTGATCATTTTCTACTTTTAGATGTACAAAATGTCCTTAGTTAATCCAGATTTATTGTTCAGGAGATTAAGACAATAGCCTAGAGTTCTTCTCATTTTTCTTCTACTGTCGGGAATCTGAGGTGGGTTGCCAGTACCGAACCTCGTAAGCCGAGCCTGTCGCAGCAACTCCCTCTGATACCTCAGCTCACTTCCATGGTTAGGCTTTGTCTCTAATTGTCCTATTTTGCATTATATCTGCTTTGTAAGCAGCTTCAAATAATTTTGATTTAGAGAAAATTGTGTCTAAGTCTAAAATAAGTCCATTCGTGAATAAAAATTATATTTGAATTGGAAAATGGATTAAGCATCACATTTTCTGGGATTGCTGAACAGAGATTGGTTTTATGTATTCTGAGACTCTGTTGGGTAGAGGAATTCTGAGGAAGTATGAAGCTACAACAAGCTCCACTCTGTGTCATTCCTGTACTTTCTAGAGTTGGGATTCATGGAAAGCAAAAGTGATTTCCACTGAATGTTAAGGAATGAAGATATTCTCCTTGGTATCATCTTATCTGTGCTCTGTAACTAGGTCAACACAAAATGCGAAGTTAGGAATATAAGTTGTTTTATGACTCTTTATGTTTTATTGATTTTTAGATACATTTAGAAATTGATAATTAAATTAGCCATTTATTAGCATAACCTTTGATACAGTCATTTATCTCCATGTATAAATCAATACTTAATTCACACTGGTTTTTATAAGTTAGGTAACCCTGCTGCAATTAAGTCTGATTAATTAAAATGATTAATTCATTGTTTAACACTTTACTACCAAATCTTTAAATAGATTTCTCCATAGTCTGTAAACAATAAAAGTTGAACTCATTAATCAGCTTGGTCTTAATGTCACTGACAAGGCTATAATTAGAAACAGCAATTATGTTGGGAAAAAAAACTCCAAGTGTATGTTTTAAAGACAAATAATTTAGCACTAGAAATGTATGTCTATTTTCCCTACATAAGTAACATTTCAGTGTAACCAAATAAAAATATTAAAACTATTATTTCCAAAAAAAGTGTGTCAAACAATTTACATGCATTTTCTCTTTTGATCCTAATCCTAACAGCATCCTCATGAAGTAGACATTATTACTATCTCCAATTTACAGATGAGGTAACCAAGGCAAAAATGAACAAGTAAGACTTCCAAAGTCCCATGCTATTAATAACAGATTCAGGTATCTGACCCTGGCTTCTGACACCACATCCTCTCGTCTTAACACCACACAGCATCACCCTGTAGGTAACATGACATTGACATGAAAAGGGAAACCATCCACAAGCTTATGTAGGGGGAGCAAGAACATTTGGGAGAGCGAGTCTTTTCCATCTTACACAGTGGAGAGATATTTAACTTTAATAATATTCTTATTGTTTTTTTACCAATGAAAGAAACAGAAAGTGTTTTAAGGAAAATTTTAACCCAAATTTTTCTCCTTACTGAAATTATTTAGTCTCAAACAAGAATAATATTGTGCTAGGTGGTGAAAAAGCTCAGAGGCTTGTTTAATCTGCAGTACTTCGCACAGACAGCTGATTTTATAATAGCCTCACGTGTGCCTCCACTCTCTGAGGATGAGGTGAAATGCCTGACCTACCTCGGTGGGTGGGGAATGGAAAAGAGAGGACATGTGCAACTCTTGGAAGCCCCACATGTATCTGAGATTCAGGTCCCACTAGAAGCAGTGGGCACCACTGTTCTTAGCTGTTTTTGTTTTGTTTTGTTTTCTTATTTTGCTCCAATGTCCTGATTATGAAAGGCAGAGACAAAGAGGCATAAGGCTGATATAACAACACTCTGCACAGAGTGTGCTGACTGTTCCGTCCCTGGAGGCATCAGAATGGTGATGCTATTGGTGGGAAGAAATTTAAATATCTATCTTTCAAATACAAATGAGATTATTTAATCTGATATTATTTAAAATCTTAGTAGAAAATGCCATGAGAATAATAGAATCCTGACTTTAGATCTATAGTCAACATAAACATGTTTTTTATATAATGTAATAAATGATATAATATGATATATACTATACTGTACTATAAAAGACAGACCCTAAATTTTTAAAGTTCTGATATTAATTCCAGGTGCCTCCTCACAAGGGAATTGGTGAGATCTTTATGAGAATATGGCAAATAGCTATGAGGGAAAAGTATCCAGATACTTTTCTTCTCCAACTTATCCTAATTCCATGTCACCCAATAATCTCCTAACTCTTACATCAGTTTACTTTGAAGTAGCTATTTTTGTAGTGGAGCTTCTATTAATTATGAAGACATATTTGTCTACAGTAGCTCATCAGGTATTTGTATTCTATTTATTCTGGTTCCTATGAGCTACTACACAGTCTTATGAAAACTGAACCTTTGGACAGTGGAATGACTCATCTGCAGTTCTCCAGTGTTAGAATGGTAACAAAGGAAGACTTTTAACAGGATGATAATGCCTAAATATAATCCTCTCCAATAGGTACCTTAAACTGTACAGAAATAATTTATTCTATTACTTTATGTTGTTATAAGTGTACACCCTCTTCCCTGCAGCAAAAGCCCAGAATTTGGTTGTATAACTTCTTATCCACTCATACGAACAATAATAATGGTAAATAAAACATTGGTCTTTATTATGTTATCTCTAATTTGTTTTAAAACACTTTAGTATAAGCAGCATCAGGTATGTGTATGCATGTGTGTGCACATTAGTTCCCACATATTTTTCAGGGGAAGTTGGTTAATAGTTGAAGCCATCTAATTAGCTCTGAGTTCTCCAGTGATGGCATACTACATGTGCTTCAATTAGGAAAGTAAAATCTTTACTTGACTCTTTATTAACGAGTGTAACTGATGTTACATAAATTTTTCATTTATGAAATTTCTGGTGGTCTAGGAATATGGATTGGATTGAAAGATTCTATAGATAATGATTCCTTAAATAAATGTGGAGAATTTACCAGCCCGTACCCTCACAGTGGAGCTCTTAGCATAGGGCTCAGATTTGGTCCTGTGTCCTTGCACCTAAGAGGATTCTTTCTTGACTGAACCAGAAAATTGGCTGAATTTGCCATATAAAATTGTTGCATGTGCCTCAAAGGAATCATACAAGGTGCTTTGAACTGTGCTATGAGAAAGAAAACTGAGATTTCACTTACTCTACAAGAAGAGGATGGGCAACGTCTGTGCATATGCATGTATGTATGTGTTTGCACCTTCTTGCTAATAAATGTTTCCACATGCAGCAAAATTCAAGCTGAGATATAAATCTCATAAAAAATATACCACCTGGTAGTGAGGCTGTGGGGATGGAGTAAAGTAATTATAAGAAGCCATTGATTTCTAACAAAATTACCCAACAGCTGTGAAGGTGAAATTGGTTTAGGTTTATACAAATTTGCAATATAAATAGTATCAAAGCTGCTCTTACACACTTATAAATATAATTTCACTTGTAATTTTTGTGACTCAAGTTCATGTTATTAATTCTTTCTTTGCATGTAGTGTGGCTATTTCCCCTATTTGCTTATCTTCTTCATTATTCACCTTTTTCTGTCATTAAATTTTAAAAATTAAGATTTAAATATGGATGTGCATATTTAAGCATTTTTCCTCTGTATTTGTTTACCTATCTGTTACAAAGTAGAAAAACAGCAAAACAATTTAATTTGGCATTTTAATTTACAACAGTTTTGCATTCATAATATGAATCACGACACAATGACTCTGTATTTGATAGATGACTAGGAAACTTGGAAAACAAAACTCTCTAGAGTGTGTTTAGTGTTTTTATGAGGCCGTATGCTTTTTACCCTAGAGCTGCTATACTGACTTTGCTCAAAATGGCTTAAGGGCAACATAAAAGGCAAAAATATGGAAACCCAGTGTGCAGTTTGACTATATTATGTCTCCCAAGAAAAACCATGATCTTTTAATCCAATCTCGTGGGATATTTGGATTAGGTTTTTTCCATGGAGATGTGACTCACCCAACTGTAGGTGATAATTTTGATTAGGTTATTTCCATGGAAGTGTGGCCCTGCCCATTCTGCATGGGTCTTGATTGGTTTACTGGAGTCCTTTAAAAAGAGCCATCACAGGCCCACGCTATTGCAGCTGAGAGAGACATTTTGGAGATTGCTGTTGAAAGTAGACCTTTGCTAGCCCAGAGTTTGCATGGGAGAAACTAAGAAAACACCCCCAGATGCTTAGAAAAAAATGTTGTGGGAGAAAGCCATTTTGAAACCACAACCCCGGAGCAGGCACCAGTCATGTACCTTCCCAGCTGACAGAGGTTTTCCGGATGCCATCGCCTTTCTTCAGTGAAGGTACCCAATTGTTGATGCTTATTTTGGACACTTTTACGGCCTTAGGACTGTAACTTTGTAACCAATAAACCCCCTTTATAAAAGTCAATCCATTTCTGGTATTTTGCATAATGGCAGCACTAGTGAACTGGAACACTCAGGATTTAAAAGGGAAAATCAAGAAACTAAATAGGCTGCATTTCTGTCAAAATTGCATTTTTAAAAGACATTCTTTTAAAGAATGTAAAGTTAGCATAGACATTAACTTTAAGCCTTAACTGATTGTGCTGTGTATAAGAAAATATATATCAACTGGATGACAAAACAAGTGTGAGTCAAGTAGAAATAAGCAGAGAAAGGAATTCTGCCATAAGAATGATGAAGACAAATTTTGTGTATTAACAATATTACAGACTACTCTTTTGTATTTCCCAATTGTTTTCCAGGACATATGAAGTGCCAGAATTGAGAAATAGCATATATAAGTGAGGACTCCTCACCCATTGCAGTAGCCTACAGTACAATTTTACTTTGGTGAAAATTAAATGTTCCTCTTTCTTGCTTATAATGTAAGTAAAAAATAAATGCTGAAGGAATATTATTAAGGAGTGAGAAATGCATATATTGTGTGTCTACCATATCTGGCTGCTAAAACATCACCACTAAAGTTTACAGTTTGACTCCTCCATTGAAGCTGAAGCTGAAACACATTCCCAAGGGTTATGGAGCATAGTTCACCTGTGCTATTTTTGCCTTTCATCTAATGTTGCTAAGGACCTTTCTTATTTCCTTAGGTCTGTCGAATCAGTACCCTTTTTCAATTGACGTAAAGCTGTTAAGGACATTTATGACTATGAGTAAATGAGTTAATGGAATAGTTTTAAATATTTGATGACTTAGGATGCTTTCCGAGGCAGAAGAAAACACTGGGTTGGGCACTCCAATTCTACTGCATGTCATCTTTTACTGCACCATCGTCAGACATACTCAAATCCAAATCCCAAGTCCACTGTTCTTGGTTATGTGTTTCTTCAATTTTTCTAGGTCTTATTCTTTACCCCACATAGATAAAATGCAACACGGTATCATTAAGTTCATTTAAACGAGTTCCTTCCTGGAAATCCATCAAATAAAAACAGTTGGCACCAGGAGGAAAAGGAACCCTTGAAATGCATTGCCTCCTTCCTATTTATTCATTTATATATTAAATGGCATTAGTGGGCTGGAGTTGATGTGTATTCTGAGGGCAGTGGCTCAGTGTGACTGAGAAGTCCAAAAACATCTAAAATCTTCCTTTGTGTGAAATTCATAATATGTTAGGACAGGGAGAGACCATGCAGAGATACCTTCTCACTATATAGATGAAGAAACAGAGGACCAAGAAAGGGATGGAACTTGATAAGAATGATTTTTTTTGATACCCCAGGGATAAATGTGTCCTTTGAAAATCTTTTCTTGGTGTAGAGTTGCTATTATAACTCACTCACATTTTTGTGTCTCAGATATCTCATTTTCCTTCACCACTTGCTCTCAATTCGCTTTGATTATGGAAATACCTTATATTTGCTAGGCTCATTAATCCTCTTAAAATTTTGGTAAATAATTAATTCCAGCAATTATGCTAGTTAGCTAGAATTTGAATGTAGCCAAATATACTCTAGAAACAAGGATCAAACTCATAAGGATAGTCTCTTATTAGGCAGATATTAAATAAACATAAATTCTCCTTTTATCCTGTTAAATTTAATAAAAACTTTATTTTACTTTGCTATTTTGCTTTTCAATTTCCATGTTTAAATTCGAAATAGCAATATATCCTGTTCAATATGGGTCTGTGTTTAATTTTCCTAGGCTGCTGAAGTAATTACCATGAAATGGTTTGGCTTAAACAAGGGGAATTTATTATCTTATGGTTTTGAAAGCTAAAAGAAAGTCCAAATCAACGCATCATCAATGCAATGCTTTCTTCCTGAAGACTGGTGTTCTGGGGCTGGCTGCCGGTGTTCCTTGGCTCCTCTGTCACATGGCAAGGCACATGGTGGCACCTGCTGGTCTCTCTCTTTTCTTCCAGGTTTCCTTGATTTCATCTTCTTGCTTCCATGGATTTCTCTCGCTGTGTCTGAATTTCATTCTTTTATGAAGGACTCTAGCAATAGGATAAAGACCCAGCCTGATTGACATGGGTCCCACCTTAACTGAAGTAGCCTCATCAAAAGGTCCTATGGGTTTTCACCCACAGGAATGGATTAAATTTAAGAACATGTTTTTCTGGGGTGCATGCAGCTTCAAATCAACAGTCAGTATATAAAGATAAGACACCGCTGATAATCCCAGAAACAGAACTACAACTTTCACAATTTTTTTACCTGGCATTTATTAAATCTCTATTCTTAAATAATACCACAAGATTTCACAAGGTTAATTTAATGGGATAACACCATATCAAAAATATTAAATATATATTTTAAAGGTCAAGGTAGTTCAATTTACTAAGAAGAAATTTGGAACCATAAAGCACATATCTTTAATTTTGAAGTAAACTTTTTTGGGCATGATTTAATCTGATGATATCAGAGTGAAGATCAGGATAGATAGTTAAAGAAATATAAGTTTATGATGTTGAAACTCTTGTGAATAAATTTGTTGTTCGGGGTTTTATTTTTTTCTCTTATGATGTATGCTTATTTAAAAATATAAAGAAAATTCTAAAAAATATAACCACTTATAATCATGGACAAAATTAAAATCAATATTTTGGTATATTCAAATATTAACTCCTGATATTTTCAGGAAACAAAACAGTATGTTGAAATGCATGTTTGTATGTGTTATGTATATATATGCACACTTAAGTATTTAGTGGCATTTAAAAAGTGAGACATGCATAAATGTGTGTATATACTGTTATATAAGCATGCCATGCCAAAAAGATGGCCTCTGTATTTTGGCTCCTATGTTTACTTCTTCACAGCAACTAGGCTCATTAGCCCAAAAGCCTGCTAACACCAAACTAAAATTCTTACATATCTAACTGTTTTAAATGTATCCAAAGTAATCATGTTTGTAATCTTTTAGAGCCCCACCTGCTTCACATACCCTGAGAATATACATCTAACATCTGCTAGCCAAAGATAAGACAAATCGGGGGCTCTAAAATCCACTGCTGCCCTTCAGAGCTCTCTGACTTAGAGACTCCCCATGGCACTGCTGAGCTATACCACTTAGACTCACAGGCCCCTCTGATTCCCCTCTTTCCCCAGAGTCTCTTGCCCTGATCCCCTTCTGAATAGGGTCTCTCCCTTCTGCTTCTGGAAGGTCCCATGCAAAGAGAGACTTCCCCTTTCATGTAAACCTGTCCAAGTGTAGCCCCCCTAAAGCTTGCTCTGTGCTACAACCTTCTCATGGTCAAATCATTTTTCTTGAACAATCCCCAAATCATCAACTTAAGTCATCGTTCACATACATTCTTATACACATAAACATATGTGTGTGTGTGTGTGTGTGTGTGTGTGTGTGTGTGTGTGTGTGTGTGTGAGACATGGGTTGAATTTTGTAACCCAGTTTGGACATGTTCTTGGTCTTGCATTCTGTTGGGTTCTGGACCCATTGTTAAGATCTCTTTAAGATGTTACTTCAAAGCTGTGGCCTAAGTGAATCAGGTTGAGCTTTAATCCAGATTACTGGAATCCTTTATAAGCAGTGTGAAAGCCAGAAAGAGAGAAACCAAAGGGAGCAAGCTAGAAGTCAAGGGAATCAGGAGGAAAAGGAAGAACCAAGGATCAAGGAATGTCAGCAGCCAGCCCCAGAATGCCACAATCTTTTGGAAGAAAACATCACCTGCTGATGTCTTGGGTTTGGTCTTCTCCTAGTCTCAAACCATGAGCCAATACATTTCCATTGTTTAAGCCAACCCATTATATAGTATTATTTTTTAGCAGTGAGGAAACTAAAACAATGTATAGACACACACACACACACACACACACACACACACACACACATGCATACATATATTAAAGTGTAAAGTAATTACATGTCTGTATGTATATATACGTGAAAGTACGTATGTATGTGCATATACAATTATGAGGCTTCCCAGACACTTTCCTAAAAGGTCACCAATTGTCATATTCATATTAAGATGCTCTGCTTAAGGGGCATGAAGGGACATTTGCACTCTGGTGCTTATGGCGGCAGTATTCACAATTTGTAATGGATGGAGATGGTCTAAGGGTGCATAGACTGATGATTGGAATGGTGAACTCTGGTGTATGTGTACAATGGACTATTGAGCAGCTGAAAGAAGGAAAGAAGTTGTGAGGCATGCAACTAGGCAAACGGACTTTGAGGGCAGCATGCTGGGTGAAATAAGCCAGAAACAAAAAGACAATCATTTTAACACTTGACTAATGTGGACTAACTATAATTTGCAAACTCTGAGAATTGAGTCTGAGAACATAGGTTGTCAGGGAAGGTTTATTGTAAAGTTTCCTAGAGTGTAAGTTCTTATAGCAGTCTCATCTATTCTCAAATTGTAATGGTTATTTTTAAATTCTGAGATGCTGAGCTGTTTGTGTATACACTGGTTGGTCCCTGAACTTTGGGTATCTGGGTGACACCTAAGACTCAGAGCCCGTGTTCAGCAGCTATGAATGTCAGCATTACCCAATACAGTCACTGTTAAAGAAGGTGAAAAGGAGATCAGACTTCAATTAGATATATGAACAAAATGAACTTGGCTGGGACTAAGGTAAATCAGACTAAAGGGTAAAGGATGATATTGACTGTGTTTTAAAACTTCAACTTCTGTGTGAGACCAAAGGAAGAGATGTTTACTTGGTACAAAATCTGTATTTTCTATAGCACACTACATAATTTAACTTGTATGGTCAAGTTTATTCAAACACCATAATTATCTGGAACCTTAAACAGTGAGTGAGATATAGTTGGTTTGTTCAGCTTATTGTGAAGCCCCAATACATCCCAGAGTAATTTGGGAAGAGAATAAAAAAGTATTTGCAAAGCTCCCTTGAGGGACTAGGGAAAATGTGGAAATATTAAAATTCCCCACCTGGGGAATTTCTTACATTCTCACAAGCATTGAGGAGCTACTAATTTAGAAGGCTGATCTTGGGGCTCGCATTATGAAGCTTGTTACTGCAAAGGAGAGGCTAAGCCTACTTATAATTGTGCCTAAGTGTTCACCCAGAGAACTTCTTTCGTTGCTCAGATGTGGCCTCTCTCTAAACCAACTCAGCAGGTGGACTCACTGCCCGCCCCATGATGTGGGACATGACTCTCAGGGTTGTAAATCTCCCTGGCAATGTGGGACATGACTCCTGGGGATGAGCCTGAAACAGGCATGTGTGACTGAAAAAGCCTTATTGACTAAAAGGGGAAGAAAAATAAAACAAACTAAAGTTTTCAGTGGCTGAGAGATTTCAAATGGAGTCAAGAGGTCATTCTGGAGGTTATTTTTATGTGTTAAATAGGTATCTCTTTTTAGTTTTTAGTGTATTAGAATAGCTAGAAGGAAATACCTGAAAATGTTGAACTGCAATCCAGTATCCTTGATTCTTGAAGATGATTGTATAACTATATAGCTTACATAGTGTGACCATGTGATTGTGAAAACTTTATGGCTCACACTCCCTTTATTCAGTGTATGGACAGATGACTGAAAAATGGGGACAAAAAGTAAATGAATAATAGGGGGAAGTAGGGGATAGGGGATGTTTTGGCTATTCTTTTTTACTTTTATTTTTAATTTTATTCTTGTTATTTATTCATTTATTCATTTTTTGGAGTAATGGAAATGTTAAAAAATATTTCTGATGAATGCTCAGCTATCTGATGATACTGTGAACAAGTGATTGTACACTTTCGATGATTGTTGGTTATGTGAATATATCTTAATAAAATTGCATTATAAAAGATGCTCTGCTTATAGTCTACCTTATGAGCAAAATATAAATGTAATTGGAAAACAAATGCAAAAATTCCATGGACTCCAGTATTATATTCACAAATTTATTGTAAGAAAATTTTCCTCTCTTCATATTTTTTCAAGCCTACTGCTTGCCTTTTGAAAATCCACCATGTTACCAGATTTGAACATCATGAGTTCTTCTGTTATTTATCAATTGTTTTATCTTTCAGAGATGAAAAACATGTGAGTAGACCTGGGTTTTGTATGCATGTTTTGGATGTATATGTGTCTGTTTTAATTAAATCCTTGTGTTATATGCAAAATAGGGATCAAACACTAACAAATCATATGAGTTGTTTTCTACGTCTGTTTGTAAACTACATTGTGAACAATTTCTCACAACAGTCAGAATTAAATTTTTTACCACTGATTGATATTTGCAGTGTAGAGAAACCAAATACATTGCATGCCAGTTATAAAAGATACAAAAAGTACCATTTTAATTATTCCATTTTTTCTGATTAGATAATATTGTACTACTCTGACCAATTACTGACTATATTTCTGTGTTTCATTTTCAGTTTTGGGGCCAATTTATGTTGTTATGCTTTCTAATATTTCCATAAGCAATGCATGAAATCGTTTTACCCTCATCTCTATCAACAATAAACAATTATTTATTTTAAATTTTTCACTTAGATTAATGTAAATAATATTTCTTAGTTTCTTTACTTGACTTTACCTTCCCTGTGCATTCTTTTAAATTTGAGCATCATTTTTTATGTTTGGTGGCTACTTTTCTATCTCCATATAATCAATTTATATCCTTTGCTTATTTTTCTATTGATTTTTATGTGATTTTCTTTTTTTTTTCAGTTTTAAGTGTTCCTTTTATATTATTTCAATTAACCATGTTTTCTGCCTTGTAGTAGAATTTGAGACATTGTAGTCTGACAAAATCAACACCAATCCTTCTATGTGTGGATATTCATTATTCACAGGGAAAATAATTTAATTCAATTCATTTTTACTATGCATCTACATTATATGCACCCAGTGTGGGAGGGAATTATTATGGTATACTACAAAGATTACTAAAGCAATTTATGCCCTCCAGAAACTCAAGATGAAGATGTGTGTGTTTATATGTCTGTGCATAGCTTGTGCTAAATACTTTTTTTCATAGCATAATTGTTTCGTATCATAATGTGTTATTGTTGCATAATGTGCAAACAGTTATGCAAACAATAACAGAGCTTCCAAACCCTTGAAGCAGAAACCAATAGAACTGAAAGGAGAACAAGGAAAATCTACAATTATAATTAGAGACTTGAGCTTTCCTTTCTTAGTAACTGCACACAGACAGAAAAGTAAGGATAGAGAGATTTAAGTAACACTATCAACCAACTTGATCCAATTGACATTGACGTTTACAGAACACTTCAGTCGACAACACAAAATACATATATATTTTTAAATTACACAAGGAATAATCCATGAAGTTGGCATTATTTTGGACCACAGAACAATTCTCAATAAATTGAAAGTGTTTGACATTGTAAAGAATGTGTTCTCTAACCACAATGGAATTAAATTAGAAATCAATAACAAAAGATACATGGAAATATCCTCAGCTATTTGGGGGAGACAAAAAAATTCTAAAACCTATGGAACAAAGAAGAAATAGCAAGAAAATTAGAAAATATTTAGAAGTGCTTGAAAATGAAAACACAACAAATCAAAATTTGTAACATACTATTTTAGCAGTTGTCAGAAGGAAATGGGGAACATTCAAAATAGAAAATAGAAAATAAATATATCTGAAATTAATAATTTAATCTTCTTCCTGAAGAAGGTAGAAAAGTAGAACAAATTAAAAGAAGTAGCCAGAAGTAAGGAAATAATGAAGAAAACAATCAATTTCATTGACACAGAAAATAGATGCATAATAGAGAAAATAAATAAAATTGATGATGCATCTTTAAAAAGAAATAGAGAGAACACAAGTTACCAGTATTAAGAATGAATGCAGGGCCATTGGTACAGATCTAACAGGCAAAAAGGGATAATACAAGCATATTATGAGAAAAGCTTGAATCCAATATATTAAAACAAAACTTCCAACATATTACTAAGAAAAAAAAGACAACCTATGACGAAAACAAGCAAATGAATTGACTATTGACTTCATAAAAGCATTATACGCAGATTATCAATAAGGATAGAAAACATGTTCAGCATTGTCAGCCAACAAGAAAATGCAAATTATAATTCACATCTACTGAAATGACTAAGGTTTAAAAGCTTGCTAATACCAATACTTTTCTATAAAATTGAATATGTACTTTATTTATAACCCATGTATTCTATATAAATATATACTCAAGACAAATGGGTTCATATGCTTACCAAAATATAAACAAGAATTTTATAACATTTTCAGTGATGATACTATACCTTACAACTGGAATCCCCCCAAGTGGCTGTCCACAGTAAAATGGAGAAATAAATTGTTTATATTTATTTTACATGGCAGTAAAATAGAAGAGAAATTCCACCACTACAAAAGTAATATCATAGATGAATTTCACAGACATTATGTTGACAGAAAGAAACTAAACAAAATGTGCACATTGTGCAATATAATTTATATCAAATTCAAGAACAGACAAAACTAATCTGTGATGACAGAAGACAGAATGATGGTCGGTCACCTTTGAATGGGTATAGACTAAGAGGAGATGTGTGGGAGTCTGCGTCTGTACTGGAAATGTTCTAAATCTTAAAATCTTATTGTGAGTGATAGTTTAACAAGTGTGTACAAATGTAAATGTTACTTGAACTGTATGCTTAAGGTTTCTGAACTTTATGCTATAATTCAATAAAAATAAAATATGAATTGACGTAATTCAATTACACATTTGAGGAGAACCTGCAAGTAGAAGGACACATAAAATAAAAGAAACTTGAAAATAGACAATGCTTAAAGAAGAGAGAGATGAGAAAAAATGATTAAAAAACATTCCTGTAATATATACTTAGAGAAGTAAGTTAAAAATAATATTTCAAGAAAATAAAAGATAAATTATTTAAAAAATTAAAAGGTAATTCAATCTAAGGTGGTTGAAAATTTAAAATTAGAGCAGAAATTTAAAAAAAAAATTATTTTTACCTGATATAACTTCACAGAGAAGGAGAGAGAGGGGGAGAGAGAAAGAGAGAAAAACAGATTGTGATAAATTTTTAAATTAGAAGATATGTCAGGGCATTCTCTAGAAGGACTCACAGGACTCAGAAAAGCTGTTATATTTATCATTTTGGTTGATTACAGCCAAAGGATACAGATTAAAATCAGATAAGAGAGAAGGTGCATGGGGCAAAGTCCAGGAGAAACCAGGTGCAAGCTTCCAGGAATCCTCTTTTAATGGAGTTGCAGGAATACACTTAATTCTTCCAGCAACAATATGTGGTAGCTTGTGCAAACTGCTGTCAACCAGGGAAGCTCAGCCTCAGTCTTGGTTCCCAGTATTTTTATTGGGCATCATTCAGGCAGGCATGTAGCACTTACATAACTGACTTCAGGTACGCATAATGTAGCCCAGCAGAGCAAAAAAAAAAAAAAAAGATAGATCACATTGTTAGCATAAACTATCTAATCGAATCCTGTCACATGGCCCAAGGCCTCAAACATTAAACAACAACAACAACAACAACAACAAAAAAAAACAAAAAACACCTCTTAGGCAAAACATTCTATTGACTCAAAGCTCATCTCTCAGGAGCCAGCCAAGAGCCATTCTTGAAGACACACTTATTTTGGAGAATGTCCAGGATTTGAACAACCCAGGCTCACTTAATTAACCCTTTCTTGCCAGAGTATTAACCAGAACCTTAATTTTCTCTTGAATAGAAGACCTGAAAAGAAAAAGAAAAAGAAAATGGCAGGGACTAAGTTATCAGAAAAATAAGAGAAACTAAATTTAATGCCTAGCTGTTA
Source organism: Choloepus didactylus (assembly GCF_015220235.1). Taxonomy (NCBI): domain Eukaryota; kingdom Metazoa; phylum Chordata; class Mammalia; order Pilosa; family Megalonychidae; genus Choloepus; species Choloepus didactylus. The sequence goes on from NC_051312.1 coordinate 54,596,827, forward strand.
CTTCTGCTTTGTTTGCTATTTCGTTGAAAGTGTGTGTGGAATGAATAAATAAATAAATACAATCTATGAACAAAGGACATGCCACATGTTTTCAAATTGAAAGTACCCATCTATTGCACAGCTCAATGAATTAGAAAAAGGCACACAAAAAGCTACGTAATTGTAAACTGCAGGGAACTAGAGATAAAGAGAAGTGCCTAAATGTTTCCAGGAAGAAAGACTGGTTTACATACAAAGAATGAGGAATTCAAATTGCTTTGAATTTTTCAACAGCAATAATAAAAGTAAGAATACGCAATAATAAAAGCAAGAATACAAGGAGGAAGTGCCTCGAAAGTTCTAAGGAACAAATATTATCTATTTATTTGTTTTTAACCTAAACCTTATTCTCACCTAACTATGAAGGATGAGTATAGAATAAAAGCATTTTGGGGCATGGAAGTCTTAATATATACTTTCTCAGAAATCTTGAAAATATGGTAAAAATGAGGGACACTCCCAAGGAAGAGGTCACAAGAAATGCTTGGTATGCAGGCAGTTGTAGAAAGCAGCTAATCACAGGAGCAGAGAATTCCAGGAGAGGTTTCTCCATGGGTAAATAATAATAGTAATAATAATAATAACAATAAAAATAATAAATCTAACAGATTACCTGATATCATTGCTTTGTGATGAATTTAAGATTTTGTCAGACAATTTTGATTTGAATTATTGATGGGAACATACTAAATTTAATAAACAAAAATGAAGAAATCCTTTAGTTTGGGAAAATACAAACTGAAAAAAAAGGGAAATTTTGTTGTAACATGCCACATGAATCAATTGTAAATAATAAGTTATAAAGTAATAATAATGTAAATAGTCAATATCAGTTTACCCAAATATGCAATATCCCTCTGTTGGGAGAAAGTAGACAGCCAATGATATATGGGTTGGGGCTATAAGAGAGCTAAACTTTTTCATTTATTATAAGAAATTAATAGACATTATCTAAATTAAAAAGTCAAGACATAGCAATAAAGCATTTCATTTAGAAATGTAGAATTAAATATCAGAGGAAATAGTGATAAGAGTTGAAAGTGGTTGCCTCAGCCAAATGGAAAAAAGAACCTTGAATGGGATGGAATTCAGGACAGGGATCTGATATTTAGAGAGATAAGCCACAATTCTTTTAAATAAGGTGCAATCACAACACTGATGAAAGTAAAAATCAAATTCGATCTCTTTGGTTCAATTGAATTATTACTACTGGGGAAGATTGGAGTTGTGATTAAAGTGGGCACACTTGAATGTGCTTTGGGTTGCTGGCCTATTTTTTATTTCTTGAATTGGGTAGTTATACAGGTATTTACTTTATTATTATTTATTAACCTGAACATGTTTTATACATTTTTTTGCCTAATTATATTGCACAATAAAACATTTTTTTAAGTGTGTAAAGAAAAATCCCTTTGGTTAATTACATGAGGAAGAGGATGCAATCTCTGCGACTGCCCCAGTGGTAATCCTTGCTGGCATCTGTAAAAACTGCCATCACATTCCTCTCCGCATCAGGGGTCCTCATTTTCCTTATTTCTTCCCTGCTTCCATTTTGTCTTGGGTTTTAACCCCAAGCGATTTTCCAACCTAGCTTCCCTAACGTATCTTTGAGTGAATCTTTTTCTTTGTTTCCTTTTTTTTTTCTGAAACACATTTTAACTCTGACAGCTAATATTTAGTGATTATCTTCCAGTTTGAAGTCATCTTTTGCCTGTGGATAATACTTTATCCCAATTTTTATATCCTTACAGGGTTTCACAAAACCTATTGTTATGTAAAATTTATTAACTCAGCCTGACAAGTAACCACTGTAGTTCTTAAAGATCTGAATGACATGATCCCACATGTCATTTATTTTATTTTTTATTTTATTTTTCCCACAAAGTAACTGTAAATGTGGAAGTGTTATCTCTAGCCAACACAATATCACAGGTTGCTAAGAGTTTTGTGCAGCAAAGCTTAAGAAATGTGAGTTGGTATGAAGATTACACCTGGTATTGGTTAAACCAAGATTTGTATATTTTGGTGATGAACTTGCAGCAGGAACATTTTTATTATTGGTGAATCTGATGAAAGCAAGCTAATACCTGGAAGGTCTAGAACATTCTGAATAATAGAACTTGAAAATTATATATCATTATTGGATAACTAGAATAAAAATGATGAGCATCATTTACACAATTTATCCAATTTCCTACAATATACATACCCTATAGGTTGGTCTATAATCTACATTCCAGAGATTATCGTCAATGAAATTATTAACAGTTATCACATGACTTGAGGCTGGAGAGGATATTCCTGGAAAGTGTTTCATACACGTGAAGACTCTAAATCCTTTTCACTAAATTTTAAAAGAGATCAAGCCTTTGTAGATGTAAATTAAATATGCCCTTTCTTTCTCTTGTCACAACCCCTGACTGTGTTTTTTTTCTTCTTAGCTCACTGCTTTAAGAATTCAAAGTCTTTATGTCAGAAAGATACTTTCTTTCTAAGACTTTCAAATACCAATGTTACCTACAGAATATCTCAATTTTAACTGAGGTGGAATCATTTTTTTAAGATTTATAATTCCTATCCCTATTATGTCTGAAGAAGGGTATGTATAAGGCAAGGCATTATTAAAGTCAATATTTCAGGTGATGAGAAGTAGTACAGTGGATCTCAGGGTACAATGTATATAATATATATGTGTGTGTGTATAGATATATATGTAGGTAAGTCACAGGAATGTGTGTAGAAAGGTCAATTGAAGAAATATTTTTTAAAGAATATTGTGCTTTATACTGTAGGCAACAAAATCATAAAGATTTGTTTTTTAGGAACTTTCATTCTGGTGGACTGTGGCAAAATGGTATATCAGTTGAGATTCTATTCAATTGAGGTATAAAGACATTTTCTACCTCTAATTATGCTCAGTTGAATCCCTTTACTGTCCCTCAAAAATATGCCAGACAGCTCTTGTAGGTTTCCTTTTACTTTTTTGTATTGAAATCCAAAACTCCAATCTCATAGCCAATTTAAATCTCATCTTTTTAACACATCTCCACTCTGGTCAGGCTTTAGGGATTTAACATGGTGGGCGCATGATCTGCTCTTTTATTCTTCCTCTCATTTCTACCTTTGGAACTGGGAGGATTTGTAGTCTGTATCTGAGACAACATCCAGCCCCTTCTCTTCGGACAAAACTTTCCTAAGTTGGGGAAAGAAGAGTAAGTAAGAAAAATGGAAAATGTTTTATGCAAATGATCACATGCTGTTGATAGGGCTACAGGATAGTTGCTCTGGTCTTGCTCTGGTCTCAGTTGGAATTCTCTGATGTGATTGTTCCTGCATAGATCTTTGACCTTGTATATGTTTTCTTGTTTTGTTTTGTTTTGGGGGGTTGGTATTTGAACCTATCCTGGTTGCTGTCATAATTTATGACCCATTCCAAGAAGAGTAACTGCATCTACGTGTAGCTCTGCCAGAAATGCATACCTCCATACCTATTCCAAGTGAGATGAAGATTATACTTCTGACTTTAACCTCTCTGTTTCCTCATGTGGAAATTCTCTAAGGATTGCAGGGTATGGTAAGATATGAAGAGGATGAAGAGACACTCTTCCCTCAGATATATGACATTTTCTTATCCATTGTCTACTGTAGTTTATAACCACAAGTCTCCAACCTACAGGAATATGCAGTTGAAGAGCAGACAGTCCCCAGTCTTTATGCTTATGTAAGATGTTAAAGTAATTGCAACATGCATCAAACATGATGAATGCTGCTTCAATGACATCACCAGCATGAGTCTACAAGTTATTAGCTTTAGCAATGGGAATAGCAACCGATTAAGGAGTGAGCTAACAGTCTTCCCTTCTTGAGGGCACCCCTAATCTCTGTGACTGATTCTCTTTGAGTGCTGCCCATACTTGGTTTTGTGGAATTAAGGGGAGCACAGTGAATGAAGGAAGGATTCTTTTACCATGAACCCTGCAATCTGCCCAAGTCAAAGGTCTTGGTGAAATTTTTCTCAGCCTTCTTAAAGACAACTAGAAGGCACTGGAATTTTTTGGTTCATTTTATTCTAAGTCCAGAGGGGAGTGTTTAATGCCAAATGTTAACTGGTCTTTTTATAATGTGGGATTATTTAGACCTCTTTATTTACAGATTTTTGTTTGCCTTGGTTGCCAATTCTGGGGTAATAAGCACCCCCCTCCACCCCCCACCTCCCCATTTTCTTATTACCTTAGCTACAGAAACAAACTCTTGGCAAAATAATTTAACAGAAAGGACTTTATTAGAAGGATTTTAGAACCTTACAGAGTCAACAGACAGACTGGAGAAAGGAGCTGAAACAACATAATATCCAGAAACATATGAAGAAGAAATTGCATAAAGGTTTTCATGGAAGAAATTGGCTATGATGGTATGTCTGGAAAAATAGATTCCAAATATTTCTTACATCTTTTCATGATGATTCTGCTTCAAGACTTAAATTCTAGGAAGGGAACTTATGACTGAGCAGATTTAAGTCAAGGTCTCATCCTCTTTCTCTATCAAGGTAGTGAGATGAAGAATTTAGATACGTGGCTTATCCAGTGGGAAACACCTCCTTCTCTGTAATCCTGCACAATTTTGGGGCAGTAATTTTCACATAGAAAGTTAGATAGTGGTGAATGCTTATGACACACATTCACAAAAATGGCGGACACTATATAACCATCCCAGATGGATTGGAAGAGGTAGAAACCTTTCTCCATTCCCCATATTGAAATTATCCTTCAAATATTTTACCTTATTGAGAGCCACAGTGACAAAAGTGGCAAGGGTTAAATGCTCAACTAGTGTAAATGTTCACAAGCTGGTGTCTTTCTCATTTACCTATAATGATTTCAGAAGTTTCCTGTTTCTGAAGTAGTTCATATAGCAATCTCAGGCCCGGTTGAAAATACTTGACCCACGTTAGTATTACTGAGACAAGCTAAAGTGATTAAAAACATTAAAAACATTCATCAGAAGGTGGAAATGCATTTTGTTTGAACATTTGTGCATTCAAATAAACAGTTGTCTATTTTAATATTAAATGTCTGTTTTGCTAATACAGAACTATTCCTATTGCTAAAGAAAATTTCCTGAGAGATTTGAAGAAGTATAGCCAAACACTTATTATTCTATTCAATTTGAAAATAAGTATAAAATTCCTTGAGTTCTGGGGTCAAGTGAACCACACTGGAGAAATCTCTTCTATAACTCTTCTTTGTTTTAGAAGTTATTTCACGATTTCCACAGAGATTCATTTTGTAAAAAGTTATTTTATTTGTTTAGTGAGCCTTTTTTGTATGTTTGTTTCTTTGATTTTGCATGCTCTGTTACTGTGGCATTGAAGATTTAAATAATCTGTCACTCCTACTACCATAAGCATGGCTTTCTGGTAACTGCTATTACCATTGATATTATTCTCACTTGATTTGTATTGCCAACTGCTGCAGAATTTTCTGGACATGATAAATTACAGTGCTAATGAGGCTGTGAGTTGGGATTAAGTTCATTATGGAAAATGATTTCCTCACATCCTCAAATTTTGGAAATTTATCTTATCAGTTTCAGAATGAGAACATAAAATTGTTCTACTTAGTCAACAGGACAAAGTAATACTTACACCAGAAAGAAAATTAAATTTAAAAACTTTCTGAACAAGAGAAATAAATAGGCATCTCCACAATTAATTGCCTCATGTCCACTTGGAAGACAAGACACAGGACATTCTCAGTATCAAATACAAAGGTCAGGGTTAAAATCAATCTTTGATTTCACAGAGAACTAGCTTGTTCTCATTCAAAGAGTAATTAATCCTCAACAATTCACTTAGTAACCCCTCCCCACAGACACACATACCCCACCTCCACCATTTTAGAGCATAGTAGCAAAATTATATGGATTCTTTTAAAATAAACAAATGCTAGGATGATAAAGGAGAGATTTTTGCAAGCTTACAGATATAACAACCTTAATTTTTTTTTTTTTTATCACAATTTGTTTATTCATTCACCTATTGTTGGACATTTGGGGTGTTTCCACTTTTGAAAATGCATGTATGTCTTTTTGTGGACATATTTTTTTTTTTTTGGCTTTTATTTTTTTATTTTATTTTATTTTTTTACATTTTATTTTGAAATAAATTCATAGTTACAGGAACAGTTGCAAAAATAATACAAATCCCATACACAGAACTCCAGCATTCCCTGACACCCCCCCCGATACCCCAATCCACTAACTTTAACATGTTGTCACACCGCTATTTCTTTCCCTCCCTCCCTCCCTCTCTCTCCCTATCTGTCATCCATCATCTATTGCTCTGTCTTCTGAACATATGAGAGCTAGCTGCACACATCCTTGACCAAACACTATAATTCACATATACAATTCGCATGAACAAAAACATTCTTTTATGCAATCCCATTAAATGCAGCTAAGAAGTACTAAAGATTCAACAATGATACAAAGCTTACATTTTGTATTTCCTTTTCCTTATGTCTCCATGGTGTCCCTTTGAGCCTCCTGTCCTCCATCCTCAGATCCCATCCAGGGTCATCCTTGGCATTCAACTGTCATCTATTTAGACTTTTTTTTTTTTTCTCAATTGTGGAAACATATATACAACCTAAATCTTCCCATTCCACCCCCTCCCTAGTATTCCATTAGTGGGATTAATCACATTTAGAATGTTGTAATGCTATCACCTTCCCACCATCCATTATTACAAATTTCCCTTCACCTCAAACAGCAACCCTACACTCATTTCTTAACTCCCCATTGCCCCTTCCCCCATTTCTCTTAACCCATACTCTACTTTTCATCTCTATGTTCATATTCTCTGATAATTTCTTTGTGTTTACTGTGGGGCTTAAAATTAAACTCTGAAATCCATAACAATCTTGTTTTTCTTTGATACCAACTTAATAGGACACATAAACTATGTACCTATACTCCTCCATTCCCCCACCTTTATATAGTTCTTGTCAAAAATTACATATTTTACACTGAGTTCAAAACCACTAATTTGTCATTAGAGTTTGTGTATTTTATATCATGTAGGAAGTAAATAGTGGAGTTCTAATTCACAAATTATTGACTTCTATTTGTATTACACTGTGGTTGGAGAATGTGCTTTGAGTATATTCAATTTTTTTTTTTTTAATTTATTGAGGCTTGTTTTATGTCCCAGGTTATGGTCCCTTCTGGGAAAAGATCTGTAATCACTAGAGAAAAATGAGTGTCCTGGTGATTTGGGATGTAAGGTTCTATATATGTCTGTTAAAATTCTCTATATCTCTTTCTCCTTTCTTTGTTTCTCTGTCGGTAGGCCTCTCTTTAGTATCTGAAGTAGGGCAGGTCTTTTATTGGCAAAATCTCTCAGCATTTTTCTGTGAAAAATTTAAGCTCTCCCTCAAATTTGAAGGAGAGCTTTGCTGGATAAAGTATTCTTGGTTGAAATTTTTCTCTCTCAGAGTTTTAAATATGTCACGCCACTGCCTTCTCGCCTCCATGGTGGCTGCTGAGTAGTCACAACTTAGTCTTACAATGTTTCCTTTGTATGTGGTGAATTGCTTTTCTCTTTCTGCTTTCAGAACTTGCCCCTTCTCTTCAGTATTTGAGAGTCTGATCAGAATAGGTCTTGGAGTGGGTTTATTTGGATTTATTCTATTTGGAGTTCTCTGGGCATTTATGCTTTGTGTATTTATATTGTGTAGGAGGTTTGGGAAGTTTTCCCCTACAATTTCTTTGAATACTCTTTCTAGACCTTTACCCTTCCCTTCCCCTTCTGGGACACCAATGAGTCTTAAGTTTGGATGTTTTATTTTATCTATTGTATCCCTGAGATCCATTTCGATTTTTTTCAATTTTTTTCCCCATTCTTTCTTTTGTTCTTTCATTTTCTGTTCTGTGGTCCTCAAGGAGGCTGAGTTGTTGTTCAACTTCCTCTAATCTTGTATTATGAGTATCCAGAGTCTTTTTAATTTGGCCTACAGTTTCTTTAATTTCCATAAGATCTTCTATTTTTTCTATTTACTCTTGCAATGTCTTCTTTATGCTCTTCTAGGGGCTTCTTTATGTCCCTTTTATCCTGTTCCATGGTCTTCATGTCTTTTGTATCCTGTACCATGTTTTCATTCCTCAATTGTGATTGTTTGATTAATTGTGCCAAGTACTGTGTCTCTTCTGATATTTTGGTTTGGATATTTGGGATTGGGTTCTCCATATCATCTGGTTTTATCATATGCATTAAGATTTTCTGTAGTTTTTGGCCTCTTGTCATTTGCTTTGCTTGATAAGATTCTTTTAAGTTGTAAAAAAAAAAATAAATAAGTACCAATCTAATTTTTCAGAAATACAAGTTGGTGGTGTACACTTTCTCCAACTAACCATCAGATGGCATCTGTGAGTCACCTATACCCCTCAAGTCAATTCTCCCCAACTGTGTCTCTGTGGTGTGTGGGGAAATGATTTTTGTGGGGTTCAGTTGGTGAACTCAGTTTGGGTTTGTTGTTGGAGCTGTCCACCCTGAACGTGGTGCGTGTGTCTGGGTGGTCAGGGAGGCAGGGCCGCTTTAATATTCAAACCTCCCAGGTGTTCCCGGAGATTCAAGGCTGTTGCAAGAGTCTAAGCCTTCATTTCAGTTTTGCCCCAGATTTTCTCTGTTGCTGATCCACAAACCACTGGCATTGATGTAGTGTCCCTGGGTTTTCTGAGTGGGCCCCCCCTTCTCAGCTGTGATCCTCCAGGACCTCTGCTGAGGGAAGGCTGTGCTCCATCACTAGTGCACGTCATCCCTCAAGGGAAGCCCCAGGCCATCGGGCCGTGCAGGGGTACTCTCTGCCTGATGCAAAGATTAGCCTATAATTTTTGACTGGTGTTAAGTTCTGAATGAAAGGCAAGTAGTAGAGCTGAGCCCCACCCCTTTCCTCTTAGAGAAGATAGATGCCCTAGGGGGAGGTCATTAGCATTTCAATGGTCTCTCTTTGCCTGTGCCACACCCCTGTCTGGGTCACAGAACTAGGAACTGAAAATGGCTGAGGCTTTCTCCACTGAGTCGAAAAAGGAACAGAGCTAGTCCGAGGTGACCCTCTGGCTGTCCAAGATCAGTCATCACCCAAAGCCTCTGACTACTTGTTGGGGATTCATACCTCATAGTGAGCAGTTCACACTCACTAATTAAAACCCCAGTTGGAGCTCAGCTGAGCTATATTTGCTCACTGGAAGAAAGCTTCTCTCTGGCACCACGAGGCTTTGTAGCTCGGGCTGTGGGGGAGGGGTCTCCCAATTTGGATCCGCAGTACTTACTTACAGATTTTATGCTGTGTTCTCGGGCATTCCTCCCAATTCAGGTTGGCATATGATGAGTGGACAGTCACGTCTGTCCCCCTGCAGTTATTCTGGATTATTTACTAGTTGTTCTGGTTTTTTTTAGTTGTTCCAGGGGGACTACTTAGCTTCCACTCCTCTCTATGCTGCCATCTTAGATCCTCTCCACCAACCTTAATTTTTAAGACCGTGAACTGTAGAACCATTACTAATAGATAGCTATCGGTCTTCAATTACTTTCTAACTAACATGACAGCAAAAGGAACTAATTGGGAACATGTGGTGATTGATGACACCTGCTGCACAATATACGCAATGTCAGGGCATTTCCTGTGATGAGTGTAGAAGGGAAATCGTGTTTATGTAGTTTATGCTATGGGACTATACCATAAAAATTTGGAAATGAAGAAAGAAGCTATAATTGATATAAAGTGAAGGAAGTGGTAGTGTCGCCCCCAAAAAGAAAGAGGATTTATGTAAGTGCTCAATAAAAGTCTTTCTGTCTTTGAATGAAGTTGTGGAAAAGTGTGAATTTTTTCTCTGCTACATAATTTTTTATTGTATTTCAACAAAAAAGAAAAATCATGTCAGTAGCACCTTTCTTTTAGAATCATTAAATTTTCACGTGATGCAAAGCATGTCAACCATTGTAGTGATTAAATGACAAAATTATTTGTTTTTGCTGGGGTACTCATATGGCGGATTTGATCCATACCTCTGGCTGATATGGTTCCTTATACATGAAGACATTTAGTGATGCTATACATCTGTTGTGTGCTTAGAACTTAACTCAGTGGCTCATCTTAGAATCCTTATGAGGCACATGACGTGACCTTGATAAGGTTAATGAACTGAGAGATACATGATTTTGCAAAGGCTGAGGAAGTAACAGGTGAAGAAGATGCAAGTTGAGTGGCTTGACCCAGAATAAAATAAATATAAGCATCAACTCACTTGGTTAACTCTCATCCCAAGTGTATATTGCTAAGTGGATAAAGTCACATGTTTTGAGCAGATGCCATAAGTCTCCAATTATTCCAGGCTTATGAGATCCATTAGAGTCTAACAATGTGTTCCTTTTAGATGGGAATTTTTATTTCAATGGTAAACTCTTTGATTCTGGTAACATTTCTTAATATTACAAACATGGACATTTCAGGAGTGAGATAAAATTCTCATTTTTCTATAACAGAGAAAAAGGGATTTCATCTGTTCTTCCCAAGTTTTCCAGATTTTGCTTAAATTGCAGTTTGCTATATTATGAAATAACTGATCTTATTTTAATGTAATAGCTAATTGAGAAACACCCAAATAATCAATTTATTGAGAAAATCGATTCTCTCTTTAAAGAATTACAAGATGATCTGTGAAGATCAAAATGTTATGTCATACAGTTGGCCCCTGTCACTTGCCTTCGCTTTGGGTTGCCACAAACTTACTTTGGACCATGCGAGTTGATCAGACCCTGAGAGACTAATTCATACTTATTGATTTGCACTCAAGACCAAGGTAGAAAACTGCATCATAATTTATTTATTTACAAAAGATAACATATTTTATCTCTTTGCCAAAAATAGTCATGTTGACTTCATTAACACATATTTAGAAAAAAAGTATTTAATAGCAATGCCTATTATTTTAGATGCTTCTGAACCACTGTATTATGTTAAACAAAGAAGATGCATTAACCCTCACAAGTTTAGGAGATATATATTATTATCTCCATTTTACGTGAGAACCAAACCAAGGACCCAAGAGAGCAACTTTCCTGAGTTTAGGAATCAAGTGAGTAATAAATCACAGCCAGATTTGTCTGTATGTAGAGCTCTTACCAGGTTACACTGTATAAAATAGTCCTCACCATGGGAGCAGGTATATTTCAAATCAAGTAGCTATAATTTCTAAGGATTTTCTCTCGTCTATAGTGGATGTATTACTAGGACATCCCATAAAACAAAACTCTTTTGCTACAACAAATATTTTGTAATGTTGATATGAACAATGGTCACAATTTCTTCTGTGATTCACATTTTCTACTCTTCTGTGGATAAGAACCCCCTTATGATTACATAATGTTTCATTCTTCATATTTACGTATTCATATAATTAATAGTAGAGTATTGCTGTTCTGTGAGTTATCTTCCCTCTCCTTCAAATGCTATGGATATCAAAACTCTAGCTCATTATACACTGATTTATAAGCAATCTATTGGCCTTGACCCTCACTAGCACCTATGTCTGACAATATCTGTCAAAAAATTCAATATTTGGAAGCAGGAGGAATAACTTCTCTTCAAATATCTATCTTTACAAATATAGTGTTCACATTTCTTTTGTATATTTCTTTCAGATTTGAAATATTTGGTTTTCATATATGTGTTTCTTTTTTCTCTGTAGGGTTTCTTTACTATAATTTTAAGGAATTAAAAGCCCTTCTGAATCTCTTAGATATCAAGTCTCACAATCAGGTGAGGTTAAAGGGTAATTTGATTTCTTGAAAAATATAATCAGAAATATACTCATTCTTATTAAATAAATCTGGTTTTCCTTTTGTGTGTTTGAATCATTTTGGGGGGATAAACCTGGAAGTGAAAAATAATAAATATTTTCCAGATCATAAACTATCACTAAATAGACTTAGAATGTCACTCCTTACCCAAAACCCAAATTCTCAAATTACTCAACAATCAGCAATCTGACATGCCTGAGTATTCAATGTCCTATCTCCTAGTTTTACACAAACCATCTGCTTTGTCCTGGGCTATGAACTCAGTGTACTTCACATATCTATATTCATTTCTCCCTCCAAATCCCATTCTTCCAGATGAAATCCAATAGAGCACTTTCTTCTGAAATCCTGATTGTTATTGTCTGCACATGTTGGGCTTGTGATTATCATATTTTGTTTTATTTTTTAGGAATATTCAAAGTTTTAATATTTGTTACTAAAACTCAGATATGAAGAAAAAATAACTAACTAATCTTGTTCTGAAGCCCCTGTTTTTATTCAATAACAGAGGAACAATAAATGATCTCACAAGTGAAATGCAAACTTAGATTCCTTAGATATAAAAGACAACTGGCTAGTTGGAGTAAATTCCCAGTAAATTCAAACTTCTTATCAAGGCACTTTTTCTATTCAATTGAGGGCTCCCTTACCTCATTCTCCTTGCCAAAATGGTCCTATAAACACAATATGTACTCTCATGGAAACAGAGGAATGGACCTTTAGTCTGGGTACTCTCCACACTGAAAGTTTTTTCAGCATCTATGCATCCCTTCATAGTTCACTCAAGTAATGTCCTGAGGGTTCTTTGGCGTGCCATGGACAGAACACATGTTCATCTTTCTATACGTATTCTTTTAAATATGCACCTCGATGTACATTGAACCTAGAGGGAACATGCAGCATCTGGATATTCTCTATTTCATTCAACATATCTAGCAATTATATTGGGGTCTCAATAATCTTAACCCTCTTTTAATAGAGGCTGAAATGATGAAGATACTTAGGTTCAGTGTTAGGCACCTTGTCAGCATTCTCACATTTAAATTTCTCCTCTCCTACCCATGGTTTCTTTCTACTTCTACTTCCTCTTCCTGTCTGATAGGAACTTCCCTTATGTCAATCTTCTGTTGTCTTTTCAATATTCCTCATAGCAAAATTTTATCATTTAAATAGCTCTTGATACAGAAAGAGGAGCTTTTGGAGTTTAGGAAATACTTGACACACTCAACAATGCCAGAATATCAGGGCTATAATCTCTTGAATAATTAAACTCTATTTTAGTGGTTGATTCTTAAAAATAGGTTGCTTATTTATTCTTATCATCTTTCATTAGTAATTTGGATCCTCCAAAGGCTATGGATAACTTTGGATGAAAAAGAGAAGATCAGATACAATGAGGTACAAGAAAAGAATCTTTCATATGTTTCCAAAATATTTTGTTCAGTTGTATATATTGTTTTCCCAAGAAGATAACCATCATTTCTTTATTCACCAACTATCTATTAAGAGCCTGCTTATGTGCCACACTTTGTACTGGAAATGCTTTATGGTAGATATGATAGCTATAGGAAAGCTGTTATATATCTTAATATAACGGTCTTCCTTTATGTGTATACAACAATTAATAACCTCTTAATAAAGTTAACTGAATTTACTTTATCCTCAAATTATTCTCCACAGATAAGCTAGATTAAACATAAACTATAGGACTTATCATTCCATTATGGTTCTTAGAAAATTTCAACATTTTTCATTGCCATTATAATTAAAATAAAAATTCTTACTGTGACCTAGAAGAGCCTACATGGATGGGATCTAACTTGTATCTCTGCTACACCCTGAGTGGGTGAAAATAAAACACCCCATCTTTATCCAACTGAGGTTAAAAACAATTAAGAGACAAACAAAAGTCAGCATAAAAGAAATTAAAATAACATCTTTATTATGATAACCCCTTAATTTTGCATCAAAAACTTGGATCTGTTAGCCAAGTGAGCTTGCAAATATTTCGCTCCAAAATTAACATTAATTACTTGATCATATATTCAGTTATATAATGGTAGGCCAAACTCATGAAAGACCGAAACTTTTTGCACAGAGGCTCATAGGAAAATAGGAACAGTGTAACATTCTTGAGTGCAATCTTCAGAGAAAAAGAGAAAGGAAAAGACTGGTTCATATCTGCTCCTCTGTACTCCAGAAAGCACTTAATGAGGCCATGCTACTCTAACTGATGCCCCCTTTCATGAAAACATGAAACTTGGAAAAAATGTTCCTTTCACTATTCCCCAGAAGCATTCTGCACCACTCTCTACTTGCTATCACTGCTCCACTGATCTTCTTGACATTCTTTTAACGCATCCTGCTTCTTTCCACAATGTGACTCATTAGGCTATTCCCTCTGCCATCTTCATCTAGTCATTTCCACTTCACTCATCACATGTCACTAGGCCTCCCACTAGAGAATCTCTTAGCACACTGTATTTTCCTTTATACTTACCATAGTTTGAAAGTATACATTTGACTAGTTCTATATATCTATATCTATAACTATACACACATACATTCTATGTTTTATGAAATTGAAGGCAGTGATACTTGTATGCATTTTACTTAGATCTATCAATGCTTGGCATAGAATTGCTATATCATGTGATCTATAATTATTTGTTGAAGGGTAAAAACTAAATGAATACTCAAATATTTCTTGCATTAGTGCTGATGTTTTTGAAATATTTACAAAGTTCCCAGGTTAATATTGAAGCACATTCCAGATATATGGACAGGTTTCTTATAAGCAAAAAGGTGATCTAGAAATACTAATAATATAAATATGGCCAGTGCTAGACCCTCTTGAACTTGGTAAAGTACATTTAGAGTACATGATAATTGTAACCCAGATACTTCAAGGCTCAATAACACAAGGATTTAAAAAAAAATAAATAACTCTTGAAGGCATATATAGCCTATAAGCTGTATAGCATACAGATATAAGCACTGCAAGATGATTTTCTGTCTTCATTTATTCTTCTCTCCAACATATCTTTAATTCACTCAGATTAATTACAGTGGTTATATGACTAATAACAGTATCAGTGATGTTAGCAATGGTAAAACCGTATTAATGAACTGAAAAGTACTTTCTCATACCTAGTATTATTTTATCCTCATCAATATCACTGGTGGCAAGTAATATTATCTTGTTTATTATAGAGGTAAGAAAAATAACTCTCAATAAATTTAAGTAACAATGAAGATCACAAAACTAGTAAGTGAGATCTCTGGTTTTCAAATTCATATCTTTTATATTCAAATTATTTGAGATTTCCAATATGATAATGCACAGACTGAATACTCACTCATAAATGCATCTCCAGTCTCAATGCTGAATGAAATATGAGTAATCTTTCTTGATGCATTCAAGGACCACCCTACCTCACCCCACCACAATGTGCTCTACCACCACACATAATAGGCCTCGTTATTCTTTATCATAATTATTAGTGCTCATTTTAAAACTCTGTTATCTTCCCCTTTATTCAAAATAGATTCCACAATCCTAATTGTTTCATCTTCCGTACAATCTATTTTGCCAAGGGAGCATAATGTAATAGTTTAAGAGTTGTGGTCTCCATATCCCACCTCTCAACAATCTCCCTCTTTTTTTATTGTATATGTGTACACACATGCATTTGAAATTTCTTCTAAACAAAGAGAAATTTATAGATTCATTTGAGACTTCTCCTAGTGACTCTTCAGAATCCTAATTTTTTACATTGGCTTTTTATATATTCAAGATGTATAACAATATAAGATTCCAGGTCCTGCTATCAATAATATTAAAGTTTGTTGAAGAAGTCTTACATGTATGGATAACTAATTAATGCAAGGATGAGGTAAAGAGTTGTAGAAATAATAAGAGACACAAATAGAATTTAGGAGTAGTGATAATGATGATAATTATGATGATGACAATAGCTAAGATTCATTGAGTATTTAATACATGAAACACACACTCTTCTATGGGCTTTAAATGTAATCCTTATAAAAATCTTAGCAGAAAGATTCTGGCAGTATCTTAATTTTTCAGGTTAGGAAAATTGAGATGATAGATGTTGAGTTATTTGCTCAAGTCACATAGTTAGTGATAAATGAAGTCATGCTTTCAATCCACATCTGTCTGATTCATGAGCCAAGTTTTAAATTATACAACTCTTGCTGGAAGCTAGAATAACCTGGAGTAGCTTCCTAGGGGAGGTAGAATCCTAGATGATCTTGAAAGTAATTTAAAATTTAGATTGATGGAGGAAAACAGAAAAAAAAAGAAGGAATAACATTTCTATCCCAGTAATAGGGAAGTAAATGCATTACCTCCACATCTTAACACTGATTAGACTTCCCTTGGCCAATGTTTTCAGGGATTGCAGTGAAAGATGTGAGGTGAAGTTTTACTATAAATCTCTGCTTTAATATTCACTGTTGCTAATCGTGATTTGGAATGAGGACCAAAAAGATTTTAAAGATAACATTCTCTTCAGTTTGGTCCTGAATATACCACCTGGAAAAGTCTCAGGAGAACTGAAAGTATCATGGGGACATTCCTTTCTTTATCCCTCATTGAATAAAAGCAGGATGAAAACTAAATTTATCATTTCAGGGCCTGAAAGAGTCATTGTTCTTTAAGGCTAGCTGAATTTACACACCTTGTGTATAATCCCACCAGATGGAGATGGAAATGTTGGTGAAAAAACACTAGAAACAACTCAAATTAGTTAAAATGTAGTGACTTGTTCACAAAATACTATTGCAATAAGTGTCAAGACACGAGGAATGAACAGCTTGTGAAAGACTAGAAGTGATAAAGCTTTGTAATCCAAACACTGGCATCAATGCTTCAGTGATTTCTTTCCATTAGTAATAAAATGAATGAGGTTGCCCAGATGTACCTCTCAGGAGGAAACCCAGTAACTGCCAACGTCTGCCTCAGGCCTGTTCAGTAGCAGGGGATATATCACTTGCTTATACCTCAGAAAAGAAACTGATTTCAAAGTGGCTGCTTGGCATTATCAAAAATGAAGAGCCTATAAATGGAAAGGCAGGGAAGGGAAGAGAAAGGAAATGGAAATATAGATTAAAAAAATAAATAAATAATTTTGGCAAAACCAGATGCTTTTTTTATTTTTTGGGGTAAATAAATAGAAATGTTAAGTTGTTCTCTCAAAAGGGTAGGTAGCCCAAGTCACCATGTACATGGGGCAAACACACACAGTTTTACAAGTTGATTTCCTAGAAGGTAGAAATTTTCTTAGTAATCTTTGTAGTGTAACACAGTAGTGCTCCACATTGATCCATATATTTCAAGTGTTCACCAAATATGAAATGAATTAAATTATTTCTCAGTGAAAAATGAAAATCCAAACAGAGAAGGATTGCTAGGCCTACATGTATTAAATTCTCTTTACATTCCACTACAAAAGAGAATACATGGGAAAGAATCAGCATTCTCATCCAGCCCAGTTAATTAACTGATTTGAGATACTGCTTTTTAAGCTTTGAGATTACCTGTAACTAGTAATTTTTAAAGGTACCACTCTTTCCATATCTTTTATGTTCAGAATCCCATCTTGTCTGTGTACTTTTAACAAGTGTGCCCTCTGCTTTCAGTAAACAATAAGAAATTCTTTTGTTCAACCATAGTGTCATACAGTTTATTTGATTTTCCATTCCAAGTGGGGAGATGTAAGATTTCACTTGCTTTCATAGCAGTCCTGGGAGAATCTGACCTTATTTCAATTATCTTTTAAAAGATGGATATATGAAACTTTTTCTAAGATCCACAAATCAACGTGACACCCCCAGATTCAATTATCAAATTTCCAAATTCTAACATTCCACAAATCTAGCAAATAACTAAGATATTTTACTGAAATATTGTGTTCATCTAATGAATTCTAGATTAGAATGTACCTTGGTTGTTTGATCTACTTTAATCCTATATCACTTGGAAATCATTTGGTGTTATAGAAAGATGATGTAGAGGTTCAGGAAAGGGATATTGATGGAAGGGGATGTGATGGTATAATTGTAGTGAATAAATATTTTTATCAGTTAGTCCTGGAAGAAATAAAGTAAGCAGGGCAATGTATACACAGGCAGTGGATCTGTGCTGCTTCAGTTAATGCGAGAGGAATGAGATTGTGTAAGAGAGCCTGATCCCATTTGGTTCATTGATTCAATAAATTTTATTGTGTCCTTCTGTGTGTCAGGCACTTGTTCATATATGAAAAAAATATATGAAAAAATGCCATAATGATGTTTAGTCTGGTGGAAAAAGCCAAATGTTAAATAATTCCACAGATACTGGTGTAATGATGAATATTTCCAGCTAAGTGTTTGATGTACTCTGGCTTGAAGTCTTTAAGAATGAAATGGTGTATGTTGGGGAAAATGATTGGGATGGCTGCCCTGTATCCACACAGAGCCTCTTTCTGGTGCTATTTTGAATAAAGGAATAAAATTACAATGTGTTCTTACTCTGTAGATCCTCCCTATCTTGCATTACCTGAATTGCAGAACAGAGAATGTAAAGATTATAGCAAAAAGTCTGTAATATGTTAAAAAAAAATCAGGGACCATATTGGATACTTTTCTTATATTCTGCATTGTACCAAATATAGTAATTGGCCACTTTCTAGGCACCCTGGAAGCTTAACATTGAAGAATTCCTCCACAGTGTTATGTTGAATTGGAAAAATTCATGATATCAACTATTGACATAATGACTTGCTTGGTCAAGTTGAAAGACACCATGAAGATAAAGCTACTACTGGGATAACAGGTAATTATCAAACCTGATTTTTTGTACTGCCTGAAGTAATGTTGAAAAGAAATTGAGGCAGGCTTAGGCATAGACAGGAAAAAGTACTGGGATAGATTAGTGATCTCTTAGGAAAATTACAGGGTAGTTGTAGCTGGTGGTTCAATTATTTTATATCTAATGCTTTCAGTTTTATATTAAGGAAATAATTTTCTCCAGAAAACTTTATTTAAATGTATCTTGCATTCTCCATTAAATGTGACTTTTCTCTAATGTGCCTTTGGTATCCATGTTCTCCATTAAATGTGACTTTTCTCTAATGTGCCTTTGGTATCCATGTACAAGTCCTGATTATTTAGGGAAGAGGGATTCAATCTAATTGCCCCCCCCCAAAAAAAAATTCAGGTGAACACATGACATTCTTTTTGTTTATCACTTCTTTTAGTTAATCACCATTTTAGCTTTATTCTGCACGTGTAATATCTTCAGATAATGAAAATAAAATAGAAAAAAATAAATACTGAGTTTGTATCTCCCCAGTGTGGGACCGCTAACATAATAAATGAAATATTCATTTAAGGTAAAATGGGCAACATTGACATTTGGAATATCTTATCATCATTGATCTCATTAATATTAAATTATTTGACATTATGACTTTATTGTAAAAGCAAACATTTTATGATTACACAAACACAGGTTTGAATGCCAGGTCCAATGTTTCTTAATTACATGTTCTTTGGTATGTGATTTAACTTTCTAGGCCTCAGTTTCCTTAACCATAAAATGTAGATAATGATGGTCTATCAAACAGGAATGTAAGGAGGATTAAAGGTGTTACTACATGTCAAGTATTTAGTTCACATAGGAGGCGCTCAATAAATATTAGTTCTCTTCCTTTTTCACATACTATTTCTGTTCACAATTAATAAGAAGAAATGGAAAAGTTAATAACTAAACGCCATTACATAATTCAATGTGGTTGATGTAAAGGAACATCAGTTCTGCATTGACATGGCAAACCATCATTTTCTAAGCTCGTTATAAGATCACCCGTCTGTGAAAGTGCTCTCTCATCCTGACTTCAGAATAGTCAAAGAAATAATAGAAGATTGTAACTTAGGTAATTCTATTCTTTGAAATCAAGAGGTATAAAAGTAGTCTTGATTTCCTATTTAATCAGAAGATGTCATGTATAATGAAAAAATAAAATATTCATTTTACTGAATAGCCAAGAAAAAAAAGAGATTTTTCTATGAGTGAATTTATCAGTGAATATTATGATGAGGTAGTAGCTCTGATAAAGAATGACAAATGCAGCTCAATTCTATCATATACTTTGAATAGCTCGTTAAGAATGTAAGAGAAGACCAGACACTTTGGTACCTTAATACATGCAGTGAAGATAGAAATATCTATATTCCTGGTAGATTACAGAGTGAGAAGGAAGGCAGGGAATACCAAAATGGGTTGGCAAGGTTCTGCTTACAAGAACAAGTAGATTAATCACTCTCATCTTTGTCTAACATGGCAAGAGCAGAGAGACTCTGAAAGCAGCAGAAGAGGATTGTTACTGGTTTCTGAAATCAGAAACCCTCTTCTTACTATAGATTTGCCCCTTTGAAAAAGTTATTGTATAGTTCTTAGTCGTTACACTGTGGGTCATAACATCTACCTCATTGGATTCTTGTGAGTATTTTAAGATGATTATGGATTTAAAGTTGCACATCAACACATGCATAATAGGAATTTAATGAATTTAAATTTTGTCTAAGTCCAAAATTCGTGTTTTCCTCATATGTATACTTGCCTCCTTAACTATACACTAGTTAACTATATACTGATTAGCTCCATGTTAACATTTCATTTTTAACTCATCACAAATTGAAGAAAGTTTAATTTAGTTTCCTGTAAAACTCTTCTTAATTAATGATGTTTATATGGATATTCTACATGTGATTGGTTACGATAGTTACCTAAGTTAAGGTTGTAATAATTCTCGTAAGTCAATAATTAAATGTCTTAGTTCTGATTCCTTAGTAATCCATGTGCCATAACATTGCTTGAGAACAACATAAATTAACCATTCAATATTAGATTAAAACACTGATTCCTAAGAAATTCCATGAATGTAAACTTGATAAAATGTCATAGTAAAGAATTAAAAGTGACGGAAGGGAATAGGTAGGACTTTCTTTCATGACAACTTTCACTTCCATTTTTAATATGCCATTTGTATCCTTATAAAGCACAAACACTGGACTTGAACATTATTTGGTACTTATATTGAAAACAATCCTGGTACCTGTTAAAAATAAGTGTTGACTCGGTAACATCCCTGGAATGACACGTGCTATGATTTTATCAAGGTTCAAGTGGCTAGAAGTAGAGATGGAGGAAGTTGAGAAATATAAAATAAGACTTTTAATATTCCTTTATTTTCACATGCATCACCACAGATATCCAGGGCATGTACTAATTTCTCCATTTTATAGATAAAGAAATCAGTTCAGAGAAAAATTAATGTCTTGGGCCAAGTCACAGAGAGGTAAGGAAAGTCTAATGAAACTTTAGAGATAGTAAAGTATTGATAATAATAACATTTTGTGCCTATGATGTGCAGACACCATCCTAGTGGCTCCAGATATAACATTTAGAAAGGCAAACAAAGTTCCTAACTTCACAGAGTTTAAATTTTGTGGGAAAGATAGGCAATGAAGAAGTCAACAAAAAAATAACTCAAATAGCTTTCATAGTGATAAGCCCCATGGCATACAGAAAGCAGAAAAAGAGAATAAATGATGTGAAGCATTCCTGTATTTGCTGTGGAACACCTTTCTTAGATGCATAATTTAAGCATTATCAAAGAGGTGTGAAGTAAAAAGTCATAAGAAGCCCTATGGGTACATATTCTAGGATGAGGTCCTTGCAGAAATGAACTTGAAATTTTCCAAGAATTGTAAGACCAGTGTAGTCAGATGATAATAAACAAGGTTAGGGGTGTCAGGTACTAAATTCAGAGAAAGAGGCTGCATATGAATTGAACCTGACCCTGCAGGGATTTGGGAGTGAAATAATTTAATTTTTTGTTTAAATGCTGAAGGAGGCATCAGATATGACAATCTTCTGAGGTTACTTAGATATGTATAATTCTTAGATTGGTCATTATATCATTCTTAGTCCTTAGAAGTAAAAGAAAGGACACACAAAAGCAGTGACTGAAAAGGCCTTAATGAACAGAATGTTTACCGAAGAGTGAATGATGCTAAGGGAAAAACCAAGTGGTATTAAAACTTCCCTTATTGAGAAAGTGAGTCCTTGGAGTCTGCTGGTTTGGATGTATTCTGTTCCCCCAAACACCATTATCTTTGATGCAGTCTTGTGTGGGCAGGAACTGTATTGGCATTGATTGGGTTGGAGACTTTTGTTTGGATGTTTCTGTGGAGATGTGATCCCTCAACTGTAGGTGAGATATTTCATTGGTTAATTTCTGTGGAGATGTGGTCCCACCCATTCAGCATGGGCCTTGATTAGTTTACTGGAGCACTATATAAGCTCAGACAGAAGGAGCAAACTTGCTACTGCCAAGAGGGACACTTTGAAGAATGCACAGAGGCTGAGAGAGGAACTGCAGTTTACAGAGACATTTTGAAGATGGCCATCGAAAGCAGACTCCTGCTCTGGAGAAGCTAACAGAGGACAAAGGCCCCAAGAGCAACTGAGAGTGACATTTTGGAGAGAAGCTGAAGCCTTAAGAGAAACATCCTGAGAGAAAGCAATTTGAAACCAGAACTCCAGAGCAGACACCAGCTACATGCCTTCCCAGCTAACAGAGGTTTTCCATACACCATTGGCCATCCTCCAGTGAAGTTACTCGATTGTTGATGTGTTACCTTGGACGCTTTATGGCCTTAAGACTGTAACTGTGTAACTAAATAAACCTCCTTTTATAAAAGCCAATCCATTTCTGATATTTTGCATTCCAGCAGCATTAGCAAACTAGAACAGTCTCTGTCTTTATTTGGTTACCATGGATTTCCTTTGACTAGTACTACTGACCAGAAATTATAAAGAAACATTGCAGAGCATCCAAATGGGTTCCACATCTAGTCTTCCTTGTTCCCACTGTCTAGCAGGAAACCATGAAGCCAGTCACTATACTATGCATTGTGAAAACACAGGCTCAGGCACAACAGACTTTTAGAAAATGACCACTTTATTACTTATACAGGTCAAATGGTTCAAAAGAGCAGAAGAAAATATCCCACCATGGCCAGTGCTCTGGGGAATCCAGCTGCTCAGTTCAGGGTCAATAGATGGCAGCTCTGCACATTCTGCTTCATGTTGGAGAGGAGAGACTAATTGTGGCTTGTCCCCTGGGAGGCCAACTGCTTAGTGGCTCTGCACCCCTCTCTTTGTGTTGGCAATGAAGGATATCTGCACTGTACGGTACCAAGCATTAATAATGAGGGTGAGGGTAGGAGGCTCTGTCAATGAAGAATCTTCATGACCTGGTAAGGAGTTAGGGTCCATTAAGATTTAATACCTCCCCTGGCTGCCTGTGGTCTCTTGCAAAATAGAAACAACTATTTGCAAACAACTATATGCAAACAACTGCTTGCAAATAAGCTAAATGGAAACATACCAAACACCTATACACATCAAACAAGAGTGGAAACATTACATAACCTTCACACAAATGAGCAAGAAGGGAAAGGAGGGCATTAGACCACGGTTGTGAGATGGCCACTAAGTGTCTGTGACTTACCCAGAAGAAACCAATTTTTTGTGTGTGTGATTAATATCAAGCACTTGGGTCAAATGGCCACTAAGTGTCTGTGACTTACCCAGAAGAAACCAATTTTTTGTGTGTGTGATTAATATCAAGCACTTGGGTCAATACAGTGACATTTTTCTGCTTCTGGGTTTTGTAGCATGTGGAAACACTCATGAACATGAGAAAGTTTCATGGCTATTTTCCCTGGTGGAAACATTCCTCCTTTTGAGGCTAGGGCTTCTAAACTTACTGAACCAAAACTTGCAGAACAGGTAACAAAATTTTATCAACTAAGTTATTAGGTGGCATGTGCATTCTAGACACAGGAAGAGTTACTTTGTTATCACCTACTTGTCTAAGGAATATACTACTTCCTATAAATCAGCACCACACTTTTGCTGGGTGTTGTCTCCCAGCTGTTACCCTAAGCTTTCAACTGGCCATTACACAGTTCTATAAAATCAGCCCCTTCTAGGTGATAGGACATGTGATGGGAATGTTAATGCCACTTCTAATGTTTAAGCCAACCCAATAAATCCTTGTTAAGTGAATCAATATTGAAAATTAAAAACAAAACAAAACAAACAAAAAAACACACATGAGCCCACGATTCTTGTGATACAAATTGGCAAGATCTTGCAATGCTTCTCTTGTATCAGCAAACTCTTCTTGGATGGTGCTTTTATCTGTGTTAGCTCTGCTGGCATCTAGCACTCATTATGGGCCTGGAGATCATAAGGACTGGTAGGGATATGTTCTCTTTCACAAGGAAGTTCCATGGGATTTAGATGATCAATGTTCTTAGTCTTATCGGTGACTGCTCAAATGTCCCCATGTGATACTCAATGACCCCATCCTTCCCCCACACTATAAGAAATTTGGAGCAGTTGAGCACTGTAATAGTTAGGTCCATGTGTCAACTTGGCCAGATGATAGTACCCAGCTGTTTGGTCAAGCAAACACTGGCCTAACAATTGCTGTGAGGACGTTTGAGTCTAGTTAATAAACCAACAGGCTGGTTTATTAAATCATCAGTCAATTGACTGCAGCTGTGACTGATGACTCACCAAAGGGCGTGCCTTCCACAATGAGAGAATGCAATTGGCTGGATTTAATCCAATTAATCAGTTTAAGACTTATAAGCAAGACAGATAGAGGACCATCACTTCTTCAGCTGTCCAGTGAAGCATTTCCTGAGGAGTTCGTCGAAGTTGCCGGTTCGTTTCCTGAGGAGTTCATCGGACATATTCCTTGGAGTTGACAGTTTGCTGACTGCTCTGCAGAATTTGTACTCGTGCATACCCACAGTTGCATGAGTCACTTTTACAATTTGGTAGTCAGAGACACCTCTCATTGATTCTATTTCCCTAGAGAACCCTAAACCCTAACTAATAAAAGCACTAAATTAGTTCTGCAATTCTATGACCCTTACATTCTTGACTCTTGCACTGATACTGAACCATTACAATTGGTGAAGGGTCTTTAGGAGTTTTCTCTCCTGTCCTAATTTGGGCCTTTTTCCATTTCTCTTTGTACACTCTAATTTTGTTAGGAACTGAATCCCAAGGCCAAGTTTATCTTTAATCTCTTTTATCACCATAGTGCCTTAGTTGTCACAGGTACTCCAACTCCCATACCTCACCTTCCAATTACACTATTTTTTATTCCATTACCACTATAAATTTGATAATAATGATGCCACTGCAAGTCATAGATTATCAGGTTCTTATTTTCCCTGACGAGAAGTATATTCAATAATTTGTCAAACATATAAATTGGCCAATCTTATATTCCCATTTTAAGGGTCTGTTTCATGGGTCTACTCCTTCTATCAATGTATTGGTTCAGGTTCCAGCAGGACAGAACATGCAGGCTTAAAAGGAAATAGTATTCATAAAAATACTGTTAGGAAAATGTGGACAGAATTAAGGAAAACTAACAAAGTTTGGTGAAATACCCCGGGGATTGCAGCAACCTTAAGAAACCTTTAGTTTTAGTGGGACATGAGGTGAGAGCTTTTACCAGAACCTGAGAGAAAGCTCTAGCTGTAGGTAAGTGCCACCATTCAGGAGATGTGGCCTTCAGTATAGGATCTCATTCACTCCCAATCTTCAGCAAAAATCTAGGGGACTTTTTTTTTTCCACTCTCCAGTCTCCTGCTAGTATTTACCATTAGTCAAAGACAAGTAGAAGTCAGAGAGCAAGGGAAGCATAGAAGTAATACTTCTGGGACATTCTTAGGATGTGGAAGAAGGTGGAGAGGGATGTAGGATTAATCTAGAAAAACATACAAAACACACATTTCACAGATAACCACAAATATAATTTTTTGCCCACAAATATAATTTTTTGCCCTTGTAAGCTGAAGCTTCAGCTATAGAGAGACAGAGTAAAGGTTTCTCATTTACCTACAAACTCTGAAAATTAAAGATTTAGAGTCTCAGTCTTGGAATTGCATAGCTGAGTCACAGTTTCACATGCATCCTGTGTGAGCTGTTCCACCATATGATAAGCAGACTTTTGAGTCATTTATCAGGGACAGTGATTTTTTATTGCTTTCCTAAAAAACAATCAGGGAAGATGTGCTTTAAAATTGCATCAGTTCACTGAAATTGCAATGGCATTGGTAACTTCTATATAGGCTGCAATTTGAAATGGACTGTCAGAGACAGTGTTCCCTAGTTTGTTATTATACCATTCTCATTTCTTTGCTACCTGGAATACAATAGAATGTATATAAAAAGAACAGGTTTGGTGACAATTCCAATTAGCAAACACATTTTTATCTATTAGAGATAATTATTACCTGGTTGGAAAATTAAACATGATTCTCTAAAGACATTCTTATGAAATTTTATTTAATTTATTAAAGTGATTATAATCAATTTAAATACATTTATTCATTATATATTGTATGCCTAGCACTGTTGTAGTCTGTGTTAAGGAACTAGGAAAATATTGCATACTTCTTTATAAAAATTGACTGGAGGCAGGGCAAGATGGCAGCATAGGGAGGGGTAGAATTTAGTTAGTCCTCTGGAACAACTAGCTTATAGCCAGGAGCAACTGGTAAATAGTCTGAAATAACTGTTAGGAGACATCTGTGACCAGACAAACATCACACACCAGTCTGGAATGGGTGGGAACAGCTGAGATCATAGCACAAGAACTGTAAGTAAAGCTCCCCAAACTATGGAGATGGCACCTCTCCCCTACTGGCATGGTTGGTGGAGTTGGAAGACTTCTTTGTGGGAAAAAAAGAAGCAGTCTACTAGGAGGAAGAAAAGGTTGTTCAACCAAGCTCCAATTGCAGTCTTAATTAATGAATTTGCACTACTGAATACAAGCTATGAGCACAGATAAACCAGGATCAAGCAAGAAAGGAACCTGGAGATTTCCTCAAGCAGAGAGGAGGCAGGGCTGATGGAAAACGCATAAATAATTGAATCAGAGGCTTTTGGAATCAGCTGAGCTCAGAATACTGGGAAAGGCCGTGTCCCAAGGAAAGAGGCACATAGAACTGGGCACCAATGCCAGTTCTTGATTGGTAATGGGGGGGGGGGGCTGGGAACTGTCTCTGAAAAGGGGATTTCTTTCTTTTTTCCTTCTCATTCTAAGTAGCTCATTAGAGAAAACCTCAGGCATTTTCAAGTGTCAGCCCTGACCCAGGCAAGGATGGAGTTAAGATAGAGAGTCAAAGGAAAAGTCAAGTGCAGGAGATAAACCCCTAAAGGGCTTATATTCCCTAAGAAAAGGGGGATACAGGGCCCAGCTCAAGTGTCTGCCTTCCCTCAGAGAACTAAGACCTTAGGGCCTGGGGTGGGGGGGGCAGAAACAGCTTAAAATTGACTTCTGACACCCTCAGCCCCTGGCAGGGATAGGATATACTGAGAATTAAAGGCAGTGCACCTTTTTACACCACTGGAGAGCTGAAGGCTGAAAAGTGCCATCTGCTGGGCAGGATAGGAAGAGCACAGCATCTAGAGGCTTCACAGGAAAGTCTAACAACCTGTTCAGTCTCATCCTTAGGGAAACCTGATAATGATTATACCCTTCACCTGAGACCTGGGCCTGTCAGGTCTGGGAAAATCTGATTGGGGTAATCAAGGAGACCAGATGCCTAGATGTGCTGGTTTGAATGTATTATGTCCCCCAGAAAAAGCCATATTCTTTGATGCAATCTTGTGGGGCAGACATATTAGTGGGGATTAAGTTGGAATGTTTGGATTAGGTTGTTTGCATGGAAATGTGCCCCACCCAACTGTAGGTGACAACTCTGATGAGATATTTCCATGGAGGCATGACCCCACCCATTCAGAGTTGGCCTTGATCAGTGGAGCCATATAAATGAGCTGACAAACAGAAAGAACTCAGTGCAGCTGTGAGTGATGTTTTAAAGAGGAGCTACAGCCAAGAGGGACACTTTGAAGAAAGCACAGGAGCTGCAGATGAGAGGCAGTTTGAAGATGGCTGTTGAAAGCAGACTCTTGCTCTGGAGAAGCTGAGAGAGAACAAATATCCCAAGTGCAACTAAGAGTGACATTTTTGAGGAACTGAAGCCTAGAGAGGAACATCCTGGGAGAAAGACATTTTGAAACCAGAACTTTGGAGCAGATGCCAGCCACGTGCCTTCCCAGCTAACAGAGGTTTTCCAGACACCATTGGCCATCCTCCAGTGAAGGTACCCAATTGCTGATGTGTTATCTTGGACACTTTATGGCCTTAAGACTGTAACTGTGCAACCAAATAACCCCCCCCTTTTAAAAGCCAATCCATCTCTGGTGTTTTGCTTTCTGGCAGCATTCACAAACTAGAACACTAGACAGCAAAAAATTATGATTCACACTTGAGAAAAATGAAAGTATGGCCCAAAGGAACAAGCTTACACTTCAAGTGAGATACAGGAATTGAAACAACTAATTAAAGATCTTCAAACAAACATGCAAATCAATTCAAAAATCAAATCACCAAGTTGAGGGAAGATATAGCAAAAGAGATGAAGGATATAAAGAAGACACTGGGCAACCATAAGGAAGAACTTGAACGTTTGGAAAAACAATTTACAGAACTTATGGGAATGAAAGACACAATATAAGAGATAAAAAAAAAACACAATAGAGACATACAACAGCAGATTTGTAGAGGCAAAAGAAAGGAGTCAGGAACTAGAGGACAGGATATCTGAAATCCTACACAAAAAAAGAATGGATAGGGAAAAGATTGGAAAAACATCAGCAGGGACTCAGGGAATTGAATGACAACATGAAGCACATGAATATATGTGTCATGGGTTTCCCAGAAGAAGAGAAGTGTAAGGGAGCAGAAAGAATAATGGAGGTAATAATCACTGAAAATTTTCCATCTGTTATAAAAGACATTAAATTGCAGATCCAAGAAGCGCTGTGTACCCCAAAGAGAATAGATCTGAATAGACCTACTCCAAAAAGACAAAGTAACCAGATTATCAAATGTCAGAGACAAAGAGAGAATTCTGAAAGCAGCCAGAGAAAAGTGATCCATCACATACAAAGGAATGCAGAAAGGAACAAGCTTACACTTCAAGTGAGATACAGGAATTGAAACAACTAATTAAAGTGTACTTCTCAGTGGAAACCATAGAGGCTATAAGGCAGGGGCATGATATATTTAAGATACTGAAAGAAAAAAACTGCCAACCAAGAATTCTATATCTGGCAAAACTGTCCTTCAAAATTAAGGAAGAGTTTAAAATATTTTCAGACAAACAGACACTGAGAGAGTCTGTGAACAAGATACCTGCTCTATAAGAAATATTAAAGGAAGCACTATAGACAGATAGGAAATGACAGGAGAGAGAGGTTTGGAGAAGGTAGTAGAAATGAAGATTATCAGTAAGAGTAAAAGGAGAGAGAGAGAGAAAAAATAAAAATAAGATATGACATATAAATTCCAAAAGACAAAATGGTAGACAGTAGACATTACATTGAGGGAACTTAGCCAGAAGCAAAAGGAAGGATACTCACTGATGAGCAAAATTTGAGAGTTAAAGTTGAGAATACAGGTTTCAAGAGATAGAAGTTAGAAATGGGTATTTGATGCTGAAAGAGTATATAAGATACAACAGGAATGATTGTATAGATCCAGAAATAGCATATTACTGTGATAGTGGCACAATATTGTAAGTGCTCTGAAAAAAGATGATTGTGAGTATGGTTGAAAGTGGAAGGCTAAGGGCATGCATGACACCAGAAGGAAAGATAAAAGATAAAAACTGGGATTGTACAATTTAGCAAAATCTAGAGTGGTCAATGATGGTGATTAAATGTACAAATATAAGAATGTTTTTAAAAGAGGGAGAACAAATGAATGTCAACATTGCAAGGTATTGAAAATTGAATGGTATAGGGGAAAATACAATCAATGACAACTAGAATCTATAGTTAATGATAACATTGTAAGATGCTTCAATTAATTGTAACAAAGGCAATATGCCAAAGCTAAATGTCTATAAGAGGGGAATATAAGGGAGTGATATGGGATTCTTGGTGGTGGTGTTATCTGATTTTTTCATTTGTATTTTATTTTATTTTTATTTTTCTTCTACTTTTATATTTTTAGTCTTATTTTTTTTCTCCTTTTCCTCTTTCTTTGCAAAAGAAATGGAAATGTCTTCATAGAGATTGTGGTGGAGAATGCATAATTATGTGTTTATACTGGCAATCATTGATTGCTTACTTAAAATGGATTGTATGGTGCATGAATAAAACTGTTTAAAAATTAAACTGTTTTAAAAATAAATATGGGATTGCCATATGGTCTTGCAACCCTATCATTGGTATATACTTGGAAGAACTGAGAGCAGGGACATGAGTGGACATTGCATAACTGGTGTCTGTTTTGGCAGTATTCACGATTCACAGTGGATGGAGGTGACCTAAGGGTATATCAACTGATAAATGGAATGTGGCGTATACATACAATGGAATATTGAGTGGCAGCAGAAGAAATGTAGTTGTGAGGTATGTAACTAGGTGAATGGAC
The DNA here is from genome assembly GCF_015220235.1 of Choloepus didactylus. Classification (NCBI taxonomy): domain Eukaryota; kingdom Metazoa; phylum Chordata; class Mammalia; order Pilosa; family Megalonychidae; genus Choloepus; species Choloepus didactylus. The sequence goes on from NC_051312.1 coordinate 54,627,337, forward strand.
CTTGAGGACAGTACCTTTGAGTGCAAGAAGCCAGAATTGAAAAGATAATCATTATAATGCCTCACTAATATGGGTTAACTATAATGTGCAAATTCTGAGAATTGAAACTGAGAGCACAGGTTATCAGGGGAAGGCTTATTAAAGGATCCTCGATTGTAAGCTCATACAGCAGTTACATCTATTCATGAGTTGTAATGGTTATTTCTAAATTCTGAGAGCTGAGCTGTTTGTCTATAACCTGGTCAGTCCCTAGAACTTCATGTATCTATGCAACACCTGAGGCTCAGAGCCAGAGTTTGGCAGCTATGAATGTCAGCATTACCCCATACAGCAAATGTTAAAGAAGCTGAAAAGAGATCAGACTTCAATTAGAGATATTAACAAAATGGACTTTGTTAGGACTAAGGTAAACCAGACCAAATGGAAAAAAATGATATTGACTGTGTTTTAAAACTTTGAAATTGCATGAGACCAAAGAAAGAGATGTTTATTTGGTGGAAAATCTATATTTTCTGCAGTATGCTATATAATGTAACTTGTATGGTCAGTTTGCTCAAACACTAGAATTACATGGAAACTTGAATAGGGGTTGAGATCTGGTTGGTTTGTATAGGTTAGCATGAAACTCCAATACATCCCAGAGTAATTTGGGCAGAGAATAAAAAGTATTTGCAAAGCCCCCTTGAGGGACTGGGGGGAAATTGGAGATATTAAACTTCCCCACCTATGGAATTCCTGATATTCTTGCAAGCATTGGGGACTACCATTGTAGTAGGTCAATCCCTTGATCTTGCAGCTTGCCCTTATGAAGCTTGTTACTGCAAAGGAGAGGCTAAGCCTACTTATAATTGTGCCTAAGAGTCACCCCCAGAGAACCTCTGTTGTTGCTCATATGTGGCCTCTCTCTCTAAGCCAGCAATGCAGGTGAACTCATTGCCCTCCCTGCTATGTGGGACATGACTCCCAGGGGTATAAATCTCCCTGGCAACATGGGACATGACTCCCGGGGCTGAGCCAGCATCAAGAAGGTTTGAGAAAGCCTTCGTTACAAAAAGGGGGACGAGAACTGTAACAAAACAAAGTTTCAGTGGCTGAAAGACTTCAAATGGAGTCAAGAGGTCATTCTGGAAGTTATTCTCATGCATTATATAGCTACCCATTTTTAGTTTTTAGTGTGTTAGAATAGTTTGAAGGAAATACCTGGAACTGTTAAACTGCAATCCAGTATCCTTGATTTTTGAAGATGATTGTATAACTATGTATCTTATATGGGATGACTGTGTGATTGTGAAAACCTTGTGGCCCACACTCCCTTTATCTGGTATATGGACAGATGAATAGAAAAAGGGTGCCAAAAACTAAATGAATAAGAGGGGAAGGGCAGAAAGGAGTATGAGATGTTTTGGGTGTTCTTTTTTATTTTTATTTTTATTTCTTGAAGTAATGAAAATGTTCAAAAAATTGATTGTGATGATAAATGCTCAACTATATGATGATACTGTAAACAACTGTTGTACATTGTGGATGATTTTATGGTACGTGAATATATCTCAATAAAACTGTGTAAAAAAATTAGCTGACCCCCCCCACACACAATCAGGGCACAGATAGAGTAGCTCACATTACTGACATGGAAGACTGGACTTCTAAACTACTCCTTAATCTATGTCAACAAACCTACTAGAGAAGTGGATTCCTTGAAAGATCCTCCTAACATTTTTTATTCTGAAATGAATTCTCACGCTCGTACTTTGATGGGCCTTTGTCAAATGTGTGTACTCTTTAGACTGAGAAAATTAACTTCTGTCTTCAATCATACCCATTTCAAATGTTTTCAAACTATTGAAAGAATAACCTGACAAGGTTAGAGATATTAAGAAAGAGTTGGGTATTGAACCTATATCTTTTTGAATAAAAACTCTATGCTCTTCCAGTTTGATATTGTTTCAGAGATGTGGTATTTGTACCTCCAGGTAATACATATTGGCTTTAATCAATATACAGTGTAACTTTAAAGTTTTTTTTAGTTGCATATACATTTTAAATATGTATCAGAGGAAAAATAATGAATGCTTTAGTTTCCTTGCTGCAAAGCAAATACCGTGCAATGAACCGGCTTAAACAAAGACAATTTATTGTTTCACGGTTGTCGGGCTAGGAGAAATCCAAAATCAAGGCATGGTCTAGGCAATGCTTTCTCCTAGAAGACTGTGGAGTTCTGAGGCTGGCTGCTGGCAATTCTTAATGCTTGGATTTTCTGTCACATGGCAATGTACAGGGCAGTCTCTACTGGCTTCTACTTTCTCTTCTGGGTTCCATTGACTTTCAGCTTCTGGATGTTTCTTTCTCTCTCTCTCTCTCTCTCTCTCTCTCTCTCTCTCTCTCTCTCTCTCTCTCTCTCTCTCTCTTTCCCTTTAAGGCCTTCAGTAATAATATTAAGACCTGTCCCCATTTTAGTAACTTAGGATGTGTTCATACCCACAGGAATGGTTTGTTTAAGAACATGATTTTCTGGGATACGTAGCTCCAAGCCACCACAATAATCTTTATTAGTCAAGGTTATCCAGGGAAACAGAACCAACATCATGTAAATATTATGAGATGCATTATAGGAATTGGCCCATGCTTGTTGAAGCAATCTCCTTAGTTGAATGTAGATGTACTCAGCCATAGATGCAACCAACTTACTGAGGATTTAAATCCCCAAAATCTCCTCACAGTAACATTCAGGTCACTGCTTGCTTGACCAAATAACTGGAAACCATAACCTAGCCAAGTTGACACAAAGAGATAAGTTAAAAGTGTGAACTAATTTAGAGAAAACATTAAACAAATAATAATGCAGATCATATGTGAATGACAAAAATTTGGAAAATATCACCTTATTAAAAAAATATTTTACCTCACCTCCACATTACTAGGGATGATGTGGATTTTAACTGCATACAAATAGTGAAACCAATTAGGTAAACTTGTTTTCTCTTTGGAGCATAGCATCTGCAGGACTCAGAATGCTATGAATGATCAAGAATTATCAGATGTTTAGTCTACTTTCAGTAGATTGGAAAAAAATTCACAACCACACAAAAATAAATGCAATATATCATTTTTATTTTAAGATAGTGGAGAATATTATTCTTGGAAATATCACAAAGATTTTCTCCATTATGTTAAAATAAATACTGGAGTTTGGGCATGGGAAGCACAGTAAAGATAGGAAAGAATGTGAACTAAAAAGGAAAAAGAGCAACTTACATAAAATGGGAAATGGAATGATTAACGAGAGTATTGGTTAGAGATCATTTATTTGCTTGTGGTGGAACTAAAATCCGGCTAAGAGTGCATTTTATGAGAAAAGGAAATACTGTGAAATATATTTGAAAATTACAGGAGTGTCTGAATCAAGGAGCCTGAACAATGGATGGCATTTCCACAGCTTGGCCCTAAGTTATCTTTATTTTCAGTCCCCATAGAAGTGATCTCTATGAAGTATGTCATACTTCCTGTCAGTAGTCTTAGAGAAATAAATAAATAAATAAATAAATAAATACACCTTTGTTCATGATAACTTCTGCACATATTCAGGGTTCACTTTGATTGAACTTACTGAAGTCACAAAGCCATGTCTAAAACAATTTCCATGGCTGGGGATCTGGAATTATGCTGACTATTCAGGCCTGGTTCACACTGTTTCCCCTTCCAGGCCCATCCTGATATGTGGATGGCGTCCCACACAAACCAAGGGAAAGTTGAAATACTATTGCTTTATAAAAAAGAATGGATTCTGGGCGGCTTAAAAAAAAGTCCTCCATAGCAATGGGCATAACCAGCAACCAGTACCATACCCCTGAGATACATCTGAGTGAATGTTTCTGGAAGATGAGCTTTTCAGATGTTTTAAAGACTTGCCATGCAGCACATTTTTTTTTTTCCTGTGCAATGGAGTTCATTTTTCATAGCACTTTCAATAGATATAGAGTCTTTCCACAAAAACTTTTACAACTCATGTTCCCATCAGTTTTGCAGGCAGAGAACTAACATTATAGATAACAGCTAGAAATGAGAAGATAAAAACAGACCCAGAGCAAAGATTCTGCACAGTATGTCAAAGAGAATAGGCTTTCATAACAATCAAAGAATAATGACTCAGGACTTGAATAGTTTACTTGGAACAAGGGCAGAAAGAGGACTGTATAATAGTTATAAGAGCTTTAAAACAACACCTATATCCTCAATGTAAATAGCAGAGAACAAAACGACATGGGAGATAGACAAGAAGACTCAATCTAGACCACAATAATCTCTGAAGAACCCAGGTTCAAGGTAATTGCCTCTTCTAAAGGGAGGAGAAATTTAAGACTGATATCAAAAGTCACTGCACTTTCTCTGTATCATTGTACATAATGACATAGAGTGATTGTAAATAGTTTGTGTTAAACATTATCAGCTCAGCAGATGCAGCACAAAATGAAAATGTGGGGACCACTTTTGGTTTGCTAAAGCTGCCAGAATGTAAAATACCAGAAATGGATTGGCTTTTACAATGGGGTTATATTAGTTCAGAGAGTTATAGTTCTAAGGCCATTAAAATGTCCCAATTAAGGCATAAATAGGATGATACCTTCTCTGAAGAAAGGCCGATGACATCTGGGATTCCCCTGTCACATGTGAAGGCACACAGTTGGAGTCCTCTTTGCCTCTCCTGATATTAGCTGTGGTTTCCTTTGCTTTCTCCAAAATGTCTCTGGGCTTCTGTCTTAGCTGCTCTCTCTCAGCTCCTGTGCATCCTTGCTTGCTCCTCTCAGGGCATTTCTCTCTAAGCATCTGGGGGTCCTTTCTTAGCTTAACCAGGGCAAACTCTGGATTTCATCTCTTAGTCTCTTTCCTGGTTCTGGTTTCAACAGCTGTATCCAAAATGTCTCTGGATTTTTTCTCTCTAAGTGTCTCTGAGCTCTTTTCAAAATGTCTCTGCCTTTTATCCTCTCAGAGGATGCCAGTAAACTAATTAAGATCCACCTTGAATGGGCATATCTCCACGGAAATTATCTAATTAATAGGTGCCACCCACAATTGGGTGGGTCACATCTCCATGGAAACAATCTAATCAAAAGATCCCACCCACAATAGGCCTGCCCCTACAAGAGTGGATTAAAAGAACATAGTCTTTCATGGGGCACATAAAAGATTCAAACCAGCACAGGACCCTTTTGCGAAAATGATTAAGAATTTCAAGTGAAAATGTTAGAGCATTAAACCAAGTTTGCAGCCCTGTGTGACCACACAGATTGCATGCCCATGAAGCTGGCCTTGGGGCTCAATCATTCTTAAAATTCATTTGACATCCTCAAGGATTCCAGAGTTAAAGAACCTACATAGACGCTTGCATTTGATGCCCACAACCCAATCTAAAATCAAGTTTCAGGAGTCTGGAATAGCTTAATTGAGAGAATATGTTGCATTTTTTATCTTCCAACTCTCAGCAAAATGATGACATAGTCAATAGCACAATTATAATAATATTTTTTCATTAATTGTAAAAAATGGACCACACTAATGCAAAGTGTTAATAATGGAGGAGGAGGTATAGGAACTCTGCATTTTCTGCATGATTTTTCCATAAAACTACAACTTTTCTAATTAAAAAAGAGAGAGAATATGGTTTTAACAAATGAAGGCTAAGTTGTAAGTTACAGCATCCCCTGCCCTCTACACGCTAACAAAACAATGTGGTTATTTATTTGGCATCAAGAAAATATGAAACTCTTAGGACTTTCTGGAACAAAGACATTGATATAGAAGATATATCCAATTCTCTTGGGTTAAAATATCTGAATACATATCATTTTGGATTCAGAGAGTATGACATCCAATATATATCACAGCACAAAATTGTTATGATTATAATATAAACTCCCTTCTCATAAAAAAAAATTACTTGCTGCAAAACTTCTTTGTAGAACTGGGACTTTGCCTCATAGAAACAGGCAATAAGATTGAGACACTCAAACAGTCTATGTTACAAGTAGATAAGAATCAATTATTGGACTTAGTGCCACAGCCCACATTTAGTCACACTGCTTCTTATCTCTTGCCTCAAACCAATCTCCCTGACCACAGTGCTTTTGGTCTACTTTCTTAATTGATGATTTAAGCTGTAGTTCATCATTTAGGAAGCCTGCTTAGTTACTCAGCAACTAAATGCAGCCCTTATGCTATCTGGCCCCAGCTTGCCCTTCTAACTTTAACTTTTTCCTTTCAGTCCCACATACTCTGTTTTCCATTCACACCTAACTATTAGTTAATGATTTTCATTAATTTCCTGCCTCAAGCTTTAATTCATTTTTTCTCTCATCCTGGGGTGTCCAAAACAGAGTGAATTAAATTTTTCAAAGACATCCACTTGCAGAGTAAGCCAGTTACAAAGTTCTTTACTCAAGAAATGCTTCTTTTCAATCACCAATTTCAATTTTCCAGGAAATATTACTGCGATATCTTGATTGCCCAAGGCATATTCTTCACAAGATTTGGGTTATACAATCTACATTTCTTTTAGCATCTGTGGATCAACACCTATGAACCTAAATTGTAGTCCCTTCTGCATTATATTTCCCTTTTATTTATTTTATTTTTTTTTGAAATGCCTTATGTATGCTATATAACCAACTGCTTCATAAGCAGTTTTGTGGTATGTTTTCTCCTTTCTTCTCTTGAGAAGGAGAAACAGAAAACAGTCTTCTGTTATCACTGATAATAATAATGATAATGATAGCTAACATTTACTGTGCATTTGCAAAGTGCCAGAAACTGTTCCAAGCACTTTTCCTGAATAAACTAATTTAAAACAATAACACTGTGAGATGCATTCTATTATTTCCTCCTATTTTATTTTATAAATGAGAAGAGCAAGCATAAAGAGTCCGAGTCTTGCCCAGTAGGACTGGTAAGTGGTGAAGCAACTGTTTGAACTCATGCTACGTGGCACTATTATGATGAGCTAGCATGTGCACATTTTCCAAATCAGGAGGGAGGGCAATGAGGGTTAAGTTTTTTCTTTATCATGTATAAAATAAATCTGTGATACATAAAATCTTGTGAATGTTAAAAGTGTGCTATACAAAAATAAAAATTTGCTATAAGTTGGTATAACTGTCACTGATTAGGAATCACTCTAGTTCATTTTGTAATTAATTGCCTTTCCTCACTTAGATGTAAGAAGGGACAATACCTGTCAAATATTCAATGTGTTTACATATCTAAGGGTCTTGTACCTAATAGGGCTTTGATAAATATTAACTGAAATATGGATTAACAGAAGTGCACAAAGCTATAAAACTTTGTCTTTAAATAAATATTCTGAGTGATTGAGTCAGATTTCATTTTTTAAAGAAATGTGCATCTCAAAATCTTTGGTTTGTGTGTTTGTGGAATAAAATACAGTGATTCCAAATAACCAAGATGACTATTCTTTATTCACCAGTCTGAGATTAATTATAAACTAAGAGAGTCCTGTAGCAGAGGAATTAAAATGGCATTTCATTGGCCCCCAGCATAAAAAAAGACATATTGTGGTTTTTGAGATTTCCTGTACGTGATATTAGCAATTGAATTCAGAGTCTAGGTGGCCCATGGGCTGTGAGTTATCTTCGTGCCTGATAATTATAGCTCTCATTCTGTATCGTATCACAGTCTCAAATCTGGGACATCTAATAATTATGTAGAAAATTAAAATCTACACTTATCAGAAAAATAATTATAGTAGTTCATAATTTGAGGTAGCTTTAACCAAGGACTTCAATAAAGCATAAAAGTATTAATTAAATTTTGTGGGGTTATATTTCCTTTTAAATATGTGTGCAGAAGTATCAAGATATTTTTAAATTTTCTAAGAGATTGTAAATACAAAAATGATTCTGGAAAAAAAAAAACCTGCTAGTTTCCCTTGTACTTAATTTTGAGAATATTTGAGAGACTCTTAACTAAGTGTATTACCTTCCTAATAGACTCTCCACACTTAAAATTGAAATTTAAGAATTCATGAAGAGTAAATGACTGTTTTATCTTTACAGAGAGGAAATGACCATTGCAAGTCAATACTTGTTCATAAGTCAGTACTGCTCTTTTCTTTGTCAAATCCACGTGACCCCAACTATCTTCCCTCCCACAGTAAAGCTTTGAAAGTTACTTCAGCCTACCTTGAGATTTAAAAACAAATTTGTGATTTTTCTGGTTTGAATAAAACAAGTCACTTTCAATCTTTTTTTTTTAATTTGTATTTTGGCAATTTTATTTTTATAGATATTACATAAAATTTGCCATTTTAATAGTTTTCAAGTGTACAATTTAGTGGCATTAATTTACATTCACAATGTTGTGCTACCATCACATTAACTGTTTCCAAAATTCTCTCATCACCATAAACAGAAACTGAGCCCATTAATGATAAATCCCCATTCTCTCTTCTCCCCAGCCCTGGTAACCTGTATTCTAGTTTCTGTCTCTATGAATTCTCCTGCTCTAGATATTTGATATATAAGTGGAATCATACAACATTTGTCCTTCTGTGACTGGCTTATTTCATTTGGCATAAGATTTTCAAGTTTCATCCACACTGTAGCAGGTACCAGAACCTCATTCCTTTTCGCAGCTGAATAATATTCCATTGTATGGTTAGACCAAATTCTCTATATCTCATCATCTGTGGATGGACACTTAGGTTGCTTCCACCTTCTGGCTATTAGGAATAATATTATGTATAATTTTACATGCATTTTACATGCCTGACAGAGCGCTTTAAATCTGCACGGAGACAGACTCTGAAAGTCATGTTACCCATCCTGAGTCTTCTGGAAGGGCATGGCCCCACGTCAGCAGAGCACGGATGTGGTGGAATGCACATGGGGCCTAAAGGACAACTCCACCACCTACCAGTATGGACACAGCCAAGTTGCTTATTCTCTCTGAACTGTGTTCTCCACTGTAAAACGGGAAAAATAAACAATGCATCTCCTTCCAGTGCTGTATAAAGGCCGGTTGAGATGGCAAAGCTGGAATAGCTCTTGCAAAAAGTGCAACAATACGACACAATCTAAGGAAGCACAGCCACGGCACACCAATGGTGTGGCCACAAGATACTGAGGTGGCTTCACTGATGGCTCGAGCTATTCTTTAGCAAGGTTTTCACATCAAGAATAACTGATGAAAAAAGCAGTGCATCACTGAATAAGGCCAGGATTTGCTTACTCTTTTCGAACACTTGAGTTGGAGTGGTTCACCCCCCACACAAGATGCTGAGCAGCGGGTTGCTAGCTCCAAGAAGCTACACTTTCTGTGTGATGAAGTGCTTTTTCTTGCTGGCCAGGAGAGAGGACCACAGGTTATCAGGAGGCGCCATGGCCACCACCACGGGCCCTCCAGTGCCTTGCTTCAGGGCTGGGACTGCTCTTTACATTGGCCCGGAGAGGCAGCCTGGGCCGCCAGCGCACAGGCCGGACCCAGGCTCCCTGGCCACTGGCTGTCTGCCCCGTGGCTCCACTTTCAATCTTAAGCCTAAATTGCTTCATCTCTAAAATTTGGTATGTACAACATCATAGGTTCATAGGAGTATTTGAATAGATAATGGATATAGAGGTTATAGCACAAGAAAAATTCATTATATGCTGGCTGCTCATCATTAGGTAGGTAATAGTACGCTATTTAAACCTTTTTCCTATCTCACGCTATTACTTAAGTTAACTGAAACTTCTGAGAATTTACCCATGATGTTAACATAGACAGATACATTATAACCAATGGGTTCATTCTGAACAGCAAATTCCTTCAGGGCAGGGCTAGGTCTTTGTTACATTAGTGCTTCTAATGTTGAGCTTGTGTCCTGGTATGAGTGATTTTAAATGAATGATTCACCACAGCGAAAAAAGAAAAAAGAAAAAGATTGTTCTCCAGAAGGGAATGATCAAGTGATCAAAGTGATGAGTGTATGAATGGCTGCATTTCTCTCAATGACTCTTTCCCCATCCATAAAGTTGTTCCATCATGGAGATGAACACATTAATTTTAGTGACAGTGATGGCTGTAGTTATTTTCACAGTTCATCCTTAAAATATACTTCAAGAGTACATTTTTATCACACTCAGAACACTTTGAAGAAAAGGACTAAGACATTGATATGTGTATCTGGAAGGCTACAGAGAGCAAGTGCCATGATCAGCTTTATCATCTTTTATTATGTTGCTCTTCTTGGATTTTCGAAGATGGAATAAAGAGAATCTGAAAGGTATGGGAGAGGAGGAGGTGTGTGGAGTTGGCGAAAGGATACGAGTTATGAAGCTGTTACTATATAATGTGGCGACTCTGAGGGTGGAGATAAGAGACAATTAGGCAGACATTAATGAGACATCATGCCTACCATTCCAATTGGATTTTGCACTACTACGTCTCCTGCTCCAGGCACATTGCTTCTTTTAGTTCCTTGAAGTCACAGAGGTCCTTCCTTCCTTGGGCCTTTCACAGGGTCTCCTCCCTCTCTCTCTCTCTCTGAAAGGCCTCTTCCCCTGGTAATCCTTTAGGTTTCAGCTTAAATGACCCACATGTTCTTGTGCATCACTTACTTTATTCATTAGAGCCTGTAACTATAATTCACAGTTATTTTGAATTCCTTTTTGCAATAGTCTTGTCTGCAACATCCCTGCGTGCAACATTTGTGTCATAACCAAATATGATGCTAAGGCTTTCGTTTATCCCTCCAGACTGTTTTCTCTTGCATTTTTGTATAGCTTATATTTTTCTTTGTTAAAAAGTGCACACATTTTATTAGGCAATAGCAACTGAGGTAGTCATTTACTGTGAGGATTTATGTAAATATGGCTAGGAGTTGAGCTGTCTTTAATGGTTGATGTATAGATAAATGTTGGAGGCTTCATATCTCTCTAATGCCATTTTTCATGCTACCTCAGCGCTCAACCCCAAAGTTAATATTAATGAGATAGAAATATATTTCTAGATATATTTTGGTTATTTATTAATTAAGTAGATAACGGGGATGGGCAAATCTCAGGGAAACCCTTTAATTTACTGGACTCCCCAAAGACAGTGGCTGAGACATGAGGAAACTGAATTCTGGCACTCAGGCTTCATCTCTGATGATTCATGCTGTCAACTGGTCATTTTTTCCCACAGGATACCACAGGAATTAGTACTCTCTGGGAATCCCTGTGGTGGTCAGGAAAATAATTTATACTAACTGATATAGTGAGACACTTGGGAAGTACTGTTTTGGAAACATTTCAAAGATTTTCTTTTGCTTACATTACTAATTATTTCAAATGATATGAAAAATATAAAAACAATGAAATAGAAATTAATATATAAGAATTTCAGAATTTTCTATTACTACCAATAAACCATTATAAATATGTCTAAAATCAATAAACTTCAAATCCCCTGCCATCTTTGTCCTTTAGATAGGCACTTTAATGAAGTTATTGACTGAATCCCCAGATATTATTATACTTCTACTAGCATAATGTTGTAGCTACTTCAAGGCAGTTTATGTGATATTTTTCATAAAAAATCACATTATGCATATTATATTAAGATTATCCTCTCTTAATGAATCTACTGGCCTTGTCTGGATACATCTTTGCTATAGAGCTGAACAAAATATCTTCATGAAAAGGGGTGAATATGTCAAGGTATGATAGTTTAGGTTTGTGTGACAACTTGGCCAGGTGATGGTGTTCAATAGTTTGGTTCAGCAAGCACTGGCCTGATTGTTGCTGTGAGGACATTTTGTGCACTTAAATCATCAGTAAGTTGATGGCATCTGTAACTAATTACATCTACAATCAACTGTGGACATTGCCTTCAACACTGAGAGATGTCTCACTCAATCAGCTGAAGGCTTTAAAAGGAGAAGTGATGATTTCAGCAGTCAGAATAGAGAATTTCCATTTTTACTTCAGCCAGCCAGCTTTCCCTGGAGAATTCATTGAGGACCTTCAGCAGATTTCCTGATTTGCAGCCTGCCCTACAGAATTTGGACTTTCTCATTCCCACCATCATGAGACAATTTTTATAAAAATCTAACAATATTTACAGATATCTCCTATCAGTTCTATTTCCCTAGTGAACCCTAAATAATACAGCTTTGATACCAGGGGTGGTTCTTGAGAAACAGAATCTTAAGGTGGAGATTTTCTGAAATGTTCTGGAGTTTTGGGAATTGGTTCTCCTACCTGATTAGATTCAAAGGCACTAATGATTCTATTTCCAATAACCAAGGTGGCACTGATAATCCATGGTGTAATTTGCCAATGGAGATACACAAAATATCACTACTGGATATGTCTACTCAAATGTTTATAACAGACAAGGTTCCAGGTGAGAGTGTTTTTGACCAGGCTGCTGGGAAGGCAAACCCATTGCCCCTTCCCATCCATTTCCACTGGCCCCAGGGCCACAGGCTGGACCTCCCTACTTGAGGGGGAAGCTGGGATCAGTGTCTATGCAACTCCTTGACAGTTTTCTGGAGTTAAAAGATATAATGATATTGGTTTCTTGTTCCTAAATATGCTGGATACAGTTATGAAAGAAAGGATGGGCTGAAGATTTCACATTTTCACCTTAACTGCCACATGCAGGATTTAAAAGTTTCTGTGTGTGCCCTGAAAGGAAATCTTATTTTGTGTATCTGCATACTTGAGATTTCTGAAAAACAGACCCAGAGTCTCCTTATGTAAGTGGCTATATAACAGCATAAACTAAATTCCCAACCTTGTTGTTTGCTGTAAAAACATTGATTGGAAAGGCAAGGGACCCTGAAAATTGGGATGGGGACATATGGGAACATAATAGTGGGGACATTGAAACCCTAGATTCTGCTGAGACTCTGCCAGATAAACCTGTAATGGTCTGCCCTGAGGAAACAGCCTCATGACCTCCAGCCTGCCCTGAGGAATTACTATCCAACCTCCAACTGAAGAGATTAACCCTGCTGTGCCTGATGAACCTGTATCTACACCCCCCGAAAAAAGAGCCCTCACTCCTCTGTCTGAAAAGATTAATCCTATTTCACCAGATGAAACTGCAATGAATTGCACTGAGATAATTGGCTTGCATGACACTTCTAATTATTCTCATGACCCACACCCACCACCCTGCTTTTCTTTCAGACCCAACTAGATTGAAGTCCCAACAGGGCCCCAAAGCTCAGTGAGGTACAGAGTGTGACCTATGAGGGAGTATGCTGTAGTCTAAAAGGACTGCATGAATTTCCAATTTATGTAGACAGAAATCAGGGGAATGTGTGTGGGAATAAATATTAAGGGGTGGGGTAATGGTGGAAGGAAAATAAAAATGGATCAGGATGAATTTATTGATATGGGCCCACTACACAGATTCTGGATTAAATGTTGTAGCTTGAGGGGTTATATTGTGCTCTAGCAGTTTGTTAGGGTGGTTGGCTGAAACATTTACCAAAAGGTGGCCTATATTACCTGAGGAAATGCCAAAATTATCCTGGTATAATGTAGATAAGGGAATCCAAAGGCTTAGAGAGATTGGAATGTTATGAGTAGGTTTATCATGTAAGACCTGCTTACCCCTACCCCAAGGAATGTCCAGAAGACACACATATCAGGATAGTGAGGAACAAATTTGTGAGACTAACTTTATCATCTCTGAAGAGCTCTGGCTGCTCTTCTCTGTAGGTTAGATATTAGCATGGGAACTGCTGTCACTGAACAGGGATCCTTAAACACAATGGGGACAATCAGAACCAAGATTGGTAGAAGCCGAGTGGCAGCACTTAATGACAAAGTGAGCATGGCTACCATAATCGACAGCAGACTCAAAGCAGCCACCAAAATAGTCCGCTCACAGAAACCTCTGCCTTTGACTAGTAGATCATGGGTACCTAAAGGTAAAATAGATGGGCAGTCTACTAAATTCTTATCTGATCTGTATAAGCAGAAATGTTCTAGGTCAAGTGAACAAAAGTCTAACTTGAATTAAAAAAAACAAGAAAAGAGTCATGACCCTTTAATCAATTCCCAGAGTTAAGATAGTTTAAAGGCCTAGAGCCCCTTGAATGAGGAAAGGCTTGGCGAAGGACCCTGCTACATTGTCAAAAATTTATACTGTTAATCTTATTCCCAGCCTTCCCCAAAGAGATCTACAGGATAGATCTACAGGATAGATCTACAGGGTAACTGTGCATTGAGAAAAGGGAAATGATGAGACATTTTGGGAATTATTAGACACTGATTCAGAAGTGATATTAATTCCAGGAGACCCAAAACATCACTGTGTTCCACCAGAGTATGGGATTATAGAAGTCAGGTGATCAATGTGGTGCTTTGCAAACAAGACCAGAGTGAAAGGAGCAACCTCATTACTTTATAGATGAGAAGCAAGCCCCAAAAGGGGAAGGTTTGCTGAAAGTGAGAGCCATTCAATAATGTCCTACCATGATTTATTTACTCTTTTCTTGGTTCAGAAAACATCTGGCAACTCAGCTGGAGATTTCCTTCCCTCTGTTCCCCTGGTAGAATAGCCAGCAGTCCTAGGATTCCCATGCTTTGAGACTGTGATGAACTACCATCACATTTGTCAGTATCAACTTCATTTGAAGGAAAGTGCTATGGCAAGATTTTTAGGGTTTCAGACCAGGTTATCAAAAAAAATCATGGGATATTTGGATAGAAACAAATTTTTGATTTCACATTTAAGATATAGATGGTGTACTGGTTTGAATCTGTTATATACCCCATAAAAGACTATGTTCTTTTCATCCAGTCTTGCAGGGGCAGACCTGTTGTGGGTGGGATCTTTTGATTAGGTTGTTTCCATGGAGATGTGACCCACCAATTGTGGGTGGGACATTTTGATTAGATTATTTCCATGGAGATGTGACCCCACTCATTCAAGGTGCATCTTAATTGTATACTGGAATCCTTAAGAGAGCTCAGGGAAAGAAAGAGAGCTCAGAACCGACACAGACTCAGACACTTGGGGATGCAGACAGAAAGACATTGGAGATGTTAAGCTAAGAGATGAAGCCCAGAGTTTGCCCCAGAGAAGCTAAGTGAGAACCCACAGATGTTTAAAGAGAAAGCCACTGGAATAAGCAGTGCATCCAGGAGCAAAGGACCAAGAGATGCCAGCCCCATGCCTTCCCAACTGACAGAGATATTCTGGAAGTGATCGGCCTTCCATCAGTGAAAGTATCCTCTTGTTGATGCCTTAGTTTGGATACTTTTATGGCCTTAGAACTATAGGTTTGTAACCTTATGCATCCCCTTTATAAAAGCCAATCCATTTCTGTTATATTGTGTTTGGGAAGCTTTAGCAAACTGGAACAGACAGTTATAAGTCTCACTGCTGCTTTCTGGAAGATTTCCTCTTAGTGGTGAGGATCACCTTGGTGCCTGTTGATGAAAAAGTGGGAATGACATGTATACTATAAACAACTCTGGAATTATTTATTACAAAATATTAATAGCTTTCCATATATTAGGTTTTTGTGTGATGTTATGAAGATCCAAAATAAGACATTATTTTTGCCTCTCAGTAAGATTACAACTTATTCCATGAAGCAGCCTGTGATGGTTAAGTTTTTTTGTCAACTTGTCCAGGTGATGGTGCCCAGTTGTTTGGTCAAGCAAGCACTGGTCTGATTATTACTGAGAGATCATTTTGTGAATTTAAACCATCAGTAAGTTGATTGCTTCTATAACTTATTACATCTACAACTGACTGGGGGGATTACTTTCAACACTGAGAGATGTCTCATCAAGTCTTTGGAAGACTTTAAAAGGAGAAATGGTGATTTCAGCTGTCAAAAGAGAATTTCCATTTCTTCTTCAGCCAGCTAGCTTCTCCTGGAGAGTTCATGGAAAACCTTCATTGGAGTTCCCAGCTTGCAGTCTGCCCTATGAAATTTGGACTTATGTATCCCACAATCACATGAGACAATTTTTATAAAAATCTCATTATATTTACAGATATCTCCTGTCAATTCTGTTTCCCTAGGGAATCCAGAATAATACAAGCCATATAAGAGAAGGTAGCATTTTGTAAAGTTTAGACAGAGGAGTGAACAAAGAGCTTTGGAGGAATGAAAGATCATGGAAAGAAGGCTAAAAGTGAGGCGCACAAACGATAAGGTAGGCCATATTTAAGCTGAGTTTTGAAGGAAGATGGGAGTTCTTAATGGATAAAGGGGAAGGGCAATGGTGTCAATATCACTGACTACCTTTGTTCTTCCACATATCCTTATTGCTTTCTCTTTCTTCCTCTCTAACTCCTCACAACAATCATAGAAGATCTCTTCTTGAATTATTGAAGTGTGCATGACACAAGAGAACATCTTTCAGGTTATGTCTGACTCTTCTCTTTTTACTGTTTACCATGCCAATCATGGAATTGAACATTTGGGTCCTTGAATCCTGTTTTGTCTTCTACACAGCTTAGATTTAATAAGGTTATTTTTTTTCTTGAGCAACACCATGAAGACTCAGAAATCTGAAAACCACCCCCTGCCTGAGAAAAAGTCATTGACAGGAATGGGAAAAGGATTTTCCTGAAGGGCCTAAAAAGCCCTATAGAGATAAGGCCCCTGTAACAATTAAGGAGAAGGGAATGAGTTCTCCATGGGCTACTATGACTGGAGACAATAAGAGAAGAGGGGATAGAAGTCTGTGGTCAATGTAGATAAAATTTGGATAAGTGGAATATATAGCAGAAAGATGGCAGTTCCAAAGACCCATAGGTAGTTATGCTTGGACAATACATATTTATTAATTCTTTCATCCATTCATTAAATATTTATTGCATACTCTAATTCAATCACTGCAGCAAATTCTTGAAATTATCAATGAAACCAACTGATGAAGATCATTCCCTTTACATTCCTTTCATTCTAGTTTAGAAATATGCTATACACATTCTTTGGCATAGAAAAAGCAAAATGTGCCATGAAGAAAAGACAAAGCTAAACAAATCCAAGGGGCAGGCTCATGTAGGAAGTCTCCTACTGAGAACTTCTTCTGAGGGAAGATAAAGGCAGGTCAGTAACCTTTTATATTTTGACTAAAAGAACAACAAAGCACCTAGAGGAGTCTTGTGATAGAATTGCAATATTCTGTGAAAGAGACTTTGCTACTATGAAATTGTGAGACAGCTCATGCTTGTGGGCATGAGAGGGGCAGGCTCCAGGTGGAAAGCAGTCAGCAAAAATTGAGAGACTGTGGATATTAAACACTGCTGTAGTACCACTCACTGGTAAATCCTGAAAAATGATAAATGCTCCTGTTAGCACGTGTATTGGCCTTAATCTACCTCCCACATCTCTAAATGAAATCTACTACATGAAGTAGAGAGAGGTTGCCTATATGACCAGCCGCTGACAAAAACCAAGGACACTGAGTTTCTAATGATCTTCCCTGGTAGACAGTATTTCATGTGTGTTTCACAACTTGTTGCTGGAGGAATTAAGCATATCCTGTATAACTCCACTGGGAGAGGATTCTTTTTTTATTTCTTTTTTATTTTTTTTTGCTTCATTCAAGTTACAAAAAAAAGTTGTGCCGGTTTGAATGTATTATGTCCCCCAGAACATCATTATCTTTGATGTAATTTTGTGTGGGCAGACTTATCAGTGTGGATTAGGTTCTAATTCTTTAAGTGTTTCTGTGGAGATGTGCCCCACCCAACTGTGGGTGATGACTCTGATTGGATAATTTCCATGGAGGTGTTACCCCACCCATTCAGGGTGGGTCTAAATTAAATCACTGGAGCTATATAAATGAGCTGACAGACAGAAGGAACTCAGTGCAGCTGAGAGTGACATTTTGAAGAGGAGCTACAGCCAAGAGGGACACTGAAGAATGCACAGAAGCTGAGAGAGTAGCTGCAGATGAGAGACAGTTTGAAGACGGCCGTTAAAAGCAGACTTTTGCTCCAGAGAAGCTAAGAGAGGACAAACACCAAAAGAGCAACTGTGAGTGACATTTTTGAGGAACTGCAGCCTAGAGAGGAATGTCATGGGAGAAAGCCATTTTGAAACCAGAACTTTGGAGCAGACGCCAGCTACGTGTCTTCCCATCTAACAGGTTTTCCAGACACCATTGGCCATCCTCCAGTGAAGGTACCCAATTGCTGATGTGTTACCTTGGACACTTTATGGCCTTAAGACTGTAACTGTGTAACCAAATAAATCCCTTCTATAAAAACCAATCCATCTCTGGTGTTTTGCATACCGGCAGCATTAGCAAACTAGAACACAAGTTAATGGACGAAAAGGGTCTGAAGTGGCAGAGGGTCTTGACAGGCCATTAGTTTCATTTCAGTGTACAAACAGGAAAAAAATGCCACAGATAGGATGGCCTCCTGCCCTTGCATGAAGCACTTAGCACTGACAACCCCTATCTGCCAGCCAGTGCTTGAGACATAGGCCTTGCTCCAGCCCCTGGAGTCAGTATTTTCCAGTATCAAAATGGTTGTGAATTAAAAGCAAAATGAAGCAATTCACAGGCATCAGCCCACTCTAGCAAGATGCCTGGGGTGCTTGGCCATGTGGCGTCCAGTGTGTGGTGTGAGCTGGGAGCCCTCCTGCTTCCTCTGCACCTGTGTGAAGGATTCAGAAACTTTCTCCAGACATCACCCTGTGTGCCTTTTCCCTTGCTGATTTTTTAATGTATCCTTTTGTTATAATAAATCTTAGCTCTGAGTAAGATTACATGCTCAGTTCCATAAGTCCTTCTAGTGAATCATTGGACATTGGGGTGGTCTTTGGGTCTTGGGGACCCCTAGTATGGTAATATACATCTACAATGTATCATTTTTCAACATTCTAAATTATACCACTGTACATATAGAGTAAGCATATTGCAACATCACACTTTGTTTCACTTCATCTTATCCTTTGTCCTATTTTATCATAACTTTTACTTTTATGTATGTTATTAAACCTTACAACACATTGTTTTGTTTTGTTTTTTTATTTATTTTTTTTATCTTCATTTTATTGAGATATATTCACATACCACGTAGTCATACAAAACAAATCGTACTTTTGATTGTTTACAGTACCATTCCATAGTTGTACATTCATCACCTAAATCAATCCCTGACACCTTCATTAGCACACATACAAAAATAACAAGAATCATAATTAGAGTGAAAAAGAGCAATTGAAGGAAAAAAGAACACTGGGTACCTTTGTCCGTTTGTTTCCTTCCCCTATTTTTCTACTCATCCATCCATAAACTAGACAAAGTGGAGTACGGTCCTTATGGCTTTCCCAATCCCATTGTCACCCCTCATAAGCTACATTTTTATACAACTGTCTGCTAGATTCATGGGTTCTGGGTTGTAGTTTGATAGTTTCCGGTATCCACCACCAGCTACCCCAATTCTTTTTTTTTTTTTTTTTCAATTTTTTAACTTTGTTTATCAAAAAATTAAAAACAAACAGGCAAACAACAACCAAAAAAACCCCACAACATTTCAAACAAAGCAATGGATTAAGGAAAACAAATAACCTAAAATAACTACTTTGCTTCCAATATGTTCCTACCATACCCCAAGAAAATTAATAAACCATGTCCAAACAGAGGAGTAAGAAAAACAAATAATCTAAAA
Source organism: Choloepus didactylus (assembly GCF_015220235.1). Lineage (NCBI taxonomy): Eukaryota > Metazoa > Chordata > Mammalia > Pilosa > Megalonychidae > Choloepus > Choloepus didactylus. The sequence goes on from NC_051312.1 coordinate 54,646,978, forward strand.
TAACTACATTGCTTCCAACACAACACATTGTTTTTTAATATATATATAAATATTAAGACATTTATTAGAGGAATTAGCTCACATGACTGTGCAGATTGGCAAGTCCAAATACTGTAGGGCAAACCACAAGCTGAAAATTTCAAAAAAGGTACTTCTGAAATCTGGTACTTCCAGACTCTGTAGAGCAGGCTGTAAGCTGAAAACTGCAATGGAGGTGAAGTTGTACTCCCAAGGAGAAGCTGGCTGGCTGTAGAAGAAGTAGAAATTTTTCTTTCTAACAGGTGAAATCCTCAGTTTTGCTTTAAGACCTCTAACTGATTGGATGAGGAGACTCCTCTCACTGCCCAAGGCAACTTACTCTGTTGATTATACATGCAATAAGCTGTAGATGAAATCAACTGGTTATAGTTGCTATATCTATGATACAGCCTCACAGTAACAATCAGGCCAGTTCTTGCTTGACCATATAACTGGACATCGTAACCTAGCCAAGTTGACACATGGAATTAACCATCACACTTTATAAGCAGGTACTGCCTATGTGCCTGCCAGAGAGAAGTCTTTGCAACTTGATACTGGGTTCAGATCTGTGATCTAGAACAAGTCACTTTATCTCCCAGAGCCATCATTTCCTCATATTGTTGTGCTACCATCACCCAAAATTGTGTTCCACACCTCTCACTCCTGTCTTTTCCTATCTGTCTTTAGTGCTCCCTTTAGTATTTCTTGTAGAGCAGGTATCTTGTTCATAAACTCTCTCATTGTCTGTTTGTCAGAGAATATTTTAAACTCTCCTTCATATTTGAAGGACAGTTTTGCTGGATATAGGATTCTTGGTTGGTGGTTTTTCTCTTTCAGTATCTTAAATATATCACACCACTGCCTTCTTGCCTCCATGGTATCTACTGAGAAAACCACACATAGTCTTATCAAGCTTCCTTTTATGTGATGGATCACATTTCTCTTGCTGCTTTCAGGATTCTCTCTTTGTCTTTGACATTTGATAATCTGATTATTAAGTGTCTTGGTGTAGGTCTTGTGTGGGTACACTGTTCTTCTTGGATCTGTAATTTTATGTCTTTCATAAGAGATGGGAAATTTTCATTGATTATTTCCTTTATTATTGCTTCTGCCAGTTTTCCCTTTTCTTCTCCTTCTGGGATACCCATGACATGTATATTCATGCACTTCATGCTGTCATTCAATTCCCTGAGATGTTGCTCATATTTTTTCCATGCTTTTCCTATCTGTTCTTTTGTGTGTAGGATTTCAGGTGTCTTGTTCTCCAGTTCCTGAGTGTTTTCTTCTGCCTCTTGAGATCTGCTGTTGTATGTCTCCATTGTGTTTTTCATCTCTTGTGCTGTGCCTTTCATTTCCATAGATTCTGCCAGTAGTTTTTTCAAACTTTCAATGTCTACCTTATGTCAGTTGATTCAGCATATTTCTTTGAATATCTTTAATTGACTGTTTCAATAAAGTGAAACAATATCTCAATTGTATCTTGATTCAGGTGTAAGTTTGTTCCTTTGCCTGGGCCATATCTCTGACCTTCCTAGTGTAGTTTGTAGTCCTCTGTTGTCTAAGCATCTGGCTTCCCCAGTTACCTCAATCAGATTTTCCCAGACCAGAACAGGTTCAGATCTCAGAATGGGGTTGTATTCAGTTTCAAGTCTCCCTTAGGGTGTGTCTTAGAAGATTGACAGACTTTTCTGTGAGGCCTCTAGCCTCTGTGCTTCTCCTAACCTAACCAGCAGGTGGCGCCTGTCAGCCTGTTGCTCCTGACTGGTATAAAGAGGTGTGGCTTCTTTAATTCTTAACTTAGGTTGTTTTGTCTTGACTGTTTTCCCCCAGGCCCTGGGGTCTGAGTTCTGAGGGGAGGGCAGGCCCTTGAGCTGGGCCCTACCTTCTTTCTCTTAGGGAAGATACACACCCTATCTTCTGCATTTCAATAGTTTCTTTGTCTCTCTGATTCTGTCAACTCCACCCCTATTTGGGTCAGAGTGCTGTGAAATGAAAATGGCTGAGGCTTTCTCCACTGAGCCACTCAGGTTGAGAGAGAGAAAAAGGGAAAGCAAGCCCCCATTCAGAGCCAGTCCACAGCCCCCAGTTTCACTTGTCTGTCAGGTAGAGCACCTGGTCTTCTGGACTCCCCCACCTGGGGCACAGGTGTTTTCTGGCTCTCTAAGCTCAGTCTCTAAAAGTCTCTGTATTTGTTTTTTTCGTTTTTTAATTAATTTTTTCCTCTCCATCAGCCCCACCTCCTTTCCACTGGCAGTGACCTCAGGGTCATCTGCTGCTCATCTGTGCTTATAGCTTGTATTAAGCAGTCCACATTTGTTAATTAAAACCCCAGTTGGAGCTGGTCTGAGCTATATTTACTCACCCAAAGAGTGCTGCTTTCTCCCACAGAGAGGTCCTGCAGCTCAGCCTGCCATGTGGGGAGTGGGCTCCCAGCACAGCTCCATGGTTTTTACTTACAGATTTTGTGCTACAATCTCAGCCATTCCACCCAATCCACATTGGTGTATGATGAGTGGACAGTCACGGTTGTCCCCCAGCAGTTGTTCCAGATTATTTACTAGTTGTTCCTGGTGGTTTATTAGTTGTTCCAGGGACTAACTAAATTCCACACCTTTCTATGCCACCATCTTTGCTCCTCTGGTCACATTATATTGTTTTTTAGTTTGGCTTTTTAATTGGTTACTGTACATCCAGGCCTTGAATGAGAAAGATATCAATAAGTAAATCAATAGTTTTCCCTCTCTCCTGTGCACAGAAGGTGGTGCTTTAGAATCAGAAACTTCTGAAAGAGTATATTTTACGTCTTCTATCTCCAACCCTACCATTTCTTCCTTGTAGTGCTTATTTCTTATATTAATTTTACTGAAAAGGGCTTGAGAAGTTTGCAATGCTCTTTAAAATAACTGAAAGCATTTATTTATCTATTTATTTCCAATTTCTCTAATTGGACGGACTTTTAGAGGGTTATGCTTCCTAACATTATATGTACCTTTGTGTGTATAAGTTCATTTGTAGGAAAGATAGTCCACTGCTTTCATATAATTTTCTAAGATTTCCATGATCCTTAATGATAGAAAAGATTGATTTATGAATAAGTCAACATTATCAGCCCTTGAAATATATCTGTAACTAGACAAGAATGTCACAATAACCAGTGTGTTCTTTTTTTGAAGGCAAGCTTGTTCAGGAGGCCAGCTTATTTATAATAGTAATACTACTACTACTACTAATAATAATAATAAAATATATCTTCTTGGTTGTGTGGGATTAGAACAAACAAATTTGAGTTGATAATCTTAATGTTTTTTATCACGCTAAAATATTGGAACATGTCTATTTTAACATCAGGACTAGATTTACCAGGAGGACTGGTTGCTTCCTTGGGTAGACATACCTTACCTGGGTAGACTAGAAAAATTGTGGGGTTTTTTTTAGCCTTTATAAAGTCATACATTTTAGGATGATATTTAATATTCTTCAGGGGAATACATTTATTTTATACTGTACATCACAGCCTGATTAGTTTAGATAGCTAAAAAATAAGTGCTCTAAATTACAGTGAGATGTCACAAAACATTCTCAGTTTCACTGAGAAAATTTAGTGAGTGTATATTATGTCCCAAGTATTCTAGGATTAACCACAGTGAAAAGAGGCAAGGTATTTTCCTGTTCAGGAACAGAAAACTTGAAGATAAAGTCCTTCTATGCAAGAAATATAATAATTTATCTTGGAAAATAATCCCTTCAAATAATAGTGCAACGTTAAATAGGAAACACTTTATTTCATTTCAAATTAAGAATTCTATATAATTCATTAGACCAGGTCCATGATATGTGTGTGTATTTCTGTGTTAATCTTAATCTGCATGTGATCTGGCAGGCATATCGTACTTTATTTTAACCAAATAAATCTATTTGTTGAACCTATTTCATTCTTTTCTTTTTAAATCTTTATTTCTTTTTCTCTTGATCCTTAACAAAATGCTTATGTTAATTCTCTAAAAATCACCACAAATTTATCAGTTTAAAACAACATAAATTCATTATTTTACATTTCTATAAATCAAAAATCTGACATGATTCTCACAGTCTAAAATTAAAATGTCAGCAGGATTGTGCTCCCTTCTGGAGCTTCTTAATGGACAATCTGTGCCTTTCTCTTTCAGGTTGTTGGCAGAATTCAGTTCCATGAGGTTGTAGGTCTGGTGGGTCAGTTCTTGCTGACCCTTACTGGTTGTCAGCTAGGATCCATTCCTGGCTTCTAGAGGTCACTCTTATTCCTAGATTCCTGACCTCCTTCCTCCATATTCAAATCCATCAAAGGAGGATGAAGTCTTTCTCTAGTTTTTAATCTCTTCTGCTTCTTCTTCCTTCATTACATCTCTCTGGCCCCAGCTAGGAAAGTTTCTCCAGTTTTAAGAACTCATATGATTAGACTGGATGATCCAGCTCAGGCTAATCAACCTTTCTCAAGGTCCACAACCTTAATCACAGCTGCAAAACCCTTTTTACCACTTAAGGTAACACATTCAGAGGTTTCTAGGCATTGGAAGATGGAAACCTTTGAAGGGCCATTATTTGTCTATCTCAGTGACCCAGGAAACAATTAGACCCTTCAAGTTCATCAACAAAGGAAAGAAATTCATGTAGCACACAGTGTGATTCTCCAGGTGTTAAATTAACAAGTGTTTAATGGCAATCAATATGAAAGCAGAGATTAATCATTTTAAAATGCCAGTTCACACCATTCTTAAATTTTGTGTGTGTATATATATGTATATATGTATAGATATATGAATAAGTGAATATTATTCAAGTATAAGAGGGCAAATTGATTCAATACTTTAGTGGAGAAGTTAGAGGTTAAGATTGGTTTAAGTGGAGTAGGTGATATAACTTCAGGGCAGAATTGGATGAAGCCCATGGAAATATCTCCAAGGAGAGATTTCAATTAAATGTAAAATTAACTCTATTTGAGAAGTATCTAGAAATAGGAGGAGCCATTTGTGGCAATAGTAACTTACTCTACTGAATAATGAAAAATATCCTCTCATGGCTATTTTCAAAGCATTGGGACTATAGAGATTGGGCAATAAATAATGTTAAGGTCCCTTTCTACCTCAGGATTTAATGGCCTTGAGAGACTTCAGCAAAAACTGACAGGAACATACCTGATATTTTAGTGAATAAAGTAAAGTAAGGGCTTTGATTTTTGGTGGTCTTACCTGAAACTGAGTTACATAGGGAAAGAAAGTCTTGAAATTAATTTAGATTTGAATCCTGACTTTGCTCTTTCCTCAAAGTGTCCTTTGGACAAGTGACTATAATATTCTGAGTTACAGATTCCTCATGTATATGATATAGCTTAAATTTCTTAAACTCCATGGTGAAATATAAATACTTGGTGAGTCTGTAACAAAGGCATCTACCCTGTTTTCTGTCAGTGTTTTTTTTTTGGTTTGTTTATTTGTTTCAAACTTTAAGAAACATCTATGTTAATATCTTGTTCATTTATTGTGATAATCACTTATAATAAATATTAAAACTCAAGGGTTAGCGCATCATCTCTGTCCTTATCAGTAACGTCTGAAGAAACTCCTCAGCAATTTTAATATTCTAAATTTCTGAATCTTTAACGGCCAAAGTTTACCCCAGAGACTATGCCAATTCTAAGATATCTTCTTGGGTTCATTCTGTATGCTAAATGTATCTGCTATACATCAGGGGAGGCCATTTAAGAAATGGTCTTTGGAATTTTTGGTATATTTTTAAAATAAACTTAGAAACTTGAAATGAATCATCAAGGGCTTAGAGGCATATTGAATTTTCAGTTTGGGGGATGTTTAAGTTACTTTAAAAGACTGGTTATTTCCAGCAGCTTTGCTTAAATGATAATTTTGGAGGCACATGGAGAAAGCAAAGGATGTAACTGCTCCATCCCATTTTCCTGTAGCTTGAAATTGTACCTCATATTGTTTAATAGTGTAGCAAGGACTAAAGAAATTGCACATTTTTCTTTTAATTTTCACTTAGAGATTAAGACTTAATGCTTAATGTAAATGTGTTTTCCAGTGTCCTCAACTCCTAAACACAGTGAATGTTCGTTTTATTTTTCCTTAATGAGCTGAGGAAATGGAAAGCGTAAGTAGCTTTTGATTAGCACTGGGACCCTTTGCTCAGTTTCCTGCTAGTACACCCACATGTACATCACTTACCAGAGGGAGTTAGTCAGCAGCAAATCCCTGTCTGGGGACAGTAAGAAAAGGAAAATGTAGGAATTAAACCCCAGAGCAAAAGAAAGAAAATTGTGTCGGCTTTTTCAAGTCAATTTTTTTTCAGAAATTTGTGAAACTCTCATTTGCTTTTATCCCCAGTCGTCAATATGTAGTGTGTATTATTTGCAGGCTTTGATGAGTTTTAGCATAAGTTTGATTAAATTTTTTCTAGGTCAATTGTGTTCTTCTGTAATTTGGCCAAGAGAACACATGTCCAAAAACATCACTCTGGCTGTACTACCATCAGGCAATAGGAAGAGGTTAGCTTCATTCAAAACCTACTATCTGCTGTAGTATTTTTCAAAAAGAAGCAGTAACATCGCTAGATATTGCAGGCCTGGTGAACAGTTTCCACATTCTTCAAAACAGATGCCTGCTTTTCCCATTAGGTAGCTATACTATATAACATCTGAATTTAGAGCATGCAATAATGTGAACTTAATTTTATGTTCTCACCATAAATCTTATGACATCTTACAACTGGGGGTCAATTTGTTCTGTGTGTAGTTGAAAAACAATGTGCTGCTATTGGGTGAAGTTTTCTATAAACAACAATTAGCTCTAGTTAGTGGTTTCATGCTGTTCAAATCTTCTATTTCCTTAAAGATTTTCTGCCTACTTTTTCTATAAATTACTGAGAAACTGATTTTTAAATCTCTGAATTTAATTGTGGATTTTCTCTTTCCCCTTTAAGTTCTATCTGTTTTCATTTCATAGATATTGAATTTTGTTGTTTGGTCTATAAATACTCATTATTTTTATATTCTCTTGATAGACTGACATTTTAATCACTGTGAAATGAAACTCTATCTCTGGTAATATTTTTTGTGTGCTAAGAATATGTCTGATACTTGTATAGCCGCTCCAAATTTCTTTTGATCAGTCATAAGCATGGTATTTATTTTCCATACTTTTACATTTATTTTATGTGCCTTTATATTTAAGAGTTTTTCTTTTTGTTGTTGTTAGCTAAACAAAATCTGTCATACCTCCTTAAATCTTTGTAGTCTTTCTTTTAATCACACAAAGAGATTTCTGACATCTTATTTTATCTTTGGCCATTGTTGAATATAGGCTTTAGCAAACTACCAGTAGCCAACTGTTAAGAGTATCCTCAGTTTCTTGAGCTCACACAATTTATCCAGAATCTAAGTTCACCTGTACCTATAATTTTTTTTCAGATCTTTTCTTCCTGGTTCAGCATCATTTAGAATACATCCACATATATATTTCCAAATCTATGCTGCTAGAAATTAGTAAACTTTTATAATAATTACTTTATATTTGTAATCTATCTATTTCTGTGTCAGACTTTAAATTTTTCTCCTCATTGAGGAAAGCTAGTATCCGAATACAGTTATAATTCTGGAGGGATGCAGGGTGATGATCTTGGGGAATGGAGAGATTTGTCACTTCTTAGTTTGGATACAAATCCCAAGTCATCCTCAAGCAAGGCAGGATTAGCTTCAGAAAGAGCTGACAAGGAACTAAGATGAGTTTAGAAATTCATGATATTAAAATTCATCCACATTGTTTCTGTTTCTGTTTTCAGGATATCTTTGTTTCTCTGTTCCTTACTCTCAAATGAGACACTTGGTAAAGCAATAAATTTAACTTAAATTGTAATTCCACAACCTACAGGCTCCAATTATATTTTTTGCTGATTTTCAGGTACATTGGCCCTTGGCTATGAGAGATCAATGTTCTTTTTAGCACAGTCAGAGAAGCTTTTTTATCCTCTGTCACAGTTTCTGAGCAGAGAATTAAACTCCTAGCATGTTGTTTATTTTTTTTTAAGATCCAAGAGATGTCAGAATTAGGTATTCACTGACCTTCTTGCCCCCTTTCTTGTAGTCATTTTGGATTTGTAACAGATTCTCACAGGTGGTATTGGGGCTACCAAACCTTGCCTTCACAATAGGCACTTTATTCGGTGTGCCACAGGCTGATTGTGTTGCTGTTTGCCACTCTTTTGCCATTTCATAGAAGCAACCAACTGTATCTCATTTTCTGCAACTAATGATGTCTTCTCAATAATCTGAATGTGACATCAGATAAATGATTCCTTATTTCCATCTTTGTGGATCTGTTTTGTAATAGCACTTTCACTTCCAAATACAGTATCAGTCATGACTGAGTGAACAAAACTGAAACCACGCAAGGCATTTTAAAAGGGCAACAGGACCAATAAGGTGTTTAAACTAAAGAGCATTATGCATTATCAAAACCTTTGAAAGGAAAGTTGGTCCTATCTGGAGTTCCATGGAACACCCAGGACAACAGAGAATTGGTCCTCCAGGCCTGGAGCTTTTGCCACTGACTCCGGTATCCTGTGGATCCCTCTTCACTTCTTCCAGCTTCTGCTCAAATGTTGAGGGCATCCATGACCCCCAATATAAGAGAGTAAGCCTGCCAGCACACTCCATATTTTCCTGTACTGTGTTTTTTATCTATAGTAATTCTCAACTGGCATGTATTTAATTCTGTATTATTTATTGTCTATTTCCTCCAACCTAGAATATAGGTTCTGTGAGGGTAGAACTTTGTTTTGCTCATTGCTATATTTTCATACCTAGACTGTGCCTATCACATTGTAGGTGCTCAATAAAGATCTGTGGAAAGAATGAGTGAGCGAATGAATGAATGAATGAAATCCTGTGCCTTTGTCTATGCTCTTCCCTTACTTTAAATGCCTGATTGTTCTGCGTCTTCCCAATTTATAGTGATGATTCAGTCTTTAGCTCACATCTGACATCCTCATGGTTTCTTTACACAATTAATTTACTATCCCTCCTTGCTGGGATTATAATGGCTTCTGTAGTCTTTACCAGAGTACTAGGGATTCTGCTACATATTTTAGACATGTGCTAATATTGCCAACATACTGCAAGTTTTTGTGGGCAAATGATATATCTTTGATTTCTTTCACATATCTCTGGAACCTGCTGTTATAATGAACATATTTTATTGTTAAATAATTTACAGCATAAGAAAGTATTATGCTTTATTTTTATTAGGGGTTTGGATAGGTTATTTACCAACAATAAACATTTTTGATCACTTACTGTGTCAGGTATGGTTCTCCACACTTTATATTTACCATCCATACAATCAGGACAAATGTCCTATAAGGTTGGACTGACAATTATATATATAGGGCAATTTACAATCAGGAATTCATTTGACATTTATAGCCTTAATATAAAAAGTGTGTTGGAAGAAAGGGGCCCTGACAAAATTTTGCAGTTCAAACCTTGTAGAATTCTGGTCAAATTACTTCTCACTCCTTGGTCTGTTTCCTTGTATGTCAATTGAAGGAATTAATAGAGTACTCTAAGGTCCCTTCCAGATCTAATAATCAGTTGGTCTATGAGTTAGAAAAATCAAAGCAATTTAATGATGATAATTACAAAAGTATAAAAGTATAAAAGAAAGAATGGTTAAGGAGGAAATGCTTCTAAGAAAAGAGAACTCAAGATCCTCCATGATTACTAGAGGATTGTCTACACGTCCAAGGTTTACTGTTATTTGTTAAGAACCTCACGATTTAAGTAAATTTTCTCATTGCTTCATGTAGTTATTTGAAACAAAATAAGTTTGCAGTCTTTGCTGAAGCACATATTAAAATCTTCCCTCTTAATTTTAACCTACATTAAAATTGGACAGAGACTAAAGAAAGTAATATTACCAAGAAGAAACCTGATTTCATGGAAAACACCATGGATGGACATAGGTGTTGGTTTCCTGGCAGGAAAGAGAGGGCACACTCAAAATTTTTATATAGGGATGATTTACAGAGAAGTAAACAGGGTAAAAGGTCCAATAAGGAATGTGAGGCAGCCACAGACTTACCACCTCAGGGAGCTGTTATCAACTCGAGGTGTGAAGGAATAAGAGGGAATGAGGGTAATGAAGTCCAGAAAGAAACCATGGAAGAGAGACCATCCCACAGATTAGTGTCCTAGAACATAGCCACTGTCTTACTTTAACAAGGCAGGAAAGTGGTGGCGGGTGGCAGTATCAACATTCCAATTTCTCTCTACCCCTGCACTCCAGAATCCTGCCACGGCCATACGTTGGCCACCTGGAAGCTAAAAGACATCAGTCTCCTGGATTACAGAGCTGGGAAGAGGGTGGTGAATGAATACAAGGTGAGATAACATACAAGATGAGATTGCCCCATCAGATCCACACACATCAGGGATCTTATATAATGTCAGTTTTCCTAATGATTTCCAGTCTAAAAACAACCAAGAGACACAGAGTCAACAGGGAGGTCTGGGATAGGCAGAAGTATTCTCAAGGTCCTTCTTTCTATATTGGATACTACCTCTGTTACCCAGATTTGTTAGCGAAGCATATGGAGAGCTTATATTTTGTGAAACATCTCAATTTTATATCCCAGATGGTCACCTGCTTTATATGGCATTTTCTAGGGAGGCAATTCTCATCAATCCATAGATCCCAGGTTGCTGGGTCATATGGTAAATGTAAGCTTAATTTTATAAGAAACTGGCCTGTAATTTTTCTTCCTCATACTTTTCTGTTCTATTTTTTGTATCAAGGTTATTTTAGCCCCACTCAATGAGTTGGAAAATATTTTTACTATTTCTGTTCTCTGAAAAATTTGTGTAAGAATAGAATAATATATGCCTTGCAAGTATAGTATAACTCACCTTGCAAACTCATTTGTTCTAAGATTTATTTCTTATAATATTTTAATTACTGATATAATTATTTTTCATAGGAACAAATGGATTGTTCTTGAGTCAGTTTTGATAGAAATTAATCTATTTTGTCTAACTGTTCATATTTTTGTCATAAAGTGATCCATAGCTTTCTTTAATCATTCTTTCTCTACAGTATCCCTAATAATGCACTCTGTCAATTTGAGCAGTCTTTTCTAAAAACAGTCTTTGGCATTGTACCTTTGAGTGTGCATGTACGTGTGCATGTGTATGTGTGTGTTTTAATCTCTCATCTTATATTCTTCATATTGTTCCTTTCACCTTTTTTGAGTTTATTTGGTGATTCTTTTTAAACAAAAATTCTTTATTTGCTGCTTAGTCGATTAGTTTTTGGCCACTCTTATTTGCTTATGTATGTTTATATATTTCATCAAATGTATTTACCTTCTGGGAAGATTGCATTCATATGTCGACTTGTCTAGGTTATAGTGCCCTTTTGGTCAAGGAAGTTCTGGTCTGATGATTACTGTAAGGGTATTTCATAGATGGATTTACATGGATAGTTAGTTGATTGTATCTATAGCTGATTGCATTTATAATCAACAAAGTAGATTGCTCTCAGCAGGGAGGGGGTTTTCCTCATCTCATCAGTTGAAAGCCTTAAAGCAAGAACTGAGGATTTCAGAACTCAAAAAGAATTCCTATCTTGTCTCAGTCAACCAGCTTGTCCAGAGGAATTCATTGCCACCTTCATTGGAGTTTCCAATTTGTGGCTTCTCCTGGTGAATTCAACTTCACTTTCATCAGTTTCCAACTTGTGGACTGTCCAATGGAATATGGAATTTGGACTTGTCAATCCCCATGGTCATTTGAGCCAATTTGTATAATAAATCTCTTAAAATTCTTAATATTTACATATGTAAATGTATATGCTTCTGTTTCTCTTTAGAAACCTCATACACCTTTCATATTGATATACATTATTTTAGTAAAACTTAATTCTGTTTCCAGTACCTTTTATTTCCATTGTGATTCTTACTCTGACTTACGAGTAATGTAGAATTATAACATGGTATTTGCTTTTAATTTTCCATGTGTTTTTAACTCATTTGGCATTGAATTTCAAAATATTATACAAAGGTATTGTGGTGGGTTGAAATATGTATCCCAACAAAAGACATGTTCTTAATCTTAATTCATGTTCCTATGGGTATGAATTTATTTGTAAATAGGACCTTGTGAAGATGTTATTATTGGTAAGTTGTACTGAATCAGGGTGGATCTTAATCCATCTTACTGGCATCCTTACAAAGAGAAGAAACAGGAACCAGGAGTCAGAGAAGGCCATAGGGAGAAGACAGAGGCATCAGAATCTAGAAGAGTAAACATAAGGAGAGAGAGATGGGCAGGTGATGGAAAGCTAAGGTATAAACCAAGGAAACCCAAGGCTAGCAGCAAGCCAGCCCCAGTATGCTCTTGACTTTGGGGGAGAAAGCAGGGTCTTGCCTACTCCCTGATTTTGAACTTCTGGTCCCTGAACCATACGCTAATAAATTCTTGTTATTTACATCAACCCTTCGTGTGGTGTGTATCATAGCAACCTGACAAACTAAGACACAGATTGTATTTGTTTCCAATCATTATTGTAACAAATTACTCCAAATTTAGCAGCTCAAAACAACACAACTTTTATTTCTTAAAGTTTGGAGGTCATAAATCTAAACTATGTTGGGAAGGCTGCAATGCATTCTTTCTGAAGATTCTAGGGAAGATTCATTTCCTTGCCTTTTCCAGCTTCTAGAGGCCATCTACTTTCTGTGGCTCCTGATCTGGCAGAATTCCAAACTCTGCTTCTGTGGTCTCATTCTCTTGCCTCCCTTTTGTAAGAACCCTTGTGATTATATTGATCCCACTGGATAGTCCAGGATAATATCCCCATTTCAAAATTCTTCATTTAATCACATCTGCAAAGTCCTTTTTTCCATGGGAAGTCACACATTCATGGGATTCAGCGTCAAGACGAGGACATCTTTGAGGGGCTATTCTACCTAGCACAGGGATTTTCAAACATATTTGAAATTAGAATAGTTTAAAAAACATCATTTACCCAGATTCAGCAAGTTTAAACATATGCTAATATTACTTCATCTATTCTCCCATCCATTTCCCTCCTCTGCACCCAGATTATTTTGAAGCAGATTCCAGACATTGTATTATGTAACTACCTATAGGAGTCTCAACTTTCTCTACAAGTTGAGTGCTTCTTTAGGTCATCATCTGATATAACTATCATGTGTAAAATTTAACAGTGATCCCTTTTTATCATTCTGGTGAGAAACAAGCACTATTCCTAAAAAGGAATAAATGCTCACCCAATTGTGGAGAAGAGAAGAAATTTATTTACGATCTTGCAACAACAGGTGCACAACCAAAATGTGGGGGGTTGGTGCCCGGAAAAATAGACCCAGCACTATTCCCTACGCCTACCTCACAAGTCCCTCTCCTGTTTCTCCAGTGGCTGGATACTCCAGAGGTTACATTCTGTTGGACAAGCCTTAACTAACCCACGCAAATTTGAAACATGCAGCCCATGCAAATTGGAAACATTTGAAAAAAGTCTGCAGGCGAACTTGAAACATTTGAAACCAATCTCCACCTCTGACTGTAATGCCCATATAAAGCACTGACACCACTTCTATGCTTAGGTAGCCTCTTTACCTTGCTCTTTAACTGCAAAGACAGGCTGAGCTAGTTTGGTAACAACTTATGAAACTATTTTAGGGACCTCTACCCTGGGGTCTCCATCTTGCAAGAACAGTGGGCGGATAAACAGGAGGACCGGCCACTGATTACAGCTTGGCTTCTTGACCCTCTGCCATTCCCCCAAGCTGCCCCCACCTGTGTGAAAGCTAAACTTAATCTAATTCTCACATTCTTTACCCAGGAGGTGTTTTTGTCCTGTTTGTTTATTTGGTTGATTTATTTTAAAGAGAAACCAATTATGCCATATATTTTTGTTATTTCTCTTGGGTGTCTTTTGATGTACATGTTCACTTTACACCACTGTTTTGTTTTATCTTGGCAATTGCTTTTGTTGAAGAAATAGGAAATTGAAATTTTGTAGTGGGCAATTACTCAACACTATTGAAAAGTGGAATGATAATTAGAATTGAATCTCCAAAAGTTTCTGCTATATGTAAAATTAAATCGAATTGGAGTTCCGCCTTATACAGTGAAGTCCTAATAGGATTCTTTGTTTTGACTCTGGTAGAAGATGGGGACTGTCTGGACTGGAGAATGCATAAAAATGAGGGATATTATAGATGATTTATTTGATATTATTAGAAACCTTAATCAACACAGTCATAGTTGCTACATTAAACTTATGATAGTAAAATAACCCTGCTCTAAATTTGCTTACTCTGCCTCTTGTGTAATTCAAATGAGATTTGAACTTTTGGGGGTTGCCTAAATTTCTACTGAGATGTGATTCTACTCTCCCAATTTGGAAATTACTTCATCTATCAGGCCTATGTTTCAAAATCAAACATGCATTAAGCAGGTGTCAGTCAAGTAATTTTTCCAGAAAATTCTGAGAGCTCTGCTGATGGTGTTGAGGGAAACATATGAAACATGTTCAGTATATAAATACATTTCAATCCTGTTTTATTCATATAGTTTCATATCTCTTTGTGCATGAACAATTTAAACGTTTGGACCGAAAAAGGAAGCACTGGCTGCACATTTCTCCTAACCTATTAACAGTAGGAAGTATATACTTCAATTACTTGTGGCAGTACTGGGTAAATAATTTTGTGCATTAATCTAATCTATCACATTGCCCAAGTCTAGATAAGTGGACTCTATGTCTGAAATTTGCAGAAAAAAAATCTCATCCACTTCTATATTATACAGGTATATATAGCCTTAACATTCTTCATAGCACTCTCACACCAGAGCTATTTGGTTTCTACCACATTGCTGTTATCTAACATTAGTAGTTTTGCACACAATTGTCAAATTCCAATTCCTAACAGCCCAAAATTTAGCTGAAAGTGTGGTGAAACTATTTTCCCTCTACTTTTACTCTCTATTATTACAAAGGGAATATTCACTCTTATTCTGATATGCATTTCTCCCTGTCTATTTATGTCTTTTTCTTCCCAATGTTTTGTTTGTTTCATGATTCCCATGCCTAGGTCTTGAAATATGGATTGTATAAGATGCAAGTTGTTATCTTAATTGTTTACGGTATTTATTATTTATTGAGCATTCCAATGTGTTTTAGACATTCATGAGTGAATAAGTAATTTTTGTAGTGATAGTAGTAATAGTAACCCTTACTTGCTAAGATGGTTTTATTTAATATGCAAATTTGTTTGCCTGGCATGGTCCATATCATTTAGAAGATATTTAAATTTCAATAATTACATCATTATTGTATATCTTGTATTAAATTGTGGCTATCCTTATTCATTATAAATAAGCCTAAAATGCAGAGTTAGTGAAGGAATTGCACATAGCCAAAACATCACAAATGGCGCAACTATAATTTGAAGGTAGGACTTCATATTTCAAGTGTCATTTCTTTTAGTACTACACAAAGTAACTTGGCTACTGAAGCGTTGATAGTTGTTCCAATGAATTTTGCATATGATAAAATTTTACACTTTTGAATATATGTTTGTTTGAAAGATATTTTAATCCTTTTTTGCATTCTGATTTGAACAATTAGAGTGCAGTCTTGGTGCTAATGACCTTCGTTCCATTGTGATTGAGGGTCATTTCAGAATGAAGTCATTAATCACTATAATTCCACACAGAGGAGCTGAAATTGCCAGAGAGCCAAGGCTTAATAAGTGAGAGATGCCATAAATGCCACTTTAGATGTGAACTAATAAAAAGCAGGTAATAATTCAATCATATTTTTAAACTATAGGTAGGCTGATTACTGTGAAATATAGACACTCTTTTTGGAATGATTTTTATGGAATCGGTTCTTCTTAAAATTGCAGCTTAGAAAATGGTATGTGTGTACTATCTGTTTTTAACTGGACATTATAAAATGAATGTAATTTTGAAGAAAAAGACATTAAGAGAAAACTCTTCTTCAGAATAATTTCAGCCTGGATTTGATAGGCTATTGAAGGACTTGTTTGCATAAAACAAGAACAATATAGGTAAATTTTGCACCTCTAATCTCAACCTTATTTTATTCTTATGAGTAAAAAAATGAAGAAAAAAAATTTCTGGTCCAAGCTGTGCAGAGTAAATATACCTCAGGTTGAAAAGTATGACAGAAGGCATACTGAAAATAATAGAAAAATATTTCCATAACTTGCAGTATTTTTGTTCAGTGTGATATGAGAGGTGAATGTTGCTATATAGATTGGGAAATTTTCTTAGCTCACTGGGTCAAAATAAATAGCACAGTACCTGTCCTTTTAAAATGACATACTTTCAGGAGACCACTATGAAATGTGAAATATTTCACTTTAAATAAGTTACATCAGTTTATTTTTCTATAGCAAGATGCTAGATCTTGTAAAACTCCCTTTCCCATTGGCTCATATACACAAACCATTAATAATAATTAAATGGAGCATCAAGGAAAATACTGGTATAGGACAACTCTGACATTAATTAGAGATAACTACTGATATCCAAATTGCATATTTCTCATTAGACCTCTTTGAAAATAACATGTATTTCAGACAATAATATTTACATTTCTGATCAATACATTTATGATAAATGTTTTCCCAACAACTAAATTGTGTGTGTATGTTTGTATGGGGGCATGTGTGTATGTGTGTGTCTTTAACTACAGGGTTTGAGCAGTTTTGTTCCTATTCTCCTAGTGCTCAAAAAATGTCACTGAATGAATGTGACAACTTATTTCCAGGTGATAAAATAATAATGTATAACTGAAATATATTCCTAGATTTTTGCAATAGAATTACTCTGGATACTTTCCTCCCTAATCTCTTTACTAAAAGTTTCATGGAGATAGTCCCCCTTTAATGGGACAGAACTTACTACAAAGAAGTGTGTTTTAAATATGGGCAAATTCTCTGCTTTCTAGTGGACACATTTGCTTAGATTGGAGCAAGTGAAATATTTTCTTCCTTCTAGGAGTAGTATATGAAGTGTTTATTGAGAATAATGAGTGAATGAGTTCCATAGAAGTGCGAGCTTGGAAATAAAGGTAGAACAGATACTCAAGGCATTGAATTTTTCATGCTCTGAACTTGTCATGTAAAACAAGTACATTTAGAAGAATACTCATATTAGCCTTCTGTCTTTAGCACACAGATTCAATTTTACATTCTGCAGCTGCTCCATATTGTTTTACAATCTGTGGATCTATCCTGATTTTTCAGGCAATCATAAACAAATGTCATTAATACTTGATATACCCAATTTCACCCTAAAAATAAAATCTTTTTCTAGTAGCATGTAGCTAGAAATGTTTTGGTGTTTCCTGTATTTAGACAAAATAGGTAATAGCTGTAGAGACATTAAGATTAATTACATAAGGCCCATGGCCTTTAAGTGTTCATTTGAGAAATAGGGGTAAGAAATGCCATGGTGAGGAAGTGATTTCAATCTGGCTGTGGAAGAGGAGCCGTCTCAGAAGGGGTTCAGCATCCTGTCAATGGAAGGAACTGTATGAACTGCGGCATTCAGGTATAAATGAATACTATATTTTTGGAAAGGTCAGTACTTTAGTGAAATTATCCACTCCCACTCCACATAACCATAGACATTCTCTCTCTGACTCTCTGTCTGTTTTGCTCATCTATTTTCCCTCCCTTCCCCTTGCCATATTTAAATGCCATATGAGGAGACTGAGAGGATCAAGACTCCATCTTGTTTAGCTGCTGACTTGTTTTATTTATTTCAAATAAATGTCCATATTATTATTTTTATATGTAAAAGGATTGAGCAAAGCTACAAAACATTTATCAATAAAATAACCTTTATTTAAGACTTTGCACCTTAGAGTATATTCCCCATTCTAAAAATTCCACATTGTAAGGAAGTTTTTTTTGTCTGTTTGTTTTTGTTTTTTTTGTTTTGTGTGTGTGTGTGTGTGTGTGTGTGTGTGTGTGTGTGTGTTTTGCTTTTTGTTTTTGTTTCTAATCTGTACTTGGCTTTAACTTTTCTTTACTATTATCCCTCTTTGTCTGGTGCTATTAGATTTACTCCAAACATGTTATTCTTTTGATGTGCATTCCTGATATAAAACAGAACATTAGCGCTAAATCCTGGCTCTTACTAATCAGCTCTAAAACTTTTCAGGAAGTCAATTAGCTTCTATGAGCTTCAATTTCCTTGTCTGAGTAAGTAAATGACTTTACTAAATGATCTCTAAGATATGTTTCATGACTAAATTCTATGACTGCATGAATCTAAATTATAGTTATCTCTGTTTTTTATGCTGAACAAACTGACACTCAAGTAAAATGCTACTCTTTACTTGTTCTTGTACTTCAAAGGAACTGAATTTAAAGAGAATTGTCACCACTTTGTGAATTTCCCTCTTGACATGAATATTAGCATCTTCTTTGAATGTTAGTAAAATTATGAGTTCATGTTAAAATTGCTTGTTGGTTTAATTCAAGGAAAGATAAGACAATTCAGAAATGTCATTTTTTAAAAAAAAACTAGAATTTTCCAGGCATTTTGTGTACATTCTAAATAAGTCTATCCCACTGTAAAAGTTATGTGATATCCTCTTGAAAATTAGTGTTCCAGTCCACTAATGCTGCTGGGATGCAAAATACCAGAGATGGATTGGTTTTTTATAAAAGGGGGTTTATTTGGTTACACAGTTACAGTCTTAAGGCCATAAAGTGTCCAAGGTAACAAATCAGCAATCAGGTGGCTTCACTGGAGGATGGCCAATGGTGTCCAGAAAACCTCTGTTAGCTGGGAAGGCATGTGGCTGGCATCTGCTCCAACTTCTGGTTTCAAAATGTCTTTTTCCCAGGATGTTTCTCTCTAGGCTGCAGCTCCTCTTCAAAATGTCACTCTCAGTTTCTCTTTTGGCGTTTGTCCTTTCTTAGCTTCTCTGGAGCAAGAGTCTGCTTTCATGGCTGTCTTCAAACTGTCTGTCAGCTGCAGCTACTCTCTCAGCTTTCTGTGCATTCTTCAAAGTGTCTCTCTTGGCTGTAGCAAGCTTGCTTCTGTCTGAGCTTATATAGTGCTCCAGTAATTTAATTCAGACCCACCCTGAATGGGTTGGGCAACACCTCCATGGAAATTATCCAACCAAAGGTCTTGTCCACAGTTGATTGAATTACATCTCCATGGAAACACCCAAAGGATTCCAAAATCTACACAAGATTACATCAAAGATAATGGTGTTTTGGGTGACATAATACATTCAAACCAGCACAATTAGGGAGGAGAATTTTAAAGGTAATTGTTTATCTTGTATCTCAAGGTATAGGATCTCAAGACACAGGATATGAACCAGATCTGTATCGTGGCAATCTCTGGCTGCCCTGTATCATACCACTTCTCTATTACGATACAGAGCCAATCATACCTTCTGTTGGGTTCTATCAGGAAGTGAGGTTTGAGAGCCCCTTCTATTCCATCTAATTCTCTCCCCTCCTCCAAATTATCTTCTCCTCATTTTGATGTAAGGAAATCTGCATTTCACCAGGGACCTGTTGTCAGTCTTGCAATGTCTAATACAGGACAGGCACAAGAGAATGCATCTGTACCTTTGAGACTGATTGTGGCAGATTGGAGTTCTGGAAACCTGCCCATATTTGACTCTGGATTGCTACATTTATTAGCTGTTGTTTCTTGTATAAGTTACTTAATTTCTATGTGACTCATTTTCCTCATTTGTATAATGAGGATAATTGTAATATAATTGTAATTGCAGGCTTGGGGGGATAAAAAATAACTTAATTTTATGAGGAGAAAACAGTAAAGCATAGAAATTTAGTTCCCAGGCATTCTTCCTGTGATACTGAAAATGGAGGCTGCTTTATTTTATTATTTTCCTTACTGCTGGTTGTCATTTCTTGCATCATTGATCTTTCTGATCCCCATTGTCTCTGACCTTTCTCTTTGTCAGCCTTGTTTTATTCCAAACACTGATCTCAGTAACTCTGACCCTAATTACTAACCAGACACAGGCCACAATTTACTGTATGATTTATAGTCTGTATCTCGAGTTGTGATGATTGGACTATATCACAAAATCTGATTATCCCTGCCATGATTGCTCTGTATGAACTTCTCTAGCCTTTTATTTGTCCTGGGAAAATATATCATGCTGGTTCCATCTATAACTAGAGAGCAGAGCTATCAGAATTGTGGCATGGCCTCCCCCCATCCCTACATGGGACAAGACTCCCAGAAGTATAAATATCCCTGGCAACATGGGACATGACTCCTAGGGATGAGCCTGGATCTGGTATCATGGAATTGAGAAAATATGCTCTACCAAAAGGGGGAAGAAAGATGAAAGAAAATAGTTTCAGTGGTTGAGAGACTCCAAATAGAGTTGAGAGGTCACTCTGGAGGGTATTCTTATGTGCTATATAGATATCCCTTTTTAGCCTTTAGTATATTGGAATAGCTAGAATGAAATACCAGAAACTGTGGAACTGCAACCCAGTAGCCTTGATTCTTGAAGATGATTGTATAATTATGTAGCTTACACGATGTGACTTTGTGTTTGCCAAGACCTTGTGGCTTACACTTTCTTTATCCAATGTATCAGACAGATGAGTAGAAAATGGGGACAAAAATTAAATGAAAAATAGGGTGGGATGAGGGGGGTTGGAATGTTTTGGGTTGTCTTTTATACTTATATTTTTATTCTTATTTTTATCATATTTGGATCAATGAAGATGTTTAGAAATTGATAGTGGTGATGAATGCACAACTATATGATGGTACTGAGAACAATTGTACACTGCGGATGATTGTATGGTATGTGAATATACTCAATAAACTGAACTTAAAAAACTTGTGGCATGGGCATATCTAGCCATAGGTTTAGATATATGAGAGATAGAAATAAGAACCAGGGAACAATTTTTTCCTCATCAGAGATATCCGGAACTTTTTGTTGGGGGTTGGGAGAAGAAGGCACAATCTGATATGATTAAGTTAATTTTATCCATAAGGTGGTACGCATTACTTATCTTTGGTTATAAGTCCTCCATCTTGAAGAAGTAATTGAGACATTATACTTTCATTGGACAAATAAACCAATTATTTATATTTCATAAATTTTGTATTTCATGTTATTTAATGCCATGTTTCTTGTTCTGTCTCATCTGATGTGCTAGTAAATTATATGCCCTTTAATGTTAAGGAAATTTACTATATTTGTGTTTTTGTTATATGAGTCCATAATGCTCCTAATATTATTTATCAGGTAGAAATGGAAAAATCAAGAGCCATATATGCTACAGGAAGAAAGAAGTCTTGTTTATGGTAGAAATGAGGGTATGCCCTAAAGGAGTGCAATAAAACATATTGCCTGTTTTGCACTATTCCTACCAGCAGACGTGTACAGATGTGTGCAATTGCATTTTCTCCATCTTGTTCTTTATATAGTGAGTTATAAGTGCAGGGAATGTCCTGTCTGCCACATTTATATTTTGCTCACCAGCTCACCAGGTGCTCTTCACAGATTTCAGCCTGATGTGGTTGACAAGTCAGTTTAGATTAGCAGATGCTTACCTGTGAAACAAAAGGATCAACCTGAAATTACTTTTCTAAGAACATGAACTGTTTAAAAGAAAAAAAAATGTTTGGTTTTTGCAGAAAAGTGATGGTCTCACAATTAAGAACTACTGAAAGACACATGTTACGACCCAGAATTAGGGGAGAAATAACTATAATTAAATGTGAATTAAAAGTGTTCACTGTCTGCTAGGGAATATGACCTGAAATGAGACTCAAAAATAATTTCATATCCTAATGCTCACTTGCAACTCAATTGTCCCTCATATGATTAGAGAAATAGTTCTTTGTTACCTGCTATATATTAGAATGTTTGCTAGTCAATGAAAATGATCTCTGACCCAGGAAAACACAGTTGAGTGGAAAAGATCATTTCTGACACAAATAATTGTTATAAAATGGTAGCTTTGATAGAAGTTTGCATAGTTATGTGGAGTCACAGTGGGAATAATAAGCACAAAAAAGCCTACACAATGGAGAATAGTAGTTTGAAATGAGTCTTAAAGGCCAGATTATGATATCAGGTAGAGAAGGATAATGGAATATTTTAGAATATGTAGGTGCATTATATCATCCTGCAGATTTATACTTGACTTCAGGCATATAGAAGCCTAATTAAGTGTTACTTATGACAGTGCTATACTATGTCCTTAATTTATCACTCTTTTCTATTATATGCATGCCATATCAATTCTTTGGCCTCAAAGGTGGAACTTTCAAAAACTGGGTCTTGCTCATCAAATCTAAACCAGGAACACATCTGGGGTTGGATGCTGGGAAATTATAGTCAAACTTTCTAAACCTAATTCTTTAATACAGTGGATCTCAAAGTTAAATATGCAACAGAATCCCCTAGAGAGATGATAATAAGTTTAGAGTCCATCATAATACTTAGTTCATGGTAGGTGTTTAAAAATCAGTATCCCTCTCTTGTTGCCACAAACACATCGCTAAAATGAAAAAGCATTTGCATTTCAATATCTCTCTGTACAATACTGCTGCCTTGAAAATATTTTTGTAGCTATGTTTTAATAATGATTGATGATTCATGATGTAATTCTATGTCTTCAACTTTTTGCTGCCCTGGTAGAAACAGCCTGTCACCCAGCAAGAGTTTCATGAATAACTTCTTGATTTTTAAATCTTGACAAAATTTCCAAACCGGTTTCTGCATTTAACTAATTGGGTCATTAACATTTTGTACAAAATTAATTGCTCTGTGATGGTTTTGTTCTTTGGCTCCCTTCTGTGCTAAATTCCCCACCAAATGTTATTAGAAATATGTGACTTCTAACTTCCTCACTCCAGAATTTATTATGTAATTAATTTCCTAAATTTTCAACAAGCATAGTCATTTCCTCTATAATCACTTCATAATAATTCCTCAGATTTCTCGGTCATGTTGAGTTTTATTTAAGAAAATTAATATAACTGACCTCCCAAGAGTCCTATAGAGGTTTTTTAAATCAAAATCTAATGAAAAAATTATAAATTCTAAGCAAAGTTATAAGGATTCTGTTTAGATATTCAGATGTTTTCTGTAAGTTTGAAAATATCTTCCTTCTCTTACTGAGTGGACATTGGTGAATGATGAGGTAAAATTTATAACAGCATTTTTTTCTCTCTGATCTTTAGTAAAGAAAGAGCTAAGGGGCAGTTTGATTTAAAGCATTTAATATTTCAGAGACATTTCCTTCAAGGGCTGGGTAGATTTTTACATGTTTTCAGTGTCTTTGTAAGTAATAGTTTGCCTCCAAGAGCCAGATCTCCTTTTGAGGTATTGACAAAACTGGAAAGACTGTGAGATAGAATTGCACCTTCAGTGAATTCAGCACAGTGATGCCTATTGGA
The DNA here is from genome assembly GCF_015220235.1 of Choloepus didactylus. Taxonomy (NCBI): domain Eukaryota; kingdom Metazoa; phylum Chordata; class Mammalia; order Pilosa; family Megalonychidae; genus Choloepus; species Choloepus didactylus. The sequence continues at coordinate 54,670,538 of NC_051312.1, forward strand.
AAAGGGGAGTTGTCTTCTCCTTTCTGAACTTTGCTTTAAAATTTAATCTATAGGAATTACTTTTTAGTTATGTCTCTGCATCCCTCTAACTCAGGCCCGCAAACAGAGCTGTGCACATTTTAGCTTGGTTGTATATGGAACTGTCACTTGGATCAAATCTTGGCATTTTGCCTTGAATAAAAAATTTCACCTCATCTTGGTATTGTGGTTACATTCTGAGTCATTTCAGCCTGAGGAAATGTTGACTCTTTCCCTTAGAAAGCAAGGCAACTCCCTCACCATGTGGGACATGACTTCCAGGCATGTAAGTCTCCCTGGCAACATGGGACATGACTTCCAGGGATGAGCTGGCCCTGGCATTGTGAGATCGACAATGTCTTCTTGACCAAAAGGGGGAAAATAAATGAAACAAAGTTTCAGTGGCTAAGAGATTTCAAATAGAGTTGAGAGGTCATTCTGGAGGTTTCTCTTGTGCAACCTTCAGCCAGATATTGCAAGTTGCCACAATATGCCAAGCCCCAACAATATTCCTGAAAACCCCAAAGAATACCTTGGGTTCTAAGACTCTATAAAAGGTTTACCTATTAGGTTTATTTTCTTAGAAACTTAAGGCCTCCAGATTGTTCCTATGCCAGACAAGCCCTGAAACCCAGGGGTACCAGTTTCTCCAAGAACATCAACCAGTTTAATTCTTCTACTCCATAATGTTGACACCCTTTTTCAGCATGAAGAAGTTAGAATGGTCATTGCTCAGATATCCTTGAAGATTGTCAGAATGATCAAATGAGAAGGAGGAGTTGTAACTGAGAAGCTAGGATTTAACAAATGTTTATGACTACTGAATCATTATGTAGATATTTCTTTTTTTGGTGTCTAGTGTATTAGAATAGCCAGAAGGAAATACCTGAAATTGTTGAACTGTAACCCAGTAGCCTTGATCTTTGATAATGATAGTATTACTACAAGGCTTTTATCTTATGACCATTGATTGTAAAAACCTTGGGAGTGACACCCTCTTTATCCAGTGTATGGTTAGATGAGCAGTAAAATAATGGCATGCAAAGAAATAAAAATAAAAAAGGCACAATGTAAAGAATATGAGTTGTTGAATTAGAAGACATATATTTTAATCCTGGATTTACCATGCACCAGTACAGTTTTCAGCAAGTAAACTTAGCTTTCCCAGACCAAATTTTCTTCATCTATAAAACCAAAATGGGACTTCCAGTCAGCCAATATTGTGGTGTAAGAAGTTCCAGAAGACTATTCCCCAGGAAAATCTTTGAAGAACTAGCCAAAACTGGCAAACCAATGTTTCTCAAAACTCCAGAAAACAGTTGAAGGGTTGTAATAACCGGATAAAAGCCAAATCAAGGAAACACACCTTTAAAAATGGTAAGAGAATCTTGTGGCCCCCTTGCTGTATCATACCAAGAGGGATAATGCTAACAAACTGAGTACAACAACACATTGAAAAAGGCATACGCTATGTCTAAGTATGATTTATCCCAGGTATCTCCAAGGGTGGTTCAACATAAGAAAATCAATTAATGTAATGGACAGTGTTAATAGAGTGAAGGAAGAAAACCATATGATCATCTCAATTGACACAGAAAAGGCGTTTGAAAAATTCCAGAATTGCTTCTTGATAAAAACATTCAGAAAACCAAGAGTAGAAGGAAACTTCCTCAACATGATAAAAGGCATATATGAAAATCCCATCTATAACATTATACTCAATGGGGAAAGACTGAAAACTTTCACTCTAAGATCGGGCCAAGACAAGGATGCCCACTATCACCACTTCAACACTGTACTGGAAGTTCTAGCCAGAGCAATTAGGAAAAAGAAATAAAAGACAACCAAATTGGAAAGGAAGAAGTATCAAATATCAGTTCAAATTCATATCATTTCTTAAATCTGGTATGTACATACAATGGAATACTATTCAGCTTTAAAATTAATGAACTTCTGATACACATTATTACATAGAAGAAACTTGAAGACATCATATTGATTGAAATGATCCAGACACAAAAGGACAAATGTATGACCTCACTGATATTAAATAATTAGAACATGCAAATTCATAGAGGAAAAAACTAAAATACCTGTTACCAGGGGCAGGAGTGGATCTAGGGAATGGGAAGTTAATGCTTAATTGGCTTGGGGTAGTGGAAAAGTTTTGGTAGCGGATGATGGTGATGGTAGCACAACATTGTGAATGCCATTAACACCACTGAATTGCGGCGAAATTGTGTTAAAGTGGTTAAAATGGGAAATGTTACAGTGTATATAAGTTAGTGGAATAAAAATTAAAAAAAAACATGTAATCGTACAATATATATTAGTGAACTCTAATATAAACTATAGACCAAAAAAATCTTGCTAACTATGTAAACTCCTCCACAGTCATCCTCTACGACACGTCCCTGTCTGTTACCTCTGTTTTTGTTTGTAACTCTTGTAAGTTTCTGAAAGTAGCTTACTAATTTATTTATTTACTCACCTGTTAACACTCTCTCTGCTCTAACTCAAGGGTCATATTCCATTAGTGGTCATATTTATTTTGTTCATGGCTATATCCCCACCATTCAGTGCAAAATGTCTCACTAGAATAAGACTGAATGAATTAAATAGACAGATTATAGTTGCAAGACTCAAATACATACTTCTACTTGATAGTCTAAATTTAGTCTGGTGTCAAAACCAGAATAAGCCAAACATATCTCCAAATTGTCCAAAGTAGTGTATCAACAGTGTTATTCATGTCTTAGACATGAATTCAAGTCTCTTCCATTTAACATATACTTTCTTGACCTGAAACTTCTTTTAGATAAATTGGATGTTCAGTCTTCTGCTTGTGTAAATAGGAACATGCATATCTCTATACATCAGAAGTTATTAACCTTGAAACTGTATTTGAGTCTCAAGGGGTCTGGGAATCCCATGAAATGGTATGTGGACATGTATGTATGGGCTTATATGTGAGTATGTACATATTCCTAGAGAAAACTTATATATATATTTTTCAGATTATCAAAAGGATCTCAAACCCCAAATAAATTGAGGATTGATGTTTCATATGCTGAGTATACAGTTATAATTATTTTACCAGGATTCTAGCTATTTAACTGCTTCCATGCTGGACAGAGTAATAGCTTAAATAGTTGAATATTTGTTTCCTAGAAGTTGAAATAAATTAATGACACTTGTATTAAATACCTACTACATGCAGTGATAGAATAGATAAAGCAATGATTACAGGGCAATAAATGTATAATAAAAGGCAAATAATCCACATCCATGAGCTTCTAGTATAATGTGCATTACATGAAAATGATTTATATATATATTTTTTACCTGGAGAAAGTTAAATAAATCTTTTATCACACACAAAAAAGATATTGCATTTCATGGAGTGGTCAAATAACATTTTAGAAGCATTCCTTTGCTTGGCAGATAAAACCTGCAAACTGTTTGTGAAGTTAGAGCTAACATATACATTTTATTCATTATATTGTGAGGCTATTCCTAAATGGCTCAAACAGTCAGTTTAATGCCTTTTGGCCCTTAGGATTCGGTATTTAAACATCCTTCATTGTCCAAGCTGTGACTGATTTTGATATGAAAGTTGCAAAATGGGCACATACACAAAAAACATTAATTCATTTTTTATACTGCCTTATTATTTAAATAATGTTACTGAAAAGTTTGATAATGAAATTAATAAATGTCAAATAATAAAGTAATAAATTTTAAGTAAAATTGAGAAATTTAATTGCCTTTTTACCTGAGAAGGAAGAAATAATCAATAGTAATTTAGTATGAATTTTTTAAAATTATCATTCAAAAACGCTAGAAGTTATTTTAGTAATGCAGCCCAAGAATTAGATAATTCAAAAGAGCTGTTAAAAGTTAGAAGTGTGTCTTCTAATTTTAAATTTTTCTTGAATATATTAGTTCTGCAAATAAGAGATATACTTCCAGAAGATTTTAATTAGAAAGCTATTTTAAAATTCATGTATATATTAGGCACTTTCACAAGAACGTAAGAATAAGCATAATTATGTAGCTTCCAACAATAGGAAAAATTTTCCAGTGAGAAGGGTTCTGGAAAGTACTTAACTTCTTTGTCTTAGAGAGTCAAGTAAAAAAAAATATAGCATAATAGCATTCTAGTAGAGACAGCATTACATGTGAGTCAGATGTTATTCTAACCAACGGAAAAAAATGAGTTTAAAATGCTGATGTAGAGCTCTTTCAATATTGCATAGGCTGCCTCCCGTGAAGGTATTACATACTCCACAAACTGTGGGAAGCATTGACCAATGGTAGATACTAGAATATTTTCTATGTCAAGTCACAGTAAAGCATGTGAAAGCCCAAATATTTGCCTTGTGTAAAAGCCCAAATAATTTCCACCTATTTCCTCATTTAGCCATACTATGTTGGAGTTATGTTGTTGGAGTTATACTATATATCAATTTAATATATGAAAGCAACAGCACAAGGGATGGGGTGATAATAGAAATATATTTTACAAGTTTCCTATATTTTCCCTGAAGTAACTTCTTATTAATGTTAAGAACATTATAAAAGTCAAAGATAAAGATTTACAATACTTTTCTCAATATTAAATATTTGAAAATAGACATCATGAATAAGGAATTTTCTCTAGTCTAGTCAGGAATCCTTCTTGACTATTCCAAGCTTTGGAGTTTCTTTTCTACTTACATTAAGTTTTTTTTCCACATTTTACTGGAATATTGTTTTTTTAACACAGGACTTTTATTCTCTTTTTATAAACTTCATTGCCAAGAAGTATATATGCCTATGATATTTTTAAGAATTGTATTTCCTTCCAGTATATGCTGATAAATTCTTGTTTACCCTGCATAATTTATCCTCTTTTCACAGAGTTCTGTGATTTCTGCAGATTGTGGCAAAAGTAAGACTTATGTTAACCTCCTATTGACATGAAGAATAACTACATGATTTCTTGGCTCAGGAAGTCCATTTAAGAAGCACCTCTTCTGTTCCTACAAAATATCCTTTGAATAGACTTGTCATTTTATGTAATGTCCTTCTCACTCCTTTTGAAGATCTAGTTTTACTTTAAAAGAATTTCTATAGAAAGGAAACTACTAACGTTATCTGAAATAATCTAGAATATGGGTCCCATCCCATAAGTAGAATTGTCTAAAACATATTCACTCATTTTAAATATTCAAATAAACATTGGGAATCAAAAGTTAATCCTGGATATTAAAAAGAGTCAGTAGATCAATTTATTAATTCAAGGCCTCTGCAGAAATTTGTATCTCTCCTTTATCTGCCACTTCTAGACACACTGTCCTTGATGCATTGTTAATATGCATTTTGCTGCTTTCTTGCTTGTGTTTTTGTGATCGTCTTATCTCTGGATGACCATTTTTCAGGGGGATTAGAGGCAAGATTTAAACATGTCATTGAAGGTGGACTGGATCATAGCCAAGGTCCCTACCAGTCATGAGATTCTGTAATTGGGTGACTTTTTTCAAACTGCTCTGCAGACTTTAAAGCTCTTGTGTGTTTTGCTTTTCTTTTCATTAAAATATTCCTGGTTTTTATGATGATTGCTTTATTTCACCCATTCATATTTATTAATTGCTTCTTTGTTTACCAGGCTTTTCTTAAGAATGATGGTTATTACTAGCGACCAACTAAGCTTAAAATGAACAAATATGAAGAGTGCTTACACTGGATGTAAATATGATCATCCTGAATTGTCTTTGGCACTTATCCTACAGACCTGGAGATTTACATAGGAAGGGTTAAAGCCTTCAATTTTTTCTGTTTTGGCTCTTTTGAAACAAAAATAGGTCATGTGGCATCCTAGAAGTAAGATTCTCTCTCAACTTCATTTTTTTTTTTCATTATTTTTCTATCATATTCATCAGGATAATTTACAACTAATGGAAAAAATAGCCTTTTAAAAATCATCTAACAAATGCAGTATCCTGAGAGGAAAAACATATTTATGATGTGATTATATTATTTGTAGCACAAGCAGAAAGACTGTTGTCCTATGGCTTTCTTATTTAGTTTTTCCATAGTTGAAGTCTGGGCCCTTGACTCTGAGAATGAAAATCCAGTCCAAGTAAAAAAGATATAGACTTTTAAATAGTATTAGACTTGAGAAACATGAAGGTGCAGTGTTTGGGCAGAGGTACAGGGCCTATTTGTCAAGCATAAGACAGACAAAATTCAAGCATTTCAGGGGGCTTGACATTCTAAAGGATCTTTAAAATTGTGAGAATTTCTAATTCAATAATTATCTGAAATCTCATGTTTTCCTCTTATGACTCATTTTAATTGATAGCCCTGGAGATCACTTCATTGGGAATGGTGAATTTCTGTACATTAAGAGTCTCTTGTCTTGGGTAATGATAGCAATCAATTCACTAATTAGCATTTATTAATTGCCTTTTATGTTTACCAAGACACTTACTTAGATTTGTAATGCTTACTTGAGATTACCTAAACTTAAATATCAGCAAATATGGAGGATGTTCTCTCTAGAAGCAAACACATTTTTCTAATGAGTTATATTTGGCACTTTTCCCAGATTGCTAAATGTTTACATGTGACAGTATTTAATTTAGGCATAATAACTTGATGTGAATATTTGGAGAATAAGAGAATGAGCACCTCAAGAAGTGGAATTTCTCTGCTTTGTGTGTGTGTTGTGTATGCATTTAGTTTGAAATGATTAGAATTTTATTATTTTATCCATTCAAAAAATATATTGAACTCCTACTACGTGTCATGCACTGTTGTAGATACTTCGACCACATTAGTAAAAATAGCAAAGATCCATAACTTTGTGGCATTTCTATCCTAGTAAATTTCACAGATTACAGTAAAAGGAAGGGTATTTAAAAGTCCTTATATATAATATTATGTAAATACATAATATATAGTTATATAATATATAGTTATATATTTATATAATTTTTTTCTATTGATATAATAGAAATTGATACAATGTATAGAGGCACAGTCAGAATTCTGTCAGAGACTGTTAGGTTTTGCCCATCTTAATTTTAAGATTCCTACATCTAATATCCAAGTAAGACTTACACAGACCAACATCTATATATTTTGCTAATATATAGAGGGTGTTTGACTTTAAATTGCATAAAAATTACCAAGTAATTTTTAAGAAAGTTGAATTTCATGTTTTATATTAATAAATATATAAACAATGCTATTATATAATGTACAATGAACTAAAAGAAATGGATATACAGTGTGCTTTGACTTGTACATTCAGTACCTCTTAACTTCTATGGGGAAATAATTCTAATTCACTCTTAATCTGTGTCTGTCTGTATGTATGATATAGTCTTATAGTCTATATATAGTCTTATAGTCTATATATTGCAGGGCCAACTCCTTACTTCAGGGCTCTTACTATGGACACTTCTCAGTCTATATAATCCCTGGAAATAACTGTATGCTGTTGTTTCTGCTCACTTCTAGAAATACACCCCTTCTCTCTCCAACTCCAAGGGTTGCCTTTTCCTAGAATCAGCTGTTCTTCTGTTGTGGTGCTAGTTGCTGTTCTTCTGCATCCTGGGTCTACAGGATTTGATTTAATATCCCTTTTATCCAGAAGCTTACCTTTTGCTTAGAGCTGTTACTGAAAATGGACTCACATTTACTCAATAATATGAGCAATGTCTTCCAAGTAGTAGTATTTCTGGATACACAGCGTTCTACAAAATGTGTTTCTCCAAACACTACTCCTATGCAGTATTTGTTTCTATAGGGTTTCTTTGACAGAATAAGTATGGAAAGCACTGCATGGCCTCTCTTCCTCTTGGAGATTCACAGTGTTTATTGATTCACAGTGTATATTAATAGGAGATGAGCAAAAAATATTTTTAATGCTCTTTCTCCAATTTTTCCAACTTAATTGACCACAGAATCTGTTTTTAATGTAACATGAGTGACATTTTAATCATCTTCAGTTGAATGGACTTTATACAATGTTCATAATGTCTAATATTCTGTGTGTTATAGTGTCATTTGACATTTTGAGGCATGCTATTTTTTCATCTCAAATACCTTTCATATTTTAATTTTGATTGCAAGAAGATTATGGTTTTGCTTATTTCCTACTACTGGGATCTATTATTGAACAAAAATATTATACAATAGTGGTTTTGATTTTTTGTCATCCTAAAGATATAAAAAATCACTTTCAATTTTAATTCAATACTCTCCATCTGTGTCTGATAAAGGATGACCTTTTATTCTTTAAATGTCTGAGGAAGAGCATATGAATATTATATTAGAACTAGAAAGCAGAAAAGCCCAGTGTTTTTTAAATCAAGTAAGAAACAAAAGGTTATGTGTACATAGAGATTTTTTTTCATCTAATTGCTTCAAGTATCATTTCTAATAGCTCATAAGTAATGCCTGGTTACAAAATTTTTACTCAAATGCCACTTAAAGATTGGTAATCTAGGTGGTTACATGAGAGAAGAACTCTCATTGCCCCTGTCTTCTCAAAGCTTACTGTCTAATTTCAGTGTTTTCAAAGAAATGCAAACAGTAATGTACAGTGTTAAACACAGAAGTTAAAGGTTTAAGTATAAATATACTCATTCTCAAATATTACTTCCAGGTTCACTGTTCCAGGTAGTGTAGGGTATCCAAGTTCAAATTTAATATGGTTTTTATCTTCAGATAGCGACAAATGGAGCTAGAACTGAAAATTGATGCCCATTTGCTCAATAATATAAGCAATGCCTTCCTGGCAGTAGTATTTCTGGAAATATTTATTGAATCAGTGTTCTCTAAAATGTGTTTCTCCAACCATTACTGATGTGTAGCATTAATTTCTACAAGGGTTCTTTGACATAATAAGTTTAAAAACCACTGTATGTCATCTCTTCCTTAGATATGGTAGAAACAGGATAGACACACAATCATAATTAATATTATGGCACTAACATTTATTGAGCATTTATCTGGAATACTACTTACATACACTCACGTTTAATTCTCGCAAGTCTATAATTAAGTGGCATGTACCGCTATTATTCTTCACCTGTGCTCCGTGTTCAACGGTGCTTTAAGCCAGTTGAGACAATTATGTTCTGTGATTTCTGAGCCTTCTTTGAAGCCAGGTGCTGGCCACATGACTCAGTGTTAGGCAGTGATAACTAAGGGAAAACTACTGGATGTGGAGGGAGTGATCTGAGGAAACATTTACTTTCCTAATAAAAGGTGACAGAAACAGACAGAGCCAGCATCAGCTCTCCTTCTTTACTTTCTGCATTGCACCCTGATATTAAATGTGCAGCGGCAGTAGCCACCTTTTGCCCATGAAATAACAAACATTAGAATAATTCTAGCACTCTAAGGATGAGGGGTTAGAAACATGGAAACAGTTCAGATTTCTGCCTGCCTCAAAAGAAGTTGATTCGGTACCTGCAATAGCCTACCTAAGTATCTGATAGACTATTGTTGTTTCTGTGACAAAGTAGCTAATTACATTTCAAGCCAATATACTATTATTTCATATTGTTGGGGTGGGAGGCAAGGTGAAAAAATAGTACTGCCATGGAAATAAGTGAGGGGGCTAAAATTTGAGCTGATTCCAAAATTCATGCACAATTCATCATACATATTATACACATACTGTATAAGTAAGAGGATAGAATAACAATTGGTCGAGGAGACCAAGGAGGATTTCACAGAAATAGAATAGCAAAATCATTCTATGGGAAAATTGTACTACTAATTTTGAGAAAGTCATTGTCATAAGGAGACATTTATGCAGGTACAGTCTTGTCCAGAAAAATTATTATTTTTTTAAAGTATTAGAGAAAAGGAAAAAAATATGCAGAGATGTGCATACATCTATCTCTCTCAGTTTAATTAGCCAAATTAATTTTTTCTTGGGTTAGTGACAGCATCTCTCTGACTTCTCAACAGCTAACAAATGGTTTGCTAACCATTTATATGGACTCTACAGAGTCAGCATCGATGGGTCTGAGCCCTGGTATATTGCTGATTGAACTGTCCAAAGGCCGTTTTATCCTGTGTCTGTTCATATTGTATGACATGGTAAACAAGATTGGCAAAATAAATTGTGAAGCAAAGTAGAGCACAATCTTCAGTAGCTACAGAATGGACTATGTGACCTCAGAGGTCATTCTCATCTTGAATGTGTGTGGATCTGTGATTTTTCTTTGAACTTAAATGGAATCTGTTGATGTAATTGCTAAAAACCTTAGTTTGTTTGAGTCAGTTTTCTAAAAGTTTGGGCAAACCTTTCGAGAGTTCTTATTCCTATTTCCTTCCATCAAGAGCATCTATTAGGTTTCTTTTCCTTGTGCTTTCTTATGAGTGTCTGAGATCATTTTTCCTATGTTTTCACTATAAAAAGCATCCAAGGAATTCAATCTTAACTCATTTGTCTTCTAATCAATACTTGTGTCTGTGTGTATGTATGTGTTTGTGCCTCTTCTGCATACCAAAAAAAAAAAATAGGAGGCAACTTTCAGTTCAATAAAATAGCCTAAAATAAAATTTTTAAAATATAACATTAGGGCCTTGGAAAACATAAATTAGAAGATAAAGGCTTGTAGATAGAAAGAACATAGATCTGTAGCCAATATAATTCTACCAAGCTGCAACTTTGTTTTTTATAGCTACCATTGATTGAGCAAATACCATATGACAGATAATTTGTTACTTTCCTCTCTTGCCAACACAACCACATGCATATAGGAGATCCAACTAATATTAGTCAGTTGCTCCTAAGCTCTTTGTGGGTTGGAGATGTTACCATATCATGGCAAATCTGCTCTTAATAACTGAGAATTTGTTCCAAATCTAACCATAATTGGGGATGATCTGAGAACTTCTTCACATTGGTCAAAGTGATTAAGAGTTGCATTCATGTTTGATAAAAATACAAGGTACCTATTTTGTATATTAATATAGGGGCACTTGCATACAATCCGTAAGAAGCATTTAGCTTCTTTTATCGGAAGTAATTGACTTCTTTATCCAACGTTGTTGTCTGGTCTAAAATCTTCCTTCAGGGTGGGCTTATGGTCTTCTGGACATTTCACAATTCTTAGCCCACTCCATCTGTGCGGACTTGCAACATTCTTACTTCTATTACTGTTTACAAATTGTGCTAAATCTGGCATTTGCAAATGCTCACAATCCACTTTCGGAAGTCCTGATCAATTACTTCTATGGGGGCTTTTCATCTCTTACTATATATAACAAATGCTAGTTTTTCTGGTCAGCAAGGAGTGATTTCTTAATTCGCACAATCTAGCCAACCTGGGTCTGTGTTCACTTCTGCAGTCCCTGTTCTGATCTCTGAGGCACTTTAATGGAAAAATGGGCTATGTAATACTACATTTGAGAGAGTCACATCTACATTGGTGTTCAATCTAGAGGTAGAAGATTTGTTCCTGTGCCTTATTGTCATGACTCGCCTTGTGTAACACCATTCTATACCTAGTGATTAGCAGAAAGCCAGGAATACCATTTTTAACCATCAATAGCAAATATCTCCTAGCTGCTGCTTTTGTACTGAGGACAAGTGCTGTTTGTCATTAAACATGTGCATGAAGGAAGTCATCTGTTAATGATCCAAGATCAGAAGATAAATATTAATAATTACAGGAAGCCAGAAAAAAGAATTTTTAGTGTTCACTCTTTCTTAAAATGTGTACTAAAAACATAAAATATGGACAATTCGTGTTTTATGATTTCTGAAACTCATTAGTCAGAAAAAGCTTTCACCTGGCCAGGAAGGTTTTCACACTAACGTCTCCATTTTCTTAGAAAATAAACTGCACAGTCCTGAATGCAGTAGAGTAACATTAGGTTACTCCAACATGGCAGCATCATTCATGTCATCTTCATTCCCAGCATGAACGATGTTGCATTATGTTACTTTGCATTATGACCTTTGTGAGGTCTGTGCCAACATACTGGAAGAACAAATCAAACAAACCACCAACAAGACATTAAAGAAGATAAGAGAAACAAGAGATTGGTCATTTTGGGTAGCTGTCCATTTAAGATATCCAATATTGTGTCAGAACATTAATTGATTTGTTACAGTGTTAATCTGTTTCCCAGATTTGTAGGATTAAGGATTTTTCTTTCTGAGACTTTCAAAGTACTTTGAATAAAGGGAACATGAAAATGGGGGAATAAAAGTCAAGTTTCAATTAAATAAAGAAAAGTTTATTTGCAGGGTAGGTAGAATTATAGGTGAGACAAAAATGATAGAATTTTGATAACTGTTAAAGTGGCTGAAGGTATATGGGGGATCAATACTATATCTTATTTCAGTTTTGCCCATTTTAATTCAACTGCTGGGAAACTGCAAAGTGGGGGCCAGTGCCAAACTTCATAGGCACAGCGGCTCCCAGGAAGGGGCCAGGCAACCTCAACTTATTTTCCATAGTTTCTGTTTAGCTTTTATCTCTCGTTGTCTTGTATTACCCTGTTTCATGTGTAAGCTGTTTCAAGTTGTTTTGATGTAGAAAAACATAGCCTGAATCTTAAATAAATGCAAGCATAAGAACAAATTATGTTCAAAATAGAAAATGGGCAATGCTTCACATATTCTGGAATCACTGAGCATAGATTCATTTTATGAATTGTGAGGCTGTGTTGAGTAGTTTAATGCTAATGAGGTAGCAAGACTCAACAAACTATTTCAGTGTCCTCCAACAATTACATTCCCTGTGATTTTTGAAGCTGAGATTCAAGGGTGGCAGGACATAAAATGAATGATATTCTGCTTGATGTTATATCTCTATTTTGTGACTGCATGAATTAAAGGCACAATTTTTATCTTAACTCAAAAATGCAGTGATAGGAATTTGTTTTTGCCCAAGCACTTTTGTTAGCCATGATATCCTGTTAGCAATTCATTTATCAATTGTAGTTAATTTTCTCAGCAAAATGAATTCATTTATTTCTATGAAGACAAATAAAATTTATTTTTATTAATATTGCATTTTATATTAACCACATCTTAGTGAAATTAATAAAGTTTAATTAAAATGATTGCTTCATTGTTTTGCATTTTAGTGCCAAGTTTTAAAGGTGATCAACTTTAAAAGCTACCACAAAATTTCTTTATCATCTGCAATCACTGTAAGTAGATAATAGTAATCAGCTCGTTTTTAATGACACCAGTAAAGACCAAAATAGATGCAATAGTTATGTTAGGAAATAAACTACATATGCATTTTTTAATCACATGGAAAAAAAAGGTTTATGACACATTTAACATGTTTTCAATTTAGTCAAATAAAATTATACTAAAGCTATAATTTACAAAGCAGTTACTATGTACCAAGCAACAACATGCATTATCTCATTTGCTTCATAAGAGTTCTATAAGGCAGGCATTATTATCATCCCCAATTTACAGATAAGGAAACAGAGGCATAAAGAAAGCAAGTAAGTCTCTGTGGATCACATAGCTAGTAAGTGAAAGAGCTTCAAATTTAATTCAAAAGTCTTTGACATCAAAGTTCATGCCCTTGAGAATTCTATTGTCTTTTAGTTAAAGTGTTATCAATCCAAAGAAGGAATAGTTTATCAGCTCATGTAGTTGAGAGCAAAGCATTGTTCTAACCTAGAATTTTATACCTTACTTTGCAGAGTTTTAACTTTAATATTATTGTATTGTCCTTATAACTGAGAAAATGAAAATTTGTTTTATGAAAAAAAAAAAAATACACCTAAGAGTTACTCCATGTTGGAGTAACCTAATGTTACTCTACTGCATTCAGGGCTGTGCAGTTTATTTTCTACGCTTGCATAAAGTTTTCTATACACACACTAATATTCTGATAATGTCCTCACCACTGCCACCACCCTACTGGGGATGAAGTGAGGTAACTGAACCTCAGAAAAGGGAGGGGAGAAAGACCCACGTGTGGAGAGTCCCTTAGGTAGCCTACATTAAGCCCCCTAACAAGCCAGCAAAGACCACTTTTCTAATCTTTTCATGGTCAAGTAATAAGAGGCAGACCAAAGAGGAATAAAGTCGATAAAACAACATTCTGCAAGAAGTGAGTTAAATGTTCTGTCACTGGAAACAGAATGTTGATGCCATCGGTGGTAAACAATTTAAATATAAATTTCAATTATGGTAAAAGAGGGTTTTTAATGCAATACTATATAAAATCAGTAGAAACTACTAGGAGAAAAACTGACTCCACTATATGGAATTTTATTTAGTGAACACTCAAACTCACACATACACACATGGAGGGAGAGTGAGAGAAAGAGAGAGAGACCCTACATGTTAAAAATAGTGAAGTTCTCAAGTTGCTGTCTTGTGACACCTTCTTAATTAACTGGTGAGACTCTCACATGAGTATGGCTAAGAGAAACAGCACAAACTGGATCCTGCACTTATTATTTCTCCTCTAACTGCATTGCATTCTGTATTGTATTAGTTAGGGTTCTCTAGGGAAACAGAATCAACAGAAGATATCTGTAAATATGAGATTTTATAAAAGTATCTCATGAAACTGGGGGTGTATGAGTCCAAATTCTGTAGGGCAGGATGCATGAGTCCAAATTCCATAGGGCAGGATGCATGAGTCCAAATTCTGTAAGGCAGGCAGTGAGCTGGCAACTCTGATGAAGGTCTTCAATAAACTCCCTAGAAGAGGCTGACTGGCTGAAGAAGTGAAAGTTCTCTCTCTTCTCCCTTAAAAGTCTCCAGCTGATTGGATTAAATCCAGATGATTGAATTCTCTCATTGTGGAAGGCACTCCCTTCATTGATGTAATCAGCCACAGATACAGTCAATCAACTGATGATTTAATAAACCAGCCATCTGGTTTACTACTGGCCACAAATGTCATTGCAGTAACAGTTAGGCCAGTACTTGCTTGACCAGACACCTGGGCACCATCACCTGGCCAAGTTGACACATGAATATAACCATCACATGTATCACTCTAAATCTCTTGATTTTTATGTCTTTTGTACTGAAATGCATATATATTTTATTGGATATTTTAAATTAATTAAAAATTAATCTCACTCTATCTAGACTAGCCCAAATATGGCTTTAAAGCATCAACTGTTTACATTGATTTACCTACTCTGCTTCATATTAACTACTGCACCGATACATATGAAGCTTAAATTTAGATGATATGATGGCCATATCATGATCCCCCTTCAAGCATTTAAGATATATTCCCTCCACTGTTAGGAGTGCTGCAAGCAGACTTCCCTCCAATGTCAGGCTTTTGGGGGGATTGCCTCAGTATAAGAAAATTACCTATCAAAAACTCACCACTTGGGGAGGTGGGGCAAGATGGTGGCATAGGGAGGTGTAGCATTTAGTCAGTCTTCTGGAACAACTAGCATATAGTCCAGAACAACTAATAAATTATCTGGAACAACTGTTGGGTGACATCTGTGGCCAGATACACATCATATACCAGTCTGGAATTGGTGAAACAGCTGAGATTGCAGCATAAGAACTGTAAGTAAAGCTCCCCAAACTGCAGAGCTGGTGCCCCTCCCCCAACAGCATGGCAGGTTGAGCTGAAACACTTCTCTGTGGAAAAAAGAAGTAGTCTACTAGGAGGAAGGGAAGGTAGTTCAGCCAAGCTCCAAGTGTGGTTTTATTTAATGAATTTGGACTACTGAATACACACTATGAGCACAGATAAACCTGGAGCAAGTAGGAAAGGAATCCAGAGGGTTCTCCCAGCAGAGAGAAGGTGGGGCTGATGGAAAAAAAATACATAAATAAATAAAAACAGAGGCTTTTGAAGTCAGCTGAGCTCAGAATACTGAAAAAGGGCTATATGCCAAGAAAAGGGGCACATAGAACCAGGCAACAACTTGGGTTCTTGACTAGTAATGGGGTTGGGGACGGGCTCTGAAAAGGGGATTTATTTGTTTCTAAGCAGCTCATCAGAGAAAGCCTCAGGCATTTTCAATTTGTCAGCACTGATTCAGGCAAGGGTGGAATTAGGATAGTCAGAGAGTCAAAGAGAGAAATCAAGTGTAGAAGATAAATCCCTAAAGGGCTTATCTTCCCTAAGGAAAGGAGGGAAGCAGGGCCCAGCTTAAGTGTCTGCCCTCCCTCAGAGAGTATGAGTATGCCCTAGGGCCCAGGAGGAAAAAAGAAAAACAGAAAAACCTTAAGCTTGGCTTCTGACACTCTCAGCCCCTGGCAGGGACAGGATCCACTAAGAATTAAAGGCAATGCACCTCTTTATGCTGGTGAGGAGCTGCAGGCTAACAAGCACCACCTGCTGTGCAGGATAGGAAAAGCACAGTGTCTACAGGCCTCACAGGAAAGTCTGACACCTTTCTATGTCTCATCCTCAGGAAACCTTGATACCAATTACATCCTCTTCCTGAGACCTGAGCCCGTGTGGTCTGGGAAAATCTGATAGGAATAATCAAGGAAACCATATGCTTAGACAATGAAAAATTATGAATCACACTAGGAAAAAATGAAGGTATGGCCCAGTCAAAGGAACAAATTTACACTTCAAATGAGATAAAGGAGTTGGAACAACTAATTAAAGATCTTCAAAGAAATATACTAAATCAATTCAAAAATCAAATCTTCAAAGAAATATACTAAATCAATTCAAAAATCAAATCAATAAGTTGAGGGAAAATATGGCAAAAGAGAAGAAAGACATAGAGGGGACATTGGGCAAACATAAGGAAGCTCTTGAAAGTTTGAAAAAACAATTGACAGACCTAAAGGGAATGAAAGGCACAATAGAAGAGAAGAAAAACACAATGGAGACTTACAACAGCAGATTTGAAGAGGCAGAAGAAAGGATTCAGGAACGAGAGGACAAAATATCTGAAATCCTACATGCAAAAGAACAGACAGGGAAAAGAATGGAAAAATATGAGCAGGGTCTCAGGGAAATGAATGACAACATGGAGAGCATGAATATATGTGTCATGGGTATCCCAGATAGAGAAAAGGAGGGACAAGGGGCAGAAGCAATAATAAAGGAAATAATCACTGAAAATTTCCCATCTCTTATGAAAGACATAAAATTGCAGATCCAACAAGTGCAGCATACCACAAACAGAATAGATATGAATAGGCCTACTTCAAGACACTAATAATAAGTTTATCAAATGGCAAAGACAATGAGAGATTTCTGAAAGCAGCAAGAGAAAAGCGATCCACCACATACAAAGGGAACTTGATAAGACAATGTGCAGATTTTTCAGTAGAAACCATGGAGGCAAGAAGGTAATGGCGTGATATATTTGAGATACTGAAGGAGAAAAACTGCCAACCAAGAATTGTATATCTGGAAAAACTATCCTTAAAAAATGAGGGAGAGTTTAAAATATTTTCAGATAAACAGATACTGAGAGAGTTTGTAAACAAGTTACCTGCTTTACAGGGAATACTAAAAGGAATGCTACAGGAAGATAGGAAAAGACAGAAGAAGGTTTGGAGAAGAGATTAAAAATGAAGACTATCAATGAAAGTAAAAAGAGTGAGAGAGGGAAAATAAAATAAAATAAAATAAAATAAGATATGACATATAAATTCCAAAAAATGGTAGACAGTAGACATTACATAGAGTCAAATCAGCCAGAAACAAAAGGATGGGTACTCTATGGACACACTAATATGAAATAACATTGATGAGCAAAATTTGAGAGTTATAGTTGAGAACACAGGTTATCAGGAGATAGAAAGATGTTAGAAATTTGGCATTTGATGCTGAAGGAGTACATAAAGGCAAACAGGATTGAACGGATAGATACAGAAATGTATAGCATAATACTGTGTGATGGTAGCAAGATATTATAAGTATTCTGAATGAGAATGAGTGTGAGTATGGTTGAAAGAGAAAGGCTAGGGGCATGTATGACGCCAGAAGGAAATATGAAGGTGAAACCTAGAGTGGTCAATGATGGTGATTAAATGTACAAATAGAATATATTTTTGAAAAAAAGGAAAATGAAGGTGAACATTGCAAGGTATTGAAAATTAGATTGTACAAGGGAAAAATACAGTCAATGCAAACTAAAGTTTGCAGTTAATGGTAACAATGTAAGATGCTTCCATTAATTGTATCAAAGGCAAAATACCAAAGCTAAATGTCTTTGGCGGGGGAGGGTTATAAGGGAGTGTTGTGGGATTCTTGGTGGTGGTGGTGTCTGACGTTTTCATTGTATTTTACTTTATTTTTATTTTTCTCCTTTTTTATTTTAATTCTTCATTTTTTTTTTCTCCTTTCCCTCTGTCTTTGCAGAAGAAATGGAAATGACCTCAGATAGGTTGTGGAAGTGAATGCATAACTAAATAACTATACTGGGAATCATTGATTATTTACTTAGAATGGCTTGTATGGTGTATGAATAAAACTGTTTAAAAAATAAACGGAGGGATACAAGTGCTGGAGAAAATGTGGGAGGGGGGATGTACCTATTCACTGTTGATAGGGATGTAGAATGGTCAGCCCATCTGGAGGGCAGTGTAGTGTTTCCACAGGAAGCTAACTATGGGGTTTCCATATGGTCCTGCACCACTGTTATTGGGTATATACTTGGAAGAACTGAGAGCAGAGACATGAATGGGCATTGCACACTGGTGTTTATGGCAGCAGTTTCATGATTACCAATGGTTGGAAGTGACCTAAGGATACATTGACCAATAAATGGAGTGGTGAACTGTGGTGTATACATTCAATGGAATATTGAGCAGTGGCAAGAAGAAATGAAGTTGTGAGGTATGTAACTAGGTGAATGGACCTTGAGGACAGTATGTTGAGTGAAATAAGCCAGAATAAAAAAGATAAACATTATAACGCTTCACTAATATGGACTAACTATAATGTGCAAACTGAGAATTCAATCTGAGAGCATAGGTGATCAGGGGAAGGCTTATAGTAAAGGTTCCTAGACTGTAAGCTCTTACAGCAGTCATATCTATTCATTAGTTGTAATGGTTATTTCTAAATTTTGAGACAATGAGCTGTTTGTGTATAACCTGATCAGTCCCTGGAACTTCAGGTATCTGTGTAATACCTGAGACGCAGAGCCAGAGTTTTGTAGCTATGAATGTCTGCATTACCCCATACAAACTGAAAAAGAAATCAGACTTTCATTAGAGATATGAACAAAATGGACTTGGCCAATACTAAGGTAAACCAGACTAAAGGGAAAAGGATGATATTGACTGTGTTTTAAAACATCGACTTCTATGTGAAACCAAAGGATGAGATGTTTATTTGGTGCAAAATCTATATTTAATTTTTATATATATAATTTAACTTATATGGTCAGTTTATTCAAACACCGTAATCACATGGAACCTTGAATAAGGGGTGAGATCTGGTTGGTTTGTACAGGTTAGCATGAAGCCCTGACACATCCCAGAGTAATTTGGGCAGAGAATAAAAATGTATTTGCAAAGCCCCCTTGAGGGGCTGGGGAAAAATTTGAAATATTAAACATCCCCCCCTGGGGAACTACTGATACTCTCACAAGCATTGCGGACTACAATTGTAGTAGGTCAAGCCCTCAATTTTGGTGCTTGCCCTTACGAAACTTGTTACTGCAAAGGAGAGGCTAAGCCTACTTGTAACTGTGCCTAAGTGTCACCCCCAGAGAACCTCTTTCATTGCTTAGATGTGGCCTCTGTCTCCAAGCCAACACTGCAGGTAAACTCACTGCCCTTACCCCTACGTGGGACATGATTCCAGGGGTATAAATCTCCCTATCAATGTGGGACATGACTCCTGGGGATGAGCCTGGACCTGGCATCATGAGATTGAGAAAGCCTTCTTGACCAAAAGGGGGAAAAGAAATGAATAAATAAGTAAATAAATAAATAAATAAAGTTTCAGTGGCTGAGAGATTTCAAATGGCGCTGAGAGGTCATTCTGGCAGCTGTTATTCTTATATATTTTATAGATATTCTTTTTTAATTATTAGTGTGTTAGAATACTAGAAGAAAATACCTGAAACTGTGTGTGATTGTGAAAACATTGTGGCTCACACTCCCCTTCTCCAGTATATTGATAGATGAGCAGGAAAAAGGGGGACAAAAAGTAAATGAATAATGGGGGGGTGGGTATGAGATGTTTTGGGTGTCTTTCATACTTTTATTCTTATTTTTATTCTTATTTTCATTTTTATTTCTTTGAGTAATAAAAATGTTTGAAAAATTGTGGTGATGAGTGCAGAACTGTATGATGATACTGTGAACAACTGATTATACACTTTGGATGATTGTGTGGTATGTAAATATATATCAATAAAATTGCATTAAAAACAAACTCACCACTTCTCTTAAAGACATCTCAAATCCAATGACTGGTCAACCCGAGGCACTAAAGGGCTAGCCAACACATGCTCACAGAACCTGGGAGAGTACACATGAGACTCCATTCTGAGGATGCTGGAAAAAAAGCCTAGGGAAACATAAATTTGGAGAAAGGACAGTTCATCAATATTGGAGCACTCTCATGAACCACAAGATTTAACATCTTTGTGAAAACTTGGGATTCGTGTACATGTGATGCCATGTCAGCTCCTAAAAAGGGTAGTACAAGCAATGGCTCACATTAATGAGGCAAACTGCCAAATTGCCATGGCAGATTGTAGAAGAGGGGATTAAAAGACTCAGAGAAGTGGGCATATTTAAGGAGCTGTACTATTTAAATAAAACCTACCAAATGATTTTGTTACATGGGAAGGCTCAGAGGGATGTTCCACACACCAATAAAAACTGAAATAGAGGGCACCAGAATCAACAAGTAGTTCTGTGGTGCCTCTATTTTGTAGGCTAGAGCTAAAAGAAGGAGAAGATGCAGGGAACTATATTCAACAGTAGCAGTGGAGATGATTGGACACTGAAAATATTGAAGCCACTGTCAGCCTTTAATCATCAAAAGCCAGGTGGGTGCAATTAAAACAGTGCCTGGTAAAGTCAAATTGGCAGCCAAGCACATCTAATGGTAGAGATTTATGGAGATGCTTAATAGGTAATTATATATATATATAGGAGCAAAATGCTTGAGGAGCCAACAAGGACATTACTCAATTTGTACAATCAAAATAAATTTAGGAAAGAAAATCAGTCATTACAGTAAAAAGTTACAACCCTTTGCAAAGTTGCCTGATTAGAGCCAGTTTTCAGACATTGGATCACTCACTAGAGGCTGATGCATCAAAAGGGAGGAACCTCCAACAGCATGGCAAATGTACTGTGATGATCCTCCAATCCTTCCACAATGGTACCACTTTCCAATTAATTGGGTAACTGTATATTGGAGAGAGAATATCAAAGTATTTAGAGGACTGTTGGACAGAGTCAGAGTTGACTTTGATACTCAGAGACTCAAGTTGTCACAATGATCCTCCAGTTAGAGTGGGAGTCGGCTAATACACGGTGTGGATGAGGTCCAGCTTACAGTGAGACTACAGGGTATCTATGGACTCTCTGATGATCATTTTCCTGTTCTCTGAATGTATAACTGATATTGACCAATCTCCACCTTTAGGCTCCTGGTCTGATGATGATGAAGGGCTATTAGTAGGAAAGACCACAAAGAAGTTTCTGAAACTCCCTTCACCCCCACCCACCCTAGAAAGATAGTAAGTCTAAAACTATAAGGGGGTTGATATCCTTAAAAATCTAATGGATGCATATAATTATGCCTAAGAGTCTCCCCCCTGAGTATGTCTTTGTTGCTCAGATGTGGCCGTCTCTCTCTAGCTAAAGCCAACTTGGCAGGTGAACTCACTGCCCTCCCCTCTACTTGAGACCTGACTCCCAGGGGTGTAAATCTCCCTGGCAACACGGGATATGACTCCTGAGCATGAATCTGGACCCAGCATCATCGGATTGAGAACATCTTCTTGACCAAAAGGAAGATGAAAAATGAAATAAAGTTTCACTGGCTGAGAGATTTCAAATGGAGTCAAGAGGTCACTCTAGTGGACATTCTTACGCACTATACAGATAACTATTTTTAGGATTTAATGTATTGGAATAGCTAGAAGTAAATACCTGAAAATATTAAACTCCAACCCAGTAGCTTGGACTCTTGAAGACGGTTGTATAACAATGTAGTTTATAATGGGTGACAGTGTGGTCATGAAAACCTTGTGGATTGCAGTCCCTTCATCCAGTGTATGGGTGGATGAGTAGAAATATAGGGACAAAAACTAAATGAAAAATAGGGTGGGATGGGGGGAATGATTTGGGTGTTCTTTTTTACCGTTAGCTTTTATTCTTATTCTTATTATTTCTGGTGTAAGGAAAATGTTCAAAAATAGATTGGGGTGATGAATGCATAACTATGTGATGGTACTGTGAACAGTTGATTGCACACCATGGATGACTGTATGTATGTGAATATATCTCAATAAAACTGAATTTAATTAAAAAAATAAGAAGCACTGAAAAACTGATTCATCTCTAGGACAGTATGCCTGTTTCAAGTGGTATTGAAAGCTGCACACACAGATATGTAATAATAAATATATCTGTAATTAATATGCTAATGACTGTGCTCTTTTAATGAGAAATAAAAGTAATCGAGAGTAGGTGATCACTATCATATATATCCATTGCATTCACTAGCCTAATACCTACAAAGCTGGATGTATCTTGGAGCCTGGCCGTAGACTACAACAAATTCAACCCTGTAGTACCTCTATTTGCAACTGCTGTGCCAGAGGAAGTATATTTTCTAAAGTAAATTAAAATACTCTCAAGTAAAGACATGTAGCTCTAGATTTGACAAGTTTATCCTTTTATATTTTAATCAGAAAAGAGAATCAGAAAGAGTTTTCACACACATAGAACAGACAATGAAATATTCATTTCCCCTGGGCTATGTTAGCTATCTTTCTCTCTTTCCTAATCTAGCCCTAAAATATCTGGACAAGCTAGATATCCTGTGGAACACAATATTGATTGAGGATGTTGATGCTAAATAGACAAGATAAACAAGAACTGGCTAGAATGCTATACACTGTGATCAAACACATGTGCTCCAGTTGGTGGGAGGTGGGAGATTAAACATGATAAAGATTCAGGGTCCAGTAATATAAATAAAATTTTCGGGGTCCAATTGTTAGAAGCACACTGGGAAAATCCTTGCAGAGTAAAAGACAATTTATTGACTCTTAACATTTCCCACCACACAAAAAAGGAAGCACAGTACCTAGTAAATCTCTTCAAGTTTTTGAGGCAACGTAGTCTACATGGAAAAATTACTGTAATCTATAATCTAAGTGGCACAAAAAGCTGTCATTTTGAGTGGGACCCAGAACAGGAAAAGTCTCTGTAGTAGATCTTGGTCCTTCCACTTGAGCCATACAACACTACAGACTGTGTATATTTAGAGGTATTTGTGTTGGGAAAAGATGTTGTGTGGAGCTATGGTGAGCCCTAGTGGGAGAATTACAAAACAGGGATCTTGAGTTCTGGTCTAAGGCTGTGACATCCACAACAGAGGCTTTTACAAAACAACTCCAGGAGTAAGATTGCAATCTATTAGAGATGGAGCACATGACTGTAGGATGAAAAATGATCATGCACTTGGAACTACATATATTGGGCTAGATTCGGTGTGATCCACCACTTGCAGGGTTGGGAGAGCTTAGGAGAAATCCCACATAAAATGGGAATGATAATATCACAATCTACCATGAGCGGGACCAGAAGGCACAAACAATCAGTGATAAGCAGGTGAAACAGACTCTCATGTAATTGACAACTGTTGAACCATCCTCATCTCTCAGCTCATATGTATGACTATGTAGGCTTCTTATGGCCAACTGACAGAACCATCAGCCGTACATTGTTTTGCAAATAGGTCTTCTTGTTATGTAGATACAACTGAAATTAGATGACAGTTATACTGTATCATAACTCAGGAATGACTTTGAGAAATAGTTGTGAAACAAAACCCTACCGATGGGTGGCACTTAGTATAATGCCACTAGTGTTTCACTTTTTGTGGAAAGACAAGTGAGCAGAGGATAGAATAAATACAGACCAATGAAGAATGGCTAGTAGCCTGACTGACTTGTCTGGAGCTTGGTAGAAAAAATATTGGGGGATCAGGGACAAGGAATGGATACATGAGGCATAGAGACATAAGGATAGATATGTGGAAGTGTGTATGAGGTATGAAAATCTTTTCATCACATATTAATACCAACCAGGGAGCATCCAGCATAGAAAAGACAGTAAATAACCAATTTGACAGAATGATTCAGGCAGTTGACATCAGTCAGGTTCAGGCATCAGTCACTCCAGTGCTGGCATGATGTCACGTGAATGCACTGGCCATACATAGTAGGAAAGACAGAGACTGTACATAGATTTGCCACCAGGCACTCCCACTTACCAAAGCTGATATACCTACTGCTGCTGGTAAATGTCCAAAATGCCAAAAATGTTAATCTCCACATAGGGGTGATTGATTTCCACTTGATGGTAAGTTGACTACCTTAAGACCTTTAATTGTGGAAGTGTCAGGAGTAGACAAAAACTCCATGTGTGAGCTTGCCTCTAACACCAACACAACCTCAGCCAACATCAATATGTATGGGTATAAAGAGCATATATTTCATCAGCATGAAGTCTCACACATATTGTGTCAGATCAGGGGAAACCCATTTTATAGCAAAGGAGACATGACAGTAGGCCCATGACCATGGGATGGTCTGACCATGTCATGTACTGCATCATACAGAATGTGCTAGCCTTATGTAGTTGTAAAATGGCCTCATCAAGGCACAGAAGACACTATAAAAGGTAAGACTTAACAATGTTGGACAACCATCTCCAAGTATATAGTGGACCTCTATATGACACTGAGCATGTGGCTGGAAGAATAAAGGGTCCAGAAAATAAAAAGTGGAAGGAGAAGTGGCCCTAACTACCATAATCCTCAGTAACTAACTGGGGGCATTGTACTTTACGTCCTCACAACTGTCTTCTGCAGGTCCTCATCTTGCAAAGGAGCTCACCTAGACAAGGGTCACAGAAAGAATCCCATTAAGATACAAGCTATAGATAATACCTAGGCATTTAGGAATTTTTGTGCCAGTTGCCAACAGGCCAGAAGAGTTACCAGCTTGGCAGTGGTAACTGACCCTGATCAAGAGGAGAAGGTAGTGCTGCTATTACACAAAACTGGCAGAGAGAATGTGATATGCTTGGGTGCCCCCTACCCATGTAGTTAGTACAACAACTCTGGCTTGATAAGTTTATAGTAAAGAGGGTTCTTTCATGCCCAGAGATGAAAGACTGGGCATGCCACCAGTAATGCTGCTGAAAACAGCAAGGAAAGTAGCTGGGGGTGAGGGGAATCTAGAGTGGATGGTTAAAGGAAAATGGTTAAATGATTGTAGGTTTCAGCCCATAGACGAGCTGCAGTGGTAAGGAATGTAGCTCATCCCACTGCCTTCATCTTCTGTGTTATCCCAGGAAGAAATCTCCCCTGGAATCATGGAGGAGCTGTTCCCCGAATAAATATAAAGTTTATCTGAACAGCACAATGCATGAAATATAGCAGTCATGGAGAGGTTCTGTCCAAATCACCCAAGGAAGAGCTTGCTATCTGTGGACAGCCTACAGGTGGCAGCTCCTTCATGGTTTGCCCCAGCTACAAAGAGGCACACTCTTTCCTATAAGGACTACACCCAATGACTGATCAGGGTGGGCATAAAAAGGTCCAGTCATTTGGACACAATGTGAGACTTCGATGGAACAAATGTGCTATGGGGATGGCTGAGGCATGTTTTTGTCTGCATTGCAGTTCAGCTTCTCCCATTCCTCCCTGTCTTTTTGAAACATGATAATCCATATTAAATACCTTACATACCAAACCCTGTCTGTTTCTGTTGACTCCAGACTCCAATTTGTGACACTTGTATACATATGTCCGTATATTATATATATATATGTACACACATGCATCTGTGCAAATGTATAAATGTAAATTTATGACTTCTGTAGCATCAAAGGGTTTCCCCTCATCTTTCTGTTTAGTCTTCATAATGATTATAAATTTAGTAGCTATATATTTACTGAATGTAATAACACAGAATTTCAATATACTGATGCACTGTGGTTACCACTAATATTTTGGTTTAATTTTTAATGACACTTTCTGTGTCTTATACTTTGTGTCATCTGTGAGTTATAATCCAATAAGTTCCCTGGATTCTTATTTTCAGGTCACAGGTATTTTAAATGTCTTTATAGTTACTGTTTTATACTAACTCATTGTTTTATTTTTAATTCAATTTTGTTGAGATATATTCACATACCATAGAATCATCCAAAGTGTACAATCAGTTGTTCACAGTACCATCATATAGTTGTGCATTCATCACCCCAATCTATTTTTTGAACATTTTCCTTGTACAAGAAAAAGTGAAAATAAGAATAAAAAATAAAAGTAAAGAAGAAAACCCAAATCACCCCCCCACACAAACACTCTATTTTTCATTTAGTTTGTTGTCCCTATTTTTCTACTCTTCCATTCATACTCTTGATAAAGGGAGTGTGATCCATAAGGCTTTCACATTCACTCTGTCACCGCTTGTGAGCTGCATTGCTATACAGTTGTTTTCGAGAGTCAAGGCTACTGGGTCACCATTTGATAGTTTCAGGTGTTTACTGCTAGCTATTCCAATGCATTAAAACCTAAAAAGTTTATCTATATAGTGCATAAGAATGTCCACCAGAGTGACCTCTTGACTCCATTTGGAATCTCTCAGCCACTGAAACTTTATTTTGTTTCATTTTGCATCCCCTTTTGGTCAAGAAAATGTTCTCAATCTCATGATGCTGGGTCCAGATTCATCACAGGGAGTCATATCCTGCATTGCCAGGGAGATTTACACCCCTGGGAGTCAGGTCAGGTGTAGTGGGGAGTGTAGTGTAACTCATTGCTTTTTGAAGTGTTTATATCAAATTACAATGCCAACAGTATTTTAACTCTGGTCCAATTTCACTATAACTTTGCCAACAATAGCTTTCTCAATGGTAATTTTTGGTCTTTTCATCAGTATAAACTGTGACCTCAAAGTTGTTTTCATGTGTGTTTTTAGATCATGAATATGGTGAACATTTTCACAGGAGTGTTTACTCTTTGCACTTCTTTTTGCATTAATTGCCTGTCATGTCTAGGTAACTATTCAAAATTCAGTACCATATGAAGAAAAATAAGCATTTTCTCATGTTTGGTAGTCTTTAATTACTTTCAAGAACAAAAGAAGAAAAAAAATGTTTGTCATTTCCATTTGCAAGGATGTTATATCCATTAAGATAAATGACATCTCATGACATAATAATGTGATCCAGGGTAGATAACTGAGAAAGTTGGAGAACAACATTCTCTAGAGCAGTTTTGGGATTTCTCGGTGCCAGAGGCTCTTTTGCTAAAGTTACCTATTGACTATGTGTAAATAGCTAACAGGCAAAATTAAACTGAAAGAAAATTATGGAAAAATAGTGAAAATGTATAACCAAGGAAAGAAACAAGTTATATGTCCCTTGAAACCACACTTTAAAAAGATTATAATACTCTAAAGTTAATAATACAAATAACATAACATTTATTTTAAAGTGTAATTGGTGGTACTGTGTAGCAACCCATAGCCTGAGCAAAACAGGCTGCAGATCTTTGGTGCACAGCAGTCTGCATGACCTAGGCAGCTAAATGTTTAACCTATTGTCTTTCTAAGCCAGTAAAGAGAAAAAGGATAAATTGACCTTAAAATGTAACTGTATGCAAGCAGGCAGGAAATAAGAGGCTCTTAGTCTCACAAAAAGAGCAAAATGTAATTGTTCAAGTGTTATTCTAGTCCTTCCTGCACTACTCTCCAGGTCAAAGTAACCTGTTCCTGCATCTATGCTCCCCCCACCCTTAGGAGGGCCTTTGTCTTAAACACTTATAAAAGGCTTTCTGCCCTTTTTGCATTACTAGGTCATTTTCCCTGTGAACGGGATGCCTGCCCGGCCTGAGAGATCTCTCCATGACTTCTCACCCTGTAAGTGAGCCCTGAATAAAAGTTCATGTATCAGAAAATGCTCATTGTCTTCTTTGGCCTTTGGACTGGCATGGCCCTCTTGGGCTGCGACAATTGGCAGAGCCAGCCTGGAGAATTAAATAGCTGCCAGCCGGAGACTAAGGAGATCCTGGGCACTGATGACATGAACTTGGGGAGGGGAAAGGAGGAGGCCCCGGGCGTGATTCCAGGGAAGCCTGTGACATCTATGTGGGAAGGGCTGCCCACCCTCCCAGTGGAATGGATGTCTATGTGGGGAGGGGCGGCTACCTTCCTAGATGAGTGGAATCTGCCAAGGGAGTTTGGAAATGTTTATAAATCTCTGGCTGGACAAATAGCCATCCTGTATCAGGTGACAGGACCACTGGGGATTCAGAAAGAAAAAAAAGGCCACCAGATTACAGCTGTGGTGGGCTGGCCATTGTTAGAGGCTGTATGCGCCGCCACTGAGGAAGCTTTAGCAGCTAAGGTGGCCATAAGCTGCCTGGGAGATAAAGCTAGAAAAAGATATGAATCTAGCACAAGCGGAATTGAAATATTGGCACACCAGCACACTAGAATAAGAAGGCATAAGCTGCCCAAAGGGCAATTTCGGTATATCCTGGCTTCCCCTGACTGGAACCGTAAAGTGTGGGACCCTGTTGATTCCTCATCAAAAGATGATGAGCCCCTGTCTGACTGGGAAATTGATGCTAAGGAAAGTAGTGTACTCAACCTCTGTTCCAACAAAGGGTTAAAGCAGAGGAAATTCAGCACCCTGATCCCCCACGGAAGGAAGAAGGTGGGGCAGTAGAAGCAGCTTCTATCAGAAGGTGCTCATTTCATCTTGGGAGTTTTTCCCCCGACCGAATTAAGAGATGTTAGTAACCAATATTGACAAAAACCTAGGGAGCCATTAGCAAACTGGTTGCTCCTGTTTCATTTTGTGGTAAACCTTGCTAATATGTTATTTAGAATATTTTTGGAATTTTTCCAGTCAACCTGTGTTAGGCTTCATGTAGGGAAAACAACAATGGACATTTGCTGTGCTTCCACAAGGATACCTTCAAATGTGGAAACCTCCAGAAGAGCCTGACTACTCTATCAAGTTCTTGGATTTTGTCTGGTTGGGTAAAACTGAGGCTATTCCTTCAGCTGTTGTTGTTAAAATGCAAAGTTATCCCACACTGCTTACTTCTGAACAGTTGATGGCTTTTCTTGTGTTGTTAAGTTATTGGAAAGTGTTTATACTCTATGTAGTATGAATTTTAAAACCTTTGTATACCCTAATTAGAAAAGGAAAAGTATGGGAATGGGATTTTCCACAGTAGGCTGTGTTTAAAAAGACTAAGTGAACTATTATTCAAGCACAGACTTTAAGGGGGGGGGGTGGACCCCAATATACCCTGTGATTTAGATGTGGCCAGTGCCGATATTGGCTTTGGGTGGGGTTTGTGGCAAAGGCAACAAGCTAAATGTGTACCTGTTAGATTCTGGTCCCAACTATGGAAGGGCACAGGACTCAGATATAGCCCTTTAAAAGAGCAATTGTGCATAGTTTGTAATCCTCTACTGTGAGTGTTGAAGGTCTAACTCAGGTGCCCAATGACCTTACAGAAGACCATACCCATACAGGCATGCAGATATGGGACACTATAAATAAACCCCATTTGGGGAGTGCTCAGGTGAGCACACTGACAAAATGGAAAGTCTACCTCCTATGATGTGGCATCTTTGACAACGGCTCTTTAAAAACAGAGAAGCATGAAATTTTAGGAACAGCCTCCTATGTGAAAGAGCAGCATGCCCTGTTTCCTTATGATCTCCCAAGGTGGCTCCTCCCATGCCCACCATTGACAGGCAAGGAAATAACGTCTGACTCTGCATGGATTGGCACAAGGGCAATCTGCTACTTGGACAGCCGTAAGTCTCCAGCCCAGTACTGACACCATCTGCTGGGAAGACACCTGGACTGCCTGTCACAAATGTAAGATAACCATTCTTCATGTCTCTGCCCATAACAGCAATTCATTACCAGTTAACATAGAAGCAGATGCCCTAGCGAAATTCCACAGCCTAACACCAATGACGCATGAAATGGCTGAATGGCTGTGCTGGAAGACTGGGTACTGAGGACACCAGATTCCTGTCACTTGGTGGCAAGTAAACTATATTGGCCCCTTTCCTCTGTCCAAAGGGACAAAATATGCCTTCACCGCTGTGGATAAAGCTAAACACTTAAAAGATGATAGAAATGATGGACTCAAGGATCATATCAGCATTAACTCCAGATAAAGGGGCTGGCTGCCTTCAAGCCACAATGGGGCAATGAACTCTCTCTTACCTGTGCCACAAACACTAGAAATTGGGGAAAAGAAGGTGAATTAGCTCTGGTTCTGGCCCATGCAGCCACACTGGTTAAGACTCCTAAGACTATGGGTATTAGAATTACATAGAAAACTAACTGTAGGTCTGACACTGAAGGGCTCCCTGCAGGGGTTAAAAACATGGTATTTAAAACCCCCTCACCTGGAACTCTTCTATCTACCATGAAGACTCAGTTTATATATATTGTTAAACCACTCAGCTATCCAATTTAATGCTTACATGTATTGTTAATTCTTGTTAAAAAAATGTTACTAAAATGTTTTCAGCATTTAGCCTTTTGACAGGTGTAATATTATTAATAATAATATGCTGTGAAATGCTTAAGAACAATTTCCAGAATTATTCTGATGACTTGAATGTAGAGGGTATAAGGGATGTCTTTTTCTATTATTGAAGGAAAAGGAAGTCATTTTTTCTTAAATGACTGGTTGTATCAGAATTAAAAAAAAAATAGGGGATATGGAACAAAACCTAAATAGGTGTGAAAAGTTGCAGAAAGTTGGTGGAGGGGGAAGTTTGTTTGTATGGTCAAGGTTGAGAAAACAGTAAAAAAACTAGATATAGAATAAAGTACAATGCCTGGCAGTATTATCCTTTAGCTATTTTAGCCCAGGCAGTACTTGTGCTAAATGGTAAAACTCATTAACCTGGCCATAGCACCACTTGCTAATAGGTTTATTATCTCTCTGTACCAATGTATTATTACTTTGTTGTTTATTGTATTGTTGTGAATTACAGACATAAAGTCCGTCCTATGGTCAACGCAGACTGTTGTGCATGGGTAGACTGTAGCAACCCGTGGCCTGAGCAAAACAGGCCTGCAGCTCTTTGGTGCACAGCAGTCTGCATGACTTAGGCAGCTAAATGTTTAACCTATTGTCTTTCTAAGCCAGTGAAGAGAAAAAGGGTAAATTGACCTTAAAATGTAACTTTATGCAAGCAGGCAGGAAGTGAGAGGCTCTTAGTCTCACAAAAAGAGCAAAATGTAATTGTTCAAGTGTTATACTAGTCCTTCCTGCACTACTCTCCAGGTCAAAGTAACCTGTTCCTGCATCTATGCTCCCCCCACCCTTAGGAGGGCCTTTGTCTTAAACCCTTATAAAAGGCTTTCTGCCCTTTTTGCATTGCTAGGTCATCTTCCCTGTGAACGGGATGCCTGCCCAGCCTGAGAGAGCTGTCATGATCTCTCCATGACTTCTCACCCTGTAAGTAAGCCCTGAATAAAAGTTCATGTATCAGAAAATGCTCATTGTCTTCTTTGGCTGTGACATACTGTTTCTAGGAAACCGTAATTTAAGAAAATCAAGACAGTAACAAAGCAAGGAGAGAAAAAGGAAAATAAAGAAAGGAATTCCAGCAGAATGATGAAGAGAAATCCTAAATTGTTAAGGGAATGATAAACCATTTATTTAAATCTCCCTATTGTTTTTTTTTTTTTTATGGTTTTATATTTTCGTGCACATTTTATTCTACTCAAAGGAAGGTATTATTACTGACTTTTTTTTTAATATTCATTTTATTGAGATATATTCACATGCCATGCAGTCATACAAAACAAATCCTACATTCGATTCTTCACAGTACTATTACTTAGTTGTACATTCATCACCAACATCAATCCCCGACACCCTCATTACCACACACGCAAAAATAACCAGAATAATAATTAAAGTGAAAAAGAGCAACTAAAGTAAAAAAGAACACTGGGCGCCCTTGTCTGTTTGTTTATTTGTTTCCTTCCCCCACCTTTCCACTCATCCATCCACAAACTAGACAAAGGGGAGTGTGATCCCCATGGCCCCCCCAATCCCACTGTCCCCCCTCATAAGCCACATTTTTATACAATTGTCTTCAAGATTCATGGGTTCTGGGTTGTAGTTTGATAGTTTCAGGTATCCACCACCAGCTACCCCAATTCATTAGAACCTAAAAAGGGTTGTCTATATTGTGCGTAAGAGTGCCCACCAGAGTGACCTCTCGGCTCCTTTTGGAATCTCTCTGCCACTGAAGCTTATTTCATTTCCTTTCACATCCCCCTTTTGGTCAAGAAGATGTTCTCCATCCCACGATGCCAGGTCTACATTCCTCCCTGGGAGTCATATTCCACGTTGCCAGGGAGATTCACTCCCCTGGGTGTCCGATCCCACGTAGCGGGGAGGGCAGTGATTTCACCTTTCAAGTTGGCTTAGCTAGAGAGAGAGAGCCACATCTGAGCAACAAAGAGGCACTCGGGGGGAGGCTCTTAGGCACAATTATAGGGAGGCCTAGCCTCTCCTTTGCAGCAACAGTCTTCCCAAGGGCAAATCCCTTGGTAGAGGGCTCAACCCATCAAACCACCAGTCCCCTATGTCTGTAGGTGTGTTAGCAACCATCGAGGTAAGGCAGGCCAATACCCCTGCATTCTCCACCAGCTCCTCAAGGGGGCTCTGCATATTTTTTTCCTTGTTTTGTTTTTTTTTTTTAACTTTTTTTTTTCCTAAATCAACTGTATGAAAAATAAAAAAAATTAAAAAAAAACATAGAATAAAAGAACATTTCAAAGAGAACATAACAAGGGAGTAAGAAAAAGACAACTAACCTAAGATAACTACTTTACTTCCAACATGTTCCTACTCTACCCCAAGAAAGTAACCTAATATAGCAACATTTCTGTGAACTTGTTCCTACCATACCCATCAGAAATTAACAGACCATAGTCATTCCTGGGCATTCCCAGAATGTTAAATTTACCCACGATAGCTAATCTGTTCTTCCTGGATTATTGTTCCCCCTTCCTTAATTGCTCTCTATTGCTAGTTCCCCTACATTCTACATTACAAACCATTTGTTTTACATTTTTCAAAGTTCACATTAGTGGTAGCATATAATATTTCTCTTTTTGTGCCTGGCTTATTTCGCTCAGCATTATGTCTTCAAGGTTCATCTATGTTGTCATATGTTTCACAAGATCGTTCCTTCTTACTGCCGTGTCGTATTCCATCGTGTGTATATACCACATTTTCTTTATCCACTCATCTGTTGAAGGACATTTGGGTTGTTTCCATCTCTTGGCAATTGTGAATAATGCTGCTATGAACATTGGCGTGCAGATATCTGTTCGTGTCACTGCTTTCCGATCTTCTGGGTATATACCAAGAAGTGCAATTGCAGGATCGAAGGGTATCTCTGTATCTAGTTTTCTAAGGAACTGCCAGACTGACTTCCAGAGTGGCTGAACCATTATACAGTCCCACCAACAATGAATAAGAGTTCCAATTTTTCCACATCCCCTCCAGCATTTGTAGTTTCCTGTTTGTTTAATGACAGCCATTCTAATTGATGTGAGATGGTATCTCATTGTGGTCTTAATTTGCATCTCTCTAATAGCTAGTGAAGCAGAACATTTTTTCATAAAAATATGGAACGCTTCATGAATTTACATGTCATCCTTGAACAGGGGCCATGCTAATCTCTGTATCGTTCCAATTTTAGTATATGTGCTGCCGAAGCGAACACCCCTTGTTTTTTTAAAGTAGGTAATGTCTAAAGTGATTAAATACGGTATCAAGATTGACAAATATACCTACCACTGTTACCATCACTCACTCACTCACTCCTCCTTACTCAAACTGCTCTTTTATATTTCCTCCAATACACCAGGCACACTCATGGCTGGGGACCATTACTTCAGCCACTCTTCCTGGAATGTTCTTCACCAAGATATATGTCTTGGCTAACTACCTCAGTTTTTGAAAGTTTTGGCTCAAATTTTATCATCTCTGTGAAACATAATCTGAGCATCCTGTAAATAACAATACCAGCCTCATTCATCCTACTAAATGTACATCCTATTAAATGAACATGCCCATTTAATTGTTTCATGTTTATCTTTTATCTATAACCATGTTTACTTTTAGAACGACAGAAAATATGTAACATTTTTGATAGAATATAAGCTCCATTAGTTCAGCAATCTTTGTACCTTTCTCTACTGATCATTCAATTCACTAGCTGCAGGATCTGAGAGCAGATGAATGAAAAATTAAGTAAGTGTGCACTTCCCTCCATCACAACCCAAGCATTTTGCCTTTGTAATCTGAATTTGTCTCTTCTTACTGTATAATATACTTTTCAAGATTGTATCTTCATTGTCCATAGAAATATGCTCCCCCTTTCTCCATCTCTCTCAAGCCATAATAGCCCTCAGGAAACTCACCCCCTCCTCATAATAGATTATAGAGTCCTTCTGCCTATAGTTTTGTGTGGTCCTTAGAAAAAGCAAGCCTTTTCTATCTTGCTGTAAATGACTTTTTCTCCTTCTTTTCTGGATCTGCTGCAGCTATTATTCAAGAAAAAAAAAAATTCCACTTATTAAACCCAAAATTTGGATTCGCCAAAACAAGGTTCTGGAATTTAAGTCTTTAATTATATGTAAGGGCCAGATCAATGAAATCCACTTAGAAGAGTAAGGAGGGACTTGAAATATTATTTATCAGTATTATGAATACATAAGTAATTAAAGATGGAAATGCCTTCTATGATTGTGGTGTGGAAGGAGGCAAGAAGGAGGAGGAAACAAGCAGGAGAGATAGGAAGAACAAGAATGTTCAGAGATGGTACAATTTCCTTTCCACTTGGAATACCCTTCCCCCTCCTGAAATCCTAGTTTTCCTTCAAAGATAAGCTCAAATACTATCTTCTCTATGAAGACCTATGTGTTCTTCATTCTTCACCTTGAACCGCCTCCAAAATTCCCACATTTCTTTACATACTCCTCTCTCTACCCTTTGGAAAAATCTTTCTCTTCCTGGAATGTTCTTCACTAAGATATATCTCTTGGCTAACTACCTCAGTTTATGGCAGCATCATTTAAAAAATGGGACTCATTCTTAAGGTCAAGAAAAGCAACCCTAATACTGCAAGCACTTTCCAAGCCTCTGCTTACATCGCATTTGGTAATATGCCATTGGCCAAATAAAATCACATGGCCAAGTATAGATACTGATTGATAGAGCACTGTAAGGCTGCTTTGCAAGTAGTGAGGATACAGATGTTAGTGAAGTACTGGGTCATTAGTGAGCTCGAACTAACACAGTCTCTTTTAACCCTCACGGACAAGCTCTTTCTATGGCCCACCAAACACTACCACACTCCAGGGTGGGCTGGCATTCTTCAGAGTCTTGTAGTTTGCTCAGCAACTTCTCTAGTATTATGCTCAACCACACTTTCTCTAGAAAAATGAAATGAGTGCCACCTGTGAGTGGCTTTTAGCTGGGGTTAAAGTCAGCAGCAACTGAGGCACAATGCATAAAAGACAAAGAGGTAATTGTAGAGCTTTCCAACATGCTACTAAAGCCATCCAAGGAAGTTCTTTGAAGAGGGAGATAGTTCACCCTCCCCATTGGCAAGAATATCAGATTCACTGAAGGAAGTCAAACCCAATACATCAGCACTTAAAATGTTAATGCTGAATTGGGGGCTTTGAATCAGGCTAAAATAAAGCTATATTCGTAACTAAAACCAACAGAAGGAACCAGAATAAGGTATGGCAAAATGAAGAATTAATTCACATCTCAAGGTCAAACAAAAGTTCTTTTGCTCTTTTTTTGGTGGTTTAAGTTGACAATCCAATCCCCCTAAACCTGAACAATTTTTAAGCAAAATAAAATGACTGCAGGTATTGCCCGGAGAAGACCCCTTTTGGAGAAGGACTTTTCCAAGGACAAAAACAATTGACCTGCAGGGTTTTTCTGAGAAACAGAACACAGCCTACAGGGTTGCTAATAAGCAATATCTGGTGATAAAACTAGTTTGGGTCAGGTAGAGAGAGCTTATCAGAATAGACAAGCATTACATACTAATCCATGTATATCTGCTCCCCACTTTGTAAGAACCCCCATGAAAAGTCTTTGAAGTGACCTTACCAATATTTGAATATATTGTGACAAAAGAAAAACTTTTATAATCTATCAGAGTCCCCTTCAGATTCCATGGGTTGGTGCTGGGACTTTGTTCTTAAACCCACAAATAACTACAAAACATGCATGTTGTCTCTTTTTAAAACTGCTGTGTTGGTTTTACTACACTTAGAGAAAATTCAGAGACTAAAGGTGCAATTATGGCTTAAAGGGATGCACCCTGGGTGTGGTCATGGAAAGAAAATGAGGACCGTTTTACTATTCTTAGGTTGTCATGAAGCCTCCTTTCCACCTAGAAATAGATAGGAGCAAACGCCTCAAATCTGGAAGAGCGGTAGACAGTGTTGTTGTTGACTCTAGGAAAAGGGTCTTACTCCTGGAGATTTGTCACTTGCAATGAAGAGTGGAGGATGGCTCTGCTCGAGGGTCACACAAAACAAAGTAATTGGTCTTAGGCAGTCAGTGAAGGTCAGAATTTGATCCTGGTAGAAGTACACAATCACTGCACACCCTCCTTCTACCATAAGTATCAAAGAAACAAGTTCCCCTACTCAAGTTAAAGTGGCTATTAGACCTAGACTATTTGGTTCATGACTCTATTTTACCCATACCTTACCTCAAACCCTCCTCACCCATATCCATTAGCCATAGATCCTCTTCTTCTGAACAGATATCTGGTCAGATAGTGAGCAGAATCAGAGAGGGCAGAGATACTCAGGGTGAGCTACAATGAGCTGTGGGCCCAGTTCTGCATCCTTGGAGAGAATCCTGAAGATTGATATCCCTCAGAAACACCTTGTCACCAAACATGAAGACAGTATCCTGAGGTAGAAGCAACTTTCTCAACAAAACATCACCCAAAAGAATCCAGGAGGAAGAAAAGAGGAAGTTAAGAGTACAAGCAAGTCATGAGAACCCTGTCAAAAGGAAGGGCTCTTAATCTCACTATAAGGGCACAGTCATATGGAAGGTGACTGGTTGTAATTCCTATTTATGAATGTGGGAATATCTAGTAAAATTCAGATGATTAAAGCTTTCAAGAAGGTATTTTTAGATAGATGGTATTCAGTAGATAGATAGATAGATAGATAGATAGATAGATAGATAGATGGATGATAGGCGAAATGTGCAGGGAGAGGGAGAGATTAATTTAAAAGGGAGAGAACCCCTAAAGGTGATTGGGCTCAGCTGAAAACACCAAAAGATCCTGAAGAGAGCCTCTGAGGATATGTAGGATCCCAAGGACAGAAAGAATATTCCCCTCAGTCATCTAAGGGTAAAATTATCAGCATGGGCATTAAAATCAAATGCAAAGTCCCTCATAGGAAATCATCTGCTAAAACAGCATTTGGCAGAAATGAACCCCACAATCTTCACAGAAAATAGTAGCAATTTATGTTAATCTATGCCTATAAAATTGCTGAGCCATTATAACATAAAAAGAGCATACAGTTGATCAAAGTGAAAAGGTATTTTAAAACTCCATTTCTTTTCAGAAATAATAGATAATGATTCAATGAATTTGCTCTAGTCTATCCAAAACCTCAAAATTTGATTGTCAGCTAAATTCAGAAACTTGTTTCTCTTGTTTAATTTCCATTGCCAAGGAAATAGAAGTTGATTGTAAGTATCAGGATAAAGATTGTTGTCACACAAGAGCAGCTTGTCTCCTTTGATAATTATTCCTAATTTATTAAGTAGGATTTTAAATTTGGGCTTAGGTGGATGTCAGGTACGACACAAACAGGGAGCCAGAAGTAATAATACATTATGCAGGACAGTTTATTATTTGCAGGTCCTGGAGGGCACAAGGGGTGCTATGAGGGGACGGTGGGAAACATGGGGAACCAAAATAGCAACTGGGGAGCACAGAAGCAGTGGAGAGGACTCATGGACTTGTGCCTTTATTGTAGCCAAGGAGTGGAGGTTAATAGATTTCCTGCTGGAGTAAAGGATTGGTAAGTTTAAAGCAAATGCACAAGGAAAGGGACTAGGGGTCTAAGGGTGGTAGTGATAGTTAGCTTATCATTTGGGATCTGAGTGAGCCATTTAGGTGCTGTGGGGCATGTGGTAGGAATGATTGGGCAGAGGTGACTCATATAGACTGAGGCCTGGGCACTGAAGTGGATTAATAATTAGAGCAAAGGCCCAGAAGTCCTGGCAAAATGGATGCAAAGGCAGCACCAGCATAATGGAGGCTCAGGACAATAATCTTGAAACAGATAGAAAGAAAGAAACAAATAAATAAAATTCTTACAAATATCTGAATTGTACTACATTATAAAAATTTCATATAATGTATAGAACTCTATCTTATTGAGAGGCATTCATATTTTCACGTTTCTGCTATTAGAAACGATGTCCAGTAAAATTTATTTTATACACATCTTCATTAACTGACATTTTAGCTTTTGAAAGATAAAGTCTATTTTATCTTTCAAAGGGTCTGTGACTTTTCAAGTTGAACAAATGCTGTCAAATAATTCCAAAATTTCATAATCATGTCAGTCCCATTATTGTGTTTGTGGGGACCCATTCTTCCTCACCTTATAGCTTGTTACCTTTGTGTATATTATGTGACAAATATTTCCTCTCAGTCTATCATAAATTATTACATATTATGATGCCTTCAAACATGTAGTTGTTTTTCAATGTAATTTCAGACATATGGAAAGGTCGCAAAAATAGCATAAATAACTTCTGTATACCCATCACCCAGATAACTCAATTATTAACATATTAGCAAATTGGCATGTTCTCACATAGGTGTATATATGTATATACACCTATGCACACACACACAAGATGTATAGATGTATAGATGTGTATATACATTCATATATGTGTGTGTATGTGTGTGTATAGAGATATCTATGTTCCTTACCATCTGAACCCCTAATTGAGGAACTTAAAATCTCCTAATTTAAAACTTGAACATGAAAAGGCCAACTAGGAATAAATCAGATACCTTATCCACCAAGACAGGCTTTGGAGACACCCAGATACCTTCTGGATCTCTCCCCAGTTCCTCCCCAGAAATTTAGTCTCTGGCCTTCACAAGGTCATTCACCATGAGTGGGAGAAAGTAAACCAACTCTGCTGCTAAAATCAGTGGTGCAAACTACTCCCTGACCTGACCAAGTCATGCCTTCTTGCTCATCTGGTAAAGTTGTAAAGTCGGGGAAAGGAAGAGAACTACTTCCAGCAAGACTGTTTCTCCATTGTCTACGAGATTTTATTCAACACCTTAAATCACATGGATATGAATGTGTCCTCAGTATCATATGTACATTCTCTTACTGGTTTGCAGCTTTCCCTTTGAAAAGGCCACTCCCACTACTGCCATTATACTTTTGTAAAAGCTATATTCCCCACATGGGGAATTCCACTGGCTCTTTCAAGTGAACAGGAGACCCATTTCACTGGTAAAGTTATCTAAGAAATCTAAGGAGTTTGTCCTTTATCCCAAAAATTACATTGTCCTAATCATCTCTAGTCAGGTGGGATAATAGAAGTTTACTAAACTCATACACAACAACTCAATCTCCCATGGCCTACCATTTATCCTCAACCCCAGTTACCCTCTGGTAACCAACTTCAAATTCACAATGGCCCTTAGCTTATCTCTAGTAATATTTAAGAACAGACTCAGTCTGTCTTAAACAACAAGGGGGATTGATGAAGTGTTCACAATTGGTTATCCTCTGTTCTGTTTTGGCCAAATGTTAGTTAGGCTTTTCTCCACACCACAGGCCCATGAACTTTGGTTTGTCACCAAGTCTGAGCAAGCACTAAAATAAGGAACATCCCACCTTAATGATCATCTGGAAAATCAGCTGACTACAGCAAGAAATAGTTCCTGTCAGACTACGCTGATTATGCTGTCTGCTTATTCCCATTTGTTTGCCCAATCTCCTTTCCAAAATTCCTACTAGCCCTGCTTGCATCTCCCTTCCTCTGAGAAATCAGCAGATCCTGAGATTGGAGTGTTGACTCTACACAACAGTCTTTTTGAATAAGCTTGCTCTATATCTAAGGCCAAATTTGTTTTTTGTTTTTTGTTTTTTTTTTTTAAGCCAACTGGCAAAGGAGTCTGGGAAATATCCTGCCCTAACAATAGAGTAAAATTCAGAAAAGTGAACTAGGGATTGAGAAATAATAGGTAAATAAACAGAATAAATAACCAAAATGCAAGGATATTTTGATAAAAACACAATAAACATGCAACAATTATATAATAATTTCTTCAAGATTTAGGATTACCCTTGAATTAATGGAAAATAATCCATTAAAGAGAATGCAGACTCACGATGCTAACAAAATCTATGAATAGTCTTCTTCTTAATGCACAGTGTTTTGTTTTTGATGACACCCTATCAACTGTGGAATAATTATGACAATCTGCCAGTTGAGGGTAATATTTCCCAATTGGAAAAATTTAGGCTTCTATACAGGAACTATTAACAATTCTTTATTATTTATTCAGCTGAATATTCAAAATTTACACTACACTTTTAGGTTACATTTTAGTATTAATTTTGGATTTGAAAATATGCTTTGCAAGTAGAGATAGTATTGGGAGACTGTAGATTATGGATAATGGGAGAAAAAGCAATTTGATGCTCAATTAAATTTACTTTTAACCAAGAATTCTTTTAGTTTGCAAATGTCAGAACTTGAAAATCAAATATAAAGTTTTATTATTAATTAGTGAGGGGTGGGGGAGTTTACTCTGAAATACAGATATTGATGTTGTAGAAATTATGATGACTAGTTTAAAAATACTAATTTGAAACATCATTAAATCATCAATACGAGTTAAATTGTCATTAAAAATTAGGATCTAATTTGAGGATATATTCTCTTTCAGAAACATAATTTCCAATATAAATATAGCTAGCTAGCTAGCTCTCTCCACCTATTTATAATTTTATTAGTCTCCTTCAGAGAAATGATCCTTGGAGCCGAGGTCTTACATATGCCCAAAGTGTGGATGAGATA
This sequence comes from Choloepus didactylus, assembly GCF_015220235.1. NCBI lineage: Eukaryota > Metazoa > Chordata > Mammalia > Pilosa > Megalonychidae > Choloepus > Choloepus didactylus. Next base: position 54,711,928 of record NC_051312.1, read on the forward strand.
AAGGAAAACAGACTATTTCCTCCTGCAACTCAGGATAATCTTGTTTGCCTCACTCAGGACAGTGGGTTCTTGACCCTCAGGAATTGGTGCCCCAAGATCACACAGTCTGGATACTCTGTCTTGCCCAAGAAGTACTAGAAGCTTCAAGATCTTGCCTTCTCAACCTTGTACACAGAAGAGAGACTAGATACCTAGAATGAAGGTAATTGTTCAGGGTTTATTGGGAATGAGAAGTGAGAAGGAACTGTGCAGGGGAAACTCTCTACAGCCCTATGTGTTGTATTTCAATTCTAGAGGCCTGAATATTGCAGGTGCCTCTCTCTACTATGAAACTCAGGGAAACTGGCGGGGGTCGGGGCAGCAGCTGCCCGTCTCACTCAGTAGTGCATCCCCCTGGCCAGACTGGGGAGCAGTAGAACCCTCTTCCAAAACAACTGGGCATTATAGTCGTCCTCCCCTCATGGGAATGGGTATTCTTCAAAATCCAATGTTATCAATGTATGTGTGTGTTGGGAGGTTGTCTCCTCAAGGCTGAAACTCAGTCAAATGACCCACAGCTTCTGAGACAAGTATTCAGAGCTCAGGATAGCCTTACATTTTCCTTTTACCTTACAATGCCATTCTTCCTTTAAAATCCCACTCCCCCTTCAAAAGTCAGTTCAAATACTCTCCCTCTCCAGGAAGGCTGATTGCAATTCATTTGTTCATCCTGTAAACTCCCCGAAGTCTTTAATCATGATATGTCTAATTATTGTCATTGTATTTCTCATATTGTGTCTCTTCAAATATTTCTTGTTTCTTTTTTCTATCTTTTTCCTTTTTGAACTCAATTTACAAGTGGATATTATCTCACCAATCTCAAATTCTCCATTATAGATTATTCATTCTTTTTTTTTTTTCTCTTTTTGCTTCATTCTGGATAATTTCTCTTGAGCTAGCTTTCACTTCACCTGGTCATTTCTTTTCTGAGGCTAGTCTGCTGATAAGTACATTAAGGTTTCTCTGGGTTCTCTCATTCCCTGTTCAAATTAATCAGGCCCTCTGTGCCTGAGTCTTGAGCTTGACATTTTTTCAGCATCCCTCCACTTCCCCCAATGACAGATAAATTCTGCCTCTACCCAGTGCAGGGACCAGAGAGTAGGTGGGTTGATGATTTCTCCCTCAGCAGAAAGGAGTCCTTGCCTTATCTCATTGCAGTATCCTGGGCACAAACAGGTTTCTTTCCTCATATGCAGCAACAGCAGACATCTGCTTACAATCAGTGCAAGGTTTGGTGGGGCAAAACTCCTGCCCCTCCTCAGCAGCAGCAGACCTCTGCCTTGTATCAGTGCTGGGTAAGGGCTGAAGGCATCCTGCCTTACCTCTAGTAGTAGGTGACTTGATAAATGCTATGATTGTTGGATTGGGGTGAAGGCAGTAAGAGGGAAAACTTCTCTTTTGATAGCTGCCACTTGCTGTGTACTTTCTTTTTTCCCTCAATAAGGGTCCTAAAGAAAAATTTGATTTGGATATAAATGAAAGAGAAATCCCTAGGAGTTGGCAATTACAAGAATATAACCATGATGCATATTGTGTTAAAACCTGGGGTCACTTTGGTGACATAAGACATCCCCTGAAAAAGCCAACTCAGAGATCCAGTGAATAAAAGGACAAATCCCACTTGCTTAGCATTCTGGAGGATAATAGAGACTGGAGAAGGACTCCACAAACACTGAATTAAAGAAAAAGAAAAATATCAGGTAGAAAATTTCTGCCCTGAACCTGAAGGTCCATACCCATTCCCCTAATTGTGTCCCTGCAGCTTGGGAGTCACTCAGAGACAGTGGCTTGGGTCCTTTCCACCACAGAAACAGACTACAGAGCTACTCACAGCAGCATGCTAGAACCCCATGCAAATCCAGGCACAGGCACCCAAGTCTGCAGAGATCCAGGGCAGAACACAAGCCAATGAGGAGTGCAGTATAAAAAATGGCCACCAGGGTGGGGTGAGAGAGGTCTTAGCAGAAGTGTTGGCAAGATCTGTTGTGTGCTCACTCAATCCAGTTTTTGTTGGCTGGACCACCTAAACACCAAATGGACTTTTCTGGAGTTACCCACTTTTCTGGATTGACCCTGTCTGACTCCCTGGGACAGGATACCCTAAAGGGGAAGAAACTGAAGGCAAAAAAAAAAGCTCACAGGAAAACAAAAACAAAAAACAAAAAAAAAGAGGGGGAAGGGGACTAAACTAATCTACTGTGAGAAAAAATGGGTCCCAGGACTGAAAAGTGTAAAGAAAATGGGGCATAGAGTGAGGGAGAAAATTTAAACAAATCATAAGAGCTGGTGAGAAAATTTTGCAGAAAAACAAACAGAACAGATCAAGACTACCAGAAAAGGAATAGAGGAAAGGAGGCATTCTCCTGGAGGTGATACATTGCACAAAAATACAACCTTAAAAAAAATTGTGCCACATATTCAGGGCAAGAATCAGACGAAGGACAACTGAGAAAATCTGAACAGTTAAACATGGACTATTCTAAAGGTCTGAAAAAGTTGGATCAAGCATCAAAGAAGAACGTCAACACAAAGTCAATCAAAAATAAAACCCTAGATAAGAGAGAAAAACTAACACTGAAAGTTAACTAATAAAGATATTCACATGCCTAGATATAAGCAAAAGATTTCAAGCCATACTAAGTAAAAGGAAGATATGGCTCAGTCAAGGAAACACATTAAAACTTCAGAGGAGACTTTGAATTTGGTAAAACCAATCAAAGGAGTTCAACCAAATCTCCTAAATCAATTCCAGGAGATGAAGGAAGATATGTATAAAGAGCTAACGGGTATTAAGAGGAAAATGTGTAAACATAAAGAAGAATTTGAAAGTATAAATTAAACAGTAGAAACTATGGGGATGAAAGGCCCAATAGTAGTGATTAAAAATACACTAGAGGCATACAACAGCAGATATGAACTGGCAGAAGAAAGAATCAGGAAACTAGAAGACAGCAATCAAAATCATACAGTCAGAAGAGCAGATAGAGAAAAGAATAGAAAAAAAATTGAGCAGTATCTCAGGTATTTGAGTGACTACATGAAGTGCACAAACATACATGTCATGGATTTCCCAGAAGGAGAAGAGAAGGAAAAAATGGCAGAAAGAATATTTGAAGAAATAATGGCTTAAAATCCCCCAATTCTTATGAAAGACATAGACATGCATTCCCAATAAGCACAAGGTACTCCAAACAGAATATATCCTGAAAGACCTACTTCAAGGCACATACTATTCAGAATGTCAAATGCCAAAAGCAGAGAACTGTGAAAGCAGCAAGAGAAAAATGATTCGTCATATACAAGGATCAGCAATAAGAGTAAGCACCATATTCTCATCAAAAACCATGGAGGTGAGGACAGTGGTCTGATGTATTTAAGGCACTGAAAGAGAAAAACTGCCAGTCAAAAATTCATTATCTGACAAAACTGTCCTTCAAAACTGAGGGAGAATTTAAATAATTCAGTGATAAATAGAAATTAAGAGAGTTTGTCAACAAAAGACATGCCCTAAAAGAATTATTAAAGGGAGTTCTGCAGATTGAAAGGAAAAGACAGGAGAGGATGGCTTGAAGTAGTGTGAAGAAATGAAGATCATTAGTAAGGATAAACTGTTTTGGTTTGCTAAAGCTGCTGGGAATGCAATGTACCAGAAATGGGTTGACTTTTTCAATGGGATTTTATTAGGTTGCAAAATTTACAATTCTAAGGCCATGAAAATGTCTAAATGAAGGTAGCAAGAGGAACATACTTTCTCTGAGGAAAGACTGATGGCATCTGGGGTTCCTCTGTATCATGGGAAGGAGCATGGCAAAGTTTACTGGTCCTTCTTTGCTGGTTCTGGTTTCAATGGCTGTCTCCCAATATCTCTGGGCATTTTCTCTCTTATCCTCATAAAGGACCCCAGTAAAGGTATTAAGACACACCTTGAATTGGGTGAGTCACATCTCCATGGAAACAACCTAATCAAAAGTTCTCACCCATGATAGGTCTGCACGCACAAAAATGGATTAAAAGAACATGGCCTTTTGTGGGGTACATAACAGCTCCAAACCAGCACAATAATTAAAAGGATAGATGCAAAACCCAGTAGTATAGCGTCCCCTGTATGTTGCATATCCTCAATATACAACTCTATTCTTTAATTCCTATAAAAGTCAGAATATGATTGAACAAGGAAAGGGAATATTGCCTGATAATGAATGTGCAAAATATAAAGTGGTAAAGTGGGACAAATATAACATAAAGAGGAGACACAGAAGGATATGGGGGGAGAGAACATGGATGCTATTGAAGCTAAGTTGGTATCTTTTCAAATTAGTAGGTTATAGATGTAGGATGTGTAATATAAACCACAGAGTAACCACAAAGAAAGTAATTTTTTTCTTGCAATTTTGAGATATAGTCACATACCATACAATCATCCAAATGTACAATCGGTTGTTCACAGTATCATCATATAGTTGCGCAGTTATCACTACAGTCCATGTTTGAACATTTTCATTACTCCAAAAAATAATAAAAATTAAAATAAGAATAAAAATAAACGTAAAAAAGAACATCCAAACCAACCCAATTCAAGGTGGGTCTTAATACCTTTACTGGAGTCCTTTATGAGGATGAGAGAAAATGCCTAGAGACACTGAGAGACATCCCTCCAAGCCCCTATTATTCATTTACATTTTTTGTCCCCATTTTCTACTTATCTGTCCATACACTTGATAATGGAAATGTGAACCACAAGGTTTTCTACAATCACTGATCACACCAATTAAGCTATATAGTTATACACTTGTCTTCAAGAATCAGGACTACTGGGTTGCGGTTCCACAGTTTCAGGTATTTCCTTCTAGCTATTCTAATATACTAAAAACTAAAAAGGGGTATCTATACAATGCATAACAATAGCCTCCAGAATGACCTCTTGACTCCTACTTACCTTGTAGAGGAGAAAGTTATTTTTAAAAAATATGGAAAGAGAAATGAGAAAAAGATTAGTCAGATACATCATCAAAGATCCACTTTACAGGAAAGGGTTTTTCAATAAAGGAAAAGAGGGACAATAAAGAGATATGACATGTAAAAACCAAAGGACAAAATGGCTGAAGTAAGTCTGGCCTTTACAAAAATAGCACTGAACACTAATAGATTAAACTACACAGTTAAAAGATTGGCAGAATGGATAAGAAAGCATGATCCAATATATGTTGTTTACAAGAAATTAACCTTATATCCAAAGACACAAATAGATTGAAAGTAAAAGGATGGGAAAAAGATATGCTATGCAAATAGTAACCAAAAAAGAGCTGCAATAGCTATACTGATATCAGACAAAACAGACTTCAAGTCAAAAGCATTGCAAAAAACAAAGATTTACAATATATATTAATAAAAGGGGCATTCCACCAAGAAGAAATAACAATCAAACATTTATGCATCTAACCATGGTTTCCAAGAATACATGAGGCAAACACTCTTATAAACAAAGAGAAAAAGGGATCCCTCTACAATAATATTGAAGAATTCAATATACCACTTTCATCAACAGATAGAAAATCTAGACTGAAAATCAATAAGGAAGCAGAGACCTTGAATAGTATGATAAATGAACTAGACCTAACAGACATATGCAGGCCTTTATAACTCTAAACAGCAGGATATACATTCTTCTCAAGTGAACATGGATCATTTTCCAGGATAGACTACATGTTGTGTCACAAAACAAGTCTCAGTAAGTTTAGAAACATTGGAATTATACAAAGCATCTTCTCAGACTATGGGCCAGTTTGGATGTATTATGTCCCCCAAAACAACATGTTCTTTGATGCAATCTTGTGGGGGCAGATATATTAGTATTGATTAGGTTGGAATCTATTAGTTTAGTGTTTCTGTGGAGCTGTGACTCAATCAGCTGTGGGCAAGACCTTTCTTTGGATTATTTCTATGGAGATGTTGCCCAACACATTCAGGGTGGGTCTCTATTGGATCACTAGAGTACTTTAAAAAGAGCCACACTGGCCCAGATGCAGTGTAGCTATGAGTGACATTTTGGAGAGCAACTGAGAGTGACATTTTGAACAGGAGCTGCAGCTAAGAGAGGACAAAATGCCCCAAGAGCAACATTTTGGATAACACCAATTGAAACACAACCTGGGAACAAGCAGATGCCAGCCATGTGCTTTCTGAGCTAACATAGGTTTTCTGGATGCCAATGGTCATTCTCCAGTGAAGGTACCCTATTGATGCCTTACCTTGGACACTTTATGGACTTGAGACTGTAGTTTTGTAACCAAATAAATCCCCTTTATAAAAGCCAATCCATTTCTGGTATTTTGCGTTCTGGCAGCATTAACAAACCAGAACAGACCATAATGGAATGAAGTTGGAAATCAATAAAGAGAGAAAAATGGAAAATCCACAAATATAGAGAAGTTAAATAATACTCTTTTAAACCATCAGTGTGTCAAAGAAGAAATTACTAGGGAAATCAGTAAATATCTTGAGAAAAATTGAAACAAAAACAACACATTCTGGGATATAATGAAGGCACTGCTGAGAGGGAAATTTATAGCCCTAAATGTTTATGTTAAAAAAGGAAAAAGAAGGAGCTAAAGTCAAAGAGTTAACTGCATGCCTGGAGGAACTAGAAACAAAAAAACAGCTAATCCAAACAAGCAGAAGGAAAGAAATAAAAAAGATTAGAGAAGAAATAAATGAAATTGAGGATAAAAAATAATGGAGAGAATTAACAAAAATAAAAGTTTGTTCTGTGAAAATATCAATAAAATTGTCAAACCCTTAGCTTGACTGAAAAACAAACAAAAAAGAGGCAAATGAATAAAATCAGAAATGAGAGGAGAGGCATTACTTCTGACCCCACAGAAACAAAAAGGATCTAAAAGGATGTGAAGAACAACTGTATGCCAACAAATTAGACAACCTAGATGAAATGGGCAAATCCCTAGAAACACATGAACAACCTACAATGACTCTAGAAGAAATAGAAGACCTCAACAGACCAATTAAAAAAAAAGAGGTTGGATGTCAAATAAAAGCCCAGGACCAAGTGGCTTCGCAGGTGAATGCTACCAATCATTCCAAGAAGAATTAATACCAATTCTGCTTAAACTCTTCCCCAAAATTGAAGAGGCGAGAATACCTAACTCATTCTATGAGGCCAGTATCACCCTCATACCAAAGTCAGATAAAGTTACAATAAGAAAAGAAAATTACAGACCAATTTTTCTTATGAATATAGATGGAAAAATCTCCCCCCAAAAAACACTTGAAATCAAATCCAATAGCACATTAGAGGAATTGTGCATTGTGATCAAGTGGTTTTATCCCAGGTATGCAAGGGTGGCTCAATATAAAAAAATCAATTAATGTAATACAGTACTTTAATAGAAAAAAGGAAAATAAAACACACATGATCATCTCAATTGACACAGAAAAGACATTTGAAAAAATTCAGCATCCTTTATTGATAAAAACTCTTAGAACCTATGAATAAAAGGCAATTTCTTCAACATGGTAAGGGACATATATGAAAAACCCACAGCTAATATCATACTCAATGGTGAAAGACTGGGAGCTTTCCCTCTAAGATCTGGAACAAGATAAGGATACTCAATGTCATCATTGTTATTCAACATTGTACTGGAAGTTCTAGGCAGAGTATTTAGGTAAGAAACAAAAGTGAAAAACATCCAAATTGGAAAAAATGAAGTAAAACTCATTATTTGCAGATGACATGATCCTATAAAGTTCTGAAAAGTATGCAGTAAAGCTACTAGGGCTAATAAGTTCAGCAATGTAGTAGGGTACAAGATCAACATGCAAAAATCAGTAGTTTTTCTATACATTAGCAATGAGCATTCTGAGAAGGAAATCAAGAAAAAAATTCCATTTACAACAGCAACTAACAGGATCAAATATCTAGGAATAAATTTGAACCCAAATAGACAAAAACATCTTGTAAAAGAAGAACAATATTGGAGGAATCACACTTCCTGACTTCAAAGCATATTATAAACCCTCAGTGCTCAACACGGCATGGTACTGGCACAAGATGGGTAGGTTGACCAATGGAAACAAATTGCAAGTTCATAAATAGACCCCCATATCTATGGCCAGTTGATATTTGACAAGGTTGCTAAGTCCACTCAATAGGGAAAGAATGGTCTTTTCAACAAATGGTGCTGGGTGAACTGGCTATCTATATGCAAAAGGATAAAAGAGGACCTCTATGTTACACCATATACAAAAATTAACTGAAAATGGATCAAAGACCTACATATATGTATCAGGGCTATTAAACTCCTAGAAGAAAATGTAAGGAAGTATCTTCAGGATCTTGTGTTAGGCAATGGCTTCTTAGACTTTGCACCAAGAACTCAAGGAACAAAATAAAAAAAAAAAGATAAATGGGATCTCCTCAAAATTAAGAAATTTTCTGCAACAAAAGATGTTGTCGTGAAAGAGAAAAGACAACCTACTTAATGGGAGAAAATATTTGGAAACCACATATCTGATAAGGGTTTAATATCCAGATGATATAAAAAAAATCCTACAACTCAACAAAAAAAATACAGCAACCCAATTTAAAAACATACAAAAACCTTGATTAGACATTCCTCCAAAGAGGGTATACAAATGACAAAAGCACACGAAAAGATGCCCAACAACAGTAGCTATTAGGGAAATACAAATCAAAACTACAATGAATATCATTTTCCACCCACTAGAATGGTGACTATTAAAAAAAAAAAAGAAATTTACAAGTGTTGGAGAGGATGTGGAGAAACAGGAGCTCTCATTCATTGCTGGTGGGAATGTAAAATGGCGCAGCTGCTGTGGAAGACAGTTTGGCAGTTCCTAAGGAAGCTAAATGTAGGATTACCATTTGACCTGTCATTCCATGACTAGGTATATACCCCAAAGAATTGAAAGCAGGGACTTAAACAGGTATTTGCACACTGATGTCTATAGCAGCATTATTCAAAATTGTCAAACATTGGAAGCAACTCCAGTGTCCATCAGAAAATGAATGGATAAACAAAATATGGTATATACATTTGATGGAATATTATTCACCCTTACGAATGGATGACACTCTGATGCTTGGAACAACATGGATGAACCTTGAAGACATTATGCTGAGGGAAATAAGCCAGACACTTAAGGACAAATATTGTATGATCTCACTGATAAGAATTAATTATACCAAGCAAACTCATAGAGTTAGAATCTGTAATACAGGTTACCAGGAGATAGATTTGAGTAGAAAATGGTGAGCTGATGCTTTATTTGTACAGAACTTCTATTTAGGTTAATTATAAAGGTTTGGAAATGGACAGCATTGATGGAAGCACATTACTGTGAGTGTAATTAACAGCACTGAGTTAGGTATATGAATGTGGTTGAAAGGGAAGTCATGGGCTTTGTATGTTACTAGGATGAAAATTAGAAGATAAAACATGGGACTGTATAACACATTGAACCCTGTTGTAGACGATTGACTGGGGTTAATAGTACAAATATAAGAATGTTCTTTCATGAATTGTAACAAATATACTACACTAATACAAGGTGTTAATAACAGGGTGGTATATGGGAAAACATTTAATATAAACTAGGGACTATAGTTAAGAGTACTATTTTAATATTCTCTCAATTGTTACAAAGTTATCACACTAACGCAAAGTGTCAACAATAGGGGGTATATGGGAACGCTGTACTTTTTTTAGCATGATTTTTCTGTAAACTCACAACTTCTCTAATTAAAATAATAATAATGATAATAATACTAAGATATTTTTACAGGCTTGTGCAGTGGGTGTTTTAAATGAGGCAATCCATATAAATTGCTTCACATGGTACCTAGAGCATAGAATATCTATTTTCTAGATATTCTCTATGCTGGGCTACTACTGTAAAAGATTGTTTTAGTTAAAACTTGGGGAAACTGGACTTGTTGCTATCCACTGAGCTACCAAATTAAATCTGGCTGTGGAACAGAGATCCCACGCTAGTCTTCCATGCGTGGACCTAATGATGCTAAACCACTGACAGAGCACAATATCCCTAGGGCTAGCTGCTTACAAGTCGAAGCCCCAGGACATAAAACTCTGCAGTTTGTTGCATTTATTTAGGGAGGAGAGACAAAGAAAATCCAACTAAAATAGCTATTTCTTTCTGGAAAGAGTACAAGAAAGAATGCACTTGGGGTATTATTCTTAATACATGAATGCATAGTGGTCAGAGTAATGAATACAGACTAGTTCTCATGGTATCTGGAAGCTAGTCTCTGATTTGCCACTGATGGAACAGCCTTGAATAAATAAAGTCTCCCCTCTGGGCCTGTGATTCCTCTTTAAAATTATGGGATTGGTCCAGATGCACAGTGTCACACTAAATCAACCCAGACATGGTCTTTGGAGATGGAAAACAGAAACTTGCCCCATAAATTTAAACCTCTGAGAACACTTAAAATGATTAAGATTCATGGAAAATAATGATTTCCTGCTGTAGAACTAGCTTTTCAGTTCTGAATTTCCCATACGCTTCTGAATGGTGTTTTTTACAACTCAGGAGGGAGAAGTAAAGGATTTTGTGAGGAATTTAGCTGATTCTCTAAAATTTTTAAATTAAAATATCTGTAAGCAAATAGGGCAAATATTAACCTCTGTTACATCTGAATTATGCTTTTATTGTTATCTGAAATTGTATGTTTGATATATTTCTAAATTAAAAGATTATTCCAGCATAATTTCCAAAATACAACCCACAATCACCTCAGAGAGGAATTTTATCTAAGTGTATTTTACCAATCATCCAGGGGTCTACAAAGGTGAAGGGATCAAGCTTTGTAGTGTGTGGTGAGAAAACGTGATCACATCAAAAAACTGATCAGAGATTTTTGACTGCAAAAAGGAAAAATGCCCAACTCTAACCCAAAGAAAAACAGAGTGGACACATTAATATCATGCAAAGTATACTTCAAAGCAAAGAATTTTCTCAATGATAAGGAGGGACATATAAAAATATAAAAGAATCAAATAAAATGGATACATAATAATTTCACATGGATATAAGCATAATAAAAGCATTACAATATAGATGAAAGAAAACTGATGAATTGAAAGGAAAAATAGACAAATACTCAATTTAGTTGGTGATTACCACACTTCTCTGTGTATTGAAAGAAACAGTGTACTGAAAATCAATATGAATAGAAAAGACTTCTAAAATTTTATCAAGCAACTTAACCTAATTGAAAATTATAGACCACACCAGACAAAAATAGTAGAATGTATGTTCTTTACAAAGGCAAGTGGTACATTCACCAAAATGACATATATGTTGGGCTATACAACAAATCTCAACAAATTTAGAAAATTTAAATCATATAGAGTGCATTTTCTGACTGTTAAATTAGAGATGACAGAAAAATGGATTTGTTATGGTTTCAATTTTTTCTTTAACTGTGCTTTTGATATAGTTATAATTGTGAAATATTGCAGCATAACTACCTCTTGTCCAAAAAATAAAATCACCTAAAACTCATCAGAGAATAACACCATCTAATATATGTTCCCAAACATGCCAGGGCTCTGTGTCATCATTTATTATTACTTTATTTAGAAAAGAATTCTTCAATAAATGAATCTGTTTAATGTTGTCTTGCTAAATTTTCTGAGACTTTTGATGTAACATTAAATGGCATCTGTCAGAAAGATTTTAGAAAATGCTTGTCAAGGCTAATAGACTTTGTTTTCTAAAGAGACTTGACTTATCTTGCAAGTTTCCCCCAAATGTTAACAAACCATTAGTAATCCATGATTTTCTTGAAGAGATTCAAGGAAATGTCTCTTTTTACATGTAATTCTCCTTCTGTTTCTGATCATTTCACAGGGCAAATCTTGATCAGGCTGAACCATGCTATGTTAGTGGATACACTCTATGATGCCCATTTTAGCTTATGTGTTCACATCATGTGACATTTAATATCAGATAGGCAAATACATGTTAAAGAAATATAAAAATATAGAATTTTCCACTAGCTAAATAATAGGCTGGGTGGCCTCAGAGGTCTTTTCCATCTTGAATGTGTGTGGGACTGTGCTTTTTCTCTGAATTTGAGGCACTCTAGTATTCTTGCTGAAAACCTTATTTGACTGCATCAACTTGCCAGAAGGTTGGGGAACATTTCTGTTAGTCGTTACTCCTGTCCCCTTCCATAAGAGTATATTTTCATTTTTTCTTTTACATGTTCCATTTTGTTTACTGAGATTTGTTTCTGCTTTTAAATACTTAAAAATTAAATCTTAGTTATTGCTTTTCCAACCATAATTTTTTTATTCCTTTTTAAGGTATTCATGAACCACACAATTCATCCATTTAAAGTTTACGTATCTGTGATATATATATATATATCTGTTATATATTCAAGAAAATAGCCTGATAACAGTATGAAAATTTAGGACATGGAAAACAGAAATGAAAAGATAAACACTGCTGGAGTGTAGGGCAAAAATGTGAAAGCCAAATTTCCTAAATAGCTCCTAAAATTGAGCTGCACCCATGGTTTCTATAGATACCATATATTGAATGCCTACTCCATGTCTGACACTGTTGTGCACTGACTAAAACACATACTCGAGGACACAAGCACACACACTAACACAAGTACATGCTCATACATGCTCACACATAAGTTATCCAAATATAAGGAGCCCCTCTGTACTATGTTTAGTTGAACCTGGGGAAGTAACCCTATCACAGTTAATCTCATCCTGAATAGTTGAGATTTTATTCCAATTTAACTTGGGTTTGGGTTACCTATAATTTATTTTATATGTTAAAGTTGGTAACAAGTTGTACATAGTTTAAACATACATATTCATATATATATATATATATCAATCAGTAGATGTGTATATAAAACCTATGCAATATATTTATAAATGCAGTATATTTAGCTCCTTCATTCTATAGTAGTAATTAAAATATTTAGCCTGTTTTGTAAAGAGTAGAGACTGTTTTTGCCACTTCCTATATACTTCCAGGGCTTTCAGATGCTCTTTTTGGTTCCTCACAATTCTGGTCCTAACACCCTTTTGTGCTGGAACTCTTAGTATTTTTGTTCAGAAATTGTATTTCTATTTGTAATAGTTCTTAATTTATGCATTGGTAAAGGCTTAAAATTCACATAAATAAAACCTTGGTTCATTGCTTTAATTAGAAACTTTGTTTTTCTCAAATACACACAGAAAAATGCTAGCTTTCCTATATACCTAGGAATGACTCTTTCTTGTCTTTAATCTGAGTGTTATGTTTCAGGAAACAATGTGAATATTTTCTGCATGACCAGGATTTTCTGAACAGTGGAGATCGACTTGTTATAAAGTTAGGGAATGTCTCCTTTCTCCCCCAGAGCCATTTGTTGCTTCCATATTACTGGTGACAGCTCTAGAACTCCTGTTCTCCTTTTTGGTGGTTATCTGCTTCTACACAAACTGTGCTAAAACATTTCTTATCTCCCCTGAAGTCAAATGCTTAGATCCTGTTCTAGTTTGCTAATGCGGCGGAATGCAAAACACCAGAGATGGACTGGCTTTTATAAAAAGGGGGTTTATTTGGCTATACAGTTACAGTCTTAAGGCCATAAAGTGTCCAAGGTAACACATCAATAATCGGGTACCTTCACTGGAGGATGGCAAATGGCGTCCGGAAAACCTCTGTTAGCTGGGAAGGCACGTGGCTGGCATCTGCTCCAAAGTTCTGGTTTCAAAATGGCTTTCTCCCAGGACGTTCCTCTCTAGCAAGCTTGCTCTTCTTCAAAACGTCACTCACAGCTGCACTCGCGTTTCCTCTCCTTGAGCCAGCTCATGCCACCAAAGATGGATAGGCTTTTATAAAACGGGGGTTTATTTCACTACACAGTTACAGTCTTAAGGCCACAAAGCGTCCAAGGTAACACCTCAGCAATCGGGTACCTTCACCGGAGGATGGCCAATGGCATCCGGAAAACCTCTGTTAGCTGGGAAGGCAGCTGGCGTCTGCTCCAAAGCTCCAGCCTCAAAATGGCTTTCTCCCAGGACGTTCCTCTCTAGCAAGCTTGCTCCTCTTCAAAACATCACTCCCAGCTGCAGTCAATTGACTGATGATACTACAAACCAGCCCGGTGGTTTATTAACCAGCCTCAAATATCCTCACAGCAATCGTCAGGCCAGTGCCCGCTTGACCAGACAGCTAGGCCACCTAGTCAAGTTGACACATGAACCCAACCATCACAGATCCAAAGCTATAAACCTTCTCTTCTCCTATAAGAGAGGATTTATTTAGTTTCCAACACTCTCTCCCTGTTTTTGGAGGGAAAAGTTAGATGTACTAGCTCATATAAAACTCTGAGTTTCATAATATGGGAATTTCTTTGTTGTAGTACAGACCCCTCTGTATATGCAGGTTCCATCTAGCACACGCTGTGTTACATCAAGGAGGAAACACAGCATGGGGAACTGGCACTAAAATATTCAATAAGTAAATGATTAGTCTACCTCTGATCCAGAAGCCTTATATTTGCTCTCAGGATAAAATAAATGTACATATAGAAACATATTATATCCTTGCTATATTTTTGCTTGCTGTTGTGATCCATGGTTTGTCTCTGATTTCCTTTATATTCTGCTATCTTTGAGAGAGTCACTACTTGATTGCAATCCATTTCAGAAATAGAATTTGTCACATATTGTATATCCTGATTACTTGTTCCCTACAGAAATATTTGGTATCTGGTACTTAGCAGGAGGTCAAGCAGCATGGATATTTAATCATTTGCTCCCAATTTCTTGCAGTCTTTTCTTTTGCCCAAGGACAAGAATTACTTAATAGGCATTTTCTAACTGTGTAAATGAACAAGTGGGTGTTCATTACTAACTAGGCAGCTGCAGAAGTTTATTATCAATAAATCCAAAAAGCAGGGATGATCACTTTTACTAATAGATAGGTTTTAAGAGATAAGATGCAACCATTCATATTTAATTTCTAATACATATTTCCTGGTCAAAAAGTCTATCATCAGACGAGGTGAGTTATTACATGGGTTTCTGAGTTTTCCTGGAAAACCCTTTTCAAAGTACTGAATGCAGTAAAGCAGCATCGGGTAATTTCAACATGGCCACGTTGTTCAGCTCTCCTTTGTGCCAAGTCTGACTTCAAACAAGACATTGAAGAATTTGAGGGAGAAAAGGGGCTGAAAGGTCACTTTGGGTAGCTGTCCACTCATGCAGAGCTTTCTTAGGTCAGGACATTCTTGAATTTATCATATTCCAAGGCATGTTTTCCAGTTTATAGTTTTGGGAAAAGTAATTCCTTAGATTATCGCAATTATGTTGAAATTTAATGGTTCCGAAGAATGGCAGCAGATGCAAAGTAAGCTGATTTAAAACAAAAATGCTAGTTTATTAATTACACCTAATATATTAAATAAAAATGAAAGGATAGACTTCTGTCCCAGAGAAAGAAACAGACACTGGATTTAACCTCTGACCAAGACTGTTTTTCTTTCTCTTGACCAAGCTGCCAGCCTTACCCCTCACATCCTCCTCCTTCACCCGTCCTGATTACCTCGGAACTAATTTGCTGCTGTGGGATTGCAGATAAAAACAACTTGAACTGCAGGAAAAAAAGAAAGGGAAAAAGACAACTTCAGACCCTAACTATTGTGAATATTAATCTTGCCCGGACCTCCTGCTCCTCTCTTCCTCTCACCTGGGCCACCCGGGCACCCAGGAGACTGCTCTTTCCTGGCCCTTAAAGACTCCAGGTGGCCTGATTACCACAAAGGAAAACATTCTGAACCAAATGGTCCTAATTGCAACCTCAGTAAATCCCTCACCAGCTTCTGGAGAACCAAACCATCTTAACTCACCTCAGTAAATCAGTCACGCATCCCAGTGATCAATCCCCTTCTTTCTTCCAGGGCTTTTCTTCCACCCCACTCTCAGCCTTTACAAAGTTGGCTGTTCTTGGTTCATCAGGATTGAGTTTTCTTCTCTCTTTTCCGTGCTACTGCAGCCCCTGTACAAAGTCCTCTTTGCCTGTTTAACATTGTCATGTACAAGTTTTTTCTTTGACACCCCTCCACCTGAAGCAACCAAAAAAACAGACAAAATAAATATATGAAACAATGATTTTCAAGACAGTAGACACAGTCAGTGAAGGACAGTGATCCCTGAGAGATGACAAACAAACAAGATAAACTTTAAAAGCTCTTCAGTGCACTGCCTTCAGAAATTTTCCAGGCCAAGGTGAAAGGACAGGGAAACTCAGGTTGTTAGCAGATCCCCTGAATTGAGAAAATGGAGTTGAGAGTCCAAATAGGAGAAAAACAAGGGGTATTCAAAAAGCTTGTGGAAACTTTTCAGGGTAATATGTGTGTTGATTTTCTTGATAGTGGTGATGGTTTAATTGCCGCATTCATATGTCAAATGTATTAAGTTGTACACTTAAGTGTACACAATTTATTATATATAAAATAAACCTCAGTAAAGATGGTAACAAAAATTGAAATATTTCCTTTCGAAAGTGACTGAAATGACTTTAACCAATGACTCTCCTTTGTTAGTATTGAAGAATCTAAGAAGCACAAATCATAATCACATTGTCATTTGATGTATATCACACAAAGTGGGTAGTATCAGGATCCTAGTTTACTTCAAAAGCTAAGCAAATTAATCCTACTTTACAAATTTCTCTACTAGTACTCTATATATGCCTATCTAGACTTTAAGTAGCTTCCCTTCTAATAAAATATCAAGCATGTAAAATATAGCATACAATTTTAAACGATGAGCCTAGGTATAACTATTGGTTATGATTAAACTAATATTATTTGTTTTACATAACTGATTAGATTACAGTTTTTGTTATAGTTTTATATATGCAATTATCATCTCGTCCTTTGAGTTTATAACTAATTTGACATATTTTGGTGTTGACATATTTCCTCATAATTATTTATTATTTTATAAACAGCTGCTCTTATCATGTTTCACTTTTATTGATTAACTCTTTATTCAGTTGTGACTGTGGATCACTTTGCCCCATGATGTTAAAAGATGAATTCATGTCTAAATTACAATAAAGAAATACTTCTTTTATAGACTGGGCACTTTGACTTGGCCAAGCCTTCTTGCTGCCTCTGTTGTGCTGAGGCAGTGATAGAGCCCTAGACCCAAGTGGACTGCTAAATAATGAGGCACTGATTTAAAATTCTGTATTCAACATATAATGTAAAGCACAAGGTTTTCTAGGTTCAGATGAAATTATTGATTGAAAGAAAAATAAATTTGTAGGAGAGTTACTAGAATTGAAACAGTTACCATAGGCTGTAATCACCCAGGGGTGTGTGTGTGTGTGTGTGTGTGTGCACATGCTTGCACGTGCATGTGTGGCAACAATGTAAATTTTATTTTGAAAGCATTGAGCCATTGAAGCAATCTAAATAAGAAATATGTGAACAAACTTGCATGCTAGAATGCACACTGTTGCAGCATTGTAGAGTAGGTGTTTACCAGGATGAGAAGAGGAGGGGCCCACAATCCTATTAACAAGGGAGGCCTCAGAGATATGCTGGAAAAAAGTTGACAAGCCACAAATTGCTAGTAACTCTGCTGCAAATGATTTAATAACGTTGTATCTATTCCAATTCCATCCACTCTCATACCTTCAGTAAAGTATGCTACCTACAAATGTTTTGAGTTGATGAACTTTGAGGAGTCATTAGAGGAAATTGACGTTTGATATTGGGAGAGAGAAGAGAATTTATCAAGTAATTGAGAAAAAAAACAAAATTCCCCAAATTCTAAAGGAA
Organism: Choloepus didactylus; assembly: GCF_015220235.1. Lineage (NCBI taxonomy): Eukaryota > Metazoa > Chordata > Mammalia > Pilosa > Megalonychidae > Choloepus > Choloepus didactylus. The sequence continues at coordinate 54,729,842 of NC_051312.1, forward strand.
GAGGAAATTGCAGTGAGATGTGACCAAGGAATCCACTTTGGAAATTTGTAGAAATCTTTATAAAGACCTGGAATTACCATCAAATTTGGACGTAGCTCTCCACGACTTTGTTTTGTCTAAATAATAAAGGAAAGGGTCATCTCAAAAGGTTGGAGGACTTGAATGTAGGATAACTGGGACTATATAGATCACAGTCTTAAGAATTAGGTGACTACTTATAAAAACACTGTACAAATTACATTTCTTATGTTCAAATGAGTAATAATATTTGGTAATCATAAATTATGATTTCTAATTTTATTTCTTATATTAGCTCAGTGTGGACTTGGCAAATAATTTAGAATCTCAGAATATTTTCCATATTTGTGATATTAGTTTTAGTTTTTCAAAATTCCTTACATATAGAAAGATGTATTATTTGCTCTACTTTATTCAATTAATTGTAGAATTTGTATCCAGAATTCTCCTTAGTTTGCATGGAATCACTAACAGAGGAACCATGATCCTGACCTTGTGATTTTAAGCAATCTTAAAAGAGAGCCAAATAAAATAATAATATCCAATATTTATTATCTATTAAATGCTAATATTATACATTTCAGCTAACTTAATTGCCCATATAAATTTCCAGATTATTTTTTGTTATTCTCATTTTACAGAAGAGAAAAACTAACTCTAGTAGGGGATACTCAAGAGATGATCAAGGAAATAGCTTATTTAGACTGTATACCATAGAAAGGAATTAGAAGGACGCTTGAGCCATAGAGTACAGGAAAAATACACTTTCCATAAGAGTCACTTGGCATTTTGATTGCTCTGTTAAGACTAGAGGAACTTCTTTTCCCAGAAGCCCTTGATTGCCTTCTAGATGTTTGTCAGCATTTTTTTTCCGAAGGCAACAGCTTGAAACAGTGTGACAGCAACTCTTTTGGGAATTGTATGCACGCATTGCAAAAATCTAAAATGTAATGCTACTTAGCTTCTCAGGTGTCCTGGGACTGTTCCCGATGGTTTGTCTATATATTTGCTTGCCTCAGTCAATACTCTATTAGGTGAAATAGTTTTGTAGCACTCAGCCATGAAATGGAGTGACTAGTTTTTCTATCCTGTTACTTCATTAAAGAACAAGGAGCCCGGATGTAATGTTATCAGAAAACTGTAGACAGTAAGTCCATTTAATGATAGTGAATGAAGCCAATCTTGTCTGATATTAAATTTAACAAAAGCAATCATACCGTCAGTAGTAGATTATCTGGGGTCTCTTACTGGTTTATCTGAATTTTTTTCAAGGAAATTTGGGCACTACTTCATGCATTGCAGACTTTTTTTGAGAATATCAAATGACTCACAATTCAAAGTTTGATGTGCACAAGCTGCTTAGATCAGCTCTCAGAAGCTAGACAGAATATTGTTAAGTTAGCTGAGTGAGAAATTCACAAAAAATTGCCATAGCCATTATGAGAAATGCATCATTGGGTTTTACATGGTTCAGGGAGTTACGAAGGCTGCTAACAACTTGATTGCAAGGTAATACTACAAGCATACTAAATATTTCAAATTATTATAAATAATAGTAAAGTCATAGTCATAGATAAAATGGTTTATTGCCCATTGAAGACAAGGCTAATAGTATTTTTTTAATATTCATTTTTAGCCAACTTTATTCTAAAACCTTTTTAGAGAGTTTGTCATAAAAGGCACGTGGAGAAGGACTGATGAGATGGAAATAAAATAAAATGATATAGAAGACGTGTGTGTTGTTAACCCCCAAATTGTTTGGCTAATGTGATTACTGTAGTTTGATATTATATTTACCTCTGTTGAGCTTCTTGGCCATCAAGGCCAAGTTTCCTGAGCCTCTGCTGAAAGCTCAGCTCCAACTGATACTTCAATTTCATCTTTGTGAGGCCTTCGACAGAGAACTCAGTTAGGCTGTGCTTCTAACATGTACAAACTGTAGAAATAATAATTGGGGTGCTGTCATAAGCTGCTAAGTTTGTGGCAATTTGTTACACACAAAATAGAAAACAAATACAATCAGGGTCACAAAACTGTTTGACAGTAATTGCATCTGGTCTACCTTAATGTCAAAGGATGATTAAAAGATTAGAGAATCCATAAAAGAGACATGGGACCCTCCAATTAGCTATGTATGAGTTTGTGTGGTATGAGAGAAAAGGAAAGAGAGAAGATTAAAAGAAAGAAAAGAAGAAAAGAAAGAAAAGGAATTCCATGTGAAAAGTGTTCCCGTTACCTCATTATGTTGAGTCTGCTTAATACCTTATCTCAAGGAACAGAAATTAGTTGGAAGATGACATTTATCAGAGTCCACAGAAAGGAATAGGTAATAATGCTGTTTGAAATGTGTTTACTTGTGTCCTAAAATATGTGGCAAAGTGAAGTAGCCATGCTTGTCTAGAAAGGCAAAATGATGCAGTGTTATATTAAAATATTTTAAAGGGTCATTAAGCTAAGCTTGACCTTGGATAGCATCATCTGCTTGTCTCTAGTTTCAAATAAGCAAGAGCTTTGAGAAGCAACTAGGGGAAAATGCAATGTGATCAGTATATGAATCGATAAGAATTTTTCAATATGTTTGATGTGGGGGTAAGGCAGGATTTTAGAATTGAAATAATCCTTTGGGTATAACATCTATTATATTGTAGATAAACTATACAAGAATCAGACATAGCCAGAGTGAAAGATCAAGCATATTTTCCACAAACTTCAACCTCCTCTCCAGCCTCTACCAGCTTCACCAGGGCTCTGTTCCCGTTCCAGGGGACAGAGCAGACAGACTCCCCTCCCCTCACTTTAATAATAGGGCAAGAAAGGATGCAACTGACTTTACCTTTGGGTACTAATAGGTTTGCAGATGAATTCTGACATTCGATTACTACTTAGGGAGAGGATGGAATTACAGCAATGAAAGAGATTAATGTGAAGGGCTAAGGAATTAGGGGGGAAACCAAAAGGAAAGAATGTGAGAGGTTCTCTTAGGACATCCTCTGAAGGCCTAAATGGTATTAATGATGATAAGATGATAGTGGCTTATTTTGTTTTTGCCTCCAGAGAGATAACTCTGGTGGAGTACTTAATAGATTTGCTCTTGGATGTTGTAAATTATTACAGCTAAAAAAAATTGTAATGATTATTAGAGTATGACTGTGGAGATTGAATGAAGAGCACTAATCTGAGAAAAAAATCAACAGGATTTTCATTTTAGCAGAATTATAGGATGTTGTAAATAACAAAGAAATGAGGTTAGGATTCAAGAGACCACTAGGTATTGGGGAACCAGAACAGAATATTATTAAAATAGAAATGTGTGGTTATAGGACAGCAGGGGATTGTGAAGGTGTGGAGTGAAGGGTTTTGCACAGATTTTTAGCTGTTTGGGATGGGCATGTTTGAATGGCAAACAAAAAATTCTGTTTAAGTCTGTATAGAAAAGAGAGCTACAAAATACACTGAAGAAGGAGAGGAAAAGAGGAGAGCTAGTGGCTGGATGTGTAATATCAGAATTAAAATTGAATTAAAAACCCTACCAGACTTCATTTGTGTATTTCCTGCTAGAAGACCAGGACAGAATAAAAAGCAGATAATCAAAGATATGGGTAGTTGTGGCTGGTTTGTGGAGTAGAGACTTGTAGGCCAAATGTAATGAATGCTAGGATAGGACAGTATTCCTTAGAGGATTGTTGGTTAAAAATATAAGTTCTTGAACAAAAATTCTGGGAATATGGCTTGGGAATCTACATTTCCAACAAGTGTGCAGATTATTATAAGGCAATTAAGCATCGATATCATAGAATTAGGGATGCTAGTTTTATTCAATAGGCAATAGAGAGCCACCTACTCTTTTGAGCTGAGGAATTACATAATCAGAGCTGTGTTTTCATAAGAATAATCTATTGATCATTGTACTGCTTTGCTAATGCTACCATTACAAAATACCAGCAATGGATTGGCTTTTATAAAGGGGGTTTGTTTGATTACAAATTTGCAGTCCTAAGGCCATAAAAGTGTCCAAACTAAGGCATCAACAAGAGGATACTGAAGAATGGCTGGTGGCATCCAGAACACCTTTGTCAGCTGGGAAGGCACAGGGCTGGCATCTGCTGGTCCTTTCTTCCCGGGTTTCATTGCTTTCAGCTTCTGATTCCAGTGGCTTTCTCCCTGACCATCTGGGAGTCCTCTTTTAGCTTCTTTGAGGCAAACTCTGGGCTTCATCTTATAGCTTAGCATCTCCTAATGTCCTTCTGTCTGCTTCTCCAAGTATCTCTAAACGTCAGCAAGCATCTTGGGCTACTCCTACCATCTCTGTCAGCTCCCAAACATCTCTTAAAAGACTTCAGTTATCTACCTAAGACCCACCCTGAATGGGCAAGGTACACATCTTCATGGAAATAATTTAATCAAACATTTCCACCCTAAATCAATGGACTAATCAGTCTGTCCCCACAAGATTGCAATAAGGAATATGGCTTTTTGGGGTCATAATATATCTAAACCACCACAACCATGTTCAAGAAAGTTTGGAGAAGAAGATCATCTGAGGAATAATGATGCTGGCCTGAAAAAAAAGATTAATACGGAAATGGGTGAAACAATAGAAGCACAAAATAAATTCCACAGCTTGTTTCATTATGATTTGATAATTTATTAAAAGACAAATGAAATATAATGCAAATAGGTGATAACAACTTGGATTTGTTTCCTATCTCTAGCACTTGATAGTGTTGGGTGGTTCTCTGAGTCTTAGCTTCACCACCAATAAAATGGTAATAATTACTGTACCCAATTCTAAATTTGCTGTGACCTTTTAAGAGATAAACCTGGTGGAGTATTTAATATATTTATGTAGTAAATATTGCAAATTACTGTATCTAAGAATAATTTAAAAGGTTTAATAATTATTTAACATGAAAGTCATCGTGAAAAAAATCACAAAAGAACAATGGATAGGAGAGATAAATTTGCTTATTGTTCTGGAAATACTAAATACAGTACATTCTGCAGCTGAACCAACATAACTGAGATTTAGATCCTCAAAATGCAGGCTTCATGGATTGACCATATTTGGGCACATTTGTTAGTGTTCGTAGAAGCATTCTGGCAAAGTGAGTTCTCAATAATTCAGGAGTCAACTGAGTTTGTATGAAAATAGTCATTTATGGATGCAAGATATGAAAGTGCAAATGTATTCAAAAGTTAAGTTTGGAAACTAGGGGCTGACAACAAAACGTCATTTGAAACGATTTTATTCATCACTATGTCCGTATATTAATAAAATTGTTCCTTAACAGCCACTGTGATTTTTGCATTTATAAAAATCCCTGTTGGAATGATCCATGTCTGTAGGTTAGGAAAAAACAATTGCATTGGATTAGTAAATGTGGCAAGTATTCACACATTCACCTCTTCTGAGAATATGATATATTCAGAATAAGTTATTTGAAACAACCTCTTTCTGCCGAGCTAGAGTCCTGCCTTGCTGGTGACGTACTCTGTTACGTAATTGACAGAGGAGCATTTACCAACATGGCTGGTGCACCTCCCAACAACTATGGGTACCTAGTCCCTTGGTACATGCTCCAGGCATATTCTTAGTATAATCCTAGACCTTTTACTCATCCTGTAATATAGATAGAAGATGATAGATGATAAATGATTAGATAGATGATGATAGATAAAGATGTGTATAATATAGAGATTCAGAGAGAAAAAGAGGCAGAGACAGAAACTTAGATGGAGACAGAGAGAGGTAGAGACAGAGACAGAGATAGAGATAGAGATAGAGATAGAGATAGAGATAGAGACACATGAGACCCTGCATGTTTATGCCTTAAGTTTAGAATTTTGGGATCAGAATGCCCTGGATTCAACTAACATTTGATATTGGGAAACTTTCTATTTTTCTTAGCCTCAGTTTCTTTGTCTGTGAAATGAAGTAAATATTTCTTCATTATAAGATTATTTAAAAGATCAAACAATAATATATGTCATATTTAAGCACGTCAGGGCTCCATTAGCCTATATGGTACCTTTGAAAGCATTAAAAGAAATGGTCTCTTCCTCAATATATTTTACTGCCATCTGCCAGTAAAGTTGTAGTAATTTCTATGACCACCAAGGGAATGTTGCCCCCTAGAGTGGTGCAGTATGCAAGCTGCATGATGATCTGACACCCCCAAATATCTGACACAAAGTAGGTGCTTTAGAAAATGGGAGGGAGTTGTGACATGGAACTGCAGGCCACCTAAAGCCTGGGAAGTGAGTTTGAGGACCACTGGGGGTGTACTTCACACCTCCCTCCCCCCCAATGCTGAACCCTGTTCTCATCAATTTTCTGCTTTTCTCTCACCAAAGTTACTAAGGGCGACAAAGTTAATCAGTCAAGTAGTACAAACAATATATTATTATTCTGCCCATTTTACTTCAGCTGCCAGGAGACTGTGAAGTGGTTTCCTTGTGCTAAACTATAATCACCAGCTTCTTCTGGGAATATCAGAAGCTCCTCTTGACCCTTCTGCTCCTTTTCAATGAATTCTATCAACTTGTATGTCTAATTGCCCTACTCTTGCATTATGTTTGGTCTGGAAGTTGCTTCAAATTATTTTAGATTTGGAGAAAATGAGATATAAATCCTAAGTATGTGTAATCATAATTACAAATTATATTTGGAATGGAAAATGGGTTTTGGCTTCCATTTTCCAGAATTGTTGAGGAGAGGCACATTTTATGAATAGTGAGACTCATTTGATCTTCCTTTTACAATTAGGTTTCCTGTATCTTCTCAAACAGAAATTCAAGGATAGCAGATGTGGTTTCCACTAAATGTTATAAAATGATTGGTTCTCTGCTTAATATTATACTATCTCTGCTTAGGAATTGCCCAAACTAAAGGCACACTTTTTAAACAAAGTTCAATAATACAGAGATGTAAATATAAGTTATTGTTTTTCTTGCACTTTATATTTAATTCACTTTAAAACATGTATTTTAGAAAATCAGTTTTAAATATAGTTGTTTTTCTTAGCATAAAAATGAATATCATTCATCTTTTTCCAATATTTCCCTTATTTTATTAAAGTAAAATTTAAAAATTAGCTCTCTCCTAATGAACATTTAGATTTACTAAAATTATGAATTTTTGTTTAAAATTTTATTACCAATAATAGATGGTAATAAACATGACCCTTTTAAATAGTACCATAATATTTTTCAATAATAGTCTACAGTTAAAATAAGTTGAGATTGTTAAAAAGCTATAATTAAACATAAGTTTTGATAGAAAATAAATGCCTCATATTTTAATGCAAAAGATTCACAGTAGAAAATTAAATTTGTTTATTGTACATGTAACAGGTTTTCAACTTAGTCAAATAAATAATGATAAGGCTATCCTTCACAAAGTAATTAAGATATGCCACACAATTTACTTGTATTATCTTTTGACATAAACATGAATTAGGTATAATTATTGTCCTCAATTTACAGATGAGGAAACCCAGACACAAAAGGAGCAGTGTTGCTGACTGTGGGAGACAACAAATTAAATATATATTTTTATCCACAACACAGGAGGTAATTTAACCCGATGTTATATCAAATTACCAGAATGGATAAATGAGAATAGCTGAAGTGTCATGATGGAATTATAATTAATGTATTATAATTCAGGCATGAATGGACATGTTTATGTGTGTAGACCTTAAATTTTAAAAAATAATTTTCAGTAAAGTCCTCATATTAATATCTATTGCCTTCTCGCTAGATAATTGCTGAGACTATTATGCAGAATATAGCAAAGGAAAATAGCAAAGACCTTTTCCTACCCACATCCTTTCCTTTTCTAACTCATTATAATTTTGTCACTCACTTATCTCCAGATTCTCACATCACTTTTCATTTAAATAGCTACTTTTTTATACTGGATTATCTGTGCTAATTATAAATATTTATAATTATAGTAAAAATATTATAAAGAGGTCTAAATCTCTCTGCACAGTAGCATAGTCAGGGTCTCCATTGGCTATTTATATTGGTTTGTGTACTCTGGTTCCTACTAGCTACTCTGCAGTTTAGATAAAGCATAAGCTTAGGATAACCTTAGGAAATTTTTCTTTTCTTCCAATATGCATGGAACAGCTGTCTGGAGCAATTCAACAGGATTGGGGGTGTTAATAGAGGCTGACTTTGAGCAGGAAAATAATGTCTAAATAGAATTATTTCTATTAAAGCATCTTATTTTATGCAGAAGTTACTGACACTCTCGCCTCATGTATTAAAATATCATGCCCCACTCCCATCCTTCTCACAGCAATACCCAGGATTTTGTTATACAGTTATTATTTCTACACTTATATGTGTAATAAAAATTTTAAATAATAATAATAATTACGTGTGAAAGAAGGGGAGCACACTCCGTCTTCAGTGTTCATGCAAAAGAAAGTTTTATTCTACTCATTTCTACAGGTCTTTATAGCATACAAGGTAGTTTCCTACATGACTCCTTTAAGGTGTTTCCGGGAGAGTTCATTTTTTCTAAAGCCATGAGGTGTATTTACATATCTTTAGTCTTAAGGGACAATATCTTTGGGGGCTAGACGGGAAACAGTGGGGGTGGGAGACAGGAGCATGGAAGGAGTCCAGCAGGAGCTCAGAGATTATTCCCTCATCTAAATTGCAGTCTGCTTTCGGACATGCAAGGCTTTTGGCTTTTTCCTAGCCCAGTGTCTGCTTTCAGACATCCAGAGATTTGGGAAGGCCCTGCTCTATAGTTTGTTAAGCCAGGGGGCCTTCCATGTCTCCACAATTATGTTTATTATATTATCTGTAATTTGCTTTACACTACTTCAGTATAGCCATTGTTAAATACCTGAGAGTGTTAATACACATCTCCATTTAATGAAAATTAGTTAATGCGGGAATCTCTCTAATAAGCAATCCACTCTCCAGGATGTTGTTGTACTCAGATTTCAATAAGTTCTTCATGAGACAGTTTGTTCATTATCAAGAATATGAACTACTTTTTATGGATGAAATAAATGAAATTAAGGAAAGTGGATTAGTTAAAAAGTTGTATTGTCTGCCCTGATATTATTAAGCATATAACAATCTTGTGATTTAGCAGCCACTCCTCTCAGAGCAGAACTTCTTGCCTTGTACTCATATTTGTCCTATGCCACAGCACCTTCTAGAGATGTGCAGTCCAATTTGATAGAAACCAGCCACATACAGCTATTTACATTTAAATCAGTTAAAATTAACTAACATTAAAAATGTAATATCTGTCACACTAGCTACATTTGCAGTGTCCAAAAGCCACATGTAGCAAGTGGCTACAGAACTGGACAGCACAGATATAGAACTTCAATCATTGCAGAAAAAGTTCACTGGGCACAGTGTCCTAGAGAATTTTATTGCCTGATTGAACCAGAAAATTAGGTGGAACTGGCTGTTTTAATGTTTCTATATCTGCCTCAAGAGAACTTTTCATGAAATGTACTTGCTGAAATCCCTATAAACCACAGAACTAAAACTATTAAATTTAAAAAGTCAACACTGCGTAACTATTGTTGTGTATATGTGTGTATGTGTGCATGTGTGTGTGAATTTTGCCTCTTGCTAATGAAACTTTCTATGAAGGCAGGATCCAAACTGTGGTGGTTTGAAGCTGAATGTACCCTAGAGGAATATGTTCTTAAATCTAATCCATTCCTTTGGGCATAGACTTACAGTAAGACCTTTTGATGAGGCTACTTCAGTTATGATGTGTCCCACCTCATTCAGGATGGGTCTTAATCCTATTGCTAGAGTTCTTTGTAAATGGAAACAAGACAAAGAGAGACAGCCAGGGAAGCAAGAAGCTGAAAGCAATGAAACCCAGAAGAGAAGGGCAAGACCAGCACACACTGCCATGTGCCTTGTCATGTGGTTTGCCATGTGGCAGAGGAGCCAAAGATCACTGGCAGCCTGTCTTCAGGAAGAAAATGTTGCTTTGATTTGGACATTTTCTTGGCCTCAAAAAGTAAGCTAAAAAATTCCTATTGTCTAAGCAACTCATGTCATGGTATTTGCTTTAAGCATCCTAGGAAAATAAATACAAGGTAAGACTTGATTTCATTTAAACATCACATTACAGTGAGGTTGTGCAGATGGAGACATATTCATCTTCAATAATTCTAAGTAGCCACTGATATCTACTGTATCAGTTATTTATTGCTTCACAACAAATTATCCCAATACTCAGCATCCCAATACTTCATATCCCAATGCTTCATAACAAATTATCCCAATACTCGCTATCCCAATACTCAGCAAGAATGAACGTTCATTATCTCAGTTTCCGTGGTTCAAGAATCCAGGTGTACCTGGCTGATTCCTCTGACTTATGGTCTCTCACAAGGATGCAATCGAGGTGTCAGCTAGGGCTGAAGTCATTTCAAGGCTCGACTAGAGGAGAATCTACTCAGCTTACAAAACTGTTGTCAAGCCTCGGGTCTCTATTGGCTATGTCCAGACACATCTGTTTCTTGCCACCTGGGCCTCTCCATGGGAAGCTCACAATATGGGAGATAGAGTCCAGACCATCAATGTGAGAGAGGAAGAGAATGATGTGGAGCAAGAGAGGTCAACCAAGAAGGAAGTCACAGTCATTTTGCAACCACAAAAGTGATTTCTCACCACAGTTGCTTGATTCTTTTTCTTACAAGTGGGTCACAAGGCCCAAGCCATGCTTCAGAGAAGGGGACAATAGGAAGGCATGATTATCAGGAGGTGAGGATCACTGAGGCCTTCTTAAGAGTCTGCCTGTCACATCTACCAGTAAGAACCCAAAATGGTGAAGTTCAAATTAGCTTATATCAGTTTACAACAAACAAAAATAATATGGAAGTTTTCTGAGTTAGACACTGTTCTGTGCACCATATACACATTATCACATTTAATCCTTGCCACAAAATTATGAGATAAATAATATTTTGTCCCTATTCTAATGGGGAAGGTGAGATGCATATATGTCTCTGTGTACCCCCACATACACAACTGTAATCATAGTATAAGTTTAACTTTATTTTATGATTTCATATAATATTACAAATATTCCCTCCATGGTTTGCTATACTCTTTATTTATAATAATTATAATCTAATAGATATGGAAGGTGAGTTGTAGAAATGTGCCTTTTAATTGTTACAGTTTTTTTTTAATGATAAATGATACACTGGGAAGTATCTCCATGCATGAAATTTTTGCTCCTGTTAAGCTGTAATGGTAGAAAAATTCTCCAAAGAATGATTATGAATTCATTAGAACTATTGATACGTGTCCATGCTGTTTTTCAAAAAGTTTTTACTGCTTTACAATGCAAAAAGTAGTGTAATTATGCTCTAATTTTACCTCATCTTACTAGCAATGGGTACTACAATTATACTTTTATAATGCATCAGTGTAAAAAGAGAGCTTCCATTTACACGTTTCTTTTTCCTCAAAAATACATTTATACACATAATTCTCACTCTCAAAAGTAAACATTTATTTTTACTGGTACACATTTGCTACCCTTATTCTTATGTTAACTGACCATTTTACATTCATTCCTTTTTCATACTTTAGCTCCAAATGTGGAAGATTGCATTTAAATATTTTCTCTCTTTTTTTGGTAGTTATGATGGATTTGGCATTTCCATTTGCTACGTTGGTGCATCCATGACATACATGGCATGATACCATGAAGTCAGATATTTGCAAGATCAGTGGGAGCATTGGAGTACAAAATTCCTAGAGCATATCGAGAGTTCTCATGATTCTAGAAACTCTTTTGATAAAGCTGTCTTATTGACTAGGCTTAAAATGTTTAAAGGGCAAAATAAAATTGAGAAGTTTAAGTTTAAAAAATTGCTTTTGAAAGACAAAGTTAAGGAACAAAACAAGTTCAATTTCTTTTTTTTTTTAATTTTTATTGAGGTTGTTCACATACCATATAATCATCCAAAGATCCAAAATGTACAATCAGTTGCCCCTGGTACCCTCATACAGCTGTGCATCCATCACCATACTTAATTTTTGTTCAATTTTTAGAACCTTTTCATTACTCCAGACAAGAAATAAAGTGAAAGATGAAAAAAGAAAAAGAAAAGAAAAGGAAACTCGAATCCTCCCATATCCCTAACCAACCCCCCTCAGTTGTTGACTCCTAGTATTGGTATAGTACATTTGTTACTATTTATGAAAGAACGTTGAAATACTACTAACTGTATTATATAGTTTGCAATAGGTGTATAGTTTTTCCCTATATGCCTCTCTATTATTAACTTCTAGTTGTATTGTCATACATTTGTTCTGGTTCATGGAAGAGATTTCTAATATTTGTACAGTTAATCATGGACATTGCCCACCATAGGATTCACTTTTATACATTCCCATCTTTTGACCTCCAACTTTCCTTCTGGTGACATACATGACTCTGAGCTCCCCCTTTCCACCTCATTCGTGCACCATTCAACACTGTTAGTTATTCTCACATCTTGCTACCGACACCTCTGTTCATTTCCAAACATTTAAGTTCATCCTAGTTGAACATTCTGCTCATACTAAGCAACCGCTCCCCATTGTTTAGCCTCATCCTATATCTTGGTACCTTATATTTCATATCTATGAGTTTACATATTATAATTAGTTCTTATCAGTGAGACCCTGCAATATTTGTCCTTATGTGTCTGGGTTGTTTCACTCAGTATATTGCCCTCGAGGTTTTGTCATCAACCCATTTTTTTAAAGATGGTTTTGTTCACACACCATACATTCCATCCTAAGTAAACAATTGATGGTTCTCTGTATGGTCACATATTTATGTGTTCACCACCTTCACCACTATCTATATAAGAGCATCTACATTTCTTCCACAAGGCAGGAGGGAGAGTCAAAGAAGGCAGAGAGGCAAAAGAAAAACAAAAAAGAAAAAGGAAAAAAAATGACAGCTAGGAAGCAGCAAAAGGAAAAAAATAACCTTAAAACAAAGTAAAGAGTCAGACAATACCACCAATGTCAAGTGTCAACACGCCTCCCCTATCCCTTCCTCTTACCTGCATTTACTTTGGTATATCGCCTTTATTACATTAAAGGAAGCATAATACAATGATTCTGTTACAGTCTCTAGTTTACGTTGATTGCATCCCTCCCCCGATGCCTCCCCATTTTTAACACCTTGCAAGGTTGACATTTGCTTCTTCTCCCTCGTAAAAGAACATATTTGTATATTTTATCACAATTGTTGAACACTCTAGATTTCACCAAGTTGCACAGTCCCAGACTTTATCTTTCCTCCTTTCTTCTGGTGTCTCACATGCTCCTAACCTTCCTTCCTCAACCATATTCATAGTTATCTTTGTTCAGTGTACTTACATGGCTGTGCTACCATCTCCCCAAATTGTGTTCCAAACCACGCACTCTTGTCTTCTCCTATTACTCTGTAGTGCTCCCTTTAGTATTTCCTGTAGGGCAGGTGTCTTGTTCACAAAGTCTCTCATTGGCTGTTTGTCGGAAAATATTTTGAGCTCTCCCTCATATTTGAAGGACAGCTTTGCTGGATATAGGATTCTTGGTTGGTGGTTTTTCTCTTTCAGTATCTTAAATATATCATACCACTTCTTCTTGCCTCCGTAGTTTCTGCTGAGAGATCTGCATAGTCTTATTAAGCTTCCTTTCTGTGTGATGGATTGCTTTTCTCATGCTGCTTTCAGGATTCTCTCTGTCTTTGACATTTGATAATCTGATTATTAAGTGTCTTGGCATAGGCCTATTCAGATTTATTCTGTTTGGAGTATGCTGCTCTTCATGGATCTGTAATTTTATGTCTTTCATAAGAGATGGGAAATTTTCATTGATTATTTCCTCTATTATTGCCTCTGCTCCTTTTCCCTTCTCTTCTCCTTCTGGGACACCAATGATATGTACATTCTTGTACTTTGTTTCATCCTTAAGTTCCTGGAGACAATGCTCATATTTTTTCATTCTTTTCTCTATTTGCTCCTTTGTGTGTAGACTTTCAGGTGTTTTGTTCTCCAGTTCCTGAGTGTTTTCTTCTGCCTCTTTTGAGATCTGCTGTTGTATGTTTCCATTGTGTCTTTTGTCTCTTGTGTTGTGTCTTTCATTTCCATTAATTCTGCTAGTTGTTTTTTGAACTTTCCATTTCTGCCTTATGTATGCCCAGTGTTTACTTTATAGCCTTTATCTCTTTTGCCAAATCTTCTCTAAACTTTTTGAATTGATTTAGCATTAGTTGTTTAAATTCCTGTATCTCAGTTGAAGTGTACGTTTGTTCCTTTGACTGGGCCATAACTTCATTTTTCTTAATGTAGGTTGTAGTTTTCTGTTGTCTAGGCATCTGACCTCCTAGGCCATCCCATTCAGGTTTTCCCAGATGAGAACAGGCTCAGGTCACAGAAGGAGGAAATATTCAGTATCCGGTTTCCCTGATGGTTTTTCTTAGAGGATTGACATACCTGCTTTTCTGCCTGGCAGGTGTACCTGTCAGCCTGTCACTGGCTGGTGTAAAGGGGTGTGGCCTGTGGCTCTCTTCCCCCAGGCTTTGGGGTCTGGTTCCGGTAAGGTAGGCAGTAGAGCCTTTCCTCTTGGGAAGCTATGCCCCCCCCCCCCACAGAGAGGTCATCTTTATATCAATAAGTTCTTTGTTTCCCCGACTCTGCTGGTTAAAGTGCTGTGATTTTAAAATGGTTGAGGCTTTCTTTACTGTAAAGTGCTGTGGGCTGAAAACAGCTGAGGCTTTCTCCACAGAGAAAGAAAGGGACAGAAACTCCCAGATTCACCCATCAGCCAGAGATAGCACCTGATCCTCTGGGCTCCCTGTCCTGAGACAGATATGTTCCCTGACTCTCCCAAGGTCAGTTGTCACCAAAAGCCTCTGTCTGCTTATTGGGGATTCACTGTCTGTATTGAGCAGTTAACATTAAAACCCCAGTTGGAGCTGGGCTGAGGTATACTAGCTTGTTTGGACAGTGCTGCTCTCTAGCACCAAGAGGCTTCCATGAGGCAGGGGCTCTAGGGTCTTGGCTCTTGGTGTTGGTCTGCAGTTTTTACTTATAGATTTTATGCTGCGATCTCAGGCATTCTCCCCAATTCAGGTTGGTGGATGATCAGTGGACAGTAACATTTGTCTCCCCGCAGTTATTCCAGGTTATTTACAAGTTTTTTGATCATTTTTGAATTGTTCCAGGGGGGACTAACAGTCTTCCACTCCTCTCTTTGTCGCCATCTTAGCTCCTCCTCTCAATTTCTTTTGAATCCACAATTTTAAAAGGCAGACTATATTTCTCATGGGGCACATAATGCAAATAACATAGAAGGTGTCTTTGAGATGTAATTGATTACACTGATTTTAGGAAAATGTACATCAAGGATTATCAAAACAAGGAGGAGGTTTATAAAAAGAAAGAAAGAACAGAATTTTTGCAAAGGAATTATATAGAAAGATCCTGATTTGTCAAAGATATTATAGACCCTTTATTTAAATTATCCTGAGTAAGCATACTTGAGTAAGAAGTTCCCACAGGTTGACCAATCTACAGTATAATTTTATTGTCATAATTAAATGTGCTTCTCTCTCACTTGTAATGTAAGGCAAAAGGTAAGAGCTGAAAGAATATTCTGAATGAGTGGGAAATCTTCCTTAAGTTTGCATCTCCTGCTCTGGCTAAAATAGCATCACCTGTAAAGTTTAATGCTTCCTGGGATCTCAGATTTCATGCTATATCCTCAAGTTTTTGATGTGTACCAAAGTCAGACAGACACAAATTTCAGTCCCAGTTCCACCATCTTTAGTGACATGGTTCTTAATGTATTGTTTTTGTTCCCTATTTATAAAATATAGGTAAAATACCACACTGTATGTTGGCAGGTTAAAAATCCATTATATAGTGGAAATCTTCTAGTAAAGTGGCAGTAGGGATGGTGTGTATTCTTAGGGTAGTTGTACTCTGTGGTTGAGAAGTCTAGAATCCTTTCCTTAGTGTGAGGTTCACAATAACTTGGAACAAGAAGGTGCCATGCAGATCTCCCCTCCCTTTTAATAGATGAATAAATTGAGGGCAAGGGAGGAGAAGAAACTTTTTGAAGTTATATAAATAGAGCCCACCAGAGAGAGGCCTAAGTTCATGTCTCCTGATGCTCCAGATGAGCATTTGTACATTCTCCATTATTGTTCCTGTGTTTCTTGGATATTGCATAACCCTTCAAATCCACTGAAATGATGAAAATGAAACTATCTGGGGACAGCTGGTTAATCCTTGGAAAATATTTTTACAACAATTAACCTCAGCAATATTCCAGCTAGCTAGAAGTTGGACATAACAAGAGTGCCAAAATACATATTAAAGCCAAGAAATTTCTCACCCCTGACTAATCTATGAATGTTAGGCAGAAATTGCAAATGTGTACTCATATGTTCATAATAGTATTTTCCATAATAGCAAAAAATTGGTAACACTCCAAATGTCCATGAACTGATGAATGTATGATTAAAACATGGTTGCATTCATATATGGAATATTATTTGAAATTTTATAGGAATGAAGTGTTGATACTATCTATAACATGGATGAACCTTGAAGCTACAGTGCAAAATGAAAGGCAGCTATAAAAGGCAACATACTGTATGATTCCATTTGTATGAAATATCCAGAAAAGGCAAATCTGTAGAGGAAAAAAATACATTAGTCATTGCCCAGGACTGGGAGCTATGGAGTTGTGAGTGGTAGCTAAGGGATGTGGGTTTCTTTTTGAGATGAAGAAATGTTCTAAAATTGATTCTGGTGATGATTGCACAACTCTGTGAATATGCTAAAAGGCACTGAATTGTATACTTAAAATGGGTGAATTGTATGTTATGTGATTTAAATCTCAATAAACCTGTTACCACCCCCCCAAAACAAACAAAAACAAACAACAAAAATTCAGAATACACTACATGATTGCAAAATCAGAGTCATAATGCTCCTGAGGAAGCATAAAATCATATGCAGGTCAGCTCTGTCATGGGGTCTTCCTGATTCCTCTGTATTTGGTCGTCCCCTGCTAAGAAGGCTTTGCTTCCTTTGATATGCAATGAGCCACACAAACTTGTGCATCCATTTATACTTAAAAATATATATATCAACATATCCTCCCTGCCCACTTAAAATTGTTCAAAACTGAAGAGGCCATTTCTGCTTCTAAGCACCAAGTAGAAAGCTTGAGAAGCAGATCAGTCTGCCGTAGCCAGGATTTCTCCTCAACATGGTGGCCTTGCTGGACTTGACCATACGCTGTCAGTGAGATGCAGTCCACTGCCACCATGATGCTTTGTCATTTAAGATTGTGGCCCAACTTGCTGTGGTTTCTCACAACCAGGATCTTTTTTTTTTCTGTGCTTCATACTTGCAAACTCATCCATTGTTCCCTAAAGTGTACTGTACATGGAGCAGCCACTACCCACTATTTCTTGTGCATTGTCCAAGATATCTCTTAATGAGTTCTCTTTCAAGGGCTTTTTGCTAAGCAGAACTTTCTCAGGCTGGCCCTATTCCACCTTATATATTTTCCTAATTTTGAAGCCCAAGATTTAGGTAATAGAGTCTCAAATCCTCGCCTCCTACAAAGCAATGAGATTTTTTTTTTTTTAGCAAAAAATCCCCCTTTCCTCTCTAGAAATTAACTTTATATTCTAAGATAAATCATCCTTTCATTCATTCCCTCAAGAAATATTTATGTAATGACTGCCAGTTATCATGCCCCTGTGATTCAGTGGCAAGAAAGAAAAAGGAATCCTTGCCCTTCTGAAGTGGAGTGGAAAAGGAGATAGACAAGGGATGCATAAACAATCACAACAAAAAATAAATAAAATCATTCCAGATAGCAACACATGCTAGAAAGAAAAACAAGTTAATCAGACTTGGTAAGGCAGCTTAGATAAGGGAGTTAAGAAGACTTTTCTGAAGATTGATTATGATGATCTTACTTGTTTCAGGTCTTAAAGAATTGTACTGCATTTTGTTTTGTTTTGTTTTGTTTTAGTTTCTTTGTTTTCCCTAGAGCCTGGAAAAGCTACTTACTGTATCCTTCTGTAACTAATGGAAATAATTGAAACTATTTTTTTTTTTTTGTGAAGCAAGAAATCTTTCCAAATTTATTTGATGTGTGCACCCAGGCAATGTGTATGGAGAGTTCTGGAGGGAAGATGGAGAGAAGGGCTAAAAGTCAAAGCATAGATCTGATTCATTAGGGTTGGTCTTGTATGCAATAAGTGAATTCTTTTGAGTAAACTTCTTCCATCCTTGGGACATTCTGAAGCTTGAATAGAATTCCTTATTCCCACAGTTCCTTCTCCCCAGAATCCTGTCTTGCTGATTCTCCTTAATTTATACATCCATGGCTGATCTACCCGCTTATTTTATTGACAAATTCTCCCTTTCATTATGCTTATTAATTCAATTTGGTTTCAGCCATTTCTGGCCAATGCAAGAATGAATCACCCTTCTTAAGGAGACTTTGTATATCTCCTCTTTTCCCAATTATATATATTGATCTTGTAATTTAACTCTTAGAGAACAATATTATTTCTATCATTTTTAAGATTTGGGGGAGCATCATCTTTCTTCAGCCCCCAAGAACTTGCAACACTTTATGCAGTTTATTGAGCTTTGTTTATCTTACATAGGATTACCTAGAAATTTTAGAACAAAGTTTATTGTTGTGATAATTATGATATCCTTGCAAGTTAGTAATGAAAACTGTATTTTAAAGCAATTTAACAATAGCTAAGAGAAACTGTTTGCCTAAAGCCTGATGTCTAGCACAAGTTGCAGAGATAAATTTGATCAGAGACTCTTCTCCAATACTCAGTCAACTATATTGATTATATATAGTATAAAAGATATTCATCCAAAACATAAAAATTAGGATGATTTGACATTAAAATCCTTTCTACATCTTAGAATGTATGCTTCTGTCATTTCTTTTTTTTATTATTTGGAAAGTCTTATAATGCTAAACATGGAGATGGTGTGAAGAGGTGAACAATTTTGAAAATAAATGGAGGTTGTATGTTATATTCTTCCTGCAAGATCAAAAGGATCTAGAAATCAGGGTATTTAGACCCAATATTTCAAATCTTATATAAAAGGAAGTTTCTTCAATCTTCCCCCATAGGATTCTACTACTTTGACCCTATAACAACTATTTCCAGAAGAATAAACATTCTTTGTTAACAGGTGCACAGTTTAATTATAACCACATTTTATTATATTAGTTTTAGTACTTTATTTGAATGTTTTATGAGGATAAAATCCATGCTTAACTAGAGTTTCCTCTCTCAAAACCCTGGCAACAAAATTAAGGGTCTTGATGTTTTGATAGAGCAAGTATCACATGAGCCTATCTGTCCCTTGGGCTGAATTCAGGAAGATATAAAGCCCAGACCACTGTCTCACATCAACATGGGGCAGATAATAGGTACAGAGCCAGAAATAATGGCTATAACCTGAAAAATTTTAAAAGGAGATAAAGAACTAGCTATCAGTACATGGCTGATACATGGCTGGTACTCCATATTTACAGCTTTAAACTAGGGGATCCTGAACTACAGTTAAGAACTTCTGTTGATTGTACACTGTGGATGATTGTATGGTATGTGAATATATATCAATAACACTGAAATAGAAAAAAAGTTCTGTACCTCTATGAGATGCAAAATGTAGAGGCATAGAACAATTAGATTGTGAGAGAGAATTGAGGGATCTATGATCCCCTATGCACATGTAAGGAAACAGATGACAGAAATAGAAATGGAATTTGAAATAGAAAAGGCAGAGACACAAAAATTCTTGAGCCAGACACTGGAAGAAATGTTGAAACTCTATTGGCAGTTGTCTCTTGTGGTATAATTGCCTGTTTCTTTCTTTTCTTTTTTCTTTTTTTCTTTCTGTACAGTTTTGTTTTCTATTTTATGTTTGTATACATTTTCCGCAGTGAAACATTATGTCATCACACGGTATATGATCTGAGTTCTACCTCCCTCATCTCTGCTCCTTTCCTAACCACCCCCACCCCAACCCAGCCTCATTGACGTTCTGTCTCTTCCCCAACAATACCAAGGACTCCTCATCTCAGGGCATTTGCTTTATCCCCAGGCCTTCATGTAGCTTGTTCTTCCTTGTTCTCTAGGTCAGGGACACATGCAGGCATGGAGAGACCTTCCTGAGCATTCCATTCTAAAGGGCACCTCGTCCTACCCCTCCCATCTCTGGCCACCATCTATTAAGCTACTACCATGAAAGGAACAAGATAATGCAGCAATGTAGAAGAAAACTGCTGTCCTTTCTAAAACTTCACTCTCCCTTTTCAATATCCCCACTGATCCTTCATTTATCCTTAACTGCATTCTTATCATGGGGTGGAGAGATCAACAAGGACCTAAGAGAGATACATTGTCAAATTCATTACAGTGAGCTATAAGATTTACACGGTACCCCCTTACCTCTCTGTCTACATTCCCTACTGTTTCCTTTCTCATTAATCTGCTTCACATGCACTGTACGCTTTGCTGTTTTTTTTAATACTGCACATATGCTTGCCTTCAGGCCCTTAAACTGATATTTTTCCTCTGTGAAGAAAGATCCTGCCCCGTTGTCCCCATGATTCACTCCCTAATGTCCTTGGAGTCTGAGTTCAAATTTAACTTCTCTATGAGGTCCTTCTCTGGTTACTTATTTAAAGTTGCCACTAATTACTTCCCCTTAACCTACTCTCCTTTTCTTTTTCCATAGCGCTTATTAATTTCTAACGTATGCTGTAGTTTACTTGTTCAGTATGTTGGTTTATGGTTTGTCTCCACTTGCTAGAATGTATGCCCCATTAGTCCCGAGATCTTTATCTCCTTTGTTCATTGATGCATCTTAAACCCCTTATATGTATCTTAAATGCATCCTAGAACAGTGTAAAACACACAGTAGACTCTCAATAAATATTTGCTGAATGAAGGAACTAGTGGATAGCTTTCCTCTGGGCCAGACAACAAGTGCTACCTAACCAGATAACAAGCTAATAGTGACATCCTGAAATTTCATCAGACAAGGACAGGCTGGATAACAGAAATATTCTATAACAGTGGCCTTTAAGATCAAGACTGTAGTCTTCCATTGTAAAATGGTGGTGCCTTCTAGGCTACAAAACAGGCTAAATTCACTGTTGAAATAAGTAAAATATATGAGTGATTTAACCTGAGATGCTTTTATTGTTTCTTCTCCTAGAGATTGCTCATTTTAAGGAAACTCAAACAAAAATACAAAAACCCAGAAACGTGAATTTCCTGTGTATTAATATTATTTAAAATTACAGTATTGGAAATTCAACATACATCCCCACAATACACACACACACACACACACACAGGCACACAGGCACACATACACACAATCTATCCCCAGGATTTTAATTAATTTGGAAATGGTTTTATTAATGAAATGGTGATCTTATCATTCATTCAGGAGGTATGTACATAATAAAATTAAATTCCCCAGTCTACAAATTATTAAATACAGTGACTAGGTATAAGATAAGAGAAAGATTAATATGCTGACTACTTGGACTGAGATAAGGGAAAGATTAACATTCTGACCACCTGGATGCCTGTTAAAGTCACATTGGCACTCACAATGTAAGTCACAAATTTTCTTCCTCTACTTTGGGATCAGTACCTGAATTTTACTCTCCAGTTCCTTCAGATGGCATGATCTGTTCTATTTATTCTGAAGCCTACAGCTCTGTGGTCATCAAACAACCTATTTTCCTGAGGAAGGAAAATAGAATGTTTGCCTGAGGAAAGAAAATAGAGTGTTTGTGGGAAGAATTTAATGTTTTTCATGTGCATGTGTACATACAAGTGACTGCTTTACAAAATACTTATATTTCTTCCCAGGCAAAGAGTTAACTCTCAGTTTCACTGAGACTTCCCTTCCCAGAGGCCAGTTTCCTGACACTATTTATTGCCCAATCACTTATAATACCCCAACACAAATATATGAAAACACTCAGTTTAAGGATGTTAAAGAATAAGGAGATAGAGAAGCTTGTGGGAAGATGGTAGAGTAGAGAGCTCCAACAGTCAGTCCTTCCACCAAAACAACTATTAAATAGGTGGGAACTGTCTGAAACAACTATTTTGAAACTCCAGAATCCAGAAAAACACTGTACAATATCCAGGGAAGAAAAGGAGGAAGAGGCTTATAAATTACAGTAAAGAACAGTACTTTTGAAGATGATCTTAAAAATGCTCAAGGAGATGTGGCAACTACCAGTGCCCAAACCCCCACTGTCATGGCAGGCCACCATGCAGTCCAGCCCCTTGGCTAGCTGCTGTTGACAGAAAAGGACATCCAAATCTTCTTCCCCAAGAATGGGGGTACAGGCTGGTCATGAGCAAAGCTTTTGATTAGCGAATTCAGATTGCTGCAAGCCAGCCTTCAGGGCAGCCATGGTTCAATCTGCCCTGGAAAGGGGCAGTGGTGGTGGAAATTAAAAGACGCTGTGCCTCTCAGGGCTGCAGGGGAGAATTAGCTGAATGGCTGCACTTGCTGGTCAGACTAGGAAACCTCTGCTTTGGAACCATCAGAGAAACTCTTGGTGCTTCTTCATCCCCACTTCAAGACACTTCGGAGCCTGTCTGCACCAGATTATTGAGTCCCTGGCCTATTTTGGCTGGGAAAGACTGACTTGGGAAAGTCTTCTCCACTGTGTCCTCCTCCCAGTTTGCCAAAGTCAACTGAGGCAACAAAAGGAGTGTAAAAAACTGTAGAGAGGGACTGTATTAGTTAGGGTTTTCTAGGGAAACAGAATGAAAAAGAGATATCTATAAATATAACATTTTATAAAAGTGTCTCATGTAACTGTGGGTATAGATGAGTCCAAATTCCGTAGGGCAGACAGCAAACTGGCAAATCTGATGAATGTGTCTGATAAACTCCTCAGGAAATGCGTCACTGGTTAGCTGAAGAAGAAGTGAAGGTCCTCTATTTGCCTCCCTTTAAAGCCTTCAACTGATTGGAATAATCCAGCTGATTACATTCTCTCATTGTGGAAAAAACACCCTTCATTGATGTACTCAGTCACAGCTGCAGCTAATTAACTGATGATTTAATGAACCAGCCTGCTAGTTTATTAACTAGCCACAAATGTCCTTGCAGTAACAGTTAGGCTATTGCTTTCTTGACCAGACACCTGGGAACCATCCTGCGGTCAAGTTGACACATGAACCTAACCATCACAGTCCACCCCTTGTCAACTTGGCAGCTATACACATCACCTTAAACCATACTCTATCTCTAAGTAAAAAACAATAACAATATTTTGCCTAACAATACTCCATTGTCCTGCATACAGCAGGAAATGCACTAAATCTCTCCAGAATAGGGTGCAAGTCCTTGGGTGACATTAACTCTTAAAATTGATTTCCTTTAACTTAAATACTGAAAAATGGACAATACAGCTTATGTCATATAATAAGGGGATAAGATAGAGAAGAATTATAAGACATTTGCTTTACAGACAAATACAAACATGTCATAACAAAACAAGGAGGAAATAGTCATGCCATCATAGTCCTCATTTCTGTAACTGGTCATGTGGTTGTATTCATATTTATAACTACCTTCTTCCACTACACATTCCATGTTCCCTTCACCTCAGCAAGCACTTCAGCTGGCCATGGTTCTTTGTCTGATGGGGTGACCCAAACCTTCAGTCCTGAAGTTTCTTGGCTGTTGATAGTCCTGCCTGGATTGGGTTGATGCAGTTTTCTATTGACTTTAATCACAGGGCATGTTAGTATTAAAAGACACCCTAGGGGATCTCCTTTATGCCAGGAAAACTCTTCTTTACCTCCGTTGTGTAGTTACAGTGCTACTTCCCCTTGATAGGATCAATCACCCCAGCCAATACAGTAATCCCCTTTCTTGCCTGTTGATTCAGAGGCATAAGAAGCCCAAAGCAGCCAGGTTGCAGTCTTAACTTCCAGTTCAATGGAAATATTGTTGTGTTTCCTGGTGGAAGCACTCCTCCTTTTGGAACTAAGACTTGTAGACCAGCAGAGCTTAAGCTTGCAGGGACAGGAAGCAAAAATTTGACTAGTAGATCACTAGGAGGGATAGTGAGTAATGTCATTTTTGTTTCCACCCCTTGATTCCTGGACGTGTGACTCCTGGCTATGGGAGAAACAGCACCAAAAAGTGGACTCTGATTCAGAGCATACACGGCTTCCTGGAGAGCACTGTCCCAGCCCTGCAAGGTATTGCCACCTAGGTGGCACTGTAACTGAGTCTTCAACAGGCCATTCCACCCTTCTATCAAGCCAGCTGCCTCTGGATGATGGGGAACATGGTAAGACCAGAGAATTCCATGAGCATGTGCCCATTCCCTCACTCCATTTGGTGGATAAGGCATTCCATAAGCACATGGATTGTAGTTTTGGCAGAAGCATTTTGTGCATGGAAGGCAAAACCATATCCAGAATATGGGTCTATTCCAGTGAGAAATAATGCTCCTCCTTCCATGATGGAAGTGGTCCAATATAATCAACATGCCACCAGGTAGTAGGCTGATCACCTTGGGGAATGGTGCCATATCAGAGACTGAGTGTAGGTCTCTGCTTCTGGCAGATTGGGCACTCAGCAGTGGCTGTGGCCAGTCAGCCTTGGTGAGTGGAAGTCCATGTTGCTAAGCCCATGCATAACCTTCATCCCTATGACCATGACCACTTTGTTCATGAGCCTATTGGGCAATGTCAGGAGTTGCTCAGGAAAGAGGCTGATTGGTATACACAAAACTGGTCATCTTATCCACTTGATTATTAAAGTCTTCTTCTGCTGAAGTCACCCTCTTGTGAATATTCACATGGGACACAAATATCTTCATGTTTTTTGCCCAATCAGAAAGGTATATCCACATACCTCTTCCCCAGACTTCTTTGTCATCAATTTTCCAATCATGTTCCTTCCAAGTTCCTGATCATCCAGCCAAACCATTAGCAACAGCCCATGAATCAGTGCAAAAATGCACCTCTGGCCAGTTCTCCTTCCAAGCAAAGTGAATAACCAGGTGCACTGCTCAGAGTTCTGCCCACTGGGATGATTTCCCCTCACCACTGTCCTTCAAGGACATCCCAAAAAGGGGCTGCAGTGCTGCTTCTCTCCACTTTTGTATAGTGCCTGCATGTCATGGGGAATAATCTGTAAACCAGGCCTGAGTTTTCTCTTCCTCAGTCAACTGATTATAAGGAACTCCCCAAGACACCATCACTCTGGGCTGGGAAAGAGAAAGTAATGTGACAGGAGTGGGGGCCATGGGCATTTGGTGCACTGCCTCATGTAAATTACTTGTACATTCAGGACTCACTCAAGCTCTATCTCATATATACCATTTCCATTTTATGATGGAGTGCTGTTGTGCACACCCAACTTTATGGCTTGGCATCAGACAACACCCAGCTCCTGATAGTTACTCAGGTCTCATGGTAACTTGGTGGCTCATGGTTAAACATTCTGTCTCTACTAAGGCCCAATAGCAGGTCAAAAGCTGTTTCTCAAATGGAAGGTAGTGATCTGCAGAGGATGGTAAGGCTTTAATCCAAAATCTTAAGGGCCTGCATTGTGATTCTCCTATAGGAGCTGGCCAAAGGCTCCAAACAGCATCTGTATTTACCACTGACACTTCCAGCACCATTGAATCAGCTGGGTCATATGGTCCAAGTGGCAAAGAAGCTTGCACAGCAGCCTGGACCTGTCTCAGAGCCTCATCTTGTTCTGGTCCCCACTCAAATCTAGAAGCTTTTCTGGTAACTCAGTAAATGGGCTGGAGTAGCACACCCAAATGAGGAATACATTGTCTCCCAAATCCAAAGAGGCCAACTAAGCATTGTGCCTTTTTTTGGTTGTAGAAGGGGGCAGATGCCACAGCTTATTCTTTACCATATGAGGGATATCTCAACATGCCCCACACCACTGGACACCTAGAAATTTTACTGAGGTGGAAGGTCTCTGTATTTTTGTTGGATTTAACTCCCATCTTCTGTCACACAAATTCCTTAGCAACAAATCTAGAGTAGTTGCTACTTCTTGCTCACTAGGTCCAGTCAACATGCTATCATCAATATAATGGACCAGTGTGATGTCTTGTGGGAGGGAGAAATGACCAAGATCCCTGCAATGTTATGACATAGGGCTGGAGAGTTGATATACCCCTGAGGTAGCACAGTGAATATATACTGCTGGCCTTGCCAACTGAATGCAAACTACTTATGGTGGTCCTTACTAACAGCTATTGAGAAAAAGGCATTTGCCAGCTCAATAGCTGCATACCAGGTACCAGGGGATATGTTGATTTGCTCAAGCAATGATACCATATCTGGAAAAGCAGCTGCAATTGGAGTCACCACCTGGTTAAGCTTATGATAATCCACTGTCATCCTCCAAGACCCATCTGTTTTCTGCACAGGCCAAATAGGAGAGTTGAATGGGGATGTGGTGGGAATCACCACTCCTGCATCCTTCAAGTCCTTAAAAGTGACATTTATCTCTGCAATCCCTCCAGGAATCCAGTATTGCATCTGGTTCACTGTTTTGCTAGGCAGGGGCAGTTCTAGTGGCTTCCACTTGGCTTTTCCCACTGTAATAGCCCTCACTCCAAGAGTCAGGGAACCAATGTGAGGATTCTGCAGTTGCTGAGTATGACTATTCCAATTATGCATTCCAGAACTGGGGAAATAATCACAGAATGGGTTTGGGGACCCACTGGACCCACTGTGAGATGAACCTGAGCTAAAACTCCATTGATCACCTGACCTCCCTAAGCTCCAACCCTGACTGCTGGACCAAAGTGACTTTTTTGGTCTCGTGGAATTGATGTCCCTTCTGAACCAGTGTTTAATAATTCCCAGAATATCTGATCATTTCCTTTTACCCAATGCACAGTTACCCTGGTAAAAGGCCATAGGACCCCTTAGGAAAGGCTGGGAGGAAGATTAAAAGTGTACATTTTTGGCAGTGTAACAGGGTCCTTCCCCAGGGGTACGTGGCCTTCCCCTCATTTAAGGGGCTCTGGATCTGTAGACTGTCTCAAGTTTTGGAATTGATTAAGGGGCCATGACTCTGTTTTGTAATTCAAGGTAGACTTTTGTTCACTTGACCTAGAATTCTTTTGCTTATACAGCTCAAACAAGAATTTAGTAGACTGCCCATCTATTTTACCACTAGATACCCTATGTTCTACTAGCCAATGCCATAAGACTCTGTGAGTGAGATTATTTTCACAGCTGCCTTGAGCCTGTTTTCCATTATGGTAGCCATGCCCACTTTGTCTTTGATGATTAACTGCAGCCATGTGGCTGCTACTGACTCAGGATCCAATTATCCTCATTGTGTTTAAGGATCCCAGCTCAGTGACAGCAGTTCCCACAGTAATATATGACCTACAGAGAAGGGCAACTACAGAGCTCTTCAGGGATGATGGAGCCAGTCTCACAAATTTCTTCCTTACCGTCCTGGTAAAAGGTGCATCCTCTGGACATTCCAGGGGTGTGTGAGCAGGTCTTGCATGATAAATCCACTCTAACATTCCAATTGCTCTAAGCCTTTGAATACCCTCCTCTACATTATACCAGGGCAGTTATAGCATTTTGACCTCAGGTAATGCTGGCCATGTGTTTTTTTTTGGGGGGGGGGTATGGGGGACAGTTTTTTATAAAATATAATGAAACAGCAATGATTCAAGCAAGTGAATTTCTGCTTTATATTCTTAGCCAGAGTACAAAGTGAATGAATATCCTTATCAAAGCCAAGCATAAAAAAAAAAAAAAAAGAACCATCATGAAGACAATGCCACATTAAAATCTCTTTCTCTTAATAATTTCTGGTTTCCAACTGACTGGATGAGTTTCTTCTGTAGCTGTATCATCCTCTCTGTACCCTTTAATAGTTTTATTAGCTTCAGCTGTTAGTAACCAGCTTTCCAACTGATCAAAAGCACAAGCAAATATTCCTGATTCACTGTCTAAAGACCCAGGTTGCACAGCTGCATGAACTCTCTGGAAATTATAGCCAGTCCTCCAGTCCCAAAGATGCATAGTGCCATTGTCAGCTCCAGATACTAGCACTCCATCAGAATT
Source organism: Choloepus didactylus (assembly GCF_015220235.1). NCBI lineage: Eukaryota > Metazoa > Chordata > Mammalia > Pilosa > Megalonychidae > Choloepus > Choloepus didactylus. Next base: position 54,758,055 of record NC_051312.1, read on the forward strand.
CACCATCAATGTATTAATAATAGCATTATGACCAGAAAGATTTTGAATAAAATTTCCATCAGGGAATTTCCACTGTTTTATGTTATCCAGAGAAACAGATGCAAATGTGTAATGTCTTGGATGTGAAACCACAGCCTTGACTGATTTTTTTGTGATTTGTTAATGTGACTCTTGTTTTTCCAGCCACCATAATTATATTGTAGTGTCATGGCTTCCAGCAATAATTTGTGGTTCTGCAGTTTGACACCTCACTGTAACAGCTGCATTTGTATGTCCAGATAATGTGTGTACACTGGCTTTAGTTCTCACATCCCAAAAACGTGCAGTTGAATCTCTGCTACAGGTTACCAGCACATCAATTGCTGGGTGCAAATCCAAACCATACACTGCACTTAGATATCCATGATAGTGCCTTATAACCTTATTATATTCAAGATCCCAGCATTTTACTTGTTGGTCTTCTCCACAAGAGAACAGGAATGGGCTCCTTGTGCTATCACACCACGCATGATACTAATATGCCTAGTCAATGACAGTTTTAATATGGCACTAGCAAGGACCCAGATCTTTATTGTTCTGTCAGCAGATCCAGTAACAAACCACTGATTTCCAGGTTCCACAGCAATACAATGAACCCAGCCTTTATGCCTGCTAATAACCTGGTAGAGTTTCCAAGGTGGATGCCACTGGGGTTTTGGCATTGTGGGAGCTTTTTGGCCATCAGTGCAGAGTTCTTGGTATTACCAGCCTCCATAATAACTGAAGTCATCACTGCAGGCTGTGAATAATCAGAAGCCCCAGGATGTCTATATTCAGTTCCACCAGGTGCAGTATGATTTGCGTCATCCCTAGCCTGAGAAGAAAGTAATGCCACAGCTAAGGACTGTGCAGCAGATTCACTCGGCATTCTTTGGATTTTAGTATTGGCTGTCAAAGCGACCCAAGGCCCTGGTGGATATGGATGTGTACCTGTCACCAAATATTCAACTTCTTGTCCCTGATTGGCAGGATATTGTTTATGACCATACGAATCTGCTGCACTTGGAGGGCTCATCTCTTTAAAATTTTCTTTTGAAGTAGGCATATGCAACACAGGACCATATTCATTATGAAGCTTGATTGACATTTTTCATTTGTATCCTTCTTCATCCAAAGGTACAGTTTTCCCTTTATCTGCTACAAGTGTGTTCACAGAATGTTTCTGCACCTCCCCTGTCCATTTTAGTGTCTCTTTACCTCGACCATGCTACAGCCGTGTAATCCAACCCTCAGGCAGCAAATGAACACTAAAAATCAGCGCAGAAACCGCTGCCACAACTGATGAGTCCCTTCCATCTGCTGGCCATCTTTTGATCCATGTTTCAGCCAATCGCCCAAACATACTGTTAACACCCTTTCTAACCACTTGAGCTACAATATTGAATGCAGAATCTCTTCTTAGTGGGCCCATATCAGTAAATTCAGCCTGATCCAACTTTCTTTTCCTTCCACCTTTATTCCAAACCCTTAATATCCATTCCCACACATATTCCCCTGATTTCTATCTGTATAAGTTGGAAAACTCATACAGTTCTTTTGGAGTGTAGTGTACTTCCTCACGGGTCACACTTTGTACCTCACCCGTCAGGGCCTGTTGTTAGTCTAGTTATAGGCCTTGAAGCAAAGACTAGTGTTAGGGATGGGTCATGAAAAGAATTGGAAGTATCTCTCAAGCCATTTACCTCAGGACATTCTGCTGCAGTTCATCTCCTGAAACAGGGTTAATCTCTCCAGAGAGAGACTCCTTCCTCAGGGGAGGTTACTATAGGTTTAGCAGGCATTGAAGGGTTAATCTCTTTAGGTGGAGGTTGGATGGTAGGCTCCTCAGGACAGACTGGGGGTTGGGAAGCTGTTTCCTCTGGGCAGACTGGAGGTGGGTGAGCTCTTTCCTCAGGACAAACCACTGCAGGTATATCTAACAAAGACTCAGCAGAATCCAGGGTTCCAATGTCCTCACTGCCATTATTATCAATCCATATGTACCCAACCCAAGTTTCAAGATCCCATTCCTTTCCAATCAATTCCTTTACTTTAATAGCTGACACTCTGTGAGGTTGAGATTTTAGTTTATGTTGTAAATCTGCCACTCACACAATGAGACTCTGGGTCTGGTTTTCAGAAATCTCAAGTCTCTGGCCATAGGAATTAAGATTTTCTTTCAGGGCACACATGGAAACATTTACATCTATCATACAGCACTTAAGTTTCAAATTTGAAACATTTAGCTCATCCATTTCTCTTATAACTTTATCCGGTGTATCTAAGAGCAACCAGCCAACATCATTATACATCTTAACTCTGCAGAACTCTGTTAAGATGTCAAAAACATTGTCACCCAGAGTCTTATTTTATACAAGAGTATGAGTAGGAGAATCAAATGGTGATATTTTGTGTATCTCCATTGCCAATTCATGCCATGGACTGTTGGTGCCATCTTGATTATTGGAAATGGAGTCTTTAGTGCCTTTGAATCTAATCAGAGTAGAAAACCAATTGTAAAAGCCCATTTTAATGCTCTGTTTCTCAAGGACTACTCCCCATACCAAGCTCTATTGTTAGGGTTCTCTAGGGAAACAGAGTCAACAAGAGATATCTATACATATAAGATTTTATAAAAGTGTCTCACATAACTGGGGGTATGCATGAGTCCAAATTCCATAGGGCAAGCAGCAAACTGGCAACTCTGATGAAGATATTTGCTGAACTCCCCAGGCAGTGAACCGGTAACTTTGATGAAAGTGTTTGATGAACTCCTCAGGAAACAAACTGGCAACTTGGATGAACTCCTCAAGAAATGCTCCACTGGTTAGCTGAAGAAGAAGTGAAGGTCCTCTATCTGCCTCCCTTGAAAGTCTTCAACTGAGTGGATGAAATCCAGTTGATTACATTCTATCATTGTGGAAGACATACCCTTTGTTGATGTAATCAGTCACAACTGCAGCCAATTGACTGATGATTTAATAAACCAGCCTGCTGGTTTATTAACCAGCCACAAATGTCCTTGCAATAATGGTTATGACAGTGCTTGCTTGACCAGACACCTGGGTACCATCACTTGGCCTAGTTGGCACATGAACCTAACTACCACATGGACAGACTAAGAGGAAAGGCCTGCCAACTTCAAACATCCAGGAGAGAACAGTCTGTCTCCTGGAAAACAAAGGGGAAACCAAAATCTGGTTAATAGGGGAGCTCCAAAAAAACTAACAAGCAAAAACCTAGGTCAAGACAGAGGCCCAGAAAGACATAGAAATCCCTTCACACTGCTTTGCCTTGGGCAGATCTTACTGATAAGAATGCTGGAAGCTCAAGGAAACCTCTGTTTTATCACTCATTGGTTACAACACTCAGAAGCAGACATCTCAGGGAATGAATCACATTACCATTTTAAGATATTAAAATGTACAGTGTGCAAGAAAAGTGTACAGACATGGAAATAAATAGGAAATCCTGGCCCACCGAAAGGAAGAGGATAAAAATCCAGAAAACACCAATTAAGGAGAAAAGAATGTGGACATATCAAGCAAATTCTTTTAAAATGATCTTAAAAATGCTCAAGGAGATGAAGGAAAATACCAAGAGAGAACTAATGTATATTTAGGAAAACAATGAACAAGCAATATGAGTCTTAGTAAAGACATAGAAATTTTAAACAAGAACCAACAACAACTAGTGCAATCAGAGACCATAATAACTGAAATGAAAAATACTCAGGAAGGTTTTAAGCACAGATTGGGGCTAGCAGAAGAAAGAATTGGTTAACTTGAAGACAATACACTTGAAATGAGACAAGCTGAGAACCACAAATTAAAAAAAAAAGAGATATTAAGAGTGAAAATAGCCAAAGACACCTCTGGGACATCATCAAAAGCACCAATGTATATGCATTATGGGAGTCTTCTCTTTATGAGAGAAGAAGGAAAGAAAGGGACAGAAAGGATATTCAAAGAAATAATGAAGAAAACTTCCCAAACTTAGCAAAACATGTGAATATGTATGTACTAGAAACCCAGAGAACACCAAACAGGATAAACATGATGAAAAATGAACCCCATCATGTATTATCACACTATTGAATGCAAAGGACAAGGAGAGAGTTCTGAAAGCCTCAAGAGAAAAGCCCTGTGTTACATATGTGGGAGTCCTAATTAGATTGGTGGTCAATTTATCATCAGAAGCCAATAGAGGCAAGAAGGCAATGGGTTGAAATAATAAATAACAGAGGGAAAAATAATAAAAGTTCTGAAAGAAAACAACTGCCAGCCAAGAATTTTATATCCAGCACGACTTTCTTTCAAAAATGAGGGAAAGAATAAACATTCTCAGATAAACAGAACCTGTGGGAATTCATCACCAATAGACCTGTCCTAAAAACAGTGTTAAAGGGAGTTCTTAAGACTGAAAGAAAGGGAAACTAGACTGGTTCAAAGTGGAATTAAAAAAAAAGAGCTGTGGTAAAGATAACCATTTGTGTAATTATAAATGTCAGTATTATTGTAGTGTACTTTTTGGTATGTAAATCCAATTCTTTTTACAGATACTAAAATTCAAATGCACAAAAAGTAATGATAAATCTGTGTTTTTGGATGTACAGTATACAAAGATATAAGTGGTTACAAGTACAAAAAATGGTGGGGGGAAAGAGGGATATAGGAAAAGTGTATACGCATGTTTTTGAAGTTAAGTTGATGTAAAACTAAACATGTTTGTTATATATTTACATTGCTAAATCTTATCCCTATGGTAACCACAAATAAATAGATGGAAAATATATCCAGACAGAAATGAGAAGGCATTCAATATGGTACAATGCAAAAAATCAAATAAATATAAAAGTAGGCATTAAACAGAAAGAGGGACAAAATGTTTTAAGGTGTTCAAAGGCTAAATGACAGAATGGAAGAAGAAAGCAGAAGAAAGTTCTGTATCATCAGTAGTGACTTTAAATGTAAATAGATTAAACTCTCCAGTTAAAAGGTGGAAGTAGGCAGAATGGATGAAAAATGCATGACCCAGCTATAAGCTGTTTGCAAGAGACACACCTTAAATTCAAAGATACAAGTAGGTTGAGAGTGAAAGGAGGGAAATATATATATATATATATATATATATATATATATATATATATATTGCAAATAGTAACCTACAGAGAGCTGGAGTGGCTATGACAATATTGGATAAAATAGGCTTTAAGACAAAAACAGTTATGAGGGACAAAAATGGTCATTATATATTGATGAAGGGGACAATTCAGTAGGAAGACATAACAATTAGAAATATATATGCACCTAACAGCAAAGCCCAAAAATATATGAGGCAAATACTGGCAGTTCTACATTGAGAATAGGAGACATTAATATACCACCCTCAATAACGGACAGAATATCTAGTCAGAAGATCATTAAGTAAGAATGATACTGTAAACCAACTAACAGATATATATATAGAACACTACACCCAGCAAAATAAACCACACATTCTTAAGTGCACATGGATCATTCTCCAGGATAGACCATATGTTGTGTCCCAAAATAAATCTCAATAAATTCAAAAATATCAAAAACATACAATTCATTTTCTCTGACCACAGTGGAATGAAGCTAATAATCAATAATAGAGGGAGACATAGAAAATTCATAAGCATGTGGAAATTAAACAACATACTCTTTTTAAAATATTCATATGTTTTTATTTGCTGACCTCTTTGAAATATTCCAGAATTCATAATTGCCAATATAACTTTCCATGCTAAAATGTTGCTCAATATGAAAAATTTCTAACAAAAATTATTTTGATGTATAGTGCCTTCATTTTACTCTTGAGGAATTAACATGTGAAAATTACACTTAGGTGGTAAAACTCCGGTAACAAATTCCAAGATTAATGTCAATTAGTGTCATTTTTCTGATTCACTGGAAAACCAACAGTTTTGACAGTCTTGCCTAACACCTTGGTTGAGTAAAGAGAAAATGGGCATGGGTGTAACAGAGGTATGCAAAAATTTAACAGTTCAAATAATCCTTAGCCCTTCTGAGAAATTTTAGAAAGTATATATAGTAAATATTTCTGTAATATGGTGATTGCAGCCACTGGTTCAGTCATTTCAGTCATTCAATTCATGCATTCAAAGTAATTGCAGTTATTTTTGATCACTGAAAACTGGATTCAAATAAATTATAGCTCAATGAGCTAAGGATACTATAAATAACTTACATTCAAAATATAGTTTAAATCTGGAAAGTTTAAGCTAAAGGAATACTTATAATTCATCATTGCCTTTAGATATAATTGAGACTACACTACTAGACTTACTATTACTATGCATGGTAATTCCATGTACCATATTATATATTTACTGGTCATCAACAGCACAATTTTTATGCTCCAAAAGAATTATTGATCCTGTAAAATGGCTAGATTTATTTTTCTTTTAAAGAAAGATGCAATAAATTAAGGGAAGATTGGCTCCTCTTGATATCTTTTCAATTTACTGACAAAAACTTACCAAAAAAATAATTAAATATTTTGCCTAACATTCAATAATCTGCAAAAATTTTCTCAGATAGATGCATTTCATGTTTAACTTCAAAAAATAGAAGCTTTCTAATTGAAAGCATTTACATTCATCACTGTCTAAAGTAAACATTAAAAACCAAAGTACAAAAAATGATCTCTTGGTTTTTTATATCTCACTTAGAGATATAAAACTGTGCCAGTTTGAATCTATTATGTCCCCCAGAAATACCATGTTCTTTAATGCAATGTTGTTGGGACAGACAAATTAGTCTTTTGATTAGGGTGGAACCTTTTGATTGAGTGTTTCTATGGGGATGTGACTCACCCAACTGTGGGTTAGGACTTTGGGTTGTTTCTGTGAAGATGTGGACCTCACCTCACACTATTATGGCCTTAGAACTGCAACTTTTTAACCTAATAAATCCCATTTATAAAAGCCAATCCATTTCTGGTATTTTGCCTAATGGCAACATTAGCAAATCAGAACAGTTACAAAAAGTATTTTCTGTCCCAACACTTCCTCAAATTCAAAAGATATTTATTTACACATAGTCTTCATTTCAAACCATTCGGTTGGTTTCCATGGCAACACTACAGGATTCCTTGGCTACCATAAGTCACATTAATTGACTGGAATTTCTCAATCTTCTTTACATCTTGAGTTTGTTCTGTTCTATACACCAAACTAAATCATCTGTTATTTTAATACACAGACTCCCATCAGAATGCCTATATTTGAGAATCACTTGTGCCTTCACAGGCTCTGCAAGGCTAAGCTTGTTGGCTATGTGGCTGAACTCCTCCCAGTGGTATCATGGCCTCAGGGTGAAAAGGGAGGGGGAAAGAGGCAAGGTCATGGGGTCAGACATCTACCTACAAACCTCTTGCTGCCACTGGACTCTGGAGTCCCAGTTGGCCCAACAACATGCTCTAAACTACCAATTTGTTAAAGAGGAAATCAGAAGTGAAATTAGAAAATATCTTGAGATGAATGAAAATAAAATAACACACCAAAACTTAAGGGATGCAGTGAAGGCAGTGCTGAGAGTGAAATTTATAGCTCTAAATAATTATATTAAAAAATGCTCCTGTTAAAAAAAAATGAGACCTAACCTCAAAACTGGAAGAAATAGAAAAAGAAGAGCAAATTAAACCCAACATGAGCAGAAGGAAGGAACTAACAAAGATTAGAGTGGAGATAAATGAAATCAAAAACAAACAAACAAACAAATAACAACAACAAAGCCAAGAACAGAGAGCATCAATAAAACCAAAAGTTGGTTATTTGAAAAGATCAATAAAATTGACAAACCTTTAGGCCAACAATGAAAAAAAGAAATAGGATGCAAATAATGAAAATCAGAAATCAAAAAGGGGACATTTCTACCATCCCTTCTGAAATAAGAAGGACTATAAGAGGATACTATGAATAACTCTATGCCATTAAATTATATAACCTAAATGAAGTGGACAAATTCTTAGAAATGCACAAACTACCTACATTGACTCAAAAAGAAATAGAAGATCTCCACAAACCAATTACTAGTAGAGATTGAATCGGAAATCAAAAAACCTCCCAAGAAACAAAAGCCCAGGGACAGATGGCTTCACATGGGAATTATACCAAACATTCAAAGAAGACTTAGCTCCAATACTGCTCAAAATCTTCCAAAAAAATAGAAGAAGAGGAAACACTCCCTAATAAATTCTACAAGGCCAACATCACTCTTATGCCAATGCCAGATAAAACATACCACAATAAAACAAACTATAGACTAATATCTCTTATGACTATAGATACAATCATCATAAACAAAATACTAGCACATCAAATACAATGACACTGTAAAAAGAATTATGTACCATGCTCAAGTGGGATTTATCCCTGGTATGCAAGGGTGGTTCAACATAAGAAAATCAATGAATGTAATATATACCACATTAACAGAATGAAGGGAAAAAAATAACATGATTCTCTCAATTGATGCAGCAATAGCATTTGACAAAATCCAGCACCCCTTCATGATAAAAACAATTAGAACACTAGGAATAAAAGGTAACTTCTTAAACATGATAAAGGACATTTATGAAAAGTCCACAGCTGACATCATACTTAATGGTGAAAGTATGAAAATTTTCCCTCGAAGATCAGGAACAAGAAAAGGATGCCCACTGCCACCACTGTTATTCAACACTGTACTAGAAATTCTTACCAGAGCTATTAGGCAAGAAAAAGAAATAAAATCCATGAAAATTGGAAAGGAAGTTGTAAAACTTTTCCTATTTGCAAATGATATGAACCTATTACAAAAAATCCTGAAAAATCCAAAAGAAAGCTCCTAGAGCTAATAAATGAATACAGAAAAGTAGTGAGGTACAAGATCAACACCCCAAAATTAGTATGTTTCTAATATAGACAATGAACAATCTGAAGAAGAAATTATGAAAAGAATTCCATTCACAATGGTGACTGAAAGAATCAAATATGTAAGTATATATCTAACCAAGTATGTAAAGGACTTGGACACAGAAAACTACAAAAAATTTCTAAAAGAAATCAAAGAGGACCTATATAAATGGAAGAACATTCCATGTTCGTGGATTGATAAACTACCTTTCACTAAAATTTTAATCCTTCCTGAAGTAATTTATAGATTCAATGCAATCCTAATACAAATTCCAACAACCTTTTTCACAGGAAAAGAAATCAAATTTATATGGAAGGGTAAGGGGCCCTGAATAGCTAAAGAAATATTGAAAAAGATGAATGAAGTTGGACTCATACTTCCTGGTCTTTAAACTTAGTACAAAGCCACACTAATCAAAAAAGTATGGTAGAGGCATAAGGAAATTTCATTCATATGGACCAATGAACTCTAATTGAGAGCTCAGAAATCAATCCCAACATTATGGCCAACTGAGTTTTGACAAAGTGGCAAAGACCACTCAATTGGGAAAGAAAAGCCTCATCAACATATCATGCTGGGAAAACTGGATCTCCATTTGCAAGAGAGAGAGAGAGAGAGAGAGAGAGAGAGAGAGGTAAGAAGAAGAAGAAGGACCCCTACCTCACACCATATGCAGTAATCAACTCAAAATTGATCAAAGATCTAAATACAAGTTGTAGAACTATCAAACTCTTAAAACTCTTAAAAGAAAACATAGGGAAGCACTTTCAGGACCTTATGTTAGGCAATGGTCTCTTAGACTTTAGACCCAAACACAAGCAACAAAAGAAAAGAATAGATAAATGGGACTTCCTCAAAACTAAAAAAAATAAAAAATTAAAAAAAAAAAAAAAAACCTTTTCTGCCTCAAAGGACTGTATCATGAAAGCAAACTGACAACTTACACAACAGGAGAAAATGCTTGGAAACCATATATCTGATAGAGGTTTAATATCCAAAAAATATAAAGAAATCCTTCAATTTAAAATAAAAAGATAAGCAATTATAAAATGGGCAAAAGACTTGAACAGACATCTCTCAACAAATTATACACAAATGGCCAGAAAGCACATGAAAAGATGCTCAGTGTGATTCCCCATCAGGAAAATATAAATCAAAACCACAATGAGATACTAATTCACATCCATTGGATTGGTGCTGATAAAAAAAATACAGAAAATAACTAGTTGGAAGATAATATTGTTGGAGAGGATGCAGAGAAATAGGAACACTCATACATTGCTTGTGGGAATATAAAATGATTCAGCTGCTGTGGAAGAGAGTTTGGCAGTTCTGCAGAAATCTAAGTATGTAACTACCATATGACCTGGCAGCCCCACTACTAAGTATATACCCAAAAGTACTAAAAGCAGGGCCATGAAGTGATATAGTCACATTGATATACATATGTTCTTAGCAGCATTATTCACAATTGCCCAAAGATGGAAGCAACCCTAGTGTCCATCAACCAAGGAATGGATAAATAAAATGTGGTATATACATGCGGTGGAATATTATTCAGCTGTATAAAGTAATGAACTCATGTTGCATGAGACAACATGGATGAGCCTTGAGAACATCATGTTGAGTGAAATGAACTAGACACAAAAGGACAAATATTGTATGATCTTACTAATTTGAAGCAATTAGACTATGCAAACTCAGAGTCAGAATCTAGAATATAGGTTACCAGGGTATGCTGTAGGAATAGAGAATGGGAAGTTAAGGCTTAAAATGTATGGAGTTCCTATTTGAAATGATGAAAATGTTTAGGTAATGGATAGTGGTGATGGTAAAACAACATTGTGAACACAGTTAACAGCACTGAAATATATATCTCAATGTAATTAAAAGGGGAAATGTTATAATGTATATATATATCAGAGAATGAAAAATTTGTAAATCCATATAACTATACTACACAAACAGAGAACCCTAAGTTAAACCATGGACTTAAATTAATTAATAGCACAATTATAAAAATGTCCTATCATCAATTGTAAAAAATGTTCCTCACCAATGCAAGGAGTTGGAGTGGTAGGGGGTTATAAGGGAATCCTGTATTTTATGCATGATTGTTCTATATATAAACCCACCACTTCTCTAATAAAAAACAAAAAATAAAGTGATAAAGTACAAATGTATGGAGAATTAAATAATACAAGAAAGGTCCAGAGAGGGGTAGAGATGATATAGTCAGAATTTTAAAATTTTGCTATTGATGATGATGATGGTAGTTCAAGTTGAATATTTAAAGTGCACTATACATTTGCCATGTTCTTTACATGTAATTCTCTAAACAACCTTATAATAAATGTGCTGAGAGCATTCTCATTTCTCAAGTGAGGAAGATGAGATGAAAGACATACGAAACTTGCCCAAGTTCCACTGCCAGCAATAGATGAAGCCAAGGTTTCAATCCAGTTCTGTCTGCCTTCAGGGCTAAGACTTTACATCACTTCACCTCTGATGGGAGTTAAAATCATCAGAAACAGCTAGATAGGTAGACACTGAGTAAATCTTGAAATTTATTAAGAATTAGGTTGGAGGAGAGGACAGAAAGGAAAAATAGCAGCTCTGTCCCAGTGATAGTAAAGTAAATTTATCACCTCTGTGATATAACAGGATCACACAGCTTTCCCTTGATGAGTAATTTTAGGCACAAGAAGTCATTTGAAAGTTTAACCATAAATATATATTTATTTCTAAATTCTGTTATTTATATGTTATTTCTAAATTCTGAGATGCTGTGCTCTGTGTGTATAACCATATATGCTTCAATATTTATTGCCACAAATCATGAATTTGCTGAGCATAGAATGAATTTGACAGTGATTAGGCTTTTCAGGATGATCCAAATGCTGGGTAAATTGCAGAATTATTGAAAAACTCTGTAGAGGTTGGGTCTGTTCTCTTGGTTTTATTGTATAAAAAGAAGGAAAGAAAATTTAATTCACCGTCTGTGGCCAAATGTATGAAACCTTATTTCAGTGCCTGTAGGATTCATCATTTTGTCATGCCAGCTGCATTCTATGCTCTGTATATAATCACAACCAAATAGAAATTTTGCTGGAGAAACTCAAGGAACAACCCAGATTAATGAACAAGGTAGTGAATTGTGCAAAAAATAAGTTCAAGAAGATGTGAAATAAACAGCTTATGGAAGATTTGACATGATAAAGGATTGGAAGACAAACCCTGGCATTTAATAAGCCACTGATTTGTTTGCATTAGTAATGACATGAAGGCAGTAACCCAGATGGAGCACACTCAAGAGGAAACTGGTAATCACCAGTTTCTACCCAAGTCCATTCACTACCAGGGATTAATCACTTCTGTCCCCATCTCAGACAATAAATCCATTTCACATTGGCTATTTAGCATTAAAAACAATGGGATTGTATTCACATGTTATCATAATTTGAGGCAAAACTTGCATGCTAATTTTTTTTTTTTTTTGGTTTTTTGTTTTTTTTTTCACTTGGTGTAATGTTTTTTTTTTTGTTTTTTTCATTTTTATTGAGATTGAGATACCATACAATTATTCAAAGATCCAAAGTGTACAATCACTTGCCCCTGGGTGCCCTCATACAGCTGTGCATCCATCACACTTAATTTTTGTTCAATTTTTAGAAACTTTTCATTACTCCAGACAAGAAATAAAGTGAAAGATGAAAAAAGAAAAAAAGAAAAGGAAACTCTAATCCTCCCCTATCCCTAACAAACCCCCTCAATTGTTGACTCGTAGTATTGGTATAGTACATTTGTTACTGTTTATGAAAAAATGTTGAACTATTACTAACTATAGTATATAGTTTGCAATAGGTATACATTTCTTCCCTATATGCCCATCTATTATTAACTTCTAATTCTATTGTCATACATTTGTTCTGGTTCATGGAAGTTATTTATAGTACTTGTACAGTTGATCATGGACATTGTCCACCATAGGATTCAGTTTTATACATTCCCATCTTTTGACCTCCAACTTTCCTTCTGGTGACATATATGACTCTGAGCTTCCCCTTTCCACCTCATTCACACACCATTCGGCGCTGTTAGTTATTCTCACATCTTGCTACCAACAACCCTGTTCATTTCCAAACATTTAAGTTTGTCCTAATGAACATTCTGCTCATACTAAGCAACCACTCCCCATTCTTAAGCCTCGTCCTATATCTTGGTACCTTATATTTCATGTCTATGAGTTTACATATTATAATTAGTTCCCATCAGTGAGACCTTGCAATAATTGTCCTTATGTGTCTGGCTTATTTCACTCAGTATATTGCCCTCGAGGTTTTGTCATCAACCCCCTTTTTTTTAAATATGGTTTTGTTCACTCGCCATACATTCCATCCCAAGTAAATAATCGATGGTTCTCTGCATGGTCATACATTTATGTGTTCACCACCTTCACCACTATCTATATAAGGGCATCTGCATTTCTTTCACAAGGCAGGAGGGAGAGTCAAAGAAGGTAGAGAGGCAAAAGAAAGAGGAAAAAAAATGACAGCTAGGAAGCAGCAAAAGGAAAAATAACCTTAAATAAAAGTAGAATAAAGAATCAGACAATACCACCAATGTCAAGTGTCTAACATGCCTCCCCTATCCCCCCTCTTATCTGCATTTACCTTGATATAACGCCTTTGTTACATTAAAGGAAGCATAATACAATGATTCTATTAGTTACAGTCTCTAGTTTATGCTGATTGCATCCCTCCTCCAATGCCTCCCCATTTTTAACACCTTGCAAGGTTGACATTTCCTTGTTCTCCCTTGTAAAAGAACATATTTGTACATTTTATCCCAATTGTTGAATACTCTAGATTTCACCAAGTTACACAGTCCCAGTCTTTATCTTTCCTCATTTCTTGTGGTGTCTCACATGCTCCCCACCTTCCTCTCTCAATCATATTCATAGTTACCTTTGTTCAGTGTACTTACATTGTTGTGCTACCATCTCCCAAAATTGTGTTCCAAACCACGCACTCCTGTCTTCTATCACCCTGTAGTGCTCCCTTTAGTATTTCCTGTAGGGCAGGTGTCTTGTTCACAAAGTCTCTCATTATCTGTTTGTTGGAAAATATTTTGAGCTCTCCCTCATATCTGAAGGACAGCTTTGCTGGATATAGGATTCCTGGTTGGCGGTTTTTCTCTTTCAGTATCTTAAATATATCACACCACTTCCTTCTTGCCTCCATGGTTTCTGCTGAGAAATCCGCACATAGTCTTATGAAGCTTCCTTTGTGTGTAATGGATCGCTTTTCTCTTGCTGCTTTCAGGGTTCTCTCTTTGTCTTTGACATTTGATAATCTGATTATTAAGTGTCTTGGCGTAGGCCTATTCAGATCTCTTCTGTTTGGAGTATGCTGCGCTTCTTGGATCTGTAATTTTATGTCTTTCATAAGAGATGGGAAATTTTCATTGATTATTTCCTCTATTATTGCTTCTGCCCCCTTTCCCTTCTCTTCTCCTTCTGGGATGCAAATGATACATACATTCTTGTACTTTGTTTCATCCTTGAGTTCCCAGAGACGTTGCTCATATTTTTTCATTCTTTTCTCCATCTGCTCCTTTGCGTGTAGGCTTTTAGGTGTTTTGTTCTCCAGCTCCTGAGTGTTTTCTTCTGCCTCTTGAGATCTGCTGTTGTATGTTTCCATTGTGTCTTTCATCTCTTGTGTTGTGCCTTTCATTTCCATAGATTCTACTAGTTGTTTTTTGAACTTTTGATTTCTGCCGTATATATGCACAGTGTTTCCTTTACAGCCTCTATCTCTTTTGCAATATCTTCTCTAAACTTTTTGAATTGATTTAGCATTAGTTGTTTAAATTCCTGTATCTCAGTTGAAGTGTACGTTTGTTCCTTTGACTGGGTCATAACTTTGTTTTTCTTAGTGTAGGTTGTAATTTTCTGTTGTCTAGGCATGGTTTCCTTGGTTATCCAAATCAGGTTTTCCCAGACCAGAACAGGCTCAGGTCCCAGAGGGAAGAAATATTCAGTATCTGGTTTCCCTGTGGGTGTGTCTTAAAAAATTGCTCCACCCTTTGATGCCTCAGGTCACTGTGCTTTTCTGCCCAGCAGGTGATACCTGTGAGCCTATAATTCTTGACTGGTGTGAGGAGGTATGTCTATGTTCCCCCAGGCTCTGGGGTCTGGTTCTGAATGGAGAGGGCCCCACCCCTTTCCTCCTAGAGAAGACAGACCCCCCAGGTGGAGGTCATTAGCATTTCAGTGGTCTCGTTCTCTGCTTGTGCTGTCTCCACCCTTCTCCGAGTCACAGCCCTGGAAACTGAAAATGACTGGGGCTTTCTCCACTGAGCTGAAAAAGAAACAGATAGTCCCCTTCAGACCCAGTCCAAGGCGACCCTCCAGCTCTCCAAGGTCAGTTGTCACCCAAAGCTTCTTTCTGTTTTTTGGGGATGCATACCTGTAGTGAGCAGTTCACACTCGCTACTTAAAACCCCAGTTGGAGCTCAGCTGAGCTATATTCGCTTGCTGGTAGAGAGCTTCTCTCTGGCACCACGAGGCTTTGCAGCTCGGGCCATGGGGGAGGGGGTCTCACGACTTGGATCTGCAGATTTTATGCTGTGTTCTTGGGCATTCCTCCCAATTCAGGTTGGTGTATGATGAGTGGATGGTCTCATTTGTCCCCCAGCAGTTATTCTGGATTATTTACTAGTTGTTTCTGGTTTTTTGTAGTTGTTCCAGGGGGACTACTTAGCTTCCACTCCTCTCTATACCGCCATCTTGCCCCGCCTCCTGCATGCTAATTTTCAAAGAGGAAACATGCATGTTTTTCTTGAAACAGGTAGCTGGTACAAGCTGTAGGACAATTAAGCCTGATTCAGTCTAGAGAGAAAATAAGGAGAACCTTTTTCCCTTGTGTTATCAGTTAATTGTGAGCATACAGCACCCTTATCTCCCATCACAAACACACACACTTCTTGAGGTTCTTGAGGGCAGCAAATGACTTAGTAGGACATAAAGTGGTGAGCAAATAGCCAAACACATGGATATATACGTTGTAAGTGGCTTAATAAATATAAAGTGAATTTAAATATTTCCCTCTGGGAACTGTTGACCCTCATGCAAAAGAAGTGGGTGGTGTTTTGAGAGTTTCACAAAAGTTAGCATCCAACACAAAGGAGATAAAACATGACAGAAGCAGCAATCCTTAACATCCTCAGCCAAGTACCCTTGCTTTGCAGAGCTGTTATCAATGCTATTATATTATAAGTGGATATTGTGCTTTTGAGTGGTGAAACTGTCTCCTGGCTTTTATGCTCCAGATCTCATCCTGTCAATGCAATTAAACATCTGCACCCTTTTGTCATCATTCTACAATGGAGAATTCATTTGGACGCACCACAATGTCACAAAATTCAATTGGATTTCCACTTAAAAATGGGAAATAGAAACACTTGGATCTCACTGCAGCCTTGAGTGACTCTGAACTTGGTTCAATAATCCATATGCAAGGTGGATAAAGAATGCTATAATGCAAAGTACATGGCTCAGCTACAATTATCACAGAAAGATTTCCAAATGCTAACATCCTTCCTTTGAGAGAATTCCAAATCCCTTCTAAAGCACTTGGTCTTTATAGTACATTTTACCTAAGATTGTTCTGTGGTTATTTCATGTATTCACTCTTAAATACTTTGAGAATGAATAGAAATAATGTAATAGAAAAAAACACAGGTGGAGGAAGATGGTGAGTATAGACATAAAAAATTATGTTGGTAAGAAAATATAAGATACAATGATTTTAATTGAGTGACTCAGGTCAAAGCATTCCCAGCATGCTAAAATGTTGTGCTTTTGATAAAGCAATTATGGATGGAGTTGATATATAAAATGGTAAAAGATGACTGGTTAAAAAGATGCATCCTGATGCATATGATGGAATATGGTGCAGCTACAGAAAGGAATGAAGTTGTGAGGCATGCAATGAGATGAATGAAATAAGGCAGAAACAAACGGAGAAATATTCTATGGTCTCATTTAGAAAATGCTTTTAAGAAAATTAGGGCCTAGGTTATAAGTTCTTGTAGCAGTCACATTTATTCCTGAGTTTTAATTATTTTTTCCAAATTCTGAGATGCTGTGCTTTACGTTCATAACTTAGTATTTCCCTGGAATTTTGTGCACCTGTGTGACACCTAAGACTCAGAGTAAGAGTGCTGCAGCTCTGAAAG
Source organism: Choloepus didactylus (assembly GCF_015220235.1). Classification (NCBI taxonomy): domain Eukaryota; kingdom Metazoa; phylum Chordata; class Mammalia; order Pilosa; family Megalonychidae; genus Choloepus; species Choloepus didactylus. The sequence goes on from NC_051312.1 coordinate 54,775,259, forward strand.
CATTACTCCACACAGCAACTGTTAAAGAAGCTAAAAAAGAGATCAGACTTCAATTAGAGATACAAATGAAACTTATCTGGTTAGGGCTGAGGAAAAGCAGAATACAGGGTAAAGGATGATACTGTCTGTATTTTCAATCTTCAACTTCTGTGTGAGACTAAAGGAAGAGGTCCTTATTTTGTCCAAAACTTAAATTTTCTGTAGAACACAATCTAACTTAACCTGTCAGATCAGGTTATTTAAACATTCTAAATACATGGAGCCTAGAGTAGGGAATGATACCTTGTTATTCTGTGTAGTTTAATGTAATACCCTGACACATCCCAGAGTATTTTGGATACACACATACACACACACACACAATATTTGCAAAGTCCCTTTGAAGAACTGGAGAAAATATATAGAGCTATTAAACTTCCCCACCTGGGAAATTTCTAATATTCTCTCAAGCATTATGGACTCCCAATTTAATAATCCAAGCTCTCAATCTTGAAGCTTCTCTTTATGAAACTTATTTCTGTATTGGTGAAACTAAGCCTACCTATAATTAGGCCGAAGAGTCACTCCCAGAGAACCTCTTTTGTTGCTCCAATGTGACCTCTCTCTCTAAGTCAAACTCTGCATGGGACATAATTTCCAGGGATGTAAGTCTCTCTGGCAATGTGGGACATGACTTCCAGGGATGAGCCTGGCCCTGGCACAGTGGAATTGACAATGTCTTCTTGACCAAAAGGGGGAAAAGAAATGAAACAAAATAAGGTTTCAGTGGCTAAGAGATTTCAAAATAAGTTTTCAGTGGCTCAGAGATTCCAGAGGTTATTCTTATGCAAGCTTCAGCCAGATATAGCAAATAGCCATGGGATGCCAAGCCCCAACCAACAATATTCTTGAAAACCCTAAAGAATACTATGGGCTCTATCTAAGACTCTATAAAATTTTATTTGTAGAGTTCATTTTTTCAGAAACTTAAAACCTCCAGGTTATTCTTATGCCAGATAAGACCTGACACCCAGGGGTACCAGTCTCTCCAAATACAGTGACCAGTTGGATTCCTCTACCCCATAATGTTGATACCCCTTTTCAGCATGAAGAAGTTAGAATGGCCATGGCCCAAATACCCCTGAAGATTGAGAGATTGATCAAATGAGAGGGAGGAGTTGTAACAGAGAAGTTAGGATTTAACAAATGATTTAGCGTTACTAAACAAAAGATTTTTTTTTTTAGTTTCTAATGTACTAGAATAGCCAGTAGGAAATAACTGAAATTGTTCAACTGCAACCCAGTAGCCTTCATCTTTGATAATGATTGTATAACTATATAGCTTTTATCTTGTGACCATGTGATTGTAAAAACCTTGTGATTGATACCCCCTTTATCCAGAGTGTTCTACTTTGCTAATGCTGCAGAATGCAAAACACCAGAGATGGACTGGCTTTTATAGAAAGGGGGTTTATTTGGCTATACAGTTACAGTCTTAAGGCCATAAAGTGTCCAAGGTAACACATCAGTAATCAAGTACCTTCACTGGAGGATGACAAATGGCATCCGGAAAACCTCTGTTAGCTGCGAAGGCACGTGGCTGGCGTCTGCTCCAAAGTTCTGGTTTCAAAATGGCTTTCTCCCAGGACATTCTTCTCTAGCAAGCTTGCTCTTCTTCAAAACGTCACTCACAGCTGCACTCACTTCCATCTCTGAGTCAGCACATTTATATGGCTCCACTAATCAAGGCCCACCCTGAATGGGTGGGGCCATGCCTCCATGGGAGTATCCCACCAGAGTCACCACCCACAGCTGGGTGGGGCACATCTCCATGCAAACAACCTAATTCAAACATTCCAACTTAATCCCCACTATTCTGTCTGCCCCACAAGATTGCATCAAAGAATACGGCTTTTTCTGGAGGACATAATACATTCAAACCAGCACATTCCACCCCCTGGACCCCAGAAAAACATATTCTTTCCAAATACAAAATACATTCATCCCATCACAATATCACAAAAACTTAAATCATTTCAGTAACAAAAATTAAGTACAAGATCCCATCAAAATCAATTACAGGCATGGTGGGTCTTAAGGCACAATTCTCCTTTAGCTTTGGATCTGTGGACTTAGAACAAGTTATATGCTTCCAATATACAAAGGAGGGACATTCACAGGATAAACATTCCCATTGCCATAAAGGGAAAGAGTAAGGAAAACAGGGTTAACAGGACCAAAACAGTTCCTAAAACCTGCAGGACAAACTCCATTAGAATTCAAAGTCTGAGAGTCATTTATAGAACAACGTTGCATCCTTGGGGCTTGAGAGAGCGGGAGTCTAACCCTTCCTAAGGGCCTTTGCAGCAGCCCTTTCCTCTCCAAATGCTTGGGTGAGTGTTCAACATATCCACACATTGGGGAGACCACCTTCTCAGCCCCACCCTCCTCAAACATCGGGGCAGCTCCTGGATTCCCTTCCATCTCCGGGGCACACGCTCAACCCCTTCAGAACAGTGTGGTGGCAGCCAGGCTCTCCCCAATTCCCTGGGAATATGCTCCACCCTCTTTGGTGCTTGGGGTGGCAAAACTCCTCCAGAGCATCGAGGAGGAAAGACCACCCTCGACTTCTGGGGCAAACTCACCCTTGCCATGCATGTGGGCCGCTCCACTCTCCCAGTCCGAGACCTCTTGACTCCAGACCTCAACCTCCATGGCTCTGTCTTTGAAGAAATTTTTCCTTCAGTTTGTTCCTTGTCTGTCTCCTCCAGTCCAGACTGGCAATGGCTCCGTCTATAAAGATCTCGCAAAAATTCTGTTGGCTTTGCATGAAGCACACAGGGGTCAAAGCCATCAGACAATAGGACTTTCCACAAATCCTTTCTGCTTAACTCCTTTTCCAATCTTGGCTTGTACTGAAATGGTGGCTGGGTTCCATGTTTGGTTACATCCTCATGTTGGGCTGTAGTTTCTGGGATTCCACCCCCTGGAAGCTCATAATTTTCCAAGCCATCAGCTTCTGGTTTCTTTGAACCCAAGAGTTCAGTTCTAAGTTTATCTCTCTCTGCTTGCATTTTACTATAAGCTGCAAGGAGAAGCCAGGATACATCCTCCACATGTAGTCTGGAGATCTCCTCAGCTAAGTATTCCAGGTTGTTGCTTCCAGATTCTTCCTTCCATCTGACACCAGGACTCAATTTTGCCAAATTCTCTGCCACTTTAAAACAAGGATCACCTTTCTTCCAGTTTACAACACATTCATCATTTCTGTTCAAGGCCTCATCAGAAGTATCTTTAGAGTCCATATTTCCACAAACAGTCTCTTTAAAGCAGTTTTGGCCTTTTCTATCAAGCTCCTCACAATTCTTCCAGAGTCTTCCCCTTATCCACTTAAAAAGCCATTCCAACATGTTTGGTATTTGCAAACTCAGCAGCAAAAGCACCCCACTTCTCTCGGTACCAAAATCTGTTCTAGTTTGCTAATGCTGCAGAATGCAAAACACCAGAGATGGACTGGCTTTTATAAAAAGGGGGTTTATTTGGCTATACAGTTACAGTCTTAAGGCCATAAAGTGTCCAAGGTAGCACATCAGTAATCAAGTACCTTCACTGGAGGATGGCAAATGGCGTCCAGAAAACCTCTGTTAGCTGGGAAGGCACGTGGCTGGCATCTGCTCCAAAGTTCTGGTTTCAAAATGGCTTTCTCCCAGGACATTCTTCTCTAGCAAGCTTGCTCTTCTTCAAAACGTCACTCACAGCTGCACTCACTTCCATCTCTGAGTCAGCACATTTATATGGCTCCACTAATCAAGGCCCACCCTGAATGGGTGGGGCCATGCCTCCATGGGAGTATCCCACCAGAGTCACCACCCACAGCTGGGTGGGGCACATCTCCATGGAAACAACCTAATTCAAACATTCCAACTTAATCCCCACTATTCTGTCTGCCCCACAAGATTGCATCAAAGAATATGGCTTTTTCTGGGGGACATAATACATTCAAACCAGCACACAGAGTATGGTTAGATGAGAAATAAAATAAAGACATGCATGGGGAAAAAAGGTAGAATATAAGGTAACTAGAGATACAAAGTAGCTAGAGTAGGGGGAGTGGTTATGTAATACGTACCAAAGTGTTAACATGGTTGAACTTAAATGTTTGAGAATGAATAGAGGTGATGGTAGCTCATTCTTGGGATTGTAAGAAATAGTAATATATTGTAGGAGAATTCTATTGAATGTGGTAGTTTAAAATCATTTATGTAAATGAGTTCTTGCATGAAGTACTTCAAATGTAAAAAACATAGAGGAGTATGTGGGGAAAACACAGCTATAGCAAACTATGGACTATAGTTAACAGTAATATTTTAATATTATTTCATCAACAGTAATAAACTTACTACATGAATACTAGGGATCTACAATAGGAGGAGATAAGGGGTATGGGAGGATTTTGGTTTTATTTTTTATTCTTATATCTGTTCTAGAGTAATGTAAAATGTTCTAAAATTGATCATGGGGATGTATGCACAACTATATTATGATACTGTGAGTCAGTGATTGCATACTTTGGATGGTTTGTGTGGTGTGTGAATATATCTCACTAAAATTGGGGGAAAATGCCTCCTGGCTGGAGGGAGGGGATCAGGCAAAAGACTGGATGCCAGAGAAATGCAGAGGGCCCCCTGAAGGCCTCTGGGCTCCAGAGGCTCCTAGTCATGCTTGAGGGTGAGCCTTTCAAAGAGCTACTCACCCAGACTGGCCAGTCTGTGGAAGTCGTACAGCAGGTTGCCCAACTTCTTGAGGAGTTTCACTTCCTCATCTAGGAAACAGTTCTCCATGAAGTCACAGAGATGAGAGAACCATGTACATTCTAGCATTTAGGGATTCCTTCACTACTTTGTATTGCCATAGTCACATTAATTAAACATTTACTGAGCAATCCACAATAATATTTTAGGGCGTATTAAGGTTGAAAGACACTCTAGAGATTAACCACACCAGTGATGACAGATAAATATCAACATAGATTCTCTATTTGGTCCACTGAACTTCCTGGAGTACTGTATGTATTGAAAAGAATTCTAAAGCTCTGTTACACTTAAGAGAGCAGACTGTTCTGAGAGGTAAGCAATGTCTCCCATCAGCATAGAAGAGAATATTTGTAACCTGTACCAGTATTTGATATCACATCATTTATTTTTAAAAAATACTTTATTGAGGTAAAATACACATAACATAAAATTAAGCATTTTTATCATTTTAAAGTTTGTAATTTATTTTTTATTAGATTCACAATATTGTATAAACATCATTAATAGGTCTAGAACATTTCCATTACCCCCATAGGAACCCCCATTTCTATCAATTCCTCCCTCCCCCAATCCTCTGGAAATAGCTAATCTGTTTTCCATCTCTATTTTAAATGTTTCATAAAAATTGAATCATATAATATGCAGTATTTGGGGTCTGGCTTCTTTCACTTAACATGTTTTCAAGGCACACCCATGTTGTAGCATGCATCAGCACTTCATTCTGTTTTATGACTGAATAATAGTCCATAGTATGGATATACTGTATTTTGCTTATCCATTCATCAGGTAAATCATTCAGTTTTATACTAGATAATGAATGCTCTCTGGGAAAAAAAATCAATCTTCTATTTTAAGTAAATTGCTTTATTTATTTATGGCAGTTTCTTTTAATAGTGAAATGATTTGATATTCATAATTAATCTCTGATTTATTCATGGTAATGGGAGAGAGCTTTCACATGACTCACCCCAAATAAAAATAATTCAAATGAATATGTGAACTAACCTCTGAGTCAGCATATATTTCTTTTTGATCCCCTATTTGAGCTCTGTTCAAAATTAGATACTATGAAAAGAAAATTTAAAAATAATAATAGTAAGGGTAAATCTGCCCAGTTCATATAAAATAGAGAACATCTAAAGTTTTGGAAATATTTTGTCATTGTCTTAATATTTAATTATTCAGTGTCATAGTCTAATAGAAAGGGTTCAGATTTTGGAGTCAGGCAGACACAAGTTTGTACTCTAATTCCACTGTTTCTTTTCTATTTCTTATTTAATTTCCTCATCTATAAAATGTGGATAATAATTCACAGAGCAGGAATATAGTGAAGATTAAATAATTTAATACATGTAAATTATCTAGTACTTGGAACATAGGAGCTTGAGAGATATTCTCTTCATAATACATACATTGTTTTTGCTTCACAATTAATAATCTCAGTTTAATCTGAATGAATCACATAATCGTTCCCTCCCTGCCTTTCATTCATGCTGTTTCCTTTTACTAGGAAAGTTTTCTTCCTTTTTCATTGGTTTTCACTCTTCTGTGTTTATTAGAGTCAAAAAAAGAAAAAAAAAAAGAAAAGAAAAGTAAATGAACAAACAAAATCAGTAACTTCCATTACCTCTAGGCTTATCAGTAAGCTCCCTCTCTGATTTCCTATATCACACTACAATTACTTCTGCAAAGGCACTTATGAGAATGCACAGTGATTGCTGATGCATGTTTTAGCCAATTTGATATTCACATTTATCTCCTGTAAGCTCCACAAAACTAGAAACTCATTGGGGAAGTGTTCCGGTTTGCTCATACTACCATTATGCAAAATACCAGAAATGGATTGGTTTTTATAAAGGGGGTTTATTTGGCTACAAAGTTACAGTCATAAGGCCATAAAAACATACAAGCTAAGGCGTCAACAATAGGGTACCTTCACAGAAGAATGGCCAATGGTGTCTGGAACACTTGTGTTGTTTAGGAAGACAGGTGGCTGGTGTCTTCTTCCTTTGCTCCCAGTTTGCCTTTCAAAAATGGCTTTCTCCAAGGACATTTCTCTCTAGGCATCTGGGGGTATTCTCTTAGTTTCTCCTAGGCAAACTCTGGAATAGCAAAAGTCTATTTTCAATGGCCATCTTCAAAATATCTGTCTCAGCTGCAGCAGCGAGCTCCTTCTGCCTGAGCTCTTATAGGCCTCCAGCAATTATATTAGGATCCAGGCTGAATGGGTGGGGCCACACCTCCATGGAAATAGTCTAATTAAAGGTATTACCCAAAGTTGGGTGGTCATATCTCCATGGAAACTTTCAATCAAGAGGTCACACCCTAATCAAAAAGATCAATCAATCTGCTCCCACAAGATTGCATCAAAGAATATGGCTTTTTCTGGGGGACATAATGTATATACAAACTGGCACAGGAAGGTAACTTGTTAAGTTAGGAGCTGTGAAAGATTTGAGATGATATCTGTGATGGTTGGGTTCATGTGTCAACTTGGCTACGTGGCCTAGCTGTCTGGTCAAGCGGGCATTGGCCTGATGATTGCTGTGAGGCTATTTGAGGCTGGTTGGTTTGTTGGATCATCAGTCAATTGACTGCAGCTAACTGATGACTCATCAAGGGGTGTGCTTCCACAGTGAGAGAATGCAATTGGCTGGATTTGGTCCGGGTGATCAGTTGGAGGCTTATAAGCCGGACGGTTAGAGAACCTTCACTTCTTCTTCAGCTGCTCAGTGAAGCTTTTCCTGGGGAGCTCGTCGAAGTTGCCAGTTCGTTTCCTGAGGAGTTCGTCAAAGTTGTCAGTTTGTTTCCTGAGGAGTTCGTCAAAGTTGCCGGTTCGTTTCCTGAGGAGTTCGTCAAAGTTGTCGGTTCGTTTCCTGAGGAGTTCGTCAAAGTTGCCGGTTCGTTTCCTGAGGAGTTCGTCAAAGTTGTCGGTTCGTTTCCTGAGGAGTTCGTCAAAGTTGTCGGTTCGTTTCCGAGGAGTTAGTCGGACGTCTTCCTTGGAGTTGACAGCTTGTTGACGGCTCTGCAGAATTTGGACTCGTGTGCTCCCGCAGTTGCGTGAGTCACTTTTACAATTTGATAATAAGAGACATCTCTCACTGATTCTGCTTCCAAGGAGAACCCTAACTAATACAATATCCTACTTGCAACATATGAACTAACAAGTTATCCTGCCACAGTTGTGTGTGTGTGTATGTGTTTGTGAATGTGTGTTCATTGAGAACTGTGGATCAAGGAACAGGCCATTTAATGACAGAGCATTTTGCATCACTACTCCACACCTAAATACCCCATATGTGACGCAATGAGGGTCATAGATAACAGGAGAGGAACTCCTAAATTGTGAAGTTCAGAGGTATATATAAGGCAACTGACATATCTGCTCCTCACCCCTCTGGATAAAGAGAGATGTTTGCCTTCACTCTGGAAAGTGGGAAAATCTTTACCCTGCAAGTAAGCAAATGACTCCAGATTTGAAATCCCTCCAGAACAATATAATATCTTTAACTTCTAAGATATGTTTATTATTCACTCATAAAGCCCAGAATTTGCAGAAATGGGACAATATTCATGAAGCATTGCCTGCCAACATAAGCATGTCTCAATGAAATTTCAACCCCATTTCCCAAATGGATATTAGTTGAAACAATTAATTTATGGTGTTCTCTTAATCCATGATTCTGTTTTTCAGATATTCTATTTCATCTTTAATATTTCCTTTTGTGAACATTCCCTATCTGTACTATAATGCAAAGCCATTGTAAGCAAGAGCCGTTTTTTACTTTTTTTTGATAGTATCTTCAGGGAGGTTGCCCAGTAAATACCTGGTGGAAGACCAGTTTTTCCAGTTGATCAACATCAAGGCAATAAAATATTTATGTGTTCAGTATTTTAATGCAGATGTTTTGATGATATGGTTTTTAAAAAAAGAAACTAGAACTCTTTTTGTTGTTGATGTTGATCTACAGGAGTGGCAAATCATCTTCATGGTATAATGCAGATACCTTCTAAAAAGAAATTTGATTTCAATGCCCAAAATTAATGAACATTAAAGGATATTAGAAGGAAGCCACTCCCATTTAGGTAAAACTTACTCTGTGCTGGGTGCTATATCAGACATCTTTCATTCACTTTCTCATTTTTCATCTTTGTATCCTCAGGGACCAGCACGGGTACAGTATAAAGTCTCAATTACTTTTTTGGGAAAAGGATTAGTTAAGCAGCCTCAATAGAGGGCAGTCTAGTTATTTCATACTTACTCATTAATTTGTTGGCTTATAGGAGTTAAATTCGACCTTATGTCACTGAGTTTATACATAGCTTTGAAGTATTACCACACACATCTGTAATTGCTATTTTTGTGATGGACATTGGAAAAGTTTGCCATTGCCTACTACAAGGGCATATGATTTCTTCAAGATGCAATATAAATTCTTTCCCACTCTTGTCCAAGATGTATGATCTAAAATTTTGGAAAACAGTATGTCCAGACATTGTGTTCTAGTCCATTGTACCATAAGTGGAACAGGAATATAAGCTGCCTGGTATCTGACCCTCTGATTGTTTTTGTTTCTCTTCCCCTTCAAGACATTATTGATGTTTGCAAGCATGGCAATTTGTCACTCCTCAGTGCCAGTTCTCTTCAAAAGTTGAGTTTCTGAACAGCATTGAATAGCCTGTGCCAAGATTTTGTGATTGTTGTTGTTCTCTATTACTTTCACTGACATTAGAGCTTTCTCCTTGATTCATTTCTCTGTTGGAAAAGGCTAGATTATTTGCAGAATAGGTCATCGTAGCAACACTTTGGGAAAGAATTAAAATAACTCTACCATTCAACACAAAATTTGCTGTGTATTAAGTTTATGGTAGATTAAAAACTGCAGGAGATTATTTGACAATCTTTCCATTAAGTGTGTGTGTGGGGGGTTAACTTCCTTCCTCCTTATCTACTCTGCCTTACTACTCTGTTTGGCCAATAGAATAAACAAGAAGTGATATTTGACCTAAACTAGGTCAAAATATTGGTGCAGAAGGGACAGCAACCAGATGACAGAGTGATACACTCCAGAGTTCCGTCCCCACACAGAATACTTGAACAACAAGCAAAAACTGGCGGAATCATCTTTCTCAGGGCTTCAAAAAGCAATGGAAAGTTTGCAGGAACTAGGTGAAGTTCTAGAGAACTGTAACCTAAAAGCAGTAGGAAAAACTTGTGGCACCCTGGCTCACCTTTACCTCACCCTTTCAAAGCTCAGTGTAGAGCCAGTACACACTCCCACTGTGGTTCACTAGTCAGTTCCAGAGGGAGCAGATAACCTTTATGTGCATCTTGGGGTGTGTGTATGTCTGTATCAACCCATCTAATCACAGCCTCAGTAACAACCAGGATGCCTGTGTCTGTTTCACTGTCCCAGAATTTTTTTTGTATGTTGAAGAGGTTTACAGGGCAGCTAAAATGCTGTAAGAAAACAGTCAAAGCACATCTGGTTAGGGCAAAGGATTACTGGCTTTGAGACCTATAGTATAGACCTTGGAATTGAAAGGAAAGACTGCAAACTTTCTGGGGGAAGAGGGACATTCAGAATATCCATTTAAAAGTGCCATATCCATTCATAAGGACACATGTGCATGTCATAAGACATATGCTCAGAAAGACTGGATAGGACCCTGTGCTTTTGTATCTGACTGTTCTTTAGGCTCACTTAACGCTGGCTAAATGTCAAAGGAAAGTACTTGCAAAGAGCAAATCTTCAAAGACTGGAAAAGGTGTTTTCTTTCATGTGTGTGTGTTAACTCTTGGCATCCAAAGAAATCTTTGTAATAAAACCAGCTAGATAAAAGTTTAAAGAACAAATACTCAGTGAAAAAATTCCAGATATAATGTATTAAAATATTAAAAAGTCCAGCATGCAGCAAACATATCAGAAGGCACACAGAGAACTAGCAAATGATGACCCACCCAAAGAACAAAGTAAAGCTACAAAAACCAACAATGAGGAAGATCAGACAATTGTACAAATCAGATAAATACTTAAATAACAAAAACAAAAACAAAAACAAAAGCCTCTTAAATAGCCTTAAAGAGTTAAAGGAAAACGTGAACAAAGAACTAATGGAAATTAAGAAAACAAATAGGAACAAAATGAGAATTTCAGTAAAGAGATAGAAATCATAAAAAGGAGACAAACAGAAAAACTGGAATGAAAAACTGTGGTAACTAAAATTTTAAAATTCCCTACAGCAGATTGGAGCTGGTGGAAGAAAGAATCAGCAAACTTAAAGATAGTTCTATTGAAATTACTAGGTTTGAGGATCAGAGAGAAAAAGAATGTAAAAAAGTGAAAAGAGATTAAAAGGGTGATTCAACATAAGAAAATCAATCAATGTAACACACAACATTAATAGAATGAAGAAAAAACACACATGATCATCTCAAGAACTGCAAGAGTTGTTTACAACATTATTTACAGCATTTTGCTAATATTACACATTCTGTACAGCAGTCAGATTTGTCACAGTTGGAATGTTTTTAGTAATTTTTGACCCCTCTGTTTTTTAATTCTTGGTTCCCTAGAAACTTCCTTCTTCTCCCCACCATCTGTCGTAGGTAAGAAATGCAGATCAAGGTGCTCCTTCACCTTTTAAAATTATGGCCTATGAATTCTGATATCTTGAGGATGTTGGATGAAAAATAACAAATCAGACATTGATTTTACCCTAGGTTGACTAATAAACATTCACTGAGCACTTACACATTCTCAGGCTCTTTGGTAAACTTCTGAGATAGGAAATGAATAAGATATGTTTTTGCCTTCAAGGAACTCTCTACCTGGTTTTGGAAACCTGGTATGATAGCAAATAAAACACTGTACAATGCAATGAGAATAAAAATAGGAAAAACAATGGGATTCTTAGGCATGGTGGGAGTAATTAGTTAGACCTGGGATGGGTGAGTGGTTTAGGATCATTTCAGGTAAAACTGGGAGAGGTTTTACCTGAACTGGTATTTAAAATAAAAATAGTAATTTTCCAGGGGAAAAAAGGAGAAAAGGCTTTCCAAGTTGAGGGATCTCCATCAGCAAAGATAGGCTATAGATCATAAGTAGTTAGTCATTAGAAGTAAGATACAGGAAAAATTCTGGGATGTAAAGTCTCCTAGTTTTGGATTTTGATATTTTGTTTAGAATGTTGCCATAAGACAGGGGGATATAGGAAGAAGAACTGTCAGCAGAGGAGAAGGGTAGTAAAATAAGTAAGAGAATGCGCTCTATTTGTGGTTTAAGCAAAACAAAGGATATGAGTTATATTATTCATAGGGCAAGAAACAGATGCAAACTGGGTAGTTTAAAGAACATTTATAATAAAGGGTTTTTTGTTTGTTTTACAAATGGTTGGGCAGGATGCAAGAAAACCACAAGTGTCAGTATAATTCCAAGGGGCTCTTATCAGCAGGACATGGTCAACATCCCTATGGCTAAAAACAGATAGCAATTACCTGAACAAAGAGATAGATATATGTGGAGAGAGAGGACCATCTGACAGATACTGTGGTCTTTGCTCAAAGGATGAAGCTTCCTCAGGCAAAATTCAGTGATGAAGCTGTGGAAACAAATCTACTGGCTGTTTTTGTTTTCTCTCTCTTCTATTTATTGCTGGTGCTCTCCATTGGTGAAACCCAAACAAGAGTCAGAAGCTAGAAAGTCTATATCTTTTACATAGTTCAGCTATGTTAGGCACAGACTAGAGCAGAAAACAATTTAGTTTTTTATTGGAAAGGCCAACAGAAGATTTCTAGTAGATGGGTCAACTTACAATTTCCAGATTCACTGACTTAAAATGATTGAAGATAAAAATTGATCATTTATGCTAGTGACTTCATCAATATAGTGACATAAGATACCTCCCTTCAGAATCAATGATTAACAGGAAAATATCACTTTCTGGGATCCCTGGAGTATGATACAAAATAGAGATAGACTCCACAAATGCTGAATTGAAAAAAAAGAGAAACACCAAAACCAAGTAAGAGATTTCCATCCTAGGCAAAAATCAGTAATGTTTCTGAACACTAGCAATGAGCAAACTGAAGAGAAAATTAGGAAAAAAATCCGTTTATAATAGCAAGAAAAATAATCAAATATCTCAGAATAAATCTAACCAAGGATGTAAAGGACTTACACATGGAACACTCAAAACATTGCTAAAAGAAATCAAAGAAGATCTACATAAATGGAAGGACATTCCATGCTCATGGACTGGAAGACTAAATATTGTCAAAATGTCAATTCTACCCAAAATGATTTACAGATTCAGTAAAATCCCAATCAAAATTCCAACAACCTACTTTGCAGAAGTAGAAAAGCTAATCACCAAATTCATCCAGAAGAATAGTCAAAACCATCCTGAAAAAGAAGAAATTGGAAGACTGACTCATACCTCCTGACTTTAAAACTTATTACAAAGCTACAGTGGTCAAAACATCATGACACTGGCACTAAGACTGATATATAGATCAATGGAATCAACTTGAGAGAGTCCAGAAACAGACCCTCACATCTATGGCCAATTGATTTTTTACAAGGCTGCCAAGCCCACTCAATTAGGAAAGAATAACCTCTTCAACAAATGGTGCTGGGCAACTGGATATCCATGTACAAAAGAATGAAGGAAGACCCTATCTAATGCCATATACAAAAATTAACTCAAAATGGATCAAAGACTTAAATATAAGAACTAGAATGATAAAAGTATAAGAAAACAGAGAAGCATCATCAGGATCTTGTGATAGGCAATTGTTTCTTAGACTTTACACCCAAAGCACAAGCAATGAAAGAAAAAATAGACAAATGGGACCTCATCAAAATTTAAAACTTCTGTGCATCAAAGGATGTAATCAAGAAAAGAAAAAGCTGACCTATTCAATGGGAGAAAATATCTGGGAACCACATATCTGATAAGGACTTAATATCCAGATTATATAAATAAATCCTACAAATCAACAATAAAATTACAAACAGCCCAAATTAAAAAAAAAAATGGTCAAAAACTTGAATGGACATTTCTCCAAAAAGGATATACAAATAGCTAAAAAGTATATGAAAAGATGCTCAAAATCACTACTAGGAAATGTAAATCAAAACCACAGTGAGATATCATTTCACAGCCACCAGAATAGCTACTATTAAAAAAACGGAAAATGACAGCTTTTGGGGAGGATGTGAGAAATAGGAACCTCATTCATTTCTGGTGGCAATGGAAAGTGGTGCAGTTGCTGTGGAAAACAGTTTGGGGGTTCATAGGAAGCTAAGCATTGTATTACCATATGACCCAGAAATCCCTCTACCAGGTATATACCCAGAAGAACTGAAAGCAAAGACTCAAACAGATATTTTACCACCAATATTCATAGCAGCATTATTCATAATTGCAGAAATATGGAAGCAACATAAGTGTCCACCAACCAATAAACTGATAAACAAAATGTGGTATATACATACAATGGAATATTATACAGTTGTTTAAAGAAATGAAGTCCTGATGCCTGCAAGAGCATGAATGAACCTTAAGGACATTATGCTGAGTGAAATAAACCAGATACTTGAGGACAAATAGTGTATGATCTCACTGATATGAACTAATTATTATAAGCAACCTCATAGTCAGAATCAAGAATATAGGGTACCAGGGGCTAGACTGGGGAAAGAGAATGGGTAATTAATGCTTAAATTGTGTAGAATTCTATTGGGGTAGATTGTGAAATTTTGGTAATGGATGCTGGTGATGGTAGCACAACACTGTGAATATAATTAATAGCACTGAATTATATATGTGAATGTAGTTAAAAGGGGAATTTCAGATAGTATATACGTTAGTAGAACAAAAATTAAAAGAAAAAAATTGACCATTTACCAAACAACTATTTTTCTCATAAAATGAAGTTATGCTGCTCTTTAATAATGCTGGTAATATGTCATCAAATCCATAAATGTGTTTTGTTCACAGATGCAGAGCCGAGTCCCTGAAATTCTGTTTGTGTCTCATGAACCCATTTTAGAGGTCAATTCATTCTATCCCTGTGAACAATTTGTTACACTTGTATCCATCTGTTCAAACTGTAAGGTAACTAATTTGCTATTACACCATTTACTGTGACTTACATGAACAGTAATTACTACTGACAATATTCTAATTTTTCATGGAATATGAAAGGTAAAATGACAAGGATGCTTAATGAAATTATATCTTTAGAGTCAGTCCTGAATAGTACAAAAACATGGCAGTTAACTTTCTATAAATCACAAGAAGTATCTGAAAATTATTTTCAAATATTATCAGTTACCCACTGCCATAAAAGCCTCTGTGATTTATGATGCTGTATGGAAGAGAAGCCATCATTTATTAGAAATTATGGTCTAGAGAGCTTTTGCTATGAAAATACAATTTCACAAGATGAATCTGGGCACAAATATTAGAATCCCCCTGTATGAATATGATATTTGATGGATCCCTAAAGAATTCTGCCGTTTCTTGAAACTGTAGTATAATAGTTGGTATGAATTATTCTGTTTTGTACTATCTAGTAAATTTGACTAAAAAAGCTATAAAAGAAAAAAATGTGTTTTCCACAGAATAAACCACATTTTAAAGGCCCATATTTCTTAAAAATACCTGTTAAAAATGACAAGATATTTCTGAATAGCCAAGAATGACATGAGATAGATCACGTCAATTACTTCAAAATAATTAAATAGAATATAATGGATCTTTAAAGTGTTAGAGTGATGGGCCTAGAGGGGCTTGGGAAGGAACCTTAGCTAACCAAATGGGGAAAGGGTGAAAATTTTGCATTATTATAGGTTTATTAAATGTCCAAATTCCCTGTGGCTATGACATTCATGACATTATGTCTGGAAAGGAATACCTGGATTTTTCATATAATAGAAAAAATCAAGCAATAAGTCCTTGATTTCTTTACTTACAGAACAGTATGGTATAATAAGAAGTGTTTTGAGCTGAATTTCAAAAGAGTTATATAAATCCCAATTCTGAAACCATGAAGGAGAGTGACTTTGGAAAAGTCATATAACTTTGCTGAGTCTCATTTCTGATGGGGTTATTCTAGGTAGTCATTTTAAGTTGCATCAGGTCTTTTGTTTTTAATCTTTATTAATCCTGATTTTATAACTTGCTTCTGAAAGAGACTGTTCAGACATAGAAACTGTAGAAAATAAAGACAAGGTGAAAAGAGTCCCTATGTTGAGTCTTTCTCCTTTCATATTTTTGATTACATAGAAAGACATTGGTTGTGGAGGCGAAAAGTGAATTTCAACTCTTATAAGCAGAGTATACAATACTTTTAAAGATTATACAATAAATGTGCTAATCAGAAGCCCCCAGTGTCTTAGTTTGCCAGGGCTGCTATAACAGAACACCACAGATTGTTTGGTTTAAACAACAGGAAGTTACGGTCTCACAGTTTCAGGGACTAGAAGTCCTTACACTATCAGCAGGCCCTGCTTTCTCCAAAGTCTGTAGCTTTCTGGTGTTAACTCAGTCTCTGCCTCTGTCACATGGCAATGTCTCCTTCTCTGTCTTCCTCTGGCTTCTATTTTTCCTGCTCAGTCATCTGGATCTCTGTCTGGGTTTTTTTCTCCTTATAAGGACTCTGGTCATATTGGATTAAGGCCCAAGTTGATTCAACTTTGCCTCATGTTAACAGGATCTTCGAAGATCCTATTTACAAATGAGTTCACACACACAGGACCAGGGGTTAGAACTTGTACATGTCTTTGTGGGAGACAAGACACAGCTAACCACACATGGTTTGGTAGGATTTAGATACTTTTTTCCCTAAATGTTAGTTTATGAACTGACTGCAAGGAAATACTTTATGGATGTTTCAAAACAAAGAAATTCTTAACCCCCAACACAGACACATTGAAGTAGTCATGTGTGGGGTCTAAAATTTGTAAGTTTATCAAATACTCAAGATGATCCAGTTTCATCACCCTTGTCATCATAACCAATACCATTGCTGTAATACACTGAAATAACCTCTTAAGATAGTGGTTCTTAATTTGGAGAGGGTAGATGGGTAGGTACAGATCCTTTTGAGAATCTAGAAATTGAATGTGAGAAATAATTTGTGGGAGTTTGCAGGCCAAACTTCCAGTGATCCCTAAGGAGGCCTAATCTACCAAGATCCTCCTTGTTGTGAGCCTTTTGAAGTGTTTAAGTTTAAAAGATTGCACAGCATTCTTGCTGTTGTCACTCAAACATGGAGCTTCATGAAGCTAGGATTGGAAGGTATTAGAAGCCCTCCTAAATCCTAGTAGTCTTTCAGATGAAAGTAAAGCAAAGGCACACACACAAAAAAGCTTCCAGACTGCTAAGAGAATCTAGATGCAATGGTCAATAAAAGATAAAATACATAAAGATAAAGAGATAATTGGCAGTGTTGGGTGAATTTTAATAAATGTGGTGAATTTGTTCACAGCTTAAGGGTACAATACAATTTCCTGAAACAAACATTATATAGCTAGATCAAGGTTATAATTTCTTATAGCAGAATGTTGGGTCATTAAAAATCTCATGTTACACATTACATTTTTATATTTATATTTGAAATAATAAAACATTTTAGTTAAGATTATCATGGCAACAAGGAAATTTCAAGAATTTATAGATTTAAACTATTTAAACTATTTAAACTTTGTTTTCTCTAGCTAAACCCCAATAGTATGTTTTTACCTCTTTAATCATCAGAATAAAAGGATACTCTTTTATTCTTTTTGTTAAAGTCCTGAATTTAAACACTAGAAAACATAGAAAAGAGAGTTTTATTTCTGTGTTAGTAGGAGGGTCACTTTAAAAGTGAGTTTGCTCTGACTTCTGACAGTGAGTGGATAATATATAGGTTACAGACATTAGATTGGTCCTGAGAAAGGAGAAACAAGAAACAGGAATGTGATATGGACAATGAGCAAGAAATTCCATCAAGATTAGTTATAAGTATCCTCAATTTTCAAAAATTTCAGAAAAAAGAAAGAACAAATCCAGGCAACTACATACTGAAATTCACATTTGGAAAGAGCAGCATTTGGCTTAGTCTCAAGACTTGCAATATTTGGTTCATACAGAGTTGCAGAAATCCCTAACTCTTTAAATAATTCAAATGTTGCTGAGAAAAATAATTATGTGTTGATTAAGTCTGAAAGATAATTTCCTCTTACAATTTTTCCTTAATTACAATATTGATCTTGTTTCTCCTCCTGTTCACTAGGATGAGTCAATGTTTTAGCTTTTTATTTTTTTATTCCACAAAAACCTTATGCAAAAAGAGGATATAACAAAGAGAAGGGGGAAAATTAGCTATTAAAATCCATTTCATTCATTGCACACTCGTTAAAACACTTAGTAAATGCATGGCTGCAGTAAACAAAAATCAATTTACTGCAGCTGTTAGTTTGCCAGATGTTACTTTACACTGAGGCTCTTACCTTATCTACTAGTCACCCATCATCTCATCATAAAATTTAACAGCTTCTTTAAGCTACTTTGAATTGATTTGCCCTAAGCAAAAACAGATACAAATTACAGATACCTCCAGTAATCCCATAAACTCATCTGACAGCAGCCAATTGTTTCATATAGCTTTACTGAGATAAAATTTTCATATCATAAAATTCACCATTTAATGTGTACTATTTAGTGAGTTTTAGTATATTCACTGAGTTGTGCAACTATCACTCTTATCTAATTGTAGAACATTTTCATCATCTCATTAAAAAACCCCATACCTATTAGTAGTCACTCTCCATTCCCTCCTCTTCCCAGTCCCTGGCAACTCCTAATCTACTTTTTAACTCTATGGATTTGCCCATTCAGGACATTCCATATAAAGAAAATCATATAACATGTGGTCTTTTGTGATTAACTTATTTCACTTAGCAAGGCTTACCCATGTTGATTCCATTGCATGGATATAGCATATTTTATTTACCCCATCATAAACTGATAGACATTTGAGTTATTTCAAATTCTGGCTGTTATGAATAATGCTACTATGTTATCATTCATGTACACGTTCTTGCATGGATATATGTTTTCATTTATCTTAGTTATATGCCTAGGAGAGGAATTACTGTGTTATATGACAACGCTGGTTACAGGGTCCGATAGGATTAGGCCTTTTCCTAGTTTTCCACTTGCATTTCTTACTTACTCCATAACTGGAGCTCCAGCCACATTGGTCTGGTTCAGTTCCTTGCATATATCATATTACCTGCCTTTGTACATACTATTTCTTCTGCCTGAAATTCTTTGCCATTCCCATACACTGAATCTCTTTAATATTATTTTCCTGTCTCAGTTCAAAAATCTTTGTCTTGGTAATCCTTTTTGTCTCTTCAGGTAAGTTTCTCTGTCCCATACAACAATAGTTTCCTCTTTCATGATAATATTGTATAATGTCATATTTCTGTGATTATTTTACTAATGTCTGTAAGGAGTCTGATTGTAGGGCCTGTGTATCTTTGTGTTCACCATTATTTCCCAAGCACATAACATAACTCTGTTTCTGGTATATTGGAACTATTCAATAAATGATTGCTGACAAAACTGAAATAGAATGTTATTGGACTTCCCTCAAAAATCTTATTCTTTCCTCTTCAGGCTCCTATTCTCTAGATTGCCAGTCATTACGATGTATTGATTTTTTAAGTATCAGATTAAAAATACTATCAGAAGGTGGGTTCCTCAGTAAGCAGTCTCTGAGATGAAATTTAGCATGCAGGATAATTATTAAGGAGTGTCTTTGAAATCAGCACCTTTTTAAGGGAGTGAAAGCAAGTAAGAATGGTCATAGAAAGTTGTATTAGGGTTCTCTAGGGAAACAGAATCAACAGGAGATACCTGTAAATAGTATGAGATTTATAAAAGTGTCTCATGCAACTGTGGGGATGCACAAGTCCAAATTCTGTAGGGCAGGATGCAAGCTGACAACCCAATGAAGGCCTTCGATGAATTCCCCAGGAAAGGCTGGCTGGCTGAAGTAGAGACGAAGTGTCTCTTTTTTGATTGCTAAAGCTATCACCTCTCCCTTAAAAGCCTTCAACTGATTAGATTAAAGATCTCTCATAGTGGAAGACACTCCCTTTGGTCCACTGCAGATGTAATCAGTCATAGATGCAATCAATGTATTGATGATTTAAGTCCATGAAATGTCACCACAGCAACACATAGACCAGTGCTTGCTTGACCAGACAATTGGGCACCATCACGTGGTCAAGTTGACACGTGAACCTCACCATCACAGAAGACAAGTCTAGTTGTGTAAGCCTGGTGACAATACTGGCATCTAATACAGAGTTCTAGAACTAAAATGGCCCTTCAGAGTTTTATCAAGTTGGGCTAAAATGAGCCTGCCTTTACAATCCACCATTTAATAGTCATGGGACATTGGCTGGCTATTCAGAAATGGCCCGGCAGGTGATTGTGAACTCAGAAGCAGAGTCAGTTTTAGTGCCTCCATGAAGCCTCTTTTGACTTGTTTAAGTTGCTCCTACTGAATATTATTTCTTTGCAGCACAGTTCTTAGATATGACAGGTAAAAAATATACAGTTAGTTTATTTATAAATTGAAATTGAATGCAATCTGTGGCTTACATCTGTGCTTCCTCTGAAACAGACTGAAATGATGTGTGCAGGAATATTATGGGGAGAATTACTAGAACACTACTTGTGAAAGTAGGAAGGAAGAAGGTGCGATAGAGGGATAATTTAATTGTGACACAGATGACACCATGTATCAGCTAGTTCCAGATGGAAGCCAGACGGCCCTTCAGAATTGTCTTGAATTAAGGAAAAGGAGCTGTGGTTTTCCATCCCCACATCAACCAATCCTTAAATGAGGGCTGACTCCAGTGTGGGCACCTCTTTCGAATCATCTCCCAGCTTTCACTCGTGATACACTCTAATCTACCTAGCAACCCAAAATCTTTGTCAGATGTACATAAGATTTATATTTCGCTGCCTATAACGTTTCACTGGCTTCCCTTTTAAACTTAAAATAATAAGCAAACCTTTTAATCAAGAACATATTTGCTCTGCCACAATGCCTTTTTTCAGTTCTTTTGGATTCATCAATTCTTTCCAGACTTGAAGCATTTGAACCTGCTGTTTGTTATTGTGGTAGAGGACAGTTCTAGCATGGCTGCTATTTTTCCTGGGGACCCACAAATGCATCTTGTGCTCAGGACCAGATGTGTCACCTGGCAGGATAAATTCTTTCACCTAGTAGGTGAGGGGGCTTGGCACATTCCTTCCCTATTGTCAGGTCATATGTAAATATTCACTGGAGAGTGTCTGATTGAAGTGGGCATGTCATATGGTATTTGGCTCATGCCTTGGTGGTAGGTGGTACATCTGCCCCTGGTGGGGAGGAAGTGGGCTTCCTCCACTATAGGACAAACACACAAGAGAGGAGGTGCTCTGAGTAGAACATCTTCCTGCGTGAGCCATGGATTGAGACACTACTGGCTATACAGAACCAGTGTCCACTAGTGAAGGTTACCTTGTTCTGTCTCTTCTCTCCAGTGCTGTGTGAGTCAAGCTTCTGTTGATGATCCCAACACATGTATTGGAGTGGGCTGACATCCCTTTTGTTGTCTCTCCTTCTGACTGACAATTATTCTGCCTGATAAAGGTTGCAAGTTAGCGGGTCATCCAGACGTAACTAAATTGAATCATGTTACAAACCCACATTTGTGGGGGTGGGTGACATGGAGTGTAAAGCTGAACCAAAATATATTGAGCAAGCATCTTTTGGTCCTTAGAAAATATTATCTGATTTAGTAATAAAATTTCTTTTAAAAATGTTATTAGAATATTTCTCTCATTTTAAAGAATTTTAAAGTCTTCAGTTTGATTTTATTTTTCAACGAAGTAAAGTCAAACTTATTCCTTCCATTTAAGTGAATTATTAAAGTGTGAATAAACAATTAATGAACTGCTGGCCCTTTTACATCAGATCCACTTGCAGTCATGAGGCATTGTATAACATGGATCCTAACTGGATAAAACTGCTTGGGAAACAAAAGCCGTTGTGTGCTTTTTCTTTTCTCTTGAGGAGTTTTCCTTATGTTCCTAAAATTAACATATTTGGTAGTCCCTAATTGAATTGACTTAGTTTATTTAATTATTATTGGGATTTAACTTTATAGAAGTAAATTCTCACTTTCCTACGAAAAGGCAATATTTCTAATAGTGTTTTCTTAGACAAATCATTGAATCCTTACCTAAACTCAAGCTGCTTGTGATAGTCAGGGACTTTATGAGCTTTCTCAGATCCCCTCAGCCACTCCCTTCTTGTTCTGTCTCTGTCTCTGCCCCATTCATTCTGGATTGCCTCTACTTTCAAATATGAATAAAACTTGAAACCACATGGTGTGGGGTATGAAGTACTGAGCAGCCACTGAAGGGGTATTTTGATGCAACCCTCAAATGCAGGGGAGTGAATTTCCTATGGGTTGAAGTTTCAACAGGGGAGATCAAGAGATGGGAGAGAGACAGAGAGAAACATCTCTCCCCCTTTCCCCTCTATCTTGAAGTAATGGTTTCTCTCTGCAGTTAGTACAAGAATTTCCATATTCTAAGTGAAGCCACCTGCAGAACAATCTGCTATGGTTCTTTGTGGAATATCACATAGCTGTAGATAGTGCTGCAATATGTCACATCTCATTGATAACATTTTTCCCCGCCTCACATTTTCTTTTCTTTCATACTCACTGTCCTATATATTTTAACTACCAAATAGAAAGTCAGCACTTTACTTCTCACTTTGGGCTCTGCTGTATACTGGCTTTCAGCTTGGATATAAAATATTATTATTATTATTAATGTGTGTTTGTTACATAAATCTTGACAATTTTTGCACAGACACTTAAACATTAAGTGAATCTATGATAATTTTAATATGCTAAAGCACATTGTAGATTGACTTTATAAATTTATCATTTCATATAAAAGAAGGCATTGTTAAGGCTATGCACTCAGAAACCTAAACTAAAATAATTGATACATGTCTTCAAAATTTGCCTTTTTGGAGAGTGTTGGCCAGAAGGAGAGACACCTTCACAGATGTCAACCCACTCCAAGACAGGTGTTGGAGTCTCCAACAGAAGCATGGCTCACACAACACTGGATGGTAAAATGTTTTAATCTCATAGAGAAGAGACAGAGCAAGGTCAGCTTCACTAGTAGGAGTGGTTCCCCATAGCCAGCAGATCTCAATGGATGGCCCACAGAGGGAAACGCTCTATTCAGAGCACCCTTCTCTTGTGTTTGTGTTCCCTGTAGTTGAGCAAGCCCACTCCCTCCCCATGTGGTTATGGCCTGGCTATATAAAACATGCCCCCCAGAGTCAGATGGTCTCCAGTGAATATTTACATATGCTCAGGTCAATAGGGGAAGGAATGTGCAGACACTCCCCTTAACTACTAGGGGATTGTGCTTTATCCTGCCAGGCTGAGATAACCTGGTCCTGAGCACAGGTTGTATTTGTAGGTCCCAGGGAAGGGAATATCCCCTACCACAGAGTTCATTTTCAAATGTCTTTCTCCAGACCCAGCATCTCAACTCAGTTAGACCTCATAAGATAAAACAAAAGAGGTGTAAAATGGCTATTAAGAGTTGAGATTTGAATTTTGATTCCATAATCTATTTACCCCCTGAGCCTTTGTATTAACATAATTATTTAACTGCCAATACACATATTTTTTCGCAGGTAGTTTTGCAGAAAGCATATCTTATGCATTCTAGTCTGAGTCTTGATTTTGCTTCCTCAATAGTTTCCTATGGAAATTATTCTAAGTCATATGATATTTTAAAATTTCATTATATGGTTTGAACATAACACAATTTATTTAGACGTTCCAATATTGATGCACTGGCGTTTTTATTTTTATAGTATAATTCCCAGGAGTTAAATTACTAGATCAAGGGATAAACTTTTGGAGCTAACATATGATAGCATTTTTTCCCTGTTCAATACAGATAATTTCTTTAAGAAATAAACTATTATCACAATTTCAGTCTTCTTTATAGCTCTTCAGAGTCCTTTCCTAGAAGAACCACTACCCTGAAGGTGAAGTGTATCTTTTGCACCAATATTTTATGCCTTTGCTCCACATGTGTTTATCTGTAAGCAAGTATTTTTTCTGTAAATTGTTCTGAATGATATTATACTACACATATTTTTCTGCAACTTGCAATTTCCATCAATATCTTCTTTGAAGGCTTTTACAAATATGAATATCTGTTTGGTCTATTTCAATCAATATAACTTCTATATAGAATTTAAGGACTAATTCTTTTCTTTTGAATTAGTATTGTTTTGAAGCTACTATACTGCTACACATAGTGATGAATTATGTTGCCATTCAGAACCCACAAAAAACACTTAGGTAAATAGTTCTCTTCGTTTCTTATTGTTCTTATGAAAATACTTAAGTGAGCTCCTTTATCTGAAATTTAGACAGAGAATACAGGTTTCAAGAAAAGAAAAATTCTGAAATGACTATATATTCTCAAAAAAGTCAAGCACAGTAAGCTTGAGATTTGTAATTAGACATGCTTAGTTTCATAACCTAGTTCTCCCATTGACTCTCAATGTGATAATGAGTAAGTCATAATTTCTGAATAGGCAGTCCTCCCACTTGTAAGTAAGAAAGGTAATATATGTGATATTTAAACAATAACTTATATGGGCTAACAGTGAGTTTGTTAGACCCTCCATAAATGTAAGTTTACATAGGATGGCATCAGCATCATGACTCCCACAAACACTAACTGCTGAGCTTAATGCTTTGCACAGTGTTTGCAATACATGTTTGTTAAATTCATAAATATGTGGCAGAATCATACATAGGACCCACAGGAACTTTCGTACATAGCTGGAGTAAGTATAAAATAATCCAACTGCTTTGGAAAGTTTCTTGGCAGTTTCTTATAAGGTATAATATGTATCCACTCGGTAACCCAGAAATTCAAGAGAAATGAAAACATGTCCACAAATGGACTTAAATAAGAATGTTTATATTAGCTTTATACACAATAGGCCTAAACTGGAGACAGCCCACTGTCCTTCAAAAGATGGATGTACAAAGTGGGGTATATTCATAAAA
Organism: Choloepus didactylus; assembly: GCF_015220235.1. Taxonomy (NCBI): domain Eukaryota; kingdom Metazoa; phylum Chordata; class Mammalia; order Pilosa; family Megalonychidae; genus Choloepus; species Choloepus didactylus. Next base: position 54,800,238 of record NC_051312.1, read on the forward strand.
TAGAATTCACTCAACTGCAAAAAGAAACTACAAATATATGCAAACGTGCATAAATCCCAAAAATAGCAAGTTGAATGAAAAATAGGAAGACATAAAGTATTACCTATTCCATGATTCCATCTGTATGAAATCAACTACAGGCAAAACCAATTTATGATGCTAGAAGCCAGACCAATGGTTGTGTTATACCTCATAAAGTGTACCTCTTAATCCTTAGTAAGCTTTTTTGTTTCAACAGCTATTTATCTGGTATTAATATACCCCCTCCAGCTTTCTTATAGTTGCTGTCTACATGATATCTGTTTTTACAGTCCTTTTACTCTCTAACTAATTGTATATTTGAGTCTAAAGTGCCTATCCCACAGACAGCATATGTGTGGATTGTATATTTTATTTAATCTGACACTTTTTGTATTTTGACTGGATTGTTTCACATTTAATATTACTATTGATATAGTTAGACTTAAGTCTGTCATTTGGTTTTTTGTTTTGCACATGTCTCATGTCTGTTTTGTTCTGTTTCTCCTTAATGGTCTTCTTTTGGTTTAGCGGATATTTACTAAAGTAATATCTTAATTCCTTTAATGATTTTTTAAAATATATTTAGAGTTATATTCTTAATGGTTACTCTAGGACTTAAAATATACATCTAACTCAAAATGTACTTCAGATTTACACCAACTTAGCTGGACAATCTGCAGTGCATACCCACCACATACAGAGCTCCTATTTTCTCTCACACTGCTATAAACAATTCATGGCTAAAGTAATTAGCTTTCATTAATCAGAAATCAAGACAAATAACCAACCAATTTGAACAAGGAAAAAATAATTAACATCCAAAATTCTACCAAGTGATTACTTCAAAATATCACTGATGCTATGTATAAAAGTATAAAAAATTGTATTAGAAATACTTGAACGAAAATATTTTCTTTCAAATTTTCAAAATGCATTTACATTTTAAAGTCAAAATGAAAATTGCTAACCCTTTAATTAAATAAACAATTTCTGTTTTCTTTATATTTTCTTAAAAGATTTCTTCTTCCTTCTTAATGAAAACTAAGTCCTCATGCAACATTTTTTTCTATTAAAATATTCTACTGCTCTGTATTTTTCATATCAACTTTATAAATTGGCATAATGGTAGCATAATGCAAAATATAGCAATAGAGAGCTAAATCAAGATGTGTAAGGTAAAACTTACTTATCTAAATCTTATTTTGTCACAAATTCTTCTTTACTTTTTTCTAGGATCATCTTCATGTGCCTTTTCTTTGGCCACTTGCTCGCTACCTCTGCAATCACATCCCTACAACTCTTCCTCTTGCTTCCTCCACTAACTATGCTGAGCTCTTTGCTGTTCCTCTACCATGCCAAGGACTCTCCTACTTCAGTATATTTGCACAGCATATTCTCTCTGCCTGTAGTAGTTTACTGTCTGATTCCGGCATGGCTGATTCACCAACATGTTTGAGTTTCTCCTAATATGTCACCTCTTTGGAGGACCCTTCCCTGAAAACTCATTTAAAATTATATCCTCTACCTTATTCAGGCTGTCTAGGTCTTGTCTTCTTTGTTTTTCTCTTTAGAACTTAACACTATCTGACCTCATATAATTTACATCTCTTCCTATTTATTTTTCTCTACTTTTCGTGTCAAAAAATAAGTCCCTTGAAAATTACTGATTTTGTATTTTTACAACTCCATACCTGGCATAAGAATAGTATATAGTAATTAATTGGTAGCCAATAAAGACTTACTAAGTAAATTACATAGTGAATTAATTTTAGTTCTGTAGGCATACTTTGAGAAACACTGACACAATGCAAACTGAAAAAATATATAATAAAAAAGGGAACGAAGGGAGGAACCACATAATTCCACTGTTGCTGACTTACTACTAATACAATGTGATAGAGAAATATTATTCACATTAGGTGATTTTACTGATTATTAGGCTGGTTACTTGTGAAGGATAATATTGAAGCATTAAAAACCAATCTTGAGTTCAAGAACATTATAAGGCAACAGCCAATTGGGGAGCATCTAAGCTGATATTGATGTCTGGTCCATTGCTTGGATTATGGTTTAATGGTGAATTGGATTACTCTGTTTTCGAGGAAAGGAGAGCCTCACTACTGTGCTTCCTGCTCTAACGTAGGCCCTTCTTGCTATGGCCTTAGTTTGGCGCAGGCCTAGCCATGCTCTACTAACTTTATTTTCTTTCCCATATTTAGTAAATGTAATAGGGTTCTCTAGGTAAAAGAACCAAGAGGTGATATCTGTAAATATGAGATTTTATAAAAGTGTCTCATGCAACTGTGGGAATGCAGCAGTCCAAATTCCTTAGGGCAGGATGCACAAGTCCAAATTTTGTAGAGCAGGCAGCAAGCTGACGACTCTGATGAAGGTCTTTGATGAACTCCCCAAGAGGCTGGCTGGCTGAAGAAGTGAAAGTTCTCTCTCTTCTCCCTTAAAAGTCTTCAAATGATTGGATTAAATCCAGCTAATTGAATTCTCTCACTACAGAAGACATGTCCCTTATTGATGTGATCAGCCACAGATGCAGTCAATTGACTGATGAATTAATAAACCAGCCTTCTGGTTTATTAACCAGCCACAAATGTCCTTGCAGTAACGGTTAGGCCAGTGATTGCTTGACCAGGCACCTGGGCACCATCACCTGGCCAAGTTGACACACGAAACTAACCATCACAGTCCACCCTTGTCAACTTGGCTGCTATACACATCACCTTAAATTATACTTAGTTTCTAAATAGAACACAATAACTGACGTATGTTTCCCCTAAGAATACTCAGCTGTCCTGTGTACAATCAGAAATGCCCTAAATGTCTCCAGAATAGGGTGCAAGTCCTTTGGTAACATTCACTTGATGTCCTATAACTTAAATACCATGAAATGAACAATACAAGTTATGTCAGATGACAAGGAGATAAGATAGAGAAGAAAACAAAGATATTTGCTTTATGGACAAATACAAACATACTCATAACAAAACAAGGAGGAAATATTCATGCCATCATAGTCTTTGTTTTTGTAACTGGTCACATGATAGTAGTTCATATTTATCACTACCTCCTTCTACTACCTATTCCATGTTCCCTTTATCCTCAGCAAGCACTTCAGCTGGCCATGGTTATTTGCCTGGGGGGTGACCCAAACCTTCATTCCTGAAGTTTTTGGGCCATTGGTAGTCCTGCCTGGATTGGGTTGTTACAGTTTTCCATGCAACATGAAAGTTTTCCAATAATCACAGGGCATGGTAGTACCAAGAGACACCATGGGGATCTCCTGTATTCCAGGAAAACTCTTCTTTACCTCTACTATGTAGTTATAGTCCTACACAATCACCACAGCCAGTACAGTAATCCCTCTCCTTGCCTATCGATTCAGAGGCATGAGAAGCCCCAAGTGGCCAGGTGGCAGTCTTAGCTTCTAGTTCAATGGAATTATTGTTGTGTCTCCTGGTGGGAGCACTCCTTTTGGAACTAAGACATGTATACCAGCAGAGCTTAAGTTTGTAGAGACAGGAAGCAAAAATTTTCGTAGTGGAACACTAGGAGGGATAGTGAGTGATGACACTCCCATTTCCACCCCTTGATTCCTGGACCTGCGAATCTTGGCTATGGGAGAAACAGCACCATAGAGTGCTCATTGATTCACAGCACACCCAGCCTCCTGGAGAACACTGCCCCAGCCTTCCAAGGTGTTGTCACATAGTTGGCACCATAATTGAGTCTTCAAGAGGCTATTCCACCATTCTATCAACCCAGCTGCCTCTAGATGATGGGGGACATGGTAAGACCAGATAATTCCATGAGCATTCTTTCATTTCATTTGCTGTGAAGTGGGTTCCCTGATCAGAAGCAATGCTGTGTGGAATATTGTGATGGTAGATAAGGCATTCTGTAGATCCATGGATGGTAGTTTTGGAAGAAGAATGGTGTGCAGGGAAGGCAAAGCCATATCTGAAGTATGAGCCTGTTCCAGTTAGAATAAATCACTGCCCCTTCCATGATGGAAGTGGGTCAATATAGTAAACTTGCCACCAGCTAGCAGGCTGATCACCTCAGGAAATGGTGTCATATTGGGGACTGAGTGTGGGTCTCTGCTGCTGGAAGATTGGGCACTCAACAGTGGCTGTAGACAGTTTGGCCTTGGTGAGTGGCAGTCCATGTTGCTGAGCCCATGCATAACCTCCATCCCTACCACCATGACCACTTTGTTCATGAGCCCATTGGGCAATGACAGGAGTTGCTGGGGAAAGAAGCTGATTTATATCCACCAAACAGGTCATCTTATCCACTTGATTATTAAAACCTTCCTCTGCTGAAGTCACTCTCTGGTGAGCATTCATGTGGGACACAAATATCTTCACTTTTTTTTGCCGAATCAGAAAGGTCTTTCCACATACCTCTTCCCCAGACATTTTTGTCACCAATTTTCCAATCGTGTTCCTTCCAAGTCCCTGACCATTCAGCTAATCAATTAGCAACAGCCTATGAATCAGCATGCCAACACACCTCTGACCAGTTATCCTTCCAAGCTAAATGAACAATCAGGTGCACTGCTTGAAGTTCTGCCCACTGGGAGGATTTCTCCTCACAACCGTCCTTTATGCTCATCTCAAAAAGGGGCTGCAGTGCTGCAGCTGTTCACCTTTGGGTGATACCTGCATATCATGCAGAACAATCTGTAAAACAGGCCAGAGTTTTCTCTTAATCAACTGATTGTAAGAACTTCCCAAGAAGTCATAGCTCTGGGCTAGGAAAGAGAAGATAATGTGGCAGGAGTGGGGGTCATGGGCATTTGGGCCGCTTCCTCATGTAACTAACTCATGCGTTCAGGACCTGCTTGAGCTCTATCTCATGTATACCATTTGCATTTTATGATAGGGTGCTGCTGTGCATGCCCAACTTTATGGCTTGGCAGATAACACCCAGCTCATGATAGGCAACTGAGGTCTCATGATAACTTGGTGGCCTGTGGTTAAGAGTTCTGTCTCTACTAAGGCCCAATAGCAGGTAAAAAAGCTGTTTCTCAAAAGGAGGGTAGTTATCTGCAGAGGATGGTAAGGCTTTACTCCAAAATCCTAAGGGCCTACGATGTAATTCTGCTATAGGAGCCTGTCAAAATGCTCCAAACAACATCTCTATTTGCCACTAACACTTCCAGCCCCATTGGATCAGCTGGATCATATGGTCCAAGTGGCAGAGCAGCTTGCACAGAACCCTGGACCTGTCGCAGAGCCTCATCTTATTCCAGTTCCCACTCAAAAGCAGAAGCTTTCCTGGTCATTCAGTAAATGGGCTGGAGTAACACATTCAAATGAGGAATATGTTGTCTCCAAAACCCAAAGTGAATGCCAACTGTTTCCAGGGGTCCTTACTAACAGCTATTGAGAAAAAAGGATTTGCCACATCAATAGATGCATACCAGTTACCAGGGATGTGCTGACTTGCTCAAGCAATGATACCACATCTGGAACAGCAGCTGCAATTGGAATCAACACCTGGTTAAGCTTATGATAATCCACTGTCATCTTCCAAGACTCATCTCTTTTCTGCACAGGCCAAATAAGACAGTTGAATGGGGATGTGGCGGGAATCACCACCCTTGCATATTTCAAGTCCTTAAGAGTGGCATTAATCTCTGCAATCCTTCCAGGAATCTGGTACTGCTTCTCCTTTAATATTTTGCTATGCAGGGCAGTTCTAGCGGTTTCCACTTGGCCTTTCCAACCATAATAGCCTTCACTCCATGAGTCAGGAAACAAATATGGGGATTATGCCAGTTGCTGTGTATGTCTATTCCAATTATGCATTCCAGAACTGGGGAAATAACCACAGGATGAGTCCAGGGACTCAATGGACCCACTGTGAGATGGACCTGGGCTAAAACTCCATTGATCACTTGAACTCCATTAGCTCTCACTCTGACTGGTAGACCAGAGAGATGTTTTGGGTCCCCTTGAATTAATGTCCCTTCTGAGCCAGTGTTTATTAATCCTTGAAATATATGATCGTTTCCTTTTCCCCAGTGCACAGTTACCCTCATAAAAGTCTGTAGGTCCCTTTGGGGAAGGCTGGGAGGAAGATTAACAGTATAAATTTTTGGCAGTGTAACAGGGTCCTTCCCCAAGAGTACCCGGCCTTCCCCTCATTCAAGGGGCTCTGGGTCTGTAAACTGTCTCAAATCTGGGAATTGATTAAGGGGCCATGACTCTCTGCTTTTGTAATTCAAGTTAGACTTTTGTTTACTTGACTTAGAATTCTCCTGCTTATACAGATCAAACAAGAATTTAATAGACTGCCCATCTATTTTACTTCTAGGTACTCCATGATCTACTAGCCAACGCCATAAGTCTCTGTGAGTCAGATTATTTGGACTGCTGCTTTGAGCCTATTTTCCAATATGGTAACCATGCCCACCTTGGCTATGGCGATTAACTGCTGCCATGTGGCTTCTGCCAACTTGGGATCTGATTATCCCCATTGTGTTTGTGGATTGCAGTTCAGTGACAGCAGTTCCCACAGTAATATCTGACCTACAGAGAAGGGTGACCACAGAGCTCTTCAGGGATGATGGAACTAGTCTCACAAATGTATCCCTCACAGTCTTGGTAAAAGGTATGTCCTCTGGACATTTCCAGGGGTGAGTGAGCAGGTCTTCCATGATAAATCCACTCTAACATTTCAATCTTTCTAAGCCTTTGAATCTAATCAGAGTAGATAACCAATTGAAAAAGCCCATTTTAAGATTCTGTTTCTCAAGAACCACTCCCAGTACCAAGCTGTATTAGTTAGCATTTTCTAGGGAAACAGAACCAACAGGAGATATATATAAATAAGAGATGATAAAATTATCTCACACAACTGTGGGGATACATGAGACAAATTCTGTAGGGTAGGATGCATGTGTCCATATCACGTAGGGCAGGCAGCAAACTGGCAACTCCGATGAAGGTCTTCAATGAACTCCCCAGGAGAGGCTGTCTAGCTGAAGAATGAAAGTTCTCTCTCTCCCTTAAAAGTCTTCAACTGATTGGATTAAATCCAGCTAATTGAATTCTCTCATTGCAGAAGACATGCCCTTCGTTGATGTGATCAGCCATAGATACAGTCAATTGACTGATGATTTAATAAACCAGCCACAAATGTCCTTGCAGTAATGGTTAGGCCAGTGCTTGCTTGACCAGACACCTGGGTACCATCACTTGGCCAAGTTGACACATGAGCCTAAACATCATAGTAAACCCACAGGAACTTAACCTTCCTCATCTATGTGGCCAGGTATGTCCAATGTTTCAAGGTCCTTCCTTGAGTACATCTCTCCTTCTCTTATTTTTAAATCAGGGAAACTCTTTTCATTCTTGAACCTAAACCCATGCCTAGCTTCATGGATCTGGGAATTGTGGAATCACACAGGACTCTGCTCTCAGAAAGGATACCTGCTTGGTTTAATGCTCGGTTGTCGCTGGCCTGAATTTCCCAGTAAATGTGTCTTGGAATGTGTGTTTTATAAGTGAAGTGTGTTGGGAAAATGGAGCATGTGCATGAGCAGCAGAGATATGGAGTTAGGTTGCAGGAAAGAGCAATGTTGGCAAAGATGGGCTCATGCCCTCAGGCATGTGTAATTGAAAATAAAGCCATAGAATGTGTAATTGGGCAGTTTGGATCGTATACAAATCATGAATCCACTTCATATTTCTTGGGGGACCTTCACAAGTTACAGGAAATGTCAGAGGAAAAATTTAAATGTCATTGTATATATTTACGTTTTAAATTAAATTCCACCAAACACAAAGGTGATTTATAGACAGTTATATGCTTTTAGAAAACTTGTTCCATAAGAAGCACCAAATGTATACAATGTATATGTTGAAATATTTGTTTCAGAAGTTTATCCCAATATTGTCACAGCCTATAAAGTATCCTTAACAGCTCCAGTAACAATCCCATCATCAAAAAGATCTTTCTCAAAACTGAAAAAATTTAGAAAAAAATTATTGTTATCATGCATTTGCCAGTAGCAACTGATGTTGCTTTTGACTATCAGTTGAAACTAAATTGCTAAAAGTATAAATTTTAGTGACTTAATAAATGAATTTGCAGAAAAATGAGCTAGAAAAATCTTAAAGCCAATCAAAATATCACATTAATAATGTAATATACTTTATTTTATAATATAAAATTATGACAATGAAATATTTTTTTCAATTTGTAAGTGTATGTTGTTACCCATGTGTCACTACTATATCTTATATATTTTATAAGTGACAAAATATTTGTAAAGAAAAAATCTTAACATTTTAGTAGCCTTAGTGATATTTTTTCTGGTTTTTAACAAAAGGCCCTACATGTCATTTTATACAGGGCCCCTCAAATAATCTAGCCAGCCTATTGTAAGACTCATGATAAAAGCCAGTTTTTGATCTAAGTCTAAATAAGGGTTCCTAGACAGAGGCCATTTATATTTTGGAACTTCTGCATTCTAACATTGCTTTTTGTGGGTTTCTATATAGTAAAACAGAAGTGGCAGGAAGAATTTAAATTCCAAATGCCTACCTTAAACTCATTCATATCATATGACAGGGGAAAGTGGGACTAAATTGCAATAAAAAGAAATTGGAAGGTCAGTGATTTTTTATTATTACTGTTATTTTAAGGATTTTACAGGAAGATTTAGAGCACTGAGCAATATTCTATTTTTCAAAACTTTTATGTAAGGAAATATTAATGCATCTTCTTTGCTTGTGAATCCCTGTCACTATCTTCACAGTTTATAACATGGCTCAGAGAGAAGCCTATTTCAGATTCTAAATTGTCTTCCATTTGTTAATTCAGTAGAAACCAGTTTCTAAATTGTCTTCCATTTGTTAATTCAGTTGGAACCATTCATGGCTCCAACCTGATGGAGGTCAGAGTTCAGTAGGAAACACAGAGCAGAAGAGAGAGGACAGTGGTAAGTTGCTGTGATAGATGAATGTAAAGAGTAGTCTGAAGGCAGAGAAGGAGCATCTGCTCCACGAAGGGATTCAGGAAAGGCATCTCAGAAGTAAGATAGAGATTGAACTTGAGCAAGAAGAATTCATCTAACTGAAGAAGAGAGGAAAGTATGTTGTAGGAATAGAGTATCATGCTGTAAAAAGACACAAGTGTGTGAGAGGATGTTTTGCATTCAGGGATTTATAAGTAATAATCAAATTGTTTAAAACATAGGTATGAAGGGAGAGTGGCACTACCAATCAGAGTAGGTGGGTAGGGATGCTCCCGTCTCTGGATTTTTTCTCATCTACTTTGCCTCAAACCTTGTTTCCTGGATGAATCCCCTGACCATGAGCAGTATCCATGACCCTGGTAATTCATTTCTGCCTCAAAGAATCTCTGATTCTGGTTTTACAGTTTTCTCCAACCTGGTTGCTAACTACTTACTTTGGTTCTCCCTTAGTCTAAAATCTTTTCCTATTGTCCTGGTCTTACATTGACCATGGAGTCCATAAAGAGCAGACGTTGAACTTTGGCTAAGAAAAGGATTAATGAAAACTCTAAATAAATTATTTGCTTACTTGGCTATTTCATTTACTTGTTTTTGAAACTCAGGTGCACAGACTTGAACTATTGTAATTCTTGATTCTTGATATATTCTCACATTCTCAGTGTTGCTCTATCATGGCTCTTTCTCAGTTTATTGAATTTAGTAAGTAAATCAGTATAAAAATCAGTTGATTTTGAAACCACAGGTGGGATGGCCAGGAGTTATGAGCTTAGCTTATTACCGCAATGAAAACTCAGGACCAAACAAAACCCTGTTTATCAGGATCTCTTCTCATGGCTAAAACCTTCTCTGAGCTTGTTTTGCATTCAAGCTTGTCCACAGGTTATAAATGGGAGCATGCATGTAAACACAGATCCTTGTCCTGTGAATGACTCCTTAAACACTAAGATCAAAAATCACCTTCCTCAGAAGGTAAGGAGATATCGGAAACAAATAAATGTGAAGGGTCCCTCAACAAGGAGGATCCAGTCTAAAAGGTTAACCCCACCATACGTAGACAACCCTTATTAAATCACTCAGAAAGCCAACCCAAATTCCCTTCTCTGTCCCCAACTCCCCTTTATTTTCATCCCTTAAAACTTCCCTCAATTCTCAGATCAGGGAGACAGATTGCAGCTTGCAATTTTGTTTAACATTTTGTTTTGTTAAACATTTTGTTTTCTCAAAATCCCTGTTTCACAGTATTGGCCTCTGTGCACATCAGGCAGTGAGCCCTTTGCCCAGTAACAATTTGATCATAAGGAAACTGGTCTTTAGTATGAGACACCACAGAAATACAGTGCAAAAATATTTTGTGTTCAACAATTATCTTTTTTTCAAAGTTAGTGCAAACACACACAGATTTGATTGAAATATTTCGGAGTAAATGCTTGACCTAACAACACTTCGACTCCTAATATTTCAGCAAGCAAATCTTAAAAATAAAGTCATTCTTCTACATAACCACAATAACTTCACACCCAAGAAAATTAACAGTTACTCAGTATTACATAATAACCAGAATAATTCCAATTTCCCTGATTTTTTTCTAAATTGTCCTTCAGAGTATTTATATATACGTACACACACACACACACACACACATATACACACAGGCCTGGGTTCAGCTGAAGTCAGATGACATCAGACTGAGGTCATCTGAAGACATTCTTGCTTCTAACCTAGTCTTGAGTGGATTTTAAGTAATATGAGTTAAACTGAGGACCTCATCATCCCTTAACACTGTCCACTTGGCGTAGATGGGATTCAAAAGTAGAGGGTGAGTTCCAAGAGGATTTTCTCCTTAGATAATAGCATTATGTAACACTTTAAGCTTTCTCTTCTCTCTACTGACTTCTGTGAGATAAAACAAATTGATAAAATAAAAGTTGGTATTTCCTAATTAGGATATATAGCACAATATGTTGTAGTTCTTTTAGGAAATAAAGAAGCACACTTGAAGACCAAATTGAAGCAATTTGCTGAATCTGAAAAATTCCATTACAGCTATATGACAATTTTACTACACCTCTGAGATGACCATGCATAACATAATTTAAAAATGTACCTCTCAGAGACAAAGTTTTGACCATTAAATGAAGGAATTTCCATCTGGAAGAAAGATTTTCTCTAATTTTAACAGAACTCAAAAGGGATGGAATAAATGGAGACTCATATCACTTACCAAGAAAGCATGACATCATTTATCCAATTAAAAATATACACCAGAGATGCAGGGGTAACTGAGGAAGTTGTGTATCTTAATTTCATTCTGAATCACTTCATCCAAATTGTACCTCCCTTTGCAGGCTGCCATGTTGATCTCTCCAGAATATTACTTCTTTGCCACAGTTCACTAATTTTATTTTCTTAAGGCCATGTACCTCTAATGATTTTTAAATGAGTCACTAAGGGAGTACAGAAAAAAACAGTCAGCATTGCTTGAATTTTTAATTCAGAAAGTATACATTCGGATCATAGGTATGGATCCATGTCACTAACATAAATCCTCCCCTAGAGAGAACCCATTTCACATTTTAATTATGACAGTGATTTGACAAGATTTACATCACAGCACAATAGGCCACTGTAAAATGGGTAGTGTTATAAATGATGAATCTTTGTCTCTTTTCTTTCAGAAAATAATATATTTCTTGATGACATGGCTTGTCCCAGACACATAAAGGTTGTGGCTGAAAATGGCATGACATCTCATTCACTTTCTATTAGTAGGGCACTTCTACACATTTCTAAGTTTCAAATGATTTAATCATTCCTTAGGTTGGACTCATCATTGGAAATGTCCTGGAAGAGCAGTGATAAATTATCTAGGAGGGGAGTCATCAATCACTGTGTTCTCAATCAGCTCCTTTGTCAGAAAAGGAAGTTAAGAGGAAAGTAATTGAAGGATGTTATAGATCTATTAGTTCTGCAATTTGTAGTCCTTAAATAACAAGGCCAATCTTTCTGGAAGTTTGCAATAGAACTTGTTAACTATGCAAGCACTTGTCTTTAAAAACTTATTTAGCAAGTGACTTGAAGCCATACATTTTGTCCCTAGGCATTTCTAAACTGGTGCTGAGAAAAGAAAGATAGGAGTGAATTACTAGGGATTATTCTCTGGGTTAGTGTATTCTGCATGAAGCCAAAGATATAAAACCCAGATTTTTGTTATGTCATACAGAGAAGGCACTGTACCATCCATTCAAGTGGCTATGATGCAATTCATTCTGAAGATGCTAATTGACATGACTGACTTTTTGAATTTTTTTCAGTGCTATTTGCTGCCAGGCATTGTAATTAATTCCCTTGCTAAATCCACAAGAATAATTTAATCTTCTAGTTCCAAAGTTCACAGTAGAGCTTCCAATATTTGAGGACAGTGTGACAAACCATTTCTCACAATAAACCTCTCTCTCATTCATTGCCTCATTAGTACTGTAATTTATCAAGATCAAAAATTTCTGTAGCAGCTGCCCACATAAAGCAAGTGAGATTATTCGTATGTGGCAGCTGTTACTGGGAACCCGTACACTAGAGCAGTAAACTGCAGCACTGAGAGAGACAGATTATTTTAAATTATCACCACTACAGTACTAGAACAATAAAAAGCCTCATTTAAAACAGAAACAAAAATAAAAATACTTTTTAAAAAATAATGCAGACTAGAAATTGGGAATTATCTTCTAAAGCAGAACAGATGATATTTCCCATGTGATATTTTCCAAGGGATATTTCCCAAGTTCAAAAGCAGAATAGACAATAATTCCCAAGGAATTTTATTCTACTGTTCAAATTTAATAGGATGAGGAGGGCTCCTACATGGTAACCAAAGTCTGTCACGAAATATTTTTTTTCTTTTTAAATAGCTGTCATCTTCACTATTAGAACTAGTTCTGAAAACATACTGCCCTATGTACTTAACAAATAAGGAAATTATTTGTTTGCGTGTATATTTTGGTGGTTCAAAGAGGAAACATATTTTAAACCTATGATCACAGGAGATATATGCATTTGATTACTTTATCTTTGTTCTTATGGCATATGATTTTAAGGCATGTTTTATCAGCTAGGTCTAAGGTTTCCAGTTGAGCCACTTTTGAATCTGAGAGATTCAGAAAGCAATGGAGGCAAATAAAACCACACTAGCCAGTGAACATTACCTTTGTCCAGGGACTCTCCCCCAGCTATGTATATGTATATGTATATGTGGATATGTATATGTATATGTATGTGTATGTGTATATGTATATATGTATATGTGTGTATGTATATACTGTCACTGTGCCTTTTCATAGTATAACGAATTTCTATGTTTCTATGTTGATTTCCACATGTAAAATGAAAAAGGTTTCTCTCCTCTGTGATCCACTGTGGTCATTTAGTAATTTGGGGGAGCCCTCAGCATTCATCCCCCTTTTCTAATATTATGTCAATTTCTTTTAGGAGAATTACTCCTAACTCCCAAGTTATATACTATTGTTGGGGAGAATGCACGTCACTGCAGAAACCTACATCATACAACCCAGACAGGGAAAGAGGGTGAGCTCCTGACCAAAGTTTGCCTGGATGCATGATCCTTTTCTGAAGTTTAAATCATGAGTAGAGTGATGCAAAATAAAAGAAATGTTTAGAATCCATTCTTCTCATCTATGGCATCTAGGTCAGACTACTCCTCTGGGGCATTGTATGCTACAGAGTTCCTGTTTCACCTCAGAAATACAGTCTTCACCTTCAAGTCATGAGTGAGCATAAGTCAGGATGGTGGTGACAATTTAAAATAATCTGACATAACCTAGAGAGCTGTCAAGCCACTCCAATATAGGTGCCGGGGCCGCCAACAAAAGGACTGCTCACACAGGCTCTGATGTAAGGACATTTCACTCTTCAAGGAGGGGACAGAGCAAGGTCAGTTCTGTGGGTCTTAATCCATAGCCAATGCAGAGAGATATTCTATGTCCAGCACCCCGTTCTTCTGTTTGTGTGCTACTGTAGTGATAAAATCCTGCTCCCTCCCTGCCAGGGACAGATATGCTGCCAAGATGTGAACTGGCCTTCATATAAACATGTCCACCAGAGTCAGAATCTCTCCAGTGAATATTTACATATGCTTGGGACAATTCGAGACAATCGGGGAAGGACTGTGCAAGCTGTCCCGTATCTACTAAGGGATTGTATTTTGTGGGTCCCAGGCTAAGGAAGCAAGCTGTGCTAGGACTGTCCTCTATCACAATGACCATAAAGAATCTTTTTCTTGTTCACATAAATTATAAAATATACATATTTTGGAAATTAAATAAGTTGTAAAGAAATATGGCATCTTTTAAAAAATTTTATTCCATGGCAATATACATTTTGTAGTTTATTTTGCTCATAAAAATCTTCCAGATTCTGTTTTTTTTTTGTGCCAGCCTTTATTATAATTTACTTATAACAGATACAAGACCAAACAAGACAAAGCCTTGTTTTGTCAATGCCTGCTATAACCTCCCCACTCTATTGCCGTTTGCTAAAATGAAAAATCTCTACTCATCCATAAAGACTCTTCTAGAAGGTCAATCATTAACTTTCCCATCCTTAATTATTTTATATTATTTTCAAAGGAAATCTTAACCATGCCATTTAAATAGTTAAGGACCACATAGTTGAGTTAGTAAGTTAAGCTTATTATTGTTTTAATAGAGCAATAGGTGTGAACACCTGAAAGGGAAAAGAGAAATGGAATAAAGGATTATACTCAGAGAAAGAAAATGCCTTTACACTGACAGATTGTCTTGTTGTTTAAATGACAGAGTTAGAATGCTTGATGCAAAAACAGACGAAGATGATTTTTTAGAGCAGACTTCCCAGAGAGAAGTTGGAGGTAGAGTAAGATCCTGAGGTTAGGGACCGAGACCAAGGGGAGAAGCAGAGGACACTTACAATCTTCTAAGGAATGTGATTAGGTCTATACAGAAGCCAGCCAGGCATCCGGTGGGAGAAGAAGAAAATCTTTTCTCTCTTCCCTCTGGAGGGTGACCAAATGGATTTTTCCAACTTTATTGACATTTAATTAATATGAAATAAATGCATCTGTTCTAAGCATATAAAAATGAATTTTGGCAAGCACATATGCCCATGTAACACCACTACAGTCAAGAAATAGAATATTTCTATAATTCCCAAAATGTTTCCCACTCAGTACCTGTACTTTCAGATAGTACAATTCCTCAATTTTATTCCCTTATTATTTAAAAAAATTGATATTATAGGTCATTTGCATTGCCATAAAATATTTTGAATCATATCATTAATTTCTACAAAATGCACCCTAAGCTTTTCATTAGGATTTCATTGAGTCTCTTGTTCAATTTCAAGAATTTTCATCTTTGCTATGTTGTTTCCCAATTATTGTACATAATATATATCTCCATTTATTTAGCTATTCTTTAATTTTTATTAAAGGTGCTCCACAGTTTTTAGTGTACAGATCTTGCACATATCTAGTTAAATTCAATGTATTTTTGATGTTACTGCAAATGGTATTTAAAAATTTAAAACTAGTTGTTATTAATATATAGAAATACAATCAAATTGTGTGTTTTGATCTTGTATTCCACAACACTGCTAAACTTAATTATTAGTTCTAGTAGCATGTTTGTGGATCTTGTAGCACTCTACATATGTGATTGTTTTCTGAATACAAATTTATTTTTATTTATATTTGATTTCTTCATTTCAATCTGTATGTCTGAGGTCAATAGTTTCTGAAATGGTTCCTGACTATTCATGCCTCCTGGCATTTATCTCCTGTGCAATTCCTTCTCTTTGAGAGTGGGCTGGACCTAGTGCCTCAATTCTAACAAATATAATTTTACTAAAGGGATAGAATATCACTTCTGACATTAGGTTACAAAAGGCATCAGCTTCAGTCTTGCTTACCCTCTCTTGCCCTCTTACTGTTTCTCACTGATGAACAAGCAGCCCTACAGAGAGGTGCCACATGGCAAGGAGCTGAAGGTGACCTCTGGCCAACAGGCAGCAAGGAATCAAGGCTCTCAACCCAATACTCCACCAGGAATGGAAATCTGCCAACAAACCCATCAGTAAGAGTCACAGAGCATCCTTCCCCAGTTGACCCTTGAGATAACTGCAGCCCCAGGTGACATTCACTTTGTTTGCAGCCTTGTGAAAGGCCTGGAGCCAGAGGTTATAATTCCCTGAAACTGCTTTTACAAAAGACAGACTATAATGCTCCTGTTTCATGCCATGCAACTAATAAAGATATTTCCTTTAAGGTAATCTAGAATGCCATGTTTACAGAAAAATGTAAATCAATAGAAGAGCAAAGTAAGGATGAGGCATATGAAAAGAAACAAAAAAAATAAATAAAGGATTCTGGCATATAAACAATAAACATAAAATCTGGTTTTTAAAAAAATTATAAACTATTCATTTGTACTCCCAGTTGTTTCCCAATTGCCAGCAGTCATAAAACATAAGTGGCAGACCCAGTGTTCAGGCCCAGGCCGGTTTAGTGGACATGGTCTTTCTAGGACATCAAGCTGAGGCCTGGCTGCTAGCTCCAGTTTTACCTTTTTCTAGTGTATGACCATGACAAATTAGTAACCTTATTAAGTGTCAGTTTCATGTGTAACTTTGGATTAGGAATACCTCTCTATCCTTCCTTATAAGATTATTGTAAGATAGAATGCCAACATAAGGTAAGACATTCACAAATATTCAAAAAATCCAAACATTTTTAATTGAAATATAAAATGTTTTTGCCTGTTGCAGAAATAGCAATTTTACTAGGGAAAAAAGCAACAAAAGACTGTTTGGAAAATGGTAAAGCTGATTTAGAAAAAAAACTGATTTAGTATTTATTAAAACCTGTTACTAAAATTTACAAACTGCTAAAAGACCATATATTTTCTCCAATTTGTCTATGTTATTATAGATAGATAGAAAGATAGATAGATGATAGATAGATAGATAGATGATAGACAGATAGATAGATAGAATAGAGGTATTTATTATATCATTATAGGTGGTAAGTATTATAAATGTGTGAATTTCCAAACTTTCCTAAACAGAGTGTACTATGCTCCACTGTTAAGTAGAGCACACAGTGTGATTCTGACAATTGTTCAGTGTAGCTTGTTAGAATGCCCTGTGCGTTCTCAATTTTATGAATTCACTTTTCTTGAGGATTAGCCACTTGACATCTAGAACTACTTTTGCAGCCTACAGAGATAAACCAAGAAAGAAATTCATTTCTTGTTGAATAAGTGTTAGAAGAGAGAACAAGGTGGGTGGGTTACTAACCAAATCTTGTGGGTGTAAGAGAAGATCTCCTTGATGAAATAATAAAGAAAGATCTATAGGAGGGGACAGAGTTATCCAGGTTCAGGGGGGCTAGGAAAATGTTTCAGACATCAGTATTTGGTATTCTGATTATGACTTGGTTTCACATTAAAATGTGAAACGCATGACTTGATGAATGCATTAGAAGTTTTGACAGAACCCATTGCCAATGTAAAACAAACAAAAATATATTTTATCTTTTCAATACAGATGTGCAAAGAAAAATTTCTATAAAGGGCCAAGATTCCATCATTTAGATAATTTATTTTCAAATAAACACGTAAATAAATAAATACATTTACAGTGTTAGAACATTAAAATAGTACAGAAAATTACACAATGTAAAATGAAGGGGTTCCCATCATATTCCACTTTCTCTTCCTAAAGATGACCACTATTAAATTGTTCAAAACATACAACTGCATATATCCATAGATATGTATGTGTTCTCTCTCTGTCTCTTTCATGCAAACAACCTCCCCCCACATGCAACCACACCTCTTTTTATTTTTTATTTTTTGAAAAAATAGGTCTCATTATTTCATACCCTCATTTCTCCTTACATATTCACTGAAAAAAAAAATGTCTTGGAAAATTCCTCATATGAAAACATACATGTCTAACTCAGAGTATAGGTCTCTGCTACTGGCAGATTGGGCGATCAGCAGTGGCTGTGACCAGGTTGGCCTTGGTGAGTGGAAGTCCATGTTGCTGAACCCATGTATAACCTCTATCCCTACCATTGGGACCACTTTGTTCATGAGCCCATTGGGCAATGACAGGAGTTGCTGGGGAAAGAGGCTGATTGATGTCCACCAAATGGGTCATTTTATCCACTTGGTTATTAAAATCTTCTTCTGCTGACGTCACCTTCTGGTAAGCATTCACATGGGACACAAACATCTTCATTTTTTTTGCCGCTCAGAAAGGTCTATCCACATACCTCTTCCCAAGACTCCTTTGTTACTAATCTCCCAATCATGATCCTTCCAAGACCCTGACCATCCAGCCAAACCATTAGCAATAGCCCATGAACCAGTATACTAATGCACCTTGGGCCAGTTCTCCTTCCAAGCAAAGTGAATAACCAGGTGCACTGCTCAAAGTTCTGCACACTGGGAGGATTTCACCTCACCACTGTCCTTCAAGGACATCCCAGAAAGGGGCTGCAATGCTGCAGTTGTCCACTTTTGGGTGGTGTCTGTATATTGTGCAGAACCATCTGTAAACCAGTTGACTCTTCCTCAGTCAACTGATTATAAGGAACTCCCCAAGATGCCATAACTGTAGGCTGGGAAAGAGAAGGTAAGGTGGCAGTAGTGGGGGTCATGGGCTTCTGGGCCATTTCCTCATGTAACTTACTTGTGTCTTCAGGACCTCTCAAGTTCTATCTCAAATATACCATTTCCATTTCATGATGGAGTGCTGCTGTGCATGCCCAACTTTATGGCTTGGTGGGTCAGACAACACCCAGCTCATGATAGGTAACTCAGGTCTCACGGTAACTTGGTGGCCCATGGTTAAGCATTCTCTCTCCACTAAGGCCCAGTAGCAGGCCAACAGCTCTTTCTGAAATGGAAAGCAGTTATCTGCAGAGGATGATAGAGCTTTACTCCAAAATTCTAAGGCCCTGCATTGTGATTGTCGTATAGGAGCCTGCCAAAGGCTCCAAACAGCATCTCTATTTGCCACTGACACTTCCAGCACCATTGGATCAGCAGCTTGCACAGCAGCCTGGACCTGTCACAGACCCTCCTCTTGTTCTGGTCCCCATCAAAACTAGAAGCTTTTCTGGTCACTCAGTAAACGGACCAGCATAGCATATCCAAATGAGGAATAGGTTGTCTCCAAAATCCAAAGAGTCCGACTAAGCATTGTGCCTCTTTTTTGTTCATAGGAGGGGCCAGATGCAACAGCTTATCCTTCACCTTAGATGGGATATCTTGACATGCCCCACACCACTGGACATCAGAAATTTTACTGAGGTGGAAGTCCCCTGTATTTTTGTTGGATTTATCTCCCATCCTCTGCCATGCAAATACTTTACCAACAAATCTGTAGTAGTTGCTTATTCTTGCACACTAAGTCCAACCAACATGATATTATCAATATAATGGACCAGTGTGATGTCTTGTGAGAGGGAGAAATGATCAAGATCCCTGCAGACAATTTATGACATAGAGCTGGAGAGTTGATAGACCCCGAGGTAACACAGTGAATGTATACTGCTTGTCTCGCCAGCTGAAAACAAAATGTTTCTGGAGGGCCTTACTAACAGCTATTGAGAAAAAAAGCATTTGCCAGCTCAATAGCTGTATATCAGGTGCTGGGTGATATGTTGATTTGCTCAAGCAATGATACCATATCTGGAACAGTGGTTGCAGATGGAGTCACCACCTGGTTAAGCTTATGATAATCCGCTGTCATCCTCCAAGACCCATCTGTTTTCTGTACAGGCCAAATAGGGCAGTTGAATGGGGATGTGGTGGGAATTACCACCTCTGCATCCTCCAAGTCCTTAAGAATGGCATTAATCTCTGCAATCCCTCCAGGAATATGGTATTGTTTCTGGTTTGTTATTTTGCTAGGCAGGGGCAGTTCTAGTGGCTTCCACTTGGCTTTTACCACCATAACATCCTTCACTCCACAAGTCAGGGAACCAGTTGAGGATTCTGCCAGTTGCTGAGTATGTCTAGTCCAATTATGCATTCCAGAACTGGGGAAATAACCACAGAATGGGTCCAGGGACCCACTGGACCCACTATGAGACAGACCTGAGCTAAAACTCCATTGAGCACCTGCCCTCCATAAGCTCCAACTTTGATTGGTGGACCAGAGTGATGTTTTGGGTCCCCTGGAATTAAACCTTTCTGAATCAGTGTCTAATAATCCTGAAATATCTGATCATTTCCTTTTCCCTAATGGACAGTTACCTTGGCAAAAGGCCATAGGTCTCCCTGGGGAAGGCTGAGAAGAAGATTAACAGTATAAATTTTTTGCAGTTTAACAGGGTCTTTTGCCAAGGATACCTTACCTTCGCCTCATTCAATTGGCTATGGATCTGTAAACAGTCTCAAGTCTGGGAATTGATTAAGGGGCCATACCTCTCTGTTTTTGTAATTCAAGGTAGGTTTTGTTCACTTGACCTAGAATTCTTCTGCTTATACAGCTCAAACAAGAATTTAGTAAGCTGCGCATATATTTGACTGCTAGGTGCTCCATGATCTACTAGTCAATACTGTGAGTCTCTGCAAGTCAGATTATTTTGACTGCTGCCTTGAGCCTGTTTTCCATTATGGTAGCCATGCCCACCTTGTCTTTGACAATTAACTGCTGCCATGTGACTTCTGTCAACTCAGGATCTGATTATCCTCATTGTTTTTAAGGATTCCAGTTCAGTGACAGCAATTCCTACAGTAATCTCTGACCTGCAGAGAAGGGTGACTACAGAGCTCTTCAGGAATGATGGAACCAGTCTCACAAATTTGTTCCTCACAGTCCTGGTAAAAGGTGTGTCCTCTGGACGTTCCAGGGGTGTGTGAACAGGTCTTCCATGATAAATACACTCTAACATTCCAATCTCTATAAGCCTTTGAATCCCCTCCTCTATACCGGGGCAGTTCTGGCATTTTGACCTTGGGTAATGTTGGCCACCTTTTGATCCATGTTTCAGCCAACCACCAAAACTATCTGTTAATGCCCTTTCTAACCCCTTGAGCTACAATATTGATTGCAGAATCTCTGTTTAGTGGGCCCATATCAGTAAATTCAGCCTGATCCAACTCTATATTCCTTCCACCATTATCCCAGAAAATGAACTGGCAACTTTGATGAGCTCCTCAGGAAACACTTCTCTGGTTAGCTGAAGAAGAAGAAAGAAGGTCCTCTATCTATCTCACTTAAAAATTTTCAATTGCTTGGATTAAATACAGCTGATTACATTTTCTCATTGTGGAAGGCATGCCCTTCATCAATGTAATCAGTCACAGCTGCAGCCAATTGACTGATGATTTAATAAACCAGCCTTCTGGTTTACTAACTAGGCACAAATGTCCTTGAAGTAATGTTTAGGTCAGTGCTTGCTTGACCAGACATCTGGGTACCATCACCTGGCAAACTTGACACATGAAACTATTCATCACACCTACTCTGAAATAAACTGATTAGATTCTCAAATACTGAAAAGAAGGAGAGATGTCTGAAAGCATCAAGAGAGAAGAAATTCACCACATACAAGGGAAATAATATAAGACTAAGTGCTGACTACTCAGCTGGCACCATGAAGGCAAGAAGCAGTGTATGACATATTTCAGATTCTGAAAGAGAAAAATTGCCAGATAAGAATTCTTTATCCAGCAAAGCTCTCCTTCAAAATTGAGGGAGAGTTTAAAATTTTCACAGATGAACAAATGCTGAGAGAATTTGTTAACAGGAGACCTGCCCTGCAAGAAATACTAAAGGGATCTCTACCATCTGAGATAAAATGAAAGGAGAGAGAGGTCTGGAGAACACAGCACTGAACAGTTATTAGTAGGGATAACTTAAAGGAAATAAAAAGAGTGGGAAAAAATAGATCTAACAACTAAAACCAAAGGATAAGATGGCTGGTTCAACTCCCTTCACAGTAATAACTGTGAATGTGACTGGATTAAACTATTCAATTAAAAGATACAGGCCAGTAGAATGGATTAAAAAAGTATGACCCAGTGATATGCTATTTACAAGAGACTCATCTTAGACCCTGTGACACAAAGAGACTGAAGGTGAAAGGGTGGAAAAAAGTATTTCACACAAACTGAAATCAAAAGAAAGCTGGGGTAGCTATACTAATATTGGACAAAATAGATTTTAAATGTAAAGATGTCATAAGAGATAAAAAAGGACACTATATATTAATGAAAGGGATAATTCACCAAGAAGAAACAACAATCATAAATGTTTATGTACCCAATCAAGGAGCTCCAAAATACATGAAACAAACATTGACTAAACTGAAGGGACCAATAGACACATCTACAATAATAGTGGGAGACTTCAATACACCACTCTCTTCCATAGATAGAACAGCTATACAGAGGACCAATAAGGAAATTGAGAACCTAAACAATATAATACATGAATTAGACTTAATAGACATATATATAAATCCCAAAGTACTAGGATATACCTTCTTCTCTAGTGCCCATGGAACATTTTCCAGAATAGATAATATACTGGGGCACAAAACAAGTCTTAATAAATTAAAAAAGATTGAAATTATTCAACACACATTCTCTGACCACAGTGGAATTCAACTAGAAATCAACAACCACCAAAGAATAAATATATGGAGATTAAACAATATACTCCTAAACAACCAGTTGGTCAAAGAAGAAATTGCAAGAGAAATTAGTAAATATCTAGAGATGAATGAAAATGATAACAGAACATATCAAAGCCTGTGGTATGCAGTGAAAACAGGGCTGAGAGGCAAATTTATAGCTCAAAATGCATAAATCAAAAAGCAAAAGGGAGGTAAAACTAAAGATCTAACCAAACAACTGAAGAGGGTAGAGAATGATCATCAAACTAACACTAAAGCAAGTAGACAAAAGAAATAACAAAGATTAAAACATAAATAAATGAGCTGGAGAACAAAAAAAGAACAAAAACAAAAAAGCAAAACAACAACAACAACAACAACACTAGGGGGAATAAATAAAACTAAAGGTTGATTCTTTGAGAAGATCAACAAGATTGACAGATCCTTAGCTAGACTGATAAAGTCAAAAAGAGAGAGACAAGACCCAAATACCAAAGAAATAGAAAAAAAAAGAAATCATAAGCAGATACTATGAACAACTGTATGCCAACAAGCTAAATAATTTAGAGGAAATGGATAATTTCCTAGAAACACATGAACAATCTAGACTAACCCAAGAAGAAATAGAAGACCTCCAATCACAAGCAAAGAGATCAATCAGTCATCAAAAATCTTCCTACAATAAAAGCCCAGGGCCAGATGGCTTCACAAGGGAATTTTACCAAACTTTCCAAAAAGAAATGATACCATTCTTGCTCAAACTCTTTCAAAAGATTGAAGAAAAAGGAACACTACCTAACTCACTTTATGAAGCTAATATCACTCTGATACCAAAAACCAGATAAAGATACTACAAAAAAGGAAAACTATAGGCCAATCTCCCTAATGAATATAGATGCAAGAATTCTAAACAAAATGCTTGCGAATTGAATCCAAAGGCACAGTAAAGGAATTATACATCACAACCAAGTGGGGTTCATTCCTGGCATAGCATGTAAGGTGGTTCAACACAAGAAAATAGTTAATATAATTCAACACATTAACAAATCAAAAGGGAAAAAGTCAAATTATCATCTCAATAGATGCTGAAAAAGCCTACAACAAAATTCCACATCCCTTTTTGATAAAAACACTTCAAAAGGTAGGAATTGGAGGAACCTTCCTCGATATGATAAAGGGCATATATGAAAAACCCACAACCAGCATAGTACTCAATGGTAAGAGGTTGAAAGCCTTCCCCCTGGAATCAGAAATGAGACAAGGATGCCCACTGTCACCTCTATTATTCAACATTGGGCTAGAAGTTCTAGCCAGAGCAATTCACCAAGGTAAAGACATAAATGGTATCCAAACTGGAAAGGAAGAAGTAAAACTGTCATTATTTGCAGATGATTTGACCTTATATTTGAAAAATCTTGAGAATTTGAACACAAAGCTACTTAAGTTAACAAATTCAGCAGAGTGGCAGTATATAAGATTACTGCACATAAGTTGGTAATGTTCCTATATGCTAGTAATGAACCAACTGAAGAGGCAATTAAAAATAATTCCATTCTCAATAGCAACTAAAAAAAATTAAATACCTAGGAAGAAAGTTAACCAAGGATGTAAAAGACATCGACACAGAAAATTACAAAATCTTACTAAAAGAAATAAAAAAGGACTTAAATAAGTGGAAAAATATTCCATGCTTATGGATAGGAAGACTAAGTATTGTTAAATGTTAATTCTACCCAAACTGACCTACAGATTCACTGCAATTCCAATCCAAATTCCAACAACCTACTTTGCAGACCTGTAAAAACAAGTTATCAAATTTATTTGGAGGGAAAGAGGCCTCAAATTGCCAAAAACATCCTAAAAAAGGACAAGGTGGGAAGACTTTCACTTTCAGGCTTTGAAGCCTACAATAAAGCTACAGTGATCAAAACAGCATGATATTGGCATAAAGATAGACATTTGATCAATGGAATCAAATTGAGAGTTCAGAAATAGACTCCCAGATATATGGTCAACTGATTTTTGATAAGATCCCCAACTCCACTGAACTGGGACAGAACAGTCTCTTCAACAAATGGGGCTGTGAGAACTGGATAGCCATAACAAAAAGGATGAAAGAGGTCCTCTACCTCATACCCTATAAAAAATTAACTCAAAGTGGATCAAAGACCTCAATATAAGAAAGAGTACCATAAAACTCCTAGAAGATAATTCGGGGAAACATCTTCAAGATGTAGTATTAGGTGGTTGCTTCTTAGACCTTATACCCAAAACACAAGCAATGAAAGAAAAAATAGATAAATGGGTACTCCTTAAAATCAAAACCTTCTGTACATCAAAGGAATTTGTCAAAAAGGTGAAGAGGCAGCCAACTCAATGGGAGAAAATATTGGGAAACCATGTATCTGATACATATACCTTGCATATATAAAGAAATCTTACGACTCGATGACAATAGTACAAACAGCCCAAATATAAATTGGGCAAAAGATATGAAAAGACATTTCTCCAAAGAGGAAATACAAATGGCTAAAAAACACATGGAAAAAATGTTTGTCTTCACCAACTACTAGAGAGATGCAAATCAAGACCACAATGAGACATCATCTCACACCAATAAGAGTGGCTGCCATCAAAGAAACAGGAAACTACAAATGCTTAAGAGGATGTGGAAAAATTGGAGCACATATTCATTGCTAGTGGTACTGTATACTGGTACAGCCACTCTGGAAGATAGTTTGGTGGTTCTCAGAAAACTAGATATTGAATTACCCTATGATTTGGAAATTCCACTTCTTGGTAAATATCCTGAAGATTTGAAAGTAGTGACACACACAGACATTTGTACACCAATGTTCACAGCAGCACTGTTCACAGTTGCCAAGAGATGGAAACAATCCAAATATCCTTCAACAATGAGTGGGTAAACAAATTGTGGTATATACATGTGACGGAATACTATACAGCAGTAAGAAGCAACAAGGTCCTGAAACATATGACAACATGGATGAACCTTGAAGCTATAATTCTGAGTAAAATAACTCAGACACAAAAGGAGAGAACTTGTATGTCACCACTTCTATGAACCATCTGAACAATGTAATTTCAATGTCCTTTGAAATTGTTCTATAGTTACTTGTTAAATTGTAATTTGAAAGATATACTTTTGTATATATGTTATATTTTACATTAAGGAAATAAATGAAACTATGGTACTATAACTCAATAACTTTGGAAATTTCCTATATATCTACTTGTTAAATCATACTTTGAAAGATACTACCTTTTTGTATATATGTTGTATTTCATAATAAGAAAATAACTGAAATTGTGGAATTGTAACCTATAATATTCTTTGAAATTTGCTAACTACTTGTTAAATTGCATTGGAAAATTATCACTTTTATGTATATATGTTATATTCTACAATAAAAATATGATAAAATAAAAAATAAAATAAAATGAGTTTCTGGTAAGCAAAAAAAAATACATTTGTGCAGATTGTGGCTCTTTTTACTGAATCAATGGAAGTTTAAAACCTTTATGCACTGGCACACATTGAGAAGGAAAATATTACATTTTCAAAGCAAAGGATTGCAAAGAGAAAATGTCCAAGTAAAATGAAGGTTTTTATTAATTTCAACAAGGAAAACCAGAATTATTTCAAATTTTTATGTAATTTTTGCCTAATCCTGCAGTCATGGGTGACATTTATTTTCTACTTTGATCCTTGTTTCTACTCTAAATTTAGATATGCTCAATCTCCACCTGGTTATACTGCATGATTAACCAAGCGGTAAAATATAAGTGCATTTCCATGGTCAAAGTTGATTGAAGTATTATGTAATTATTCATGAAATGCAAAAGTAAGTGAAGTTGAAATAGAGATATCTAGGACATTAAAATGTGGATCTGCTGAAGTGCTACATTCTATAAAAAGCAAGTCTACACGTACAGAAAAAGAAGGATTTTCAAGTGTACAAATGCACTGCTGGGATAAACAGGAGAGCTGAACTTTAGGCTTTTCTCTTAAGTTATCTCTTTGTGTAGCCATAGCATATACCTTCCACTCCATGGATCTGAGCTTATTAAAATGGCAAGTAAGATGATAGATCTACATAATACCTTTCTATTTAGTTATGCCCCCAAATAAAATATAAATAAGGTAGTGAACATCATGAAAGAGCTCTTTACTTAGGTATGAAATTTGTCAATATTTATATTTATCTCTTTAGCAATTGGGAAACAACTGGGAATATTCAAATGAATAGTTTTTCATTTGTTTAATAATCCAGGATTTCTCTGCATCATTAGCATAACAGAATTCTTTCTGTTTCTTTCATATGTGTCAACCTTGTTTTGCTACTCTACTGATTTATGATTTCTGGTAAACATTGTAATCTACTAAAACCAAAGTCTGTTGTATTATGTGTATTGTGTACAACAGAATTATAGTCAGTTTTTTTAAAAAGTGATTTCAAGGATATATAACTTGTTTTGTTCCTTCAATTTGCCTTTCAAATATCATTTAAAAACTATTTTTCTGTTCACTTCTTTTTTTTTTTAATCATCATTTTATTGAGATATATTCACATACCATGCAGTCATACAAAACAAATTGTACTTTCGATTGTTTACAGTACCATTACATAATTGTACATTCATCACCTGAATCAATCCCTGACACCTTCATTAGCACACACACAAAAATAACGAGAATAATAATTAGAGTGAAAAAGAGCAATTGAAGTAAAAAAGAACACTGGGTACCTTTGTCTGTTTGTTTCCTTCCCCTACTTTTCTACACATCCATCCATAAACTAGACAAAGTGGAGTTTGGTCCTTATGGCATTCCCAATCCCACTGTCACCCCTCATAAGCTACATTTTTATACAACTGTCTTCGAGATTCATGGGTTCTGGGTTGTAGTTTAATAGTTTCAAGTATCCACCACCAGCTACTCCAATTCTTTAGAACCTAAAAAAGGTTGTCTAAAGTGTGCGTAAGAGTGCCCACCAGAGTGATCTCTCGTCTCGTTTTGGAATCTCTCTGCCACTGAAGCTTATTTCATTTCCTTTCACATCCCCCTTTTGGTCAAGAAGATGTTCTCCATCCCACGATGCCGGGTCTACATTCCTCCCCGGGAGTCATATTCCACGTTGCCAGGGAGATTCACTTCCCTGGGTGTCTGATCCCACGTAGGGGGGAGGGCAGTGATTTCACCTTTCAAGTTGGCTTAGCCAGAGAGAGAGGGCCACATCTGAGCAACAAAGAGGCATTCAGGAGGAGACTCTTAGGCACAAATACAGGGAGGCCTAGCCTCTCCTTTGCAGCAACCGTCTTCCCAAGGGTAAAACTTACGGTAGAGGGCTCAACCCATCAAACCACCAGTCCCCTATGTCTGTGGTCATGTTAGCAACCATGGAGGTGGGGTAGGCGAATACCCCTGCATTCTCCACAGGCTCCTCAAGGGGGCACTACATCTTTTTTTTTTTTCCTTGTTTGTCTTTTTTCTTTCTTTTTTTTTTTTTAAACTTTCCCTTCTTTTTTAAATCAACTGTATGAAAAAAAAAGTTAAAAAGAAAACAAACATACAATAAAAGAACATTTCAAAGAGACCATAACAAGGGAGTAAGAAAAAGACAACTAACCTAAGATAACTGCTTAACTTCCAACATGTTCCTACTTTACCCCAAGAAAGTTACATAATATAGCAACATTTCAGTGAACTTGTTCCTACTACATCCATCAGAAATTAACAGACCATAGTCATTTCTGGGCATCCCCAGAACGTTAAATAGCTTATCTGTTCTTCTTGGATTATTGTTCCCCCTTCCTTAATTGCTCTCTACTGCTAGTTCCCCTACATTCTACATTATAAACCATTTGTTTTACATTTTTCAAAGTTCACATTAGTGGTAGCATATAATATTTCTCTTTTTGTGCCTGGCTTATTTCGCTCAGCATTATGTCTTCAAGGTTCATCCATGTTGTCATATGTTTCACGAGATCGTTCCTTCTTACTGCCGCGTAGTATTCCATCGTGTGTATATACCACATTTTATTTATCCACTCATCTGTTGAAGGACATTTGGGTTGTTTCCATCTCTTGGCAATTGTGAATAATGTTGCTATGAACATTGGCGTGCAGATATCTGTTCGTGTCACTGCTTTCCGACCTTCCGGGTATATACCGAGAAGTGCAATCGCTGGATCGAATGGTAGCTCTATATCTAGTTTTCTAAGGAACTGCCAGACTGACTTCCAGAGTGGCTGAACCATTATACAGTCCCACCAACAATGAATAAGAGTTCCAATTTCTCCACATCCCCTCCAGCATTTGTAGTTTCCTGTTTGTTTAATGGCAGCCATTCTAACCGGTGTTAGATGGTATCTCATTGTGGTCTTAATTTGCATCTCTCTAATAGCTAGTGAAGCTGAACATTTTTTCATCTGTTTCTTGGCCATTTGTATTTCCTCTTCAGAGAACTGTCTTTTCATATCTTTTGCCCATTTTATAATTGGCCTGTCTGTACTATTGTCATTGAGTTGTAGGATTTCTTTGTATATGCAAGATATCAGTCTTTTGTCAGATACATGGTTTCCAAAAATTTTTTCCCATTGAGTTGGCTGCCTCTTTACCTTTTTGAGGAATTCCTTTGAGGTGCAGAAACTTCTAAGCTTGAGGAGTTCCCATTTATCTATTTTCTCTTTTGTTGCTTGTGCTTTGGGTGTAATGTCTAGGAAGTGGCCTCCTAATACAAGGTCTTGAAGATGTTTTCCTACATTATCTTCTAGGAGTTTGATGGTACTTTCTTTTATATTGAGATCTTTGGTCCATTTTGAGTTAATTTTTGTGTAGGGGGTGAGGTAGGGGTCCTCTTTCATTCTTTTGGATATGGATATCCAACTCTCCCAGCCCCATTTGTTGAAAAGACCATTATGGCTCAGTTCGGTGACTTTGGGGGCCTTATCAAAGATCAGTCGGCCATAGATCTGAGGGTCTATCTCTGAATTCTCAATTCGATTCCATTGATCTATATGTCTATCTTTGTGCCAGTACCATGCTGTTTTGGCAACTGTGGCTTTATAATAAGCTTCAAAGTCAGGGAGTGTAAGTCCTCCCACTTCATTTTGCTTTTTTAGAGTGTCTTTAGCAATTCGAGGCATCTTCCCTTTCCAAATAAATTTGATAACTAGCTTTTCCAAGTCTGCAAAGTAGGTTGTTGGAATTTTGATTGGGATTGCATTGAATCTGTAGATGAGTTTGGGTAGAATTGACATCTTAATGACATTTAGCCTTCCTATCCATGAACATGGAATATTTTTCCATCTTTTAAGGTCCCCTTCTATTTCTTTTAGTAGAGTTATGTAGTTTTCTTTGTATAAGTCTTTTACATCTTTGGTTAAGTTTATTCCTAGGTACTTGATTTTTTTAGTTGCTATTGAAAATGGTATCTTTTTCTTGAGTGTCTCTTCAGTTTGTTCATTTCTAGCATATAGAAACGTTACTGACTTATGTGCATTAATCTTGTATCCCGCTACTTTGCTAAATTTGTTTATTAGCTCTAGTAGGTGTATCGTTGATTTCTCAGGGTTTTCTAGATATAAGATCATATCATCTGCAAACAATGACAGTTTTACTTCTTCTTTTCCAATTTGGATGCCTTTATTTCTTTGTCTTGCCAGATTGCCCTGGCTAGCACTTCCAGCACAATGTTGAATAACAGTGGTGACAGCGGGCATCCTTGTCTTGTTCCTGATCTTAGAGGGAAGGCTTTCAGTCTCTCACCATTGAGTACTATGCTGGCTGTGGGTTTTTCATATATGCTCTTTATCATGTTGAGGAAGTTTCCTTCAATTCCTACCTTTTGAAGTGTTTTTATCAAAAAGGGATGTTGGATTTTGTCAAATGCTTTTTCAGCATCTATTGATAAGATCAATTGATTTTTCCCTTTCGAGTTTTTAATGTGTTGTAATACATTGATTGTTTTTCTTATGTTGAACCATCCTTGCATGCCTGGAATGAACCCCACTTGGTCATGGTGTATGATTTTTTTAATGTGTCTTTGGATTCGATTTGCAAGTATTTTGTTGAGGATTTTTGCATCTATATTCATTAGGGAGATTGGCCGGTAGTTTTCCTTTTTTGTAGCATCTTTGCCTGGTTTTGGTATTAGATTGATGTTAGCTTCATAAAATGAGTTAGGTAGTGTTCCATTTTTTTCAATGTTTTGAAAGAGTTTGAGTAAGATTGGTGTCAGTTCTTTCTGGAAAGTTTGGTAGAATTCCCCTGTGAAGCCATCTGGCCCTGGGCATTTATTTGTGGGAAGATTTTTGATGACTGATTGGATCTCTTTGCTTGTGATGGGTTGGTTGAGGTCTTCTATTTCTTCTCTGGTCAGTCTAGGTTGTTCATATGTTTCCAGGAAATTGTCCATTTCTTCTACATTATCCAGTTTGTTGCCATACAGTTGTTCATAATATCCTCTTATAATTTTTTTAATTTCTTCAGGATCTGCAGTTATGTCACCTTTTTCATTCATTATTTTGTTTATATGGATCTTCTCTCTTTTTGATTTTGTCAGTCTACCTAGGGGCTTGTCAATCTTGTTGATCTTCTCAAAGAACCAACTTTTGGTGATATTTATCCTCTCTATTGTTTTTTTGTTCTCTATGTCATTTATTTCTGCTTTAATCCTTGTTATTTCTTTTCTTGTACTTGGTTTAGGATTGGTTTGCTGTTCATTTTCTAGCTTCTTCAGTTGATCCATTTGTTCTTTGATTTTGGCTCTTTCTTCCTTTTTAATATATGCGTTTAGTGCTATAAATTTCCCCCTTAGCACTGCTTTTGCTGCATCCCATAGGTTTTGGTATGTTGTGTTCTCATTTTCATTCGTCTCTATATATTTAGCAATTTCTCTTGCTATTTCTTCTTTAACCCACTGATTGCTTAGGAGTGTGTTGTTTAACCTCCAGGTATTTGTGAATTTTCTAAGTCTCTGATGGTTATTGACTTCTAATTGTATTCCATTGTGGTCAGAGAATGTGCTTTGAATAATTTCAATCTTTTTAAATTTATTGAGGCTTGTTTTATGTCCCAGCATATGATCTATTCTGGAGAAAGTTCCGTGAGCACTAGAAAAGTATGTGTATCCTGGTGATTTGGGATGTAATGTCCTGTATATGTCTGTTAAATCTAATTCATTTATCAGATTGTTTAGGTTTTCAATTTCCTTATTGGTCTTCTGTCTGGTTGATCTATCTATAGGAGAAAGTGATGTGTTGAAGTCTCCCACAATTATTGTGGAAACATCAATTGCTTCCTTTAGTTTTGCCAGTGTTTCTCTCATGTATTTTGTGGCACCTTGATTGGGTGCATAGACATTTATGATTGTTATTTCTTCTTGCTGAATTGCCCCTTTTATTAGTATGTAGTGGCCTTCTTTGTCTCTCAAAACATCCCTGCATTTGAAGTCTATTTTATCTGAGATTAATATTGCTACACCTGCTTTCTTTTGGCTGTAGCTTGCATGAAATATTTTTTTCCATCCTTTCACTTTCAGTTTCTTTGTGTCCCTGTGTCTAAGATGAGTCTCTTGTATGCAACATATTGATGGTTCATTTTTTTCATCCATTCTGCGAATCTATATCTTTTAATTGGGGAGTTTAATCCATTTACATTCAACGTTAAAACCGTGAAGGCATTTCTTGAATCGGCCATCTTATCCTTTGGTTTATGTTTGCCATATTTTTCCCTCTCTCTATTAATATCCTTTATTGTACCCATACCGAATCTCTTTAGTACTGAACCTTTCTCCAAGTCTCTCTGTCCTGTCTTTGTTTCTCTGTCTGTAGGGCTCCCTTGAGTATCTCCAGTAGGGCAGGTCTCTTGTTAGCAAATTCTCTCAGCATTTGTTTGTCTGTGAAAAATTTAAGCTCTCCCTCAAATTTGAAGGAGAGCTTTGCTGGATAAAGTATTCTTGGCTGGAAATTTTTCTCACTCAGAATTTTAAATATATCGTGCCACTGCCCTCTTGCCTCCATGGTGGCTGCTGAGTAGTCACTACTTAGTCTTATGCTGTTTCCTTTGTATGTGGTGAATTGCTTTTCTCTTGCTGCTTTCAGAACTTGCTCCTTCTCTTCTGTGTTTGACAGTGTGATCAGTATATGTCTCGGAGTGGGTTTATTTGGGTTCATTCTATTTGGAGTTCGCTGAGCATTTATGATTTGTGTATTTATGTTGTTTTGAAGATTTGGGAAGTTTTCCCCAACAATTTCTTTGAATACTCTTCCTAGACCTTTACCCTTTTCTTCCCCTTCTGGGACACCAATGAGTCTTATATTTGGACGTTTCATATTATCTATCATACCCTTGAGGTCCATTTCGATTTTTTCAATTTTTTTTCCCCATTCTTTCTTTTATGCTTTCATTTTCCATTCTGTCATCTTCCAGGTCACTGATTCATTGTTCAACTTCCTCTAGTCTTGTACTATGAGTGTCCAGAATCTTTTTAATTTGGTCAACAGTTTCTTTAATTTCCATAAGATCATCCATTTTTTTATTTAGTCTTGCAATGTCTTCTTTATGCTCTTCTAGGGTCTTCTTGATTTCCTTCATATCCCATACTATGGTCTCATTGTTCATCTTTAGTTCTTTGAGTAGCTGCTCTAGGTGCTGTGTCTCTTCTGGTTTTTTGATTTGGGTGCTTGGGCTTGGGTTATCCATATCGTCTGGATTTTTCATATGCTTTATAATTTTCTGTTGTTTTTGGCCTCGTGGCATTTGCTGAACTTGATAGGGTTCTTTTAGGGTTTGTAGACCTATTGAAGTCCTTATCTCTAATTTATCAGATCTATAGGTTCGTGGAGTACACTTTCTCTAACTAACCAGCAGGTGGCGTCCACGAGCCACCTGTTCTCCACAAGCCAGTTCTCCCCTGCTTAGCCTTTTTGGTGAGTGGGGGAGTGAGTCTTGTGGGGCCCAATTGGTGTACCAAGCTTGCGTGTGTAGTTGGTGTTGCCTGCCCTGTATGTGGGGCGTGTTTCTGGGCAGTCGGGGAGGGGGGGTGGCCCTAACAATCAAATCTCCCTGATGATCCTAGAGTTTTAAAGCTGCTGCAATAGTCTAATCCTTCAGTTCAGTCCTGCCACAGTTTGTCTCTGCCACTGACCCACAAGTCTTTGGTATTGGCGTATCGCTCCTGAGACTTGCAAGTGGGCCCCTCTTCCAGGCTGTGCACCCCGGGTCCTCTGTTGAGGGATGACTGTGCTATGTCACAGGTGAGTGCCGTCCCCCCAGGGCAGTTCTGGGCTGCTGGGCTGTGTTGGGAGGCTCCCAGTCTGCTCAAATGATGGCTGAATGGGGCTTTGTTAATTCACACTGCTCCACCTTCCCAGCTCTGGGACATTCAGCTGAGGTTGCAGGGAAGGCTAATGTCCACGCCCAGTTTTGTGTTGTGTGCCTGTTATTTGAAGTACTTCCGTCACAGTGGGTTGTCTGGGGCAGCTCTGGGCTATGGGGCTGGCGATGGGCAGGAGTGTTTCCTGTCCACCAGGATGGTGGCTGTGAGTGGACACCCCCCTTTTCTTGGGAAGTTGTGTTGTTTAGTGAATTTTCTCAGCCACTGGATTATTGCCTTTTGTCTCAGAGCTCTCTTAGTTCTGCTCTTGACTTGACGTGCCCAAATTGCAATTCTTTGAAGCTTTCTGTATTGGGCTTCTTAGAGTAATTGTTTTAGAAAAAGAAAAAAGGATTAAAAAAAAAAAAAAAAAAAGGGCCCTCTTCAGAGATCTAATGGGTTATTGAAATGCTAATAGACAAAGCAACCAGGGCCATTAAGGAAAGGTCCACAGGGCAGAGAGATCAGCTTTGCTTCGGGATTTGCATATGCGCCTCAAGGCCTGAGCTCCACCCTTCCCCTTTCTGTGTTCACCAGAACTCCAAAAATCCTCTGCTTTTATTTTGGAGTTTTTCGTGTTGTTTTTTTTCTATGCCTGTCTCCTCTCTGCTGGGCTGGCTGCTCTCAGAGTCTCTGGTGTCTGTTCTCAGTCTATCTATGGTTGGAGTTTGAATCAGTAGAATGAGTTTCCGATAAGAGCAGCCACTGCAGTTCTCCCTTCTCCTTCCCAGAGCTGACAGCCCCTCCTCCCCCGGGACTGAGCCTGGCAGGGAGGGGCGCGGGTCCCCTGGCCGCAAAAACTTACAGATTTCGCTGATCTCAGCAGTTCCACGTTTTCATGAGTGTTGTATGAAGTATGCCCAAAGACAGATTGCTCTGTGGTGTCCAGTCCACGCAGTTCCTGGCTTTTTACCTACTTTCCTGGAGGAGTAACTAAAACTTACAGCTCACCAGTCTGCCATCTTGCCCCGCCTCCCACTTCTTTTTGCATATTCACCATTTTACATCCAGACAATAAGATAGCTGGCATCATGGAAACTAAACAAAATATGTGCTGGAGAATTATATTTTGCAATTTTCCCAATTATCTACCAAAAATCCTGTCTCCATGGAATTATACATTATTTGTTTTAGTGCATGAATATTTTGCAAATGGAAATGAGAACTGGATAGGTTTTTGTATGTTTGTTTTCCATTTTTATTTACTCTTGAAAACAACTGATAGCTACAAAACTTAGAAATGCCTAAATGAACCCTTCCACACTTGGTATTGAACTGTTAAAAAGTAAATGAGGGAGCCAGATGATGATGGCATAGAGAGGAGTGGAATTTAGTCAGTCCCCTGGAACAACTGATAACCAGGAACAACTATTAAATAATCTGGGATAACTGCTAGGGGACAACCATGACTGTCCACATGTTGTATAATAACCCAGATTGGGAGGACTGCCTGACACCACAGCATAGAATCTGTAAGTAAAAGTTGCAGAACTGCTCTGGGAGCCCCCTCTCCCCAAGGCAGCCCAAACTGAAAAGCCTTGCTGTCCTACAAACTAGCAGCACTCTCCAAGTGGAGTGAGCAAATATTGTGGAATACAAGCTACAAACCCCCAACAAGTCGAGGCTTTTAGTGATGACTGACCTTAAAGAAACCAAAGAATCTCTGTACTGGGAGGGGAAGCCCAGAAGACTGGGTGTTACCTCTGACTGATGAGCAAAACTGGGGGGCTGTGTACTGGCTCCAAAAAGGGGCTTCCTGTCCTTCTTCTTCTCTCTCAACCTGAGGGGCTCAGAGGAGAGAACCACAGCCATTTTCAGTGGAGAGAGCTGCAGCTATTTTCAGTTCCCAGTTTCTGACACAGACAGGGGTGAAGATAACAAAGTCAGAGAGACAATGATTCAAATGCAGATGATGAATCCCTAGGAGGTTATCTTCCCAAGAGTAAGGAGGTGGGGCCCAGCTTTCCCTTCAGAACAAGACCCCAGAGCCTGGGGGAAAACAGCCCAAACTGAAACTGAAGGGTTCACACCTCCTTACACCAGTCAGTAGTGACATGCTGACAGGCACCACCTGCTGGGCAGGTTAAGAAAAGCACAGCGACTGGAGACCTCAGAAGGTGTGACAATCTTCTAAGACACACCCTCAGGGAAATCTTTCTGAGACCTGAGCCTATGCTGGTCTGGGAAAACCTGGTTGGGGTAACCAAGGAAACCAGATGCCTAAACAACAGAATACTACAAACTACATGAAGAAAAATGAAGACATGGCCACGTCAAAGGAACAAACTTACACCTCAATCAAGATACAGTTGAAGTATGTTTCACTTTAATGAAACAATCTATTAAAGATTTTCAAAGAAATGTACTAAACCAAATCAATAATTTCAAGGAAGATATAACAAAAGAGACTAAGGCTATAAAGAACACACTGGACGAACATAAGATGGAAATTGAAAGTTTGAAAAAACTGGTAGAATCTATGGTAATGAAAGTCACAACACAAGAGATGAAAACACATTGGAGACATATAACAGCAGATCTCAAAAGGCAGAAGAAAACACTCAGGAACTGGAGAACAAGATGCCTGAAATCCTACACACAAAAGAACAGATAGGGAAAAGAATGGAAAAATATGAGCAATGGCTGAGGGAATTGAATGACAACAGGAAACACATAAATATGCATGTCATGGGTGTCCCAGAAGGAGAAGAGAAGGGAAAAGGGGCAGAAGCAATAACAGAGGAAATAATCAATGAAAATTTCCCATCTCCTATGAAAGACATAAAATTACAGATCTAAGAAGCGCAGCATACCCCAAACAGAACACATCTGAATAGACCTAGGCCAAGACACTTTATAATCAGATTATCAAATGTCAGAGACAAAGAGAGAATCCTGAAAGCAGCAACAGAAAAGTGATTCATTACATACAAAGAAAGCTTGATAAGACTATGTGTGGATTTCTCAGTAGAAACCATGGAGGCAAGAAAGAAATGTGGTGATATACTTAAGATACTGAAAGAGAAAAACTGCTAGCCATTCTATATCTGGCAAAACTGTCCTTCAAATATGAGGGAGAGTTTAAAATATTCTCTGACAAACAGACAATGAGAGAATTTGTGAACAAGATACCTGCTCTATAGGAAATACTAAAGAGAGCAGTACAGACAGAAAGGAAAAGACAGGAGTGAGAGGTTTGGAACACAATTTTGGGTGATGGTAGCACAGCAATGTAAGTACACTGAACAAAGATAACTATGAATATAGCTGAAAGAGGAAGGTTAGGAGCATGTGAGACACCAGAAGGAAAGAGGAAAGATAAAGACTGGGACTGTATAACTCAGCGACCTAGAGCTTTCAACAATTGTGATAAATGTACAAATATGTTTTTACATGAGTGAGAACAAATGAATGTCAGGCTTGCAAGGTGTTAACAATAGGATGGTATTGGGGAAAAAGTACAATCAATGCAAACTAGAGACTATAGTTCACAGAAACTTTGTATTATGCTTCCTTTAATGTAACAAAGGCAATATACCAAAGCTAAATGCCTTGCAGAGGGGGACATAAGGGAGGGATATGGGGCTTTTGGCATTGGTGATGTTGTCTGACTCTTTCATTCTATTTTAGTTTAATTCTATCTTTCCTTTTGTTGCTTTTTAGCTGACATGTTTTCTTTTTCTTTCTCTCTTTTTCTTTTTACTCTCTACCTTCTTTGACTCTTCCTCCTTCTTTGTGGAAGAAATGGAGATGTCCTTATATAGATAGTAGTGATGATGGTGAATACATAAATATGTAACTATGCAGGGAACCATTGATTGTTTACTTCAGACAGAAGGTATGGTGGATGAACAAAACTGTCTTAAAAAAAGAAAACAGGTTGATGAAGAAAGCTTGAGGGCACTACATTGAGTGAAATAAGTCAGACACATAAGGACAAATATTGGATGGTCTCACTGATATGAACTAATTATAATATGTAAACACATAGACATGAAATATAAGTTACCAGGATATAGAACAAGGCTAAAGAATGGGGAGCAGTTGCTTATTAGGAGCAGAATGTTCAACTAGGTTGAACCTAAGTGTTTGGAAATGGACAGAGGTGACAGTAGCACGTTATTGCGAGAATAACTAACAGTGCTGAATGGTGTGTGAATGTGGTGGAAAGGGGAAGCTTAGAGTCACATATGTCACCAGAAGGAAAGTTGGAGGTTAAAAGAGTGGAATGTATAAAACAGTGAATCTTGCGGTGGACAATGTCTGTAATTAACTGCACAAATATTAGTAATCTCTCTCATGAATTAGAACAAATGTATGACACTATAACTAGAAGCTAATAATAGAGGCGTATACAGGGGGGGAAATATAGCTATTGCAAACTATGTACTACAGTTAACTGTATTTTAATACTCTTTCATCAACAGTAACAAATGTACTATACCAATACTATGAGTTAATAATGGAGGGGGGGTGGTTAGGGGTAGGGGAGGAACTGAGTTTTCTTTTTTGTCTTTATTTCTTTTCTGGAGTAATGAAAATGTTCTAAAAATTGGAAAAGAAAATTAATTTTGGAGATGGATGCACAGCTGTATGATGGCACCATGGGCAATTGATTGTGTCCTTTTATCTCTGGATAATTGTATGGTATGTGAACAATCTCAATAAAATTAAAAAAAAAAGTAAATGAATGCAAAGAGGCAATCAACATAAGAAAGGCAAATAATAAATCATTTTTGTGACTATCAAAGAAATGTGCAATGGAACAACCCCCAGACTGATTTTACTCTAACAGAATAATCATAATTACCATTGTAGCATCCATTGAACCATAGAAATTTGGTGCATTATTTTCAACAGGCAAGAAAATATTATGTCACAATAGTTACACAGGAATTTATATATGCTGATCTAGAGGGCTGACTCAAGAAATTTACCATTTCAACTCAGCAGAAACTCAAAGGTTTAATACAGAGATGCTTATTGATGCATTTTCTATTATAAAAAAAAGAATGTTAAAAATAACCAAAGTTGCACAATATTATAAAAATGATACATTAATACAAACAGCTATCTATAGCCATTAAATATTTGTATACTATGATGTCAAAGCAGAACAATGAGAGGGGATGTGGGCTTTTAAAATGTAGTCTAAAATCACAAATTTTTATTAATTCAATAATTATATTACATAAATGTAAGTGTGTGTATTTGTGTCATCTCATCCTTCTGAAGAATGGAGATAAAATTGTATCCAACTTCTAGCTTCATTGTGAGGATTAAATATGATAACAGTGTAAAGCACTCAGAATAGTGTCTGGCTCATGGCAAGCCTTTAAAGATGCTGGGTATCATTGTTATTACTGTTATGAACTGACCTAAGTCAATCTGACCTTCATAGAAGTTGGCTCCTTTGCAGTAGATATCATGGGTTTCTTTTGATGATCGGTGGATGACTGGCTGTGGTACATAGCCTGCTTACCTGTATACTACAGCACTAAGTTGCTTTCACAGGGCAAATGCTAAATGCATGGTTGTTATAATTAATCTCAGTCACCAATGCACAGACAAATCGTAAGAAAGTTGTGACCACAATTTTACTACTAGCTGTTATTGTTTTAATTAAATCAAGTCTCTGAATTTGGCTACACATGGAAACGTTTATTAGCAAGAAGGCATGCTTACAGTAAAGTATTTATACAACTCCTTCCTCGGTTCTCTGTCTCAAGGAACTCCTCAAATATCTTGCATGAAAGTTTCCCTTGAGGCAGGTTTTATAATGGCAAGATGAGCTAATTTTTCTGGTTAGACCAGGCAAGGGAGCTCCTAGACAACAGCTCCATTCTGGGTATAAACTACTAAACTAACCAGATTCTTACATCCTTGACCTTATAAGGATACAAAATTTACAAAATGCACAAGATTATATCTAATCCATATAACTTGATACAACTACTACTATTGGAAAGAAAATAATACTAACATTTTTTATGGCTATTAGCAAACATTTTAGAGAAGATCCTATTGCCCTGGCCGAAGCCCTCACAGAACATGTAATTAGAGAGCTTTGTCTATTAACTAACTGCCCCTTGAGTAGAAATGAGAACTAATGAACACACATAGAATTATTGCACTGGCTACACTGAAGTATTTTAAAGCCAATTGCAATGATATAATTGTCATTATTATTGTTATCATTTCCAATTATCATTGTAATTATTTTTATAGGGGAAAATCCTGTTGCAGTGAGGAGGCTTGATATTATAATACATGAATAATTGGATCAATTA
The DNA here is from genome assembly GCF_015220235.1 of Choloepus didactylus. NCBI lineage: Eukaryota > Metazoa > Chordata > Mammalia > Pilosa > Megalonychidae > Choloepus > Choloepus didactylus. Next base: position 54,840,639 of record NC_051312.1, read on the forward strand.
CTTCTGCATCCAAAGATCCTTACATAAGAATTCTATTTAGAAGTTATTTCTGTGCTATAAATTCACTTGTATTATTACTCCTAATGCCACTGAGCTGTTGGGGAGATGACTCAAAGAGGAAGTGTAGATATTTTTGAAGAAAACAAACTCCCTAAGTTTCGGATTTACATGAACACAAATAATAGCTAATAGGGTCCAGAACAGGCAAAACAATGTAAATAACTAATGGAGGTGCTGTTTGAGCTCCTTTAGACAGAGAAACTGGTTTCTTTGTAATTGGTATGGAAGCTCCTAGAAGTGACGTAAAAAATTACCACAAATTGAGTGGCTTAAAATAACAGGAATTTATTCTCTCACAGTTCTGGAGACTAGAAGCTCAAAATCAAGGTGTTGAGAGGGACAAGCTACCTCCAAAGGCTCTAGGGAAGAAACTTTCATGCCTCTTCCTCGCTTCTGGTAATGGCCAGCAATTCCTTGACTTGTAGCTCTGATTTCTGCCACCATCTTCACATAGTCCTCTTGCCTGTGTGTTTGTCTCTGTATTGCTGTATTCAAATACTCCTCTCCTTTCTCTTACAAAGACAAATCATTGGATTTACTGCCCACCCTAATCCAGTATGATCTCATTTTAATTTATTTACATTTGCAAAGACCCTATTTCCACATAAAATCAAATTCACAGGTACTGGAGTTAGGACTCGAACATATCTTTTGGGGAAACACAATTCAACTCCACTCCAGTACCAAAAAAAATGTTCATTTTAACACAATGCTATACACTGGTCAGAAGATCAGTAGGTGGCCTGGAATTAGGATAAATTAGAGAAAAAGTAATCTGGGCAGCATCAGCTCCATGCTATTTTCTTTCACCATACACAAAATAATGGTCTCTCTTGAGAATGTCCCAGGGTTTCATTCATTAATATTTAAATTTAACTTAATATTTTTTAAAAGCTCGGGTTCTAGCTCTCACCTATCTCTCACCTATCTTCTCTCTCTTTCTCTCTCCTTAAATTAGAAACAGAAATCGTTTGCATTAATTCTAATTCCATAGATCAAATTCAGTTATTCTCACTAGTGCTTTCTAGTGGTTTTATATATTATTAGGTTAAATATTCCCCTCTGCTGTTTTTAATGTTATATATTTAAATTTTCTGCCTACCCTTGGCAGCAATATTCCGGTGCTTTCAAAAGCTGATCAGTAAGCTCGTTCCTTGTGAAGAATTGCTCTATCAGCCTAACTCCTCTTTGGCTCTCTGCCTCTTACTGCTTGTCCTTGCTGTTAAAGATGAAAGGAGTGGCCTCAACTGGCTTGTCAAGGGAACTTTGTCTCAATCACCTGTGGAGCTTTCTGGACTTCTCATGTCCTGGCTTCCCCCTCCTGCTTTCTGAGGCTCAGGCACTTCACCTCATGCCCAGAATCCCAGTGTCTGTGTGGAGTACTTTAGTCATTAAACAAGCCTCGGAGCACCTCCCTCAAGCCCAACCAATGTTATTCTGACTTGAGGTTAATTTAAATGATTATGTTGGTGTTAAAGGATTTGCTATAATAATATTTAAGCTACATAGCTCTCTCATAGCCATGGAAAATAGAAAACCTTGTACTCCTCACCTACACAATCTTGTGGACAGTTTCCCTCTTGAGGTTCACAAGATGTTACCCAATGTGTGGCCCTGTGGGGTGTTAACAGCAGAGACTTGGGTACCAGAGAGGCCTGGGAATGTGGATTCCGTCACTAACTCTCTTGGGGTCTTTGGGAGAACTATTTGTCTACTGTGTGTCTTGGTTTATTCCTCTGTGAATTGAGAATAGGAATGATGCCTGTTTTATGGGGTTGTTGCTATAATTAAATGAGAAAATGCCTGTACATTTTTTAGCACATAGTAATTGTTTTATCATTAATATCTTCACTCACATCTTTATGAATACATTAAAACGTGTTATATGGGATGTGCACTGGCTCCTGCTATATTCTTTGTGTTAAAAATATACATTTTAAAAATTTCCCAATATAAGTAGGGTATCTAATTATAGCCTATATTAGCACCAAACTGATTAATAATTTCAATTTATATTGGGTTTAAACTACAGAGAAATCCTATGGTAACATTTAAAGAATTGGTAGTAAAACTTAAAGAATTACTCATTTTAATTAAATTAAAATTAATTTTAGTAGAATATATAATTTATAAAAGCCAATATTAATAAAAATAAAATAAATTTATGCATAAAATCAATGACTATATCTAAATCTATGCTGAGAATATATCTATATTTAAGAAATCACTTAAATAAAATAAAGGGTCAAAATAACAACATGTATTTCTGGCTCTGTATTTTCTCTTGACATTAAAGCTGTGACTTTGGTTGTTACAGTTATAAAGCAGGATATAATCATATCAAGGAAAATAAAATTCATCTCATAACATTCAGTGAAAACCACTTCAGTTGTCCTCTGTTCTTATCTCCAGAAAGTATAGGTACAAAATGGAGTAAAGTGTGTTGGATCTCCAAAACTCATCAACATTCTTCAACTCAATCCAGTCTCACAATTTAAAATGCCTCTCTGCTCAATAATTCCAGAAAGTGTGAAGCTTTGCTCCTTCATTCCATTTCAAATGAAACTTATATCTATGAATGTGTTTATCAAAATCAAAATTTGAAGCAGCTTACAAGGCAAAGTTAAGAAAAAAAAAAATAATAATTAGCAATACATTCAGAAAGGAAACCCTGGAATGTGATCTGTGAAATTAGGAGCCACCATTACCATCTTCTTGAGGCTAATGTTACATTTCTGCACTGAAACTCCCCTCACAGTTTTCTAGCAGCTGAAGTAAAATGGGCCAGAGGGGTGGTCCATTGTTTTTATTTCCTGAGTAGCAAATATGTTTAACTAAGGCAATTTTGGATATGTGAAAACAGAAAGTTGATGGAGTCTGGGGTGAGGGTGGGGTTGTAGAGCCTCAAGGAGATTTGAACTCCTCATCCGAGGCACTAGCTGATATGAAATTCCGGGGCCACAACTTCCTACCATGCTTCTACGGCTTTAGTGACTGGGAATAAGCATAACAACCATTTATTTAGCACTTACTTTGTGATGGTAAGTTAGTGCTGCTGGCCAGACTGTCACGCATGTTGTGTACTGCACGACACTGGTGCACTGTTCACATTGTAGTCAATTTAAATGTATATATTTAACATGATATTTTTTGGAATATGATAGCAAGATGTCTTGAGGAAGGAAACCTCTTTTAACTAATACAAAGACAACACATAGGGAAATAGTGGTTCTAAACTGTATTTAGATGGGGAAACTTATTGACTATTTTATCTTTAAAGCAACCTGTTATGAGGAAATAGTATCCTCATTTTCAGATGAAGAAACTGAGGCTCAGAAAGACTGAGAAACCTGCCCATGGTCACAGAGCTAGTCACTGACAGACCTAAGACATGGACCCAGACTCATCTAATTCCAAAATCATACATTTTTAACTGTTTATTATGTTTATTCCAAATTTATATAACAAACACAAAGTGTATTGAATCACTGTGTACTCATCACCCAGCTTCAATAACTGTCAACAGTTTGTCATTCCTGTGCCATCTGTTTAGCCACCCACTCCCAACCCACACAGTCGATTATTTTTTAACAGTTCTTTATTAGTACAATGATTATGGGGTGGTTATCAGTCATTTATAATTTAGTGTGAAAAACTATTTTGAGTTTTATTTAGTGTTTGATGGTATGTGGTATTCTGGGGAGTTGAGAGAAACCCCAAGAATGCTGATATACTAGGCTTGTCACATGTGCAGCTCAGTTTCTCTACCTATAGGACAACTCTCCCTCAGCAGAAATAAGTTGCTTCTTAAAATTAATTGTGAGGAAATCATAATTTCAGTAGAGGTCAGTGTGAGAATACATGTCACAATTTCATGTAAAATGTGATATCGGATCTTTACGATAGGACATTTTATAAATATAATAATCATTTTGGCTAGAAGGCAAATTATCTTAATCCAAGAATATGCTGACTGATAAAATCATTTCAAATGAATTTTTGTTACTAACCCAGAGTTTCTAATGTTCATTTGTGAATGCAGCTGAATTTTCATATATAGATCCTTAATTTACCATTTTCATGCTAAATCAGCTGAGTCCTGACCAATGGAGGACTCAAATTGTTAAATGTATCTATAAGTACAAAATGTATATTTTAAAAATCTTGAATTATGCCCTAAGTTCAATCAAGTTTCTATGCTTTTTTTTTTTCTTCTTCATCTCTATCTCACAGCCTTTGTGGTTGGACTGCAGAATTCACTGTGCTTGAGTTTTTCTTTCTTTCACAATCCATTTTTCTATGGCCATTTTTGAATTATAAGGAAATTCATAATTCTTTGACTAGAGACATTTCCAAAAAATATAATTGGTAACCCAATTAAAATTCCCATATCTATCAATTTTAGCATTGATTTAAATAAACTCACATTTACTATGACCCTTCTGTTATCCATTTGAATGTTATGGCAAATACAGTAGTTGGGTATTTTAATTATCTCCATTTTATTAATGAGGAATCTAAGAATTTGGAAAGCACATAATGCATCCAATTATGCAGAGTTAGTAAATATTAGAGCCAGGAATCCAATCCATTTTTTTCTAGAATCCATGTTCCTTGATGCTGCTTCCTCGTGTTTGTTTTATTTTTCATTTTGGACCAAACCATATACAAATTCATATAAAATCAAGCTCTAAAATATATCTTGTATTTGTTTAGTATCCATCCATTCCCATACCAATAGCTCTAGCTAGGCTAACATCATCTATACATGAGCCACACACATAACTTCCTAAATGGTCTCACTGCTTCCCATGTCTCCCCTTCCAAACCAACCTGAACACAGCAAAGAGAATATTCTTCTTAAATTATATTTCTGATCATGTTGTTCTCCTCCTCATGAAAAGCTTGCCTTCCCATTGCCTACTAATATTAGTTCAGTGGTCTCAAAACAATGCCACAATAATTGTCAGAGGTAACTGTAATAAATGCAGGCTACCATATATGCCTCCAAAAATTCATTTTCAATAACTTCAATCTTAACTGTCATCCATCTAAAACACTGCCCTTGACTGGCATATAAATCTTTCAACATCTTGCCTACCTTCTCTCCTGTGCATACCAATTCAAGCTACACATAACTTTTATTTTTATTTTTTTTGGTTCAGTTCTTGGCTTCCAGTTGGCAACAGTCAAAACCAGTGACTTAGGCTTCCAAACAAAACCATCCAGCCATTGCACATATTATTTGTCTTGCTCTTTTCCTTTTTTCAGCCTTCCTGGAGGAGTTAAGGCAGCTGGCTGGAAATCCATTTACTCTCTTTCCCAGGGAGACCTGAGTGGAAACAAAAGAAGGCAAGTGACCAAGTCTAATCTCCTCATAGAGTGAACCTCTGGGTAAATAGATAAATTATATTTGCTAGGGGAAATAGACCTTATCCATTGAATGCCCTTACTAGAATGTCTCTGACTAATGCATTAGTTAAAGTAAGTAAACCAAGAATCAATGAGGCACGGCTCTCTGGGGAATGTCTTATAAGTTACACAAGTCACAGGCACAAAAGAGCTAGCTCTTTCATAATTTCAATGCTCTATATTATGTGATGTGACCTGCGAATGCCAAATAATACCTCATCTACTGTTCTGTGCCAGAAGTGCGTGTCTGACAGGAAAAGGACTGGGGAGTCAGCTTCATTTCCCACACCTCTCTATGTTTTGTCTGTACTTCTTGATTGCTTGCATCTTTGAAATTACTAGTAAAGGATTTCTCATAACTATCATTCTGATTTGACTACATGTATTGGCTCAATGTCCTTCTTTGTGGTAACTTCTTTCTTTCCACTGTTTCCAAGGAGCACAGTTTTTGGTGCTCTATCTTGTATGGTTCCTCCTTTAGTGACACTACAGTTAGGTCCTCCTCCACTGGAGGATCTCTGAGTCTCAAACCAAATTTCTACTGCTCTATTAAAATGATAATATGTTGAATTAATATGTTGATAAGATAATGTTGAAGTATCTTCTTCATTCAAACTGAAGTGCCACCATTGTAGTCAAAATCACCGCAAATTTCACATGAACTTACAGAAATGGCTCCTGTCTTGTCTCTTTTCTGCTCTTGACTTTTTCTTATACATTCTATGTATACTGATTATTTCTGTCTCCTCACAAAATCTTATGTTACGCTACTTCCTCTGAAATGACTTTCTGACTACCCAGTCTAAAGTCAGTCATCCTCTGGCACATTTTTACAGTGACCTGTACTAGCTTCAAAATATTTATGATGGCTTGTAAATTTGTGTATCTATTCTATAGCATTTTCCCTCAATAGATCATAAAATTAGAGAGACAAATATCTATTTTGTCTACCACTGTATACCCTATATTAGGACAATGTTTGCACATAGTGTACATTAGGCATAACTAATAGATATTTCTTCCATTTACAATATCTAGGTTATTGTTAGTTTCAAAATAGCCTTACTATTGATTTTACTATCTCCATAGCAGTCTCATTCCATTGTGGTAAGATTTGCCTGTACAAATAACTTTGGCATATAATTACCATTTTATTTTTTCAAGGGCCAGTTAGTGTTTCAAGTAATGTGAGCATCTGAAAGAGGAGTAGATGGACAGATGGGAGAAAATGAGTGACACTCTCTTTGGTACCAATGTATGATAATGTTGAACATTTTCTCAGTCTCTCTACTATCTTCACTTGTAGTTCTTTGTTGATTCTTAGATTTAATCTACAAGAATTTCCATTGTGTGTATATTGATGCATACCAGGGAGTATTTTGAGAGAACTATGATGATGCAAGTACTCCACCACCCACCAAAAAAGAATTTAACTTGATGATTAGGAATTGCAATAGATACAGAACTTCACAGCCTTGTAAAACATTGTCTGTGCTTTCTGGAATGCTCCTGTTTAGAAAGCCATGTTACTGTCCCACATACAGTCTTAAATCATCAAATCTTCATTGTGGAAGTCTTCCTTTAAACTACTTCCATCCAGTATTGTTTTGTTTTGTTTGTGTGTTTGTGTGTCTGTGTGTGTGTGTGTTTAATTTTGATGCTTCCCTTGTAGGTCTAGGGAAGAGTCAAATAGAAAAAAATTGATGAAATTTAAAATTTCATGGTGAAATGAACTTTTTTTTGGTGGGGGGCTAGGTGTTAGAGTTTGCCTGTTAAAGTAGGGTGGGGTTGTACCAGTAGCTATGAACCCTGAAGGGTAAAAATGCAGTGCTAGTTGGTCTCTTAGAAGGTGCAAGTTGAGCGGAAGTGACTTTATTTGTTCCTCATATTGAGTATTTAAATCAAAACATCTTACTGCAAGGATTAATGCTTTTCTTAACCATGTTTTCTACCCTACATCTGAAATACATGGTAAATTCATTCCTCATATTGAATAGATTTTGACTATATTTTTGAGAATTGATATAACAATCATAAATTATTATTATTTTTAATTAGCAGACCTTAATATTCCAAACTCAAGGCTACTTCCAAGAGAAAGTAGCATGTAACATGAGATTTTGGCTCTTTTAGAACATTCAACCATAAATGTACTTTCTGTCACCTGAGTAGACAATTATGACTATTTAAATTAGCTACAAATTTCAGGACTTAAGAACAATGAATTGTACATTCCTAACATCTTCACCTGTTACTGGGTATTGATAATTATCATTTATGGCATCTTCTATTTTAAACTGACTTCAGCGTAATATTTTATTTAGGCTGAACCAAAGAGAAGGTCGTTAGCATGGATTTCATTTAAAACTTCCTTTTGTTTTTCTTTCTTTTTTTTGAAGCCATATCTATAACATCTTGTCACATACGGTTTATACTAGAGTGAGTCAACTTGAATGCTGAGGGCTGAAAGGGGGTAACAGGGGTTTATGTTATTAATAGATACACACAAATGGAAATAATTCTCTCCCTATAGTTAACCTTCACAATAGTGAATATTTCTCAGGCTTTGCAAATCCACTAAAGTTATATTTTGTGACATCTCTGTTGGCAATGTGATTCCATAACATATAAGAATGCATCATTTTGATAAAGCATGTATTCAACTGGATTCTTAGACTTAGAGACCATGTATAAACCCATATTCTATGATGCCACTGATCTGTACACAGTACCATTGAACCAGATGCCCAGTGTAAAGAGAAGCTGAAGCTGAATCCCTAGTTAAACATGGTACCCTTTTCTCTCCTCCTACTTGAAGTAGAACTTTACATTTTTTTCACCCAATAAAACAAGGTTTGTCAAGTTTTATTTCAGTATTTACCACCAATACTAAATGAGTATTGGAGACAATGGATAAGAATGGGGTCATGATAAATGCAGCTATTTGATGAATAGTGAACTTGGAGATACTGCTTTTCTCCCCCACCCCCCCATCCACTCCTCTCTCCTTTCTCTTCTCTTACCTCTCTTTCTTCTTTCCTCTGAATCTCTGTTTCCATCCTTCCCCATTTTTCTCTACAAAGAGAAAATTGGGAGTTCCTATGTTTGTGTATAAGGACCTTACAGATTTGATTGGAAAGTTTGGACAGAATGGAGTTAAATCTTTGATCTGTCATTCAGGTTGTTGGCTCTTGGCAAAGTGCATAAATCTTTCTGTTAAGCTTCTTAATTGGTTTTCTGTGCAAAGTTGCTTAGAGGAGTGACTAGGATAACAAATGTCAACCCCCCAGCACAGATAACAATAACACCTTTTCTCTGAAGGCTTCATCCCAGGAGAAAGACACTTAAAGACATGACAATGCCTCCAGGATTAGCTGATTGGTGGCTGCTGGACAGTTATCCTAAGTCTCCCAGAAATTTGAAACTTGAATTCAAAGATACCTCATGACTAAAACTGAGGAGTTGTAGATTCGTGTGTTGTATATATTGACAAGGAAAGAAAAATGTATCTAAAATGAAGTATCGCAGGAATAAAGCAGCCCTAGAGACATGAAAAGAGTAGAAGTGAAGAAAGAGGAGGAGAAGGAGGAAATTTTTAGCAGTTTATTCAATGCAGCTATGTGTCTTCCCTTGAACAAGTTGTTCAAGATGTCCCAGATGATTGTCTAGTAATATATTAGTGGGAAATGTTTTTCATTAAATTCAATACCAGGCAATTTTGGTTTTGTTTCTTATTGTTACACAGACTACTGTGTATATTTTCCTAGTAACTTGTACAAACAGCCCCCCCTTAAAAAAAAAGAATACAAAATGCAGTCTTTTTTTTTCATGACTGTTATAAAACTGTTTTATCTAAAATTGTATTGATTGAAGCAAGAAGAAATACAAACAGTTAGGGACAGTCCCAGGAGACCTGGGAAGCTAAATAATATTACATTTTAAATCTTAATAAAACAAACATACAATTCCTTTAAGAGTGTTTCTACCGAAAGAAAATGTGTAATCAAGCAAGAGTGTCTATGAGCAGAAATTCTTCTGGCCTTAACTTGTTTCAGATTAACAAGTGGCTCTTTGGATAAGATGGTTTGTTTTTCCCATTTCTGTAATTGATAAGTAAATCTAGTTCTTCCTTTTCTTAATCCTTTTTGTGAAATGTGTCCTAAATAAGTTGTTCTGAATTATTTCTTGAATATCCCCCATTCAGAGCTCATTTTTATTTAAAAATGGTATTTATGCAAAGAGCTATTTTTGCAAACAGCAAAGGCTATTCAATACAGTTGTATGAAAGATTAATTAAGGCATTTTTATTAAATGACTAATATTTCATTGGGTCTTAATAAATAATTACTATTTTTATCTTATCTGGGTCTCTTTTAAGATTATAACTTCAGAGTCTTGCTTTGCATGAAGGACTTCCTGCCAACTTAGATTCATCTGGAGACAAATTATGGGAAGAGAGAGGGTCAAATGATATTACCATTTACCATGTTCTCATTATCCTTAATTAGTTACTATTCTGCATTGTTTATTATTTTAACATTTTGGAGTTAGAAGAATGTAGAAGATGAGAAGCAGAGAGCCTAATAAGGTCACATACTCAGTGAACATCAGTAACAGACCTAGAACTCATGTCTTCTGATTTCCAACATTAAACTACACATGTATATACTGATAAGCATTTTCATACATATTCTCTTAATTGATGCTTAATATTTTAACATGTGTCTGTCTCTGATTTGTATGTTGTCAAGTTCTCCAGTTTTTCCCAATCACCTTCCCTTTAATATTTTAATTTTATTTTTTAAATTACTTTATCAAATAAAAGCATTTCCAAACAAAACAAAGCAAAGCAAAGCTATGGGAAAAACAAATATCATGAAGTATCTTATTTTTTAAAAAATATAAAGCTGTCAAGTGTTCCTCCCACATGCAATGAAAAGTCCAGTCCCTCACCAATAATTCTGCAAACTCTCAAGGGGAATCTCATTGGAAGCATAGTTTCCTGTTTATTTTTAACTTTTTGATTTATTCTCTTGACTTTTGTGAATGCTCTGCTCTCTCTTCTCAATATCAATCCAAATGTGAGTTTCTCTATAATTCCCCCAAATCCCAAAATGTACTTTTCATTGCTGGTATGGTGTTCATTCTTACATAAAAGTGTGTTATATAACTGCTTTGTTACGAATGGTTCCACAGCTCTCCATTGCTTTCATACTGATTTTAAAAACTTCCAAACATTTTTGCGTAATACATAAAGCATTCCTGCCTGCCTTAGCGACCTGACTCGTTTCCAGTTTCTGTCCCCTTGAACTTAGATTCTACAAATTCTTTTCCTACAGAATTTCATATTACCCCAATAAAGCCCTTGAGAGGAGTGCTATACATTGTACATACAATTAAAAGAAACCATGTAATTTCTTATGAGCAGTAACCTTGGACTTGAGCTTTGTGACTGTCTCTTTCACAAGAGAGGTAGGGGCAATGTTCAGTCAAGTAAAGAGCACAGCAAACAAAAAGATAATTCATTGTAGCAACTCATAGACATCATTTAACACTTAGGTACAAAGTAAACACAGTTATAAATATGCTGTGTATTTAGTCGTTAAAAATTAAATTGGATGAAATCAGTGATCAGCAAAAATGATCTAATCTATAGAATAGAGTAGGGTATAAACAAAATGAAAATGTAAGGAATTGACTATTAAATCTGGAAGATATGACCATTAATTCCATATCTGAAGCTATTACAGAAAGAAAGTATAATCAGGTATAGGAAATGCTAACATTAGATTAATCATAATTAATAATAATATCCAAACCAAGCCAATTTGTACATAATCTTTTACACACTGTGCATTTTATTACAAAAGTTTTAGTCTTGTTTCTGGACAGGAATATGTGAGAAGCATTTATTCTTGTGGAGTGGGGATATTTTGTTTGGCTTTTCTTTCGAAGGTTTCTTTTGAAGTGGCTAAAGTATGCCAGTCCCTGAAAAAAAATTATTTCTTTTTTTAATGAACAAGTTAGCATTGTTAGCATTTTTGTTTCTAGAACAGCATTTCCCCCTTTTTTGGTAAGTTCCCTGTATGAAATATTCAGGGATATTGCTTGAGACAGGCAAATTTTTACATAAAATAGGTAGGAACAGACTTTGAAAAGTTTTATCTTAAGATATGTTTTGACCCAAGAAAATCCTTTATAAATGGAAAGTTACCAAGAATATGACCCCCACCACCACCACCCCATCCTTCCCTCCTTCTTTCTGTTTAACTTCTACGAAGCTCTGACTAGAGGATGTTTATTTTGATACATTGATTACATTGACAGTTTCCAAGACCTTTAAAAACAAATGGAATGTGGTTCAGATTTGTAGTAAGGATGACATGAAAGGTGTAGCCTTTTGCCTCTATGACAGGGAAATGAGAGTCAAATGAGTGCTCACAGAAAACATTTATTTTTTGTGTATAATATTTGATATTAATGCATGCATTTTGCTAAGGAAAGCCTCTCTTCTTCACATCCTTTAGAAAATATCTATGACGCATCTCTTCTCAGTGAAAATGCAAAAGCTAAAAGATATTGGCTGTGAATGTCAAAAGTAATCTTGCTGGGGCTACTGTTAAAACCAGGTATTCAGTGGCATTATGTAATGGAAGTGAAGGCAATATGCAATACCTGCAAAATTCTATATTTAGATTAAACCCCAATCCAGAGTGACTCCTTAAAAGGTGGGTAGAAACAGGCCATTTTCCCATTGAAGTGCATGAGAGAGAGGAAACTAAGACGGTGGCTAGGTGAGACAGGGCAAAAAAAACACCTCCATGAAAAACACTAGATAGAAACCAGAAAGTGACCCAGAATACCAGTTACAGCAATGCATCAGCTGGATGAGGTCTGCTAGTTCCAAAGGGGCCGTATACTTGGTGAAACTGGGAGTCTGCATTCTGAAACAAGTGAGTAAGCTGGCTGGAAGACCCGCAGCTGTGCGGTGGTCTGGGGAAGCCAGGGTTTGGTGTTTGGAGACTGACAGGCTCTTTAAAAAAAAAAAAAAAAGGGAAAAACCCAGGAGCAGCTGCAGCTGCAATAGTGGGAACCACGCAGTAGAACACAGCAAGAGGGTGCTGGGCCAGCCTCTTGGTGTCTGGCCTGGAAGATAGCCCGCTGCAGATACCCTTGGGGCTGGGGGAACGGAGGGGAGAGCCAGAAGCAGAAAGAAACCCTGCGGCTAGCAGCTGGCTCCCCGGAGGGCTGGATAAACTCCTGCCCGGGGCTGTGCCCACAGCCCAGAGCCCCACCAGTTGTCCTGGAGCTGGGAAGGAGGAATTGTGTGAGGAGGGGGGTGTGAAGACGCCCCATTCAGCCATCTTTGCATCAGGCTGAAAGCGCTCCAGCACGGCCTGGCAGCCGGGGGCTTCCCTTGAGGGACAGCGCGCACTGGTGATGTAGCATGGCATTCCCTCGGCAGAGGTCCTGGAGGATCGCGGCTGGGTGGGGGAACCAGCTCGGAGAACCCAGGGACACTACGCCAAGTCCGGTGGTCTCTGGGACAGTGAGAGAGAGGGTCTGGGGCTGAAATGAAATGAAGACTTAGACTGTTGCAGCAGCCGTGAATCTCTGGGAACCTGGGGGATTTGAATATTAAAACTGTCCTTCCTCCCTGGCCACCCGTACACACGCCCCACATTCAGGGCAGATGGCTCCAGCAACACACCCAAACTGAGTTCTCCAACTGAACCCCACAAGAATGTTTTCCCCACACACCACAGGGACAAGGTGGAGAACTGACTTGAGGGGTATAGGTGACTCACAGACGCCATCTGCTGGTTAGTTAGAGAAAGTGTATGCCACCAAACTGTGTTTCTGAAAAATTAGATAGGTATTTTTTTTTTTTTCAACTTGAAAGAACCCTATCAAGCAAAGCAAATGCCAAGAGGCCAAAAACAACAGAAAATCTTAATGCATATGATAAAACCAGAAAATATGGAGAATCCAACTCCAAACACACAAATCAAGATATCGGAAGAGACAAAGTACCTCACACAATTAATCAAAGAACTACAATCAAGGAATGAAAACATGGCAAAGGATTTAAAGGACATCAAGAAGACCATGGCCCAGGATATAAGCGACATAAAGAAGACCCTAGAAGAGCATAAAGAAGACATTGCAAGAGTAAATAAAAAAATAGAAGATCTTATGGAAATTAAAGAAACTGTAGGCCAAATTAAAAAGACTCTGCATACTCATAATACAAGATTAGAGGAAGTTGAACAACAACTCAGCCTCCTTGAGGACCACAGAACAGAAAATGAAAGAACAAAAGAAAAAATGGGGAAAAAAATTGAAAAAAATTGAAATGGATCTCAGGGATACAATAGATAAAATAAAACATCCAAACTTACTTAACACTCATTGGTGTCCCAGAAGGGGAAGAGAAGGGTAAAGGTCTAGAAAGAGTATTCAAAGAAATTGTTGGGGAAAACTTCCCAAACCTTCTATACAATATAAATACACAAAGCATAAATGCCCAGCGAACTCCAAATAGAATAAATCCAAATAAACCCACTCCAAGACATATTTTGATCAGACTGTCAAATACTGAAGAGAAGTAGCAAGTTCTGAAAGCAGCAAGAGAAAAGCAATTCACCACATACAAAGGAAACAACATAAGATTAAGTAGTGACTACTCAGCAGCCACCATGGAGGCAAGAAGGCAATGGCATGACATATTTAAAATTCTGAGAGAGAAAAACTTCCAACCAAGAATAATTTATCCAGCAAAACTCTCCTTCAAATTTGAGGGAGAGCTTAAATTTTTCACAGACAAACAAATGCTGAGAGACTTTGCCAATAAAAGACCTGCCCTACTTCAGATACTAAAGGGAGCCCTACCAACAGAGAAACAAAGAAAGGAGAAAGAGATATAGGGAATTTTAACTGACATGTATACTACCTTACATCCCAAATCACCAGGATACTCATTTTTCTCCAGTGACCATGGATCTTTCTCCAGAAGGGACCATAAACTGGGACATAAAACAAGCCTCAAGAAATTAAAAAAAAAAAAAAAAATGAATATACTCAAAGCACATTCTCCAACCACAATGGAATACAAATAGAAGTCAATAATTTTTGAACTATAACTCCACTATTTACTTCCTACATGATGTAAAATGCATAAACTCTAATGACAAATCAGTGGTTTGGAACTCAACATAACATATGTAATTTTAGACAACTATATAAAGGTGGGGGAATGGAGGAGTATAGGAACATAGTTTATGTGTCCTATTGAAGTGAAGGTGGTATCAAAGAAAAACAAGACTGATATGGATTTAAGAGGTTAATTTTAAGCCCCACAGTAAACACAAAGAAATTATCAGAGAATATAACCATAGAAATGAAAAGTAGAGTTTGGGTTAAGAGAAGTGGGGGAAGGGGCAATGGGGAGTTAAGAAAGGAGTGTAGGGTTGCTGTTTGAGGTGAAGGGAAATTTTTTCTAGTAATGGATGGTGAGAAAGAGCATTACAACATTCTGAATGTGATTAATCCCACTAATGGAAGGCTAGGGAGGGGGTGGAATGGGAAGATTCAGGCTGTATATATGTTTCCACAACTGAAAAAAAAAAAAAAGACAGTCTAAATAGATGACAATTGAATGCCAAGGATGAACATGGATGGGATTGGAGGATGGAGGACAGGAGGCTCAAAGGTTCACAGCTGAGACACAAGGAAAAGGAAATATAGAATGTAAGCTTTGTATCATTGTTGAATCCCTTGTACTTCTTAGCTGCGCTTAATGGGATTGCATAAAAGAATGTTCTTATTCATGGGAAGCGTATATGTGAATTATAGTATTTGTTCAAGGGTGTGAGCAGCTAGCTCTCATATGTTCAGTAGACAGAGCAATAGATGATGGATGATAGATAAGGAGGGAAAGAAATAGTGATGTGACAGCATGTTAAAGTTGGTGAATTGGGCTATTGGGGGAGGGGAGTCAGGGTATGATGGAATTCTGTGTATGGGGTTAGTATTGTTTTTGCAACTGTTCCTATAACTTTGAATTTATTTCAAAAGAAAAAAAAAAGACGTAATGGGAAAGGTGGTGGTAAAGATGGTTAAGTCTTTTTGAACGACGAGTAATGGCTCATCGATGCAAAAAGTAATGGCTATTCGATACATCCCAAAGTAATTTGGGCAGAGAATAAAAATACGTATGAAGGCCCTCCACCCCCAGGAGCTGGGGGAAAATGCAGAAATGTTGGACTTCCCCACCTGGGTTGTGGCTGTTGTTCTCATAAACATTGAGGACTAACAGTTTGATATGCTGAGCCCTCTATCTTGGGGCTTGCCCTTGTGGGGCTTGTTGCTGCAGGGGAGAGGCTGGGCCTACTTGTGGTTGTGCCTAGGGGTCTCCCCCGAGTGCCTCTTTGTTGCTCGAATGTGGCCCTCTCTCTCTAGCTAGGCCAACTTGGCGGGTGGGCTCATTGCCCTCCCCACTGCGTGGGGCATGACTCCCAGGGGTGAAAATCTCCCTGGTAATGCAGGAATAAAGTTTCAGGAGAAAGAAAAAAAAAGTAAAAAGATCACCCAAAACATCCCATATCCCCATCCCTTTCTATTACTCATTTACTTTTTGTCTTCATTTTTCTACTCAGTTGTCTATACACAGGATAAAGGGAGTGTGAGCCACAAGGTTTTCACGATCACAGTCACACCGTATAAGCTGTATAGTCACACAGTCATCTTCAAGGATCAAGGCTACTGAATTGGAGTTGAACAGTTTCATGTATTTCCTTCTAGCTATTCCAATACACTAAAAAGGGCTATCTATATAATGCATAAGAATAACCTCCGGAATGACCTCTTGACTCCATTTGAAATCTCCCAGCCACTGAAACTTTATTTGTTTAATTTCTCTTCCCCTTTTTGGTCCAGAAGGCTTTCTCAATCCTATGATGTTGGGTCCAGGCTCATCCCCGGGAGTCATGTCCCACATTGCCGGGGAGGTTTATATCCCTGGGAGTCATGACTGCGTGGCGGGGGACAGGGGATGAGTTCACCTGCCAAATGGGCTTGGGGGGGGCGGGCAGATCTGAGTGGCTGGGAGGCTCTTTGGGGGGAACTCTTGGGCATAATTATGGGTGGATTTAGCCTCTCCTTTGCAGTGGCAGGCTTCGTGGGGGTGGGCTGCGAGATCGAGGGCTTGACCTACTAAATTAGTAGTCCTGCCTAGCTCTTAAATATCTCCGATAAAGGAGATTGTGCAATCTTGCCAGAATCCCCCTATAGAATCAGAAAACTTTCGCCAAAACATAAATCTGTGTTATCTTTCTCTATTGGGGAAGGAAGTTTTACTGACATATCTCCTTGTCAGAATAAAATTCCAGCTTATTCACAGAGCTTAGATCTTAGTTTGTTTTTTTTAATAACAGTCTCTGTTTTCTCTTTGTCCTTCAGCAGCTAAAGATCTTAAAAATTACCCAGCAGACATACAGGACTACATGATTATCTGTTTGTTTTAAGAAAGATCCTCAGCTGCTTGCATGTTAATGATGGAGATAAACTGGAAAATTACTACTTTATAAGACACTGCCAATTCTTTCTGAACTTATTACTAATGTTTCTAAATAGGGGCAGGGGATGAGGGCAGGTGGATGCTGCAGCTTCCTTAATTGACTTGCATGGATCAGCAGTGGTATTCCAATCTGGCGGAAGCATTTTAGCATCTGACACTGCCATCCCCAGCACACCCACGCCCCTGCCAGAAGTTGGAAAGGCCTCTGGAATCCCAAACGCTTTTGGTCACGATTTCAGATGCCAAGCATGCAGGCTGGTGAGGCCAGGAAGGGTGAGACGGCGGGGAGAACCTGACCCAGATTGAGGGGTTGGGGATGCCCCCGCCAGCGGCAGGACCCAGCAACGCCACAGTCCCCAAGTGGATGTGCTGACGGGGACACAAGAGCATTTCCAGAAGAGCACTTCCACGACATTCCTGCCAAAAATGCAGAGCCTCAGTCCAAGCAGCAGAAAATGTCAGACAGGGCCAACCTGAGAGACATTGACAAAGTAACTGATGGGTCAGAAGGACAAGGGCAGACTGAGACTCTGTCCCCGCCTGGAGGGGACGAAGGAGGAAGTGCAGTGGGGCCTGGGAGAGGTCTTGGACCTGACAAGGACACTGGTGGGAATGGGTAAATTCTGCCCTGGGTCCCCAGCTAGCAGCACCATGGCCACCATGACTTTCCTAGTTTGGTGACTGTATTAAAGTTAACTAAGATGGTGGCTTTGAAGCTGTGAAGACCCCAGAAAAGATCATGTTCTTAAAGTTACTTCATTCAGTTCATTCCCATCATTGTGGACTCATTGTGAGTAGGATCTTAAGTTGAGATGGGACCTATCTCATTCAGAGTGGGTCTTAATCGTCTTACTGTCCTTTATAAGAGGATAAAGACAGAGAAAAGTCAGAGAAGCTGGGAGAGGATACACAGAAAGCACAGAGAAACTACAGAAACAGAGGAAGCCACTGAAGCCAGGAGGAAGCAATGAAACCTGGAAGAGAAGGACCAGTCAATGCTGCCATGTGCCTTCCCACGTGACAAAGGAGCTGAGGATCGCTGGGAGCCAGTCTTTAGGGAGAAGGTATCATTCTGCTGATGCCTGGATTTGGACATTTTCACAGCCTCAGAACTGTAAAATTGTAAGCTAATAAATGCCCATTGTAAAAGCC
This sequence comes from Choloepus didactylus, assembly GCF_015220235.1. Classification (NCBI taxonomy): domain Eukaryota; kingdom Metazoa; phylum Chordata; class Mammalia; order Pilosa; family Megalonychidae; genus Choloepus; species Choloepus didactylus. Next base: position 54,858,841 of record NC_051312.1, read on the forward strand.
AAATAAACAAACAAACAAATAAATAAATAAATAATGTGCATGAGAGCAGAACATGGACAAGAGCAGAGAACATGGAGACAGAAAGGAAAGATCACTCAGAGGTGAGATAAAATCCACCTCTGTGTGAATGTTAAAGTCAGCATTTTCATAAGTGTATAAGAGAGAAGCAAAATATTCATAGAACCCAATTGATAAAGACATCTTATGGTGAATTCTGGGCATTGACCAAGGCATAGGTGATGGTCTATTTGCAAATAATAGAAGAGTCTCTGTGATAAGAATTTAACAAAAACAAAAACAAAACAAAAAAAATTTAAAAACGAATTTAAAAAAAACAAAAAACAAAAAAAAATCTGTGATAAGAATTTAAAAAAAAACAAAAACATGAAAGATAAAAAATTTAAAAATTTAAAAAAAGAATTAAAAAAAACATTAAAAAAAATCTCTACTGAGAAGTTTTGGGAAAAAATTGTGAGGAACCCAAAAGAGTATCAGAAAAACTTCAAAAAAGGTAACTCTAGACTGGGCCAAAACAGAGGCAATTCTTTTTAAAACACTGCCTGAAGTTTTTTGCTTCATTAGAAAGAAGAATCTGCAAGCTGATTCAGGTCTGCACTGCATAGGTTTTATATAAGTGCCTGTACATTAATGTACACAACCTGAATCACATATATTTTAATAAATGTAAAGGCAACTTTTTCATAACTATAAAATTGACAAGAGCAAACCCTCAGATAGTTTCAAATCATGGCTAGAACAAAATCTGTTTATAAATATAAACAGACCAATTAGCTATGGTATGGCTAACACTCTAATACTGGCTGAGCTTGGGTAGGAACTGGCTTCTTGTAGCTGAAGATATTAAATAAGTGATGTGTGTATGTGTATGTGTGTGTGTGTGTGTGAGAACATGTGCGGCATCAGTAGGTTGGTTGGTGAAAAAAAACCCTGCTGACTAGCCCATAGCAGGTACTCAATAAGAGGTACCTACAGAAACCATATTTGTAGTTAAATTTTATTACTAGAGTACCCAACCAGCAAATCTGTTCTTACTCGCCCATCAGTGTTTCTCTTCTAATTTGAATTTCCCAGTCTCCTTATTTTATACCTTATTTAGCTGAACTGTAAGCTGCCTCCAGTATTTTATTTGTGAAAGGCAATCACACAACCATACACAAGTATTGATTAGAAAAACAATGAACCAAGATTGATCTCCTTGAGTGTTTATTTTAAAAGTAAAAGAGATGAAACACTATTTCAAACAGCAAACAATAAAAGAGATGAGCTATATATTCTTAATTGAAAGGGATTGAAGTATGAAGCTTTGAAATTCTTTCCTAAACTTCTGACAGATGAACTTAAGCAACATGATGTTTTCTGCAGCTGTTCATCAGAAGTAATTTAAGGTGAAATAAAAATCACAGATCCTCATACATTCAAGATAGGAATGATCTCTGAGATCATGCAGTCCATTCTTTATCTGCTAGAAAACTGTGCTTGCTTTCTTTTACAGTATAGTCACCCATCTGGTTTTAAAGGTCCAACAGTATGAATCAACAGGTTCATATGGATACCCTAGAGACAATCATAAAAGTTTATTCTGTGAAGACTTCATCCAAATAGTTAATATATGCTAGTCATATATTAACTGCTGAGAAATCAGACAGATAGAACCTTTACAGATATATTGTTGTCTTCATAAATAAGAACTAATCTTTCCCCCATGATTAAAAAAAAATTCTGGGTCGAGAATAGTCATTAACTCAAAACGTGTTAATTATGGCAAATGGAATACCTATACATATACATACACCTCTCTAGCATTTTGGTGCCTTTTCCCCAAACTTTGAGAAACTGATTTTTTTTTGCTTTTAATTTTTCAGGTCTTTTAACAAAGTTGTAACGTCCATTGCTTTCTCTAAATTAACAGTGTAATTCTGTCATAAGACAATCTATCCACTCTTCTCTTCCTGGGAAACCCTCTTTGATCTCCACAGCTAGCCATACAGTGTACTGTTTACAGTGAAATGAGTGTGGATTTTGGAAAAAGCTCAAATCTCAGCTCTCTCACTTGATCTCCTTTGGCATCACTATTCCCTACCCCCCAACACATAAAAATGATATGAATATACTGTTTGGAAATATAGTTAGCTGCATACAACAAACAAACAAGAAAGAAAACAACAAATGCCTCACTGGCTTTCAGGAACTGCCTTATGATATGCCATGTGTATAGTTTTTATCAAATTTGGAATAAATTGTCCATTACTTTTATTTGTACAACTGGTTTTGCTGACTTCCCCCTGACATACACACTATGAGAATCCAATTACCCATGTGCAAATTTGCTTGATATCTTAGACTCATAGGTCACTAAGACTCTGATCATTTTTTCCCCTACCTCTTTCTCTCTTCTCTGCATATCAGATGGAATATTTTCTATTGTTATCTCTTCAAGCTCACTATATTGTCTTCCTACTTGTGTTGTAGAAAATTAACCTAAACTTAATGATTTAAAACAACACAGATTTATTATCTTACAATCCCTGAGATCAGAAATCCAAAATTTGTCTCACTGGGTAAAATCAAGATGTGGGCAGGGTCATGTTCCTTCTGGAGGCTTTAGGGAAGAATCCATTTTCTTGCCTTTTCCAGCTTCTAGAAGATACCTGCATTCCTTGGCTTGTAGCCCCCTTCCATCTTCACAACCAGCAGTAGTTTTAGTTTTTCTCACATTTCCACATTTTGGGTTCTGATATTTCTGTCTCTCTCTTCCCCATTTAAGGACCCTTGGGATTATATTAGGACCACCCAGAAAATCCAGCATAATCTCATTTTAAGGTAATTTTTTTAGTAACCTTAATTCTATCTGCAACCATTATCCCTTCCTTGTCATGTAATTTGACATACCAAGAGATTACAGGAATTAGGATGACGGCATCTGTGGGGAGCCATTATTCTGTCTACCACACTCATTGAACTTTTCTTCCATGGCATTTAATCTGCTGATAAGTTCATTTTTCCTTTCAGATATCACATTTTTCAGATTTTTATTCTTTTCATACCTTCCCATTACTCTCCTATGGTCAAGTTTTCCTTTATATAGCTAAGCATATTTATAACAAATGTTTAAAGTCTTTGTCTCTTTTTCATCATATTTTTATTGTGGATTATAACATATATACATAGAAGTGATAACTTTCCAAGTGCACTGTAACAAGCAATTAGAAGGCAAATTTCAAAGAATGTTATGTGTGACAGTTCACAGTTTCAGTTATTTCCTTACTGTGAAATATAACATAAATGCATAAAGGTAATAAATTTCAAATTATGATTTAACAAGTAGTTATATAGGAAGTTTCTAAAAATGTTATGAGTTAAAGTACCATAGTTTCTATTATTTCCTTATTTTGAAATACAACATATATACAAAAAGGTGGTAATTTTCAAATTAAAATTTGACAAGTGGTTATAGAACAAATTTCAAAGGATGCTATGGATTATAGTTCCACCATTTCAATTCTTTCCTTCTAGCTATTCTAATACCCTAGCAACTAAGAAAAAGAAAATTATATAGAGATTCATTATTCATAACCCTTTGTTAAATTCCATCTGTTACTACCCCTTCCTCTAGTTTAATCACTTTCCCAATCTTCAGGGATGTCTGGGCAGTGACCACCCTAACTTGTTCATATTAAAAATGGGTGTTGACTTTATGAGCAAAGGGGACACATCTGGTTGATGTTTTTGAAGAGGCTATTGTCTCTGGGTTTGGGGACTTAGATGGCATAGGAGTTATCTGAAGGATTTAAGTTTTTTAGGATTAACTATGTGAGTGAAACTTTTATAGAGTCTCAAATAGAGATTCAGGTATTCTTTAGGGTTTGGGGGACTACTGTTGACTTGGGCTTATCATACTGTGTTCATTTGGCATATCTGGCTGAAGTAACCTCCAAGAAGACCTCCTGACTCCATTTGAGATTTCTTAGCCACTGAAACCTTATTTTGTTGCCTTTCTTTTCCCCCTTCTGGTCAAGAAGGCATTCTTAATCCCTCTTCTCAGTCAATTCTGGTTGTTTTTATTGAATGCTTTCTATCTTAATTATGAGTTACATTTTTCTGCTTCTTTGACTTTTAGTAATATTTTATTGAATGCTGGACATTTTGTATATTATTGGATTGTTTTGTAGATTGTTGGATTTTGTTGTACTCCTTTAAATAATGTTGAGAATTTTGGGCCTTAAATTTAGTAATTTTCAGATTAAGTTTATCATTTCAAATTTTGTTTAGATATTCATTAGAGTTGATCCAGGTATCCGTTATTCTAGAGGTATTTTAAACTTACCACTCTGACAAGACCCTTCTTGGCTGGTTATTTGGAAGTCAAACATCTACTTGCTTGATCTCTGGGAATTGTTCAGCTTTCGGTTCTCCATGTTTATTGTCCTGCCTATGGAGTTTTACTTTATGTATGAGCATAGTATTCATCACCATTTTCAAGGAGAACCTTGTACTGATTTATGGAACCCTTTCTCTGAGTAGCTCCATCCACTGAGGTAATGTGCTATATACACTGTAGCCACCCCAGTATCCACAAACACTAGTATCTGCCTCTTAAACTCAGTGAAACCATTGTCTTCTGCTTGGATCCCCCTCCCTGTGATATAGTTTGGAAAGTTCCTTTAGGCAGAAAGCTAGGATTGATCATATGGGCTCACTTCTTTTTTTTGCCTTCTCTTAGAAACCTGAACTTCCTATATTGTCCAGGTTTCTAATTATCTAGAGTAGGAGACTATGTCTTGTACAGGTTACCTTTTTATGTCCACAGACAAAAATTTTCCCTCTAATGTTTAGCTCTTGATTTTTTTATTTTTAATTTTAAAGGCCTGATTTAAATATACTTCTTAAAAACAGTTTCTCTGGATCTCTTTGCCAGAACTAAAATTTGGCTTTATCTGCTTTCTGTCATAGTGCTTATATGGATCCAAATTTTAAATTGTGTTGTATTTTATTTAGTTATGCATAAATTCCTCCTCAGAGATGCAAGATATTTGCTGGAAATAGGGAGAGAAGGTGGTAGAGGAGTCTCTAATTTTGAAAGTAGCCTTACAAAAGCATAACATATCTGTTTGCATGTTATCTTTTTTGGGGGGGCAGCCTTCAAAATCACCACTGCTGAGACAATCAAAGGTGATTAATTATTGAGGGGCCAAAAAGTAATTAAAGTCACTCTCAGGCTCTGGGCCATTTGGAGTAGCCTCAATTATATAATGAATAAAATTTATATTGGAACTGTAGCTTGTTAATAATATTATCAGGAGATCAGACTCAGATATTCTCAGGCACATGGAAAAATGAAGCTTAATTTGATATGCTGGTAATTGCTCCATGAGCACTCTATATAATGAAACACTTTCTTATATATGAAAAGAAAATATTGTACAATACAGGGTGTGAATTATACAAATCATTTTTTATATGAAACATCACTTTTACAAGATACCGAAGGTGAGTTATTCATCCTACAATCTTAAATTCACCTCTACTGCATGACCATTTCTTCCTCTGTTCTGTAATTGCACAAAGCAGATATTTATTAAAAATGTAATTAATTTATTTGAAAATCTAGGAAATAAAACTCCAGCTATTTCATATATTATCCTGTAAATTCTAGAAGTAGTTATGTATTGAACAGCATGATAACATAACTATTCTTTCACTATATAAGGCAGTAATTAAAACTTCTCTTGAGTCTCACACTCGAATAATTGAAAATCGCAAAAAAATTATGAATTCTTTGCTGGGAAAAAAGACATACACACATAAAGTCATCCATAATTTGCCTGCTATTTCAGGGGATTGCTAGTGGATTCCTACTTATTTCATGCAGAAATATATACACTTAATTTATCTAAAAGAAAGGGCAGATCATGTTGGTATTTGTTAAACAGAAGGAGTCTAAGACACAATTAGTACTTTTGACCTTACTATAACGTTTTTCTGGGCAATTGGACATGTATTTTCATTACTCAGGTATTGAAGATAATAAATGTAGATTTAAAAATCACATTAAATAATAATTATGAGTACATTGTGACTTTATTTCCTCTTATTTATTTAATCCATTTAAGAAATATTTAGTACAGTTCTATTACATGCTAAATGCTGCAGTAAGTTTTAGGAATATTTCCTCAAACAAAAGAAACCTGGTCTTTGTTTTCATGACTCTTGAATTCTATTTGAGGGGAAATAAATAATGAGCAGGTGAGTAAATAAATGATGATAATGTATATATATTTATGTATATATATGTATATGTATGTGTATATACATATATTGCTACAAATATTATAAATGAAATATAGCAATGTGATATGAAAATGACTTTGGAGATCTGACAGAGGCAAATGTGGTAGGCAAATCATATATAACAGAAGAGTTCTCCAGTCAGAGAAAACAGAAAATCCAAAGGGCACCAGGTTGCGTAAACTCTGGCACATTTCAGGAACAGAAAGTAAGCATGAATGACTGGGAGTGTGAGCATGGGAGCTCTCCATGTGGTTCAAAACTGGATCAGGGATGGAACAGGAGGCTGAGCATAGATGGCATGTGCCATGACAAAAGGTTTGCTATCTTCAGAATTAAACAAGGAAACTAAAAATGGACATGTTAGCAATGGAAACTGAAGATGAAAATTCCCGTCATAATGAATCATGCAAGAACTCAAATTAAGTGAGAATAAATACTGAATAAGTATGAATCACACACTAGTGAGAAGTAAGGACAGTACAAAAGAGAAGTCATGTGAGGGAAATGACATGATAACTAAAAATCCCTGGATCCACTCCAGGTCCCTCTAGAGATGCACAAAGAAAACCAGGAGGAAAGGTTATCACCCAAGCCTACACAAAAAGTGCTTGAATCCAAAAGGATGCTAAAAAAAAATGTTAAAAACAGCTAGAGTTTCTGATTTAGAAGTTGAGAAAAGACTTTGTTGGCGGATATGGAAAGATACATCTTAGACTAACCAAAGCCAACATCCAGCAAATTGTAGGGTTCTGTGGCTTATTAAAAATTCAGTGACAAGAACTCTTGTAAGCATCCTAAAAGTAAATGTTTCCTGGTGTTTGAGTGGATGGAAAGTTAAAAAAAAATCTAATATGTATTGATCACATACTATATGCTAAGCATTTTTGTGTTAAGTGATTAAGAGCACAGACTGAACAGCAAGATTGCCTGTGTACAAATATCAGGATTACCTGTTACCAGCTCTATGATCTTGGGCATTTTATTTATTTTTTCTGTGCCTCGTTTGCCTCATTATCAAGTAGGCATAATAGTAGCGTTTACTCCATAGGCTTGTTACAAGTTTTAAATGCACTTAAAATGGTGCCTGGCATGCTATATTATTATTATTAATGATACTATTATTTTGTAAATAGGGTCATTTACATTTTAATGATGAACATAGGGAGATTCAGGAAATTAAGGTAACTTTCAGAAAGCTGCCCTGTTGGTGCCTGTTAGATGACAGGAATCATATTCAGGTTTCCCAGTTCCGCAGTCCATGGCCTTTCTACAGTGTCTTCCTGCTGAAAGAGAGAGACACAGCATTTCCTCTAGCTGCAATGACTCAATATGTAGATGTAGTACCAAGATAAGGTGAAATTTTGATTCAAAAAAAAAACTACCAAGAAGTGCTGGAGAAGGAATTCTACATATGCCAAGTACATTTGTATTGCAAGTACAACAATTTGCACAGTTCCATGCTAGGACACACATGGGAAACATACAAAGAAATAATTAAAATGTGACCCTTATAGATTAAATTTCAGAGTAAAATCCTGGTGTACTGAGAGTTGCTCTCTCCCAAGAGACATTACTGTGATGAATTCACTGCAGTCTAAGGGCTGTTCCACAGTTCTTCAGAGTTCAGCAATCAGATTTTGTAGCACATGAAGAGTAGATGTGGCTTTCAGGCTTGGCACAAACTCACAATGACCAAGACCTGCAGACATATATGAATCAACCACAACACTTGAGAGAAAATTCTTTGAATTTTACACTTGCGACAAATTGCTCCTTAGCTGTTTGGCAAAGATAAGTATGAGGAAATGCTCTCATGAATTTATATTATCACTGAATAACCACTTTCAACAGAAAGAAATTTTCAAGATATACTAAAAGAATTTGTATAACTATCTATATTCTCTCTATACTTTTTCCTTGTGTTTATCTTTGGGTAATTACAAGAAAAATCCCTTTGCAAGGATATCAGGAGACAATTAAAAAGCTCAACATGATGTGTTAATCTCAAGAATTCTTAAATATTACTGGGGAGATTCCACCTTTATGAAATAAATATTCAAACACATGAACCAAATGACAAGCTCTAAAATGAGGACTCTCAGAAAATCACATTTCTCTAATGATCTTTGATTGGAAATTTAGTATAAAAAGAAGTTGCACCTGGAGTCCCCCCCCCCCCCCAAAAAAAAAAGAAGAATTTGCAGCACAAAACCATCTCAGGGCAATTAATTTTGCACTAAATGTTAATGATCCCATTTGTTAAATGCAAAAACCATTTTGAAAATATATAATGATTTAGAAACCAAGGGTGCAATATTAATCTATGAGAACAGTAGAAAATCAACAAAGAAGCATATCTATGCTTCACCAGTCATCATTTAAAAATACCAAAACACATGAACAGACACCTTCTTAAATTTTATTTTTATAGTCACATAGATTGACCAGAGTTATTGCAAACTGAATGATTTCACTCATGAGGAAGGGTGGTGGAGAACAAGTAATGATTCTAGTATGTTTAAAAAAACCCTCATGAATCAGGGTCTCTGCTAGGTACAATATACTTCATATATCAAATGTTGAAACTATGATAGTTTCCATGAAGATAGATGTGATATCAATCTGTTTTTCTTTTTTTCCTTAGCTATGAGATTGAAATTGACATGAAATTATCCAATTTTGTTGTTCTTTGGATCTTGTTTAGTAAGAGATAACAATAAAAAAGAATGAGCTACTTTTTAAAACTTTTCCAAGCTGCTATTTCTTTTCTAAAACACTCTTTACCCACTAGCAAAAACTCCCCCTTCTCCACTTCCCCTGTTCCCTAGTAACCACTAACCTGCTTTGTCTCTACAAATTTGCTAATTTTAGAATCTTATATGTTATATCATACAATATTTGTCTTTATGTGCCTTATTTATTTCACTCATCATAATGTAGTCAAAGTTCACCCATGTTGCATCATGTTTCAGAAATTCATTCCTTATGGCTGAATAATGTTTCACTGTGTGTATGCTCCACATTTTATTTATCTTTTAATTTGCTGAAGGACAGGTGGGTTTTTCCACCTTTTGGCTATTGTAAATAATGCATCTATGAACATTGGTGTACATGGATCTGTTTGAGGCCTTGTTTTCACTATCTTTGGGTATATACCTAGGAGTGGAAGTGTTGAATCATATGGTAACTCTATATTTAATTTTTTGAGTAACAGCCATATTGCTTTCCACGGTTGCTGCACCATTTTACAATCTCACCAAAAAAGCACTAGAGTTCTAACTTCTCTGCATCTTTTCCAACACTTGTTATATGTCATTTAAAAAATAATAGCCATCCTTGAGGGTGTGAAGTTGTATCTCATTAAGTGTCTTTTCCTATATTTATTGGCCAGTTATGTCCTTTTTGGAAAAATGTCTTTTCAAAACAATTGCCCATTTTTTAATTGTTTTGCTGTTGCATCATAAAAGATCTTTATGTATTCTAGATTTTAAGTCTTTTATCAGATATGTGGTTTGCATCTATTTTCTCCCATTGTGTAGATTGACTTTACACACTTTTCATAAGGTCCTTTGATGCACAAGATATTTTAATTTTGATGGAGTTGGATTTACCTACTGTTTCTTTTGTTGCTCATTCTTTTGTTGTCATATCTAAGAATCTATTGCTGAATGTGATGTCATAAAGATTTGCCCCTAAATTATCTTCTAAGATTTTTATGGTTTTAGCTCTTAAATATAGGAACTTGCTCCATATTGAACTGACTTTGTATATAGTGTGAGCTAGGGGTCCACATTCTTTCTTTTGCATGTGTGTTTTGTTTTGCTAATGCTGCCATGATGCAAAATACCAGAATGGATTGGGTTTTATAGAGGAGGTTTATTAGGTTACAAAGTTACAGTCCCAAGGCCATAAATGTGTCCAAACTAAGGCATCAACAAGAGGATACCTTCACTGAAGAACGGTTGGTGCCTGCTGGTCCTTTGCTCCTGGGTTGTGTTGCTTTCAGCTTCTGATTCTAGTAGCTTTTTCTCTAAGCATCTGGGAGTCCTTACTTAGCTTCTCCAGGGCAAACTTTGGGCTTCATCTCTTAGCTTAGCATCTCCAAATGTCCTTCTGTCTGCATCTCCAAGCATCTCTCAGTGTCTCTCCAAAAGTCTCTCTCAGCTTTCCTGAGCTCCTTCTGTCTGTGAGTTCTCTTTTAGGATGCCAGTGATTTAATTAAGACCCACCCTGCATGGGTGGGGCCCACACCTCCATGGAAATAAATTGGAAGTTTTACCCTAATCAACAGACTATTCAATCTGTCCCCACAAGATTGCATTAAAGAATATGGCTTTTGGGGGGACACAATATATCCAAACCAGCACAACGGGGTTATCTAGTTTTTCCATCACCATATTTTCCTTTTTCTTGCCTAATTGCTCTGACTAGAACTTCTATTTAACACTCAATGACAGTTATGAAGCAAGCATCCTTGTCTTCTTCCTGATCTTAGGGAGAAGATTCACAGTTGTTCAGCAAAGAGTATGATGTTAGCTGTGGGTTTGTTTGTTTGTTTTTTTTAATAAATGGACTTTATCATGTTTTTTCCCATCTCCCACATCTATTTTGTTGGTTTTTTATTTCTTACTTTTTTATTAGAGAAGTTGAGGGTTTACAAAACAATCATGCATAAAACACAGGATATCCATATACTACCCTATTACTAACACCTTGCAATTGTGTGGAAAATCTCTTATAATTGATGACAGCGTGTATTTATAATTGTGCTATTAACTATAGTCAATAGATTACTTAGAGCTCATTGTGTAGTGCAATTTGATGGATGAAAAAATATATTCTATTGCCATATGTACAGTATAACATTTCCCCTTTTAACCACAGTCAGATATATTTTTAGTGCTATAATTACGTTCACAATATTGCATTACAATCACCACCATCCATTACCAAAACATTTCCACATTTCAAATAAGAACCCTGGACATTTTAAGCCTGACTTCCCATTCCCTATCCCCACCCCACCCCCTGGTAAACTATGTTCTAGACTCTGACTCTTTGAGTTTGCTTATTCTAATAATTTCATATCAATGATATCATACAATATTTGTCCTTTTGTGTCTGGCTCATTTCATTCACCATGATGTCTTCGAGGTTCATCCATGTTTTCACTTGTATCAGCACTTCATTCCTTTTTATGGCTAAATAATATTCTATTGTATGCCTATACCACATTTTGTTTATCCTTTCATCCACTGATAGATACTTGGGTTGCTTCCACCTTTTGGCATTGTGAATAATGCTGCTATGAACACTGGTGTGCAAATATCTCTTTGAGTCCCTGCTTTCAGTTCTTTTTGGTATATACCTAATAGTGGCATTGCCAGGTCATGTGGTAGTTCTATACTTAGCTTTATGAGGAGCACCAAATTGTCTTCGGCAGTGGCTGCACTATTTTACCTTGCCACCAGCAGTGGCTGTACTATTTTACATTGCCACGAGCAATGAATGAATGCTCCTATTTCTTTACATGCTCTAGGACTTGTAATTTTCTGTTATTATTATTTTTTTAATATTAATCATTTTAATGGGTGTGAAATGGTACCTCACTGCAGTTTTGAGTTGCTTTTCCCTAAAGGCTAATGAAGTTTAGCATCTTTTCATGTGCTTTTTGGCCATTTTTATATCTTCTTTGGAGAAATGTCTATTCAAGTCTTTGGCCCATTTTAAAATTCTTTTGTTTATCTTTTTGTTGTTAACTTGAAAGATTTTTTTATATATTCTGGATATTAAACATTTATTGGATATGAGATTTCCAAATATTTTCTCCCATTGTATAGGCTATAATTTAATTTTATGATAAAGTCCTTTGAGGCATAAACTTTTTTTTTTTTAATTTTGATGAGATCCCATTTATCTAATTTTTTTTTTCTTTTGTTGCTTGTGCTTTGTGTGTCAAGTCTAAGAAACCATGGCCTAACATGAGGTTGGGTCCTGAAAATGCTTCCTTACATTTTTTTCCTAGGAGCTTGATAGTTCTGGCTCTTATATTTAAGTCTTTGATCCACTTTGCATTGATTTTTGAATCTGGTGTGACGTAGAGTTCCTCCTTCTTTTGTTTCAAATGGAGACCAATTGTTATGATTCCCCCAAACTTCTATATGTCATTTCCCAATACTAATTTAAAAACAATTATTTGCATGAGTTGTTTTTACTGATCCCTCCAAACATTCATAGAAAAATACCTATTTTATTTTATTTTATTATGTTTACCTATATATTAATTGAATTGAATTGAACAATTACAACAATAAACACAAATGACATAACTATCTTTGTAAAAAGGCAGTTAAATGCGGTCGCAGTTGACTCGTCTGGGGGGGGGAGGTGGCGGCCGGTTGCCAAATCCTAGGCTCCCAGGATTGCTCGGAGGGTACCGGCGGCGGGGGCTCTTTCCCGGAGGCGAGGGCGAGGCGGGGGACTTGGCCAGGTCCCCGGCGGGGTGGTGTGCAAAGTATGGAGGGCGGCGAGAAAGGAACAGGCAGGACACGGTTCTTTTTAGGGTGAAGAAGCCAAGAGAGAGAGAGTTTATTAGGGGAGAGTACAAGCTTATATCGGGCGTTTAGAGGGCGGGGTAGCTGTAGAGGTTAAAGGCTTGGATTGGTTCTGAGAGGGCGCGGAGGTTGATTGAAAAGGGGCGAGAGTTGCTCCGGTAACGGTGTCTGGCAACAATGTATGCGCACTGGTGGTAATGGGAGTTGCACTGGCAACGGGGAGTGTCCGGGCAAGATAAGGGGGTGGGGAAAAGGCGGTTCCCTCTGGCAAGCCTCCCCTAACAGTGTTATTTTGGGTGAGGAAATGGGGCCTGCCTCCGGCCTCACTTTCCCAGGCCCGGGGAGCTGCGGAGGGCGCTGTCGCCCGTGCCCACCACCCTCCCCAGGGGCTGATCAGGTCCCCCAGCCCAGGCCCGCCAAGTTGAAGCACGTAATCAGTATCCCGCATTTCCCCCTTCTTTTCTAATTAAAGGAAGAAGCTTACCGGAGAGGCCCGCTAAGGGATGAGGGAAGGGGGAGGCCGGGGAGGGGAAAAAGGGGTTGACGGTGGCTCAGCGAGGCTGGAGCTCAGCGTTGGTGTGGCGCCCGGGCGCTCGACAGGGGCCTTGCTGCTTGCTGGATGGACGAGGGTGGGGGGTTTAAAGTTGGAGGTTCAGAGAAGCTGGAGCTCGAGGTTGGTGCGATGTTCAGGCGATCGAGAAGGGCCTCGCAGTCGGCGGGTTGACCGGTGGCGGTGAGGTCGCGGAGGGTTGGTTGTCATCTCGGAGTAGGGAGCGTCAGAGGTGGCAAGTCGCTGGTACTGGACTTGCACGAACGAGGAGAAAATAGCATCCGTTTGTTTCCTTACAAGCTGGACAATTCTGCGGATAATGCAGGGTCCTAAGGTGAGAGCTAGAATAATTATTACTAGGGGGCCGAGGAGAGGGAGGAGGTAAGGGAGGAGGGGGGTAAAGATGTGGGACCAATAGCTGGTGGCTTCACGGTCTCTTTTGCGTTGTTCCAGTCCCTCTCGGACCTTTTTTAGGCTGTCTTCGGCGAGACCCGTGGAATTGGCATATACACAGCACTCTTCTCCTAGGGCGGCGCAAAGGCCTCCTTCTTTGAGGAGGAGAAGGTCGAGACCTCGGCGGTTTTGGAGCACGACCTCAGAGAGGGAGTTAACAGAATTTTTAAGATGGGAAATAGCGTCTTGTAGGTGACGAATGTCCTCGTCAACAGCCGCCCGGAGGTGAGTTAGGGCGGAGCCTTGACTGGCTAATGCAGCGATTCCGGTGCCAGCGCCTGCAAGACCTAGGAGGGAGGCAATCGTGAGGACGGTGATGGGCTCTCGCTTCTGCAGAGGGGCAGAAGCTGCAGTTGTTTCCAGGCGGAGGAAGAAGTCTTCCTCGCTATGGTATAGGACCCTAGGGATGAGGGCAATTAGGAGGCAAGTTTCATTAGTTGTATTGAGGGTTTGCACGTTAAGGCAGGGGGTAAGCCCTGTAGAGGAGCAGAGCCATTGGGAGGAGTTATGAGGGATGAGAAATTTTGCAGAGCTGCTGGGAGATGAGTAGTCGGCGCAAGCTGTGAGGTTGGGAGAGTTACTTGAGCGAGGGCGGACGCACTTTCCTGTAAAGGAGACTGAATGAAAGGTTAGGGGGACGGCAGAGGTATTCCAATTGCATTCCGAGGGGCTGTCCTCTGTGTTTTCTGAAAAGGAGAGGTTGGAGGCAACTGGCTCATACAGGGGGGAGGAAGTGGAGAGGCAAAGCCAACAAGAGGAGGTAAGATTGGGGTTGGAGAAATTTACCGAGGTGAAGGCTGCTTGGATAAGGCTGAGGAGGGGAGAAGAGTAGCGAGAGGAGTAGCGAGAGGGGGGTAGAGGAGGTCGGGGTGGTGGGGTTGGCGATGCATTGTTTGCAGCTGAGGTGCGGCTGGTTGGAGCTGAGGTGTGGCTGGAGAGCTGTGGAAAAAGGGGGTTAATGACTTGGTTGGGACCTATGCCAGAGGGTGTTCTTAATGCAGTATTTTGGCCTGGTTGGTTTGCAGCCTCTTTTTTTATGAGAATAAGTGATTCTGGGTCGGTTCCGTCCTTATAGATTCTGAAGCCCCAAGTTCGACCGAGTAACCAGGAGGGATTAGTGGGAAGTTGCACGGTAAGATTAAGGTGAGTGCAGGTACCTGTGGGTGGAAGGTGGGAACTGTCGTCCGTGCTGAAATAAACAGGCTCATCACGGGGTTTGCAGTTCCAGGGGGCCCAGCGTAGGGTAAGATAGTGATCAACGCTAGATGGCTTCCAACCAGTAGCTAGTGTCTCGCAGCCCCAATAGGCACAATAATATTGATTGGGGGCGTTGCAATACGATTTTCCAGGGTTGGAGGCTGGGCACATATAATATTGGTGTTCATTACTGCCAACGGGAGGGTTGGGAAATAGATTAGAGGCGTTGACGAGAAAAGAAGGTTGCCCTGCTGTAACTTGGGTTTGTATAACTGTGGAATCTTCCCACCGTGCCAAGGTCCATTTCCAAGGCTGGTGAGGGGAGTGGGGCTGGTAGACAGCCTGGGTAGAAGAGGCGAGAGCCAGCATGATCGTTAGAAGGGAAGCAATGCTCGGGTGGGGGTTAAGGGAGGTGTAGGGGGCTGGCTTTTGCCCGTCTATAGAGGCGTATAATTTCTCTGATTTCTTGTTTTTCCGGGGTTTCACTCGGACTGGGGTCCAGGCTCAGGTGTACTGTTGTCATCTGGTGCACCAGGTTGCGGAGACGATGGCGTTCTCGTCTCGTTAGACGCGTGGTTGCTGGTGGCGGGCCGGATTGCCCTTCCTGGGATCCAGATTGGTTGTGCTGCATCATCTGGGAAAACACAAGCAAACCCGCGCCCCTGGGCGAGGAGTGGGGAGGGACCCTTCCAGGCATTATTCTCTGGGTCCTTCCAGTAGACCATCGGGGCCTGGGTGGGCCTATACGAGGGCCCCCAATGTTTATGTAGGGGCGAAAGTCCTTCTTTATTGAATGTGAGTAGATTAAGGTGAATGAGGGCTGCTATGATAAGGTCCCCTGGAGTTGCCTGGGGGAGCATTGCCCTCTCTTTTTCAATTTGTGTTTTTAAGCGGCGATGGACTGCTTCTACAATGGCTTGTCCCTGTGGATTATAAGGGATGCCGAAATGATGGGTGATGTTATATAACTGAAGAAAGGCCGCAAAGGAGGCACTGCGATAGGCAGGCCCATTGTCCGTTTTTATGTCCCAGGGGACTCCCATGAAGAGAATTCCCTGTCTTAGGGCCTTGATACAGTGTTTGGCTGTTTCCCCGGCGAGGGGGACTGCATAACACATGGCTGAGAAGGTGTCAATCATTACATGTACATACTTGAGGCGCCCAAAGGACAGTACATGAGTTACATCCATTTGCCATCTAGAATTGGGTTTTAGGCCTCGTGGGTTGACTCCCTGAGGTTGCAGGGGGCCAAGCGGTGCAAAGGGCGCACAAGTTGCACAATTGCGGACAAGATGTTTACAGGTATCCAGGGGGAGGCCACATAAATGATGCAATGACATAGCCGAAAAGTGAAACCTGGAATGCAATAACTTGGCCTGGTTAACAGCGTCCCCCGGAGGGGCCGCTGTGTGGGTCAGCATAGCTTGGGTATTTTGAGCTGAGACCGCTTGGTCTACTATACTGTTGCCATTAGCCAAGGGCCCCGGAAGGCCTGAGTGACTACGAATGTGGCTAACGAACCAAGGATCCTGTCTATGCTCTAAGATGCTTCTGAGGTCAGAAAGTGCTTTATCGATGGCCGAGTTCCCGGGGAAAAAGGTGGAAAATGCGAGGACTCGGCAGACCTGATACGTGTAGAGGCTGTCAGTGAAAATGTTTACTGGGTGGCTGCAGTGGGCGTTTAGCGCGTATGACACTGCCAGAATTTCCCCCACTTGGACTGAATGAAGGTTGACATAACTGAATAGGCGGGGTTCCGGATGGTCCTGCGAATAAGAGAGGAAGGCGAAACGGGTTTTGGAGGCATCAGTAAAGACGGTGGTGGCACCCGGGATGGGTGCAGAGGAGGGGAAAGGATGGAAGGGGCTGCGGAAGGGAAGCTTGGCAAGCCCCTGTAACAGTCGATGGCTAGGATAGTGGCAGCTGAATTCTCCCTGAAATCCTTCTAAAAGGATTTGCATGTCCGGGTTGTCACGTATAAGCAGGCGGGTTTGGCCTGCGTCTAGGGGCCAAACAATTTTTTCTGGCGGCTCTCCGAATACATGAACAGCCAGGGTGACTAGATCTGAAGCTAGGCTGATCCAGAGCCGCACTGCGGGGCAAATTTTTCTAAGCCGGCTTTTAGCAGGGTGCACCCAAAGTAGAGGGCCTTCCTGCCACAGGCAGCCCATGGGTGTGCCGGGCGTAGGAAGGATGAGTGCTATAAGATTGCCCTCTTTAGTGCTGAACCTGTTGAGACAGCAGGCGGCGAGTGCCTTGTTAATTGCGGCAATGGCTTCCTTTGCCTCCTGGGTGAGCTTAATGCGCCGGGAGATTGCTAGCGGCGGGGCTTCAGGGACACTCAGCAGCATAAAGAGTGGTTGGAGCTGCGCGGTGGTGATCGGCAACGCAGAGCAGAGCCAATTGATCTGACCGCAGAGCTGTTGAAGCTCAGTGATAGTGACCCGATCCGGTATGTCCAGCTGGGGAGCAGACGGGGCAATGGTTCTATTAATACTAAACCCTAAGAAGGCTAATGGTGGCACAATTTGAACTTTATCGGGCTGAACCGTAAGGCCGAGGTCAGCTAAATTAGTGGTGAGGTCTTTGAGGATTAGAGGAAGTGCCTCGGCGTCCTCAGAGGCCACCAAGATGTCATCCATGTAATGGATGAGCATGGCCCGCTTTCGCAGGGGGGCCACTGTGTGATTAACATACATTTGGCAGATGGCCGGACTGTTACGCATCC
This sequence comes from Choloepus didactylus, assembly GCF_015220235.1. Classification (NCBI taxonomy): domain Eukaryota; kingdom Metazoa; phylum Chordata; class Mammalia; order Pilosa; family Megalonychidae; genus Choloepus; species Choloepus didactylus. Next base: position 54,876,632 of record NC_051312.1, read on the forward strand.
CTTGAGGGAGGACTTTCCATTGGTACCTGCTAGCCGCGCCCGCGTGATTGGGGACGGGGACTGTAAAGGCAAAGCGCGGGCGGTCTCCCTCATGTAGCGGGATGGAAAAGAAACAGTCTTTGATGTCAATGGTGGCTACATGATAGTGGGCCGGGATGGCTACCGGATGGGGGAGGCCAGGCTGCGGGGAACCCATCGGAAGAATATGCTTATTGATTTCCCGCAGATCATTGAGGAGCCTAAATTTTCCTGTGGCTTTTTTATGAATAACAAACACTGGCGAATTATAGGGACTAGTAGAAGGCTCTATGTGGCCAGCGTCCAATTGTTCTTGGACAAGGGCTTGGAGTGTCACTAATTTATGCGTGGGAAGGGGCCACTGCTCCACCCATATAGGTTCCTCAGTATCCCACTGCAGAGGAACGGGCGCTGGAGGTTTTAAACGAGCAGTGGCGCACATTATTGGGGGGGCTGCGTGGTAAGCACTGCCCCAGAGGCGGCGAGGATGTCACGGCCCCATAAAATTTGGTCTATGGTGTGTAGAAATAACGGGCGGAAGGTGCCTGAGTGGCCCTCTTCATCCTCCCACTTAATGGGCCCTATGGCCTGAAGAGAGGTGGAGGTACCAGTGGCTCCCACTACCGAGGGACCATCGAGAACCATGCACATGGTGGCATACTGAGCGGGCATGAAGAGACCTCTGCCCCTGAATCGAGCGTGCCCGTGTACCATTGCCCCTCTATTCTTAACTTACGAGTAGGCTTTTCTGGAGTGATAGGGACTGTCCAGAGAAGCGTTTTACTGCCGGTGAAGTGATTAGTTTTATTAGAACCGGCCGGCACGCTGCCTCTTAGGGGCGGGGCTGAGGCTTGCCCCGCTTGGAGTTTAAAGCTTGCTCAGTGCCTTGGCGCTGACTGCCGTCAGGGCACCAGGGATAGCAGAGGTTTTTTAAGCTATCCTTGCTAAGATCTCTGGGGCTGCTCTTGCAATCGCGCGCCCAGTGATAGCCACGCTGGCAGCGTGGGCAGGGAGTGGGAGGGGGGCGCCCATTGCGCTGCCTGAAAGGCAGGCGGTTGACTTCTGCATTGGGGCACTCCCGTGCAAAATGACCACTCTGCCCGCACTTAAAACAACCGGTGGTGGCGGCTAAGGCGGCGGTGACAGCGCCAGAGACAGCCTGGGCTAGGGACGCGGCAGCTGGGTCAAAGGCGCTGCAGGCGAGAACCCAGTCATCTAGACTTTTTTCCCGCAAGGGGAGAATGGCTTGCTTACAGGGGGGGTTAGCCCCTTCTAGAATGAGTTCCCGGGTGAGAGCTAGCTGGGCTTGGGGGTTGCTAACTTTTCTAGCGCAGGTTTCTTCGACCCTGGATACGAAGGTGGCGAAAGGTTCGTTTGGCTCCTGGAGGAGCTTGGTAAAGTTGTCAGGTCGACGGGCAGAGCAGTTGGCAAACGCGCGTAAGGCGATGCCTCTGAGGATAGTCCAGAAGGTGGCAGGGACATTAATATAAGCAGACGCATCTAGAAACGCTCCCGTGCCTAGATAGGCTTCGGGGTGATGATAGACTCCAGTGGCTGCGTCTTGCTCACTTTGCTTAGCTGCTTCCGCCTGGAAGTGAGCACGCCAATCAACAAACTGGCCGGGGTTAAGAATGGAACGGGCAAGCGAGGCCCAGTCTTGGGGGATGCAAAAGTCCATGCCGAGATCCTGCAGTATTTGGGAAGCGTATGGGCTACCTAACCCGTCCTCCTTGACGGCCCTGCGAAGCTGCTTAATAGTATCAGAGTCAATGGGATACCAGTCATACGGTTTCTGTGGTGTGGGGGTAAGGTTAAGAGGAAAGCAGCGAAAAGCACGAGAGAAAGGAGGACGCGCTTGCAGAGGGCTTGGCGCGGGAGTGGGGGTAGGGGGAGCGTTGCCCCAAGGGTTGCCTTGAGGTGTAGAAGGCAGCCAGGGGTTGTTAGTCGGCAGGGTGGGAGGAGCGGCGGCAGCTGCCGGTAGCGGCTCCGAGGGGGAGCTCGCCGGAGGGGGAGGCGGAAGTGGGAGGCCCCAAGCGTCGCAAGACGGCGGCGTGGTGGGAGTGGCTAAGGCATAAGATGGTGGACTAGCTCCGCCCTGTGAAAGGGCGGGGTAAAGCGCTTGCGGTTTCCGGCCCAGCTTAGGGCTGACGTCATCGCCGGAGCACTTCCTCCCCTCGATGGAAGAAGAAGGAGGAGGAGGAAGTTTGCCATCTTGGCGAGGCTCAGTGTTATTTTGTTTTTTGGGAGTCACTTCGAGCGCGTTGTTAATCTGCTCGACTAAAGACTCTGTGTCCGAATCGTGGTCTACATTAGTAGCGCTGTCTGAATCTGTTGACTGGGTTGATAGGGCCTCCTTGGATTTAATGGGGCCTCGATCAGGGGGGAGGGAGCCTTGAAGGCAGGAGCGGACGGTTATTAAGGTGGGGAGCAAGCCGGGAGGGAAGCGCTTGCTCTCATGTTCCATGGCGTTGGTGACCCGATCAATAAGGTGATCATAAGTAACAGGGTCCCAAAGATGGCAAGTGGTGAGCCATGGGTTAAAGGGCAGCAGGAGGTCCCAGTATACTTGCAGCTGCCGGACAGACACTTTACAGCGATGTGTGTCTAGGAGACCAGCCAGAGCACGAACTTGGGGTGCTTGGCGTGCAGATAGACGATTACCCATAGCGGAGTGAGAAAAGAAAAAAGGGGGGTTGATTATTGAGTAAAGAAAATGAGGTAAACCGTGGTCGCGAGGCCGAAGGAGACGGCGAGAATAGAAGGCAGGAGCCTCTAGTAGCGAGAGCAGTTTGGGGGGGGGCGGTCGCAAAGAGGCACACCGCGCGAAACAAAGAAACAAAGACACAAAGGACCACAGCAAAGTAATGGAGGGGAAGAGGGAAAGCTACTGGAGGAAGAGTGTTAGGAGGAATGGGGGGACATAGGAAGAGAAGACGAAAGGTAGTCGGGGGTAAGAGTTAGGTTAACGCGGGAAAGGAAGAGCGGCCCGGGCGCGGAGCGGCGTGGGAGAGGCGGCTCCGGACGTGGAGCGGCGAGGGAGAGGCGGCTCCACGGGGCAGCGAGGGAGAGGCGGCCCTTACTTTGCAGGCGAGGAGAAGGGGAGCTGGAGAGGCGTCCGGGCGAGCGGGTGGTTTTACTGGACCGCTGCGTGGAGAGGACTTTTAATTCCAGGGGCCCCACGTTGGGCGCCAGTTGCGGTCGCAGTTGACTCGTCTGAGGGGGGGGAGGTGGCGGCCGGTTGCCAAATCCTAGGCTCCCAGGATTGCTCAGAGGGTACCGGCGGCGGGGGCTCTTTCCCGGAGGCGAGGGCGAGGCGGGGGACTTGGCCAGGTCCCCGGCGGGGTGGCGTGCAAAGTATGGAGGGCGGTAAGAAAGGAACAGGCGGGACACGGTTCTTTTTAGGGTGAAGAAGCCAAGAGAGAGAGAGTTTATTAGGGGAGAGTACAAGCTTATATCGGGCGTTTAGAGGGCGGGGTAGCTGTAGAGGTTAAAGGCTTGGATTGGTTCTGAGAGGGCGCGGAGGTTGATTGAAAAGGGGCGAGAGTTGCTCCGGTAACGGTGTCTGGCAACAATGTATGCGCACTGGTGGTAATGGGAGTTGCACTGGCAACGGGGAGTATCCGGGCAAGATAAGGGGGTGGGGAAAAGGCGGTTCCCTCCGGCAAGCCTCCCCTAACAGTGTTATTTTGGGTGAGGAAATGGGGCCTGCCTCCGGCCTCACTTTCCCAGGCCCGGGGGGCTGCGGAGGGCACTGTCGCCTGTGCCCACCACCCTCCCCAGGGGCTGATCAGGTCCCCCAGCCCAGGCCCGCCAAGTTGAAGCACGTAATCAGTATCCCGCAGTTAAACCACTGGGTGCAGAAATGAACAGAAATGCTCCCTCCTCTCTTTCTCTCTGGAAATAAAATTGAAGGAAATAATTTAAAAAATAGTTATTAAGAATCCCTTCTATATCAGAGTTTCTCACAGAGTACCATCCAAAGCTTGAATGGTTTCATCTGCAGTGCCTTTCTGAATATTTTTTAATGCCTCTCTGGGATTCTTTGTTATAAAGGATCTTGAGCCTAGGTCTGAACTGTTGGAGACAGTGTGCTATGATAAATTAGCAATGTCTGTCACTGACTAAGGGATAACAGTAAATGCTGATTGTCAGCCCCTGAAGCTCTGACCCTAGTTGTATTGGTTTGCTATTGCTTCTGTAACAAATAAACAAAAACTTAATGACTTAAAATAGCATCCATTTATTATCGCACATTGCTGTAAGTTAGAAGTCTGGGTACCACATGGCATAGCTGGGGCCTTTGCTTAGAATTTTCAAGACTAAAATCAAGGTGTCAGCATGGCTGTGTTCTTTTCAGGTTGTTAGTAGAATTGAATTCCTTGTGGTGATCCCCATTTCCTTGCTGGCAGTTATCCAGGGTCCCCTCTCAACTCATTAAGGCCATACACATTCCTTATCACCATTCCCACACACCATTTTCAAACCAACAAAGAAAGGTGTGTTGAGTCCTTCTCACACTTAAATCTCTTTGTCTTCTCCTCCTGCCTCATCTCTTCTGCCTCCTGCCAGTGACAGGTCCCTGCTTATAAGGGCTCATGTGATTAAATTGGGCCCAGCTGGGTAACCCAGGATACATTCTCTCTATTATTATTAAGGTCAGCAACCTTAATTACAACTGCAAAGTATCTTTTGCTGTGTAACATAACATAGTTACAGGTTCCAGGGATTAGACTGTGGACATCTTTGGGAGGCCTAAGATGTTTCCCATCTGCCCACAAAACCTTTGTTAAAGTCAGGTGGTTGTTTGGAAATCAAAGCTCACATGTTCAAATCATGCTTATTTATTAATGATGTCTATACATCAGCCAGCAGAGAAAACACATTTTAACCCATCAGGACCCAAAGTAGAGCATTTCAATTCACACATTTTGAGAACTGTTACATAGGATATTATATCAAAATCTGGATATCTTAAGTATGGGTGCTGATGGCATTATATATCACTAAACATATATATTAATATGTTTAATATTAAACATATTAAACTGGAATAAATAGTAAATTCATAAAACAGAAAAGTAATAAACCAAAATTGTTGCAATTGCATCAATTGAGGTATTGAGTTTAATTTATTCAATTTTAAATGAACAGTAGTTGCCTCAGGTGAAAAGGCTGATAAGTATCCATGACTTTAAATGATCAGGTTTTTAAACATGCCCAGTACATTCAATTTTGAACATCACACTTTGATGGGAATAAAGAGGATGAATTTCAAAACAGAGTATCCAACTTGTTTAGGGAGATTAAATATTATGACATGTGAGTAATGGTTAAAGCAACTGAAGAAGAAAATAATAAGGCAGCAGGAAAAGTTCTATTTGCAAGTATCTAAAAGTATTCTCAAGGCAAAGAGGGATTGGACTGTTTCTGAGTGATTTTGGAGGAAACAGTACTGTTCTAGTTTGCTAATGCTGCTGGAATGCAAAACACCAGAGATGGATTGGCTTTTATAAAGGGGGTTTATTTGGTTACACAGATACAGTAGGCCATAAAGTGTCCAAGGTAACACATCAGCAATCGGGTACCCTCACTGGAGGATGGCCAATGGTGTCTGGAAAACCTCTGTTAGCTGGGAAGGCATGTGGCTGGCGTCTGCTCCAAAGTTCTTGTTTCAAAATGACTTTCTTCCAGGACGTTTCTCTCTAAGCTGCAGTTCCTCAAAAATGCCACTCTCAGTTGCTCTTGGGGTGTTTGTCCTCTCTTAGCTTCTCTGGAACAAAAGTCTGCTTTCAAAGGCCATCTTCAAACTGTTTCTCATCTGCAGCTACTCTCTCAGCTTCTGTGCATTCTTCAAAGTGCCCCTCTTGTAGCTCCTCTTCAAAATGTCACTCTCAGCTGCACTGAGTTCCTTCTGTTTGTCAGCTCATTTATATGGCGCCAGTGATTTAATTTAGATCCACCCTGAATGGGTGGGGTGCATCTCCATGGAAATATTCAAAGAATTACAATCTAATTAACACTGATATGTCTGCCCACACAAGATTACATCAAAGATAATGATATTGGGGGGAATAATACATTCAAACTGGCACAAATACTGACTAGGTGGAAATAAAAGTGGTAAATCTTTGCCTCAGTTAATGAAAAAAAGAACTCCATTTCTAATGGGAGCTGTTCCACACTGAAAAATCTAACCTAGCTTGGGATTTCCCAGAAAGTGGAGATGTTCTAGTAGAACTGATGCATGTACTGAGATGATTTTGTGGAGCAGTGCTTCTCAAGTTTTAATGAATATACCAACCACCTGGGAAATCTTAGTAAACATGCAGATTCTGATTCAGTGGGTCTAGAGTGGGACCTAAGATCCTGAATTTATAAGAAGTCCCAGGTAATGCCAACTGCTGCTGATCCTTGAACACACTTCGAGCAGAATGAACCAGTGATCTAAAATTCTTTATAACTCTGATGCTTTATTAAATGCTCCTGGGCATAACAAGAATGCGGTTGTTTTCACAGTAAGAGAATTTCTAACCTATCCACTTTGTAAAGGGTAAAAGGAAAACTGTTAAAGTGATGGATTAGTCAAAGAAGTGAGATAAACTTCCTTAAAGAGAAGGACTTCTGACACCCAGTATGTGTTTCTCTATATTCTATAATATCTAAGCCCCTTATATTGAGGTTTTCGACAGTAAGTAGTGCTCAGAAACTTTCTTCTGGTTCCTTTTGTAGTATCCTTTCATTTTGTAGGTAACTGCTTCTTGGGTTTTTTAGTACATTTGAAGCAAAACCCTTTACTAATGTCACAGTCCAAGAGGGCCATGCCAGTTTGAAGGCCAAAGAAGACAATAGTATTTTCTGATACATGAACTTTTATTCAGGGCTTACTTATAGGGTGAGAAGACATGGAGAGATCATGATGGCTCTCTCAGGCTGGGCAGGCATCACATCCACAGGGAAGGCAACCGAGTGATGTGAAAAGGACAGCAAGCCATTTATAAGGGTTTAAGACAAAGGCCTTCCTAAGGGTGAGGGGAGCATAGACGTGGGAACAGGTCTTTCTGACCTGAGAGGTGGTGCAGGAAGGAATAAAATAACACTTGAACAGTTACATTGTGCTCTTTTTGTGAGATTAAGAGCCTCTCATTTCCTGCCTGCTTCCCATAAAGTTACATTTTAAGGTCAATTTACCCTTTTTCTCTTTACTGGCTTAGAAAGACAACAGGTTAAACATTTAGAGGCCTAGGTCGTGCAGACTGCTGTGCACCAAAGATCTGCAGGCCTGTTTTGCTCAGGTCACGGGTTGCCACAATCCACCCCTGCAAAACAGTTTGCATTGACCATAGAACAGACTTTACATCCATAATTCACAACAATAAAATAAACAACATAGTAATAGTCACTGGTACAGAGAGATAATAAACCTATTAGCAAGTGGTGCTATGGCCAGGTTAATAAGTTTTACCATTTAGCACAAGTACTGCCTGGGCTAAAATAGCTAAAGGATAACACTACCAGGCATTCTGCTTTACTCTATATCTAGTTTTTACCATTTTTTCAACCTTGATCACAGAAATAAATTTCCCTTTCCACCAACTTTCTGCAACTTTCTGTATTCATTCAGGTTTTGTTCCATATCCCCTATTTTTTATTCTGATACAACCAGTCATTTAGGAAAAAACAACTTCCTTTTCCTTCAGTAATAATAGTAAAAAAGACATCCCTCATACCCTCTACATTCAAGTCATCAAAATAATTTTGGAAATTTTTCTTAAGCACTTCATAACATATTACTGCCAATGACATTACAATTGTTAGAAGGCTAAATACTGAAAACATTTTAGTCAATGCATTATTGAAATAATAACTTTTTTTAACAAGAATTAACAACACATGTAAGCATTAAATTGGACAGTTTAGTGGTTTAACAATATATATATATAAACTGAGTCTTCAGAGTAGATAGAAGAGTTCCAGGTGAGGGGGTTTTAAATACCATGTTTCCTCCCCCTGCAGGGAGGCCTTCTGTGTCAGAACTACAGTTGGGTTTAGGATTCTCGACCAGCGTGGCTGCTTGGGCCAGAACCAGAGCCAACTGACCTTATTTTCCCTGATTTCTAGTGTTTGTGACACAGGCAAGAGAGAGTTGTTATCACTGCCCCATTGTGGCTTGAAGGCAGCCAACACTTCATCTGGAGTTAATGCTGATACAGTCCTTGAGTCCATTGTTTCTATCATCCTTTAAGTGTTCAGCCATATTCATGGTGATGAAGGCATATTTTACACCTTTGGGCAGAGGAAAGGGGCCAATATAGTTTACTTGCCACCAGGTGACAGGAATCTGGTGTCCTCAGTACCCAGTCTTCTGGCACAGCCATTCAGCAACTTCATGTGTTGTTGGTGTTAGGCTGTGGAATTTCACCAGGGCATCTGCTTCTATGTTACCTGGTAATGAATTGGTGTTGTGGGCAGAGACATGACAAATGGTTACCTGACATTTTTGGAAGGCAGTCCAGATGTCTTCCCAGCAGATGGTGTCAGTACTGGGCTGGACAGTCACAGCTGTCCAGGTAGCAGGTTGCCTATGTGTCAATCCATGCAGAGTCGGGTGCATTTCCTCGTCCATCAAGGTTGGCATGGGAGGAGCCACCTTGGGAGATCATAAGGAAACAGGGCATGCTGCTTTTCACATAGGAGGCTGGTCCTAAAATTTCATGCATCTCTGTACTTAAAGAGCTGTTGTTAAAAATGCCACATTGTAGGAGGTAGATGTTCCATTTTCTCAGTGTGCTCACCTGAGCACTCCCCAAGTGGGGCTCATTTATAGTGTCCTATATCTGCATATCTGTATGGGTATGGTCTTCTGTAAGGTCATTGGGCACCTGAGTTAGACCTTCAACACTCACAACAGAGGATTACAAACTGTGCACAATTGCTCTTTTAAAGGGCTATATCTGAGTCCTGTGCCCTTCCATAGTTGGGATCAGAATCTAACAGGTACACATTTAGCTTGTTGCCTTTGCCACAAACCCCACCCAAAGCCAATATTGGCACTGGCCACATCCAAATCATAGGGTATATTGGGGTCCACCCCCCTTAAAGTCTGTGCTTGCATAATAGTTTGCTTAGTCTTTTTAAACACAGCCTGCTGTGGAAAATCCCATTCCCACACTTTTCCTTTTCTAATTAGGATATAAAAAGGTTTTAAAACTCATACTACATAGAATATAAACACTTTTCAATAACTTAACAACCCAAGAAAAGCCATCAACTGTTCAGAAGTTAGCAATGTGGGATAACTTCGCATTTTAACAACAGCTGAAGGAATAGCCTTAGTTTTATCCAACCAGACAAAACCCAAGAACTTGATAGAGTAGTCAGGCTCTTCTGGAGGTTTCCACATTTGAAGGTGTCTTTGTGGATGCACAGCAAATGTCCATTGTTGTTTTCCCCACATGAAGCCTAACACAGGTTGACTGGGAAAAAATCCAAAAATATTCTAAATAACATATTAGCAAGGTTTAACACAAAATGAAATAGGAGCAACCAGTTTGCTAATGGCTCTCTAGGTTTTTGTCAATATTGGTTACTAATATCTCTTAATGCCTCTGGGGAAAAATCCCAGGATGAAATAAGCACCCTCTGATCAGAAGCTGCTGCCATTGCCCCACCTTCCTCCCTCTATGGGGGATCAGGATGCTGAACTTCCTCTGCTTTAACCCTTGGTTGGACCAGAGGCTGAGCATGCCTACTTTCCTTAGTATCAATTTCCCAGTCAGACAGGGGCTCATCGTCTTTTGATGAGGAATCAACAGGGTCCCACACCTTAGGGTCCGAGTCAGGGGAAGCCAGGATACACCTAACTTGCCCTTTGGGCAGCTTATGCCCTCTTACTCTAGTGTGCTGGTGTGCCAATATTTCTAAACATTTATCCAGAGCATCTTTCAGTTCCACTTGTGCTAGCCTCACATCTTTTTCTAGCTTTAATTCACCTCCCAGGTGGCTTACAGACACCTTAGCTGCTAAAGCTTCCTCAGTAGCATGCATAGAGCCTCTAACAATGGCCAGCCCACCACAGCCGCAATCTGGTGGCCCTACTTTTCTTTCTGAATCTCCAGTGGTCCTGTGACCTGATACAGGAAAGCTATTTGTCCAGCTAGAGAGTTATAAACATTTCCATACTCCCTTGGCAGATTCCACTCATCTAGGAGGGTACACACCCCTCCCCACATAGACATCTATTCCACTGGGAGGGTGGGCAGCCCTTCCCACATAGATGTTGCAGATGTCCCCAGTATCTCACCCAGGGCCTTCTCCTTTCCCCTCCCCAAGTTGTCATCAGTGCCCGGGATCTACTTAGTCTCCAGCTGGTAGCTATTTAATTCTCCATGCTGGCTCTGCCAAGTGTCACAGCCCAAGAGGGCCATTCCAGTCCAAAGGTCAAAGAAGACAACGAGCATTTTCTGATACATGAACTTTTATTCAGGGCTTACTTACAGGGTGAGAAGTCGTGAGAGATCATGACGGCTCTCTCAGGCCGGGCAGGCATTGCATTCACAGGGAAGACAACCGAGTGATGCAAAAAGGACAGCAAGCCATTTATAAGGGTTTAAGACAAAGGCCTTCCTAAGGGTAGGGGGAGCATGGACACGGGAACAGGTCACTCTGACCTGAGGGGTGGTATAGGAAGGGCTAGAATAACACTTGAACAATTACATTTTGCAATTTTTTTGTGAGACTAAGAGCCTCTCACTTCCTGCCTGCTTCCCATAAAGTTACATTTTAAGGTCAATTTACCCTTTTTCTCTTTACTGGCTTAGAAAGACAATAGGTTAAACATTTAGCTGCCTAGGTCATGCAGACTGCTGTGCACCAAAGATCTGCAGGCCTGTTTTGCTCAGGACACGAGTTGCCACAACTGAGATATTTGCATTTGACTCATGCTTAAATGTCTAATGAATTTTGGCAAAGTGCATTTGGCAGGTGAGAAGCTAAAATATTATTCAACTTCCAAAGTCTTTTGTTGTAATTTTATTCCTTTTGTGGCCCATTGTAAGGGAAGACCTTTAAAATATCAGTCACTTGCTATAAAACAGAAGCAAGGCAACTGTATGGTACAATTCTTATTGACACAAATGTCTATGAACTCTATCTTCATTAACACATAGATTCTAAATCATATTTAGTTTGAGCAACTTAAACCTCATCTCTAAAGATGCAATCTAGTTTCTGCCTCATTAAGAAAATTCCCCTCAAAGATGTCTTTACCTCTAAATGATTGGTTCCAGTTACTTATTTAAAGATTTAAAGATTTTCAAATAATTTTCAAAACCAGTCACAAAATAGATATAGCACCTAAACATCCTCCTTTCCTTTATTTTAAGACTTCAAGTTAGAATGAAAAGTGTCATAATTAATATAGTTAATTTATATAGACTCTAATGCTAAGAATGCCACCACAATTCAAAGAATCTTCACCAATCATTTCCAGAGAGTAAGAAGAAAAAAAGGAAAATAATATAAATATGAAGAAAAATACTAAGAAATGTTCTAATTCTTGAAATCTGTTTCTAATGAATCTATTTATTAAAGAGTTAAAGGATGACATAAATTAATGAATTTCTTCCCGACTGTACAGAAAATCATGATAAATTAGAGAAAGGAGGTAGGTTTCAAATTTGATGTACTAATAAATGGAAATCATTCTCTTATTTTAGAGTGATGAAAGAAAAAGTGATCTTAGGGAAATTTAGATTTATGTACATAATTTGTCATATTGTGAAGAAATGAAACCATATTTCCTTTGTATTCAGATGTCAATCATTGAAAAATCAATTCCTACAAACAGTTTCTTGTTGCCTCATCTATCTTCCTGTTTTCTTTGGAAGGACACTGCCACAAAACCATTTTAGAAGAATAGTCTTGATGCAGGTCTATATGTCAGAGGCCCAAGATGATCTACCCAAAGCAGATTCTGTAGTAGAAGAAATTTGTTTTAAATAGCTGTGAAATTATATTTCCACTAAACCCAGCCAGGGTGGAGAGGGAGAAGGATGGGCTAATTGATTTGGGATCATTGAGAGAGATATAAGTCTATCCTGTCATAAATGTGCATATTGATTGTTTGACAGTGTCTTTAATATGCCAATACTTATGTGGCAGCACAGTGTTTGGGACTGGGGTTGTGCTAACAGGGGGGATTATTTAGGATCTTGATGATTTGCAGGAGAAGAAGGGCAGACTATATAGATAGTGAGGAAGCTGGAACAATATATGAAAAAGAGTAAAATAATTGAATATTAACTAATTAATTATCTAACTCAGACTAAATGGGCAGATCGTTAGATAGATAACTATAAAATGTTGAGCATAGCAATTTACATTTCTAATTTACAAGGAGGATTGGAGATCCCATGCACAGATCTGCGAGAGCATCTCACTCTGAGCCATTGTAATAGCCTGTGGATGAAAAATTCCGGGTCTTTTCTTGAGCCTTCACAGAAGCATGGTCAATAGGGTACAATCAGCTGTTGAGACACAGAAATTTGCTTCTATTTCACAGGAGCTGAAATCCAGAATCCATAGTGTGGGGACAGAGCATGTTCCTATCTAAATTATGAAATCAGCAGTAAGAACGCCAGAACACTAATTCAGAAGATGAATTGTCAGAAGCACATACACAATAACTACTCTTCTTCGTGTTAGTCCTCTGGACATGGCCTCACAGGTAAACACATTTGGTTTGTTTTTGGAAAGACAATAAATGAAGGGCAGGACTGTCAGCAGATGGGAACCAGGAGGCCTGGATTCGAATATTAATTCTTTGTTTTTCAAGTCAGGTTCTTTAAGTATACAGTGAACATTAAGGTCACTGCCACCTCTAGAATTCCATGATTCCATTACTGCTAACTGAGAGGAATCCTGCCAAAAAATGGTCTGAGATGAGGTCACAGTCACTCACTGAACTCCTGGATGACAGGAAGAGGAAACTGTTCAAGGGCACCTCTTTAGCAAACGTGGGACTCATGTTTTGTTGTTCCTTACACAAGTTTTATCCCATAGAGAGAGTCTGGGTTAAGCAAGAGGTATTTTTTAAGATGATGGTATTAGCCAAGGAATAATGAATATTTAAGGCCAATATGTAGATGTTTAAAAGAAAAGTTTCAATTGAGAATTTTAAAAAAACTTGGAACTCTTTACACCCATATCAACTTATGGACTAACTGTGCTGTGCTAGGGGAGTACAAGAATGTTCCATATTCATAATTTTAGAAGCTTCACCAACTCTAGAACAGGGGAAGTTAAAATCAAAGAATTATGAATCCTCTGATATAAACAGACATTATTAAACAATTTAAATACCTAGCAATATATTTACAGGTGATTATGAGTTTTTATTACATTGTCTCTGTTCATTCTGTACATAAGTGCCTTAGATTTTAACATCTCAGAAGGTAAATCCTGGTATTGAGTAACTTAAACTATTTTTCAATCTCTCTCCCCTGCCCCACCCCCCAAACTGCTGCTAATCCCTTCTGTGATTCCATTTGATGCAACTTCTATGGCTACATTTTTGGCCACAATGGCAGAATTGAATAGTTGTAACAGAGAGTATGTGACCTGCAATGCCAAAAATATTCACTTTGGGGCCCTTTACAGAAAAAAAAAAAAAAAAAAAAAAAAATTGCTGACCTCTGATACATTTTGGAAAATAGATAACTTTGGAGTAGTTAGCTAGATGGGTTGGAAGGTTTTCCAAAATCCCACTCTTATTGCAGCCATGATTGACCCAATTTCCTAATAGGGAAATAGCAAAATATTATGATGTAATGCAGACTTGATTAACATACAGATCTGGATTCAAGTCATGCATCTTAAAAATATTTCAAGATCTGGATAAAGTAATAATCTTTAAAATTAATTTTCCTTATTTGCAAAGTGAGGAAAAAACCACCTACCTCGTTAATGAGAATATATGCATCTTTGAATTTTTGTATGTATATAGTATACATTTTTATATATTCTAGATTTCAGTAAATCTCTTTTCTTTCTTCCAAATCTTTTCCATTAAAATAGCTACACAAATGGAATTGAGAAGGAGTCTCAACATGAATTAGTATTTTATTACATGTAAATAAGATGCAAGCATGTATACTGAGAGGTAAATACACAAAGTAGTTAAAAATCCCTCCAAATCCCCCTGCTTTAAAGTACATATGCAGAGGGATGAAAAGTATTTTACTTAAGAATCAATTTGGTCTCCAGAAAAATAGAGGTAGTAATTATTTAGTTTCATGTAATCATAGAATTTGACACAAAACATTAAATAAATAAAATGAGTTAAAACCATGTATTCAAGTTCCCTACTCATACAGATGAGGACATTGGAGCTCAGAGGTGTTAAATGACTTACTTGAAGACTCAGTGCTAATTAGTGATAGAACCCAGCCGTTCCAGTTTGCTAATGCTGCCCTTTTGCAAAACACCAAAAATGGACTGGCTTTTATGAGGGGGGGGGGGCGGTTATTTGGTTACAAAATTCCAGGCTTAAGGCCATAAAGTGTCCAAGGTAAGGCATCAACAAAGGGGATCTTCACTGGAAAAAGGCCACTGGCATCGGGAAAACCTGTTAGCTGGGAAGGCACATGGCTGGTGTCTGCTTGCTCCCAGGTTGCATGTCAAAATGGCATTCTCCAAAATGTTGCTCTTGGGGTGTTTTGTCCTCTCTTAGCTGAAGCTGCTCTTCAAAATGTCACTCTCAGTTGCTTTTGGGGTGTTTGTCCTCTCTTAGCTTCTCCAGAAGTCTGCTTTCAATGACCATCTTCAAACTGTCTCTCATCTGCAGCTTCTCTCTCGGCTCCTGTGTGTTCTTCAAAGTGTCCCTCCTGGCTGTAGCAAGCTCCTTCCTTCTGTCTGAGCTTATATAGTGCTCCAGTGAACTAATCAAGGCCCACGCTGAATGGGCAGAGCCACACCTCCATGAAAATGATCTAATCAGAGTTATTGCCTACAGTTGGGGGGATCACATCACAATGGAAACACTCAAAGAATTACAATCTAAACAACACTAATACATCTGCCCACACAAAACTGCATCAAAGATAATGGTATTTTGGGGGACATAATACATACAAACTGGCACACCAGCTATGAAGGGTAAGGTCCTGAATGCATGTAATTATTTTGTCAAATACTGATGGCATTCTCCTGGTAATTAGTGTCTCTGAATAAAAACCAATAGTAAAAGAAGATGCATTACAAAAACAACAACAGCAAGAACAACAGTCCCCCCCAAATTTTTCAGTATGGAACTGTTTGGAGTGGGAAATTTAGTGACACAATCCCAAAGACAGTCATGTGCTCCAACGTGCCAAGTTTTAATTGAGGACATTTTACTTATATATTCCTTCTGGGCCTGACTCAGCCTATTTTATGTACAGAAATAATACCAGAGTTGATTTGGGTACAATAAACCAAGATTCTGGTACAATAAACCAATAAACCTTATTTTGCAAATAAGCAAAAATAAGGTCTTTTTCCTGCAAACTTGCTCACATTACAAATATTAATGAAATAGAGAATAGGGAGAGAGACAGAAGCAGAGAGAGCGAGCAAATGGATCGATCCAAGGAATCAGAGT
Organism: Choloepus didactylus; assembly: GCF_015220235.1. Taxonomy (NCBI): domain Eukaryota; kingdom Metazoa; phylum Chordata; class Mammalia; order Pilosa; family Megalonychidae; genus Choloepus; species Choloepus didactylus. The sequence goes on from NC_051312.1 coordinate 54,892,287, forward strand.
GACTTCCACTAACCTAGTCACAGTACTTTGCATTTCTTACCCAAGTGCCTCAATATAGAGAGTTTCCTTTGCTAGGATGCCCGTCCTATTAGGTGAGAAGTGTCAGTAATACATACCCCTACTTGTTCTTGAACATCCAACCTGAAAGTCACTCTTATGAATAGTTGTCTTCACTTCCATGTGCTATGTGACTCCTGAATACATCGATCTTCTTTGTTTCTCTTGTTATCCTTATAGCTATTGGCTAGTATAAGACTTTTAAAAAAAGTTAAAAAAAACTAAACAACACAGAAATGTACAACACAAACAGAATCCTAATGTAAACTATGGACTATAGCTAATATTATAATTATAATAATATTGTTTAATCAATTGTGCCAAAAGTACCACACTAATGCAAAGTATTAATAGTAGGAAAAACTGCACATGTGTGTTATGGGGCAGGGGTGGGGGTGGTTTATGAGAACTCTGTACTTTCTGTTTGATTTTTCTGTAAACTGACAACTTCTACAATTTTTTTAAAAAATTATAGACTACAAAATCATATTTCCTGAATAATTGTATTTATTCATTATAGCTTGGGTCAAAAATCATTTGCCATTTTTTTAAATTTGGGAATATCAGATCTATTACTCAGAGATAAAAGCAATGTCTGAAATTAGAGACTGGATAGTTTATCCACATTTTTTTAGGCAAATTGGAAAGGTTGTAAATTCTTTTCTTATTTTATAAAAGTTGAGGTTAAATTGTCAGCTCCTTCATAGAACTCCTTCATAGAACTCATGTTTTGATAAATTGTCTTTGAAAGCACATTGATTCATTAAGGCCTGGAGACTACATGGAAAGGAGGAGGAACCCACTAATTCTGGTGTTTAGCTCTCCTGATCAATGTTCTAGATATGTGGAGTCAAAGAATAGTCCAGGCAAGCCTCCCCCAAGTCCCTGAACTCCAAATCATGAACTAATAATGCTTTAGGAAAATCCCAGATCTGCTTTCTGTCCCAAACTGCATCAGATTTTGTATTCACTCATGCAACAATGAAACACATTGGTTTTTAATTTTCAGTTCTGTTTATTTTGTTGTGTTTTATTTTTTGCTTTTTTTTCATTTTTGCATCAGGCAGTGTACTAATTGCTGGAGTTATAATAGTATAACATTTAGACAGGGTCTCTATTTTCTTGGAGCATATAGTCAACTGGTGTTTCAGAACATAGTATCATGGATTTATAAGTGTTCCAACAGAGGAGGTATGTTGCATTACAATATTACTATTAATCAACTATTATTGCAATTATGTTGCATAATAAACTGTCTCAAAATGTGTGGCCAACAACTATATCATTTATTTTTCTTGCTCATATTCTAGATACGATATGGTTTGAGTTCAGATCTCTTCTATATAGCACACTCTGGTGCCCAGGCTGATGAGGCATTTACTTTGTGTGGAAAGACCTGAATCTCTCAGAGGGGTGAGAGATGAAATGCGGTGCGCATTAAGTCCTAGAGTCAGAACTGAGACACTGTTACTTCTGCCTACTAGCCAAAGCAAGTTACATGCTTAAGCCCAATATCAACAGCCCCTCCCCCCACCATGAAAATGGGTGTGGCAGGGTAAAGTGGCTAGCCATTTGTAAACTTCCCCCAGGGAGGGCTGGAAACTATCCCACCTTTCCTTAAATTTAGACTGGTCTGTGATTACTTTCATCAATGGTGGAAATGATGCTTTGTTAGCACAGGTTCTGGCCTTTAAAGAAATTTATACTTTTTATCTTATTGTCTAGGAGTCCTGGGCCACCATGTGTAAAGCTTGGTTACTCTCCTGAAAAAAGACACATAAAGGGCCCAGAGACTACATGGAAAGCTGGAGGAACCCACTAATTCTGATCTTTAGCTCTCCTCATCAATGTTCTAGATATGTGCAGTAAAAGAATAGTCCAGTCAAGCCTCGCCCAAGTCCCTGACCCCCCAAATCATAAACTAGAATAAAAAAAATGACTGTTTTTAAGCCCCCAAGTTTCAAGCACATTGTCACACATCAATAGATATATCTGATACAGTGAGGAGAAAGGGAGAGAGAGGGAATATTTCTGAATAATATTTGTGGGATAATGATTGAGTCCTTCTTGCAGTCTGTAGGGGCTATGGAGGTGCATTACTCTGATTCCCTCCTAGAAAACTTACTTAGAGGACCATAGTTGTTTGACAACTTTTAGCTGTTCTATCTTACCTCAGGATACTCCTGTCCAATTATTAAGCATAGTGGAGAAACGAGAGTCAGGCTGTTTCTACCCTATGTAGACTCCTTAAAAGGCAATTTCAGTCAGAACTCCCCATAGGCATGACCAGAATTTTCTTGGGAGTTGTCTTGCGAACTGAACTTCTTCCTAAACATTCTTCTCTTTTCCCTTTTTTCACAGGTGCCTGCCCTATACCATGGTCTGAAGGCTGTCCTTGCCTTCTGTTTTCTACACCTTTGTCCTCTGCAGACATTTCCCTCAGTAAATCTTTTGCAAGTATTCAACTGAAAACTTAAGAAATTCCACCATCATTTCACGCTTTGTCTTCGTGTATTTTTATCCTATTGTCCATGAAGTTTCATAATTGAGGAAATGTCCTGAAGGGGAAGCAAACTTTGTATTTGAGGCCCCTTGACTTTTCAGTTTTTCACTTATAATCATTCAGTACAGAATAATATATTTTGTAAATGACAGCATTTGTCACAGTAACAGAAATTTAAGATACCTGTATAGAAATCTAGCATAATTTAAGAAAGAAACTTTGTAAGAAAATGTCAATATTTTATTACGTGATACTGAAGGAAAGCAAGATAGAGAAACAATGCTTGTAAAAAATAAACTATTGATAAATTTAAGATGTAAATGCTAGCGAAATTGATCTATATATTAAATCTATTTCATTTTAAATTCAAATAGATGTTTTGTTTTATGAACTGTGATCTACTGGACCAACCAAGTAATAAAGTCAGCCTAATTCTAACATTCTTAAGGAAGAGCAAAAGAACAAAAGTAATTATTATGAGAAAGAAGAATAAGATAGGAAAACTTCTCCTATGAATTTCAAGTGTTTGTATTCAATATTGTCTCCCACTTCTGAGAAGGATGGGGGAATTTGCAGCAGGGCAATGTTCTTGCTGAATGGATTTTATTTCCCTATCACCAACTATACTCTCAGAGGCACAGGGCTCTTTACATATTCTTACCAATATATCACCCATTGTTATAGCAAAAAAGCACAATGCCACTCAATATAAAGTTTCATGGCTAATGTCATATCTGTGCTTCTATGTGAGGTACTGTTTTCTTATCTAGTTTGCACTTAATTAATATTGGTCCAGGTACTTCAAATTATAATTCATAATTAGTGTATTCATTCACAACAGTTATAATCATAAAAAATATGTTCAATAAAAATGCTAATTTATTTGTTTAAGGTTGGAACTGAGCCAGAAAAAACACCTACCAAATACTTAACAGTTTTTAATCTGGGGACCAGTGTTCAAGGGGTATAATCACAAAAATTGTCATATCTGAGATAAAACAAAACCTGTATCATTAAGCCAGTCTCATACAAATCAGAAATCTTACCCAGTATCAACTTTACTAAAATGTTCAGGGTACAGATAATTATGAGGTCAAGGTTAAGCATGGATGTGTTGGGGACCATTTTTCATTGCTCCCATATCTTCTTTTGTCATATTAAAATGTGTTTTGGCCCAGATTTAAGATACGATGTCTCTAATTAATGTATAAGCAGCATCATATATACACAAGGGAACAAATTGAGGAGGTCTCTCCATATTTTTGTTTGATAATTATAGAGCTTAAGTGTTGTTTTCCAGATAAATATGTACCATAAATCTATAGATATCAGGTTGTTTACATAAGCAATCCCAGATAGTCTAGGAACATCTTGGTAAATGCATTGCACAGACAGGGACATTAAAGGTAGCAAATTCATAACGTATTTGACAGGGTATCTATTAGCAGCAGTATTTAAGGGATTTGGCTGGGTCTCCTTTCTTTCTTCCTGGGGATTTTCCTGGCAAAGGAAGAGAATGGAGTGCAGGCAGACCCATAATTTTCCTCCATCAAGACTTGCAGAAAAAGACTCATAAACAATTTGTTCACTTACTGAAATTCATGTGAATATGAATTTAGAAAAAAATTACTTGAATCTGAAGCATTGAGGAGCAAGTTTAAGGGGAAGCAGGACAGGAGACAATAGGATATTTTTTGTGTGTTTCTAATGAAAAATGAGATGGGCCTGTCTTAAGGCATTAATTGTGAAAAAGGCAGGAGGAAAAACTTTGAACACATGAGATAATGGTAGATTGTACAGGATTTGCTAGTCCACTGAATATGGAATTGAGGGAGAAACTCAAGGATTACTTTGAATGTCTGGATTGGGAAACACAAATAAAGGGTTTAAAAGGAAAAAAGAAAGAAAACAAATGTGTATGTTAAAACAAATGTATATGTAACAGAGACCATTTTATACTGCAGAAATGAACATCATTCATATGGGTCTGCATTAATCACCAGGAAAAATGAACTGTATGGTTCAAATTAAAGCCCCAAGGTCAGATTGGTCAATCAACGAAAGAAATAGTTACTTAAAAGCTGACTTCTTTTACCATAAATTAAACTAGATATTAGTAAAAGGAAAGTATCTATCAAGAAAAAAATTTGGAAATCAGAACGAAGGACGTTGTAAACTTTTATACTAATTTTTCAAACTCAGAAGCAACTGTATACTTCTCAATCATAGTAGCTGAAAATTGAAAACTAATAACAGGTAAACTTATTCTTTCATTTAAAAAAACACTACTGATAAATATGTATTTTTTTCCTGCCATGTAATTAACTGTTATACATGCCAGTAACCCTATGGAAAATTAATTTTTATTTAATTTGTGAATTATTCAAACTCCTTTGTTACACCTACAGCTATTCATTCTGAAAATAGCTCATGGAGAGTTCTCTGGAGAGTAATTAGGGAAGAATAATGTGATGAAAATCCTGAAGAAAATTAATTCATGTAATTAACATCCAGACAGAATAAAAGAGGGACACTTCTATCTTTCTTTACAGATTTTGTTCAAATGTCTACATATTTTTATATAGTTTTAAACAAAATATATCTTATTTTAGTTTTATATTACAGATGACATTTTATGACAATGAATTAATATCATTCCCTCTGGTTTTTGTATCATAATTTATTTGATGTTACTAATGTCCCTCTTATTGCAATTGCCCTCTTGTAATTGCCCCTGTATCTAGAGACACACTGGACCTTACTGAGCCCTTGTTTTAATTTCCTGGCTACCAAAGCAAATATCTTGCAATGGATTGACACAAAACAATAAGGATTTATTAGTTCTTGGTTTCAAGGCTAGGAGAAGTCCAAAATCAAGGTATCATCAAAACAGTGCTCCAGAATACAGTAGCATTCTGGGACTGGCTGCCTGCAATTCTTGGTCCTTGGCTTTTCTGTCACATGGCAATGCACACAGCAGACTCTCCTAACTTCTCTGTTCCGTTGAATTCCAGCTTCTGGTTGCTCCCTTCATGGCTTCTCTCTCTCTGTGACCTTCCCTATAAGGCCTTCAGTAATAGGATTAAGACCCTTCTTGATTTAGCTGGGCCACATCTTAACTGAAGTAACCTGATAAAAAGGTCCCTTTTATAAGAGTTCATACCCACAGGAATAGATTCAGTTTAAAAACATGCTTTTTGGGGAAGACATAGCTCTAAAGCACCACAGCCCTATTATGCTTTCTTTTTTTTTAACTCATGGAATTTTCCTCAGAAATTATCCTCTGTCTTTCTTAAGTCACTATTTTTTTTCCCAGTTTCTGTGTCAGATGAGTTCTCAATACACAGAGAAAATTAAGAGTGAAAAAGGTTTTTTGGTGCATGATGCCTATGAAATGAACCCCACTGTCTACAAATTTCTCTTGGTGATAATAGAAATTAAGAATGGAATCCTAAGGAGAAACTTGGAAGGCAGATAGTGGGATGAACTATGGCCATCATCACTGTATTGGTTTCTAGGTCACAACTGGTAATCATCATTCTACTCTCTCAGGTTCTATTCTCAATTTCTCTCACTACTGAGACTTCTGATTGCAGTGGATTTCCTGATACTGTGACCCAAATCCTCATTCCAAAAGAGTCTGAGACTTTGATAACCATACCTTTCTCAGGCCAGATTGTTATACCTACCATTACTAGTCACAGTTGAACAACAAATTATCAGGAGTTACCCAGGGGGATGACCCATGGTCTACACATGGTCCTCTTCAACCCTGTTACTTAACAGCAGCCCTAACTCTTCTGGTTTCTCTGGGTGAATTACTCACATAAGGATGGTGACTCCTCTTCCTGCCTGATGGCTCACTGACTCATAGACATGACTTTCGAGTTCAAATGATCCTTCTTCTGCTTCTTGGCAAAATTATGTCCCACATGGGATAAGGTCCTCCAATTTTGACGAGTCCAGAGTTGGAGTAGAAGGGACAGGAAGCATAGCATCTCCTAATTGGACACTGGGAATGATAATAAGTGAAGCTACTTTAATACCTGTACTGGTTTGTATATATTGTGTCCCCCAGAAAAAGCCATGTTCTTTGATGCAGTCTTGTGTGGGCAGACATATTAGTGTTGATTAGATTGTGGAATCCTTTGGGTGTTTCCATGGAGATGTGATTCAATCAACTGTAGACAAGACTTTGATTGGATAATTTCCATGGAGGTGTTGCCCCACCCATTCAGGGTGGGTCTGAATTAAATTAGTGGAGCACTATATAAGCTCAGACAGAAGAAGCAAGCTTGCTACTGTCAAGAGGGACATTTTGAAGAATGCACAGGAGATGAGAGAGTAGCTGCAGCTGAGAGACAGTTTGAAGATGGCCATTGAAAGCAGGCTTTTGCTCCAGAAAAGCCAAGAGAGGATAAACGCCCCAAGAGCAACTAAGAGTGACATTTTTGAGGAACTGCAGCCTGGAGAGGAAGGTCTTGGGAGAAAGCCATTTTGAAACACAACTTGGGAGCAAGCAGACACCAGCCACGTGCCTTCCCAGCTAACAGAGGTTTTCTGGATGCCATTGGCCATCCTCCAGTGAAGGTACACAATTATTGATGCCTTACCTTGGACACTTTATGGCCTAAAGACTGTAACTGGGTAACCAAATAAACCCCCTTTATAAAAGCCAACCCATTTCTGGTGTTTTGCATCCTGGCAGCATTAGCAAACTAGAATACTACCCCTTTGTATTTGTACTCGTGTTCTTATTGGGAACAAAGCACCAAATGGTCGCTTCTGATTCAGCATATATACTTTTCACTCTGCAGGACAGCACCCTATGCTCAAAAAGTATTCTTTTTGCACTGTTGCTTCAGCCATGCCTTTAAAGGCTGTCTGAACACTCTATGAGACTGGCTACTACAGATAGGGCAGTACATAATATAACCAATTGATCCCATGATCATGGATTCACTTCTATAGCTTTTATGCTGTAAAGTTAGAGTTCTGGTCAGATGCTACATTATATGGTATCCCATGCCCAGATGAGGAACTCCATAAGCCACCCCTGAATTGGAGCAATGAGCACATGATCAGAATGACAGAGTACAGAGACGGTAGGTGCACATTGGCCAGATAGCATGGAATCCATCTTATTAAGGCCACTTTAGCTACTGCTGCCTCTGAATGACAAACATACCAGCAACAGAAACCAATCCTGAGTTGCCAGTATGGAACTATGTCTTGAGGAAACCAGCCAGGTTCTTGGCAGGAGTCAGTTATACTGGGCCCTTTCCATCCTGGAAAGGCAAGGAATTCAGTCTCAGAGTAAAATACACCTAACCTCTATATGGATTTGCCTGTCTTGATAGAAGAGCCTCAACCAGCACCACTAGCTGGCTGACATCAACTGGCCAAGTCTTTGCTTGGTTGTTTGGTGCCTCTTCTGTAGTGAATGTTTTCTGGTGGGGTTAACATATAATATAAAGATCTTCACATTTTGTGCCCAGTACTATATGTCCAGTTGCTTGCTTCTACCCATGATTTTCTCAGTGCTAACCTTCCAGTCTTTTAGTCCGGGACCCTGACCAGCCTGGCAAGCAAGTTGTCATCATCCATGAGTCCATATCTATTCTAATCTTGGGCCACTTTTCCTTTAGATGCACCAGTCACAGCTCCCTCCATTATAAAGATTTTCCCTTGTCATCATCTTTCAAGTCCACTTTTAAGTATGGCTGTAATTCAGCTGCCATTCATAAATCATCCACAAACAAAGCTCAGGATATTTCCTCCTTCTTGTGTGGTTGTACAGGACTACCCTATACTGTAGCTGTGGCCTGAGGCAGAGGCACCATTTCTGGGTGATATTAGGGTTTTGGAGCTACCTATGCTCATAGCTTACTCTTGCCATCTTGTTCTATTTGATCCTGATATAACATTTCCAACTTAGAGTGGACCACTGCTAAGCACATTTGACTTTATGACTTCAGGGGTTTATCAGAATCTAGCTCATGTGAATAATTTTGGATTTATGGTCTTTGGTTTCTAATAATCAATCATTCTATTTCTTATAGGACCCACTAGCTCAACAAAAACTGTTTTCCAAAAGATATATAATTCTTTACAGAAAATAACAAGATCTTGCTCAAGAATCCCAAGGGACTGCATTGTGATCATCTTCCTTGGGCTTGCCATAAACTTCACACTGCTGCTTTTGCAGTACTAACAACTCCAAAGTCATAAGATCTGTTAGATTGTATGGAACAAATGATGGGACTTGCCTCCAAGAGCCCTTTCCTTAATGCACTCAAAGCTGCATTTATAATAGCCACCCCTTGGCTTTTGGTGTGTAAGCATCACTACTTAGCTTTGGGGCCCAGTCATCCCTATTCCTATTAATGAGCAAAACTCCATGACAGCCTCTCCTAACATCAGATTTGGCCTGGAGATGAACCACTACTGAGAAATATTAGGTGCTGCTCTCATAGGTGAATTCCTAGTACCCTTGGTAAGTGGTGTTTCCTTTAGGCCTGTCCATGGAACATAATCCACTGCTGGGCCTTCCAGCCTCATATAATGTATTTTCACAATCATACTCAATTTTCCTGAGTCCTTAATCCCTTTTTCCACCATCACAATAAGAAATTAAGGCACTATAACATGACCTAGTCTGGGCTTCTTATCCCACATTTAATTCTTGAATAAATCCTGTGTTTCCTCTTTAAAAACATTGCCCATGTCTAAATATTTACTATGGTATTTGAAGCTAAGATTCTAATCTAGGCCAGTTTTATCTCATAGGTGAATTCAAAACCCAAATTACTGACGCTGTAGCCTTCACTCTGGCTCCACCAATAACTCATTTCCTATACAGCAGCCACAGTGACATTTACATGCTCTAAATCTGTTTAGTTCCTTGCTTCAAACTGGCCAATGTCTTCTCAAATCACTATAACAAATCCAAACTCCTCACAAAAAAGGAATATACCAGCATCTGAACTGTTGACCAATATGCTTCCTTAATAGGTGTTCCAGTTTGCTAATGCTGCCTTTTCGCAAAACACCAGAAATGGCTTTTATAAAGGGGGTTTATTTGGTTACACAGTTACAGTCTTAAGGCCATAAAGTGTCCAAGGTAATGCACTGACAACTGGGTACCTTCACTGGAGGATGGCCAATGGCATCCAGAAAACCTCTGTTAGCTGGGAAGGCACGTGGCTGGCATCTGCTTGCTCCTAGGTTGTGTTTCAAAATGGCGTTCTCCAAAATGTCTGTATCATCTTCCAATGGCAGTCTTCAAAATGTCCCTCTTGGCTGTAGCAAGCTCGCTTCTTCTGTCTAAGCTTGTATACTGTTCCAGTAAACTAATGAAGGCCCACGCTGAATGGGCAGGGCCACATCTCCATGGAAACCATCCAACCAGAGTTATCATCTACAGTTGGGCAGGTCGCATCTCCATGGAAACACTCAAAGAATTACAATCTAATCAACACTAATATGTAAGCCAACACAACAACCATTCAGGGTGGGCCTTGATCAGTGGAGCCATATAAATGAGCTGACAAACAGAAGGAACTCAGTGCAGCTATGAGTGACATTTTAAGAGGAGCTACAGCCAAAAGGGACACTTTGAAGAGAGCACAGGAGCTGCAGATGAGAGAAAGTTTGAAGACGGCTGTTGAAAGCAGACTCTTGCTCTGGAGAAGCTGAGAGAGGACAAATATCCCAAGTGCAACTAAGAGTGACATTTTTGAGGAACTGCAGCCTAGAGAGGAACATCCTGGGAGAAAGCCATTTTGAAAACAGAACTTTGGAGCAGATGCCAGCCACGTGCCTTCCCAGCTAACAGAGGTTTTCCGGACACCATTGGCCATCCTCCAGCGAAGGTCCCCGATTGCTGATGTGTTACCTTGAACACTTTATGGCCTTAAGACTGTAATTGTGTAACCAAATAAACCCCCTTGTATAAAAGCCAATCCATCTCTGGTGTTTTGCATTCTGGCAGCATTAGCAAAGTAGAACACTATTCTATCATTGGTCATAATCTCTTCTTTCCAAAACTTTGTCAATTCAAATAATATAATTAACTACACATCAGGAATAACTGTTTAATTACACAAGCCAGATCCCAACCACAAAGAGAATTTATAGGCTAATAACTCAGAAGTCTCATAATTCACATGGCTTATTTCTCTGAGGAGAAATTAACGACGTATTAAATTTGATCATTTGATAAAAGTTTGGTAAAGGGACCTTTTGCAAATGTGTGTGCAGGATTTAGGGCAACCAAGAAGGGGCATTGCAGGTAGCAAGTAATATAACCCATTGAAATTAGCTGAATTAATACTGCCACTTGACAGCAGCTATGAACTTCAGTAGACAAGTGTTAGTGACACAGGAGGGAAAGAGGTAGGGGAAAATTGACTTGTCGATATGATTACTGGGACCACAAGGATGGCAGCTCTTATAACTAATCTGGTCTGGATTAAATGCCCATCCATTTTGCAACTTAGGGTAGAGGAGATTTTCCATGACAGATGGCTTTACAGACTCATTCCAAAGATAATTCTGGAAGTATGTTCTAATTAAATGTTAAAAAGTTAAAAAATAAATGCCCACTAAAAGAATATTTATGAAAAATGTTTCTCCTTTTGAATTATTTCATCAGGATACATCCTTTTGAATATAAATAGAGAGAATAACAGGTATGCATATATCTACATTTTTTCTTTCTGTATCATTTCCAAATATTTTGATTACTGCTCTTCTATTTTTATCTAAAAAGTATAGAGTCTAGTCTTCAATTAAAATAAACTGTTTTGTTTGTTTTAATAATATTTTATGAACTTTTTCCAATTAATTTTTCAAATGGATTTAATGATCTTTTATTTGGTTAGTCTTTTAAAAATATCTTAGTGTGATTAGATTTGTATTACTCTGTGCTGATTAAGGAACCTGAAGAGATTTACAGACATCAGTATTTAACCTTCTCTTCCAGGAACACGATTTGCTTTTCCATTCCTTTAGGTCTTGTGAAGTATTTATATTTTATTTTATATTTCTGATGACCAATACAATCCTTGATAATATTTTATTTTATATTTCTGCAACAATATCCATAGGTGAGATCATTCTACAATTTACACAATATTATTTTTATTAGATTTGGAACAATCTTTATCATTTAAGTTTGAAATATCTCCTTACAAAGAGAAATCATTTGAATTTTAACTCAATAACACTGGAATATTTTATTTTTGATGATAAAATGAATTGTGTATATAAATTTAAGAGATAAAGTTCATTTGTTTATGTTTAGGGTGGATGACTGTAATTACAAAAGTATTTATATATGTAAATATACCTAAAATTATAAATATATTGTGTCTAGTCAATGTTGTTGAAATGCCTTCCAGAAATGTTTGAGACATAAACAAATTTTCTTGAAATTATAGTAATTTTTTCCCCGTCCTTATGACATTTTTAGACTGAACATAAACCTTCTCAGTGTTTTTACTTTAAGTTAATTTGAACTGCTTTAAAAGCCTTAATCATAAACTACCACATTTCCCAAACAAAGAATGCTGTTTTATTGTGGTATTAGGTGTTTAAAAATCTGTACTACAGAAGCTTGGGATAATGGAAAGATAAATGGATTGGATGTGATGATGTCATTCTGGTTCTGTCAGTAACTCACTTTGTGATCAGAAACAAATTCCTTCATCTTTCTTTCCTCTGTCTCCTTGTATCTAAAATTAGTGCTTTGGTAACTGACATCAGAATTTACCAAATATGTAGCATTGTTTTAGGAATCTACTCCCCAATTCTCAGTTAATTGGTTTGTATGAGACTGAACATCCTTATTCCTTGCTTGATGCTGAAGGTGACTCAAATCTGGACAATCCCAGTTACATCTCCATGGTTGTATCTTTTTTTTAAAATTCAGTTTTATTGAGAGATATTCACATACTATACCATCATCCATGGGGTACAATCAGCTGTTCACGGTACCATCATATAGTTATGCCTTAATCATCCCAATCCATTTTTGAACATTTTCTTTATACCATAAAGAATAAAAATAGGAATAAAAAACAAAAGTAGAAAAGAACACCTGAATCATCCTCCCCATCCCACCCCAATTTTCATTTAGTCCCTGTCCCCATTTTTCTACTCATCCATCCATATACTGGGTAAAGGGAGTGTGATCCACAAGGTTTTCACCATCACACTGTCACCCCTTGTAAGCCACATTGTTATACAATCGTCTTCTAGAGTCAAGGCCACCGAATTGGAGTTTGATAGTTTTGGGTGTTTACTTCTAGCTATTCCAATTCGCTAAAACCTAGAAAGAGATATCTATATAATGCATAAGAATGCCCTCCAGAGTGACTTCTTAACTCCGTTTAAAATCTCTCAGCCATTGAAATGTTATTTTGTTTCATTCTGCTTCCCCCTTTTGGTCAAGAAGATGTTCTCAGTCCCACAATGCCAGGTCCAGGTTCATCCCCGTGAGTCATATCCTGTGTTGCCAGAGAGATTTACACCCCTGGGAGTCAGGTCCCACGTAGGGGCGAGGGCAGTGAGATCACATGGTAATATCTTTTCATCCCATGGTGACTATGACTCAAAGCAGGCCAATTCAAATCGATCTTGGAAATTTTGCTGGGACTATTAGGAGAAAAGTGCGTACTTTCTATGTGGTTATAAAGATTGCAAGAACTTAGCTTAGAGCTATCAGACAGCTTTGCCAAAACTCTAGGTGAGCATGCCTGAGAATGAAGTCAATAAAGAGGAAAGTAACATAGAGAAACATGATATGAAAGGGTGAAAATAAAAATCATATGATACCCTTGGGGCTCTGAATTTAGCAGTGCCTAAAGTTGGCTTTCCCATTGGAATACTCTATTACAAGTGACAATCCTCTCCTTCCCTTTGTGTATAAATTAATTTGTGATGAGTATCTGTCACATACAACAAATTGTTCTTATATAAAATGCAGCCTTAATTAGATAAACTTTAGTACTTAGTATTTTAATATTTCTTTTAAATTCTAAAGCCATTTACCAAAAGGGAAAAATAAAGGCTCAAAACTATTTTGAAAAATGATACTATTAGCCTACAAAATTTGCTACTTTGGAAAATAACACTTCTTTTGATAAATAAGCGTTTAATGTTTATTTAAGACAAAGATCACCAAAATTTCTTAACTAATAGTTACAACTTTTAAAGTACAAGAGAAATAGTATATAACTAAAACCAAAAAGTAAAAAAAAAAATCCCTTTGGATTATCATAATAGCCTCCTAACATATCTCCTAAGATCCCCGATGATCTTTTCTCAAAAGAACAATGAAGTAGCTTTTTTAGAATATAAATCATGCCTGTCTTCTCAAAACATTTTAATGGCTCACTCAGAGGATATTGAAAAAAAAAACAAAAAACCTTATAATGGCCTACATGATCTTCAGTGATTTCATCCCTCAAGAACTCTCTGGCTTCAAATATCCCCACTGTCCCTCCACTAAACCCACAAGAGTTGACTCTGATCTTTCTACGACATGCTAGGCATTCTCCTGTCCCTGGTGCCAGGATTATTCCTCCTGGAAATATGTTATCTTAGTTTTCCGGAGCTCATATCATAATTCCACACAATATTTTGGCTCAAATATAGGGAATTTATTAACTTACAGTTTTGAGACTAGGGAATGTCCAAAATTGAGGTGTCAGAAAGGAAATGCTTTCTCCCCCAGTCTGTAATATTCTGGTGCTGGCAGTTGGTTCCTTGGCTTGTATCCCTGCTTCCTGTCACAGGATGATATCCTCTCCTTGGCCTTCCAAGTTCAGTTGACTTTCGACTTCCAGCTCCTGACTCCTGGCTCCTCCCTGTGGCTTTCTCTATGTCTGAATTACTTCTGCTTATAAAGGACTCCAGCAATCCAAATTATGACTCACCCTCAGTCTTTGGAACACACTAAATAACATCTTCAAGAGATCCTATTTGCAAGTGTTCACACTCACAGGAACGCAGAGTAAGATTAAGAACATGTCTAAATTGGGCTGCATAGTTCAATCTACTGTATATATCTACGGCTTGTTCCCTTACCGTCACCTCTTTTTTGGTTTTCCACAAATGTTACTTTCTTAGTGAGGACTTCCTTGACCACTGAATTTAAACTGCAAAACATTGTAAGACTTTCTGGCCCCTTTGCCTGCTTAATTTTTCTCTGTATCACATAGCTTCAATTTACAGATATTTAGTTCTTTCTTCATAGCTTTATCTTTTTTTCAGTATTAGTAATCCTTTGTTAAATTTTATCCAGTCTGTTGCTAACCCTTTAGTTTAACCACTTTTCCCAATCTTCAGGGATGTCTAGGCAGTGATCAACCTAACTTGTTCATGTTGAAAAGGGATGCAAACTGTTCGATGTTCTTGAAAAGGCTTTTGCCTCTAGGTTTGGGGACTTAGCTGGCATAGGAGCTTTCTGGAGGATTTTAATTTCTGAGGAATAAACTTAGTGAGTGAAACTTTTATAGAGCCTCAGATAGGGACCCAGGTGTTCTTTAGAGTTTTCAGTACTACTGTTGACTTGGACTTATCATACTGTGGCCATTTGGGATATCTAGCTGAAGCTTGCATAAGAGTAATCTCCAGACAACCTCTTGACTCTATTTGAAATCTCTTAGCCATTGAAACCTTATTTTGTTGCCTTTCTTTCCCTCCTTTTGGTCAAAAAAGGCATTCTCAACCCCTCGATGCCAGGGTCAGGCTCATTTCCAGAATCCATGTCCCATGTCATCAGAGGGGTACTGTCCCATGTCAGGGGGAGGGTGATGAATTTATTTTCAGAGTTAGGCTTAGAGAAAATCCACATTTGAGCAACAAAACAGGTTCTCTGGAAGTGACTCCTAGGCATAATTATAGGAGGACAAAGCCTCCCCTTTACAACCATACCTTTCACAAGAGCAAGCCTCAATATTGAGGGCTTGACTTACACAGTATGGGGTTCCTAAGTTCACATAGCCTATGTTCTGTCCATGATATCCAGTCAATATCTCACATTATCATCACTTAACTGTACAACCCTCATCACTCTCCAGTTTAAACAGTTCTTATATTTAAATTTTATTTTTATCTTTATTACTGTCAGAATTCTAGCTCCTGTGGCAATGGGGACCATATTTATTTATTAAGTCTGTTTTGTTTAATCAGTGAATAGCCATTATTCAGAACAACATCTTGCAAATAGCTGAAGTTAAAAATATTTGCTGAATTAAAGAATTAATACATTAATATTAATAGTATACTGATAAGCTAATTAATGAATAAATTTCACATTTCTGTTGTTAAATACATATTTGATGAACTGATGGATAAACAAGTGAATGGATGAATAAAAATAAATGAATAAAATAAAGGAATATATGGATTTCTGTCATGTGGCATATTGAATAAAAAGCAGTGTTATCGGTATGCTATATAGACTTTGCAGTTGAATAGCAGACAGATACATGATGAGTTAATTGATAAATAAATGAAGTAACTTAAAATTCCAAATGAAAGAAGAAACTAGTTTAACATAACAAGAGCAATAATAACAGTGTCATATTATATTTATACCCTCCTTGTAATTTTCAAAACATTGTAGCATCCTTCATACATAAAACACCCTAAAAGATGGTACACCAGTTGTTGGATAAGTATATACAATATCCTTATCCTGCTTTGTGATAACAGAGCTGGACCATATGAACATTTCTCCCCTGCCAGATGTTGTTGGATTGTGCTTTGTCACCAGAGGGTACTAGAGGGACACTGAAAAAGAAAACAGTTTCTCTTACCAGTTCAGGTATGCTCCTCTCTGGCTGGATGCAGCAGCCAGTAGTGAATCAAGTACCCAGTGAAAATCTCTTCTGGCAAATTTCAGTGGCACCTCAGGGTGAGTTTTTCTGGCATCAGAATGGGTGGATTCTTGATTGCCAGCTTCTACCTTTGACACTTCGGTGTACTTCTCCATTTGGTGGGCAAATGCCATCCAACAATGTCAGCATTTGGTAGTGATGGGAACCTCTTCCAAGTTTGTTTCATCCTTGGTTTTACTCTGCCTCAGTCTTTGAGATAGTGGCTGCCCTAGACCTCTTATTTCTGTGTTCTTTACATTTCTTTTCATACCTTATTAATTAATGTCCTGTTATTATTTCATGCTTCTTTGTATTAATTTTTCCCATTCAAATTACAGAATGGTTCTATCTTTTGAATGTACCTGACTGGTACTTATGGGCATCTGATATCCTGTTTTACCAATGAGAGACAGCTTAACCTCATGTGAGCCTTAGCTTTCTCATCTAAATAATAAAAATGTGATTAGTAATCATGTCTGTCACAAATTTACTTTGGGCATTAAAAAATAATATGTATGTGATGGGACTCCATATTTGCAATTATATGCTCTTTTAACACATCACTACTAAAATTGTGTCCATTATCTCAAATCCCTTGTACATTTGCTTATTATCAAATAAATCACAGAATCCCAAAGCCTATTTTCTAAATGTTCCCTTGGTGATGAAATGTGATGACCTTAAAATGTGCCAGACCAACCTTCTTCTTGCAGGAAGAAGTCTTTCTCCTGTCAGAGAGAGTTTAGGTTAATTTTCATTTTCTCTTGTTCACAGTAGAAGGTTCATTGTTAGATAACCCAAACAGGGTATGGCCCACACCTTCTTCCATGGCTTGTGGGATACTCTCTGTCCTATTCAGTTTTCTGTATTTCACTCTACTCCATAACCTATAGCCTTTATCATGTAGAAAAATAAAAGTAACATTCTTAAAATTCACATTATAATATTGCTCAGCATTATATGCATGTTAACTAAAGCCAATTTTCCAAAATATATGTATACTGAAATCCTTTATGATAAATGCTCAATAATTAATAATTATAGATTTTGAGGTCCAGTAGTATGATAAACATGCATTCACAGCTCTTAATCCTAGCTCAGCATTCACTCAATTTTTGAAGGTTAAGAGGCCTTCTCCTCTTTCAAGAATGAGTTATCTCAAGAGTTAATCTTTACTTTGAAGAAGTGACTCAATTATTCACAAGGTGGGGAACCTTCTGGTACACATTTCAGAATATGTCAACCAGCTAAAATTGTTTAAAGTGGACAATTACATTTCTACACTAGAACAAATATCTTCTTTAGCTCCAGTTTCTTTTACTCTAAAATGGGTGACTAAGAGGATCAAATAACATAATCTGTGCAGAATTAGGAGAAATATCTAATTACAATCAAAAGGAAAGTCTCCTTTGTTCCAAAAATAACCTGAAGAAGTAATTTAAACTCTCTTAAAGGCTTTTTCCTTATGTGCAAATTAGGGATAATAAAAACATCCTCTTCGTAGATTTCTTATAAGGTCTTAGCCAGTGAGTGGGACATAAAAGCATTCAATGTCACTTATCCATAACATTATTATTTCTATGATAATGCTGAGGTAGTATAATCTGTTTGGCATGCAGAAAAGGCATCCAATATACTATGTGACTGATTGCACTGTTGTATCTTTTCTTGTCTGGGAAGAATAGAATCCTTCTGATAGAAAAACCCAAAGGGTTTCAGAGAAAAAGCTGTTGCTTGACTGAAACATGTCTCTCAGCTATGAGACTCCAGTTAGCTGTTTATAATCTTTCTCTGGGCACCCAAAACTTTTGAGCAAGTGGCAGTACTCCCTCAGAATTCTTTCATTTGTAATCTGTAATGTGATAATTTATCCATTTTTACCTTCCTGGATGATTCTGCTAGTGAATTACATAATATAGGTACTTTGAGAGAGCTTGAACCGTTGAGGGTCAAGAAAATAAATGAAAAAATACAACTCACTCAATAAAAGTAAATCATTCCCATCACTCTAGTTGAGTGTCCTCTGTTTGGTGTGATTAGCATTGGGTTGTTCAATTCAGCATGGACAGTGATTCAGACAATAAGTTACTCCTCACCAGCCTATCAAATTCACAGTGGAAATATTTCATGCAAGTTCCTATTCTCCCAATAACATTATTTTTTTACATTCTTCACTAAAGTCTAGATAATTTAAGTTCATGCAGATAACATTTTCTGAGCCACATATTTCAAAAGAATATGTTGTATAAAAGTTATTCCTAAAATGTGACTGTAATTCTTAACAAGTTACCATAAATACAGTTTTTAAAATACAATTTTAAATTATTACCTGCATCCTTATTGGCTTTCATCTGAAGTCCCATTTATAGCTTTAGTTTTTTTTTATAGAGCATCC
The DNA here is from genome assembly GCF_015220235.1 of Choloepus didactylus. NCBI lineage: Eukaryota > Metazoa > Chordata > Mammalia > Pilosa > Megalonychidae > Choloepus > Choloepus didactylus. The sequence continues at coordinate 54,911,131 of NC_051312.1, forward strand.
TCCAACTATCAAGTTTCTACTCTAGACAATTTCAGCCGCCTCTGCATGGAATGGTAGTGATTCAAGACCCTTAGTTTGACATGATATCCAAGTTCATTAGCCTCAATTTCTCTTAAATTTCCAAATCTCATTGAAGGAAGAATTAAAGTATTATTTAAATAAAATTTCCTCTAAATCACAAAGTTCTATTATGTGCAGAACTTAGAGAACTAACAAGCAATACCCATACAGGTAGGAAACTTTGTGTTGTTTTAAAAAGAAAATGAAACTTGGAATATAAGGTCCTACCTTCAAGCAATTGTTCTGCCATTTCTAAGTATTATGGCCATGAAAAATCATTTGCTGTCTTTGCATTCTGGTTTTCTTTATAACAAATATATCAATGTTATATACTATGCAATTAAACTAAATAATGAATATCACATAGTAATTATCAAATAATATTAAATGTTCCTAGCACATAACCATTTTACAATATACAACTTCCCTTGATGCTAATGACCACATAATATACATAAAACCACTCGTTCATCCAACATGTATTAATGAGTATCTAGTATGAGCCAAATATTCTCTGTCTCCATGAATATAATTTATAAAATGATGCTGTAAAAATTATTATTATTTCAAGTTGTTCAGATAATGCCTCATATACTATCAAGAGTCTAAAAAACATGCTTGGTACTTTTAGGAATAACTATAAAAGGGAATTCTACTTTGATAAGAGAAGCTAGAGGAGAAATGCTTAGCAGTGTAGTTGTAGATATTCTGTATTGAAGACTCAGAAGTGATAAGAAGTTGAGGCAAAGAAACTCTAAGCTTTGAATTGAATCTAATAAAGGGTAGAATGCATACAGTTTTAGCTTCTTCATGCAGCTGAACCGACAAGCATTGAAGATGGCTATTGTACTGACTTGGGTAATTGATTCTGATTATCAAAGTGTAATTGGGTTGCAACTCTACACTGGTGGCAAGGAAGACTATGCCTGGAATTTATAGGATTCACTGGTTATATCTCAGTACTCTTATTTCCAATAGTCATTGTCAATGAAAACTACAGAGTACCACAAAAGACACGACCACTAATTACAGGATTCCATGATGATTTGGATTATCCCACCAGGAAAATTAAAAAAGCAAAAGCCAGCCTACTGAGGTGTTGGAAGAGATAAGTGTAACATGAAGTGAATGGTAGAAGAAGCAAGCTCTCAGAATCTAATTCAGCCTTATTCATTGCTAGAGATGAAGAATTCTAACAGCTATGTTTTATGTTATTGCTATTATTATTATCATTATCAATTTATTTTTAATGTTTGTCCCTGCCATCTCTAGAGACATGAAGAGTACTGGTGGTAGCTCACCTTACAATTTAAATTCCAGCTGGAAGTATAATGGGATTGACATCATTCCATCATGAATGTAGTGGCTTATGGGACTTCGTGTTTTTCCTGTTTTTCTTATGTGACTTTGTATAAGTTTCTTCTTCCAAGTAAATGGATGCTGAATGGCAAAAGAGAGTGTGCTAGTTATTCTCTGTTTATGCTCCATATTTATTTACCTCCCACCAATTATCTGAGTCTAATTATCATCTGGCTTCCAGGTAGCCTGTGATAGAGGCTGGCAGGATATCAGATAGAGGGATATCAGAGTATTGATCCCCAAGCCCCATCCTGTATTCCTTTCCTGCCTTACTGTGGGTATGATAGTGTTCTATGGCATTGGCTTCTTTCCCATCATTTCACTCCATTTCATATTTTGGGTCTAGATGGAGTAATGACATCCCAATGTTACTTTCCACTGTTCCCATCTCTTGTTAGTTCCCTTATCCTTGTTTACATATAAGGTTAGTGATATATTCTAGCACCTACCTTTGTTTACATATTAGTAATCCCTTCATCAAATCCTCTTCAGAGAAATCCTTTGTGAGTGCCCCTTTTTCCTGCTGGGTATCTGACTACTACACCAATCTACAAAGTTTCTCCTCAGCTCATGTCTTCTGGCTAATATTATCTCCTCTACCCTTTGTCCACTTTCACAGAGATTCAAATTTCCTTGAAAGGGAAACTTTAGGCTGTGTTATTGATAAGATCGTGTGACACAAACATTATTTAAATAACTACTGTTGAGAAAAGAATTACAGAAAATTTTGTCATTAAATTTTCAAATATTGAAAAATGAAAATGAATCCAGAATTCACAGCATCATAGACAATAGATTATATACAATAGAGTTACTTCGGTCTGGTGGATATTTTTCTTTCTTAGGAGAATTTCCCTCCTAAAATATCCTTCTTGTTATTGTTGCTGAACAGTGCCTTTGAGCTGCTTCAATCCCTCTAACACATAGACTCACAGATGACTGGAGTTGGAAGGGATGTTAGTGAGCCCTCAAGTCCAGCTTACTCATGTGACTGACCAAGAAACCAAGGCCAAGAGTCATGAAGAGACTTGGTCAAGTTCCCACAACTCATGGGCAGCAAAGCCAGGTGTGGGCCCCTGACTCCCATAAATTTCCCTATAACAAAAGTGTTTTTGATAGATAGGTAGATGATAGGTGGATGGATAAAGTGTTTGTGTGTATGTTATTTGTGTGGTGTTTGTGGCTGTATAGACACATACCCATACACCACACAGGCATACACAAGCATACAGACATAGCCATGTACATGGCAAGTGGAAAATTTATAGATAGATTAATAGGAATAGAATTAGTTATAGCAATAGAGATATCTATGGAAATATAGAGTAATAGATATGAAGATACAGATAGAGACATTTTTCTAGAATTAAGTAGTCTGCTAGTATTGGAGGAGTGGTTTGATTCAAAAGAGTAAGACTTTTGAGAAGGAATAATGTCTAGCCTAGCCCTGATTGCTGCATTTATGACAGTGTTTTCCCAAAGATCAGAGAAACAACATGTAGCCCTGACTCTGACAAGGCCATTAGCCTCTGTCATTCTCAGAGCCTTCTGGTTGGTGTCAGCATGAGGAAACGAGACAACTGTGAATGGCCTGAAGGGGACTACAACTCATTAATTACTTCTCTTCCAAGATGATGGGGAATGACTTCAGACCTCATAGCCCTCCCATAGATCCTACCTAGAATACGCCTGGGAGATATTTTTCAGAAAAAAGCAACTTTGTTCAAACCACACTAATAGACTCCCTGGCATCTGTCAGGACAGAAGACAGCCTGGGGAATGAGTTCAGAGAAAAGCACAGAAAGCTGAGAAAAAAATAAAGAGAAATAACTTTGCTGGAGGTTCGAGTTAGTTACATATTGCTTTCGAGGAGCTAGATATTTAAAAAACAAAATACAAGATGTGCAACAGCTTTATATTTTAGACCTTACCCTGCTTGTTGGATAAAAAATAAATAAATAAAACCTGAAAGCTTGAGATTCAACACATCAATTTAAGTACATTAAAGGCAGAGATAAAAGAGTAAAATTAGTACAAAATTTTCACACCTGCCTTTGGCAGCAGCGTGTAACTCCTTGCTTTTATAGTGGGTGTTAAAAGATGATGGAGCCTAACCCTGGAAAAGGACATCAGAAAGATGCCCAGAAAATGTGTTGAAGTTATGATTACCTAAATGGAAGTGTGCTATCACGCTCACCACATACTGACAGCAAAACAGTACTCATAATATTGTGTTGAGTGAAATAGGCCAGAAATGATAAGACAAATATTCTAAGTCCTCACTAATATAAACTAACTATAATGAACAATTGCTGAGAATTGGATTTGAGAGCATAGGTTATCAGGGGATAGAAGGTGGGCAGAGATTGGACAGTCGATGATAAAGGAGTACAGAATGTTCAATAAGGCTTACTGTAAAGGTTCCTAGACTGTAAGCTCTTAGAGCCGTCACATCTATTTCTGAGTTTTAACTGTTATTTAAGAGATGGTTATTTCATGCAAAATTTATTTTCTCTGTAGCACACTATCTAATTTAACCTGTATGGTCAGTTTATTTAAACAAATGATTACCTGGAACCTAGAATAGAGAATGAGATCTTGGTATTCTGTACAGGTTAATATAATGCCCCAATATATCAGTGTATTCTGGGCAGAAAATAAAAAAGTATTCGCAAAGTCCCCTTGAGGGACTGGGGGAAAATGTGGAAATATTAAACTTCCCCACGTGGGGAATTCCTGATATTCTCACAAGCATTAGGGACTCCCAGTTTAATAAGTCAAGCCCCTGACCTTGGGGTTTTCCTTTATACTTATTACTGCAAAGGAGAAGCTAAGCCTACTTATAATTATTCCTAGGATTCACCCCCAGAGAACCTTTTTTGTTGCTCAGATGTGGCCTCTCTCTCTCAGCCAACCTGCAGGTAAAGTCACTGCCCTCCCTACTTCGTGGGACATAAATCCCAGGGATGAGCCTGGACCTGGCATCATGGGATTGAGAAAGCCTTCTTTACCAAAAGGGGGAAGAGAAATGAAACAAAGTTTCAGTGGCTGAGAGATTTCAAATAGAGTTGAAAGGTCATTCTGGAGGTTATTCTTATACCTTATAAACATACTTCTTTTTAGTTTTTAATGCATTAGAATAGCTGGAAAGAAATGCATGAAACTGTTGAACAGCAATCCAGTAGCCTTGATTCTTGATAATGACTGTATAACTATATAGCTTTTATCATGTGACTGTGTGATTGTGGAAACCTTGTGACTGACCTTTATTCAGTGTATGGGCATATGAGTAATAAAATAAAGATGAAAAATGTATAAATAGTAGGGGGGATAATGGGTATGGGGTGTCCTGGGTGTTCTATTTTATTTTTATTTTTATTTTTTCTTTATTGTGGAGTAATAAAACTTCTAAAATTGATTGTGGCAATGAGTGCACAACTATGTGATGATACTTTGAGCCATTGATTGTATACTTTGGGTGGATTATATGGTGCATTTTATCTCAGTAAAATTGCATTTAAAAAAACAGTACTCCTTATTGAAGAATGTCTGCAAGACTCCCTTTGCCAGAATTATCATTCAATAGCATATAATCAATGGTTTGAGTAAAGAATTTGTGGTTTCCTCTCTTTCCTCTCCCTTCTGCTCTTCCAAAATCTTAGAGTAAATAATAGACAAGTTTTATTATTTATTCAAAAAATCATTTATCAATTGATTAATTTATTTTTAATTAATTTTTTATTTTTCTTATATAATTAAGTGGATTAACTGAGATAGAAGAAGTCAATCAAAGTTGTTGAAAGGTGGGATATCATGCCAGTTTGAAACTGTTATGTACCCCAGAACTGCCATGTTCTTTTAACACAACCTTGTGGAGTCAGACCTACTGTGGGTGTGACCTTTTGATTATATTATTTCCATGGAGGTGCAACCCTGCCCATTCAAGTTGGGTCTTAATTTGTTTAGACCTTATCCTTAAGAGACCTCAGGGAGAGGAGAAAGCTCAGAGCTGACATAGACCAGACAACTCGAAATGCAGACAGATGTTTGGAGATGCTCAGCTATGAGATAAAGTCCATTGCATATAATTGTGCCTAACAGTCTCCCCCTGAGTACTTCTTTGTTACTCAGATGTGGCTCTCTCTCTCTAACTGAGCCACCTCGGCAGCTGAATTCACTGCCCTCCTCCTTATGTGGGACCCGACTCCCAGGGGTGTAAATCTCCCTGGCAATGCAGGATATGACTCCTGGAGATGAATCTGGACCCAGCATCATGGGATTGAGAATATCTTCTTGACCAAAAGGGGGATGCAAAATGAGATGAAATACTTTTCACTGGCTGAGAGATTTCAAGTGGAGTCGAAAGGTCACGCTGGTGGACATTCTTATGCACTATATAGATAACACCTCTTAGGTTTTAATGTATTGGAATAGCTGGAAGTAAATACTGAAACTACCAAAATCCAACCCCATCTGGACTCCTGAAGATGATTGTAAAATAATGTAGATTACAAGGGGTGACAGTGTAATTGTGAAGGCCTTGTGGATCACACTCCCTTTGTCTAGGGTGTGGATAGATGAGTAGAAAAGTGGGGACAAAAACTAAATGACAAATAGGGTGGGATGAGGGGATGGTTTGGGTGTCCTTTTTTTTACTTTTATTTTTTATTCTTATTCTGATTCTTTCTGATGTAAGGAAAATGTTCAGAAATAGATTGTGGTGATGAATGCATAACTATATGATTGTACTGTGAACAGTTGATTGTATACCATGGATGATTGTATGGTATGTGAATATATTTCAATAAAACTGAATTTAAAAAAAAAAAAAAAAAAGAGATGAAGTCCAGAGTTTGCCCCGGAAGAAACTGAGAGAGACATTTTAGAAAGAAGCTAAGATATTTAATTAGGAGCTGAGAGAAGCAAAAAGAGATGCTTAGACAAAATGCCCCAGGAGAAACAGGCAGAGAGCTGAGACAAGCTAAGAGAAACAGAAGCCCAGAGACATTTTGGAGAAAGCCAAGGAAACCAGAAGCTAAATCAGGGAGAGGACCAGCAGACTCTGGCCATGTGCCTTCCCATGTGTCAGAGGAACCCCAGATGCCATCGACCTTTCTTCAAAGAAGGTACTGTCCTGTTGATACCTTAATTGAGACATTTTCATGGTCTCAGAACTATAAATTTGCAACCTAATAAATACCCTTTATAAAAGCCAATCCATTTCTGGTATGTTGCAAACTAGAACAGATCTATCTTTCTGGCAGGTTATTGTCTCTTGCCTCTGTGTTAACCACCTGTGACTGGATGCCAAATTTGTTGCTCAAGACAGGCATGCAGTAATTGTAGGTGCATTGCAGTTAAAGTAAACAATATTTTCAAAAATCTGTTAAGTCAGGAACAGAAATATATTTGTCCGAGCTCCATATGTAGTAGCTTTATTTCCTTACATTTCAATTACTTTCTGTTCAATTAAGTTCATTACCTCCTACTATAAATTTTCAAACTTATTAAGAGGAAAAGACAATACAGAAAATCTCCTCAAATAAATGTCTTTTCGAAGAAGTGATACAGCAGAGATGTATAAATATTCTATACAGAAACTTTAATTCACCAATAATTTTCTAGTCATACTAGATAATGTGTTTTCTTACACTTTAAATATATAGTATTTCTCATATACTAATCAATTTAGTAACTATTTTGTAATATTTTAACTACTACTGTAGGTTGCTTAGTTGCTGGACCACAGATTTTCATTGTGTAATATCATTTTTTAAACAATCTCAAGATTTGGATCTGATGCTCACAGACTTGTTACATCCTGAAAAAAAAAAAATAACTAGTAATAGTAGGGTGTAAACCATGATCTTAGAAAAAGAAAACAGATAAATGCAGTATAATTCAGGGTGGGAACTGAAGTATGTTTTAATTAAATCTATAATGTTTTATTTTTTAAAACTGATGGTAGATGTCTGGATTTTTAATATATTATTCAATATTCTTTGGTATGCACAATATTATAAGATAAAAGAAATTCAAATAAATATAGCACGGATTTAAATGTATCCTTGGTGGTATGATCCTTAACTTAAAAATTGTACATAAGCATTTTGACTGTAACTTAAATGCAATGCAAATATGGTTAAGATGTGGAGGTCAAGTTTATGCATTAATGACAAAAGAAAATATTTCTCCTTATTTCATATGAATGGATTCTTATGGCTTTGGAAAAATTTCCAAGGACAAATTCACAGAAATATTAAAAAATGAGTTTCACTTCAAAGAACTTCAATTGTGAGAAGATAATCTGCTCTGGGACACTGGTTGACAGCATAGACACAGGTAGAATAGAGGCATAAGAAGGGCCTGAAATTTATTTTCATAAAATATGAGAGTAGATCAAAAGAAACATATAGGTTGTTAATGTGTAAATAAATTAAAATAGGAGGCTAGGTTAAGGGAACCTGACATAGATTGGGGTCAGCACAGTCCTCCAGGAAGAAGCAATACATGGATAACAAGTTAAGTCAAGAGTTAGAGTATTCCACGCAGAGGAAATGTCCCTGAATGCAAGCACAGGGGTGCATGGAACATTCAGAAAAATATCTCTCAGTCTTCCCAACTAGAGCACAGATTTTTCCTTATTCTTCTGCATCACAGTGCCTGGCTTAGAGTTAATTCTCAATGAATTATAATGCGCTAAACTTGTTTAACCAGTTTTGCCCTGCATCCAATGACTCAATATCTAATTTGCCAAATGAAGAGTGTTACATTTTATGAAAGTATAAAGGATGGAGAAAGAATGGAGGGAGGGAAAAAAGGATGAAGGAATAAGAAAGTAAAGAAAGGGGAAAATATATATATATACACATACACTGCAGGCATATTCCTTGAGTTTTACCCCAACATATTAATGTATTCGATCATATTCTTCATAAATATTATTTTCTCTTAATAATTGCTTGTTATTTGTCCTAGAAAAGACATTAATCCATCTCTTTATACCAAGTTGATTTATAGACATAGTAAAGATGAATAACTGAATATTACAAGTTTTTTAACTTGCTTATTTTCAAGAATGCTCTGATAATACTTTCCACAGACCGGGGATATACTCTCCTGAGGATCCTAAGAGTGATGCTTCTCACTCATTCAACAACCCATTTTTATAAAAAATACTAAGTGGAATGTTTTCCCTATATCTAACCAAAAAACCACTTGTACAAATCAATACCTACGTCACCCACCAAGCTCACAATAAAAGAGCAGAATTTCTTAGCAGGTACTAAATAAGTGCTGAATATGATTTGAAAAGGCAGTTAGCTAACTTGTAATAATATGTTTTAAACAAGCATTACCTTTGTTGCTGGAATGATGTGTTCCTGCTCCCTTACTCTGCCCCTATACCAGTTGGGTGAGTTGGTAAGTATTTTTTTTTGTTCCACAATTAGAGTCTAATCAAGTGACATCATATTTCCTAGAAGACCAAAAACATGGGGCATGTTAATTAATTACCTGCAAAATGAAAACTGAGTTGTATCACCTTGTACCCTTTGTTGGTAATAAGAGACAGTATTTGTTGAGCCTTTTGGATTTTGGAGGCAATATATGGGTGTGTTACTTCAATTAATTTACCTAATAACTCTAAAGTTGTCATACCATGTGCTGGTTTGTATATTTTATGTCCCCCAGAAAAAGCCATATTCTTTAATGCAGTCTTGTGGGGGCAGATGTATTAGTGTGGATTAGGTTGGAACCAATTGGTTCAGTATTTCCATGGAGGTGTGGCCACATCCATTCAGCGTAGGCCTTGATTAGTTTACTAGAGCCCTACATAAGGTGAGACATAAGGAGCTCACAGCTGGAGCTGAGATAGACATTTTGAAGATGACCATTGGAAGCTGATGCAGACATTTTGGATAACGCCATTTTGGAATGCAACCTGGGAGCAAGCAGATGCCAGCCACGTGCCTTCCCAGCTAACAGAGGTTTATGGACGCCATTGGCCCTCCTCCAGTGAAGGTACCTGATTGTTGATGCATAATGTTGGATACTTTATGGCCTTAAGACTGTAAGTGTGTAACCAAATAAACCCCTTTTATAAAAGCCAATCCATTTCTTGTGTTTTGCATTTCAGCAACATTAGCAAACTAGAACATACCTGAATAGAACTCAGGAAGAGAAAATTCTTCCCCAGAATTTTTTATCTATGATGTCTTGCTGTATTTGGCAAATTGCTGTTCTCCTGGTAAATGGAAAATTGAGGAAATACAAGCTAATTATCTTACCACTTTGACCCTTATCCCTAGGAGCTTATGATTCTATTTTTTTTCAATGTCTACTCTCATTTTCTTGATATTCCAATTAGGCCATTCCCCTATTCCCTCATGCTCCCATTTACATAAAAATCCTCAAATGTCTGAGTTTTATATATCATAAAGCAACAAGAAAAACATATATTATTCCTTTATTTTCATTTTTTGCCCATTTCCCCTGGGCTTAAATCAGCTCTAAGACCTGGAAGTTTGTTTTTATAACTTAAGTAGCTAGGAATAAAGAGTACAAAGGAAAGTCTTTAGACAAGATTCTGGCCATTCAAAGTCACCTCCCTTTGAAGAGTCAATAATTGACCCTGAAAAAGAAAACAGGGAAAAGAATTTTTAGTTTTGCTGTTCAACTTTATTTCATTTATTCAATGAACATCTATTAGGTACCTCCTACACATGTTCAAGGCACTGGATAAAGGCTACTTTATATCCTGGCTGTGTTGAAAGCAAAAGGAATAGCTAATTCACGTTAGACCTTTTGATGTCTACTGATTATGCACTTAAGCAAGTATTTTTTGATGATGATCATAATTGCTATTATGAATTATTTCACTCAGTGAAGATGATAATCCACTAGGAGTTGTTTACTTCCTTTTAGTAAAGTAAACGTTAGAATCCTTGATCTAGGATGTCCCTCTGTCAATCCTCACCGATTTGCAGATTAAGATATTAAGATATTTTTCACATATGTCTTCATGTTATTAATTTACATTTCACATCAGAATCCAGGTAAATTAAAGATAAAATTAAACATGAGATTACTGTGAGGGATTGATAAATATCTAGGTAGATTAACATAGATTATATTGATTTACAGGAGCAGAAGCAGCTTAAAGAAGACTGAGCTTCTTTTTTGCTTCAGTTTCCTCATTTGTAGAGTGGGGAAGCCACATAAATTATTGCTTTGGGTTGTCATAAGATTTGGGTAGATAAATACACATAACGCACTTAGATGTGTTCCTGGCACATAGCAAATTTTGTTTGTTATCTGTAATTCTTAGAAGTAGCCATGTTTATGTGCTTTAGAAGCATGAATCCAGCCATTGTGGCTGGAGAACAGTGAGCCCCCGGTGGCAAGGGAAGAGATCAGAGAAATTGCCAGAAGCCAAATTGTGCAGGGCCTTGTGCCTGCCTTGGAGAGGAGTTTGGACTTTAAGTAGTTGGGAGCCTCTGGAAGAACGAAAATGATGAGTGACATCATCTGATTTTCCACATTATTCCATCCTTTTTTAAAGATTCACATCAGTTTTCAGCTAAGAATTGTGCATCTATATGACCCCTCAGCTTCTGAGGTTGAAATCAGAATCGCTTCTGAAATTTTGTCTTTTTCTTAAGGGATCAAAACAGAACTTCTCTGCTGAATTTCAACCCAGGTGCACTGCTTAATCTTCCTTGTAGAAACAGATGGGCCTGAAGCAAACACTATGCTGTATTCAAGAAATCATCCAAATTCAGATCCTTTAATGATCCATCCAACAGCTAGTTCATTGCCAATTGTCATTGCATAATGCCTTTCATGGCCATTGACATTGGCTCAATTTGTTGCTTCACAATTCTCTCTGAATCAGATGAAGGCAAACATTTAGCTCCTGAAGTTTATTTCCTCCAGTCAGAAAAAGTATCTGAAATGTGATAATAAGCAAAGAGATTACATGGTGCTTTATTTTCATTGCAATTCTGGGTTTGCAACTTTGATTCAATTTACATTGATTGGGCTACTTTGCATTGTATAAGGACAGATTTTAATTTGCATATTTTTGTCAGGTAGAGATGCAAATAATGTTTTTCCAGTGGAACAGATAACCTTGGAGGTTACCTATTGGACATTAACCAGATTTGTATATAAACCAGTATTCTTAACATTTCTGTGTTAAATATTCTATACATATTTAACTTCTCTAGTACTCTTTGAACTGGACACAATATATTCCTGGTTCTTTACTTAATTAGTGAGTTAAATAAAATCTTTTTCATGTGTTCATCTTATATTTCCATGAAAGCAATGATTTTTACTTTTTAAAAATTTTGCTTGAGAGAGGCTGGGCAAGACGGTGGAGTGGTGAGGTGTGGGTTTTAGTTACTCCTTTGGGGCAATTGGTGGAAAGCCAGGAACTGCATGGACCAGACACCACAGAGGAATTTGTGTTTGGACATACTTCATACAACACTCATGAACCCATGGAACAGCTGAGATCAGCAAAATCTGTAAGTTCTCACAGCCAGGGTGCCTGCGCCCCTACCTGCCAGGCACACTCCCAAGGGAGGAGGGGCCATCGGTGCTGGGAACCAGGAGGGAGAGCTACAGTTGCAGCACTGATAACAAACTCAGACTGCTGAACAAAAACTCCAACCATAGATAAACTGAGACCAGCCACAGGAGAATCTGGGAGCAGTCAGCCTGGCAGAGAGGAGATAGGGCTAGAAAAAACAGCAAAAAAATAAATAAATAAATAAAAAATGAAAACAGACTTTTGGAGCTGGAGTGAACATAATAAGAGAAGTGCTGGGTTCAAACAGAATCAGGCACATATGCAAATCCAAATCCCTTCTCTGAGAAGCCATTTTCTCTGCTTTCTTGATTGTTCCTTAATTTCCCTCAACTCTTGTCTTTTAGCATTTCAATAGGCCATCAGAAGTTCAAGGACTGTAAATAGTCCATACTGGGCCCTTCTTTTTCTTTTTCTTTTTCTTTTTATCTTTATCTTTTTTTGTTAATAACTATTCTAAGAAGCCCATTACAGAAAGACTCAAAGACTTACAATTTGGGCCCAGGCAAGAGCAGAGCAAGATAGCTCTGAGAGTCAAAGCAATAAGTCTAGTGGTGGAGAAAATTCACTAAACACCATAACTTCCTAAGAAAAGGGGGACATGGCCCAGCTCCAGTGGCAGCCTTCCTATGGGGAATTCAGAAACCAGCTTCAGTCAGCCATGCCCCAAAAAGGGTCAGGATCATCAGGAAAACTAAAGGCACCACACCTCCTTACACTGATGGGAGACCTATGGGCTGGCAAATGCCACCTGCTGGAAAGCATAGGAAAAACACCAAGTCTAGAGGGCTCACAGAGGGTCTCCTCAAAATCAAACACTTTTGTACATCAAAGGACTTTGTTGGAAAAGAATAATAAAAAAAAAGCCTATACAATGGGAGCAAATATTTGGGAACCACATATCAGATAAGGGTTTAATATCCCAAATATATAAATCAATCCTACAACTCAACAACAGAAAGACAACCCAATTAATAAATGGGCAAAAGGCATGGACAAACATTTTTCTGAAGAGAATGTACAAATTGTTCAAAAACACGAGAAAAAGCTCAACTTCACTGGCTATTAGGGAAATTCAAATGCAAACCACAATGAGATATCATCTCACAACTACCATTGTGGTGGCATTGTGGGATTGAAAACATTTTCTTGACCAAAAGGGGGAAGTGGAATGAAATGAAATAAAGCTTTAGTGGCTGAGAGATTTCAAATGGAATCAAGAGGTCACTCTGGTGGACATTCTTATGCACTATATGGATGACACTTTTTAGGGTTTAATGTTTTGGAATAGCTAGAAGTAAATACCTGAAACTATCAACTCCAACCCTGTAGCCTTGACTCTTGAAGATGATTGTACAACAATGTAGCTTTCAAGCGGTGACAGTGTGATTGTGAAAACCTTGTGGATCGCCCACCCTTTATCCAGTGTCTGATGAATGAGTAGAAAAATGGGGACAAAAACTAAATGAAAACTAGGGTGAGGTGGAGGGGTGATTTGGGTGTTCATTTTCACTTTTATTTTTATTCATATTCTGATGTTTCCTGGTGTAAGGAAAATGTTCAAAAATAGATTGGGGTGATGAATATAACTATATGATGGTACTGTGAACAGATTTTTGTACACTGTAGATGATTGTATGGTATGTGAATAGTTCTCAATAAAACTGAATTTAATTAAAAAATTATAGAACAAAAAAAAATCCTTGGATTCACCTTTTTGTGATCAGGGCTGTAGTTCCTTCTTCTCTCCCCAGCAGACAACTAAATGTTCATGCGATGCTTAAAATACAATGACAAATCAAATCCCTTTATTTTGAAGGTGAAATAAAATCACACAATTCTTAATGATTTACAAGAGCAAAACACAGAAAAACAAACAAACAAACAAACAAAAACAGAAACCAGAGCTTCCAAAAGGGGCCATTCCTTTGGGATCTCTTCTCAGATACCCTGCATGAAGTCCAGTTAGATGATTATTAGAATGATGACAATTATTTTCAGCCATCAGTTACTCCATCAATATTACTACACCTTCAGACAGGAAGAGAACATAAAGCCCATAAGTTGCCAATTTGTAAACTGGTGACATGGTCTGGCATACTGTTTGCTATCCAGGAGTGGGAAATGAAACAAATTTGCATCAATATTGGCTGAAGACCAGCTGTAGTTGGGGAAGAAAAAAACTTCTAACGAGCTTGTGAGTCTACTGCTTTTTTCTGGGGGCAGGAAAAAATTGTGTAAAAAGTTAGAGCTCATATAAAGGGAAAATACTTAAAAAAATAATAATTGCATAGGCAGTATGACAACATATGGCAGTGATTCCTAAAAATGCATGTGTATCTCTGACCCAGACAAGGGTGGAGATAGCAGAGTCAGAGAAACAATGAATCTCTTTATATGCAAATGACCTCTCTCTAGGGGACATAGCTTCCCAAGAGAAAAGAGGTGGGGCCCAGCTCTACCATCCACCTTCCATTCAGAACCAGACCCCAGAGCCTGGGGGAGGAGAGCCACAGGCCACATCTCCTTACACCAGTCTGGAGTGATAGACTGACAGGCACCACCTGCTGGGCAGAAAATCACAGGGTGTTTCAATCCTCTAAGACACACCATCAGGGAAACTGGATACTGAATATTTCTTCCTTCTGGGACCAGAGCCTGCTGTCATCTGGGAAAGCCTGACTGGGTTGGGCAAGGAGGCCAGATGCCCAAACAACAGAAAACTACAACCTACACTAAGAAAAACAAAGTTATGGCCCAGTCAAAGGAACAAATTTACACTTCAACTGAGATACAGGAATTTGAACATCTAATTCTAAATCAATTCAAAAAGTTTAGAGAATTTATGGCAAAGTGATAAAGGCTATAAAGAAAACACTGGGTGTACATAAGGCAGAAATTGAAAGTTTGAAAAAACAACTGGCAGAATCTATGGAAATGAAAGGCACAATGCAAGAGATGAAAGACACAATGGAAACATACAACAGAAGGTCTCAAGAGGCAGGAGAAAACACTCAGGAACTGGAGAAAAAGGCACCTGAAAGCCTACACAAAAAAGAACAGATACAGAAAAGAATGAAAAAATATGAGCAACATCTCTGGGAACTTAAGGACAAAATGATATACAAGAATGTATGTATCATTGGTGTCCCAGAAGGAAAAGAGAAAGGAAAAGGGGCAGAAGCAATAATAGAGGAAATAATCAATGAAAATTTCCCATCTCTTATGAAAGATGTAAAATTACAGATCCAAGAAGCACAGCATACTCCAAACAGAATAGATCTGAACAGGCCTACTCCAAGACACTTAATAATCAGATTATCAAATGTCAAAGACAAAGAGAGAATCCTGAAAGCAGCAAGAGAAAAGCAATCCATCACACACAAAGGAAGCTTAATAAGTCTATGTGCAGATCTCTCAGCAGAAACCATGGAGGCAGGAAGGAAATGGTGTGATATATTTAAGATACTGAAAGAGAAAAACCAACAACCAAGAATCCTATATCCAGCAAAGCTGTCCTTCAAGTATGAGGGAGAATTCAAAATATTATCTGACAAACCAGCAATGAGAGTTTGTGAACAAGATACCTGCCCTACACGAAATACTAAAGGGTGTACTAAAGACTGATAGAAAAAGACAGGAGTGAGAGGTTTGGAACACAATTTTGGGTGATGGTAGCACAACAATGTAAGTACACTGAACAAAGATAACTATGAATATGGTTGAAAGAGGCAGGTGAGGAGCATGTGGGACAACAGGAGAAAAGAGGAAAGATAAAGACTGGGACTGTATAACTCAGTGAAACCTAGAGTGTCAACAATTGTGATAAAATGTACAAATATGTTTTTTCATGGGGAAGAACAAACAAATGTCGACCTTGCAAGTTGTTAAAAATAGGGAAGTATTGGGGGAAAAATACAATCAACATAAACTAGAGACTATAATTAACAATATCATTGTATTATGCTCCCTTTAATGTAACAAAGGCAATATACCAAGGTAAATGCAAATAAGAGGGGGGCATAGTGGAGGGGTGTGAGACTCTTGGCATTGGTGGTGCTGTCCGACTCTTTATTCTAAGGCTATCTTTCCTTTTGCTGCTTCCTATCTCTCATGTTACTTTTTGTTTGTTTGTTTTTTGTCTCTTTCTTTTTTCTTTTTCCTTTGCCTCTCTACCTTCTTTGACTATTCTACCTGCTTTGTGGAAGAAATGTAGATGTCCTTATGTAGATAGTGGTGAGGGTGGTGAACACATAAATATGTGACTATACAGGGAACCATCTATTGTTTACTTAGGATGGAATGTATGGTGTGTGAACAAAACCATCTTAGAAAAATGGGTTTATGATGAAACCTTGAGGGCAATATACTGAGTGAAATAAGCCAGACACATAAGGACAAATATTGCAGTGGCACACTGATAGGAGATAATTATAATATCTAAATGCATAGAGGTGAATATAAGTTACCAAGATATAAAATGAGGCTTAAGAATGGGGAACAATTGCTTAGTATGAGCAGAACATTCAACTAGGATGAACTTAAAATTTGGAAATGAACAGAGGTGATGGCAGCACATTTTGAGAATAACTAACTGTGCTGAATGGTACATGAATGTGGTGGAAAGGGGAAGCTCAGAGTCATTTTTGTCACTAGAAAGAAAATTTGAGGTTGAAAGATGAGAATGTATAAAACAGTAAACTTTGTGGTGGGTAATGTCCAGGATTAACTATACAAATATTAGAAATCTCTTTCATGAACCAGAACAAATGTATGAACTACAACTAGAAGTTATTAATAGAGGGGTATATAGGAAAAAAATATAGCTATTGCAAACTATATACTGTAGTTAGTAGCATTTCAATGTTCTTTCATAAACAGTAACAAATGTACTATAGCAATACGATAAGTCAACAATGGAGGGGGGTTGGTTAGAGATATGGGAGGATGTGAGTTCCCCTTTTTTTTAATCCTTTGTCTTTGTTTTTTGGAGTAATGAAAATGTTCTAAAATTGAACAAAAATTAATTGTGGTGATGGATGCACAGCTGTATGATGGTACTGGGGGCAATTGATTGTACACTTTGGATCTTTGGATAATTGTGTGGTGTGTGAACAATCACAATAAAAAAATGTGTGTGCATGAGTTCATTATGAGTGCATAATAGAAATGCATTTTCCTAGGATCTAGTTTCAGAGAATCTTTTTTAGTGAATCTAGCATGTGACTCCAATACACACACATGAATATACTCACATGCATATGTATTCATATATATTTAATATACTCATTTATTAAAAACTGACATATCCATATTTCAAAGTCTTGCATCATTCTGATAAGCTCTCTTCTTTTTAAAATTTTATATGTATTCAATCTCTTTAATTTTGTCCATTTTCATTAATACTGTCATCTGGGATTCTCTGATGATTTGGAGGTTAAGAATAAAGTGCAAATATTCATATGTCCATAAAATGTTAACTTGGATCTCTCACACCACTTTTCTGAACATTCCTTCTCCATTCTTCTTACACTTACCGTCTATTGCCATTGGCATGTGACTTGAGTCCTTTAAACAAGTCGGCCCACTATTATTGTGGATACATCTGACCTTTATTTTTTTTATTTGAAGAGGAGTTGGCAAACACACACATACATGCATGCAAAATAAAATCTGATAAAATACCACTCATGTCAAAATAGACCTTTGATTACACCAGAAAAAAAAAAAATGTTATTGCCAGTTGCATCCAGAAAATCAGTGCATAAAAAAATGCACTTCTAAGAAAATTGTTCACTGTTTTTTAACATATATTTAATGAAGAGGACATTAAATCTTAAACTAGACTGGATTATATACCATCATAGCTGTACCAATTAAGTCATGGACAATGCCTTTTAATTTAATCATTTTAGAAGAGTGGTGATAAGTCGACAGTGCATTTTCACGTTTATTAACTCATTTATTCCTTGCAGCAATCTGTGATGTAAGAAGCATAGATATGGATCTCCTCAGTTACAAGCAAGGCTAATTAATTTCAGGAAGGCCAAATAACTTGCGTGATTTCACAAGGATAATTAACCTGTATGCTCGTTTGGATATATTATGTCCCACCAAGAGCCATATTCTTTGATTCAATATTATGAGGGCAGATTGATTAATCTTTTTGATTAGGGTGTGATCTCTTGATTGGATATTTCCATGAAGGTGTGACCCACCCAGCTGGGGCTAATAACTTTAATTAAATTATTTCCATGGAGATGTTATTTCACCCATTCAGTGTGGGTCTTAATTAAATAACTGCAGTCCTATAAGAACTCACAGACAGAAGGAGCTTGCCATTGCAGCTTAGAGAGACATTTTGGAGATGGCCATTGAAAGTAGACTTTTGCTAGCCCAGAGTTTGCCTGGGAGAAACAAGAGCACACTCCTAGATGCCTAGAGAGAAATGTCCTGGGAGAAAACCATTTTGAAACCAGAACCCGGGTGCAGATGCCAGCCACATGCCAGTGCCTTCCCATATGACAGAGGCTTTCTGGACACCGTTGGTGCTCCTCAGTGAAGATACCCTATTGTTGATGCCTTTGTTTGGACATTTTTATGGCCTCAGGATTATAATTTCATAACCAAATAAACTCCCTTTGTAAAAGCCAATCCATTTCTGGTATTTTGCATAATGGCAGCATTAGCAAACCAGAACAGCCTTCATAAGGAAGGCCAGGGCTTGGATTGAAAGCACTTTAAACCAATTCCAGAGTGATTCTTACTACAATGCCATGACCAAGAAGCAGTATGGCCATTGAGAAAGTGAGGTTTTCATTCATTTATTCCATCATTATTTATTGAGTCCCTACTTTGTGCCAAACCCTGGGGAAACAACAATTAACAAAAGAGATAAAGCCACTGCCTTCAAAGAGATTATGGTTTAGGCAATCAACAGATCAATATAGAGTGTCAGGCTGTGATAAATATTGAAGACAAATGAAGGGAAGAGAAAACACATATAGAATTGGGGTGGTGGGGTGAAGTTATTTTAGATATTATGACCAAGGAATATCTCCATATAAGATATTTGAGTAGAACCTAAAAAGATGTGGGCCATTTGATATTGGAGGAATAGCAGTCAGGGAGGAAGAAGAGTGCAATGACCCTGAGACAGGAGGTTTGTTGAAGTTCCAGAGAGAGCAAGGAGGACAGTGTTTCTAGTGCTGCATGAGCCATGGTGAGAGTAGTAGAAGTCAAGGTCAAGAGATGTACAGTGGGGCATAGTAGGCCATAAGGAGGATCATTTTATCAGTGGAATGGAGGGTCATTGGAGAGTTTTAAGTAGAGGGTGCCATGATCTGACATATGCTTTCAAAGAGTCATTAAGGCTTTGTGTGTGTATAGACTAAAGAAGTAAGGGTGAATTAGAGTGAAAATTGAAGAGACAATTTCAGTAATTCAAGAAGTTTAAAAACTTTTCTTTTTAAGATTTTGATGGTTTTATGGGTTCAAACTTTTTACAAGACCCTATCTAATTTGTTTCGTTTCAGAGAAAGTTTAACATGCGTCAGGAAGGGATCTATTTACTAAACAGAAAAATTGGGTAGAAGGGGGAGGAGAATTAAAGAAGCTTATAGGCTCTGAAACTTTGAAGTTGAGATGAAGAAAGTTTGAAAAGGAAAGTTAATACTTAATTTTCCAAATGAGAATAAAAATCTCATTTGAAAAAGATATAGAAGCTATCGAATCATTTTGACACCCAAAAATGGAAATATGGCCATTCTGATTAATTTTTTATTGTTTTTAAAAGTCTCAGAGAAAATAGTACTGGAGCCTGTACATGCATTGTAAAATCTGAGCAGTAAAAGACCATTTGAAATCTCTCTTTCTTCTTTTTTTCCCCTACAAAATGTCAAATGGAGCATATAAGTTTAAAATTTTGCCCTTGTATCTAACCAATAAAAAAAAAATTCTCATTTCTCTTTGGAACTGTAGTGTGAGATATATCTTATTAAAATAGCATGACCTCAAGAGGAAATAAATGTTATCTCCAAATATTATTTATTGTATATTATATTAAGAAAGGAATATATCTGGTAATATAACTTGCTCCATAAGGGTTTTAGAAAATCAGTGCTTTTAACTTCTCGGGAAAATAAAAAAAAAAATCATAGTCAGAATGAGGGTTTGTGATTCACAGCAAGAGATAGAAATGAGATCTGTGTTGGAGAAAAATGGCTTTAAGAAAACAAATGAGTAAATGCTGCTGCTACCCTAGGAGTTATAAAGGATAATCATAATATCTTTGATTCATTTATCTTATGAAATAAAATAGTTCAGTGATGTGAAAGAAGGGAGACTACTCCATCCTCTGTGTTCCTGAAAAAGAAAGTTTTATTCTACTCATTCCTACAGTTTTTTACAGCATACAAGGTAGTATCCTATGTGACTGTTTTCAGGTATTTTGGGGAGGGTACATTTCTTCTAAAGCCATAAGGTGTGTTTACATGTCTTTAATCTCAAGGGACAATTTCTTTGGGGCTAGATGGGAAATGGCAGGAGCAGGAGACAGGAGCACGGAAGGAGACCAGCAAGAGCTCAGTGACTATTCCCTTATCTAAATTGCTGCCTGCCTTCAGGCACACAAAGCTTTTGGCCTTTCCCCAGCCTGGTGCCTGTTACGGTGCCTGCAAGTTAAAGTTCAAGACAGCCAATTAGAATTTAAAAACACCTTTATTAGTCGGCCGACGACTGCTCAGCTTGACTCCCTCCACACAGGGAAATCAGTGAGCAGCCCCGACCTGTGTGCGCTGGTGCCTTATATAGATAGAAACAGTATCCTAGAAACGCAAGCAAGCTATTCTAACAGAAGCAGAGTTGGCAGTTAGCTCTTGATCACAAAAAAAAACAATTTCACAAAGAGTTTCACTTGGACCTGGAGCAGTTATTGATTATTAAAAGGGTTACAAAGAGTTTCACTTGGACTTGGAGCAGTTATTGATTATTAAAAGGGTTACAAAGAGTTTCACTTGGACCTGGAGCAGTTATTGTTAAAAGGGTTACACTTGGGTGATGCATGCAACCGCAGCTTTGCCTCCCCTAAACAGTAGAGTTTCACTTCCTTTAACTGGTACAGGCACAGTCTCACTCCCCCCTCCTCATGGCCTAATGCCGTGTACACAACACTGTTGCTTTGCAGATGTTTTAGGATTAAGGGAAAGGGGCCCCACTTCATTCCCCACTGGTTTTTAGGGAGAATCAAATCATTGTTTCTTCTGAGGATATGTGTTGATACTGAGACTGCAAAACCATGAGTTTGACACTTTGAATGCATCACTGGATGAACTGAATTAAACACCTTATAACACAAGGACCTATGATCAGGGCTAATATGAGAAGGATTAAGGGTCCAGCAACGGCTGACATTAGGGTAGTTAACCATGGGGACCAAGAAAATAAATTTTCAAACCAGTTTGCCTCCTTTTTCCTTTGCTCTTCCCTATCTTGTAGTCTTTTTCGGAGTGGGCTCAAACTTCCTTTAATTACACCTGAGTGGTTAGTATAGAAGCAACACACTTTGCCTAGGGCTACACAGAGCCCTCCCTGCTTCAGGAATAGAAGGTCGAGTCCCTGTCGGTTTTGGAGCACTACTTCAGCTAAAGAACTTAGGGACTCTTCAAATTTAGTGACACTCTCCTCCAGGGTTTTTAGATCTTGATAAATTTGGGCACTAGGACTTTTGAAGTTTTGGTCTCCTGTGACTAGTGCCATGGTTCCCACTGTGGCTACTCTGGTTACACCAATCCCGAGGAACACTGGCACTAATATGGGCACTCCTCACTTGACCCATTTTAAATTAGTTAATCCAAGGTGTTCCCTACCCCCTTCACCAGAATAGTAATATACCTGGGGGAGGACATGGTCGAGAATGCATAGTCCTGGGGCTCCAGGTCGCATGAGAGCCAGAGGGTATAAACATGGAGTTAGCCCTGTCATGCAGGCAAACCATGTTCCCTTGGGTGCTACTGAATAATACCCGTGATGCGTCACAGAGCTGTTGCTAAAGGTGGTCTCAGAGGCACAAGAGTTAACATAAGGAGAGGTTGACAAAAGGAATTGAGGGGACAGAAAACATGTTCCTTGTCCTTGAAAGTCACCTAAAGTGAACTTAGGGGTAGTGCCCCAGGGACAGTAGTGTGAGCTTTGGCAATCATCTGACAGGGAAATATTTTGGCTATCATCTTCAGCTGTTCCTATACTTCGGTTAGCTCCTAGACCTGCATAGTAGGGTGGTTCGGGGTTTAGGCATAACTAGCAGTCCTTAGTTAAGTTGGGGGAAATCTGATTTAGAAACTTGAACATAAGTTTAAATGTGTGGAATATGGACTTTAGGCGGGAGCTTTGGGGTGAAGGAAGGGGGGTTGCCTTAGGTGGTAAGGGACAGCTCATAGTATAGGAAAGATGGGTAGGTGGGGAAGGAGTTGCTATGGGTATTTCAATTGCGACGGGAGCCAGGGGGCCTATTGGATTTAGAGGCCTTGGGAGTGTTTTCTGAATAGTAAATAGCACTCCAGGATCATAACCTGATACATATAGGTGCAATCCCCACGTTTTTCCTCCTAACCACTGGGAGTCCTCCCAGAACTGCTGTGGTTCAAAAGTAACAGGGTTACAATCTCCAATTACACAGTTCTTAGTAGGAGCTTCTGGCCTTTCATCCCTCATGACCCTTAACAGATGGTCTACATTTTTCCTTGGGGCTATGGTTTCACAACCCCAACTGTAACAGAAGTAATCATCCTCTCCCCCGCACGCTGCTGAGGCACTTTCCTGTGGACAGATATAATGTTGACTATGCCACAGCCCTTGTTCTTGGGGTAATGCACCACAGCTGTAAGCTGTCACTCCTACTCTTCCCCCTTTTGCCTTCACTGGCAAATTCCAGCTCTCCCCAAAGAGTTTACATAGGTCAAAAACAAATTTAGGGCTGCCAGGAGTGCTAACTTGGCTAACTATTGTTCCATCAATGGTGCAAGTTAACTGCCATGTATAATAAGTGGTTTGATGGGGGTTCTCAGCAGTTAGTACTGTTACTAGAGTCAGCATAATGGTGTACATTGCCGCAGCCAAAGTTTTAGGGGACCTGATGTTTTCTGTACAACCCATTCTGTGTTCTGGTTGGAGTCCGCCCTCTTAATTTGTGAGTGATGTATCCAAAATCTTTTACCTGTGACTTTCATGGCGGTTGGTGTGCTTAGAATCACCTGATAAGGTCCAGCCCAGTGTGCTTCGAGGGAGGAGGGATCTCTTTTCTTGATCCACACCAAGTCCCCAGGTTCAGCAGTTGGGGTTTCTTCTTCCACGGCGTCAGGTTTTGAGTGGTGGTTGCGGATGGTGTGGTGGATGTTTTTGGAGTTGTAGTGTAAAGCCTGTAGCGACTTGAGAAGTTCAGAGTTAGGGAGGCGAGCTGCTCCTCCCCTAACTTGGGGAGGAGTGGGAGTGGCCTGCCGAACATGGCTTCCTATGGAGTAATACCTTTTACATAAGGGTGCACCTAGCTTTGAGCAAGGCAAATGGAAGGAGGCTCACCCAGTTTCCGCCAGTCTCCAATTTAAGTTTGGTGAGGGTTTCCTTAAGTGTCCGATTCATCCTTTCTATCTGCCCTGAGCTTTGTGGTCTATAGATGCAGTGTAGTTTCCATTTGATTCCTAATCCTTTTACCAAATTCTGGGTAACTTGGGCTATAAAAGCCGGACCATTGTCAGACCCCATTGTTACCGGTAGGCCAAACTGAGGGATAATTTTGGCTAATAATTTTTTAGCTACTACCTGAGCTGACTCTGACCGAGTTGGGTACCCCTCAACCCAACCTGAGAAGGTATCCACCTGCACAAGTAAGTACTTGTATCCCCCTGGTCCAGGAAGCAGTTCTGTGAAGTCTATTTCCCATTGCTCTCCTGGGAGTTGACCTCTTAGGCAGTGACCGTGAGTAGCAGGGGTACTTACATGACTTGGGTTGACTTGGGCGCAGACGTGGCATCTTCTGCTTACCTCTTTTGCTACCTGAAAAAGCTTAGGTCTGTAAAAGTCAGTTCTTAGCAATTCAGCTAATTTTGTCCCCCCCAGGTGTGTACTCTGATGTGTTTGTAAAATTAAGTCTCTTCCCAGTGCTTCTGGTAGGATGATTCTAGAGTCAGGGAGGACTTTCCACCCCTTTGAATCATCTCTAGCTTGGAGCACCTGACTTAGATGAATGTCAGAGTCTGAATAAGTTGGGGCAGTTTTTAGTACCCGGGGTGGTAGGAGGGGCAAGACTTGAAGGGGCCCCACTGGTTTTAGGGCTGCTTCTTTGGCTGTCTGGTCGGGGAAAGAATTTCCCTTTGCTTCGGGCGTATTGAGGCTTGATGTCCTTTGCAATGGATTATGGCTACTGCTCTGGGAAGCCAAAGAGCTGCTAAAGCTCTAGTATTTCTGAGGCATTTTTAATGTCCTTTGCCCCGCTGGTTAGGAGGCCATGTTCCTGATAGATGGCCCCATGCACGTGGGCAGTGGCGAACGCGTATCGGCTATCTGTGTAGATGTTCACAGCTTTTTCCTTGGCCCATCAGAGAGCTTGGGTGAGGGCTATTAGCTCATCTTTTTGTGCACATGTCCCATGGTTTAGGGCTTGGGCCAATATTATCTTAGAGGCCGTCACTACTGCTGCTCCCGTGACTCGAGTCCCGTCTTGAATGAAACTGCTCCCATCAGTATAGAGAGTTTCATCTGGGTTTTGGAGTGGCAGATCGGTCGGGTCCTCAAGCAGATTGGTGGTTGCTGCTAAGGTTTCGACACAGTCATGAATGGGTTGGCTGGGATTATTTTCTGGCAGCAAAGTAGCTGGGTTTAAAGCTGAGGTTTGAAGAAACTTTATTCTGGATGGATCAAGGAGAACAATTTAGTATTGAGTAATTCTTGCGTTAGAGAGCCACCTGTCTGGGGGCTTTTGAGGAGGGTTTTGACCATGTGGGGGGTGATGATTTGCAGTTCTTGCCCAAAGGTGAGTTTAGAGGCTTCTTTAACTAGCAAGGCAGTGGCCACAATGGCTCGGAGGCAGTTAGGCCAACGTGCCGCAACCGGATCAAGGCGCTTTGAAAGATAAGCCACAACCTGTTTCCATGGCCCTAAGCGCTGTGTTAACACTCCCTTTGGTGTCCCTTGTGCCTTGGCTACATGCAGCTGGAATGGTTTTCTGAGATCTGGGAGTGCTAAGGCTGGGGCTTGGGTAAGGTGCCTTTTTTAGAGCCTGGAAAGCTCCCTCCTCCTTGTCAGTCCAAGTTAGCTCTATGTCCTTTCCCCCGGTGCTAGCATAAAGGGGGTGGACTATTTCGGCAAACCCAAGGATCCACAGCCGGCAATATCTGACCACTCCTAAAAATTCCCAGACTTGCCATTTCATTCGGGGTGCCAGAATTTGGAGGATGGCTTGGATGCGTTTGTTAGACAGTGCTCTCTTCCCTTCAGTTATATTGTACCCAAGATAAGAGACTTGGGGAATGCATAGCTGTGCTTTCTTTGCTGATACCCGGTATCCTAGCTGCCCGAGAGTTTTTAACAATTCCTTTGTAGCCTTCTGGCACTCCTTGGGGGATTTTGCTGCAAGGGGGATGTCATCTACGTATTGGAGGACAGTAACCTTGGGGTGTCCTTCCCGGAATTTAGTAAGTCCTGGCTAAGGGCTTCATCAAAGAGAGTAGGAGAGTTTTTAAAACCTTGGGGCAGTCTAGTCCAGGTTAATTGTCCCAAATCCCCTACTTTGGGGTCTGTCCACTCAAAGGCAAAAAGAGGCTGGCTGACCAGAGCCAGGGGTAGTGAAAAGAAGGCATCCTTTAAATCTAGTACAGTGTACACTTTCCAATCGGGAGGAAGCAAGCTAAGCAGGGTATATGGGTTAGGGACTGTTGGGTGGATCATCTTGACCCTCTTGTTGACCCCTCCTAGGTCTTGTACTGGCCTGAAGTCCTCGGTCCCTGGTTTTTGGACAGGTAGGAGTGGGGTGTTCCAAGGGGACTTGCAGGGTACAAGGATCCCCGCTTCTCTTAGTCTCTTAATGTGGACAACTATTCCTTTTTTAGCTTGGTAACTCACTGGATATTGCCCAATCCTGACAGGTGTGGCATGGCTTAGAAGCTGGACAACTACTGGGGGCTGGTGGCCAGCCAGTCCCGGGGGATTGGTTTCTGCCCATACTTCTCGAATTTCTTTCTGCCATTTTATCAGGAGCTCAGTCTCTTGTTTATGAGTATCTTCCCTGGTTAGGAGGAGGTACTCTTCGGACAGGGGGCAGGTAATTAAGATGGAACTTGGCAGTCTAGGAAAGTTTACTTCCTGCCCTTCATCTTGGAAGGAGATGGTTCCTCTTAGCTTGTGGAGCAGATCACGGCCAACTAGAGGGTAAGGGCACTCAGGCATAACTAAGAAGGAGTGAGTAACAGTTCCTTCCCCTAAGTTACTTATCCAGGCCTGTGTCCATGGATAGGACTTGATTCCTCCAGTGGCCCCCTGAACTGGGGTCCATTTTTGCGATAGAGGGCCTTCTGCTTCCTGGAGCACAGAGAAAGTTGCCCCAGTGTCCACTAAAAAGTCAGTGTCTTGGCCCCCTACTTTAAGAGTGACCCTGGGCTCCTGGGGGCTAGGGGCAGAGCCCCAGCCCCGTCAGTCTTCCTTCTCTAGAAGGACCTTTGACGGTCCTCAACAAGATTTTTTTGGGCACTCGTTTTTCCAGTGCCCTTGCTCCTTACAGAAAGCACACTGGTTTTGGCCTAGAGAGGGTCCTTTTCACCCTCCTCTCCTGCCGGATGGTTTATTTCCTCCCCCTGACTTTTCTCCAAACTTCTGACCCCCTCCTCGGTTTTTATTCCACGTCTAGTCCTCACTCATGGCAAGTAGGACTTTCACCATTTTTTTGTTTAAGTCCTCTGAACTTTCCCTATTATTGAAGACTCATTGAGCAACTTCCACCAACTTGCTCAGTACCTTTCCTTCAAAGCCTTCTAACTTCTGTAACTTTTTCCTTATATCTGGGGCTGACTGGGCAATGAAGGCAATATTAATTGCCCGCCTGTTCTCTGGCACCTCCGGATCTATAGGGGTATATAATCGGTAAGCCTCCTGGAGGCACTCTAGAAAAGCGGCGGGGGACTCGGTGGCCCCCTGAGTTACCTCAGTTACCTTGGACATATTTGTAGGCCTCCACGCTGCTGGTCGGAGAGCCCCCATTAGAGTTTGGTGGTACTGTTCGAGAGCCTCCCTACCTTGATCCATGTTAGGGTCCCACCAGGGTCAGGTGAAAGGAAAAACAGCCTCGAGGTGGTCTGCTTCCATGGTAGGTAGACCCTCTGGCCCCATGACTAGTTTCCATCTCTGGGCATGGATTCTCTCTCTCTCTTCTGAGATGAAAAGGGTCTGCAGAAGTTGTTGACAGTCATCCCATGTGGTCTGATGAGTAAAGAAAATGGATTCTAACAGAGAAATTAGTCCTTGGGGGTTTTGAGAGAAAGAAGGGTTTTGATATTTCCAGTTGTACAGGTCACCAGTGGAAAAAGGAACATAAACCATAAAGGGCTTTGGGTCTTCAGGAGGGCCCTGAATGACTTGCCTCAGGGGTAATTGGGCAGGGACAAGGACCTGACCATGCAGTCCATACCAACTTCCAGAACGGGTATGGGGGGGGGGCTGGAGAGAGTTGTCAGGGCGTAGTGGAATCTGGAGTGGGAACAAGGGGTTCCACCATTCTTGAGGTAGAGGGCCCCTCCGTTCTTGAGGTAGAGGGCCCCAAGCTGGAAGCAATGGTTTCCGGGCTGAGAACAGAGGGTTCCGGACTAGAAGGAGAGGGCCTTGGGCTGGGGGCAGAAGGCCCTGAGCTAAGGGGAAGGGCAGGGGGCCCTGTGGAATAAGGTGGGGGCCGTGTTAATGGGGGACTATCCTGTGGGGGTTCAAGGACTGGGGGCCTTTTGGGTGGCCCCTTTAGAATGAGCACATCTCGCTCTTTGGACAGCTTAGGTGGTGAGCAATTTTTAAGCCACATGGGGTGGTCAGTGAGGACGTCGATCCAGGTTTCAATGTAGGGAATCTGATCCGGATGTCCTGGTTTCCCACAAATGACTTTTTGAACCTGAAAGGCAATCGGCAAGTTTAGAGTGCCCTCTGGTGGCCAGTTAGAGTCTGGAAAAGTTGGCCATTCACACTCGCAGAGGGCCCGAAGAGTTCCTGGGTTGACCGTAGCCCCCGACCCTGCAGCTTGTCGGCAGAAGTCCTGAAAATTTTTCAAGAAACACTGCAATGGAGAGCAAGCAGAAGCAGACGGAGACTGACCCATTGCGTGACTGACAAGTGACAAAACAGAAACAGAACAAAGACACTAACAACAAAACACAAAACAGAGACTAGGTCTGCGCTAAGAGACCAATTCTGAACCTGAACCAGAACATAATCCTGAGGCCACCGGCCACCGTCGTGGTCCAAGACTGGGTCTCAGAGTTATGGCTGCGTCCAGCCCTCCTAAAGACCCTAAAGGGGTACCCCACCAGACCAGATTAGAGATCTCTTACCATTGTGGGCCCACATCCAGACGGCTCCAGAGGTGGATTTTTGAATTTCAAGGCTTGACCACTCGGTTCTCTGCCGGGGCTAAGGAACATCTCTCAGCTCGCACCCCCTGGGGGAGGGCCAGTAGTGAGACCTTTGTCTCAACCGATGATCCTTGGAAAACGCCGAGGAGAAAAATTCTTGCTGGGGCCTCCAAATATTATGGTGCCCATGAGTTAAAGTTTGAGACAGCAAATTAGAATTTAAAAACCCCTTTATTAGTCAGCCGGTGACTGCTCAGCTTGACTCCCTCCACACAGGGTAATCAGTGAGCAGCCCCGACCTGTGTGCGCTGGTGCCTTATATAGACAGAAACCGCATCCTAGAAATGCAAGCAAGCTATTCTAACAGAAGCAGAGTCAGCAGTTAGCTCTTGATCACAAAAAAAAAAAACAATTTCACAAAGAGTTTCACTTGGACCTGGAGCAGTTATTGATTATTAAAAGGGTTACAAAGAGTTTCACTTGGACCTGGAGCAGTTATTGTTAAAAGGGTTATGCTTGGCTGATGCGTGCAACCGCAGCTTTGCCTCCCCTAAACAGTAAAGTTTCACTTCCTTTAACTGGTACAGGCACAGTCTCACTCCCCCCTCCTCATGGCCTAATGCCTTTTACACAACACTGTTGCTTTGCAGATGTTTTAGGATTAAGGGAAAGGGGCCCCACTTCAGTGCCCACCTTCAGGCATCTGGAGCTTAGGAGCAGCCTCCCTGTATAAGTTATCCAGCCAGGGAACTTTCCGAGTCTCCACATCTCCCTGCTTTTTATTATGATTACAATTTGATGTAGTGACATTAAACTCACTCATAGGAATATCATGGGGGTTCTGGGAACGGGTGCCATGTCTTCTTAGGCTGGTTCATCTGCACTGGAGTTAGCTTTGGGAGGTATCTTCTTTGTACAGTTGTTATAGCACAGCAACATTGGTTCTCTGGGGGTTGGTGGGCTTCAGGGTTCCACTGGACTGTTTTTTGGCAAATAACCTTTTAAAAATAATTGAAATTATAATTATTAATATTACATTGTTGTTTGATCTTATGCACATTAGTAACTAAAAAAGGTTAGAAGATTTTAATTTTTATAACATTGTCTAAACATTTTTTTTTTTTTTTACAATTTACCACATACTACATGAATTTAATTATTTTTAGTAGTTTATTTATTTATTTTCCAAGGTGAAAGAATAAATTCTTTGTAACTGTTGGGAATAAAAAGATATTCTTTAGGGTTTGACCTTGAGAAAGTAAAACGTTAAAAGTTACTAGGTTTGAGACCGTATATATATATTTTTTTATTTAGCTAAAGTTAAGGAAAAGACTTAGCTCTTTTAAAAGTGAGAAGATAGTATTTTTAAACAACTAAGGACATGATAAACTTAACATATGTTGAGTGAAATAAGTTATTTTGATAAAAGAGACTTTTTGCATCCTATACTGATTACTCAGAAAAACACTTCTATAACCTTTTATCAAGAGATAACACCTTAATAATTTAAGGAAACCTTTTTCTTAATAAAAACAGCAGGAGACCTTAATGTGAGGAGCTTATAGTATGGTGAGGAATGTTTATATTTTGTGAATTATTAGGCACATACTCACAACATTGAATATTAATTACTGCTTTGGGTGGTGGTTAAAATATTTAAAGCTATTTTGTTATATAAAACCACTTTTTTTTCTTTAAGTTGTGAAGTTTTATTGTTAAGCAGTGTTATTACTAGTTTTTACCATTTTTTAACTTTGACCATAGAAATAATTGTTTTCAGAAACTTTTTACAGCTTTCTGTATTTATCTTTTAACCTTGACTACAGAAATAAATTTTCCACTTTACAAACCTTTTACAACTTTTTGTATTTATATAGGCTTCATCCCACATTTCTATCTATCCAGGCTTCATTCCACATTTCTCAGTTATTTGGGACAAAGCTACTTTCCTTTTCTCCTTAATTAGAAAAATATTTTTTATACTTTTTCTACAAAATGCTACTACTACTAAAATTAAACTTGTTAGAATGATGCGAAATATTTAAAACAAAACTTTCTTTATAGAGACAGGGAGTTAAAGCTCTCATTATCAGATTCCTTAGTAGAGATATTATTTTATGACACTGGTTTTTCACACAAATGCAAACTGTGCAAACTGCACAAAATTTAAAAGGAGAACTACAAATCTGGGGTTGTGGTTAGTGGGGCTCAAACCCACTGAGTTTGCATGCATGAACCTTGGATTAACTTAATTAGCTTTACTGCACAATAGACTAATTGAAACAAAAGAAAGCAAAGTGAACACAATAAACAGAAAATTACACACTTACCCAGCACAGGGAAAGTTTGAATTGCAAAGCTACCTTAACTCAGATGCATTTGGTGTTTGTCTGTGGCAGGCACTTTTATCTGGACTTCCCAGTTCCGGTACTCTAGGAAAAATTTCTGGGCAACTGGTTAAGCATAATGGGGTAAACAAGATTGCCAGCTAATGTCGCCTTGTGAAGGCAATGTTGCAAAACTGGTGCAGCACTTTTAGGGAGGGAAGGCAGTGGTGGTGGCAAAAAAAGGAGGAAAGGGAGGGAGCGAGGCTATAGTCATTTCCCCACTGCCTTTATCGGCTGCGGTATGGGGACCAAGGGCTTGGGAGGCGGGAGAACTTTATCGGAAAGAGCGGCGGTTTCTTTCTCAGGTACCTTAGTTTCCAAAGCCTCAGTTTTGGCAACATGAAGAGGGGCCAGGGCAGTGAAAATAAGAGCCCATGTAGTAAATGTTTTAGAGGAAACATTTTGTCTTTGCTCAAAGTGACACTTTAAATTTTGTACAGTGCACTCCCACACATCTAAGTCTAATGTGCCTTCCTCAGGAAACCAAGGGTTATGTTGAACAACATCATATAATAAAGAGTACAAATTATTTTCTGAAACAGAAGCTCCACTAGCCTGCTGCAGCCACTGTAAAATTAACACATACCGGCACTGGGGAACACTGAGAGACTGACCCTTATCGTAGAATGGCTGAAAGTTCTGACCCACCGTGAGACAACTTGCTTGTACTTACTGCGCAGCTTCCAAATGTTGTGGTCAGGACTGGAATGCCTCACATGGGGCACCAATTGTGAAAGAAGGGAGCCTACTCCATCCTCTGTGTTCCTTCAAAAGAAAATTTTATTCTACTCATTCCTCCAGGTTTTTATAGCATACAAGGTAGTTTCCTATGTGACTGTTTTCAGGTATTTCAGGGAGGGTACATTTCTTCTAAAGCCATAAGGTGTGTTTACATGTCTTTAATCTCAAGGGACAATTTCTTTGGGGCTAGACAGGAAATGGCAGGAGCAGGAGACAGGAGCATGGCAGGAGCCCAGCAAGAGCTCAGTGACTATTCCCTTATCTAAATTGCTGCCTGCCTTCAGGCACACAAAGCTTTTGGCCTTCCCCCCCAGCCTGGTGCCCACCTTCAGGCTTCTGGAGCTTGGGCGCAGCCTCCCTGTATAAGTTATCCAGCCAGGGAACTTTCCGTGTCTCCACACAGTGAAGCAAAAGAAATGCTCACCGTGTCCTATCCCCATCCTTCACATACACCCTAATATTTGCTGACTGTACTGACTGTGTGAAAGTCTGTGCATACACATTTTTAAATATTTGTTTATCCATAAACACATTTTGAACATATAGGGTATAGGCACATACATGTAGTTATCCCAGGTACATGCAGCCAGGTTCATGTAAATACTTGTTTTCAGACCTCTACATATATGAATTCCTGAATGTGTGATAATTTTCCTACATTTGGGAGCAGGTGTGTGCATGTACATATGTATATGTAGCTATCACTAATGACTGCAAGAACTAAAATTTATTGAAGGCTTAAAATGATCCCAGTGCTTTTCCTTCATTATCCCATTTAATCTGCAAAAGGGATGGCTACTATTATTATGAGGTAGGCAGGCACTCTTATTCCCAATTTACAGATGTGGAAAATGAGCCACAGAATATTTGGGAAAATTCCCTAAGATTAATTAATCAAGTAGCTGAGCTAAGAATTGAATGCAAGTAGTCTGAATTCAGATGTACCCTTTGAACCATGATGTTATACCTCCTCCATTAAAAATATCTGGGACACTCTTAAATGCTTAGACCTATGTACCCAGAGGAGTAACTGTTTGACCTTCATTATTAGAATAGCATATATCTCAAAACAACATATTAAGGTACAAGCTCAGGAAAGCTTCCATGAAACACTGACAAATAAATACACCTTTAACAATCACCTCCCACTTGCTGGTTCAGGAAAGCACATTGTCATCCTTGAGGGTAATGTATAAATCAGCTAGGATGGTTGATTCATAAACTGGGAATAGTAGACGGGATTATGTTCTATGTTCTGAAAGTACCATCTTATATTTGTACATTAATTGCCACAATCAATCTTTAAACATTTTCATTACTCCAAAAAAATAAAATTAAAATTAAAAGAATATCCAAAACTTCCCCTTCTCCACCCCTCATTGTTCTTATACTTTTTAAACAGTTTTATTGAGATGTATTCACACACCCTACAGCCAGCCACAGTATACAATTGATTATTCATAGCACCATCATACATTTGTGTGTTCATCACCAGAATCAATTTCTGAAACTTTTCCTTACTCCATAATAAAAATAAAAGCAAAAAAAGAACACTCTAGATCTTTCCATCCCCTCCATCCCACCCTATTCTTCATCTAATTTTTGCTCCCATTTTTCTACTCCTCTGTCCATACTCTGGATAAAGAGAGTGCAAGCCACAGGGTTTTCACAATCACACAGTCACACTGTGTAAGCTACAAAGTTGTATAATCATCTTCAAGAATCAAGGTCACTGGGTTGCAGTTTGACAGCTTCAGATATTTCCCTCTAGCCATTCCAATACACTAAAAATTGAAAGGTATCACCTTTATATGTGTGTGTGTATATATATATATGTATATGTATATATATATATATATATATATATATATATATATATATATAATCTATATACTGCATAACAATACCCTCCAGAGTGACCGACCTCTTGACTCCATTTGAAATCTTTCAGCCACTGGAACCTTATCTTGTTCCATCTCTCTTCCCCACTTTGGTCAAGAAGATCCTCTAATCCTGCAGTTCTGGGTCCAGGATCATCCCCAGGAATCATTTCCCGCATTGCCAGGGAGATTTACAGCCCTGGTGTCATGTCCCATATAGTGGGGGAGAGTAGTGAGTTCACCTGACAAGAGGGCTTAGAGAGAGAGGAGACCACATCGGAGCAACACAGAGGCTCTCTGGGGAGGACTCAGGCACAATTATAAGTGGGCTTAGCCTCTCACAAGGGAGAGCCCCAGACCAAGGGCTCAGCCCACTGAATTGGCAGTCCTCAATGTTTGCATTAAAATCAGCAGTAACCCAGGTGGGGAGGTCCATCATTTCTGCATTTCTCTGCAGTTCCTCAGGGGGCCCTGCAAATACACTTTTACTCTTTGCCCATACTACTTTGGGATGTATCAGGATTTCACTTCAGCCTGTACATACTCATCAAGTCCCACTTCTCTTTCAAAGCTCCATGCACATATGGTGTTCAAACAAAGTGATCATACAGGTTAAATTATCTAGAGTGCTACAGAAAATATAGATCCTGCATGACATAAACATCTGCTCCCTTGGTCTTGCATAAAATTTGTAGTTCAAAAACCCAGTCATTATTGTCCTTTACTCTTGGGCCTGATTTGCCTTAGTCCTAACCATATCTGCTACATTCATATCTCTAATTGAAGTCTGAACTCTTTTTCAGTTCTGTCAATACTTGCCTTATGGAATAATACTGACATTCATAGCTGCCAAGCTCTAGCTCCAAGTCTCCAACGTCACACAGATACCCATAGTTTCAGAGATCGATCAGATTATATACAAGGAGCTCAATATCTCAGTATTTAGAGATAACCATTACAACTCAGGAATAGATCGACTGCTATAAGAGCTTACAATCTAGGAACCATTACAATGAGCATTCCCCTAATAAGCAGTGCCCTAAGATTCAGTTCCCAGAGTTTACACATTGTCATTAGTCCATATTAGTGAGACATTATGTTTGTCCTCTCATTTCTAGCATGCTTCACTCAAAATACTGTACTCAGGATCCATTCACCTAGTCCTGTCTCACAGCTTCATTCCTTCTTGTAGCCACTCAATATTCTTTGTATGCATACTCCACAGTTCACCATACTGTTCATCAGTCAGTGTGCCCTTAGACAACCTCTGTCCATTGCAAATCGTGAATACTGCCACCATAAACACTAGTGTGCAAATGTCCATTCATGCAGCTGCTCTCAGATCTTCCAAGTATATACCTCATAGTGGAGTTGCTGGACCCCATGATACACACACACCTAGCTTCTTGTGGAGCCAAATACTGTACTCCAGATAGGCTACACCATTCTGCTTCCCCATACATCTCTCTCTCCAAGTTCTCTCTAGCACTTGTTTCCCTCTGTTTATTTTTTCCCTGCAATTTTATATGGATATATTCAAATACCATACAATCATCCACAGTGTACAACTGTTTTAGTTTGCTAATGCTGCCAGAATGCAAAACACCAGAGACGGACTGGCTTTTACAAAAGGGGGCTTATTTGGTTGCACAGTTACAGTCTTAAGGCCATAAAGTGTCCAAGGTAACACATCAACAATCGGGTACCTTCACTGGAGGATGGCCAATGGCATCTGGAAAACCTCTGTTAGCTGGGAAGGCATGTGGCTGGTGTCTGCTCCAAAGTTCTGGTTTCAAAATGGCTTTCTCCCAGGATGTTCCTCTCTATGCTGCAGTTCCTCAAAAATGTCACTCTTAGTTGCACTTAGGGTATTTATCCTCTCTTAGCTTCTCTGGAACAAGAGTCTGCTTTCAATGGCCATCTTCAAACTGTCTCTCATCTGCAGCTCCTGTGCTTTCTTCAAAACATCCCTCTTGGCTGTAGCTCCTCTACAAAATGTCACTCACAGCTGCACTGAGTTCCTTCTGCCCGTCAGCTCATTTATATGGCTCCACTGATCAAGGCCTCCATGGGAGTATCTCATCAGAGTTATCACCTACAGTTGAGTGGGGTGCATTTCCATACAAATCCAATCAGCACCAAAATGCCTGCCCCACAAGACCACATCAAAGTATATGGCTTTTTCTGGGGGACATAATACATTCAAACTGGCACAACAATCGTTTACACTGTCTTCATATAGTTGTGCATTCGTCACCACAATTAGCAATTACATATATTCATTACTCAGAGAAAGAATTGAAACAAAAGAATAATAAAAAGGATAAAAGGAAAAGTAAAAATAAGATAAAATACAGCCACAAAAAAAAGAGGAATAAGTAAAAAAAAGTAAAAAGACAAAAGAAAAAGAAAAAGAAAGAAAAAAATGACAACTAAAAAGCCACAAAAGAAAACATAAAAATACAATAAAATACCATAAAAAAGTCAGACAACACTAATGTCAAGAATCTCATACCCCTCCTCCATGTCCCCTTCCTATAGGCATTTAGCTTTGGTGTATTGCCTTTGTTACAATTAAAGAAAGCACATTGCAATGTTACTGTTAACTATAGACTCTAGTTTGCAATGATTATATTTTCCCCCAATACCACCCCCTTTTCAATACCTTGCAAGTTGACATTCATTTTTTCTCCCAAATGAAAAAACACATTTGTACATTTTATCACAATCATTGACTGCTCTAGGTTTCACTAAGCCACACAGTCCCAGTCTTTATCTTCTATCTTTCCTTCTGGTGTCCTACATGCCCCTAACCTTTCTCTTTCAACCATACTCACAGTCATCTTTATTCAGTTTACTTACATTATTGTATTACTGTCTCCCAACATTGTGTTCCAAACCTATCTCTCCTGTCTTTTTCTGTCTGTCTGTAGTGCTCCCTTTAGTATTTGCTGTAAAGCAGGCATCTTGTTCACAAATCTCTCAGTGTCTCTTTGTCTGAGAATATTTTAAACTCTCCCTCATATTTAAAGGACAGTTTTGCCAGATATAAAATTCTTGGTTGGCTGTTTTTCTCTTTCAGTATCTTAAATATATCATACCACTCACTGCCTTCTCACTTCTATGGTTTCTACTCAAAAATCTGCAAATAGTCTTATTGATCTTCCCTTGTATGTGATTGATCACTTTTCTTTGGCTGCTTCCTAAATTCTCTCTTTGTCTTTGACTTTTGACAAACTGATTATTAAGTGTCTTGGCATAAGCCTATTCAGATCTATTCTGTTTAGAGTTTGCTGTGCTTCTTGGATCTGTAATTTTATGTCTTTCATAAGAGGTGGGAAATTTTCAGTGACTGTTTCCTCCATTATTGCCTCTGCCCCTTTTCCCTTCTCTGACATGTACATTCATGTGCTTCATGTTGTCACTTAGTTCCCTAAGACATTGCTCATATTTCTCCATTCTTTTCCCCATCTGGTTTTTTGTGTGCAGGGTTTCAGACGTTCTGTTTTCCAGTTCATGAATCTTTTCTTCTGCCTCTTCAAATCTGCTGCTGTATGTCACCCTTTTGTCCTTCATCTCGTGTTGTACTTTTCATTCCCATAAGTTCTGCCAATTGTTTTTTCAAACTTTTGATTCTTCCTTGTGTTTGCACAATGTCTTCTTTATATCCTTCATCTCTTTTGCCATATCTTCCCTCAACTCATTGAAATGATTCTTGGATTGATTTTGAATTGATTTAGGAGAATTGTTTGATTAATAATTAGTTGTTTCAATTCCTGTATCTCAGTTGAAGTGTAAGTTTGTTCCTTTTACTGGGCCATATCTTCATTTTTCCTAGTGTGATTTTTCATTTTCTGTTGTCTAGGCATCTGGTTTCCTTGACTGCCCCAGTCACATTTTCCCAGAGTAGAATGGGCTCAGGTCTCAGGAGGAGAATGTGTATTCAGTATTAGGTTTCCCTGAGGGTGAGTCTTAGAAGATTGACAGACTTTCCCATGAGGCCTCTAGACTCTGTGCTTTTCCTATCCAGCCCAGAAGGTGGCACTTGTTAGCCCACAGCTCCCCACTGGTGTAAAGAGGTGCAGTCCCTTTAAGTCACAGTGGACCCTGACCTGGCAAGGAGCCCTGGGTTTCAGAAGCAAAGCTTAAGTTGTTTCTGGTTTGTTTTTATTTCCCCAGGTCTGAATTCTGTGAGAGAGGACAACCAATTGAGCTGGCCCCACCCCCCTTTTCTTAGGGAAGATACACCCCCTAGGGAGT
This sequence comes from Choloepus didactylus, assembly GCF_015220235.1. Classification (NCBI taxonomy): domain Eukaryota; kingdom Metazoa; phylum Chordata; class Mammalia; order Pilosa; family Megalonychidae; genus Choloepus; species Choloepus didactylus. Next base: position 54,949,007 of record NC_051312.1, read on the forward strand.
TAACTTCTCCACTTGAATTCCTCCTTTGTCTTTCTGGCTCTGTTAACTCCACCCTTGCCTGGGTCAGCATGGAATGGAAAATGCCTGTGGCTTTCTCTAATGGACTGCTTAGAATGCAAGAAAAAAAAATGGAAAAATAGCAAAAGCCCATTTTCAGAACCAGTCCCCAGACCCTCAGTTTTGCAGGTCTACCAGATTTGATACCCAATTCTCTGTGCCCTTTTTCTTGGGACACAGCCATTTTCTAGTATTCCAAGCTCAGCCATCTCCAAAAGTCTCTATTTTTATTTATTTATGTATTTTTTCCCGATCAGCCCTGCCTCCTCCCTGCTGGAAGGAACCTGCTTTCCTTCCTGCTTCCATATGATTATCTGTGCTTGTATCTTGTATTCAGTAGTCCAGGTTTTTTAACTAAAACTGCAATTGGAGCTTGGTTTAGTTACTTTCCCTGTAACCTGTTTCTTTTCTCCCACACAGCAGTGTTTCAGCTTGGTCTGCCCTGTCTAAGGGGGAAGGGGCACCAGTTCCATGTTTGCGGAGCTTTACTTATGATTCTGTGCTACAATCTCAGCCACTCCACCCATTTCAGGCTGGTGTATGATGTCTGCCATTCATGGATGTCTTCCAACAGTTGCTCCAGATTATTTCTAGTTGTTCCTAATATTTTACTAGTTGCTGTAGAGGATTAACTAAATTCCTCACCTCTCTATGCTGCCATCTTGCTCCACCCCCTCCTGATGTATTCTTGATCCATGTGGTGGAATCTAAAGGCCTTGCTTTCCCAGATCCCCTATCAAGCCTAGCAGCCCAGCCCAGATTGAGCATGAGGGGAAGATTTACCCTATGGGGAGATGGGTAAGCAGCCCTTTTGGATCTTTCACTCATCACCCTGTTTAGGCCACACCATATGTACCTCTCCCTCCTTTTCAGTCATTGTTATGCATCTGAGCACTTTTAACATAAGTTTAATTTTTTAAAAAGTACACAAAGTAGCACTGTAATGATTTATTTTAAAAATATGCCAAAAACTAGGCAAAGCAGAATCTGGTTTTCTCATGAGCATACGCTGGTTTCAAAAGTGTAGTGGTGTCAAAAGAAGTTCAAGCCTAGAAACAATGACACAACTTCCAATTATAAGAACATCCTCTTGTTATAATTTGAAACAAATGAAATATGCCTCTTTCTTGATATTTTGGCTAGGTAGTTTTCTATGTAAAAATATACATTTTCTCGAGCATAGTTCCAGTGGGTATCATGTGATCTACTTGTTTCCTTCATTTGTCCAAGAATGTTTATATTGTTGTGTCACTGATTCAGGCCCTCTCAGTGGACAGACCTAATATATATATTTATATTCTTACATATATACATTTTAGCTTATGTATATACACATCTATCATTATTACTATATCTATTTGTATATATTGAATAAAGTGTGATTTCATACTGACGGCTCAACTCTAATCCAACATCACAGGGTTCATTTTAGCTTTTTACCTTTTCCTCTGCTGCTTGTCATTTATTTCTCATACTATAACTCATTATCTGTAATTTATTCACTTATTTGTTCAACCCTAGCATTCATGTAAAATGGTTTTGGATTTTCTACCTACTGTCCCTGTGAGAAAAAGTTTCAAAAAACAGAGAACCGTGTTTTGAATAGTTCCTGTTGTCTTTAGCCCTAATTTTCTAATCTAAGATTGTTTTCCAAGGTTACTTACTTAGTTTGGCTCTTTTCCCCCCATCACCTTCACTGAGGTTGTGTCATACATTTGAAGTACAGTTAGATTTAATTGTGACAGTCAGCATTCAATCCTGGGACACTCCCACATTTTTGTGTTTTTTAAAATTTGCATGCATTAAAGTTCATTTCTGAGATATACTGTCCTATGGTTTGACAACTATATATTTTCATGTGTCCATTACTGTAGTTCCATACAGACCAATTTCATTACCCTAAACATTCCTGAGTGTGGACCCCTGGTAGTCAACCACTCCCCATATCCCAAACTGTGGCAACCATTGTTCTGTCTTATGTCCTTATAATTTTTACATTTCTAGGATATCATATGAATGGAATCATAATGCCTGTAGTGATTTGGGTTAACTACTTTCACTTCATAAAATGCATTTAAAATTCATCTATGTTACTGTGTGAATTGACAGCTTATTTATTTTTATCAATGACTGGTATTTAATTGCATAGAAGTTCTATCATTTGTTCACTTATTTACTTGATGATGATCATTTTGGTTGTTTCCAGGTTTTGGAATTGTAAATAAAGTTGCAATAAGCATTTGCATGCAAGTTTTTTTCTGGATGGAAATTTTCAATTCACTTGGGAAAATGCCTAGGAGTAGGATTGCTGGATTTTATGTTATTTTTATATTTAACTTTGTAAGAAACTGCCACACTGTCTTCCAAAAGGGATGTGTCATTTTCTATTCCTGCCAGCAATTAATGAGAATCCCTATTGCTCCACATACTTGCCAGTATTTGGTATTGTCTTCGTATTTTTTTGTTTTGTTTTGTTTTGTTCTGTTTTGTTTGCTTGTTTTTTTAGCCATTGAAGGTATTTCATAAGTATCCAGGGTGAATACAACTGGGTTTGTAAACTATGAAATGGGATGGGCCATTTATACTTCCTTTAAGGAACTGATTATAAACCTTCTCTCACATATATATTTCTACCAACACTGCCAGAATAAGCTATGTATTTCTATGTTTTTATGGCAGTTAATTGCCCTTTACAAAAATGTGATAATGTGGTAACAACAAAAGCAATGTAATAAAAGTAAGTAGATGAGTCTAGCACTTTGTGCATGGAAAACAACACAGGAGCATGATGAGAACAGATGCTACCACAGTGGCTTGGCCCTGACAATCATCAGGACTCCATTAGAGCTGGAATGAAATAAGCTTTGGAGTCATGCCCAACTCCACATCTTTCCCACTCTAATCACTTGGGTAAGTTAGTGAACACAGAGTAAAATTAATAAGAATAATAAATATTGTAAGTGCCAACTTTGAAATTTCACATAAGAAACAACATCTTTTACCAGTATTTCAAAAATGAAAGGTTATTATGTCAGTTTGGATTTATTATGTCCCCCAAAACACCATGTTCTTTGATGCAGTCTTGTGGGGGCAGATGTATTAGTGTTGATTAGATTGCAATTCTTTGATTGAGTGTTTCCATGGAGATGCGACCTACGCAACTGTAGGTGATAACTCTGATTAGATAATTTCCATGGAGGTATGGACCCGTCCATTCACTGTGGGTCTTAATAAGTTTACTAGAGCACTATATAAGCTCAGACAGAAGGAGTGAGCTTGCTACAGCCAAAAGGGACACTGAAGAATGCACAGGAGCTGAGAGATGAGATGCAGCTTACATAGCAACATTTTGGAGATGGCCTTTGAAAGCAGACACCAGCCATATGCCTTCTGAGCTAACAGAGGTCTTCCAGATGCCACTGCCCATCCTCCAGTGAAGGTGCCCTATTGATGATGACTTACTTTGGACACTTTAAGGGCTTAAGACTGTAACTTTGTAATCAAATAAATCCCCTTTATAAAAGCTGATCCATTTCTGGTGTTTTGCGAAAAGGCAGCATTAGCCAACTGGAACAGGTATCTTAATTCTCAAAACATAGGAAAAGAGAGGGGACTTCATAGAAAGATCACTACTTTGTTATTATGTTTCTCATTTTTCTAAATAATTTTTTACATCTATGGAATATTGAAAATTTTACCATAGGGAAGACTTACCTGTGGATCGTGTTTGCAAAGCATGGGCTTAAGCTCTGCTGATCTCTTTTCCTCATTTATAAATTGGGAATAATGACACTTATTCTGAAAATATTGACATCAAAGTGAAATGCAAAGTGACAACCATGTGATGATACTGTGAGCCACTGACTGAATACTTCAGATGGTTTGCATGGAGTGTGAATATATTTCAATAAAATTTCATTAAAGAAAAAATGTATGCAGAGCAACTTAAGAAGTAAATAGAAATTTTTCAACAAGTGTGAATTAATTTCTGTTCCCTTAAGTGAGGTAACATCATCTAATGGAAAGAGTTGCATTAGGCCATCCTTGGGTAGACTTTTTTTTTAACACATTAGTTTTATAAAGTTTGAAAAATTACATAATCCCATTGATGTTCTGATTCCTCATCTGCAAATCAGGCAAAATAATACCCACTTAAAATTGTTAGATGGTTTAGAGTGAATAAAAATGCACATGCTTTCCTTATATGAAGGTTTTTTTTTTTTTGCACATATTACGTGCTCAATTAAGTTTAATTTCTTTTCTCCCACCTCCTCCCAGCCTTCTCTCTCTTCCATCAAAATGTCTCTTTCTCTCTTTTAATAATAAACATACCAGAGTGGCAATAACAACCTTCAATTGTCTTAATTTAAAAATCTTGGTGACAACATACTGATTGCTTTCTTCAGTATCAAAGTATCAAAGGATTTGCTGTTGTTTTTCCTAAAGTCTGTAATCCATAGCTTTTCATTCTTTTCTGCTTAGGATTCAACAGGACAAACAAAACAAAACAAAACAAAACAAATCAAAACAAAAACAAGGCTCCTCAGTCAAGCACCTGGCCTGCTTGAGAAACGTTCCCTCAGTTGATTCTCTTTTCCTCCCATTTTTTCCCTCACTTTTTAGAAGACCTGTGTCAAAGGCCCCATGACCAATTAACTGGTTCTTTTATTTTTCTTTTGTTTTTAATAATGTTTTTCCCATCCCTTAGAAATAAAAGCTAATGTTTTTGTTGTTGTTGTTTTGTTTCTGTTTTTAAATAAAACAGAGTAGTTTTTCAGTTATTCAATACCAAGTCTTGTCTGAGTTTGATTCTATACTGTCTACTGCCCTAATCTTGTTTTTCGTATTTATCATTCTGTTTTGCATTGAAAAAGAAGCCAGTTTAACCTCTTAAGACCTTTCTCAAATACATTTAAAGAACTTAGCATGTTTATGTATAATCAACCAACCAAAAGTTCTAGCAGAAAGAACTGTGTATGATAGAAAAGATCTCCAGTGTCCCTTGCTCATTTAATTAAGAAATCGGAGAGGTTGGAGGCTAGAAAAAACCACAATATTCATAATGTTCCAAACGAAAATAATTGGAATCAAGTAACTTGTTGCTTAGAAAAATGCTTGTATTTTGAGCAAAATTTTCATTGATACTACCACTCTATCCTAAATAGGATTTTCACATTTATGAAGTCACTGATCCAACACTGTTTTACTACTCAGCAAAAAAAAATAGAAATTGGCAAATAATACAGAGGAAGAAGAAAAATCACAAGATGGAATACTAGATGCTTTATGAAACAATGGCTGCATCCATTTGTGGAGCCTCTATAGTGCAAGAGCTAGACTAAAATGCAGTACAGGTCCTTTGGGTTCTCAGGCAGGTTCACCACTAACTGTCTAGGTGACTCCAGGCAAGTCACACTCATTTTCTGGTCCTTAGTTTTCTCATCTATGAAGTGAAAGAGTTGAATTTTTTACAATCTACAGTCCCATCTAGCTTGAATATAGTGTCATTCTATTTGACAAATATTGAGTAAATGCTAAAGACAAACATTCTGCTAGGAGCAGAAATTAATGCAAAATGTTCATGGCCACTAATCACAAACTGCCAATAATCCATTGGAAAAAGAGGAGTCTCATAAAAATAATTAAGCAATACTGGCTATCATACTAGTAAAAAACAAGCTTTATAATAGGAACACAGAGGAGGAATCTAATATGTGTCTGGTGGTAGGGTTTAGGGATGTGGGCAGCCACAGAATTATGGATCAAATGCAGTTCACATTTGTACGTAATTGATTTAATATCTCTCTACCATAAATTTTAGCATATTTCATATTTCCAATGTTCCCCCAAATTAATAAATTAACCTTCATTTACAATAAGAAAATACAGAGTAACATTATGACATACTCTAAATTCAGGTGTTATGATAGATATCTAAAGGGAAAGTAGCCAATTAGTCCAAAGACCTTGGAAACAATCCATCAGGTCTGCAATATTTGGAGGCAGGCCAGCTTCTTGTTGAAAAATGCCATAGTTGTGAGAATGCTGTGTATGCAGGCTAACCTGTTCAGATGGCCTGAAGAAGTATAGCCCAGAGTAAAGATGGTATATGGTCCCCTTGTGCCCCATATAGCAAAGCATGGAGAGCCAAGAGAATTGTTTTTAACTGAAAATCTGCCAACAACTTATTCAACCCTGCAAATGTTACAATATAAACATGAAAATAATAGCAAACTAGGATTTCACAAATTTCTGCCAAAATTTAGTTCTGACTTGAAAAACCTGGCAGATGATTCTCTTCTCTGCTCTAAGACTTTCTACACAGTCTCTGGCTTTACTTTCCCTAGACCATACCATGATGTTGAATAAACTTCCTCTGGTCAGGGATGTGCAGGTAAGTATAACAAATAGAAGACTGAGCAGGACTCTCAATGCTAAGCAGTAGCTATTGTTAGTTTTCATTTCCTTAGTGCATTAAGGAAAAATTAAATGTTTCCTACATCTAGGAATTAAGAACATTGCAAAACCTATTTAAATGGAGCATTAAGTCTTAAACCCTAAGTTAAAATAAAAAGTGAAATTTGTTTAATTGTAGGTATGCTGTTAAACAATAACAGGCACATTTATGAGCTGAAAGAAAATGGAATAGAGCAGGTACATTCTTTTCTTCCTTTTTTTTGAGTTTCATATTATCATTTAAATAAAGCTTCTGAGAATAACAAGTCATTTTAAAGTAATTTAAATATACCTCAAACAAAATTTAATCTTTCCCTAAGCTCTCAATGATCCATTTCAAATGTTCTAAGTCTATTAAAAAGAATTGAAAGGCCAGGACTAATTCCTAAATTGCTCTGCTAGCCCTGAAGAGGGCACAGTTACAAGTGGAACCTAGGAAGGTATCTAAGAGTGAGCACAGTCCCTGATACTAATCTAGGAACCTTCTCCATGTTTACAAATTGTTTTAGTTTGCCAAAGCTGGCAAAATGCAATATATGGTAAATGGGCTGGATTTTACAATGGGGGTTTATTAACCTACAAGCTTAGAGTTCTGAGGCTATGAACATGTCCAAATCAAGGCATCAAAAGGCAATACTTTTCTACGCAAAGACCAGCTCCTCTACCACATGCTGTCTGCTGGTCCTCTCCTGGGTTTCATTGCCTTTGGCTTCTGGCTTTTCTCTCTCAATTTCACTGTGGCTTTTTTTCTGTGTTCTCTCTGTCTTTTATCTTCTTATAAAGGACTCCAGTAAGAGGATTAAGTCCCACCCCAAATGAGGTGGGTCACATCTCAAGTTCAGTTCCCATTCATCCAAAGGTCCTACTCACAATGGACCACATCCATAGGAATTAATTAGCCTTAAGAAAAATGCTTTGCTGGGGAATACAGCTTCAAACCATCACACAAATCTTTAATATTAAAATTTCAGGAAATGATTTTTTGTGAGGGGGAATTAATAATAGTAACTATGTTGTATAAAACCATCCAATAAATTAGAAAGGTATGAATAGCAATGTTTCTTAAAGTTTGAGCATTAAATTTTTATGGAAGAATAATCTATGTTTATTTCTTAAGAAATTTTAGATTCCTGGGCTCTATCCCAGGGCTACAACATCCTAACAAGAAAGAATGGAGCCTGTACATATGCTTTCTTAAAACATGTTTTTCAGGTGAATTTTCAGCACCATGAAGTTTGAGATCCAGTGTTTTGTATTTAAAGATGAAAGGAAATTGAGAATAATGAAGCTAATTGCTCAAAATAACACCATTACGAATCAGCAAAACTAGGATCCAAATTTATGTTCTCTTGAGTTCAAATCCAAAGCATTCTTTCCTGTATGACTCAGTCTCAGTTGTGACCAACAGAGGACAAATGGCCCTTTTTGCTCTTTATTCACTAGGAACTCTGTTGTAATTCTCTCACATGTGAAAGTACCAGTGTAGTCATCAGCCCATAGATGGCTCTCAGAGTTGTTTTATTTTGTTTTCCATTCCTTAGTCAAAGATAATTCTTTCATATTGAATCTCAGTAAATGTATTTTGTTGTCCCATTTTTCTATTCATCAGTCCATACACTGGAAAAAGGGAGTGTAAGCCACAATGTTTTCACAATCACACAGTCACACCCTATAAGCTATATAGTTATACAGCCATCTTCAAGAATCAAGGCTACTGGATTGTAGTTCAACAGTTTCAAGTATTTCCTTGTAGCTATTTTAATACACTAAAAACTAAAAAGGGATATCTACATAATGCATAAGAATAACTTCCAGAATGACCACTCGACTGCACTTGAAATCTCTCAGCCACTGAAACTTTATTTCATTTGTCTTCCCTCTTTTGTCAAGAGGACTTTCTCAAACCCACAATGCCAGGTCCAGACTTATCCCTGGGAGTCATGTCCCACATAGTGGGGAGGGCAGTGATTCCTCCTGCCATGTTGGCTAGAGAGAAAGGCCACATCTGAACAACAAAAGAGATTCTCTGGGGGTGACTCATAGGTACATTAATAAGTAGGCTTAGCCTCTCATTTGCAGTAACAAGCTTCATAAGGGCAAGCCTGAAGATCGAGGGCTTGGCCTGCAAAATTGGTGGTCCCCAATGCTTGTGAGACTATCAGGAATTCCCCAGGTGGAAGTTTAATATTTCCATATTTTTCCCCAGTCACTCAGGGAGGGGCTTTGCAAATGCTTTTTTATTCTCTGCACAAATTACTGTGGGTGTATAAGGCCTTCACACTAACCTGTACAAACCAGCAAGTTCTTACTCCCTATTCAAGTTCCCATGTAATTATGGTATTTGAATACACTGACCACACATATTAAATTATATAGTGTGTGTGCTTGTTTGAATGTATTATGTCTCCCAGAAAAAGTCATATTCTTTCATACAATCTTGTGGGGCAGACATATTGGTGGGGGTTAAGTTGGAACGTTTGGACTGGGTTGTTTCCATGGAAATGTGCCCTATCCAACTGTGGGTGATGATTCTAATTGGATAATTTCCATGGAGGTGTTACCCCACCCAATTCAGGGTGGGTCTAAATTAAATCACTGGAGCCACAAAAATGAGCTGACAAACAGAAGGAACTCAGTGCAGCTGAGAGTGACATTTTGAAGAGGAGCTACAGTCGAGAGGGGCACTTTAAAGAAGGCGCAGAAAATGAGAAAGTAGCTGCAGATGAGAGAAAGTTTAAAGATGGCTGTTGAAAGCAGACTTTTGCTCTGGAGAAGCTAAGAGAGGACAAATGCCCCAAGAGCAACTAAGAGGAGCTGAAGCCTAGAGAGGAACATCCTGGGAGAAAGCCATTTTGAAACCAGATCTTGGAGCAGGTGCTGGTCATGTGCCTTCCCAGCTAACAGAGGTTTTCCGGACACCATTGGCCATTTTCCAGTGAACCCAATTGTTGATGACTTACCTTGGACACTTCATGGCCTTAAGACTGTAACTGTGTAACCAAATAAATACCCTTTTGTAAAAGCCAATCCATTCTGGTGTTTTGCATTCCAGCAGCATTAAGAAACTAGAGCAGTGTGCTACAGAAAATATAGATTTTGCACCAAATAAAATCTCTTCCTTTGGTCCCACACAAAAGTTGAAGTTTTAAAACATTGTCAGTATCATTCTTTACCCTTCAATCTGAATTACCTTAGTCCTAACCAAGTCCATTTTGTTCATATCTCTAATTGAAGTCTGATCTGTATTTTAGCTTCTTTTGAACAGTTGCTGTTTTGGGTAATGCTGACATTCATAGCTGCCAAACTTTAGCTCTGAGTCTCAGGTGTCACACAGATACCCAAAGTTCCCAGGACTGACCGGGTTATACACCAAGAGCTCAGCATCTCAGAATTTAGAAATAACAATTACAACTCAGGAATAGATGTGACTGCTGTAAAAGCTTAGAATCTAGGAAACTTTGCAGTAAGCATTCCCTTGATAACCTATGCTCTCAGATTCAATTCTAGAGTGTGCACATTATAGTTAGTCCATATTATTGAGACACTATAGTGCTTGCTTTTTCATTTCTGGCTTATTTCACTCAATGTACTGTCCTCAGGTTCCATTCACCTACTTGCATGCATCACAACTTCATTCTTTCTTTCAGCTGCTCATATTCCATTGTATGCATACACTGCTGTTCACCTTTCCATTCATCAGTCAATGTACCCTTAAGCTACCTCCATCCATTGTAAATCATGAATACTGCCATCATAAACACCTGTGTGCAAATGTCCATTCATTCCCCTATTCTCAACTCTTTCAAGCATATACCCAATAATGTGGTTGCCAGATCATATGGCAACTCCATACTTAGCTTCCTGTGGAAACACAACACTGCCCTCCAGATGGGATGCACAATTCTGCTTCCCCACCAACAATGAATAGTTATATCCCTCTCTCCACATTTTCTCCAGCACTTGTATCCCTGTGTTTATTTTTTTAAACAGTTTATTCACACACCATACAATCCATCCTAGCTAAACAATCAGTAGTTCCTGGTATAGTCACATACTTATGCATTCATCACCATAATCTGTACCAGTTTGGATATATTATGTCCCTCCAAAAGACATGTTTTAATCCAATCTTGTGGGATATTTGCATTAGGTTGTTTCCATGGAGATGTGACTCACACAACTCTAGGTGATAATTTTGATTAGATTATTTCCATGGAGGTGTGACCTTGCCTATTCAGTATGGATCTTGATTAGTTTACTGGAGTACTTTAAAAGAGCCACACAGGTCCAGATGCTACGGCAGGACCCCCAGGCACTTAGAGAGAAACATCCTGGGTGAAAGAACCAAGAATGCACAGGAGCTGAGAGAGGAGCTGAAACACAATCCAGGATCAGCAGACACCAGCCATGTACCTTCTCAACTAACAGAGGTTTTCTGGACATCATTGGCCACTCTTCAGTGAAGGTACCCTATTGCTGATGCCTTAGATTGGACACTTCTATGGCCTTAAGGCTGTAACTTTGTAACCAAATAAACCCCCTTTATAAAAGCCAATCCATTTCTGGCATTTTGCATTCTGGCAGCATTAGCAAACCAGAACATGTTCATTTCCATTTCTTCCATAAAGAAAGAGGAAGAGGAGAAAAAAAAGTACATAAAGAATAAAAAAAAAATAAAAATAAAGTAAAATAAAATGTTCAGACAACAACCAAAACACCAAAACACCAAGAATCCCATACCCTTCTGTGCTGATTTGAATTTATTATTTCCCCTAAAATGCCATTTTCTTTCATGCAATGTTGTGGGGGCAAGCATATTAGTGTTGATTAGGTTGGAATCTTTGGATTAGGTCATTTCCAAGGAGATGTGACCCACCCAAGTGTGGGTAATACCTTGATTAAATTATTTCCATGACAGTGTGGCCCTGCCCATTCAGTGTGGGTCTTGATTAGTTTACCTGAGCCATATAAGAGCGCAGATAGAAGGAGTTCATTGCTATAGTTGAGAGACACATTTTGGAGACAGCTGTTGAAAGCAGACTTTTGCTGACACTTTGGAGATACTAGCCCAGAGTTTACCCCAAGAAGCTAAGCCTAGAGACATTTTGGAAAATGCCATTTTAAAATGTAACCTGGGAGCAAGCAGATACCAGCCATGTGCCTTCCCAGCTAACAGAAGTTTTTTGGATGCCAATGGCCTTTCTTCAGTGAAGATATACTCGTGTTTATGCCTTGTTTGGATGCTATTATGGCTGTAGAACTCTAACTTTGCAACCAAATAAACTTCCTTTATAAAGGTATTTTCAGAGGTGGGGCAAGATGGCGGATTGGTGAGCTGTATGTTTTAGTTACTCCTCCAGGCAAGTAGGTAGAAAGCCAGGAACTGCATGGACTGGACACCACAGAGCAGTCTGACTTTGGGCATACTCCATACAACACTCATGAAAACGAGGAACTGCTGAGATCAGTGAAATCAGTAACTTTTTGTGGCCAGGGGACCTGCACCCCTCCCTGCCAGGCTCAGTCCCATGGGAGGAGGGGCCATCAGCTCTGGGAAGGAGAAGGGAGAACTGCAGTGGCAGCCCTTATCGGAAACTCATTCTACTGATCCAAAGTCCAACCATAGATAGACTGAGACCAAACACCAGAGAATCTGAGAGCAGCCAGCCCAGCAGAGAGAAGACAGGCATAGAAAAAAACAGCACAAAAATCTCCAAAATAAAAGCGGAGGATTTTTGGAGTCCTGGTGAACATAGAAAGGGGAAGGGCAGAGCTCAGGCCCTGAGGCTCATATGCAAATCCCAAAGAAAAGTTGATCTCTCTGCCCTGTGGACCTTTCCTTAATGGCCCTAATTGCTTTGCCTCTTAGCATTTCAATAACCAATTAGATCTGTGAGGAGGGCCCTTTTTTTTTTAAAAAAACTTTTTTTCTTTTTCTAAAATAATTACTCTAAGAAGCCCAATACAGAAAGCCTTAAAGACTTGCAATTTTGGCAGGTCAAGACAAGAGCAGAACTAAGAGAGCTCTGAGACAAAAGGCAATAATCCAGTGGCTGAGAAAATTCACTGAACACCACAACTTCTCAAGAAAAAGGGGGTGTATGCTCACAGCCATCATCCTGGTGGACAGGAAACACTCCTGCCCATCACCAGCCCCATAGCCCAGAGCTGCCCCAGATAACCTAGTGTGACGGAAGTGCTTCAAATAACAGGCACACACCACAAAACTGGGCATGGACATTAGCCTTTCCTCCAACCTCAGCTGATTGTCCCAGAGTTGGGAAGGCGGAACAGTGTGAATTAACAAAGCCCAATTCAGCCATCATTTCAGCAGACTGGGAGCCTCCCTACACAGCCCAGCAGCCCAGAACTGCCCTGGGGGGACGGCACTCACCTGGAAAATAGCACAGTCATCCCTCAACAGAGGACCAGGGGGTGCATGGCCTGAAAGAGGGACCCACTCGAAACTCTCAGGAGCCATACACCAATACCAAGCACTTGTGGGTCAGTGGCAGAGACAAACTGTGGCAGGACTGAACTGAAGGATTAGACTATTGCAGCAGCTTTAAAACTCCAGGATCACCAGGGAGAATTGATTGTTAGAGCCACCTCCCCTCCCTGACCACCCAGAAACACACCCCATATACAGGGTGGGCAACATCAACTACACAAGCAAGCTTGGTACACCAATTGGACCCCACAAGACTCACTCCCCCACTCGCCACAAAGACAAAGCAGGGGAGAACTGGCTTGTGGAGAACAGGTGGCTCGTGGATGCCACCTGCTGGTTAGTTAGAGAAAGTGTACTCCATGAAGCTGTAGATCTAATAAATTAGAGATAAGGAATTCAATTGGTCTACAAATCCTAAAAGAACCCTATTAAGTTAAGCAAATGCCAAGAAGCCAAAAACAACAGAAAATTATAAAGCATATGAAAAAACCAGATGATATGGATAACCCAAGCCCAAGCACCCAAATCAAAAGACCAGAAGAGACACATCACCTAGAGCAACTACACAAAGAACTAAAGATGAACGATGAGACCATAGTACAGAATACAAAGGATATCAAGAAGACCCTAGAAGAGCATAAAGAAGACATTGCAACACTAAATAAAAAAATAGATGATCTTATGGAAATTAAAGAAACTGTTGACCAAATTAAAAAGATTCTGGATACTCATAGTACAAGACTAGAGGAAGTTGAACAACGAATCAGTGACCTGGAAGATGATAGAATGGAAAATGAAAGCATAAAAGAAAGAATGGGGAAAAAAATTGAAAAAATCGAAATGGACCTCAGGGATATGATAGATGATATAAAACGTCCGAATATAAGACTCATTGGTGTTCCAGAAGGGGAAGAAAAGTGTAAAGGTCTAGGAAGAGTATTCAAAGAAATTGTTGGGGAAAACTTCCCAAATCTTCTAAACAACATAGATACACAAATCATAAATGCCCAGCGAACTCCAAATAGAATAAATCCAAATAAACTCACTCCAAGACATATTCTGATCACACTGTCAAACACGGAAGAGAAGGAGCAAGTTCTGAAAGCAGCAAGAGAAAAGCAATTCAACACATACAAAGGAAACAGCATAAGACTAAGTAGTGACTACTCAGCAGCCACCATGGAGGCGAGAAGGCAATGGCACAATATATTTAAAATTCTGAGTGAGAAAAATTTCCAACCAAGAATACTTTACCCAGCAAAGCTCTCCTTCAAATTTGAGGGAGAGCTTAAATTTTTTGCAGACAAACAAATGCTGACAGAATTTGCTAACAAGAGACTTGGCCTACTGGAGATACTAAAGGGAGCCCTACAGGCAGAGAAACAAAGAAAGGAGAGAGAGACATGGAGAAAGGTTCAGTACTAAAGACATTCTCTATGGGTACAATAAAGGATATTAATAGAGAGAGGGGAAAAATATATATGACAAACATAAACCAAAAGAGAAGATGGCTGATTCAAGAAATGCCTTCACAGCTGTAATGTTGAATGTAAATGGATTAAACTCCCCAATTAAAAGATATAGATTTGCAGAATGGATTAAAAAAAAATGAGCCATCAATATGTTGCATACAAGAGACTCATCTTAGACACAGGGACACAAAGAAATTTAAAGTGAAAGGATGGAAAAAAAATATTTCATGCAAGCTGCAGCCAAAAGAAAGCAGGTGTAGCAATATTAATCTCAGATAAAATAGACTTTAAATGCAGGGATGTTTTGAGAGACAAAGAAGGCCATTACATGCTAATAAAAGGGGCAATTCAACAAGAAGAAGTAACAATCATAAATGTTTATTCACCCTATCAGAGTGCCACAAAATACATGAGAGAAACACTGGCAAAACTAAAGGAAGCAATTGATGTTTCCACAATAATTGTGGGAGACTTCAACACATCACTCTCTCTTGTAGACAGATCAACCAGATAAAAGACCAATAAGAAAATTGAAAACCTAAACAATCTGATAAATGAATTAGATTTAACAGACATATACAGAACATTACATCCCAAATCACCAGGACACACATACTTTTCTAGTACTCACGGAACTTTCTCCAGAATAGATCATATGCTGGGACATAAAACAAGCCTCAGTAGATTTAAAAAGATTGAGATTATTCAAAGCACATTCTCTGACCACAATGGAATACAATTAGAAGTCAATTAGCATCAGAGACTTAGAAAACTCACAAATACCTGGAGGTTAAACAACACACTCCTAAACAATCAGTGGGTTAAAGAAGAAATAGCAAGAGAAATGGCTAAATATATAGAGACGAATGAATATGAGAACACAACATACCAAAACCTACGGGATGCAGCAAAAGCAGTACTGAGGGGGAAATTTATGGCACTAAACGCATATATTAAAAAGGAAGAAAGAGCCAAAATCAAAGAACTAATGAATCAACTGCAGAAGCTAGAAAATGAACAGCAAACCAATCCTAAAACAAGTAGAAGAAAAGAAATAACAAGGATTAAAGCAGAAATAAATGACATAGACAACAAAAAAACAGTAGAGAGGATAAATATCACCAAAAGTTGGTTCTTTGAGAAGATCAACAAGACTGACAAGCCCCTAGCTACACTGACAAAATCAAAAAGAGAGAAGACCCATATAAAGAAAATAATGAATGAAAAAGGTGACATAACTGCAGATCCTGAAGAAATTAAAAAAAAACTATAAGAGGATACTATGAAAAACTGTATGGCAACAAACTGGATAATGTAGAGGAAATGGACAATTTCCTGAAAACATATGAACAACTTAGGCTGACCAGAGAAGAAATAGATGACCTCAATCAACCCATCACAAGCAAAGAGATCCAATCAGTCATCAAAAATCTTCCCACAAATAAATGCCCAGGGCCAGATGGCTTCACAGGGGAATTCTAACAAACTTTCCAGAAAGAACTGACACCAATCTTACTCAAACTCTTTCAAAACATTGAAGAAAATGGAACACTACCTAACTCATTTTATGAAGCTAACATCAATCTAATACCAAAACCAGGCAAAGATGCTACAAAAAAGGAAAACTACCGGCCAATCTCCCTAATGAATATCGATGTAAAAATCCTCAACAAAATACTTGCAAATCGAATCCAAATACACATTAAAAAAATCATACACCATGACCAAGTGGGGTTCATTTCAGGCATGCAAGGATGGTTCAACATAAGAAAATCAATCAATGTATTATAACACATTAAAAATTTGAAAGGGAAAAATCAAATGATCATCTCAATAGATGCTGAAAAAGCATTTGACAAAATCCAACATCCGTTTTTGATAGAAACACTTCAAATGGTAGAAAATTGAAGGAAACTTCCTCAATATGATAAAGAGCATATATGAAAAACCCACAGCTAGCATAGTACTCAATGGTGAGAGACTGAAAGCCTTCCCTCTAAGATCAGGAACAAGACAAGGATGCCCGCTGTCACCACTGTTATTCAACATTGTGCTGGAAGTGCTAGCCAGGGCAATCTGGCAAGACAAAGAAATAAAAGGCATCCAAATTGGAAAAGAAGAAATAAAACTGTCATTGTTTGCAGATGTTATGATCTTATATCTGGAAAATCCTGAGAAATCAATGATACAGCCACTAGAGCTAATCAACAAATTTAGCAAAGTAGCGGGATACAAGATTAATGCACATAGGTCAGTAATGTTTCTATATGCTAGAAATGAACAAACTGAAGGGACACTCAAGAAAAAGATACCATTTTCAATAGCAACTAAAAAAATCAAGTACCTAGGAATAATCTTAACCAATGATGTAAAAGACCTATACAAAGAAAACTACATAACTCTACTAAAAGAAATAGAAGGGGACCTTAAAAGATGGAAAAATATTCCATGTTCATGGATAGGAAGGCTAAATGTCATTAAGATGTCAATTCTACCCAAACTCATCTACAGATTCAATGCAATCCCAATCAAAATTCCAACAACCTACTTTGCAGACTTGGAAAAGCTAGTTATCAAATTTATTTGGAAAGGGAAGATGCCTCGAATTGCTAAAGACACTCTAAAAAAGAAAAATGAAGTGGGAGGACTTACACTCCTTGAATTTGAAGCTTATTATAAAGCCACAGTTGTCAAAACAGCATGGTACTGGCACAAAGATAGACATATAGATCAATGGAATCGAATTGAGAACTCAGAGATAGACCCCCAGATCTATGGCCGACTGATCCTTGATAAGGCCCCCAAAGTCACTGAACTGGGCCATAATGGTCTTTTCAACAAATGGGGCTGGGAGAGTAGGATATCCATATCCAAAAGAATGAAAGAGGACCCCTACCTCACCCCCTACACAAAAATTAACTCAAAATTGACAAAAGATCTCAATATAAAAGAAAGTACCATAAAACTCCTAGAAGATAATGTAGGAAAACATCTTCAAGACCTTGTATTAGGCGGACACTTCCTAGACTTTACACCCAAAGCACAAGCAAAAAAAGAAAAAATAGATAAATGGGAACTCCTCAAGCTTAGAAGTTTCTGCACCTCAAAGGAATTTCTCAAAAAGGTAAAGAGGCAGCCAACTCAATGGGAAAAAAATTTTGGAAACCATGTATCTGACAAAAGACTGATATCTTGCATATATAAAGAAATCCTACAACTCAATGACAATAGTACAGACAGCCCAATTATAAAGTGGGCAAAAGATATGAAAAGACAGTTCTCTGAAGAGGAAATACAAATGGCCAAGAAACACATGAAAAAATGTTCAGCTTCACTAGCTATTAGAGAGATGCAAGTTAAGACCACAATGAGATACCATCTCACACCAATTAGAATGGCTGCCATTAAACAAACAGGAAACTACAAATGCTGGAGGGGATGTGGAGAAATTGGAACTCTTATTCATTGTTGGTGGGACTGTATAATGGTTCAGCCACTCTGGAAGTCAGTCTGGCAGTTCCTTAGAAAACTAGAAATAGAGTTACTATTCGATCCAGCGATTGCACTTCTCGGTATATACCCGGAAGATCAGAAAGCAGTGACACGAACAGATATCTGCACGCCAATGTTCATAGCAGCATTATTCTCAATTGCCAAGAGATGGAAACAACTCAAATGTCCTTCAACTGATGAGTGGATAAATAAAATGGTATATACACATGATGGAATACTACGCGGCAGTAAGAAGGAAC
Source organism: Choloepus didactylus (assembly GCF_015220235.1). Lineage (NCBI taxonomy): Eukaryota > Metazoa > Chordata > Mammalia > Pilosa > Megalonychidae > Choloepus > Choloepus didactylus. The sequence continues at coordinate 54,967,195 of NC_051312.1, forward strand.
GATCTTGTGAAACATATGACAACATGGATGAACCTTGAAGACATAATGCTGAGCGAAATAGGCCAGGCACAAAAAGAGAAATATTATGTGCTACCAGTAATGTGAACTTTGAAAAATGTAAAACAAATGGTTTATAGTGTAGAATGTAGGGGAACTAGCAATAGAGAGCAATTAGGGAAGGGGGAACAATAATCCAAGAAGAACAGATAAGCTATTTAATGTTCTGGGGATGCCCAGGAATGACTATGGTCTGTTAATTTCTGATGAATATAGTAGGAACAAGTTCACAGAAATGTTGCTATATTAGGTAACTTTCTTAGGGTAAAGTAGGAACATGTTGGAAGTAAAGCAGTTATCTTGGGTTTGTTGTCTTTTTCTTACTCCCTTGTTATGGTCTCTTTGAAATGTTCTTTTAGTGTATTTTTTAAATTTTTTTTTAAATTTTTTTATTTTTCATGCAGTTGATTTAAAAAAAAAACAAGGAAAAAAATATGTAGAGCCCCCTTGAGGAGCCTGTGCAGAATGCAGGGGTATTGGACTACCCCACCTCGATGGCTGCTAACATGACCACAGACATAGGGGACTGGTGGTTTGATGGGTTGAGCCCTCTACCATAGGATTTACCCTGGGAAGACGGTTGCTGCAAAGGAGAGGCTAGGCCTCCCTATGGTTGTGCCTAAGAGCCTCCTCCCGAATGCCTCTTTGTTGCTCAGATGTGGCCCTCTCTCTCTAGCCAAGCCAACTTGAAAGGTGAAATCACTACCCTCCCCCCTAAGTGGGATCAGACACCCAGGGGAGTGAATCTCCCTGGCAACGTGGAGTATGACTCCCAGGGAGGAATGTAGACCCGGCATCGTGGGATGGAGAACATCTTCTTGACCAAAAGGGGGATGTGAAAGGAAATGAAATAAGCTTCAGTGGCAGAGAGATTCCAAAAGGAGCCGAGAGGTCACTCTGGTGGGCACTTTTATGCACAATATAGACAACCCTTTTTAGGTTCTAATGAATTGGGGTACCTGGCAGTGGATACCTGAAACTATCAAACTACAACCCAGAACCCATGAATCTTGAAGACAATTGTATAAAAATGTGGCTTATGAAGGGGGACAGTGGGATTGGGGGGGCCATAGGGATCACACTCCCATTTGTCTAGTTTGTGGATGGATGAGTGGAAAGGTGGGGGAAGGAAACAAACAGACAAGGGCGCCCAGTGTCCTTTTTTACTTTAGTTGCTCCTTTTCACTTTAATTATTATTCTGGTTATTTTTTTGTGTGTGATAATGAGAGTGTCGGTGATTGATTTTGGTAATGAATGTACAACTACATAATGGTACTGTGAACAGTCAAATGTAAGATTTGTTTTGTATGACTGCGTGGTATGTGAATATATCTCAATAAAATGAATAATAAAAAAATGATAAAAAAAATCCAGTTTAGAAAGAGAATTAGTTATGTTGGATTTAATTCAGGGTTTCACAAATACCTGTATGAAATATTTCAATCAAATGCACAACTATATGATGGTACTGTGAACAATTGAATGTACACTGTGAATGGTTGTGTGGTATGTGAATATATGTCAATAAAACTTAATTAAAAAAATAGATTGGGATCATGAATGTGCAAGTATATGATGGCACTGTGAACAGTTGGTTGTACACCACAGATGACTGTATGATATGTGAATATATCTCAATAAAATGGAATTTAAAAAAAAAAAACAAAACATCCAGGTGGGAATGTCAGGACAGTTAGTTTAGGGCTTAGAAAAGAGGTCGGCTCTCTGAGACTCGGCAGCCTCAAATGAGTATGTAAGAGATTACCTCAAGAGATAACACACAGTGTAGAAAAAGAGAGGCTTGGTCTGAACTTTTAGGAGCTACAAATCTGAATGGTGGGGTAGAGAAAACTCAGTCAGCAGAAAGGAGAGTGGTACTGAATAGCTCTAGTTAGGTTATTTAATGTCTCTGAGCCTCAGTTTTCTCATCTGTAAAATGGAGACTATATCTGCACTGCACATTTGACCAAACAAAAAAAAAAGGTGGTAAATTAGAATTTAACAAAATTACAAAATCAGTGGATTAAGAAAGAGGACGGAGACTAAGCAAAGACAAAAGAGATTCAAAAAAAAAAAAGTGTCTGTCCATGTCTTTTCCTCATTTGTTTGTCTTTTTGTTGTTGAGTTGTAGGACTTCTTTATATATTCTGGATACTAAACCTGAATCTGATATGTGGTTTCCAAACATTGTCTCCCATTGCGTCAGCTGCTTTTCCACTTTTCTGACAACTCCACTGATGCACAAAAGTGTTCAATTTTGAGGAGATCACATTTATCTATTTCTTCTATTATTGCAAGTACTTTGGATGTAAAGTCTAGAAAACCACCTCCTATCACAAGATTTTTAAGATATTTCCCTACATTTTCTTCTATAAGTTTTATGTTTTTAGCTCTAAAGTAGGTCATTGATCCCTCTTGAGTTAATTTTTGTATAAGGTGTGAGACAGGAGTCTTCTTTCTTTCTTTTGGATGTAGATAAAGATATCCAGTTCTCTGGAAACCATTTATTGAAAAAGCTGCTCTATCCCAGTTGCATTGGCTTGAGTGCCTTATCAAAGAGCATTTGTCCATAGATGAGAAGGTCTATTTCTGAACACACATTTTGATTCTGTTGATCAGAATATCTATCTTTATCTCAGTACCATGCTATTTTGACCACTGTGGCTTTGTAATATTCTTTAAAGTAAGATAGGGTGAGACCTCCCACTTTTTTCCTCTTTCTTGTTATTTTTGTCTGTTCCAGGCACCCTGCCCTTCCAAATAAATTGGGTTATTGGCTTTTCTATTTCTGCACAGTAAGATGTTGGGATTTTAATTGGTATTGCATTGAATCTATAAATCAATTAAAGTAGAATTGATATCTTAACTATATTTAACCTTCAAATCCATTAGCATGGTATGCCCTTCCATTTATTTGGTCCTGTTTTATTTCTTTTAGTAATTTCTTGTAGTTTTCTATGTATAGGTCTTTTGTGGCCTTGGTTAAATTTATTCCTAAATATATGATTCTTTTGATTGATATTGTAAATGGAATTTTTCTTGATTTCCTCCTCAGATAGCTCATCACAACTATATGGAAACACCATTGATTTTTGCTTATTGATGTTGTATGCTGCCACTTTGTTGTATTCATTTGTTAGCTCTAGTGTCTTTCTGGTAGATTTTTCAGGATTTTCTACATATAGTATCTAGTCATCTGCAAAGCAGTAAATGTTTTACTTCTTTCTTCCTAATTTTGATGTCTTTTTTTTTCTTTCCTAATTGATCTAGCTAGAACTTCCAGCACAATGTTGAATAACAATGGTGACATAGGGGCAACCTTGTCTCGTTCCTGATCTTATAGGGAAAGCTTACAGTCTTTCCCCATTGAGTATGACATTAGCTGTGTGTTTTCCATATATTGCCTTTATCATATTGAGGAAGGCCGCTTCTATTCCTATCCTTTTGAGAGTTTTTATCAAGAAAGGATGTTGAATTTTGTCAACTGCTTTTTATGCATCAATCGAGATGATCATGTGGCTTCTCCACTTTGCTTTACTGATGAGGTGTATTACATTAACTGATTTTCTTATGTTGAACAACCCTTGCATACTTGTAAAATATCCCACTTGGTCATGGTGTATCACTCTTTTAATGTGCTGCTGGATTTGATTGTGAGTATTTTGTTGAGGATTTTTGCATCTATATTCATTAAAGAGATGTGTCTATAATTTTCCTTACTTGTAGCATCTTTGTCTGTCTTTGGTATTAGACTGATGTTGGCTTCATAGAATAAGTTAGGTAGCTTTCCCTCCTCTTCAATTTTTTTGGAAGAATTTGAGCAGGATTTATACCAATTCTTTCTTGAATGCTTGGTAGAATTCACATGTGAAACCATCCAGTTCTGGACTTTTCTTTTTGGGGAGCTTTTTGATGACTGATTCAATATCTTTACTTGGGTTTGTTTTGTTGAGGTCATGTATTTCTTCTTTAGTCAATGTTGGTTGTTCTTACTTTTCTAGGAAGTTGCCCATTTTGTCAAGTTTCCAGTTTACTAGCATATAGTTGCTCATAATATCCTGTCTTTATCTCCTTTATTTCTGTGGGGTCAGTAGTTATGTTCCCTTATCCATTTCTAATTTAATTTTTTGCATCCTCCCCCTTCCTTTTTTTTGTTAGCCTAGCTAACAGTCCATTTATTTTATTGGTTTTCTCAAAGAAGCAGCTTCTGGTTTTGTTGATTCTCTCTATTGTTTTCATGTTCTCAAGTTCATTTATTTCTCCTCTAAGATTTGTTATTTCTTTCTTTCTATTTGCTTTGGCATTAGTTTGCTTTCTTATTCTATTCATGTAATTGGACAGTTAATTCCATGATTTTTCTTTCTTTTTAATATAGGCACTTAAGGGAATACATTTCTCTATAAGCACTGCCTTTATTGCATTCCATAAGTTTAGATGTTGTGTTTTCATTTTCATTTGCCTCAAGATATTTACTAATTTCTCTTGTAATTTCTTCCTGCCCCACTTGTTGTTTAAGAGTGTATTGTTTACCTCCACGTATTTGTGAAATTTCTGGCCTTCCACCTATTATTGACTTCCACCTTCATAGCATTATGATCTGAGAAACTGTTTTGTATATCAATATTTTTATATTTATTGAAACTTTCTTTGTGACCCAACATGTGGTCTATCATGAAGAATGATTCATGAACACTTGAGAAAAATGTGGCTCTTGCTGTTGTGGCATGTAGTGTTCTATAAATATCTAAAACTCTAGTTCATTTATCATATGAGTCAACATCTCTGTTTCCTTATTGACCCTCTATCTTAATGTTCTATCCATTGATGAGAGCTGTGTATTGAAGTATCTAACTATTATTGTAGAGTTGTCTACTTCTCCCTTTGGTAGTGTCAGTGTGTGCCTCACGTATTTTGGGGCACTCTGGCTTGGTGCATAAATATTGATGACTGTTATGTCTTCTTGATGAGTTGTCCCTTTAGTATTAATACATAGTGTTCCTCTTTGTCTCTTAATTCTTTTACATTTGAAGTCTAATTTGTCTGATATTAATATAGCTATTCCTACTCTTTTCTGGTTGTTGTTTTTGTGAAATATCTTTTTCCAACCTTTCACCTTCAAACTATTTTTGACCTTGTGTCTAAAATGAGTGCCTTGTAGACAGCAAATAGATGAGTACTGTTTTTTTCTTTCTTTTTCTTTTTTTTTTTTTTAAATTCATTCTGCTGGCCTATGTCTTTTTTGGGGAAATTTGACCCATTCACATTTAATGTTATTATTGTAAAGATAGTACCTTCTTCTACTATTTTGTCTTTTGGATTTTATATGTCATATCTTATTTTTTCTCTATCCTTTACCCTCCCTGATATTATTCATTACTACACTTTTCTCCAAACCTCTCTCTCTCTTTTCTTTTCCTTTTATCCTGTAGCACTCCCTGTAGGATTTCTTGTAGAGCAGGTCTCTTGTTCACACACTCTCTCAGTGTCTGTTTGTCTGAAAATATTTTTAAAAGTCCCTCCTTTTAGGACAGTTTTGCCACATATTGAGTTCTTGGTTGGCGGTTTTTCTCTTTCAATACCTTAAATATATCATATCACTCCCTTCTTGCCTCCACAGTTTCTGCTGAGAAATCTGTAAATGGTTTTATCAGGCTTCCCTTGTATGTGATGGATCTTTTTTCTTTTGTTGCTTTTAGAATTATCTCTTTGTCTTTGATATTTTTCAATCTGATTAGTAAGTGCCTTGGAGTGGGTCTATTCATATTTATTCTGTTTGGGGCATGCTCCACTTCTTGGATCTGTAATTTTATGTCTTTCATAGATTTGGGAAATTTTCAGTGATTATTTCCTCCATTATTCTTTCTGTTCTCTTTCCCTTCTCTTCTTCTTCTGTGACACCTGTAACACATATGTTCATACACTTCACATTGTCATTCAATTACCTGAGACCCTGAAAATTTTTCCATTCTTTACCCTATCTGTTCTTTTGTGTACAGGATTTCAGATGTCCCATCTTCTAGTTCATGAATCCTTTCTTCTGCCTCTTTAAATCTGCTGTTGTAGGTCTCCATTGTGTTTTTCTTCTCTTCTCTATTGTACTTTTCATTCTCATAAGTTCTATCATTTGTTTTTTTCAAACTTTGATGTTCCTCTTTGTTTTTACCCAATGTCTTCTTTATATTCTTCATCTCTTTTGCCACATCTTCCCACAACTCACTTATTTGATTTTTGATGTGATTTATTTGATTTCTTTGATTTGATGTGATTTTGCATGTTTGTTTGAACATCTTTAATTAGTTATTTCACCTCCTGTATTTCATTTGAAAGGTTAGTTTTTTCTCTATTGACTGGTCCATATCTTCCTTTTTTCCTAGTGTGACTTGTAATTTTTGGCTGATGTCTAGGCATCTGATTTTCTTTATTAGTTATTCTGGCAGTCATTTTCACTCTTTTACCTAGGGTTTTCTTGTTGGTTAGCTTTATTCTCTATCTATTCTTTGGCATTCAGTTAAACCTTTCCTAGACTTCTAGCATAGCTTCTGTTCAATTGATCTCAATTTTTCAGATCTTGTTTTTCTTGTTCTTGCTGTGCCTAAATGGAATATTTTTTGAGGAAGGTCTACCAGATCATACAGGCCCAGGTTCTAGGATTTGGGTATAATCAGTATTAAATTTCCCTGAGGATTAGACCCAGCAGGTTGTCAGAGTTTCTGGTGAGTCCCGTACATTCTGTGCTTTTCTTATCCTGTCTAGCAGGTGGTACTTATCAACCCACAGCTCCCTACCAGTGTAAAGAGATGTGGTACCTTTAATTCTCAGAAGATCCAATCTCTTCCTGGGGCATGGTTAAGACAAGCTTAAGCTGTTTCTGTTTTGTTTTGTTTTTTCCCTAGACCCTTGGGTCTGAATTCTCTGAAAGAGGACCACACCATTTGAACTGGGCCCCACCCCCTTTTCTTGGGGAAGATATGCATTTTAGTGAATAATTCCCTTCATTTGACTCCTCACTTTGTCTCTCAGACCTATCTTAACTCTGCCCTTGCCTGGATCAGTGTTAACAATAGAAAATGTCTGAGACTTTCTCTAATGAGCTACTTAGAATTGTTCAAAAAAAGTAAAGACAGACAGAGAGAGAGAGAGAGAGAGAGAGAGAGAGAGAGAGAGAGAGAGAAAGAGAGAGAGATCTCCTTTTCAGAGCCAGTTTCCAGGCCTCACTACTCACCATTCAAGAGCTAGTAGAGCTGGAGTTGGTACCCAGCTCTATGTAACCCTTTTCTTGGGGCACAGCCCTTTTCTGGTATTCTGAGCTTGTTCAACTCCAAAAGGCTCTTTTTGTTGTTGTTGTTGTTAGACCTGTCTCCTCTCTGCTGGGATTAAAACCATAATTGGAGCTTGACTGAACTACTTTCCCTTGCATCTGAGAGAGACTACTTAAAGATTTGTCCTTTAGGGAATTATCTCCCTCACCTGACTGGTTACTCTCAGACACCCCTTAATTCTGCCCTTGCCTAGGGCAGTGGTGAAACCTGAGAATTCCTGAAGCTCTAATGGGCTATTAAAAAAAATTGAAAGGAAGGGAAAAAAAAACTTTTCAGAGTTGGAGCCCTGTCCCCTGGTTTGCCAATCAAGAGCTGGGATTTGTTCCCAGCTCTGTATGCCCCTTTTTATTGTGTCCTAGCTCTTTTCCAGCATTCTGAATTCCTCCAACTCCAAAAGCCTCTGTTTTTCTAGTTGTTGTTACCCTTACATCCTCTCCATTGAGGGAAAATCCTCCCAGTTCCTTTTGTGCTTGCACTTGGTTTTACTGTGCTCAGAGCTTTCATTCAGCAGTCCAGATTTGTCAATTAATTCTGCAACTGGAGTCTGATTGAGCCAGTCTCCCTGTGCCCCAGCAGAGACTGTTTCTTTCACACTCAAGGAACAAGCTCCAAGACAGCCTACCACACCAATGGGGATGGGGCACCAGCCTTCATGGCCTGGGAGACTTACTATTCTCCATTTGGATCTTGGCCACTCCACCCATTCCAGACTGGCATATGCTGTGTGCTCAGTCACAGAAGTCCCCCAAACAGCTGTTACAGACAGTTTCCAGCCACTTTCCAGCTTTCCTAGGGGAGTAACTAAATTCCACACATCACAACTCCACCATATTGCCCCACACCCTATCTGAGTGACCTGAAGAAAGAATATCATGGTTGCTGTAATTTGAAACAGGGACCAGATTTGTCCTGTGCTTACGTTCAGGGAAGAATCAGAGAAAATCTTTTTTTTTTTTTCACTGAGAGATCAGGTGTCGGCTTTCATTGAGGGATCTTATGGCCATAGAATCCCATAGTTGAAATTGTCTTTAGCAATGCCTGGTTCTTTCCACCTACTCCAATGCTTCAATGGTTGACAATATCCCTGAGTGCTGCTTTTCTATTCAATAATACATCCTCTTATTACAGTCCTTCTATGTACCCATCCCCAAAGAGTAACATGGTATGTAAAAAAGTAAAGACAGATGAAATAATTGCAGATATACTCACTCAAGATAATCATCTATGATCATATTACAAAATACTGATTATAGAAACTAGCATTTTATGAAGTACCTTACATGTAAGAGGAACTAGGCTTATTCACCACTTTGCACCCTCTCCTCAAGTCTGATTGGATTGGATCCCCCCCTTAAAAGATAAAGAATCTGAGGACTTGGTTACCAAGCAAATAAGTAGCATTTGAACCTAGTTTGTTCTGCTGTTCAGTCTCTTATTCTTCAATTGTATGTTAGAATGAATAAGACTGTTCTCTCCTCTTCCACCTTTTGGAAGAGTTTGAAAATGATTTGTGTTAATTCTTAGAATGTTTAGTAAAATTACCCTGTGAAGGCATCTGGTTCTGGGCATTTTTTCTTGGGTGGTTTTTGATGTCTGTTTCAATCTCTTTACTAATTATTGGTTTCTTGAGATCGTCTCTTCCTTCTTGAGTCAGTGTAGGAAGTTAGCATGTTTCTAGGAATTTGTCTATTTCATCTAGGTTTTCTAAATTGTTGACATAACATTGGTTCATAGTATTCTCTTAAGACCTTTTTATTTCAGTTGGGTCTCTAGTAAGGTCCCTATTTTCATTTCTCATTTTAGTTATTTACATCCTATTCCTTTTTTCTTTATTAATCTAGTTAAAGTTTCAGCAATTTTAATTGTCTTTTGAAAGAACCAACTTTTATGTTTTTTAATTGTTTTATTTATCTCTGCTATAATGTTTGTTATTTCCTTCCTTCTTCCTGCTTTGGGTTCAGTTCTTTTATTCTTTTAACTGTTCCTCTTGTTTTGAAGTTTGGTCTCTGTTTTGAAGTCTTGTTTTTATTATAAACATTTAAAGCTATAAATTTGCCTCTCAGCACTGCCTTCGCTGTATCCCAAGTTTGGGTATGTTGGTTTTCATTTTCATTTGTCTCTATATATTTCCTAATTTCCCTTGTGGTTGCCTCTTTAACTCATTTGTTGTTTAAGAGTATGTTGTTTAGTGTCTACATATTTGTGAATTTTCCATTTCTGCCTCTGTTCTTCATTTCTTGCTTCATTCCATATTTTCTCCATAGTTGGAGAAGATACACTGTATGATTTCAATATTTTTTAATTCATTGAGACTTGTTTTGTGACCTAAGATATGGCCTATCATGGAGAATGATCCAGGTACACTAGAGAAGAATGCATATTCTGTTTTTGTTGGGTGAAGTTTTCTATCTGTGTCTGCTATGTCTAGTTGCTTTGGAGTATCATTTAAGTCTCCTATTTCCTTATTGATCTTCTGCCTAATGTTCTATGAATTATTGAAAGTAGTATATTAACATTCCTATTATTAATGTAGAACTATCAATTTCTCCCTTCAAATATTTGTTTCATATATCTTGGAGCCTGTGCCGGTTTGAATGTATTATGTCCCCCAGAAAAAGCCATATTCTTTGATGCAATCTTGTGGGGCAGACAATAGTGGGGATTAAGTTGGAATGTTTGGATTAGGTTGTTTGCATGGAGATGCACCCCACCCAACTGTGGATGATAACTGATGGTATATTTCCATGGAGGCATGACCCCACCCATTCGGGGTGGGCCTTGATCAGTGGAGCCATATAAATGAGCCGGCTCAAGGAGAGGAAACTGAGTGCAGCTGTGAGTGACATTTTGAAGAGGAGCAGGCTTGCTAGAGAGGAACGTCCTGGGAGAAAGCCATTTTGAAACCAGAACTTTGGAGCAGACATCAGCCACATGCCTTCCCAGCTAACAGAGGTTTTCCAGATGCCATTGGCCATCCTCCAGTGAAGGTACCTGGTTACTGATGTGTTACCTTGGACACTTTATGGCCTTAAGACTGTAACTGTGTAGCCAAATAAACCCCCTTTTTATAAAAGCCAATCCATCTCTGGTGTTTTGCATTCTGCAGCATTAGCAAACTAGAACAGAGCCCTTCTTTTTGGTGCAGATATATATTCACAATTGTTAAATATTCTAGCTGAATAGACCCTTTTATCAGTACATAATGATGATCTTTGTCCCTCATAAGTTTTTATTTAAAGTCTATTTAATCTAATATAAGAGTTGCTAGCCCAGCTCTCTTTTATTTACTAATGATAGGTATGTATATTTTTTCCATCCTTTCACTTTCAACCTACTTATGTCTTCGAATTTACAGTGTTGCAGACAGCATATAGTTTGGTCATACTTTTTTTTATCCATTCTGCCAATCTCTGTATTTTGACTAGAGTATAATCCATTTACATTTAAAGTCACTAATGATAATGCACAAATTTCTTCTACCATTCTGCTACTTTGTATTTGTAGGTCTTAGACCTTTAATTTCCTCAATTCTTCCATCAATGCCTACTTTTATATTTATTTGCCTTTTTTTGTGTTGTACCATATTGAGTGCCTCATTTCTATCTGGATATATTTTTCAAGTATTTTCTTTTTGGTTACATTGGGGTTAAATTTTAACATCCTAAAAATGTAATAATCAAACTTGATTTGATACCAACTCAACTTCAATAGCATACACATACACTGTTCCATTCCCCCACCTTTTTCTTGTATTTGTTACAAATTATATCCTTGTACACTGTATGTCCAAAACCATATATTTTTCATTACTTTTTATGCATTTGTATTTTAGCACCTGTAAAAATAATTGGAATTACATATGAAAAAATACAATACAACATTGTTGGCATCTATAGTTAACCCATATGGATACCTTTACTGGAGATCTTTATTTCTTTATGCTACTTTGAACAACTATATAGTGTCCTTTTCTTTTAGTCTCAAGAACTTTCTTTAGCAGTGCTTGTGAGGCAGGTCCAGTGGTAATGAACTCCCTCAGTTTTCATTTATCTGGGAATATCTTAATATTCCCCTCATTTTTTAAAAAAAGTTCTTACTGGATATACAATTACTGGTTGGCAGTTGTTTTCTTTCAGCACTTTAAGTATTTCAACCCATTGCCTTCTTGCATCCATGGTCTCTGATGAGAAAACTCTTATTGGGACTCCTTTGTTGATAGCATGCTGCTTTACCCTTGCAGCTTTTGGAACTCTCGCCTTGTTTTTTCATCTGGCAGTTTGATCAATATGTAGGAAGACATATTTTTCTTCAAGTTTATTCAGGTTGGTGTTCTCTGGATTTCTTGGATGTAAATATTCATGTCTTTTACTAAATTTGGGAAGTTTTCTGTCATTATTTCTTTGAATAATTCTTCTGCCCCCTTCTGTCTTCATTCTCCCTCTGGGACTCCTATAATGTGTATGTCAGTATACTTGATGGTGTCTGTTTTGGTTTCTAAAGATGAAAAAATGCAATATACCAGAAATGGACTGACTTTTAACAATGGGGATTTATTAGCTTACAAGTTTTCAATTCTAAGGCTGTGAAAGTGTCCAAATTAAGGCATCAGTAGAAATATACCTTCTCCAAAGACTGGTTACTGGTGAGTTTGGGATCCCAGGTCACATAGCAAGGCACATGATGACATGTGCTGGTCCTTCTCTCCTGGATTTTGTTGCATCTAGATTTTGGCTTTTGGAGTTTCCACTCAGCTTCTGCATCTGTGGCTTTTTTCTCTAAAATTCTCTGGGGATTTTTCTGTGATTGTCTCTTAATTTCATCTCTTAACTTCTCTGTGTGTTTTATCCTCTTATAAAGGAATCTAGTAAAAGGATTAAGATATTTCCCTACATTTTCTTCTATAAGTTTTATGTTTTTAGCTCTAAAGTAGGTCCTCCCTGTCTTTTCTGGGCATGTGACTTGTCCTGGATTTTTGCTTGCTAGTGGCTTAGGAGTTCTGCAGTTTATAGGAATTTGAATGCCCCTTCTATTTCCTGGGAAACAACCTTTTGCCCTCTCATAGATGGGTTTAAAGCAGGCCATCCATCTCAGTCCTTTCTTACACTGCTTTTAGTTTTCTCAAATTGCCTTTGCCTGAAGGGCAAATTGTGGGAGGGGAGGCATGCTGGAAAGGAGTTTCCGAAGTTATCCTTTCCCAACCTGAACAAGAACAGGGACTCATAAAGGGAACACAGTTCAGCTTCAAACTGACCTGGAGCTTCCTTCTCAGCTCCCCAAAGCTGTGCTTTCTTGACCTTCTTAGCCAATGAAGCTCTTTAACTGTCCTCCACAACTCTAAGGGTGGTTTTCAGTGATAACCACTGGAAGGAAAGAGCACTTTACTCATATTTACCTCTTCCTTCTGCTCCTCCTTCTGGTTTTCCCTGGATGCTGCACAGTGTTCTCCTGAACTCCTCAGTTTTGAAATAGTTGATACAGAGAGTTCCTGCCTATTTAATACTTGTTTTAATGGAGCACTGATTCCTGGAGCTTTCAATTCCACCATCTTCCCACAATCCCTGGTTGCATCATATATCTTTTGAGCACTTTTAACAATGTCTGACACTGCAATATATTCTAGTCTCATCTTTTATATTCTATTTCCAAGTCTTACAATCAGTCATTTCTACAAGGAGTCTTGTTTTCTTTTATTAGAGAATGGTATTAGAAATCGAGATCTGCATGCTAGGTGTGTTTGCTGCTACTAGTGTCTCTTTGCTTCCAAGCATCCTCAGCTGATAGACCAAGGAAATATATGTATACAAATCCATGTGTGTATACATCTACATGTATTTCTATATATTAACATCTGTATCTATATTGATTTAACCATGGTTTCATACTGATGCCTTTAACTCTAATCTATTACTGCACAAACCATTTTCTCTTCCTCCACTTTTTTATCAGTAAATTCTTACTCCAACAGTGAGAAATCTGACTCCCAACATGTACCATACATTCACTTAATTGTTCAGTTCCATTATACATGTGTAATAGTTTCAGACTAAAAAAAAATCAAAACATCTTTATTGTAGCAAAATATATACAACTCAAAACATCCTATTTTAACTACTTTCACATGTACAATTCAGTGGTAGTAACTACATTCACACTGTTGTGCTATCATCAGCAACATCAATTACCCCAGCTTTTTATTACCTCAAACAGAAATTCTGCACCTATATAGCACCTATATGGCAATAACTCCCCCTTGCCCTTCAACCTCAGAATTTTGAAACCATATCCCCATGGGTAATAACTTAATCCACTAGTGCACAATGTTTATATATGGATTCTTTAGCCTTTTGTTTTATAGACTCCACTCATTTCTAAAGTTACTTGTCAGTCCCCCCTTCCCCAACTCTTTTCAGTGAGGGTGCTTCATGAATTTATAACAACTTGATTGCTTTGTCACATTCTGCATTCTATTCTTCGATTACCCTGTCTTCCTAAATTATTATTTTTTAATTTGCAGGCATTAAGCATCAATCTTTGTTCTGTTGTTTATCACCTTTATTTCTTTCAAATTGAAATTTTCCTCATTCTTATTATGATGAGTAATGTTTGACTAAAACCTGGAAATTTTTGGTATTATATAATGAGTTTCTGGATCTTATTTAAACCTATTTTAGCTGGCTTCTTCTCATACTACTCCAGCAGGGTAAAGATGAGTGCAACTTCTTTCTTTCCCATTGGTAATAGAAGTCCAGGTATCCCACTTGATCTTTGTTCATGTCCAATGTGGTGAGGGGCTCCTCATTACTTCTGGGTGGGAGTGGGATTCAGCCTTCCCACTCAATATCTGCTGACACCACCCTGGCTGGGAGGGCTAGGAGTGCTTCGTTCATATTTTCCACATGGTCTATACTGACATGAAAGGGGGGTTGACCTTGTTACCACTGGGCCATTGCTAAAGTTCTGAATTTGTCCCAGACCATCTTTGACAGCAATCATCCCTCAATTATTTTCCTGATATTTGGCTGAATTAGAAAAGTTATCTAAACTTTTCTGTCTTGCTAACCTGAACTTTTTCTGGTGCTCTGAATAAAAATAGCTGTTTTATGTTGGGACTTTGTTTTTCTTCACCTGCATCCTTTGGTGTTTCTATGTTTCTGTTTTTTGTTTGTTTGTTTGTTTTTTTGTTTGTTTTAATAATTCCAAGTATAGGATATATAAAACAAAAAGAAAACCTGGGTAATTGATCATCATATTATTCCTTGGATCCAAAGGCCCATAACACATCTGCCTTTTCTCTCTACATTGCAGAATATTCTTACATTTGCTAATAAAATTATTAGGATTTTTAGTTTTACTCATAGGGAGGAAGGGAACAATGAACATCTGCTCCATCTTCTCACTTCCTGTGGTGTTTTCAATTTGTGATATAATGTTCTTTTTTAAAAGCTAAAATTTAAGTTGTTTTCATGACTTCTACTGTTCACTTTTATACTGTGCAATACCCATTTCAAATGCAAATGCAAAAGCATTCAACTTGTATGAACAATCATTAAAATTATCCATTTTTTGTTTTGTAGTTCATGCATGCATATGTATTTCATTCTTATTATAATAGTGAAACTCTTCACAAAACTCACTGTTATTTAATCTTAACACACACAACTTCTACCACCATTTTTTTTTACTTTTGGCTTATTGATGAGTAAGGAAGCATTGAAATTAAAAGGATCCTTTGCTCCCTAGTGTGTTTGTTTGAGACAGTTATGGACCTCAGAAGAGCCATGAACTTTTGAACCAATCTTTTTGGGTGGAACCATCTGATTGAGTATTTCCATGGAGATGTGATTCACCCAACTGTGGGTGAGACATTTGATTGAATTATTTCCATCAAGGTGTGGACCCTGCCCATTCAGGGTGGGTCTTTATTAGTTCACTGGAGTACTTAAGAGAGCTCAAGAGCTGACACAGATGCTGATGCTTGTAGACACTTGGAGATGCAGGCAGAAATATGTTTGGAGATGCTAAGCTAAGAGATGAAGCCCAGAATTTTCCCCAGAGAAGCTAAGAGTAGACCCAATTGTTGAGAGAGAAATGCCCCAGGAGAGAGAAGCAAGGATGCACAGGAGGAAAGCCATTTTGAAACACAATCCAGGAGCAAAGGACCAGCAGATGCTAGCCTTCCAAACTGAGGTGTTCTGGACATGATCTGCCTTTGTTCAATGAAGGTATCCTCTTGTTGATGCCTTAGTTTGGACACTTTTATAGCCTTAGAACTGTAACTTCATTATCTAATAAATACCCTTTATAAAATTCAATTTCTGGTATTCTACATAGCAGTAGCTTTAGCAAACCAGAACACCTAGCTATCTCTTTTCTTCTATTTCATCATTTTCAGCTTAAGTGCTTGGATACACTTTTTCCTAGTGTCATACTTGCTGCACCCTCTGTGCCGGTTTGAGTGTATTCTGTCCCCCAAATGCCATTATCTTTGTAGTCTTGTGTGGGGCAGAAGTTTTGGTGCTGGTTAGATTTGCTTGGAGTGTGCCCCACCCAGCTGTGGGAGATAATTTTGATGAGATGTTCCCATGGAGGCATGGCCCCACCCATTCGGGGTGGGCCTTGATTGGTGGAGCTATATAAATGAGCTAACTTGGGGGGAGAAAAACGAGTGCAGCTGGGAGTGATGTTTTGAAGAGAAGCAAGCTTGCTAGAGAGGAACATGCTGGGAGAAAGCCATTTTGAGGCCGGAGCTTTGGAGCAGACGCCAGCTGCCTTCCCAGCTAACAATGGTTTTCCGGATGCCATTGGCCATCCTCCGGTGAAGGTACCCGATTGCTGAGGTGTTACCTTGGATGCTTTGTGGCCTTAAGACTGTAACTGTGTAGTGAAATAAACCCCCGTTTTATAAAAGCCTATCTATCTCTGGTGTTTTGTATTCTGCAGCATTAGCAAACTAGAACACCCTCCCATATACCCTATACTATAGCCATATTGAACACAGAGATGGATTGGCTTTTATAAAAGAAGGTTTATTTGGTTATGCAGTTACAGTCTTAAGGCCATAAAGTGTACAAGGTAAACACATCAGTAATTGGATACCTTCACTGGAGGATGGTCAATGGTGTCTGGAAAACCTCTGTTAGCTGGGAAAGCACACAGCTAGTGTCTGCTACAAGTTCTGGTTTCAGAATGGCTTTCTCCAAGGATGTTCCTCTCTAGGCTTCAGTTCCTCAAGAATGTCACTCTTAGTTGCTCTTGGGGTGTTTGTTCTTTCTTAGCTTCTCCAGAGCAAGAGTCTGCTTTCAACAGCCATTTTCAAACTTTCTCTCGTCTGCAGCTATTCTCTCTTTTCAGCTCCTCTTCATTCTTCAAAGTGTCCCTCTTGGCTGCAGTTCCTCTTCAAAATGTCACTCTCAGCTGCACTGAGTTCCTTCTGTTTGTCAGCTCATTTATATGGCTCCAGTGATTTAATTTAGACCCACTCTGAATGGGTGGGGTAACACCTCCATAGAAATTGATCAGAGTCATCACCCACAGTTGGGTAGGGCACATCTCCATGGAAACACTCAAAGAATTACAATCTAATCAACACTGATATGTCTGCCCACACAAGATTACATCAAAGATAATGGCATTTTGGGGGACATAATACATTCAAACCATCACAGTGTACTTATGCAAATATCTAAGATTTGAGGGCGTGATCTCCGATCCACTTATTTTAATTGCTTTAAAAGTATTCTTTTGACAGCCAGCACAGCAAAAAGAGGCAGAATTTGTTAGAGTTCTCTGCTTCATTTCCTTTAGTAGCACCCAGATTTCGTTTCAAACATCAGTAGTTTCAGCAGACTATTTTAATTTTGAAAACTGTGTCAAAACAGTGGTGCTGAATCTATCCAATGTGATCATTCTTACCTGCTCTTTCTCAAGTCCAAGCAGAGTAGACCTATAAAACTGAAGCAGCCAAAGTCCCCAAATTGAAACCATCAACAGGGCTCAGCTTCACACTTGAAAAATATTCTCTTCTATTATCATTCCAAGGTAAAGAGCTTCTTTTAGTATGATGTCTCTGTAATGCAGGTTTTATTTACTTGCTGGGAAGAATATTACAGTATTACATCCTGCTTTCTTTATATTTCAATAGCTTTCATGCAGTGGATTTAGGAATGAGCAGATTGCTGAGGCTTTTTGTCACTTGTTCATCTCTCTGAGAGCTCACATTCTTAAAGCCCTAAATGCGTAGTTATACCTCCTAAAGGAAAACCTGCATACTTCACATTCAAAAAGTATTTGAAGGTAAAAAGCTTAGATACTATACATTATAAATGAATAGAATGTTTCATGGTGGCATAAACTATCCTTATATGCCACTGTTTTCACATTGAATGTCATTGAACACTTTTTAAATTAATCTCCATCTTCAGAGTTGTACTTGGGTTTTCTTCCTGTGCTGATTCAAAATGAAAGGTCTCATTGTTCTAAGAAGCAAAACTGAACCTAAAGTATATGTTGCATATATCCAAGACATTGAACTGTGTGCATTGTAGGAGTATTAACTTTGAAATATAATAATGTAATTTCCATTCAGCTTTGAACCATTTATGTTCAATGTAATTATATTCCAAAAAAAATTATTGAATCCTTTGCATAACTGATGTTATCACAAAATTCACTGTTCTTTTTGTATCAAAGAATACCTAGGACATAGTAAGTGCTCAAATATTTTTTGTCACTTAGGGAAAGAATGATTTATGCCATCTCATAGAAATAAACATAAGGGATCCCACTCATACTTATGGTGTACTAACAAATCAAACTGTGATTTACAACAAATTCCCTTTTTGTATCAAAGAAAAAAATGACAAAACTTTACAGCTCTTTCAAGTGATAGTATGTCATAACCAATGGATGGAAACAACCCAATCTCTTGGCAGATCTAGTTTTTATAATGAAAATATATGTATTGACTGGTACAGCTTAACACAATACATTGAGAATTCCATATTTGTTACCTCTAATTCCATGAACACCAAGCAAACCTCTTTTATTAAAATGTGCTTAACTCAATAGAAGGAATGCACTAGCTGTATTGACCATTCTCATTTCTGTGCAGTTATATTTCCAAGTGTAAATTAATACCATGATATTCTCCTTTAATAAGTAGTTTTGTTTGAGTGATTTTAAAATTATAAGCAATGGACTGTCCCCTGTGGCAGCCCCAGGGTCTGAACCCCTTCCCTTTGGGAAAAGGGTGGAGCCTTGAACACACAGTGACCCACATGACCAGAGCACAGACACTGAAGGTCATTGAACCTGCTGATAATAATCTTTCATGAGACTGAGCTGAGATTTCTTTATAATCAACTCTCTCAAGGCTCTGCTGAAATCAGCTTTCATGAGACTTAGCTGAGACTCCTTTATAACCAAATCTAGTGAGGCTCTGCTGAGCTACATAAGGCACTCCTCTTCCCCTTGTTTGCATGGATCATTGACTTCCATTTCCCAACTGATTGCCATTGGGAAACATCCCCCTGTAAGTCCCTAGCTAAAATTCATGGGGAACTTTTGCTTGGTGTGTTCTTTGGTCTTGAGGTTGTGGTGGGCTGGAGCATTTGGCAAGCCAGCCAGGAGGCCAGAGAACCATGATATGCAGAAAGCATGAATGTTGGGAAGGAAGATTTCCAAGGAAATCCTGGAATGACCACAATATCCATGTAGGGAGGGATGCCTACCTTTCTAGATGAATGGGGACCACTGAGGGAGTAGTATGGAGATGTTTATAACTCCTCAGCTGGACTAATAGCCCTCCTGCAATAGGGTGCAGGACAGTTGGGATTTTATAAGAAAAAGAAAGCCATAAAGCCACTGAAGCTGTAGCCTGGCCACTCTTTGAGTCCCTGTGATCAGCTACAAAAGAGGACTTGATGACCAAAGCAGCAGTTCACCTCCTGAAAGAGGAACTTAAGTTACAGAGGGATATGCAGGTAGCCCAAACAGAGTTGAAAGATGCTCTAAATGGGAGGCTATACTGAGAAGATGAAAATTTGGAAGTATTAGCATGTTGTTACACTAGGGTAAGGGGGAGGAATTTACTTATGTTTCAAGTAAGATGTATTCTAACTTCCCCTGATTGTATACCAAAGGTTGGGAGGCAGTGCATTTTTTCTTCAGGAAATGAGGATTCTCAGTCTGGCTAGGAGAAGAATGGGTATAATTTTGTTTGCCCTCTGGCCCAATGTTAGATTAATTCAGAGCATATCCCAGCCCAACTGGGCCCCCAGGCAGATAGGATGATGCCACTGATGCAGCCACAGCCCCATTCATACCCATTGAGCAAAGAATACATGTTACAATGTGAGATTTTACCTCTTATGAATTATGAGAAATTGAGATTCAGTATAGGCAAAAACCTTAAAAACTTTTATTAAATTGGCTACTGCAATTGTGGGATACTGGTGCAGACAGTGTACTGCTTTCAGGGTATGAGGTGAATAAATTGTACTCTCTTACAACTCCCCCTTCTCTGCATCAAAATATGTATTTGTTAACCCCTAAAATGAAAACAAATTCACTACTTAATTGGCCTATATTCCAGTGTAAGGAGTTATGGCCCCATGAGAGGGATTTGCCCCCACTAAACCCCTTATTGGAATACAATTGATGAGCTACAAGGTGTATTGAGAGGGCTAGGGGTGAAGCATGTGGTTAATACACCAGGTGCCATTGGACCAGATAGTGTAACTTACACCATGGGGATTAATGAGATAATTCTACATAATGCTCCCAACCAGTGGTATGGGACTTTGGTGCCCATTCTCAGCCCACTAATAGGATAGCCCATTTCACATACCTGGGAGAGACAGATGGACTAAGGTGAAGGAAAGCTGGGGCCAGAACTATGGGTCATGTCTTGAGGGAATATGAGGGCCTGAACCAAGTATCACATAGATAAATGTGGAGAGACCTAATAGCTGCTGGAGCTAAAACTGAGGATATTGATGGTCAGTCAAATTCAGTATTAGCTAAACTTTGGAGAAAGTTACCCAAGAAGCAGAGGTTTATTAAGCTTGAAACCAGGTGCCTAGTGGAGGATGAGGATTCTGGCTGGAAGACATAGCCAATACTACATAAAGGGCCCTCCATTCCCACCCCTTGGCCATAGATATCTGGAAGCTTCCCTTCTTCCTAGCATAGGGGGTAGGTCAAGATCCCCAAATAAAAACAATATATGTGGACACTGGGGATTGGAGGCCATATATAGAACTAACTATCTTTTGCCACCCCACACTAATGAACATAGGGTTTTGGCCTTAGTAGACACTGGAGGAGAATGCTTCTCAGTATATGGGAAGTGGCTACAAACTGGGGGCCCTACACTAACCATTGCTGGCCAGAGCAAAATATCATTTTACAAACTACTGTAGGTGAATTCCATTTCTGGGGTTGAGTGGTCAAAACAATACCCAGACACACAGTGACAGTGCCACAATATAAGTTCCCAGGGGGCTAACAAGAAATCACTTAAGGAATTGAAAAAAGTTTGCATTATAATCCCCACTCACAACCCATTAAATAGCCCAGTCTGGCCAGTGAAGAAACTTGATGGTGCCTGGCAGATGACTATTGATTATAGAGAACCAACAAAGTAACTCCTCCTTTGTTTGCCGCTGTACCAAATGTAACTATTTTGCTGTGGGACATAAGTGTTTAACTGGGCCAGTTTCATTTTGTGTTGAATATTACTAATGCCTTTATAAAGCATTTCTTCAGATCTCTCCAGCAGTCTTTGTTCACCTACTCATGGTGTGTGTGTGTGTGTGTGTGTGTGTGTGGGTGTGTGTGTATGTGTGAAAATGGTGGACATTTGCTGTGCTACCACAAGGATATATTCCTGGTCCCACTATTTGCCATGGTTTGGTAGCTCAAGATTTTGAAATGTGGAAACCTCCAGCAGAAGTCATTCTCTTTCACTATATTGATGGTATTATGTTGACAATTGTGCTGGTTTGAATCTATTGTACTCTCTAAAAAAACCATGTTCTTTAATGCAATCTTGTAGGGGCAGACTTATTAGCCTTTTAATTAGGGTGGGATGTTTGATTCAGTTGTCTCCACGGAGATGTGACCCACCCAACTGTAGGTGAGGCCTTTTGATTAGATCATTTCCATTGGAGGTAAGACCCAGCCCATTCTGGGAGGGTCTTAGTTAGATCACTGGAGTTTTTTAAGAGAGTTGATGGAGAGAAGGAGCTCAGAGAGAGAAGCTCTCTTTAGAGAGAAGCTAAGATATGTAATCCAGAGTTTACTCCTGGGAGAAGCTAAGCCAACTCAGACCCAGATGCTTGGAGACGCTTGGAGATGCTGGGAAATGCAGACAGAAGGATGTTTGGAAAGCCGTTTGAGAGATGAAGCCTCAGAGTTTGCCCCAGAGAAGCTAAGACAAGGCCCCCAGATGCTTAGAGAGAAATACCTTGGGAGAACAAGCAAGGCTGCACAGAGGCTGAGAGAGAGAAGCTAAGAGAGACAGAAGCCCAGAGACATTTTGGAGAAAGCCATTTTGAAACCAGAATCTGGGAGCAAAGGACCAGCAGATGCCAGCCACATGCCTTCCCAGCTAAGAGAGGTGTTCTGGATGCCATCAGCCTTTCTTCAGTGAAGGTAACCTCTTCTTGATGCCTCAGTTTGGATGCTATTATGACCTTAAAACTGTAAATTTGTAACTTAATAAGTTCCCTTTATAAAAACCAATCCATTTCTGGTATTTTGCATAATGGCAGCTTTAGCAAACCAGAACAACTTTTCTTGCAGAATTAGAAACCACCACTAACCCTATTCCCTCTGCTGTTGATAAAGTGCAAAATTATCCCACCCCACATACTCCTAAACAGCTAATGGCTTTCCTCTGTGCCATTTAGCACAAATCCAAAGAACTTTGTGTGTCCTAGTCAGAAAAGGAAAAACATGGAAATGGTATCTTCCACAGCAGGATGCCTTTAAAAAGGCTAAATAAGCCATATCACAGGCTCAAGCTTTAAGGGGGGTGGACCCAGACATGCCTTGAGGATTGGATGTGGCCAATACTGATATTGGCTTTGGGTGGAGCTTGTGGCAAAGACAACAGGAAAAAGGAATTCCCTTTGGCTTTTGGAATCAACTTTGGAAAGGGTCCAAGCTACAATACACCTCCTTAGAAAAACAGCTATCTACTGCCTATAATGCTTTGCTGCTAGTTGAAGAACAAACCCCAACATGCCCTGTGTCATTGCACACTGCCATCCCCATAAAGGGATAGATACAAGACACAGCAAATAATCTGCACTCAAGGAGTGCTCAGCTGAGCACTCTGACAAAATGGAAAGCCTGTTTGCTGCAATGCAGTGTCTTTAACAACAGCCCCTTAAGTGCAGGAATGAATGATATTATAGGACCAGTTTCCTATGTGGAAGAACAACACTTGCCCTTCCCTGCTGATCCCCCTGAGGAGACTGTTTCTGTGCCCATCATTGATAGATTTGGCAGTATACTGGAGTCTGTCTGGTAAATTGATGGATCAGCACATAGGCAGTCTGCCACCTGGATGGCAGTAGCCATGCATCTTAGTACAGATGCTATATGATGGGAAACTGGGACGATGCAAAGCAGCCAATGGACTGAATTAAGTGCTTAACAATGTGGATGGTCACATGGAAGCAAGAGCAATGGACGGTTGTTGGCCACCTCTTTTGGGGGAAAGGAATGTGGGAAGACATCTAGGCTGCCTGCCTTTTATGTTAAAGAATGAATTGGCTTTTGAAAGAGCAGCTAATAGATGAAAAACAGTCCCTGCAGCAGCAGACCTCAGTTATATCCTGTCCTCACCAGCCTCATATTTCATGACATCGAGCAGCCTCTCCCACCTACATTGAGTTGGTAACTGTGGGACCCATGCAAGCACTGCAAATCCAGGTAAAAGTACTGGCAACATTACAACCACAATGAGGTAATGAAACTAATTTGCTCTTGCCTGTGCCAGAGCATTAGTGGGTAGTTAAGGTTGATTGGCTTGGTCCTGGCCAATGCAGCCACACCAGCTGGGAATCCTAAGCCCATGGGGTATCATGGTCACTGAAAATATAAGCATTAAACCACAGTTTACACACACAAAAAAGTCATAGATTATTTATATCATTAATCCAGGACTCCCAATACCCCAGGGAACTACATGTATGAGTTTATGGGCACGCATTATGCTTAGGTTAATAATTGATGTAACCCCAGAAATCTTCCTGCAAATTCAGGGAGAAAAAATATGATATTTGAAAATAAATGACTCTCAGACTTTGAAATCTAATGGAGTTTGCCCTGCAGGTTTCATAAACTGTTTGGATCCAGGAACCCCTGTTTTTCTTCCAATTTCTCCCTATGGCAATGGGAATGTTTATCCTATGATTGTCCCTTCTTTTTATACTGGAAGCAGATAATTTGTTCTAAGTTTCACAGGTCCACAGCCAGAGGGGAATTTTGCCTTAGGACAAACCTTGCCTGCAACTGATTTTGATAATGCTTTGTTACAATAAATCTCAGTGCTGAAATGCCATCATCCGGTGCCACCAGCCTGCGTTGGACTGTGACCACTGGGAATTGGCCTGTGTGGAATACCCTGCTGACAGAATTTAACATATCAGAAAATATGGAAAAGAAAGACTGAAGTCACAGGTCTTATCAATTATCAGCAGAATGGTTTAATTCCTTTTTTGACCATGGTGCCATCCCTTTGTGATGTTATCTCTGATGGGGGGAGCTCCTAATGCTCTGTTACCTATTATATTTTGTAGTGGATTATAGATGCAATGTCTGTCCTATGGTCAACTGCAAACTGCTGTTTGGGGGTGGACTGTGGCAGCCCAAGGTTCAGAAACCCCCTCCTTCGGGGAAAAGGGTGGAGCCTTGCGTACCCAGCACCTGCATATCAGAGCACAGGCATTGAAGGTTATTGAGCCTAATCACTGTTTGTAATCAGCCTTCATAAGACTGAGCTGAGGCTCCTGTGTAACCAAATCTAGTGAGTCTCTGCTGAACTGTGTAAGGCACTCCTCTTCCTCTTGTTTGTGCAGATCATTGACTTCCATTTCTAAGCTGGTTGCCATTGGGAAAAATTCTCCTGTTAAGTCCCTAACTAAAATTCATGAGGAACTTTTTGCCTGGTATATTCTTTGGTCTTGGGGTTGAATAGGGCTGGAGCACCCCCCCTTCCTGAAAATACATACACACATACATAAATGCACAATTAGAGGAAATTCATGGACTTCCAGAGATGTTTCCCATCCTTGATCACAATGCCCCCCCCCCACCATGAAGGAAATGTTTTGATGTTTTAATTCCATGATTTGAGCAGAGCCAAGCATATATATTGACCCTCCTTGGAGTTGAGAAACAGCAAGTAACATGGATAACTAGTGTAAATTAATTAGAAATATATGGGTATATGCTAAAAAAGAATCACATAATTCTAATTCTCTGGAATCTCCTTTCATTTATTGAAAAGATCTTTGCAAAATTCCTTGACCCTTTAGCCATGATTAATTCTAACTTCAAGATTTTAAGTATAAATTGGATGTTGGGATGTGGAATTCATAATAGATGCTATTTTTGAAGTATCTGTCTCTGGTTTTTCATCTTCCTTATGGAGACAGAGGAGTGAAACTATTAACTTAATTCCTATGATTGGCTTACATTCTAGCAATGGATGATGGGACCAGGTAAAAAGTCCAGGATTAGCATTGGCACGGCAGTGGTAGAATTTTTCTATAAATTTTCCTTTTACCTTATCCCAGCAGTTCCAAACTTGGAAGAATTAGATCACAAATATTTAGTCTAACAGAGAGGTTTTCCTAATAATGCTTGGAAATTCTGTTCACATAATTACTTTGAAACTTCTTTTCTAATAGCACTTTCCCTTCGGGAGCAGCTGGTGACACTGAGTCCTGCAGGAACTGGTCTGAGGCACAAAGCTCCCGATTGTACTGTTCCCTCTGCCAGTAATTCACTGTGTGTCCTTAAGGAGGTTGCTTTCCCAGTCAATCATCTGATTCCTCATTTTTAGTGTCCAAGATTTCTTTAAAAATTATATGTTACATAGGCCTCTGACAGGTCCCCTCCTGATGTGAAAGTAAAGGACTGTAATGTATAGATTTGGCTTTGTCTGTGGCATCCTCCCTATAAAAACAGAGTAAAATATCTCAAGGGCAGGAGGCAGTAAGGATGAGAACATGGGACAAAGAGGATCTAGTGCTGTGGCATCTTATATGGTAACCACCAGGCCCATATGGTTATTTTTACTTATAAAAGGCTAGTGCAACTGAGGAAGACACATTTAATTTTTGTTTGATTGTAACACATTTAAATTTAAAAACTGATAGTCCATTTGTCAGAAAACTTTTTAGAATATTTGGAGCAATGTGGCATATGAATCTCCTTTTCCTACTTTGATTTTTATTAAATGTAAATACCAATCAAATGTGCAGATAAAATTTAGTAAACTGAGGTATTCTATTAGTGTGCATTAATATGTTTTACATAGACTACATTGAAATAATATTTTGAATATTGGACTAAAGAAAATATTGTATTAAATTTAATTAAAGCAATTTTGCATTTTTTTTTCATTTGGCTACTAGTGCATTTAGAATTACTTGAGTGACTTTCATTATCTTTCTATTGGATAAGTTGTTCCCAGGAAAATCAAACGTAGATGATACTTTTTCTTTGATTCTGGGCCTGTTTAGATTTGAGTACAGAAACTGAAGATTTACTTGCCCTTAGTTTTCTTCTTTTCCCTAAATGTCTCCACAGAGACCAGGGGGCTGCAATATTGTGTACATTGACTTATGGTCTCACAGTTTTATGAATAATTTATGGATTGTTAACATTCATAAAGTTTAGAAATGATTTCTCTTGGTTATCTAATCTGATCCTTAATGGAATGTGGTGGGCAGGAAACTATTTCCTCTACATAGATGAGAAAAATGAGTCTTGGAAATGTTAATGACATGCCCAATGATATACAGCAAGTAAGTTAAGTTATAGAATCCAATCCAGAGCCAGTCAGGGACCCCTTACATCCTGATTGTTAAATGAAACACACGTCTCCCCAATCCTACCCTACCCATTCTGAGAGCTCTGGAATTCCCAAAAAGACCTGATGGTGAAGTATTCAAGTTTTGATACAGGATGCTAGGTGTTGAGTTCTGGATCCATGGGTACTGGCTTGTTCATGAGAGGCAAAAACACATAGTTTTCACTTATTAGTTGATTTCTTTTTAATGTTGGGATAATAAGAGAACATTCATTCTAGATTAACTGAGAAGAGAAAATGAAGAGAACACAAAACTTGGAATATATCAAGTTATCATTTGACATTAGCTTTTAATATTTTAATATTAATATCTATGTAACGTGGAAAATACTAATAAACTGCTTTTCATGTGGCAAAAATAAGACGCATTAAAGAGTCAGAGAGCGTGCTCTCAGTCTTCGACAAAAGAAGGTAAAAGGAAATTCTAGAAAGAGTAGATGGCAGAATGAACAGAAGAAAGTGTGTGAATGATTTAATACACAAATACACACATACCCCAAGACCATAAAAATCTAGCATTGAGATTCCTCACAAAGAGAGTTCTTGGGGTCTAGTTGAGATAAAAGATGAGGGAAAGGGGAAACAACTTCATTAAGCATGGAAAGGGGTGGGCCTGGGAGGTGATATGCCCCAGGATGGAAGTGGGATGAGATGACCATGTGCACTGGAAATGAGAAAAGAACTCTAGAAATATATGTGCATAGGAATATCTAATCAGCTCTCAGCTTTTGTTTCTTAAGCAGAGTGGTTTGAATATGGTAGTACTTCCATCAGTTGGTGGGGGTACTGACGTGAGACAGTAGAAAAGAAAACTCAGTATCCTAACTTGTTGGAATCTGAACTTTGATCATCATGGGTCCTAGGTTGATCCCAGAAGAGGATTTGAGCCTTTGGAGACCCAGAAATACGTGGCTGAATCAGACAAAGCCCGACCTACTGACTCAAAAGCTGCCAGACTTTCCCACCAGTGATACTTTCCTCACAGAACTACATGATTTTCACAAGCAGCCACATACTTTAGCATATAAACATTTTATAAAGAATAATGCCTCTACTAAAAGGACATTTTAAAAATTAAACATGGGCAATTAAAATATTAATGATAATGATAATGTTTCAAGGCAAAATCCCAGAGAAACCAGAGAATGTACATTATTTCAGTAAAAGATTTTACAAACTAATGAACACTGCTTGACATTGGTTAAAAATAAGTAAATAAATAATTAATTAATAATAGGTATTCTCTTTTACTAATCTTTCCAAGTTTAGCTTTCTCATGGATTCCCCCAAATCACTAAATCTTTCTCCCTCTCTTGCTTCCTCTTTCAATCCTTTCCTTCTTTCTGCAGGGCTCTTGCTTCTGATTACTGTTTGTGTCTTTCTTTCCAATTTATAGATACATAAATTGGAAAAAAAAAGTTTCTTCTCTCTAATATTAAATTTCTTCAAAATTTTTGAAGTTGGCCCTTAATTTAAGACAATAAACAACCAGAACACTGAGATTGAGGCTGTTGATAGGTACAAAATGAGAAGGGGTTTTCCTTGTGCTCAGAGTGTACACAGTCTAATTATTTACAGAAATAACTGTATTATTAAGCAGATACAGATGATAAAATGGGGTGTAAGCAGAGTTGTTGGAACTGAAAAA
The DNA here is from genome assembly GCF_015220235.1 of Choloepus didactylus. Taxonomy (NCBI): domain Eukaryota; kingdom Metazoa; phylum Chordata; class Mammalia; order Pilosa; family Megalonychidae; genus Choloepus; species Choloepus didactylus. Next base: position 54,995,331 of record NC_051312.1, read on the forward strand.
GTGGACAGCAAGTTCATTTGGAATAAAAAGGAAAGGCATCTATGAAAGAAATATAATTGATTTGATTTTTGAAGGAAATTCGGGGTTTTGAGTGATTATGGCACAAATGAGGGATGGCATTCCAGTTTAAAGAAACAACGTGAACAAAGACATAGGCAATGTGATCCTGGAACACAGGTCCATCAGTTTAGCTGGTGATAGGGTAGAATAGGGTAGTCATGGAAGATAATGCTACAAGGGTAGGCAGGAGTTTCAAAAATTGAACTATGCGGTGTGGATTTAATTGAAAATTCTATGGGGAATCCTTAGACATTTAAAAGCAGCAGGTGACATCATTACAGCCCTCATCAGCAGGAAGTGGTGGCAGTGTGTAGACAGTATTGGAACAGAAAAAAATTCAGGGTGGGAACAGCATTAAAGAGGTTGTTTAAAAAAAAAAAAGGTAGACGGTAACAAAGGGGTAGACTAAAGTGTTTACAGTGGAGATGGAAATGAGGTAAATCTGCAGAAATAGGGTAAGTTGTGGGGAAAAAAGTTAGAAACTACATAATTTGGAGAATTCAAGAGAAACAGAGAACCCAAGGAAAATGGAAGGTTTCGAGAGAGGAGGATGATTTCATTGTGGATAAAAAGAGTTTAAAGCATTTGGGACTCTTAGACAGAGATGTACTATTGAAGAGAAGTAAAAAAAATAATAAAAAATAAAAAATAAAAATCTTAGCAGGAGGCCAAAGCAGTCACTTAATCTAGCTAAAATCTAATGAACATCTTCCCACAACTTTCTTCTTGTAGCCACCAAACTATAGATGCTCTCAGAGAAGATAGCCTAGGAAAACCCCAGAGAATTAAACAAATACTAGCAATGAGCAAAATTCCACAAGGCATTCAGAACAAAAGCAACCTGCAAAAAGGGTAAGTTAAAGCATGAAATTAAATCACATAACAGCAAGGGGCAATTTTATTGTATTTTGTTTCTATTGAATAAGAAAGCTGAATGATCAATTCATGTCTTTCCTATAATTTGATTTAGTGTCTAACAGTCTTTTTAACAGTATTAAAGGAAACTGAAAATTAAACTCATCTATTATTTTAGCAATAGCTGTTTTCATTTCTTGGTGGTGCCACCCAGTCTTTGTACACATCCATATGTGGGCAAATTTTTCACAATCGTCATTATAGTGCCCATTCTATTTTCTACACTTACTACTGATTTTAAGTGTTTCTCATGTTGTGATTACACACACACATATAATTTACACATTTTTATTTGTAATTTTTTAATTTTTAAATTTTTTCAACAAATAGAAAAACATTTCCAAACTAAACAAAGCAAAACAATGGGAAAAAGAAAAATGTTCACCTCACATATGTTTTAAAAATGTACTTTTAAACACCTGAATACTATTTATCTTAGTCTGCCGGGGCTGCTAACAAAATACCACAGACTGGTTAGCTTAAACACAGGAATTTTGGGCCCACAACTTTGGAGACTAGAAGTCCAAAATCAAGGTGTTAGTAAGGCCATGCTTTCTCTGAAGTTTGTAGTGTTCTGGTGGTGACTTCTTGATGGACCTCCATCACAGGATCTGCCTCCTCTCTCCTCTCGTGGCTTTTACTCCTCTGCATCTGAACTCCCCCTGCTAATGAATACTCTAGTCATATTGGATTAAGACCCACCCTGATTCAATTTGGTTATATCGTAATAAGGCCTTAGAAGATCCTGTCTATAAGTGAGTCCACACTCACAGGCTCAGGGAGTGAACATGTCTTGTGGGGGACATGATTCAACTCCCAATACTATTCCTTTGGATAAATTTTTGTGAAAATGTGTAAAATCATCCCTCTTGATGGAATAGTGAGGCTGTTTTCAGCTTTGGGTTATTATAGTTAATACTGTGATATTATCTATATAGTTAATATTATGATGAGCATCAGCCTGCTTGGTATTAACCTCTATGATCCCTTGTATTGCCATAATTGTTGTTTTCTGTGTCTGACTCTCCTGAGAAGCAGAAGGGAAAACATCCTGCCTTATTCACCACTGTATCTGCTAAAATTAGTACACATTATGTATTAAGTATTATTTTTTCTTTGGATTAATTATTTAGAATATACTTCTAAAGAAAATCAGATAGTTACAATTAAGTACTGGATCAGAGTGAATGCATAATTTTTATGATTGAAGGAATGATATGAAAATGTAGTCATTTGTATTACCACCCACCAATATAAATCAGCAAGCAATAAGCACCTCTTGTATGACATCATCATCCTAGGAATTTGAGACTAACTCTGCTATAATTTAGCTCCATATAACATGGTCTACTTTCCCAAAAGTGTTCTCATTTCTTTCTGAAGAGTGACCATTTTCACAAGAGTTACAGAATGTTCATCCCATATCCTGTCCTATCCAAGATATGGGTAAATGACCTAACTAAATCAATGGAATTATTTCTTAATAGCCATTTTATTTTCAAATTATTCTTGATTTACAGAAAAGTTGTGAAGATAGTGTGGAGATTTCCCATATACCTCATACCCAGCTTTCCATGTTATTAACATGCTACATTAATGTGGTAATTTTTTCACAATTAATGGGCCAATATTAATACATTGTTATTAACTACTGTTCATATATTATTAACATTTCTTTAGTTATTACATGTAGTCCTTTTTATTTTCTGTTCCAGGATCTCATCAACAATATCACATTATATTTATAAATCATGTCTCTTTAGGCTTCTCTTGGCTAAGAATAGGCCAAGGCACCTCTGTGACATTTTCACACTTTCCTTGTTTTTAATGACCTTGGCACTTTTTAAGCATGCTAGCCAGGTATCTTGTAGAAATTTCTTCAACTGGGATTTGTCCGGTTATTATTATTATTATTATTATTATTATTAATTTTTCTCATGCTGAGACTGACATCAGGGGTCTTGGGAGAAAGTATGTATAGATAAAATGCTATTGTCATCACATCACTTCAAGGGTACATACCATATGCCATCAACATGACCAGTCACTGTTGGTGTTAATCTTGATCATATGGATGAAGTGGTGTTTGCCAGATTTTTCCACTGTAGATTTACTCTTTCCCCCCTCTTTCCATATTTCATACTTTGGAAGGACATCACCATGTACATCCCACATTTAAAGAATGGGGAGTTTAGCACTACCTCCCTGAGCGCAGAATATCAACATGAATTATTTGGAATTGATTTGCATAGAAGAATTGTCTCCTCCACTATTTATGTGTTTATTTGATTATTTATTTATATTTATATCAGTAAGAATGTACAGATACATATTTTATACATTGTATTATAATCCAGTGTTACTTTATTTATATTGTTGCTCAAACTGTTCCAGCATTAGTTATTGAGATCTCTTTTAAGTGGTTCCTGAGTCCCTTCAACACACCATTTTTTTTTTTTTTTTAGTTAGTACTTCTCTACCTCTGGCACTAAAAGATGTTCCAGGATAATCTTTATATATATAGATTATCCTGGAGCATATAATCAATACATATATATATATACATATATATGTATATATGTATATTTCCTACCTCAGCCCTAAAATCAATTATTTCTCTGAGAAGCTGGGTGTGAGGTATATCAGAACCATTTTATTGGATTATAGTACTGGAGAGCAAAAGCTGGATGCTATGTTTGCTCATTGCTTACTGCAGGGTGGCTGTTTCTGAGTCCTTTCAGTTGACATAACAAGGAAACAGTGTAAACTAACCCATATATATATAAACATATCTATAAACATTTCTACATGTATCCATATATATCTACATTAAGGCAAATGTTAATTCATACATATGACTCCAACTCTAATCCATTATCACATGGATCATTGTAGCCTTCTCTCCTTCCTTATTGTAACCTCCTATTCCAATAGTGAGAAACCTGGCTCCCACCATCAGTTATCCATTTACTTAAGTATTTAATTCCAGTGTACATGTGTAATGGTTTCAGAAGTGTTAAACCTGTATGCTGGTGGGAAATAACTATATTAACTAGAGTATGGTTCTGATGTCCAGTTACTTTTCCTTTTAGTCTTAGAGATGCCATTCATTTCTAGAGTTACTTAGGTTTCTTCCATTTCTTTCAGTGAAGTTGTTTAATACAATTATATGACAGTAGATTATTTTGGATTACATCCTGGGATCTCCCAACCTCCTATGTGATTATTATTATTATTATTATTTTGGCTTTTATAAAAGGGGGTTTATTTGGTTACACAGTTACAGTCTCAAGGCAACACATCAGCAATCAGGTACCTTCACTGGAGGATGGCCAATGGTGCCAGAAAACCTCTGTTAGCTGAGAAGGTACGTGGCTGGCGTCTGCTCCAAAGTTCTGGTTTCAAAACGACTTTCTCCCAGGACATTCCTCACTAGGCTGCAGTTCCTCAAAAATGTCACTCTTAGTTGCACTTGGAGTATTTGTCCTCTCTTAGCTTCTCCAGAGCAAGAGTCTGCTTTCCAAGCCCGTCTTCAAAATATCTCTCATCTGCAGCTCCTGTGCTTTCTTCAAAGTGTCCTTCATGGCTATAGCAAACTGCTCCTTCTGTCTGAACTCTTATATATTGCTCCGGTAATTTAATTCAGACCCACCCTGAATGGGTGGGCCAACACCTCCACGGAAATTATCCAATCAGAGTCATCACCCACAGTTGGGTGGGGTGCAAAGAATTACAACCTAATTAACACTGATAGGTCTGCCCACACAAGAGTACATCAAAGATATGGCATTTGGAGGGACATAATACACTCAAACTGGCACATTCCAGCCCCTGGACCCCAAAATGATACTATCTTTCCATATACAAAATACATTCATCCCACATCAATATCACAGAAACTTAAATCATTCCAGTAACAATAGTGAAGTACAAGATCTCATCAAAATCAATTATAGGTGTGGTCAGTCCTAACCTAAGGCATAATTTTCCCTTAGCTGTGGATCTGTGAACTTAGAACAAGTTATGTGCTCTCAATAAACAAAAGAGGGACATTCATAGGATAAACTTTCCCATTGCCATAAGGAGAAAGAGTAAGGAAAACAGGGTTAACAGGACCAAAACAGTTCCTAAAACCTGCAGGACAAACTCCATTAGGTTTCAAAGTCTGAGAGTCATTTACAGAATGACTTTGCATCCTTAGGGCTTGAGAGAGTGGGAATCTAACCCTTCCTAAGGGCCTTTGTGGCAGCCCTTTCTTCTCCAAATGCTTGGGTGAGTGCGCCAACATATCCACATATTGGGGAGATCACCTTCTCGGCCCCACCCTCCTCAAACATCGGGGCAGCACCCAGATACCCTTCCATCTCTGGGGCACACGCTCAACCCCTTCAGAACAGAGTGGTGGCATCCAGGCTCTCCCCAATTCCCTGGGAATGTGCTCCACCTTCTTTGGGGCTTTGGGTTGCAGAACATTTCCTGAGCATTGAGGTGGAAGGCCTGCACTCGACCTCCAGGGCAAACTCACCCTTTCCGTGCATGTGGGCTGCTCTGCTCTCCCAGCCCAAGACCTCTTGACTCCAGACCTCAACCTCCAAGGCTCTGTCTTTGAAGACATTTTTCCTTCAATTTGTTGCTTGTCTGTCTCCTCCATTCCAGACTGGCAGTGGCTCTGCCTATAAAGATCTTGCAAAAATTCTGTTGGCTTCGCATGAAGCACACAGCGATCAAAGTTGTTAGACAATAGGACTTTCCACAAATCCTTTCTGCATAACTCCATCTCCAATCTTGGCTTGTACTGAAATGGCAGCTGGGTTCCATGTTTAATGAAATCCTCATGTTGGGCTGTAGCATCTGGGGATCCACCCCCTGGAAGCCTGGAATTTTCCAAACCATCAGTTTCTGGTTTCTTTGAATCCAAGAGTTCACTTCTAAGTTTATCTCTCTCTGCTCACATTTTACTATAAGCTGCAGGGAGAAGTCAGGGTACATCCTCCACACATAGCATGGAGATCACCTCAGCTAAGTATTCCAGGTTGTCTTTCAAATTCTTCCTTCCATCTGACACCAGGATTCAATTTTGCCAAATTCTCCACCACTTTAAAACAAGGATCACCTTTCTTCCAGTTCACAACAACGCATTAATCATTTCTGTTCAAGGCCTCATCAGAAGTATCTTTAGAGTCCATATTTCCACAAACAAGTCTCTTCAAAGCAGTTTAGGCCTTTTCTATCAAGCTCCTCACAATTCTTCCAGAATCTTCCCCTTATCCATTTAGAGTCCATATTTCCACAAACAAGTCTCTTCAAAGCAGTTTAGGCCTTTTCTATCAAGCTCCTCACAATTCTTCCAGAATCTTCCCCTTATCCATTTAAAAAGCCCTTCCACCATGTTTGGTATTTGCAAACTCAGCAGCAAAAGCACCCCATTTCTCTGGTACCAAAATCTGTTCTAGTTTGGTAATGCTGCCAGAATGCGAAACACCAGAGTTGGATTGGCTTTTATAAAAAGGGGTTTATTTGGTTACACAGTTACAGTCTCAAGGCCATAAAGTGTCCAAGGTAACACATCAGCAATCATGCACCTTCACTGGAGGATGGCCAATGGTGTCTAGAAAACCTCTTTTAGCTGGGAAGGTACATGGCTGGCATCTGCTCCAAAGTTCTGGTTTCAAAATGGCTTTCTCCCAGGATGTTCCTTGTTAGGCTGCAGTTCCTCAAGAATGTCACTCTTAGTTGCACTTGGGGTATTTGTCCTCTCTTAGCTTCTCCAGAGCAAGAGTCTGCTTTCAAAGCCCACCTTCAAAATGTCTCTCATCTGCAGCTCCTGTGCTTTCTTCAAAGTGTCCCTCATGGCTATAGCTGTGATTATTTTTTTTTAATTTGCTTACATTAAGGCTTGCTCTTTTTGCTGTCAAGTGCCATGAGTTGTAACAAATACATAATGGCATGTGTCCACCATTATGGTGTCACACTGAACTGTCTCACTGCCCTAAAAAAGTCCTTTGTGCTTTGTCTATTACTCTCTCTCCCAAACTAACTCCTGGTAAGCAGTGACTGGTTTACTGTCTCTATCATTTTTCCCTTTGTAGAATGTCATATACATGAGATCATAGTGTGTAGCCTTTATTCAGACTGGCTTCTTCTACTTAGCAATATGCATCTAAGTTTCCTACATGCCTTGCCATGATTTAATAGCTCATTCTTCTGTAGTTCAGAATAGGATTCCATTTTGTGCATGTATGATAATTTTTTTATCCTTTCTCCTACTGGAGGGCATCTTAGCTGCCTTCAATTTGGGGAAATTGTGAATAAAGCTGATAAAATCATATCATGGACAGGTTTTATGTGGTAACCGTAGAATTTTAAACTTCAGCGGAATATGAAGTTATAATTAGTTGGGTCACATTCATCTCCATAAGGTGCTTTTTTTGCCAAATTTTTCCTTCTGCAAGACCATTCTCATGTTTATGCTCCTCACAGTTTTAGAGTAGCCTTTTTTCCAGTCCATTCCCAGACCTGCTGTTCCAATCCCCTCCTTGAAACTGTGAGCTCCTGATATTCTTTATCAATAAAGCCCCATGTCTAAACTGGTCAGAGTCAGTTTTTTATTGTTGCTTGTAATCAAGGAAACCTGAATGATACACCCTAAGTTCCAGGACAGAGATTTATACTGGGAATCCAGCTGGGGAAGCTCAGAGAGTAAAACCAGTCTTTTTAAGACATATGATTTCTTTATAAATATTTTCTAAGTTTAATATTTTTCTAAAATCATATTATTAGTTTTTATTAGCATGTATCTGATTACTAGCAAATTGGAAAATCTCCTTGTTTGCTAATTATATTTTCACGTGGAAAATGATGTGCTTCTATGGAGATGACTTCCATTTTTAATGGTGAGGTAGAGGCAGGAGTAATGTCTTATACACAGATGGAAATAAAACACTACATTGAATTAGATACTTTTATTTAATTGCTGTCAAGTGCCATGAGTTTTATTTTATATGATGAAGCTTGATTTTATATGATGAAGCTTTTCATCATATAAAATGGAAGTTCAAATAATAAAACACAGTAGACATATGAATATTTCTCATATAAAAGATATCAGCATATCTGTAATATTCTCCTAAAGAGCTTTATTTTTACAAATAATAAAACTGCTTCATATTGCATCTAGTCTATCAGTAAGGCATTAACAATGGAATAATTTGAGAAGGTATTAAACAAATCCCAAAGGAAATTGTTCTGCAGAAGACTCTAATATATCATATAAATGTAAAAGACTTCAAAAATACCATCCATGTATTTAAACTCTTCTTAAACAATAATGCTCCTAGGAGAGACATAGAGAAGAAAATAAATTGTGTTTGAGAGACACTGAATGATGAATCAAAGCTGACATTCTCAATAGCTGCAAAAAACTATCGTCTACCCACCAACATAGTTAATAATATTTTTGGCAGATGACAGCAGAAACAAGTTTACCCTGAGTATTATTAAAATGATGCATAATGGTACAATTAAGAGTAATTGGTTAAGTCAAGAAGAAGAGGGCATTTAAAAAATGTTTATATTTATCCTTGGAGAATCTTATAAGCATAATGCTATGAGTGCAAGCCCAGCATAGCTGTGAATACTGGGGGAAAATATGATGGAGAAATTGAGTGACCATTATTATTGATAATTGGTCAATGAAATGATGGCTTTTTTTAATCTGGAAAATATTTTCCTTTGAAAACCAAGCTCAGAAAATGGCATTAGTAGTATTAGACAAGCTAGGGATAAACAGAATATTTATCTCCCAAATAAAGGCCCTTTCTTTCAGTCACTGTTACCTCTCAGTTAAAATTTGTAAAACTTTGTAAATCCTTTTGGAGTCTCAAAAGTGTCTTTGAAAAACTTCTACCTTGAGAAACTATAAAGAACTCAATCATAAAGTTCCTAAGAGAGACATAGAGAAGAAAATATTTAATTATTGATCAGTTACTATGTGTAAGACATAATATTAAATGTTACCAAGAGGAAGGGATACATTTTGAGGGAAAGCAGACTCTATAAAGATGAATCAGAGGTCTCATATTTTAAGGAATTTATAATTCAGTAGTGATAGAAGGCAGCATCGTAAACAACTATTTATAATATTGCTTCTATTTTAAGTGGTAAAAAGTAAATAATATAAAGTTCATATATACTAATGCTCTTAAATGCATATATAACTATATAATTGAATAATGAGAAAAATGTGCAGTAACTTAAATTATATTTACAACAAATTAAAATTAAATACGAGATACCTAACATAAGTGTTAACTAACAATGCCATCTTAGGCAAAGAACTTAATCTCTCTATTCTACTCCAGTTTTCTCACATGTAAAATGAGGATAATAATTATTTCTACCTCATAAAATTTTAGGAGAATTAAATGAGATAATTTGGATGAATTATCATAAAAAATCTATTAGTGTTATTGCTGTTATAGTTTTCCAGTAATTTCTATAACAAAGGTTACTACTACAATCAGAAAAATAATTAAAATAGTTTAAATGTAATTTCTGTTTACAAAAGTGGCCATTGTTGGGAGGCTTCATAGCTATGTCTGTATAGACACAATAGATTTTGGATATAATAAAGGTGTTTGGGACTTCTACCACTACAGGTGGGTAAGCATTCAGAGAACCTACCTGATATGCAGTCTGCAAGCACTCCCAGATGGCAAGAAGGAGACCTCTGTCATGACTGACTCAGAAACTTGAATGGAATGTAAGAGTTTACAGGAGATGGCCAATGGTAAATTTAACCATTAGGAACTGAAGGTGGTGAAGTGTGAAGAAGGAAGCCAAAGTTTTCGTGAGTTACCTGCTCTCACTCTGCATTTTGTCAAGGCCTGGGCTTTAAGTGTACAGATTTAAAAAAAAAAAGGTTGGTGAATTACAGATAATTTTAATATGGTAGTACATCAGTGGCCATGAGAGGGCACACACATAGTCTTCCTTGTTTTTATATTTGGCCTTACATTAAATGCTAAAATTTTTACATATCTTATTGCAGAAAAATCTGGCCTATAGCCCCAGTCCATTTTCCTCCTGCATGACTCTAGTCACATGAGTGGAAGGAAAGATTAAGAAAACATTGTTCCCATCACAGGACCTTAAAATCATAACAAATAAGCGACTAAGGATGAAATGTGAAAAAAGCTTGTGTTTAACACTAAAAGCCAAAGCCACTGCTGTCACTAAAATGAATATGAATCTCTCTATGATAGATGCCATTAAGTTGGATGTGGAAAATAAATTGAGTGAGATGGAGCCGTCTGTGGAGCACCATAGTTTGACCAGCGGGGGATCATTCATCCTTCCAGACCATTTATTGGTACATATATTTATGTTTGTTCACTTATCAAATATTCATTGAAAGTCATTAGATGCCACCTCAATCTAAATACTGGAAATACTAAAAATTAAGATATGGTCTCCTCTCTCAAGGTGTTGGCTATTTGATTATAGAAACTATCAGCTATCATATGTTTACATAATAGTATCATTGGTAAGTTCCTAGAAATGTTAAGTACTATAATTGTATTGTGGATTAGGGAAACAGGTGAAAATGATATACTATTGCTACCAACTAATGAATAACTAAAATTTATTATACATTTAGGTGACTTACATGGACTATCCCATTTAATCTTCCCTGCAACCATATGAGTTTGGTTTTATGATACACCCAGTTTAGAGATGATTGGTCAATTTGTCTGATGTCAAAGCACAAATAAGTGGCAGAACACAGCCTTCAGTTAGAGTGTATCTGACTTCAAAATGCTTGGTCTTAGCTATGCTATTCTAGCTGGTACTTAAAATAAGAGTTTATGTTAGACAAGCTTGGAATATGGGCATTTCCCAAGTTGAGCACTAACTAATAATCTATGAAAAATACAATTCATATTATAGTCAGCATTGTTCAAATATAATTTGTGTGAGAAATAGCAGAAAATAATTTAATATTCAAGATAGACTGAAAGATCCTTTAAAGGCTCATAGTGAGTCATAGACTATTCAAGAGGAAGGAATTATATATTTCTTCATTAATTTATAAGGAACTTAGCACAACTCAGCACCTTCTAGATGTTAAATAAGTTTTTGTTGAAGAGAAATTAACCTAGGTCCAGGTTTTATCCATTTACAATGAGAAAGAGCATCTGCTATTAATGGCATTCCTAGTGATATTTATATATTATACCATTGCTCTATGGTATCTTGATGAACTAATTTCTACACTCTGTTCAATGTCACATCCTTTCATTTAAACACCTTTCTCATCAAAATATTTTGCCTCTGTGTAACTTAGATCTTTCTTTTGCCACATTAAGTCCATTTACATCTATTTTATATTTAATCAAGAGCAAAAATAATTCAATAAGAAGCATAAATATTCACTTTCATTGTACTTTTTTTCAGTATTGTATAGTGCAAAACCTGTCAAAGAACCTTTGTTTTCATAAATTCTACAAAATGCAGAAAAATCCATAGATTATCCTCTTACAGGTTATAAACCAACATGCAGGGACTTCTCTAATTTTTCTTTAAATTTTCAGGCTTGGGAGATTAGAAGAGTTACTAGAAGAAAGAAACAAATGATGCCTGGTTTGTGGTAAGGATAATTTACCTGATATGTTCCTCACAGGCTTGCTCTAGAGGTAGGGTGAAAATAGCATCATTATCACATTGAAAGGTTTTGGGTATTGACCTTGCAAATTCTGTCTTTTTAACTCAGCTATTTTCTACTCAACAGCTTTTTTGTCCTTTGTAATTGGAAACCGAAGCAACACACTTGAATTTGCCTCCATTGATTTTTCTCCCAGTCTTTATCATTTAGGTTTTGGCAAAGGTGAATCAATACCATGAGGGCAGTGAGGAATAGACAAAATCACTTTTCTTTTGTAGACATGCAGATCAAAATTCAAATTCCATTTCTGCCACTTAATGTTTCTATAACCTCTGTCATGTAATTTAATATCTCAGTCTCAGTTTCTTGTTAGTACAATGGAATATCTAGTTCATTGCACAAATTAAAAAAAAAAAACATTAATATCCAGCACTATCCATGTACCTGAAACCTAGTATATACTCATAAATATATAAATATACTTATCCTTTAAGATACATCTTACATTTCAGTATTTCAGTGCTAAAATTTTGGAAAATGAACTCCAGAAAAGTGAACCGGGGAACAAGTGACTTTCTGGAAAATATATTGAAATCATAATTCATTAAATGCTTTTCTTTAAGAACATGAAAATCAGTGGTATGAAAGATACAGTAATTCAAAGAAAGATGGGCAAATGATTTGTCTATTTACAAGACTCAGCTTTATGTCAATGCAGAAAAGTGAATATCAGGAAAATATCAGGAAAAAATCATGTCACCTTTTCTGCATCGTACACAATGAGATTAAAGCTCTAGGCATTTTGAGTAGCAGTAAAGTTCTAATCATTTGGACATGTAGAGTTACTCCTCTAAACCCATTATGATTTATTCATTCATTAAATACTGAAGTACATCTGTATGCCAGATTGATTTTGTTTTTATTCCTATGATACACCAGTGGGGGAAGGGTGTGCAAATAATTGTTTTCATGTGAGTTTTTCAATTCAATTAATTTAAATAATAGACTATGACAAATGGTATTTTTGTTATTATGTCTAACCTTAAGAAACACATAGTGAGATAGTTATTACTACATCACTTAAAAATCATAAGGTGAATAATTAAGAACAAATGACAAAGACTATTTGCTTTCTGTGCACTGGGCAGACTGAACACCTTTAGCAGTAAGTTGCAATTCAAATTCTCAAACACTGTGAATTTGCTAAATGTCAAATTGGACTTGTTGACTCAAAGGCAAGCACACCACAATTTTTGTCTTCAAGATGCTCTCAGTCCAGTCATGTGTCTATACACACATCAGAGAATTATAGGACAATGTGGCAAGACCCAGAAAGGAACTGTACGTAAAGTGCAATAGGAGTACAGGAAAATTCTAAATTGCATTAGAGACTCAAATGTGGTCAAAGAAAAGGTGACATGTGACATAAGTCCATAAAAGTAGAGTAAGATTGATCAAGTGAACAAAATTAACACCATCATAATGGGGCAAATCAAAATTGTGTATTTGCCACTCAATGGGGTGCTGCAGGAAGAAATAGCATTTCTGCTGTGGTATTCATGCCAAAATGCATAATCTCAGTTTTAACCATGAGGAAATAACTGAACACAATTGATGGACAGTCTGCAAAATGACTGGCTAATAACTGTCAAAAATATTAAAGTCAGTAAATTCAAGGAAAGACTGAGGAACTGTTCCAGATTAAAACATATTAGAGGGGAATGGCAAATGACTGCAATACATGATCTTGGATCAAATCACTTTTACTCTAGTTAACTTATTGGGGCAACTCCTGGAGCTTGAGTGCAAATTTATGGTGAAAAGTATGTGGCTGTTCTTTGTACCATTCTTACAACTTTTCTGTAAATTTGAAATTGGTTGAAATGAAATTTAAATAATGACAATAAATGGCAATGAGAATATATGGTTAGCATTTCAGATTGTGAAGCCAGAGAGATCCAAGTTCAAAGCCCTGCTTGGCCATTTACTTATATTTGTTACCTCGAAATAGCAATTAATCCCCCTGAACCCCAGATTCCTCACTTGGAAAAGAAAAAAAAAAAATACTAGACCTACATCACCAAATTGTTCTGAAGAATAGAGAGATGATATGTATACTGGGCCTGGCACATGGAAAGTGCTCAGTAAATATTAGCTGTGAGAACATATGAAGCACTACATAGTTTTAACTTTTCTCTCTTTCACTTTTATTAGAACTTGTTTAATGTATTAAGCACTGCACACCTAAGACTATAAGGAGAGGTGTTTGAGGCCATAGACTTAGTCTATGAAATCTTGGGTTTAGGGTTTAATTTCATTGTTTATAAAAAGAGTGCAATAGGAGGTGGGAAAAGAAGGCAGAGTGGTGAGATGTGGGTTTTAGTTACTCCTCTGGAGCAGCTGGTAGAGAGCCAGGAAATGTGTGGAACAGACACTGCAGAGGAATCTGAATTTGGACACACATCATACAATATTCAAGATCATGTGGAGCAGCTGAGATCAGCAAAATCTGTAAGTTCTCACAGCCAGGGGGCCCACACCCCTCCCTGACAGGCACAATCCCAAGGGAGGAGGGGCCACTGATGCTGGGAACCAGAAGGGAGAACAGCAGTTGCAGAACTGAGTAACAAAATTGGACTGCTGAACAAAACTCCAACCATAGATAAACTGAGAGCAGACACCAGAGAATATGGGAGCAGTCACCCCAGCAGATAGGAGATAGGTCTAGCAAAAAACAGCCAAAAAAAAAAAGAAAAAAAAAAAAGAAATGAAAACAGAGACTTTTGGAGTTGGGGGTGAACATAATATGGAGAATGACTGGGTTCAAACAGAATCAGGCACATATGCAAACTCGGGGCCATGGTGGTCTCAGAAAAGCCAGTTTTTCTGATTTCTTGATTGTTCCTTAATTGCCTTCCAATTCCTTGTCTTTTTGCATTTCAATAGTCCACCAGAATTGCAAGGACTGAATTAAGAGGTTTTTCTTTAAATAGCCTATACTGGGCCCTTCTTTTCTTTTTTTCATATTTTTAATCTTTTTCTCATTTTTAAAAATAACTATTCTAAGTAGCCCATTACAGAAAGCCTCAAAGACTTGCAGTTTGGGCCTAGGCAAGAGCAGAGAGCTAAGATAGCTCTGAGAGACAAAGCAATAAAATTTGCTAAAGACCATAACTTCCTCAAGAAAATGGGGGCATGGCCAGCTTCCTTGGTAGGCCTCCTTTGGGGAACTCAGACCCCAGGGCTAGAATTCAGAAACAAGCTTCAGTCAGCTGCAACCCCGATTGGGTCAGAGTCACCAGGAGAACTAAAGTCTCCATAACTATTCACACTGGTGGGGGAGCTGCAGGATGGCAAGCACCACCTGCTGGACAGCACAGGAAAAGCACAGAGTCTAAAGGCCTCAAAGGAAGGTCTTATCTTCAAGAAAACTCCATACCCTCCTCCTGAGATCTGGGTCTCTCTGGACTGGGAAAACCTGACTGCGGTTGACCATATCTGAGGAGAACCTCACACAAAAAGGCTACATAGAGGCAGGGCAAGAAACAGAAAAACAAGAGGTGAAAAACTCTGACCAACTAAATAGAACCAAAGTTAGAGGCCTAGAATAAGCTGAACTAAACACCAAAGGTTAATGAACAGAGCCAACCAAAAAGAAAACCCTAGGTAAGAGAGTGAAATTGAGCTCCATATAGTAATCAAGAAAAGCAGATGCCTAGACAGCTTAAGATAATGAACCATACTAGGAAACATGAATACATGGACCAGCCAAAGGAACAAACTAATACTTCAATCAAGATACAGGAGTTGAGACAACTAATGCTAAATCAATTCAATGAACTGAAGGAAGAACTAATTAAAAATGTTCAAACAAATCTCCAAATCAATTAAAAAATCAGTGAACTGAGGGAAGATATAGCATGTAAGGAAGATACTGGATGACCATAAAGAATAATTCATAAACTTGAAAAAAAAAAAAAAAACAAATGGCAGAACTTATGGGAAAGAAGGGCATAATGGAGGAGATGGAAAAGACAAGGGAGGGATACACAGTAGATTTGAACAGGCAGAAGAAAAGATCAGTGAATTGGAAGATGAGACATTTGAATTCATACACACAAAAGAACAGATGGTAAAAAGAATGGACAAATATGAGCAGTGCCTTAGGGAGCTGGGTGACAACATGAAGCATGCAAATATATGTGTTATGGGTGTCCCAGAGGGTGAAGAGACAGGAAAAGGGGCAGAAAGAATAATAGAAGAAATAATCACTGAAAATTTCCCACTCTTATGAAAGACAGAAAATTACAGATTCAAGAAGTACAGCACACCAAAACAGAAAAGATCCTAATAAACCTACACCAAGACAACTGCTGATCAGACTGACCAATGTCAAAGACAAAGAGAGAATTCTGAAAACAGCAAGAGAAAGGCAATCCATCACATGCAACGGAAGCTCCATAAGACTATGTGCAGATTTCTCCACAGAAATCAAGAAGGTGAGAAGAAAGAGGTATGATATATTTAAGATACTGAAAGAGAACTGCCAACCAAGAATTGTGTATCTGGCAAAACTGTCTTTCAAAAATGAGGGGGAGATTAAAATATTTTCAGACAAACAGACAATGAAAAAGTTTGTGAATAAGAGACCAGGGTTACAAGAAATAGTAAAGGGAGTGCTATAGGCTGATAGGAGAAGACAGGAGAGAGAGGTTTGGAGAAGAATATAGAAATGAAGATTATCAGGAATGGTAAAAGGTCAGAGGGTAAAAATAAGACATGACATACAAAATCCAAAAGATAAAATTGTAGAAGAAAGTAATGCTCTTACAGTAATAACATGAAATGTTAATGGATTAAACTCCCCAATAAAAAGATACAGACTGACTGAATGGATTAAAAAACAGGATGCATCTGTATGCTGTCTACAAGAAACTTACTTTAGACACAAGTACAAAAATAGACTGAAAGTGAAAGGCTGGAAAAAGATTTTTCATGCCAAAAGCAACCACAAAAAAGCAGGAGTAGCTATACTAATATCAGACAAATTAGAGTTCAAAAGTAAAACAATTAAAAGAGACAAAGAAGGACACTATATATTAATAAAAGGGTCAATTCATCAAGAAAACATAAGAATCATAAATATTTATGCACCAAGCCAGACTGCACCAAAATTCATGAGGCAAACACTGAGAACACTGAAAGGAGATACAGATGACTCTACAATAATAGTTGGAGACTTCAATGCACCACTCTCATCAATGGATAGAACATCTAGACAGAGGATCAATAAGGAAACAGAGATGCTGAATTGTATGATAAATGAATTAGACTTGAGAGACATATATAGAACACTGCACCTAACAAGAGCACGATACACATTTTTCTCAAGTGCTCGTGGAACATTTTCTAGGATAGACCACATGTTGGGTCACAAAGCAAGTCTCAACAAATTTAAAAATATTGATATCTAAAAAACATTTTCTTGGATCATAACAGAATGAAGTTGGAAATAAATAAGAGGCAGAAGATAGTAAAATTCACAAATATATGGAGACTAAACAACACATTGTTAGAAAACCAGTGAGTAAAGGAAGAAATTACAAGAGAAATTAGTAAATACCTTGAGGCAAATAACAGTGAAAACCAACATATCAAATTTATGCAATGCAGCAAAGGCAGTGCTGAGAAGGAAATTTATTTCCCTAAATACCTATATTAAAAGAGAAGAGAGAGCAAAAACTGAGGAATTTAACTGTCCACCTGGAGGAATTAGGGAAAGAACAGCAACCTAACCCCAAAGCAAACAGAAGGTAAGAAATAACATAGATGACAGCAGAAATAAATGAAACTGAGAACAGGAAAACAATAGAGAGAATCAATAAAATCAAAAGCTGGTTCTTCAAGAAAATCAACAAAATTGGTGGAAAATTGATGGAAAATCAACAAAATAGACTTGCCCTTGAGAAGACTATTGCTGCAAAGGAGAGGCTAGGCCTCCCTATAATTGTGACTAAGAGCCTCCTCCCAAATGCCTCTCTGTGGCTCAGGTGTAGCTCTCTCTGTCTCTCTAGCTAAGCCAACTTGGCAGACGAAATCACTGTCCTCCCCACTACGTGGGATCTGACACCCAGGGGAGTGAATCTTCCTGGCAACATGGAATATGACTCTTGAGGAGGAAATGAGACCTGGCATCGTGGGATGGAGAACATCTTCTTGTCCAAAAGGGGGAAATGAAAGGAAATGAAATAAGCTTCAGTGGCAGAGAGATTCCAAAAGGAGCCAAGAGGTCACTCTGGTGGGCACTCTTACACACAATATAGACAATCTCTTTTAGGTTCTAATGAATTGTAATACCTAGCAGTAAATACCTAAAACTATCAAACTACAACCCAGAACCCATGAATCTTGAAGATGATTGTATAAAAATATAGCTTTTGAGGGGTGACAATGTGATTGGGAAAGCCATAAGGACCATACTCCCCTTTGTCTCATTTTTGGATGGATGAGTAGAAAAATGGGGGAAGAAAAAAAAAAAGGCACCCAGTGTTCTTTTTTACTTTAATTTTTATTCTTATTATTTTTGTGTGTTTGTTAATGAAAATGTCAAAAATTAATTATGGTGATGAATGCACAAGTATATAATGGTACGGTAAACAATTGAATGTATGCTTTGTTTTGTATGACTGTATTGTATGTGAATATATCTCAATAAATATTAATTAAAAAAAACAACAACAACAACCAAAAAAAACCAGAAGCTGGTTCTTTGAGAAAATCAACAAAATTGATGGAACTGTAGCTAGGCTAACAAAAAATAAATAAATAAAAGAGAGTGAGTGGATGCAAATAAATGCAATCAGAAACGGGAAAGGAAACATAACTGCTGACCCTGCAGAAATGAAGGAGATAATGAGAAGATACTACGAGCTGTTACATGCTAATAAAGTAGACAACTTACATAAAATGGGCAACTTTCTAGAAAACCATAAACAACCAACATTGACCTGAAAAGAAACAGATGACCTCAACAAACCAATCACAAGCAAATAGATTGAGTCAGTCATCAAAAAGCTCCCCAAAAAGAAAAGTCCAGGACCAGATGGCTTTACATGTGAATTCTACCAAGCATTCAAGAAAGAATTAACACCAATCCTGCTCAAACTCTTCAAAATAATTGAAGTGGAGGTAAAGTTACCCAACTCATGCTATGAAGCCAATATTACCCTAATATCAAAATCAGACAAAGATACTACAAAAATCTCTTTAATGAATATAGATGCAAAAATCCTAAACAAAATGCTCAAAATTAAATCCAGAAGTACATTAAAGGAATTATATACTGCGACCAGTTGGGGTTCATT
Source organism: Choloepus didactylus (assembly GCF_015220235.1). Taxonomy (NCBI): domain Eukaryota; kingdom Metazoa; phylum Chordata; class Mammalia; order Pilosa; family Megalonychidae; genus Choloepus; species Choloepus didactylus. The sequence continues at coordinate 55,014,333 of NC_051312.1, forward strand.
CCAGGTATGCAAGGCTAGTTCAATACAAGCAAATTGATTAATGTAATGCACCATATCAATAGATCAAAGCAGAACCATATGATCATCTTGATCGATCCAGAAAAGGCACTTGAGAAAATTCAACATCCTTTCTTGTTGAAAACACTTCAAAGGATAGGAATAGAAGGGAATTTTCTCAACATGATAAAGGCAATATATGAAAAACACACAGCTAACATTGTACTCAATGGGGAGAGACTGAAAGATTTCTCTCTAAGATCAGGAACAAGACAGGGATGCACCGTAACCATTGTTATTCAACATTGTGGTGGAAGATCTAGCTAGAGCAATTAGGCAAGAAAAAGAAATAAAAGGCATCCAAATTGGAGATGAAATAGTAAAACTTTCACTCTTTGCAGATGACATGAGTCTATACATAGAAAATCCATAAAAATTTACAACAAAGCTATTAGAATTAATCAATGAATACAGCAAAGTGGCAGGCTACAAGATCAACATGCAAAAATCTGTAGTGTTCTTATACACAAGTAATGTGCAACAAGAGGAAAAAATCAAGAAAAAAATTCCATTTAAAATAGCAACCAAAAGAATCAAGTATTTAGAAATAAACTTAGTGAAGGCCACAAAAGACCTATACAAAGAAAACTACAAGAAATGGTTAAAAGAATCCAACAGGACTGAAAAAAAAGGAAGACCATACCGTGTTCATGGATTGGAAGATGAAATATAATGAAAATGTCAATTCTACCTAAACATATTCATAGATTCAATGCAATAACATTTATAATCTCAACAACTTACTTTGCAGAAATAGAAAAACAAATAACCAAATTTATTTGGAAGGGCAAGGTGCCCTGAATAGCCAAAAATATCTTGAGAAAGAGGAATGAAGTGGGAGGTCTCACAGTACCAGATTCTGGAGCATATTACAAAGCCACAGTGCTCAAAACAGCATAGTACTGTAAGAATACATATACTGACCAGTGGAATAGAATTGAGTGTTCAGAAATAGACTCTTGCATCTATAGACAACTGATCTTTGATAAGGAAGTCAAGCCAAAGCAACAGGGACAGAGCAGCCTCTTCAATAAATGGTGTTTGGAGAACTGGATATCCATTTCCAAAGAATGAAAGAGGACCCCTATGTCACACCTTATACAAAAATTTACTCAAAGTGGATCAAAGACCTAAACATTTCCACTAAGACCATAAGTCTCTCAGAAGAAAATGTAGGGCAAGTTCTTAAAAATCTTGTGATAGGAAGTGGTCTCTTAGATGTTACACCCACAGTGAGAGCAACCAAAAAACAAATAGACAAATGGGATCTCCTCAAAATTAAAGAATTTTGTACATCAAAGGACTTTGTCAGAAAAGTAAAAAGGCAGCCTACACAGTGGGAGACAATATTTAGGAAACGACGTATCAGATAAGGGTTTAATATTCCAAATATATAAAGCAATCCTATAACTCAACAACAGAAAGACAAACAACCCAATCAAAAAATGGCAAAAGACATTGACAGACACTTTTCTGAAGAGGAAATACAAATGGCTCAAAAATATTTGAAGAAATGCTCAACTTCACTGGCTATTAGGGAAATGCAAATCAAAACCACAACGAGATATCATCTCATACCTACCAAAATTGCCATCATCCAAAAAACAGAAAATTACAAGTGCTGGAGAGGATGTGGAGAAAGAGGCACACTTATTCATGGCTGGTGGGAATGCAGAATGGTGTAACCACTCTGGAAGACAGTGTGGAGGTTCCTCAGGAAGCTAAGTATAGATTTGCCATATGATCCAGCTATTCCATTATCAGGTATATACTCAAAGGAACTGAAAGTTAAGCCATGAACAGACCTTTGTAAACCAATGTTTATTGCAGCATTCTTCAAAACAGCCAAGAGATGGAAATAGCCCAAATGGATGAGTGGATAAACCAACTGTGGTACATGCACATGATGGAATATTATGCAACTGTAAGATAGAATAAAGACATGGAACATATAATAATGTGGATGAACCTTGAGGATATTATGTTGAGCCAAGTTAGCCAGAAACAAAAAGACAAGTACTGTATGGTCTCACTAATATGAACTAACATTAATAAGCAAGCTTTGGGAGTTAAAAGCTGATAAACACAGGCTATCAGGAGATAGGAAGAGGGTAGAGATTGGGCATTTGATGCTGAAGGACTACAGAATGCTCAGCAGGCTTGATTGTATAGACCCAGAAATAGATAGCATAATACTGTGTGATGGTAGCACAATATTGTAAGTACACTGAACAAAGATGTCCATGAGTAAAGCTGAAGGAGGTGGGTTAGAAACATGTATGACACCTGAGGTAAAGATAGAAGACAAAGACTGGGACTGTTTAACTTAGCAGAAAACTGGAGTGGTCACTGATTGTGACTAATGTACAAATATAAAACTGTTCTTGCATGTGGGAGAACAAATGAATGTCAACCATGCAGAGTGTTGGAAAGGGGATGGTAGTGGGGAAAAAGTATAATCAAAGCAAACTGGAGTCTGTGGTCAACAGCAACATTGTAATATGCTTCCACTAAATGTGACAAAGGCAATATACCAAAGCTAAATGTGTATGAGAGGGGGATATAAGGGAGGGTCATGGGATTCTTGGTAGTGTTGTTGTTGTCTGACCCTACTATTATATTGTATTGTATGATATTTTATTTTTATTTTTATTACCTTTTTTATTATTCATTAAAAAGAAAAAACAAAACAAAACTTTTTTCCCATAGTAATCATTATGTTCGAGTGCTGATTGTGTTGATAAATGCACAAATGTATGATGATACCATGAACAACTGATTGTATACTTTGAATAATTATATGGTATGTAGATATAGCTCTATAAAATTATATGGAAAAATGTAAACAGGGATAAAAGTGCTGGAGAAAACATGGAGAGAGGGATGTATTTATTTACTGTTGGTTAGGAGACAGAATGTTAGAGCCTTTCTGTAGGACAGTGGGGAGTTTCCACACAAAGCTAAGTATGTGGGTGCCATAATGTCCTGCAACCTCATGAGGGGGCATTTACTTGGAGGATCTGAGAACAGGGACATGAATGGACATTTGCACAGTGGTGTTTAAGGAGAGAATATACATGATTTACAATGAATGAAGGTGTCCTAAAGTTACATCAACTGAGGAACAGAATGGTGGACTGTTGTGTGTGCTACAAGGAAATACTGAGCTACTGCAAGAAGGAGTGAAGCTGTGAGACATGCAATGAGGTGAACGGAACCTGTAGATAGTATTTTGAGTGAACCACACCAGAAACAAAGGCAAACACTATAATGCCTCCCCAATATGGACTAACTACAATGTGTAAACTCAGAATTGAACCTTAGAGCACAGCTTCTCAGGGAATGCTTATGTAATGGTCCCTAGATTGTAAGTTCTTACAGCAGTCACATCTGTTCCTAAATTGTAATGGCTGTCTCCAGATTCTGAGATGTGATCCCTTTGTGTATAACCTGATTGATCCGTGGAACTTTGGGTATCTGTGTAACACGTGAAACTAAGAGCTAGAACTCGGCAGATATGAATGTCAATATTAGCACAAATAGCAACTGTTTAAAAAGCTGAAAAAGAGTCCAGACTTCAGCTAGAGATATGAATGAAGCAGATGTGGTTAGGACTAGGGCAAACTGGGCCAAAGGGTAAAGGAAAATTTTAAAACTTCAAATTCCATGTGAGAACAAGGGAAGAGATGTTTAGCTGGTGCAAGGTCTATATTTTCCAGACAATTTAACTTGCACATTTCATTCAAATACCATAATTACATGAAACTTTTAATAGGAAGTGAGACCTGGTAGGTTTTCATATGTTAGTGTGAAATAGCAACATATCCCAAAGTAACCTGACAGAGAATAAAAATATATATACAGGGTCTCCCTGAGGAGCTGGGGGAAAATGCAGAGGTGTTGGGCTTCCTCACCTGAATTGTTGCTGATGTTCTCACAAACACTGAGGGTTGCTGGTTTGATGTGCCAAGCCCTCTATCATGGGACTTGCCCTTATGAAGTTCATCACTACAAAGGAGAGGCTAAACCTGCTTATAATTCTGCCTAAGAGTCTTCCCCTGATATCTCTTTTTTGCTCAGATGTGGCCCTCTCTCTCTAGCTAAGCCAACTTGGTGGGTAAACTCTTTGCCCTCCCCTCCATGTGGGATCTGACTCCCAGGGGTGTAAATCTCCCTGGCAATGCAGGATATGTCTCCTGGGGATGAATCTGAACCTGACATTGTGGGATTGAGAACATCTTCTTGACCAAAAGGGGGATGAAAAGTGATACAAAATAAAGCTTCAGTGGCTGAGATATTCCAAATGGAGTCGAGAGGTCACTCTGGTAGGCATTCTTGTGCTTTATATAGATAATCCTTTTTAGGTTTTAATACATTGGAATAGCAAGAAGTAAATACCTGAAACTATCAAACTGCAACCCAGTAAACTTGACTCTTGAAGACGATTGTATAGCAATGTAGCTTACAAGGGGTGACAGTGTGATTGTGAAAACCTTGTGGATCTCACTCCCTTTATCCAGTGTAAGGATGGATGAGCAGAAAAATGGGGACAAAAAACTAAATGAAAAATATCATGGGGGGGTGTTTTGGGTGTTCTTTACTTTTGTTTTTTATTCTTATTTTCACTCTTTCTGGTACAAGGAAAATGTTCACAAAATAGATTGGGGGTCCTGAGAGCGGCCCCAAGGCCCTGCAGCAGCGAGTGCAGTCCCTGGGGCCGTTGGAATCAAATACAGCAGCTGTGCTCAAAGTGAGCTCCCTGGACTAGCAGCATCAGCATCACCTGCAACTTGTTAGAAATGCAACGTCTCAGATCCCAGTCCATACCTCCTGAATCAGTGACTCTGGGGGTGGGGCTCAGAAATTTATTTTAAGAAGCCTTCCAGGTGATTTGATGTCCACTGAAGTTTGCAAACCACTCTGTGAGATATTCAAAGAACACTGAAGGAAAAACACATTCCATGAAAGATCTCCTCCTTTGCACACCACTGCTATATATGCTGATGAAGAAGAACTCTCCAAACACTGCAGATCATTTGTCCCTTCAACTCCTCGAGGAAAAGAAGCAGAAAGAAATTTGAACACTTCTGAAAATGAAGAAAGTGAAAATGAATCTATAAAAAAAAGAGTGCTAAAAAGCCAGGAAGAAAACCTAAGCCCATTGACGAATCTGAAAGCAATGAAGAAAGTGATGTAAGAAGAAAAGTTAAACCAGCAGAGAAAATAAGTGCATGACAACATGAATCTATTTCAGCTACAGCATCTTCAGAGCTTTCAGTAAAACCAGCTTAATCAGTCACTCCTAAAAAAATGGGACCCCCTAGTGCCAAATCCTCTGTTGAAAAAGAGACTACAGCAAAAAAAAAAAAAAAAAAAAAAGTCAACAGAAAGTTCAGAAAAAGGGGAAGATGACTCATGGCAAAAAGAAGAACTCAAGAAGTAAAGGCATAGATTCAGATAGTGATGTTTCTGACTGTGTGCACATTTGGTGTGTAGAAGGAAAGAAAACTGGTGACATAATGGAGTTGGGTGTTATTGTATCTGCATTTGAGAAAACCATCCTAGAGTATAAACAAAGAATACAATCTAAAATTTGTAAGGAGGCTGTTCCGGTTTGCTAATGCTGTCAGAATGCAAAACACCAGAAATGGATTGGCTTTTATAAAAGGGGGTTTATTTGGTTACACAGTTACAGTCTTAAGGTCATAAAGTGTCCAAGGTAACACATCAACAATTGGGTACCTTCACTGGAGGATGGCCAATGGCGTCCAGAAAACCTCTGTTTAGCTGGGAAGTCATGTGGCTGGCATCTGCTCTGTAGTTCTGGTTTCAAAATGGCTGTCTCTCAGGACATTCCTCTATAGGCTGCAGTTCCTCAAAAATATCACTCTTAGTTGCTCTTGGGGCGTTTGTCCTCTCTTAGCTTCTCTGGAGCAAAAGTTTGCTTTCAAAGGCCATCTCCAAAATGTCTCTGTAAGCTGCAGCTTCTCTCTCAGCTCCTGTGCTTTCTTCAAAGTGTCCCTCTTGGCTGTAGCAAGCTTACTCCTTCTGTCTGAGCTTATACAGTGCTCCACTGAACTAATTCAGACCTACCCTGAATGGGTGGGGCCACACCTCCATGGAAACTATCCAATCAGAGTAAATACCCACAGTTGGGTGGGTTGCATCTCCATGAAAATGCTCAAAGAATTACAATCTAATCAACACTGATACATCTGCCCACACAAGATTACATCAAAGATAATGGTGTTTTGGGGGATATAATGCATTCAAACCAGCACAGAGGCCATCAGCAAGTTTTATTCTAATATTAAAGAAGAACTCATCAAATCACTTAAAGAAGTGCAGATGTTGAAAAATCTGGAAAGGAAGAATGCTAAAATGATTTGAGGTATCAAAAAGAAAAGGAAACGTTTGATTGAAGTCCAGGATGAACTACCTTGGTTAGAACCACAGCTGGAACAGCTGCAACAAAATATGATGAATTTAAAGAGAGAAAATCTTCACTTAGGACTGCAGCATATTTCTTGTCTAATTTAAAACAGCTTCAGCAGGATTATTCAGATGTTTCAGAAAAAGAACCAAACATTAAGGAAACGTATGATTCATCCAAGCTTCCAGCTTTGTTATTAAAAGCAAGAAGACTTTTGGGAGCAGAAAACCATCTGCAAAACATCAACCACCATTTAGAGAAGCTCCTTGACCAAGAATGAGAAGACAAGTCTAATAAAATATGCCTCTGTAAGATTAGTCTCAGGATAAGCTCTCTTATTTTCTGCACCTGTATTTTTATAAATAAAATTTTTTTCTTGAAAAATTTAAGGGCAGGGGGAATTTACACGTTTACTTCAATTCTCCAAGTTGAACATTTCCTTTTGTTAAAGCAATATTCAGATACATGAACATACAAATTTGTCTAATTATTCAAGCTGTATTGGAAGTATGGCCTACTCACCATAATTTATTACTTTGTCACTCAGATGTCTCTGACAATGTTAAATGGCATCAGTTTGATTGTAGAATAGTTTGAGCCCAGAATCATCTTTTCTGGCCATTGTCTTGAGTAAGGTTTTAAATGTTGATATCTTATCCCCATCCTCATTGGCCTCAGATATATATATAAGTAAAAAATAATTATAAAATAATGTCATAAAACTTGGTTGATGTAAACAGGTTTAATAAGGTAAGATATTAAAGCCTGGTTATAAAAGGAACTGTCCTTAAGTTAATTAGCTACCCTTGTAATTCTTCTATAATTAGTTCATCAGGAATTTCATCCCCTCCAGTACTGTAACTGCTTTCTGCAGCTTCAGCTAATTCAACATCTTCAAGAGCTTCTAAAAAATAAGGATCATCATCACCATTATAAGCATCAGAGCACACACCTGTTGAGAACTTAGTAGATGATAGTTTATGAGGATTCTTGGTTTCATTGTGCCTTGTTTCGTCTGTTGTAAATTCCTCTTAGTTTGTTTCCTTGGAGGAAGGGAAGGAAGAGATGGATAGGGAGAAAAAAGTTTAGTCAGTCATGTGAATATATTGAATTAAGATATTAAGTAATAAGATCAGTTCTTCAAAAGCTATTAAAATGGATTCACTAGATAAATATTGTCTCCAATATAGTAACTAGGGGAATGAGTTTGCAAACTTGAACATTGCTGCCATTGCAGCTCAGACACTGTTGAAACTCCAAAGTTGGTACTCCGTGCAGCAAGTTTCCCGTGGCAAATTTTTTTTCCCATATCCCCAGATGGGGCTAGAGTACAAGTAGGTATAATTTTTAAACAAATGGAGAGTTCAGCTGAAAACAAATTGGAACAAATATTTGCTAAACTGACAAAGGACTTAATTTCCCCAATTTATAAAGTACTTTAAAAAAATAAGAACCCTGGGTTGAAAAAAGTTGCTGTAATGAACAGTTTAGGACAATTGTAAAAATATGACTATGGATTATATATTAGATAATAGAATTGTATGAATGTTAAACTTCCTAAATTTAATAATTTTATCAGAGATACATAAGAATGTCTTTATTCTTCAGCTACATGTTTAAATATTGAGATATTTAAGGACTGTGATGTCTGCAACTTACTCTCAAACAAATTCATAAAGAATAATGTGTATGTGGACAGAGAGAACAAATGTAGACAAATATTAACAATTAGGAAATCTAGGTAAAAGGCATAGAGGAGTTCCTTGTTCTCTTACCAGTTATGGAGGTCTAATTCCCTATAATTTTATGGAGAGCAATGTGGTACTGTGTGTTACTGAAAATATTTATGACAGATGAAGAATAAAAGGCCTACAAAATAGTATGTGTAATAGGGCTTTTCTTAAAAATTTAAGCATACATTAATTCTGGAAGTTTGTGTGTCAACACATTTACATCAATTACCTCTGAATGATAATTATGAGTGAGCAAATGGAAAAAAATCCTTTTTATGTATTTTCTAATTTGTTCTACAATGAATATTAATTGTTTTGGTAAATAAAGGTTTTTAAAAGAAAGAAATAGATTGGGGTGATGAATGCACAACTATATGATGGTACTGGGAGAAATTGATTGTACACTTTGGATAATTGTATGGTATGTGAATATGTCTCAATACAACTGGATTTAAAAAGATACTATTAAAAAAAGGGTACAATAATAGCTTCCCAGTTTTGTTGTGATAACCTTATGAATTAATGCACTGCAAAATATTTTAACCACAAAGACACATATAAACTAAATTCTTTGTTATTGCTACTACTGCTGCTTTGGTTATTGTTAGGATTGTTGTTATCTACAGAGATACAGTTTCTTTGTTGATCGAAATTTTTTTTAAATATTAATAAAATTAGAAAGTTTGCAAAACAAAATATAGTGTTAAAAAATATGAGGATGCATTTTGCAGTTAAGTAAGCAGACAATAAAATTATGCATTTGGGATCTGCTGATGCTCTTCAAATTCTCCCAGATAAACATTATGTCCTGGTATTAATTTTATTGGTGAAATGAAATATACAATTCAAATGCATGATTAAGTTATTTCTGGGAAATGAATCTACCATTGATTTTTATTTCCATTGTTTCTCCCATTTGTTTCTGAACTAATTCAGTCACAGTCCTCTCAAATACATATGTTAAGAAGTTCAGATGGTTTAGATGACACATTTTCATAAGCTATATATTATTGTTATAACTAAAGAAAAATATCTAAAATTCAAGTATCCTCCATATGCACAAAAAAGGAGATTCCTATGGAGTTCATAGGTATGAACAATTGAAAATATATCATAGTTGTCCAATCTATTATATATGCTATACTATGTGCTAAAGTATGCAGTGAAATCAATCATTTTCAAAAATAATGTTTTGTGACAACTGAGGTCACCTTAAAGAAAATTATATGCATGTAGACATACACACACACACACACATGGACAAGTGTCTCTCTCCTATTAAATTAAAATAGGCATACATTACATCAAATTTATAATTGCTTCCATATAACTTTTTTAGAAAAGAATAATGCAACCCCCTGCAAAGCAGCAGAATTAGCAATAAGATTATAATTGTTGGGAATAACTTCCTAGTTTAAGGAAGACAGACACTTGAGTTTAAAACTTGTTCAAGACTCATTAAATAGTTTTACCTTTATAAACAGGAGATAAAAAGGGTGCTACCTATAAGAAATAAGACCCTAAAAACAGCACTGTGAAAGACCCAAATGAATTCTGCCAGGATATCACAAAATCTTGAATAATTCGTTCACTTTCATAGGTGATGAAAAAGAAAAAAAAGTTCTTCTAATTTTCTTTGAAAATATTTAGATTCAACTATCACTGCTACTTTAAGAGCAGGTCAATAATGCAAATTCCCTGGAATTTTTTCAGAATGAGCATAAAAATAATGTACTTCCAATGAATGCAAAGGTCTCTTGTTCCCTCTGCTTTAAGGAAGTTCTTTTGATGAAGGCTGGATTTTTTTTTCTCCCAACATGTTAAATTTGATTTAGATTCTGCTGTAAATACTTTCTCATAGATGGTTATATAACATTCTATTCACACAGATAGATTTGAAACTAGTAATTTTAGCTAAACTTTGAGTGAAGTTATAAAATGTTGATGTTGAGCCATATGACTGTTCTGCAAACTAATCCTTTAAGTACCTGTATTTATGCAAAGACATCAGAGATCTCCTCAAGAGACTCCTCAAGAGTAAGATCTCCTCAACAGGGAAGAGGAGGTAGAGTATGAAAGGAGACAGTCTAATTTTTACCTTTATTCCAATAATTGGAGTTATTGCTCAAAATTGATTTGACAGAGATGAAAATAAAACAGGAGATCTTACTCTGAATGTAAAAATCACTGGGTTTTATGACTTCAAAGGTCCCCTTGAACTTTAAAACCTCTTATTTTGAGGTACAATAATGGTGCTAATTCAAATTTGAAGTTAATTATTATGGTTCTCTGGATAAGAATCTATAAATACACATTAAAAATGAATATCAGGGTAAATATTAGTCACGTGCCTTTAACACACTTGTTCTAATGTTAGAGTATTTAGCATTAATTAAAGTGAGAATCTTCACTTTATACTTTGACTTCTACTGTATGAAAATATAAGTACTTTCTGGATAAACGGAGCTTGTACCCTAGCCAGGCACTATACTAAGCATTTACAGACATTAATTCATGCATGCAATCTTCAAAACAAGTTTAAAATCTTGTTATTATTTATGAGCTTGCTATTAAGTAAAAGCTTACTGTTAATAGTCTTAAAAATGAGGAATCTAAGGCAGAGATTGGTATTAATTTTTCTTTTAATACAGCTAGTCAGTAACAGAATTGAAATTCAAATCCAGAAGGCCAAGCTACAGAGTCTGCTTTTGACCGCTAAACATGCTACATACCAGAAACTATGCTAGAAATGTAGCAAAAATACCTCAATATATTATATTTAATGTTTGTTTATTGTCACCTCCATTTCACAGATGGTAAATCAAATGTTTGAGTAAATTGTGCAATGTCATATGCTAGGGCTGGAGTAGAAGAAAATAGGATGTGAACACAGTCTACAGACTCCAAGTACGCACTCTTACACATGTTTCTTGTAACTAGATTCCTTACGTTCAGTTCCTTATGTAACTAGATTCCTTATGTTCAGTTTCTTAGTATCACAGCAAAAACAGATCACAACAATTTTACAGGGCAGCAATGGAATAAAAGAGTGTCTAAAATAGTGAGGGCAGCCTCACTAATGTAACTTGCAAATGATTTGCAAGTACATCAGCAAACCAGCACCTGCCAAAACTCAAAAAACATTTTTAGTTTCTCTCTATCTCATATAAGATTATTTATAGAAAGCAGATAAGAAACTATCCCTGTCTTTTGGACATGGTGTTTAAGGTCTCAAGAAATTCATGAATTCCAGGTGAGCTTAATCACATAATATATTCTGTCCATAATTTTAAGGTAAGCATGTTAATACTTTAATTTATTAAATGTTTAAGTTTTCTGGCTTCTGAAACAAATACCATACAATGGGTTGACTTAAACTATGGGAATTTATTGACTCATGGTTTTGAGGCTAGGAGAAGTCTAAAATTGAAGTAAGTGTCAGCAAGGCAGATTTTCTCCCCGAAGACTATGGCATTCCAGGGCTAGCTGCCAGCGATCCTTAGTCCTTGGCTTTTCTGTCCTACGGCAGTGCACATGGTGGCATCTTCTTTCTCTTCTGGATTTCGTTGATGTTCAGTTTCTTGTTCTCCCTGTTGCTTCCTCCTCCCTGTCCAACTTCCTTTGCTTAAGAGGACTTTAGCCATATTGGATTAAGGCCCTCTCTCATTCAACTATAACATCTTCAAAGGTCTAATTTACACATTGGTTTACAGTCACAGGATTAGGGGTTGGGACCAGATCTGACCATCAACAGTGTCTGGGTATGTGACTTGGGCATGAGGACATTTATAGCTCCCTATTGATTGAAATGCATGGCACAAGTTGGAAACCACTGATCTATGATGAATCCAGGTGCACCTTTTGAGAATTCTTGGAAAAGTCTCTACAAGATTTTTGGCAGACATACAAAAACTCTTGCTCTAAACCTGCAGACAGCAAGCAGAATGCAATTTGTATTTGGATGACGTCAGGATCCTGGATAGGGCCCTGTGCCCTAAAATGACTTTAGCATTCCCAACAAATTTGAAAAATTGACAAATCACTTTTGTCCAATTAAGCAGGTTCAAAACATATGGTCATAAAAATGCAAAATGCAAAATGAGTTAGTTACATGGACATGAAGAAAAACAGAGAGAGGATGCTAACACCCTGGGGATGGGGGTTGTGGAATTCTGGGTTTTAGTAACACAATTTCAATGCTTTTTAATCTGCATTTCATCTGAATTGTTTTTCATTCCCAACTTTAGTTATTTCTGCTGTACTCTATTGCATTCACTGTTATAATACCTAAAGTTAAATGAACTCTGAGGATCCTGCTGTATTTTTAAGAAAACTGTAGTCATACTTAACTGGCTAGATATATACTCCTGTGAAAAATAAAGGTAAGAGCTTAATTTGAGGAATAAAGGACAATATCCTACCTAAGACTCTTCTTTACAACTTTTCATAATATTAAGCAGACTCCTAGATATTATCATGACACCAATTTCATACATCTATCACATTTCCTTGTTTCCAGTCACTTTAGATGCTAAATTTTCTACCTGCATTTTCTTAATTGCCAGACAAACCCTATGAGGTAAGCACTATTATAGGCCCCATTTAATAGCTACAGAAGCTGAGGTCCAGAAAAGTTATGTAATTCATCAAGTTTTATCCAAATAAAAAGTAGTCAACCTGAGATTTTTAGCTAGTTATTTTGATTCGGGAATCCTGATCTCTTTAACTGAATATACAACCATTGACTCCACAGAGCACTGATTAAAAATATTTACTCAAAAATGGTGAGACAAAAAAAAAAAAAAATGGTGGGACAATGAGTGATGTTTTGTCCTGCTCATATTTCTACATTTTAATAATTGTAAATTGAAAAATAACTAATTGAGTAAAAATATTGTTAAAATATTAACAAAACTTAGTTAATATTTTGTTAGAATGTGCCACTAAATAGACGAGATTTTAAGAAAAATATTTGTCCTAGCACATTCTCTGTATCTAACACAGTACAATAGCTGGAAAGAAGAAAAATAAACATAAAACCTATAAATAAGCAAATAAACACCCAGATTAACTAGCGTGCATATAGAGTCGATGGTGTACAGGTCAATTTCAAATGCTTAACAACACCCACATACTCACAGAGAAACAATTTAGTGTTTGCTGTTCTGAATACAACAAAAACCTCCATTTCCTTTTGGCTTAGTAAAAGGGACTGTTATCATGGAAAAGCCCCAGTTCTTACCTCAAAGATATAACTTGAATGTATTTCAGCAGATAATAAAGAGAAGGATTTGCTTTTACCCTAAATCTTTCATTATTTAGATTATGCATAAGACCTATAAATCTGCTACTTCTTATGCCACAATATGACCGGTGTCATATTTGCCTCAGCAAATTCTAGATTTTCATGGCTCCTTGAAGTCCTGCCACAACTCAGATTCACTAACCCTCCTCCCTTGCTAAAATTAAAGGGACAAATTTATTACTTGTTCATAATAAATTGATATGTGATCTGATATCATATTTCCTGGCAATCACCTATTTTTCAGAGACTAGTTAATTCTCAAAGGAGGGAATTGCTGAGTTGCTTAGTCAAGGGCAATGATCTCTTTTTCACTCACTATCAGAGTAAAGCTTTAGAAGTCTTTTCTTTGCTATTCACTGGAGGCTATTCTCTGTCTTTCCTGATGGTAACAGTATGGCATTCACAGAAGGGGCACCAGAGTTTCCTGAGCAGAAGATAGGGCCATGTTTCACCAGCTTTGAGCAGTTTTCCTCTTGAAGGATGCTGCCTTTTTCTGTAGCACTAATACATCTAAATTTTACATGAAAAGTGGACAGAATTGTTATTTTATTTTTCAGCAAATCTGCAGAAGAATAAAGCTACCCATATAGTCTGGAGGACAGGGAAAATTAGAAATGGTTCCTTGGCACCTAGAAAGGAATTAAGATAATAACTTGAGGTTTTTGACTACAGTCTTCTCTGTGAACTCCCAAAGAAAACAATCCAGCTGTGTCCTTAGGGTAACTGACATCACTGCAAAATACGGTAGTGCTCACCATGATCTCAGATTAGAAATGCATAAAGCCCTGGGTTTCTATCATCTTTACCTTTCTTCTTTTTTAATATTTTAATTCTCTGCTCTGTTCTGTCTGTCCTTTGAAAACTGCTGTGTTTGGTGACTCTGTCATAGTCTTCTAACTCGACAAATCTTGGCAGGTAGTTCCATCTAATCTCAGTACTTAATTTCCAACCCTTATGATCTTGCCAAAACTCCATGTCTTCTCTGCATTACAGACCAAAGTGCTTACACTGGCCTATAATTTTCTACTGGCCTATAATTTTGGTCTTGCAGATGGGCCAGTAGAGAAAAGAATATTGAAATAGCATTAATGCCCAATCTCAACAGAAAGTCAATCGCCTACTGTAGTTTAAGACTCTGCATGACTAAATTCTTTTTGATATTTACCTATGAAGAAGGAGGCTTAGGAACTAAAATTCATTAAGAAGCTACCATTATGTCATTAAATTCTTGAAATAGTGCTTCAAAATGGGTACTGCTATCCTTGATTTAAGGATACCAACTAGAACTTTAGAAAGTCATCAAGTTTACACAGAAAAAAAATGTGGTGAAGCTAGTATTCAAATTTAACTCTTTTCTCTACCAATGCCACACTTCTAGGGTTTTTTTGCCTTCAATTTGCTTTATAATCTGATTAATAAACACTGATTTTTTTAAAATCTGCCAAGGTATTAACTTGTAATAGGATACTTGGAGTAGCCCTTATTGGTGAAGCAAATATTTTATGAAAGCTTTTGGTTTTCTTTCTTAAACGTCTTTGCTATATAGCAAGTATGTCATTAGTGTGTTTTTTAAACTCATGATTTTAAGCATAACTCAGCAGAGATATTATGTATATATAAAATGCCAGAGTCTTGAAGTCAACAAAGAATCATTTACATGTGGAGTCTACAAAAATGGCGAAGGAAAATATTTAAAATGGGGGCTGTGTACTGGTTGAGCAGCTACAAAATCTGACACATGTACTTAAAAAAGCAAAATGCATTAAAATACAATTTATGTTAATTTAAATAGTGTGCTATTTTATATTAATTTAAGAAAATGCATTTGGTGATTTTACATGAAAATAACAATAATGGAATCCCATTAAAATGTGAACATAGGAAGGATTAGATCCTGGTCTTTTTATCATTCTTTATCTGATAAATGGGGATAATATTACCATGCTATATATTTTATATGTAATGCTAGTGTTAGAGAAGTATGTCAGATCCTGTATTATGAAAAGATTTATAAACACAATGAACTACATAAAGGAGGGTCTTTCTAAATTAATTAAACTCTTTATAAAGCTGAAATTATGAAAGGATTAACAAATTTTGGAATTGTCATGAATTGCAATACTACTCAGCAATAAATAACCACTGATACATATAAAAACATGGGTGAATGTCAGAAACATTACATGGACACAAGAAGCCAGATACAAAAGACTAATACAGTATGATTTCATTTACCGTTAATATAAAAGTTTAAAATAGACAAAACTAAGCTGTCAAGATAGAAATCTGATTGAGGTTCCTTAATGCTGAGGTTGACTGCAGAAAAAATACAGGAAAACTTTCCAAGTGATAGGAATGTTCTATATTTTGATTAGAGTGGTGGTTATAGGGTTATATATTTTTTAAATTCATACTTTAAATCTGTTTATTTTATGTAACTTATATCTCAGTTACATTGACTTTTAAAAATAAAATAGAGAAATCTGTAAAAAATTACTCAGAAAAAAAATAAATAGATAAAATAAAGCTAAATGACAAACACAACACAACAAAACAAAATAGCAAGAGGACTTCAAGTTTCACCATTGACATCTAAAGAGCTTGCAAGTCATCACTCCCATACTTACAGTAATAAAAACCAGAACAAATTGAAAATCAACAACCTGTCGTGGTCCCAGAAGAGAACCAGGTTACAAGGCAAAATACTATCCTGATATCTGAAGAAATGGTTAAAACCAGAAAGTCACAGCCAAGATCTGATTACCTTGAACAGAAGCTGTAGGAGCCATAAACTGGTAGAAAAATGAAAATGTTCATTTTGATGAATTACTGAAGGTGGAGTGTGGAACTTTTGAGGCTGCATTCCTGGGAGTACTCCATGCTTTTGTGGGTTTTAACTCCAAGAACCCCTCCATGTTCTTACACTGAAGAGACAAAAAAAAGATTCCCTTGTGGCAGTGGCAGGTAAAGAAGGAGGCAAAGATTAACCATTGTGAAGTGTGCCAAGAGCATTCTCTATAAAAAGCGTCTACACTATAGGGTAAAGAAACTATCGGAGTCTTATTCCACAAGGATGAAAAGCATTTCTCCAACTCCAGCCTCCTCTATTCTTTCTGTTTTACCTAAGGGGGATAAAATGTAACAGAGTACTTTATAGATCATAGCTAAGGCACAAAGGCCAACCAAAAGAAAAAAAAATTAATCATAAGATTAGAGAATTCTTGTCTTCCCCTGCACATTACTTCCGTATCAGCAGGGCTTTAGGATAATAAGAGTGTATTATAGCTGAAAGAGCTGCAAACACAGACTATTTAAAAAGAGCTCTTAGGTAAGCCCAAAGACAGCACAAGAGACAAACACAAGGACCTTAGAGGTTTTGAAAACCTCAGAACCTATGGCTACATCAAACATTTAAAATAGCCCAGTTTCAAACCAGATTAAAGTGATGTTCACACTAAAGAGCTATATACCTTAGTTCCTATCATGTCTAACTTTTAACAAAAAAATCACAAGGAATGCAAAAAGACAAGAAAAAAGTGCAGTGTGAAGAAACAAAGCATCAGAACCTGATGCAGATATAACACATATTTTACAAATATCAGAGAGGAAATTTAAAATAATAATTAACATGTTATGGGCCCTACTGGAAAAAGAACACATCAGCAAATACAGAGGGTAATGAAAGCAGAGAGATAGAAACTCTAAGAAATAATCAAAATGGAAAACTAAAAATCAAAATACTGAAAGAAAAATAAAGAATGCCAATGATAGACTCATCAGTAAACAAGTAAACATAGACAAAGCAAGAATCAGTAAGTTTGAAAATATATCAGTAGAAATTTAGCAAACTTAAATGAAGAGAGAAGAAAGATTTTTAAAAAAAAATCATCAAACACACACACACACAAAGAGAGAAAAAGAGACAGAGAGAGAGAGAGAGAGAGAGAGAGAGAGAAAACAAGAATTGTGGGGCAACATCAAAAGCTGTAACATTTACATAAATGGAATACCAGAAGGAGAAAGGGAGAATGGAGCAGAAGTAATTCTTGAACTTTTCAAAGTTAATGGCCAACACTGAACCCAAGATTCAGGCACTCATAGAATACCAAAGAAGATAAATACCCCAAAAGTCTATACCCAGGTTTATTATATTCAAACTTTAGAAAACCATAGACAAAGATAAAAACTTGAGAGCAGTCACAGAAAAAGATAACACTTTACCTAGAGAGGAACAGAGATAAAAATTTCAGTGGACATCTCAGAAAGAATGCATCCAAGAAGAGAGTGGAGTGAAATATTTTTAAGAAAATTTAAAATCCACCTAAGAATTACTTATTTGGCAAAATTGTCCTTCAAAATTGAAGGAGACATAAGACTTTCTCAGTCAAACCGAAACAGAGAATTCGTCACCAGCAGAACTGCCTGAAAAGAAATGGTAAAAACAAAAAAGTTCTTCAGAGAAAAACAAACTGACATAGGTCAGAACCTCAGATATACATAAAGAAAGAAAGAGTATCACAGAAGGAATGAAATGACGGGATAATGAAATCTTTTATTCTTACACAATCTAAAAAAGTAACTTTTTAAAAGGTAATAATAGTAAAAATGTATCAGATGATTAAGGCATATGGATAAGTGAAATGAATGGCATTATTATGATATGGGACCTGTTGTAGATTGAATCATGTCTCCTACAAAATACATGTTCAATTCCTAATCCCCAGATCTGTGGGTGTGAACCCATTTGTAAACAGGACCTTTAAAGATGATATTGGTATTATTAGTTAAGGTACGGACACATTATTTGTAAATAGGATCTATGAAGATCCTGCTTGGATGAGGCCAAATTGAATCAGGGTGGGCCTTAATCCATATAGCTGAATTCATATCAGCAAAGGAAATTGGATGCGAAAGTAGAAGTCAGTATAAGCTAGATGTCATGAGAACCCAGAGGAGTAGACAAAAAGAGAGAACAAGAGAGTGATCTCCATGTGATAGAGGGTTGCTAGAATGCTACAGACTCAGGGAGAAAGCAAGGCATGCCATTACCTTGATGCTAGACCTATAGCTTCCAGAACCATGAGATAATAAGCTCCTGTTATTTAAGCCAGCCAGTGAGTGGTATCTCTCATAGTAGCCCTGGTAAATTAAGACAGGACAGGAGGGAGGAATTGGATTAAGTTACCTATACAACACTTGAAGTGGTATAATATTATTTTAATGTATATTTAGATTAGTTAAAAAATATATTATGAACACCTGGCAGCCATAAAATGTTTTTAAAAGATAATTTGTAAGCTAAGAAAGAAGTAAATTGGAATCATATAAAATATTCAATTAAAAATAGAGAAGAAAGAAGAGAAAAAGAAACAATGAACAAATGCAAATAATAGAAAATAGTTAGAAATATGTAAAGTATGTAATTCTCCAAGAAGAGAAAGCAGCTGTAAATGCATATGCACCTAACAACATAACATGAAAGTACCTAACACAAAAAACTGCTAAAACTGGAAAGGGCAAAAAATCTATTAAAATGGGAGATTTCAATACTCTTCTTTAAGTAATTAATATATCAAATAGACAGATAATCGAAACAGATATGGTTAACCTGAATAGCACTATCAATATTTAGACCTAATTGACAATTTATAGAATAATCCTTCAATAGCATAATTCACATTCTTCTGCATGTTCAAATGGAACATTCATCAATATAGACCACATTCTGGCCGCAAAACACATCTGAACAAATTTAGAAGCAAAGAAAGCATACAAAGTATGCTCTCAGATTACAATGGAATGAATTGAAAGATAGCTGAAGAATTCTTAAATATTTAGGTATTAAGCAGCAAATATTTGTATAACACATGGGTCAAATGAGACATCTCAAAAGAAATGAAGAAATTTTTAAATGTTTTAACTAAATGAAAATACAACCTTTGAAAATATGTAAATGCAGCAAAAGCAGTGCTTAGAGGGAACTTTATAATATTAAATGCATATATTATAAAAGAATGAAGAGCTAAACCTCATTATCTAAGCTACCTTAGGGAAATAGAAAAAGAAGAGAAATGTTAGAAGAAAACAAATAATATGTTAGAGCAGAACTCAACATAATTGCATAGAGTAAATCAATGGAGAAAAACAATGTATCCAATAGATGGGTCTTTGCAAAGCTCAATAAAATTGACAAAACTTTAGCCAGGCCATTCAATTAAAAAAAAAAAAAATAGAAAATGCAAAACACAATAGCAAAATTAAAGAGGGGTTATCCCTACTGTTCCCATGACCCTTAAGAGGATAATAAAGAAGGATTATCAACAACATTATGCCCACTAATTTGATCAGTTTTATGTAGAGGACCAATTCCTTGAAGGACACAAACTACCAAAATGCATACAAGGAAAAAGATAATCTGAAAAGATCTATATTTTTTAAAGTGTTTGAATCAATAATTAATAATTCTCAAAAAGAAAAAAAAAAAGACAAACAACAAAAAAACCACACCAGACTCAGATTGCATTACTGGAGCAATATTCTACTAAATATTAAAGGAAGAAATGATACAAATTCTCTCCCATGTCTTCCAGTATCTAAAAGCATAGGGAACACTTCCTAACTCATTTTATGAATCCCACATTATCCTAATAACAAAAGCAGATAAAGACACTACAATAAAGGAAATCTAGAGATAAATGTCTCACATGAACAGTGATGCAAAAATCATCAACAAAGTGTTACTAAATCAAATCTAACAATCCACAAAAACAGTTATATACCAGAGTTTATTCCAGGTATGCAAAAATGGTTCAACAATGAATTAATGCAATCCACCACATCAACAGTGTAAAGAAGAAAAAAATATGTTCATATAAATTGACACAGAAAAATCATTTGAAAAACAAACACTGATTCATGATGAAAACTTTCAGCAAAGTAGAAATGGAATGGGACCTTCTCAATTTGCTGAAGAACTTCCACAAAAAATCCACAGCATACTTAATGGTGAGAAATTAGACATGTTCACCACAAGATTGGTAACACACAAATATGTCTTCTCTTTCCACTCCTATTCAACATCAGACTGGAATCCCTAGCTTGTTAAATAAGACGTGAAAAGGAAATAAAAGGTATACAGATTGAGAAAGAAGAAATAGAACTCCTTGTACTAATATGTGAGTATAGCAGGGTTGCAGGAAACAAGACTAATACTGGCATAGCTGGCTTTATTGTACTTCACAGATACTGCATTTTTACAAATTGAAGGTTTGTGGCAACGCTGAGTTGAGCAAGTCTTTCGGTGCCATTTTTCTGACAGCCTGTGCTCATTTGTGTCTCTTTCACATTTTAATTAATGAGAATATTTTAAATGTAATTCAGTTGTACACTTAATAGACAAGAATATAGTGTAAACATAACTTTCATATGCTCTGGGAAATCAAAAAGTTTGTGTGACTTGCATTTTTGCATTGGTCTGGAATTGAACCTGCAATATCTCCAAGGTATGCCTGTATGCAAAAGTCAATTATTGAACCCCACTGTAATCAAGATGGTGGAGTGAGAAGCTTCAGGGCTTGGCCCACACAGAGACCTGAACAACCAGCTGGAAATAGCAGAAACATCTTTCTCAAAATTCCAGAAAACAGTGAAAAGATTGCACTAACAGAGTGAGCACCAAATCAAGAAAAAGACATCTTAAAAATGGTAGGATCTCCTGATGCCCTGGCTGGCTCCTCCCCCATCCCCTCTCCAGCTCCTTGCTGATTTGATCTGTGCTCCCAGTGCAGGACCCTGGTCCCAGTTCTGGAGGATGCAGAGTAACCCTCATGCACCTACTGGAAGCATTCATATTCAGCTCAGTCTATCTGATGGCAGCATGAAGGGTTGAACCAGGACACTCTTCTCAGCTTCATGGATTCAAAACTCCCCCTGCACATATAGGCAGCTCACAGAACTGTCTTACTGAGTGCTATGGGAGAGCAGTCAATCATGCCTTCCTGAGGCAAAGCATTGCTGGCTATGGGATATACAGTGCAGTTCCCAGGCCTATGAAGAAACTGTTTCCTAGGGAAGAGAGGACAATAATATCCATGTAAATGAAAAAAATTCTTAGGGCCACATGCGCATGCTCAAGACAAGATGCATGTGCAGAAAGGATTAGGGAGGCCCCTAGACTTTGGCCTCCAGTTATCCTGTAAATTTATTGTATGGATAAGCACCAAAGGAAAGTACTCAATCAGGCCAATCTGCAAAATCTGGGAAAACTGCCCCTTGCTTTTTTGTTAGCTCCTGTAATTCAAAGAAAAGTCTGTAATAACATCATCTTGATATAAGCATAAAGAACAGATTCCTCAACATCTAAATTCTAGTGATAACACATTAAATATCAAAATGTTCAAGTTTACACAAAATATTATAAAACATTCAAAGAAAGAGGAAGTGATAACCCAGGCAAAGGAAAAGATTAAAGCAGTAAAAATCCTCAATGAGGAGGAAAAGACCTGGGACATATGAGACAGAGACTTTTAAAAAATGATCCTAAGTGTGCTCAAAGAGCTAAAGAAAAAATGGAAAAATAATATAGTAAATCAGGAAAATGATAGAAAAACACAAGGAGATTAACAATAAAGAGTTGTAAATCATAAAAGGAATCAAGCAGAGATGAAAACCATGGTAACAGAAATTCAGAATTCCCTAGAAGTACTTAATGGAAGACTGGAGCTCGAAGAAGAATCAGTGAACTTGAATATAAGACAATGAAGTCATCCAGTCTGAGAAGCAGAAAGAAGAAAGAATGAAGAAAAGAACAGATTTCGCACAACCTGTGTGACACCATCAAGTATACAAATATACACATTGTAGTAAACCCATAAGGAGAAAAAAGAAAGTGGCAAAAAAAAAAAAAATTCAAAGAAACAATGGTTGAAAACTTTCTAAATTTAATTTAAAGCATGAATATTCAAATCCAGGATGCTCAACAAACTCCAAACAGAATAAACCCAAATAGACTTACTCCAAGCAGAGTAAACCCAAATAGACTTACACCATGACACATTATAATCAAAGTGCCAAATGCTAAAGATAGAATTCTGAAAGTCACATAAGAGGAACAATGCACAGACATAGGGGACTGGTGGTTTAATGGACTGAGCCCTCTACCACAGGACTTGCCCTTGGGAAGACTGTTGCTGCAAAGGAGCGGCTAGGCCTGCCTATAATTGTACCTAAGAGTCTCCTCCTGAATGCCTTTGTTGTTCAAATGTGGCTCTCTCTCTCTAGCTAAGCCAAGTTGGCAGGTTAAATTACTGCTCTCCCCCCTACGTGGGATCTGACAACCAAGGGTATAAATCTCCTTGGCAATGTGGAATATGACTTCCAGAGAGGAATCTAGACCTGGTGTCATGGTATGGAGAACATCTTCTTGACCAAAAGGGGAACATGAAATGAAATGAAATAAGCTTCAGTGGCAGAGAGATTCCAAAAGGAGCTGAGAGGTCACTATGGTGGGCACTCTTACACACAATATAGGTAATCTTTTTGGATTCTAATGAATTGGAATAGCTAGCAGTAAATACCTGAAACTATCAAACTACAACCCAGAACCCTTGAATCTTAAAGATGATCATATAAAAATGTAGCTTTTGAGAGGTGACAGTGTGATTGGGAAAGCCATATGGACCACACTCCCCTTTGTCCAGTGTATGGATGGATGAGTAGAAAAACAGGGGCAAAAAACAAAAAACAAAGAAAACACACCCAGTGTTCTTTTTTACTTTAATTGTTCTTTTTCCACTTTAATTTTTATTCTTATTATTTTTGTGTGTGTGGTAATGAAAATGTTCAAAACTTAATTTTGGTGATGAACGCACAACTATATAATGGTACTGTGAACAATTGATTGTACGCTTTGTATGACTGCATGGTATATATGGTATGTGAATATATCTCAATAAAATTGAATTAAAAAAAAAAAGAGGAGCAATGTATCATGTACAAAAGAGCCACAATAAAATTAAGGGTCAATTCTGTATCAGAAATCAAGGCAACAAGAAGGCAGTGGAACTACATATTTAAAGTGCTGAAAGAAAAAAATTGCCAACTAAGAATTTTATATCTGATAAAACTATCTTCCAACAATGGGGAAGAGATTGAAACATTCCTAGATTTAAAAAAAAAAAAAAAAAAAAAAGGAAGAAAGCTGAGGGAATTTATCATCATTAGACCAGCTCTACAAGAGATCTTAATGGATTTCTGGTGGTTGAAAGGAAAGGACAAAACAATAGATCAAAGCCACATGAAGAAATAAAGATCTGTAGATGTGTGTAATGGATGTGGAGTTTCTGTTTGGTGAGACTGCAAAGTTTAAGTAATGGATGGTGGTAAGAGAACCATAACATTGTGAATGTGAGCAGTCACATTCATTGGTATGTCTGGGAGTGGTTGAAATGGGAAAGTTTTTATTGTATATATGTTCTCACAACTTACAAAAAGACCAACTAAAAAGACAATGACAATTAAATGCAGTATGTGCTCCTGGACAGGATCTGAAAAGGGAGGAGGGGAGGCTAAAAAGGACATTAGTGGTACATATGAAAAAATTGAAATATAGACTGTAAGCTTCATATCAATGTTAAATTTCTTGAACTTGATAACTACATTTAAGGTGGTTACAAGAGTAAATATCCTTGTTATTAGGAAATGTACATGGCAGAATTAAGTGTTCAGGGAGAATTATGTATACAACCTACACTCAAGTGTTCAGGAAATATACAGATGAGAGAGAGAGAGAGAGAGAGAGACAGAGAGAGAGACAGAGAGAGAGAGAGAAATAAATAGATGGGTGATACATAGATACATAGATCGATGGATAGGTAGATGGCTGCACTGATAAAATGATATGGTAACTGTGTATCTGAGGGGGGATGCAGGTATGTACTTTGTATGGGGTTTGTACTATTTTTGTAACTGTCCTGTAAGTTTTAAATTATTTCAAATTAATAAGTTAAAAAAGAAAAATGTCAATAGTTTCCCTGTATGCCAGCAATAAACAATTGAATTTTGAAATAAAAAACACAACACTATTTAAAGTAGCACCAAAATATGAAATACTTAAGTATAAATCTAACAAAATATGTACACCATCTCTATGAAGAAAACTACAAAAATCTGATGGAAGAAATAAAATATCTTCATGTGGAGAGATATTCCATGTTCATAGATTGGAAGTGTTAAAATTTTGTTAGGTTGTCAATCTTCCCTACTTGATCTATAGATCTGTTTTGATTTGTAACTCCAGTCAAAATAACTGCAAGCTATTTTGTAGACATCAGTAAACCAATTCTTAAGTTTATATGAAAAGACAAAAGACAAAATATCCAACACAGTATTGATTAGGATAATAAAAATTGGACGACAAACTACCCAATTAAAGATTTACTATAAAGCCGCAATAATCAAGACACTGTGGTAGTGGTGAAAGAATAGATATATCAATTAGTGAAAGAATAGATACATGTAAGAACAGAGCAGAGAGCCCAAGGAGACCCACACAAATATATTCAACCAGTCTTTGACAAAGGAGCAAGAAAATTCAATGGAGAAAGGATAGTTTTATTCAGCAATGGTGCTGAAACAATTAGATGTCTATATACAAAAATTTAGAAAAGTGAACCTAATCACAGACCTTAAGCCTTTCATAAAAATTAATTCAAAATGGTTTATAATCTTAAATGTGAAATTTAAAAATTTAAAACATCTAGAATAAAAGATAAAAATGTATGAGATAATCTGTGTTTGCTGATAAATTTTAGATACAGTTCCAAAAGCATGATCTATGAAAGAAAAAAAAATTAAGTTGATACCATTACAATTTTTAAAATTCCAGTTTGCAAAAGACTCTAATAATAAAGTGAAAGCACAAGCCAAAGACTGGTAGAAAATATTTTCAAATGCGTATCTGATAACAAATTTATAGTCAAAAAACCCAAAAGAGTGTTAAAACTCAATAATAAGAAAACAGAAAACACGATTTTAAAATGGGCAAATGGTCTGGATAGACAAGCCACCAAAGTAGATATACAGATGGGAAATCATCATATGAAACCGTACCAACATTTTACATTTTACAGGATTACCAGGTGCACAACTCTCAAATTTTGGTCTTGCTTTCAGGAAATGTGTAAACTGCCCTTGCTAAACTATGTAGTTTGTCAGGAATCACCATCTGATAGTCTTCTTTTTCTTCTTTTCTTCTCTTTTGCAAATTGTTCCAGGCTGTATCTGCTGCAGAAGCTTTCCATATAGTCACTTTTAGAGGTAAATATCTTCTTTTTTATTATCAGTAGGTTGACAATCATCCTTGTAACAGATCAGTAAGAAAATGGAAAGAAAAAAAATTGAATAATGCACAAATTTGGTTTCAAAACTTCCAAAATGCTAGGTCCTTATAGAAAAAAAAGTGCTTAAATGGAAAGCTATTTGTCATTTATAACACACCGTTCTTGGTTCTCTGATTTTGATTCTATGGAGATTCCATGTTTTTCCTTAGTCTTGAGCTATTTTACAACTCCCTAAATTGCAGATAACAGAGCAGTACAAAATTAATTCCTGTCTATAAACATGCTAATAAATTCTGTCCAGTGGAAGTTCAATTGCATTCTCTACCCCTGTAGAATAAAAGTTTTACGTCCATTTAGAAATCAGTTTCAATATTTCTGCTTTTTGACTTCTCCTTAAACCAATTATACTATCTACCTGGTTTCCTTCTTAATAAGGAGATAAATAAAATCTTTAACACATCTTTATATCTGAGGAGAATAATGCTTTTAACAGTTTTTTTTTGTTAATATTATCCTTTAACAGACTGAATAGAACTACTAAATAAAAAAAAATATTCAAAGGAGAATGGCAACTTGTTCCTATTTTTAGATATTACTGATGGCATTACCATTAAGGTAAAATGTACAAAAACAAGACATGTTTTCAAAATTATTTAATGAATAAAATTAGTTTGAGTTTTCCTCAATGAACTTTTTATTGATCACATAATAAATTTTTATGCTTAAGATGCAGGTATATCCTGGAATTAATCTACAATTTAAAAAGAGATAATATGCTATTTATGGATGTGATAATTTCCTGAGCAGTAATTCTATAATATCCAAATGAAACTGAAAAAGGCCGTATAGAGTAAATTAAAATTTCAGAACATGAGATATATTCTCTTAAAAAGTGTTGACCTTTCAAGTCACTCAAAATATGTAGAAGATGCTTCACAGGTTATTTTTTAATGAAGAGTAACTTCAAAGGAAGAATTTGGGACCTGAAGAAATGGTGTACAATTAACTGCACAATTGCCTATTTTAAAGTGATAGTAAAGAAGACAGTTTTCACAAGGGGGCAGTTTCCCTATAAAGGTCTGATGATAATGCCACTCTTTCTATGTATGCTCTAAACTGAGGTATTTTCGAACTTAAATGAAATGTAGCATTATGCTATGGGCCAGTCTAATACAGCTTGCTCACCAATGATATGCATGTAGCCTTTTTGTGAAGGAAGGCCAAAATTATAACTCACCTTTCCTTACCAGGCTCAGTGAGAAATGTTCTACTGCTAGTCAGAACTCTCTTTCCTTTGTCTGTTTCCTTGCATGGAGTTTGCAACTTGTGTCCTTCTGTCTAACATTCTGTAAAATACTATATTCCGCCCAAAGTCTGGGTAGAAGTAATGAATTTATTTATTTCTACAATAAAATGATTGTGAACAAATCTTCATGGAGTAGTTCTGGAGGCTAAAATAGGCTACTGGAAAAATATCACTAGAGCTCATTTCTAGACAAGTTCAATGTTGAATGCCAATACTCATTGCTTTTTAGGAACTGTTTCAAGTCCTTTGTTGAAAAAGATTGTTAGGCTGGATATAAGCTCAGTGGGAAAGTTTGCTATGACCCATGAGCAAGGTCTGATAGGACAGAGGGGGGCACAAATATATAAATAGTTTTAAGCAGGTTTGCAATCCCTGGATTACATAAGTTAATGTTTTGTATTTTTCTATGAATTTTATTGTACCATTTTCAAAACTTGAAATAGGAGTAAACTTATAATTATGTATTATATTTATATACACACATATATGAGCCTAAAAGTCAGCCACTGAAGGTCGAGAATTTTTCTTTAAACTGATGTTAACATAACCACCAACTAGTCAGTGAAATCATCTACTTCAATTCTCAAATCAGTAAACAGAGCAAGCATAGGGCTAAGAGAGAAAGACAGAAGCTTGGAACAAGTGTATCTATTGACGACTCCAGGCAAAAAATACTTCCTAGAGTGACATCATGCCAACCAGAAAGGGAATGTCTCATTGCCTCATAGACAATATATTTTCAGTAAATATTTTCTGAACAAATGAATACACTTGGAGTTATGAGATATAGATTGAGGCTATGTGACCATATGCAAGTCCCTTAAACTCTGGATTTTTTTGTTTGTGTGGCTTCTGTCTTTAAAATATAATAGATCCTTATTAAATAGCTACCCAACTGGTGGCACTTTCATTCTTACTTGCCCCATTGTAGGTATTGATGCTTTAACTGCTGCCTGGAGTAAGAGCAATTCTTTGGCTCCTTTGGTGGGCCATGCCAAATGGGACCTCCAAGGAACTGCCCCTGCCAATCAAGGGGGTAAATGTGAAATATCACCTGAAATAAGGTCCTATGGGGTTCCAGCCTACAATCCTCCATCCCCCCAATGAGGGAGTCATTATACCTACTGTCTCTCCATACGATAGCCCTAGTTAGCCAGTTCTTAAAGCCTCCACCAATGAAGGGTGATTAACCATCAATTATACCATAATGCACTTAATGCACAAGTCTTACCCATCAAAGCCCGTATTCCTGATATCATCTAATTAATAAAAGATTAAACAGGAGCAAGGACACAGCTTTGCTCTAACTGACTTGGCCAATATATTTACTCAGTGCCAACACCTTAAAAAAAATTCCTAATCACAGCTAATGAAATGCTAACAAATGGTATTTAAAAAAAAACAAAAAACAAAAAACACTTAATACTGTGTTTTAAGTATCTGGCTAAGATCCAATTAAGGTGTAACTCTAAAGAGGGCCTCTGAGAGGACTGAGCCATACTCACACATCATATACAAAAATAAAGCATGACAATGATAGTACCCCATAAAATACAAGGGCCATCAAAGTCTGACAAATTTCTGGGTATCATCTGGTCCTCTAAAGACAGATTCCCACCTCAGACACTAAGACATACACGACAACTATGAGTCTTATTCACATCTCTCACTCTCATTGCACCCCATATGCAAAATCACACATGTATATCTTCTGCTTTCCAATGGGGAGAATCTGACAATGCACTTTAGATTTGGTACAATAGGCCATTTCCTAAGCCATGCTCCTTGTCCCATCGGGAACAGATTTTAGATTAGAGGGCTTAGCCACCTCTGAATATGCCCCTTGGGGTCCTCAGACTAAAAGTGGCCTCTAAATTCTCCTGGATAACCGAATCTTTAGGCATTCTGTTCTTAATATCTGGATCCTAAATTTGTATAGAGAAAAACTTAAAATCCGCATACATTTTAGTTTGGCATGGCTTTTGATAAGGAACACATATGTCTACCATATTCTCTTTCTTTTTCTCTCTCTCTCTCTCTCTCTGGATGTGCTTATATATATATATACATAATATTTTATCTGTTAAGTTATGACGAATAGAAGTGGCCAATTGGCTTTTGTGGTTTGAACATTGTATTAATATAGCCAAAATAATTGGTTTGACCTTGCTAAGGTCAATTATCTTAATGCTGTTTCTTAGTCATAGGATATATAATTCAAACTCTGATCAAAACTGTACTATTGATCACAAAGGCTGTGGGGAGAGAGAGAGAAAGGTGAGTAGATCTGGACAAAGATATATCTCTCTAAATAGTAGCCTACTCTCTATATTATCACAACTTTCTACCTTTTATTTCTGTTGTAAAGGAGATCTCTTCTTCATACTTGGTCACATTTAACCAAGATTTGACAGTAGCAATCTATATTTTCTATGTCAGTTTCCATGGAAGTATCTTGTAAACAGGATTTTTGAAGATGTTATTAGTTAAGGTGTGCCCACATTGAATATGGGTGGGTCTTAACACCAATATGGATTTTGGTTCCATCCTTTGGGCTTTTGATTCCAACTTCTAAGTCATTTTCCTTTTCTATAAAAAGTAACCTGCATTTGCAGATGGAAAATTTACCCAGGATGCTTCCTACCCAAGGGAGTTTTGGGTTTCAATGTGATCTTTTATTTTTTTGATGTCTTTGACTCTTTCTATCCAAGCTAATATAATGCCTTTAAAAACAATTCATAATACTCTTGATTAGATGAAAGCCACAGTCATAAATCTGTTCAAGGTAATCTCTTCTGTACCTCAGGATCCCATCCCAGTAAAACTGATGTTTTCTGTTTGAAAGAGTTTATGAGGCACCTATTGAATATGTCCATGGTCAAAACAAAGGGTTTATAGTCACATATTCAGCTTCAATTTCAGACCATGTTTTTCTAATAGTACCTAGGATTTGATCTTTGCCAAAAAACTATTTCTCAACTTTAGCATTGTTACCCATGTGTAAAGGGTGGGAATGAGAAAGAGTTTTATTTTTGATCCAGCAAATCATGATTTCTTGAATTGAACAGGACTTTATTTAGCTTTTTTCTCTCCTCTTATGCTTTAATATAAGCAGCAAGAAGAATACAAGCAGTGCCTTTAACACTCTGTCAGGGAATGTCTTTAGGAAGGTCATCCAGTTCCTTAGGTATATTGTCTGATTTCTTTATTATTATGGATGACAGTCCTACCAAACATTGCACCATTGCATAACACAGGTTCCTTTTCTCTCCAGTTTCTAATAATTTCCTTACTTTTCTTTAAACCCTAACTGACAGCTTCTTGAGGTCCATCAGACTTCTTCTAACAGTCTTTTCAAAGATTTGCCCAACCAAAGGCACTGCCACGTCAGGTTTTTATTTGGGCAGCATACCACTTCCAGACACCAACATATATTCATGTTATCTATTGCTATCTGACAAACCACCCCAACATTTACTGGCTTTAGAATGACGACACATCCAGTGCACTCCTTAATCTTCAGTTTTTGATGGAGCTTGCCAGGAATAGCTGGCTCCGACTGGTAAGAGTGAGGGAAGAGTGGTGCTTGAAGGCAGGGGAATTGAATCACCTGAAGGCTTATTGAATCACATGCCTTTTGATTGATACTGGCTGTCAATTGGCACCTCATTTGGAACTGTGGTCAGGGCACCTAAATATGGCCTTTCCATTTGTCTTCAAGGATTTCTCACAGCATGATGGCCTGTGGTTAAGGGCAAGAATCTCAAGGGAGGTTAGGCAGCAGCTGTATGAATTTTAATGACTTTGTCTAGAAAGTCACATATCTTCACCCACTTGAAGGAAAGAAAGCATAGGTCCCACTTCTCATAAATGAAGAATAATTTCCCATGGTAAGAGGAACACGTGGGTTGAGATAGATTGCTGTGGTCATCTTTAGAATATACAATTTGTCAAAACATTTATTACAAGTCTACCCATCTGTAAATGCTCATGCATATATGTGCATATAATAAATAATTGAGGATATATCACTTCTCAATGACAATTTTTTTCTAAGAAGAAAATTTTATTTTGTCACACATAAAAATTCATTTTAACAGGAAAAAAGAGGAAAGAAACAAAATCATATGTGAAATCTTATTTATTTTTCTTCCATATTATAGTATTCTACCTATCCCTTCTTCCCATCCTTTTGCCCTACTCTAGCATAAATTTGTATATAATGTACTCCTGGAAGAAACATTTTGCTAATTTAAGTGAGGATTCTCCATTCTTCAACTATTAAACAAAAACTTCTCAGGGACATACTTGAAAGATGTCTTAGGTCGTGTCTCACATACATTGAAAATTTCCAATGTGTTTTATAATTTTACTGACCTTCAAGAGACTAGATATCTGACCTCAACAGTTTTCCCTCAAGACCTATTCTTATCTAATGGGGCCATAGCTACTTTGGTTACTGTTCTCCAAACATAGTCATCCCATTTCTTAGGCCTACTCATCTCTCAGTATCTATGTTTCCTTCAGAAAGTCTTCTGTGACCAGCCTGTCCTCTGTAATAGCTCTTTACTTTGGCTTTCTGTCATACACATTATTTGTATCTGTCATTTTACGTTTAACAATACTGCATTCATTCATTCAGTTCTTCACAGGTATTTAGTAAGAGTCAACTAAGATCAAACATTGTGTTGGGTCCTGAGTTTACAAATATGAACAGGGAGGCATTCACAGAGCACACACTTTGGCATGGGGAGGAACAAAGAGAGGGAGATAAACAATTACAGTAGGTACATTGCAAATCATACAGACATTAAAAAACAATGAAACAGGTCTATAAGTATTGACCTAGAGGGATTCCCACATTTCATTCTTCTATATAAATTTCAGGAAAAAACATATGTAATATGATTTCACTTTTCAAAAAAACATTACCATATTGTTCTAGTTTGCTAATGCTGCCGGAATGCAAAACACCAGAGATGGATTGGCTTTTAGAAAAGGATGTTTATTTGGTTACACAGTTACAGTCTTATGGCCATAAAGTGTCCACGGTAACACATCAACAATCAGGTACCTTCACTGGAGGATGGCCAATGGCGTCCGGAAAATCTCTGTTAGCTGGGAATGCACGTGGCTGGCATCTGCTCCAAGGTTCTGGTTTCAAAATGGCTTTCTCCCATGATGCTCCTCTCTAGGCTGTAGTCCCTCAAAAATGTCACTCTTAGTTGCACTTGGGGTATTTGTCCTTTCTTAGCTTCTCCAGAGCAAGAGTCTGCTTTCAACAACCGTCTTCAAACTGTCTCTCATCTGCAGCTCCTGTGCTTTCTTCCAAGTATCCCTCTTGGCTGTAGCTCCTCTTCAAACATCACTCACAGCTGCACTGCATTCCCTCTGTCTGTCAGCTCATTTATATGGCTCCAGTGACTCAACTTAGACCCACCCCAAATGGGCAGAACAACACTTCCATGGAGATTATCCAATCAGCGTCATCACCCACAGCTGGGTGGGGCACATTCCAAAGAAACACTCAAAGAAATCTAAGCAACACTGATAACGTCTGTCAACACAAGACTGCTTCAAAGAATATGGCTTTTTCTGGGTGACATAATACATTCAAGCTGGCACACACACACACACACACACACACATATATGTTTATGCATGCATATGTCTGGCTGCAAGAAAGTTTGTAAGGTGAGGAATAGCACAAAACAGGCAAAATACCATGTCAAAATTTAGGGAGAAAATGTGGAAATAAAATCCTTTTGCTATATTAATTTGAATATGTAATCATTGAATAAACATGTTTAATTACTAGATGTTACAATAAGCAAATGAAAGTCTCTGTGTTTAGGTACTGTGATTGGGGCTCATTTTTTTCATGAATTTTTTTGTTGTAAATTTAATAAACTTTAATATTTTAAAATAGCATTCCTTGTAACAGTGACTTTTTAAATATAATCTTAAAACTGTAAGCTAGCAGGAAATTGGAAAGTAGACTTAAAATGTAACCTTCAAAGCTGGAAAAAGGCTATAATGGAAGCTCTTATTCTCACAAAGGAGCAATATGTAAAAGCAAAGTCTAAATTGTCGGAAATAAAGTGGTACCTGTAAGGGAATCAATGCTCACTCACTTCTGGAGGGGAAAAAAATTTACTTATGATCTTGCAAGAAAGGGTGCACAGCCAAAAATGTGGTGGGCTGGTGCACAGGAGGAAGAGCATGGCGATCTTTTAATCTCCTATTCCTAATGCACAAGTCCCTCCCGTTTCCCCATTGGCTGGGTACTACAGAGGTTACATCCTATCCGAGAGAACTAACTAGCCCATCTTTGAGATTTTAATTTGTACAGCATATCCAAGAGAGCTAACTAGCTCATTATTGAGATTTTGAATTGCACAGCCTATCCGAGAGAGTTCATTCAGTTTAAATTTCCTGCTGGGAGTTCCTGCCTCTAATTTTACCCCATATCTCTTTACATTCCAGTAACCACAGTTATTTTTCCATATAAGGAGCTGGCGCAGATTCTCTCTCTTTACCACAGGGCCTGTTTGAGCTGATTCTGCCCCCATTTTCCCTATTCCATGCTGTCTCTGTGTGAAAGCTAAACTTAACCTTTTCTTACAGATTCAATATGTAAATGTAAAGTCTGAAGCAGTAGGTAAATGTAAGGTCTGCATCCAGATATGAATAAAACCTTTTCATCTATCTCCCCAGACACCTGGAGGCACCTTTCCAGGTGTCACCTAGTTCCTGAAGAAAACAGAAAGTAATTAAATCACTGAAGTTCTCCAAACCTGTTACATATTAACTAAAATAATTAACTCCCTTTGTCTCTAATGGGTTTAGCCAATTAAAGAATCATGGGAGATTGCCCCAAACATCCCAGATATAGATAAGCCTTTGTTTATCACTCTTGTTGCATGTTAATTAAATGATTGTCTCTCTTTGTTTCTAAACCTGCATAAAAACCAATTGAAGAAACATTTTGGGGAGGCAGACTTGGGAAAACTTCTCATGTCTCCCACCGGCATAAGTAAACCATCTTTTACTTCTCAGCCTGGTTCCATGTGACTTTTATTGACCATGCTGAGTGACAAACCCAGATTTGGGAAGTGCCTCTTCTACATCCTAACTTAAACAACTTTTTAATATAGTTTTTGAAATTTAATTTAAATAATAGAAAAAAATAAAATAGGTAAATTGATACTTACGGACACACTTCTATTGTATTAAATAGAAGTACTTAATACAGAAATGTTCAAACCTGAATTGGCATTTCTGTTGTTACTGTATTCATTTAGATCCTGTTTCCTTACACAAACAGAAAGCTTAAACTATGTCTGATTTTTCTCTTCATTCCCAGTGCCAGAAGCAGTACTCTACCTGTCCTTGATACTTAAGGAAGATTTGTTAGTGAAGATGATTCTAATGTTAGAGAAGGAGGTGGAAATGCTTCTGAGAAACATTGCTTTGTTGTATTACCTCATTTGAAAGGAGCTGAACATCTTAAATCTGTAACTTGATGAAACCTAACATGTCTACTAGCTTGGTCTGCATTTTGCTTCCTGAGAACATAAAGGAGAAACTTGGTAAATACCATATGATAATTTTTGCCATGTTTATGTCCATAATGTCTTAGCACTCCTTAAAACCACAGTGGGATTACAAACCTTTGAACTGTGCTCCCTGGGGGAAATATCAGCTTGAACTGAACATGCTTATAGTGATTCCAATTTTGGCCTCTCTCACTAGGCAGGGAACCACTTTAGCTTCAAAACAATGAACCCTTCATTTATGTAAAAACTCAGGAATTGTTTTCAGTGAATAGCACAAAGGAGGAGCTCAATAAATATGAATATATTATTTAAATACACCTGGAATAAGTTGTGGCCTCAGTGGGAGGCCCTTAAAACACATAATTAAATCACAAATATCCACACTACTTGGTTGTCAGGATGGAGGATAAAATATTGCCTGCTGAATCCAGGCACATTCAAGAGATTAGCATTTACATGGAAGCATTGGAGGTTTATTATGAACATAACATTTTGAGTCTAAAGTTATTAACAAAAGGTGTCATACATACCTAAGCTTTTTAAATAGAATAATAATATATTAAACATATGTGAAGTTTTATGGTTCACAACTCTATTATGAATACATATTAATATTCTAGAGCCCATGATTGGCAAACCTTTTCTGTAAACAGTCAAACAGTAAGTATTTTAGTCCTTGAGGGCCATATGGTCTGTTAAAACTAATCAGCCCTGCCATTGTCATGGAAAAATAGTCATAGACAGCATGTAAAAAATGAATATGGTTGTGTTCCAAAAGATCTTTATTAAAAAAACAGGCAGCAGCCAGATTTGGCTCATGGACCATAGGTTGCTGAACTCTATTGTAGAATATAATAGAGCTAGCATTAGATATTATTGAGATTTATAGCAGTTTTTGCATGACCTCTGAATGTCCAAACAAAGCCTGGCTTTCTCTGTGTGTTCTTAATGTTTTCTTTTAGAGCCTTGTATTTCCTATTTAGAGCCTTGTATTTTCCTATTAAATTCTATGCATGATTTTTATTTAAATATTATTAAGAATTCACATAAATGGTAATAATCAAGGTGCAGCAATATAATTTGGAGTAAAAAATTCAGGTTTTATGACTATAGTAAAAACCGATCTCATTTGTTTACACCAGGGCATAAGGAGTCCCCGGGGCCTCAATATGTATAGTTTATGTAAGCGAGGCCCCTTTGATACTCTTTAACTGTTCTCTCACACCTCAATATCTCTTTTAAAAAGCCATCACAAGATTCTCAGTCGTGAATCAGGTCTACATGATTGATTGGCTCAACTATTTCCTACTAATCTATCACCAAGAAATGGATTGGTTACAAACGATAATTTCACACAATTTCTATGTCATAAAAATCAAATTAATGGAACCATGTGTGGGTATATCCTTCACAAAGATATCATAGATATAGGGTTTTCTATCTGACTGATCACATGATATTTAACTAAAATAATATTAGGAAATGCCATTTTGATTAAAAATAAGAAGTTAGTTAATTTATGGACCCTTCCTTGTCTCTTCTGTCCTACACTGTCTTTTCATTAAGTTCATGTGCTTTATCTGTTATGCTTTATGTTTATCAAAATACAGACAATCTGCTTTGATGACTACATGACTTTGTTATCACAGCTATCTCCCAATAATATTTTAGGGCCCCTCTTTTTCCCTACAAATACCTGAGTTTATGTTTGCATATAGTCATCCAGTTTTTGAATTTACAAGAGAGAGTATTTTGGATTCATAATTATTTTTATGAATTGGAGGGATCCTTGTGTATTAGGTAGTACAGTCATTTTCCTCTCAATATACATGTAGTATTTAAGCATACAACTTCAATTAGGATTTAGTAACATACTGAATATCAATATATGACTTCAATTAGAACAAAGACAACAAACTAAAGCTATTTGTCTTGTTAAAGCAAAGAGAAATGCAACTAATTTTCCACTGTTCACTCTTTCAGATTCCAGGATAATTAGCATAATTCACAGGGTTCAGAAGAAATGTTTCTAATACACTTGACCAACAAACATGGACTGGTGAAGGGAAGCTTTTCAGGTTTGGACATAGATATGCATATGATCAACTAGTGATTTTAATGTTTGTCCACAGTCCAATCCTGCAGCCTAAAGTTTCCATTGAGCCAAATGATATCCCCAGAACTTCAGAGTAAGAACATTTCCCTCTCTGGAAAGATGTCCAGAATCCTGTCTGTTTAAACAGCCACAGCTAAGATAATAGATTCTGAAAGCTGATCAGGACTCCAGGCAGCCTGTTGTCAAGGCACCTGCTATGATTGTTCTTGGGTGAGAAACAGTCATTTCCGAGACACAGGTGAGAGAAGAGGGGGTGCTGGCTCTCAAATCATTCACTGAAATAACATTTTCCCTCATGATTAATGCAACTCTTATTAGTTTTTTTAATTTAGAAAATATATATATATAATTCAGTAGTGCATAGACATTGAGAATTTAGTGTCTGAAGATTTTGAGAAGACTTGTATCATTTTCGTCTCCCTTTCACTAGCAGTTCTTATCCCTGTAAGACTCAATGCTCCCTTTTTAATAACAAGTACATTGTGGTACCTTTTTATTCTCCTTAAAATAAATCCTTACATAATATTACTACATACAGAAATGATTTAAAAAGCTAAAAAATAATGCTCTAACTAATATACAGGAGAAATAAATTGAAAGTAATTTATAATGAAAATGTACTACAATATGCAAATGTTCAGGCACAACACTGGAGAAACTATTGAATCAGAAGATTGTGCCTGCATGCAGAAATGCCTGGATGCAACAGCTTCAAATACAGCATGTTATAGCATGTTGTATTGACACCTCAAATACCACAAACAGCACAAACTTTGGTAAAGTTATGAACAAAACAAAGCAAAAAACATTTCTTTAATATAGTTGGTAGTTGCATGCTTGGACAATAGAGTGTGTAATAAACCTATGCAAATCTTTGTGTTAATAGAAAATCAGTTAGTTTCCAGGCTCAGATAATTATATGCACTCCTTTTGTTTTGGTTTGTTTGTTTTGATTTGTTTCATTTGCATGAAGGCCTGGGAAGACATAGGAAAGTGACTTGGTATATTTTTATTTGTAGAGTACTGCCCTGGACTTTAGAGGAGGTCTTGCTTCCCTGACCATATCCTCTACATATCAGCAGTAATTCCAAATCACTGTGCAAATAATATGCCCCCACAATCACCACCAATTTCTGAAATACCCTTTGGATATGAAATCATCCATGCCGAAATGTACACCTGTAGATGGATTTCAAAGGTGGTAAATAGTTTGAATTACTACAGACCAATTTAATTGCTGCTAATTATAAAATAATTGCCCAGAATAAATGGAAATTTCACCTGAAATACCTTTTTCATCTTGCCTGAAGTAGCGTTCCTTTTTTTTTTTTTAAATCTTCTACTCATTCTTTAAAACTGAATTGAGAGGACAGCTCATACAGTAAACCTTGTCTAATTCTGCGAACTAGTTCTTCTGCCCTTCCTTTAAGCTACTTGAGTGACTTTCTCAACACTCTTATTTATCTCATAATGAGACAATTGGTTTCCAAATGTATCTCCCCAAATTAGTTGTAAGCAACCTCCGAAGACAGAAATGTTTCCAGCACTTAGAAATTACCTGGTACATTGTAGCTGTTTGACTGAAATAAGTATTAATTGTTATTTAGTTTTCAGAAGTAATTTGGATATCTCTCAGTATGTTTCCCACTTAACTAAAACTTTTGTTTTGTTTTTGTTTTATCTTTTTTGGGGTAACTGATAAGCTGTTATAACTCCTATAGCTAGAAAACTCATTAATGGCTTCTGATTTTTGAAGTCAGTTCTTCATAAATGAGAATGATTAAGGAAAAGACCACTCTTTTTACAAAAATATCAATTATATACAAACACACATATACATATACACAATTATATATAAATAATTATTTAGTAAAATCATTTTTCTAGATCAGCAATTGGAAATTACTTTGTCAATCAATACTAATGAAATTATTTATTATTTATTCATTTTGTTCTAGGAGCTGGGAATATAGAAGTTTATAAACAGACAAAACTTCATGTCCTCATGGAGCTTAGGTTTTAGTGGGACAATGTGAAAACTTTAATACACTCTAAAAATAAACATAAATACATCATTATTCACCCCGAACTGCTTTACAGATCGGTAGGAATACTTTATTGGTGTGGGGATGGGATAGTTAGGTGGCATGTTAATTAACTAAATTTTAAAAAATCCTATTCAATTGCTTTTAATATGTAGAATACATGCTAATTTTCCTGTTTGTCTGATTTCTTCTTTTAATAATGTCTTTTATCATTGAAATTTCTCAAAATGATAAAATTTCGCTCAGCATGTTTGAACTGTGAAGACATATTAATACTTAGGGAGATAACTTGTTTTCTTCTGAATATTCTTAGATTGTGGACTTAAATGAAATGTATATTTTAAACTTGAAAACCAGAAGTTATAATGATCTCCATTGTTTTCTGCTGATGTTTCTTTCCGTGACCTATAGGTCTCCCTCACAGGTTTAGTGACACAGAAACCTGAAATTGGTTATTTCCCACTTGAGGGGATACCAGGAAAAGTGGTTTAGAAGAATCTTCAGCAAACATAGTAAATGTCCCTGTTTCTACCTGTCTGGCCTCTATTGTTCCTCTTTCTGATAAACACACCATTATTTCTGCCAGGGGACATACTTTTATTTCAAATGGGTAGCACTGACTCCACTCACTAGATTCAGGGGAAACATATGGACTGTTCTAGCCTACCAGACCATTGGTTTAGGGAGAATGGGGCACGAGCCTGCCTGACTATCTAGTTGCATACGTATATGGGATTTTGCTTGAGTTACGGGGAAAAGTTTGGAGTTTACCACTAGAGCAGAGTTTATCAATGAATGACTGCAACAAAGGAGAAAACATAGTCAAGAAATGGAAGGAGAAAAACTGATTCAAGATGATGTTGCATGCCAGAAAACAGCCATACTTAAAGTTATAAATTTCTTCATTTTTAATTTACTTGTTTCTAGAACTAGATTCATTGGCCACTTTCCAAAATACATGACTCATTTTGCCCTCACTGTAAAGTTCTCTGGGTCTCAGAGTTTCTTTTTTCTTTTAAAAGTCTCTCTGTCATGACATCATAGATCAGAATATCAGAGAGTACTATCCAATTGTCCCAGTTTATAAAGCCGGCACATGACATAGCTGCAAAGGGAAGGGAAAAGGAAGTATTTTGCTACCATTTGCTTCTGTGGTAAAAGGGAAATCCTTACCAACAATTTAGGGAGCTCCTCCAAATATGAAGTTGGGCCAAATGCTGGATAAATAATGAATATCAAATGCCCACTACAGATTTTGTGAAACAGAACTTTAGATACTTGTCAATCCTTCCTAAAATATCACTACATATTTAACCCTCATTCATATCATATGAAGAAAAATTTAATGTCATAATACCCTACTGAGAAATGCTTATTATAAAACATGCCCATTTAATTGGGTTTTGACTTTTGATAGGAAACCTAAACACCACAAATTTAGTAGCATTTAGGTCCATAGCTGAAATGTCAAAAAGTTCCTGGCCAGTAAACTAGACGTGACTTACCATAATTCTAGTAAATCTCTGAAATCTTGTTGCATGAAAATTCAAAAATTAACAAAATCACCATAAACCTGCCTTATACCATAATTTCAGGTTGTACATTATTCAGGGTTCTTTTAGAACAATTTTAGGTTGAATTAAGAGGAAGACTAGGGACCAAGGCTCAGAAAATTGGCAAGAAGCAAGCTTGACAGGCATTTTAGTATACAACCAAGATCTTGAGATAGGATTAAATCACTCTATATTACAGTGACTTGAATTTATGGAACTTCAATAGATGTTCATGGCAAAATTCAGAATCTCAGGCCAATTATGGTTGCATAAATTTTAAATTATTAAGAAGTGTGCAACACATTGTTTTCAGATCTAAATAAAACTTGTCATTGCCCTCAGATAGCTGAAAACCTGCCATTAAATTTCATAAGTGTAATTAAATTAAAAATGAAAGTAAAAACACCTGCAGAAAACATTCATTCTAAAACTAGAAGTGGCTATGACTACTGTAGAAAGCATCTCCTATTTTAAATTAACTAAAAATGATTTTATTGCAGCCACTTTTTATAACTGCAAGATCCACACTTGGCTCAATTTTAATATTTCTTAGTAACCATGAAAAGGGATGTGTCACCTTCAAAGATGTAAATTTGCAAGTAGTGGGGATTCATATTAGAGTCAGTAATAATGGAATTCACAGTGTACCATTAGCAATATGAAATGTAAATGTTTTACTTCAATTCTTAGGTACACAATATTTTTACCTTTTAAATGTTCCTTCCTGATACCAGGATACAACTTAGAAAGGAGGAAATTTTCATATATTTCTTCTTTTAATTCTGGAAAGTTGTTGGCAATTCAACATCTTAGTTAAAATGCAGATGGTATGGAAGATGATGCACAGAAGGATTCACAGAAGCTCTTGTACCAAAAGAACAAATGAGCTAGCTCTCCATAACCAAAATATGGGTGCATTGAAATAAACTGTAATATGCTTTTTTTCTCAGATGCCTGCAATTTTCACAAGCTGAAGCAACTGCCTGTCAGTCATTATAAGGAATTAGGATTCAAGAAGTAACTTACAGCTAGATCAGTTACTAGGCAAAGCACATTTGCTGTGAAATTGTTAGGAAATGTCAGTTAATTCACCCATAATCGCTGTTGAAGATAATCTCGCTCTGACCTATGTAATTTAGGCCTGAACACCTGCTACTTTTGCCTTGCTATTCTGCTGGGAATCCCCAGCCCAATGAAATAATCTCATCCCAGAAACATTGCTAAGCTACCATAGTGATTTAAAGCAGATCTTGCTCTTAATCCCTACTTTGTAGGCAATTCTTCCTGGAGTTGTACCACAATTACATTTCCTTATACTTCAAAGATATAAAAATGTATTACAGATTTCCAGATTCACATGAATTCATAACTGCACAGCCATATTAATGTCATTTGCTTTAAAAATGTAATGCACAAACATTACAGTTATGTTCAAACTGACAGTAATGTTGACAGTCAATAAACAGGAAATATAAAGAGCATCACATCTAACTTATTAGCTGGAATGAATAAACACCTTGTTTATTTGTGTGTTGACTGAAACTGGCCAAATATTTACTGCTGTCAATAGGTTCTTTTTAATTGATTATTTGGTAGGCTCTCATGTATACTTCGAGTAGACAATCAATAAAAAACAATTGTCATATATTTAAGAAGCAAGATGGTACATTATCTTCCATAAGGATAATTTGAGAGTTTACAAGGTAGGAGTTGTGGTGGGGGTGTACAGTTGGCAGGGACATGTACACTGCTTTATCGCCTTCCTTAGTATTCTAAACCAGAATAAGTTATCCTTGCCTGTAGTTTAAATATAATTTATTGATTGGGACACTGTTAGGATAACACTTTTTTCTTATTAAATAAAATAACTGCCATAATAATGAAGGGTTCTTCACAAAATGTAAAGGAAACCAAGTTTGCCTCATATACCATGATCCCATTTATCTTATTTCCTCTCCAGT
This sequence comes from Choloepus didactylus, assembly GCF_015220235.1. Taxonomy (NCBI): domain Eukaryota; kingdom Metazoa; phylum Chordata; class Mammalia; order Pilosa; family Megalonychidae; genus Choloepus; species Choloepus didactylus. Next base: position 55,056,739 of record NC_051312.1, read on the forward strand.
GATAATAGCAAACTTGAATTCAGTATATCTATATATATACTTTTTAAAAAGCAATTACTACATAAGTATGCATTCATAAACAATATATAGCATTGTTCTTAACTTCATATATAGGTGACTGCATATGTAATTTTATTTTTAATTACTTTAAACAACATATTTTTACTTCTAAGATTTATAATTGGTTGTTGTTTATATAATACCCTACATTAATTTTTCTCTGTGTTTCATAATTTATTTCTCCTCCACTTTCTTCTACCTCTTTTCCTCCTCCATTTCCTCCTCATCTTCACTCACTTTTTTTTCATTTCCCAAGCATTCTTAAATCCAAACATTTGCCAGTTTTTTTCTATACAATTAATTTCCCTTGCAGTGAATTCATGGTCTAATCATGACTTCACTTACTGTTTCCCTTAGCAGAGGATTTTTTGTGTCTTGGCATTTCAGTTTGGAGTCTCGCATTTTAATGATGTCTTCATTTCCCGGGCTGCTATGACAACTACCACACAAGGCGTTGACTTAAACAACAGGAATGTATTGGCTCACATTTTGAAGCTAGAAAAAGTTCAAAATCAAGATATCTTGCCTTCTCTTTGACAGCAGTAGCATTCTGATGCTGGCTGCTGGCACTCCTTGGGTTTCCTTGGCTTTCTTGTCCTCTTCTTTCTCATTTTTATGACTTCCTGGTTCTCTTTATAAGGTCTTCAGTAATCTGGATTAAGGTCCACCTGGCTTCACTTTGCCACTTCTTAAGTGAAAATAACTTCTTCAAGAAGTCGATTTTACATGAATGTGGATTATTAAGAATATGTGTTTGTTGGGTGACATAATTCAGTCTATCTTAGATGGAATTTCTGTTTTTTTTTCCCTGTTTCTCTTTCTCTTTCACTCTCCCTCTCCCTGTCTCATTCTCTTCTCTTTCCCTCTCTGGCAGGATCTTTTTGGCTTTATTTTATTACTCATCTTCCTATACATTGGATAAAGGGAGTGTCAGTCACAAGATTTTCACAATCAAATGGTCATATATAAAAGCTATATATTCATACAATCATCATCAATCATCATTAAGAATCTAGGATACTGGATTACAGTTCAACAATTTCAGGTATTTCCTTCTATCTATTCTAATGCACTTGAAACTAAAAAGGAATATCTACATACTGCATAAAAATAACCTCCAGAATGACCTCTCAACACTATTTGAAATCTCTTAGCCACTGAAACTTTATTTTTTAAATGTTCTATCCCTTTTCTTTATTGTCTATTAAACATCAAGTTATATTCTTCCACCTTGACTTGAAGTGGAATCTTTTTTTAATTTAATTTTATTGAAATATATTCACAAACCTACAAACATCCACAGTGTACAATCAATTGTTCAAAGTGCCATTATATAGTTGTGCATTCATCACCACAATCAATTTTTGAACATTTTCATTACCACACACATAAAATGAATAGGAATAAAAGTTAAAGTAACAAAAGCAAGCCCAAAACATCCCATATCCCCCATCCCTCCCTATTGTTCATTTACTTTTTGTCCTCATGTTTCTACTCATCTGTCCATACACTGGGTAAAGGAAGTGGGAACCACAAAGTTTTCACAACCACACAGTCACACAGTGTAAGCTATATAGTTATACAATCATCTTCAAGAATCAAAGCTACAGGGTTGCAGTTCAACAGTGTCAGGTATTTCCTTCTAGCTATTCTAATACACTAAAACTAAAAAGGGGTATCTCTGTAATGCATAAGAATAACCTCCAGAATGACCTTTCAACTCTATTTAAAATCTCTCAGCCGCTGAAACTTTATTTTGTTTTATTTCTCTTCTCCCTTTTGATCTAAGAAGGCTTCCTCAATCCCATGATGCCAGGGCCAAGCTCATCCCCGTGAGTCATGTCCCACATTGCCAGGGAGATTTACACCCCTAAAAGACGTGACCCACATAGCAGGGAGGGCAGTGAGTTTACCTGCAGAGTCAGCTTAGATAGAGAGGCCACATCTGAGTAGCAAAAGAGGATCTCTGGGGGTGATTCTTAGACACTATTTTAAGTAGGCTTAGCCTCTCCTTTGCAGTAAGAAACTTCATAAGGGCAAACACCAAGATTGAGGACTCAGCCTTCTCAATTGGTAGTCCCCAATGCTTGTGAGAATATCAGTAATTCCCCAGGTGGGGAAGTTTAATATTTCCACATTTTCCTCTAGTCCCTCAAGGGGGCTTTGCAAACACATTTTTATTCTCAGCCCAAATTACTCTGGGATATATTGAGGCTTCACACTAACCTGTACAAACCAACCACATTTCACTCCCTATTTGAAGTTCCATGTAATTATCTATATGAGGGTATTTCTATTTCTTCCACAAAGAAAGAGGAAGCGGCCAAAAAAGAAAAAAAGAAAAAGTAAGAAAAAAAATGACAACTGATATTTCTTCTCTTTCTTCAATTCAGCATATGCAGGGTGTTTCTCCAGTCTGTAACCTCCTCCAGAGTTTCAAACAAATTGAGAACTGCCCTTTTTCTCACTGAATCTCTGGGGAGGCATTTTCAGCAGCTGTTTATGTTAACATGTTGATGACGTCATCCTCCCTGAAACTTTCTTTTGCTCCATGTCATTTCCCCCATTTGGTCAAGAAGGCATTCTTAATCCCACAATGCCAGGGCCAGACTCATCCCTGGGAGTCATGACCCACATTGCCAGGGAGACTTACACCCCTGGGAGTCATGTCCCATGTAGGGGGGAAGGTAGTGATTTTATATGCCAAGTTGGCTTTCTCTGGCAGTTTTGAAATGTTTTTACCTGGCCCCAAATTCTACACTCCAAAACCCAGTCTTAAAATGGAGTTTCAGAGTTTCTGCTACTGGTAGATACTACCAACATCAGAGATCCTGTCACCTGTTCCATATGACATGCTGTTTCTTTACCCTGCCTTCTCTCCAGGTTCACAGATGATTTTAGAGATTGTAGCTCTTGAAAGATTCATGTGAGTTTTTTTTTTTTTTTTCCTTCCTTTCTTTTTTGTCATTTCCTTTGTTGGAATATTTTGCATATTTTTATTTATTTGAAAATTTTAGTCTCCTTTTACAAGTAGGGTATTTCAATGATGCTCCTGGTTTCAAGCCATGAGTCTACCTCTAATTCTCCATCTGATATGAGCATTTTAGCCCTGTTGACTATCTAAAGCTAAACTCCAGCCTGCCCCTGTCTGCTGTTAGGCTCAGGAATAAGCCAAAATGTGCTTTACATTTGTCATCTAATTCAGAAACACACATATGATTTATCTTGTTTTTGAGCCAAGGTATAGTTTATAGGTTTTTTTCTTATGCATCTGTTTTGGGTGTTTTTATTTTGTTATTATCAGGTGTGTTCAACCATGGGGAATATATTGATGTGTGAAGAAACTAAGCCCACTCTTAATTTTGTAAATACCTTTTTATTTATGATATCCATCTATGTATATGTTGTCTTATTGCTCTTTATACTTATGGAACATTTTCTGGAAATTTTGAAACAGATCCTCAAATGCTAAAAAGTTTCTTCCCGCATTATTTAATAAAGACTCAGTAAAGAAATAATCCCCAAGTTACATGGTTCATATATTAGTTGTGCAGATGATAGTTTATCATACAGTTCCTAAATTCTCAAGTTTCTTCCTTTAAGCTTTCCTAGAAAGGAGTACTTTTATTTCTAGTGTATATTATAGGGAAAAAACTTTCCCTGTTTTTTTTTTGTTCATATTTTGCCCCTACTTAAGAAATTCCTAATGATGCCTACATTTCTATCCTATCAATTCCCAACTCCTTAGCCTAGCTATCAAGGTATTCTTTTCAAAATCACTTCCCAATAGTACCCATGTCTTTGATGAAGTCACTTCAGTTCAACACTTTTTACGTGCAAGATATTGCTGGGAAATGTGGATGATGCAAAGATGAATCAAAGATGCCCTCAAACAGCTAATTATCCAATAGAGTGCTAAAATAAGAATGCTAATGATTATAATTCAAGAAAAATTACACATTAATTCCATGACTTTTAACTGAGATCACATAAACAAAACATTAATACTATTCACAGGAGGGAAGCATCTAATCCCAAAGCCCATATGCTCGTGATTAAATAATTAGAGAAAACATTATGATTAAGAGTTAAATAAGCCAGGTCTGAAAACCTGCCCAAGAATTTACCAGCTATTTGACCTTTGTTAAGTTATTTAATTTCTCTAACTCTGGTGTTCCAACTTTTAAAATGTGATTAATAACTGTGCCTACAACATCAATTGAAGGGATTGATATGATGAAGGTGAAGCACTTAGTGTTCTGCAAATAGCACATGATCAATATCTACTAACAATCATGCTTCAAACATATCACTTCAATTCTCAAAAACTTTCTCATTTTGGTCTACATTTACTCAATCACATGCACCAACCTATGGTGTCTTTTCCTTTCCCTTCTTGTACCTTTCCAACTTAGACACATCCTACTAGGCTTGGTGAAAATTTGCCACTTTAAAGACGCATTTTAAATTAGTTCTATATCAATGGCTTCTGCTCAAATCCAATCCTACATATTGGATGACACTTATGTCTTGAGTTTCACGTCATGCTATTTTTTTAGTTTTACATTCTAATGCCTTTTTATATTTTTACTCTTCAATGGGACTGTAAGTTTCTTAAGCTTAAATCTTGTGACTTCATTTTCATTTTACTTCAATGCCTAAAACAATGTTCTTGAATATCCACAATCAAATCCTGAAAGTTTACATCAGAAGAATATATTTGATATAGATTTCACATATTTATATTCTGATACTCTTCAAATTATACAATTCAGTTAGATTCACAGCTATGATATTCTACACTTTCATGCTGGATAAAATTTGGATATGCTTTGAAAGAATCATATTCTTTAAAGGGGGATCTATTTTTCTGGAAAAGTTTTCAATGAACTCCCCTCTCAAAATACAAAGGTGACACTTTATTTTGAAATACCCCAACATGTATTACACAGATAATTTCATGAAGTCCAGTATGCCAAGGCATGGGAACTAAATTAATTGCTCCTAGCACAATCACAAATACATGTTAGCAAACTAGTTTTAATGGAACAAAAGATATAGATTGGTTCTGACATTCTTTATGACAAAATCCTGACAGCTTAATGTAAGCCCATAGGGAGAATAGGATCTGAACTGAAGTAGGAAGATTTTGTTTGCCCACAATTTTCAGAGATATATGCCTGTATTATAGATAAGTATAAAAAGGTCTAACAGGCTATAGCAGTGTTCAGTCCAAAACTGAATTGATTCAAAACATATTTGTCCCTAAAAATAATGATTGTTTCATTCATGATAGATCATTCTGAAGCCTGCCTGAATTGATGAGTAGAAAAATATTGATCTGTGTTAGTCCCTGCTACTGATTAGATAATTTCATCTGAATGTCTTCTGAAACCTTCCTTAAGCCTTGGTAGATATGGCAGATAATTTAAAATGAATTTTTGACTAAAATCAAAAATGTTAAGAGGAATGGATAAAAAGTTTGAAGACAATTTGACACCAAAATCAAAATAACCATATCTACTGTCATTCCTTCACTCCTGTTTCACTCATCACTTAAACACAAGTTCCTGTCTTCATTTATTTTTGCTCCTAATCTTAAATAGTAAGTACACTGACAGTTTTTGTTCCTTTTCTAGTTCTTATAAAACTGAATTTAGCAATTCCAAAGCAATTGAACAGTGAGTGACTATGCAGACTATGATAATAGAGATTGTTTAGAACACTTGTCATACAGCATAGATTTTCTCTTTTGAAAGGAAGTTATACCATTATGCAATTTTCTGCATGCAAATGTGTATTTTCATTCTAGAGGAAACACTTGTGTTCAGAGCACATTTTTTATACTCTGGTAGAGATAGCTCCTTATATGATGATGCTGAAGCACTCCAAGGCTACGCTCCCTCTCTCCATCTCAGTCCTAGCTTCCAATGGTGTCTGGAATGTCACCATTAAAGTCAGTGCCCTGGATTGTAACTGCGATCTGTGTACATAGATTCAATCTATCATTCATTCATTCCTCAAACGTCAAATGAGTGCTTCTAGGAACCATGAACTGTGAGAGGAGAAAGAACCATAAGATACAATATATGACCTCAGAGATCTCACTGTCTGTTGGGGAGATTGTAACAAATATTATTAATACACTGGATTGGAATAAATTGTTTATGTTTACATCAACATTAAGCAAACCACATTGGGCATCCATGTAAAAAAGCATATTCTCTGAAGATTGATATTAGTATGGTTAAATATAGAAAAGAGATGGAAATGGTTTGGCGTGTCCTCAGAAAGCTAAGTATAGATTTGCCTTATGATCCGGGAATCCTGTTACTCAGTATATACCCAGAAGAACTGAAAGCAGGGACGTGAACAGACACTTGCACACTGATTTTCTTAGTGGCATTATTCACAATTGCCAAAAAATGGAAACAACTCAGGTGTCCATGAACCAAAGAATGGATAAACAAAATGTAGTGCATACATATGATGGAATACTATTCAGCAGTAATAAGGAATGCAGTTCTGAAACACACAATAACATGGAGGAAACTTGAGGACGTTATGTTAAGTTAAATAAGTTAGACACAAAAGGACAAATATTGTATGATCTCATTGATATGAGCTAATTATAATAAGCAAACTTATGGAGTTAGAATCTGGAATATAGGGTACCAGGAGATAGATTGGGGTTAGAGAATGGGGAGTTGATGCTTAATTTGTAAAGAATTTCTATTTAGGTTTATTGTAAAGATTTGGAAATGGATAGAAGTGACAGTAGCACATTATTGTGAACATAATTAGCAGTGCTGAATGTGGTTGAAAGGGGGAAGTTAGAGTCATATAGGTCACCAGAAGGAAAGCTAGAGGTTAAAACATGGGAATGTATAATACAGTGAATCTTGTCATGGATGACAACTGTGATACAAATATTAAAAAGTTCTTTCATGAACTAGGACAATTGTACAGCACTATTACAAGGAGTTAATAATAGACTGGTATATGGGGGGAAGGCACCTATTGCAAACTATGGACTAGAGTTAACAGTAATATTTTAATATTCTTCCATCAACAGTAACAAATGTGTTATGTCAATATTAGTGGTGAAGAATGGGGGATATAAGGGGCATGGAATGTTTTGGGTTTTCTTTTATTTTTTTGAATAATGAAAATGTTCTAAAATTGATTATGGTGATGATTGATTATGGTGATGATTGATTATGGTGATGATTGTACAACTATGGTGATGATTGTACAACTATGTGATGATACTGTGATTGTATACTTTGGATGGATTGCATGGTGTGTAAATATATCTCAACAAAATTGCATTAAAAAAATCCTAAAGTATTGGTATTTCATCTCAATTTTCCCCATTAATTTAAAAAAGCTTAAACTTACATGCCTTATAGGTTATTAAATGAAACTAGAATTAAAAAAAGAAAAGAGATGGAACATAATATTGATGATAACTTATTAATACTATGTGATACATTCATACCGCCTTTATTATTAAAACATTTTCTTAAAACACAAAAGGTGGAAACTTCACAAACCCTAAGATAGTGGATTGATAATTAAGAAAATTAAAACTTTATTGGAAAGCAGATACGTTGAAACACTCGTAAGTGATACGGTGAACATATGTCTTGCTTGGTTACTAAAATAAAACTAATGTAATGACACAGCACACTGAATAAAGAGAAAGGTTACACATCCTAAATGAATATAACTGCAGACCTGGCTGATGTGATTGGAGTCCCCTAACAGAACTTAGCCAAGCTACCTTTGAATTCCTGACTTACAGAATCCATGTGAGATAATAAATGAGTACTGTTGTTTAAGGCACTGAGGTTTGGAATGATTTGTTATGAGCATCAGGTAACTAATACAATTGCAAAGATTCTCCTCTGTGTTCTTCTGTAAGTTTTATAGTTTTGTCTTTAATGTTTGAGCTTATAACCTGTGATAAATTAATTTATGTTTACGGAAGACTAGAGAGATGGAAATTCCTCATTTTCTTCATCACCGCTGTCTTTCTTTTCCCCCTCAACCCCCTCCTCCTCTTCCCACTCTCCTCTTTCTCCTTCCCCTCCTTTTTCCAACACATTTTAAAGGTCTTTTTCTGCATTGAATTGGCTTCATGATTCTGTTGAAAATCAATTGTATGTGTCTGTCAATTTTTGCATTCTCTTTTCTCTTCACTGGATCTATTTGACTGTCCTTATTCTAGCCCACACTTTCTTGATTATAATATGCTTAAAAATCAAGGGATGCAAGTTTTCCAACTTTGCTCCTATTATTCAAGATTGTTCAAGATTGTTTTTATTATTATAGGTCTTTGCTTCTCTTATAAATTTTAGAAGCAGCTTGTCAAGTCCTTCAAAAGCATTATGTATTTTGAAGGAGATAAATTTATAAATACTTTAAAATTACTGAATGCACACTTTAATTTATAATGAAATATATTACTTGCTTGTACCTACAATTCCTTTATTTACATTTTTCAACCTTATATCTAACAAAGTCCTTAGTAAGTATTCCAAAACATTTGTGAACAAATATAGATAGTATGCTTAATAATTACTTCATTATAGGTTGTTTTGTTTTCTTTCTAGAAGTTGAGCTTGCAGGGGAGCCATATCCTGGGTAATATTGTCCTTTCAGCATTGCTATTTTCCCACTTGATTGTAAAGTATTGGGTTAGATTTGTACTCTTTTCTTTTTTTCTGGGAGGTGATGGTTTCCAATATATAAGACAGCTATATATTTTTGTAAGAATTGTTTAAGAATATTTTCTAACAATAATCAGTAATATTGAAACTCTGATAGCTTACATAATAGAGAGCATTGAAATCAAGGAAAAATTTATTAAAAACTTAGTACCAAATTTTCTAAAATACATTTTATGGAAAATTAATTCTTCAAGACAATCAAGGAACAAATAGTTTCATAGTCAGGTCTGTGATTGTCAATATTATACACTCTTCCCACTTTCTCTTGTGCTGTTTCATGTGGAAAGCCGCCTCCCGAATCGGGCCTAGCGTATGCGCTGCAGCCTGCTCTAGAGTTACCCCCGCCCATCGAGTGAGCCAAGATGGCGCCTGCATCCTGTTTCCGCATAGTGACGCATGTATCCGCCACCCGCTCCTACCAATCGAAATCCTGTATACGCGATACTAGCCTAGAAGCTTATTGGTTGTTAATTGTGTATAAAAGGTCTTACCCGGACGGGGTAGGGTGAGACAGCCCACAAGGAGCCGTGCCTGACGGCCACATCGAGGCTGCTCTCCCACGAGGCGCCGTGCCCCGTGTGGGAACCAGTAACACAGAATGTTCATCTAGCTGTAGTAAAGGGCTTGCTTTCACAACTGCCGTGTGGTTCGAGTTGTGATTCATGACCAGGTTAGTTCGCGCAGTCTGCATCTCTCTCTCTCCTTCCCTGTTTCCCCTCGCCGGCCGGGAACCGGGGACCGAGCGGGGCAGCGCCGGACAAGTGGTGGCCCGTACGGGGAAGCTCCTCCTCCTGCCTCGCTCTCGACGGTCCCTCTGTGAGGAGAGCAGCGCTGCGCGTCGAGCTTACGGCGGACTTCCCGCGCCTGATCAACGCGAGAAGGTGAGTGCGTCTTATTACATGATAGTTAGGGCCCGTGGGTTTTCAGGTGACCCCGGGGGACTCGGAAGAGCTCTCCGAGTGACTGAAGTATAGTGCCGACTGCAATCATGGGGCAGTCCGGAAGTTCACCTCTCTTAGCTCCCTTAAAGAACCTTTTGAAACAACGGGGTATCTCGGTCAGGAAAAGCTCCCTTCAGCGTTTTCTTGATGATGTTGATACTTTTGCCCCTTGGTTTGCCTGCACCGGCAGCCTTAGCCTACCCTCTTGGATGAAGCTCGGTCGCGACATAGACCGAGCGCGCCAGACGGGCGTGTGTATGGACCCGATTCTAGTACCCATATGGGAGACCGTCCGTGCGGTCCTTGAACTAGAATCGGCTACCGGCCTAAGCCCGTCCTCTGTCTTGCAAGAAGCACGGTGCGCGCTCCAAGAAACCCAGTCAGTTTCGTCAGCGGACGGCTCCTGTAAGGGCAAACCGCCGGAGTCCAGTGACTCTGACTCAGAGTCAGATAGCGATACTGACGAGAAGGCGGAAGCATCCCCGCTAATTGAGTGGGAGGAGCCTCCCGCCACACCCGTGCGGCCTTCCGCCCCGCCAATGTCTACCGCTGCACCCCCAGGGACACCCCAGCTCCCAACTGACGCCTTGGGCGGTCCCACCAAAGGACCTCGCCGAGAGCTCCCTCTAGTGGCCATGCCCAGTAAATGTAATTATCCTTTGCTGCCAGACCCGGAAACCCCGATGGGTCGGTCAGGGGAGGGGCAACCTTTGCCGTACCCCCCGCCCGAGTATACAGGCCCTCAGGACCCTTTGCCATTAGGTAGTGGTGGGAGACATTTCTGGAGATGGAACCCTTTCACAACATTTAGACCTTTTGGCATGCTGGGTGGCTACCAGCCACTTGAGCCGCAGCCAGTCTCAGAAATGTACCCGGTTATTATCAATCCCCAAGGTGGCAATCGGCACGAATCATATGATTACAAACTATTGAGGGAATTGAGGCAGGCCGTCCATCAGTATGGCCCCAATGCCCCTTATACCTTGAACATGATCGAGAACCTCTCTGCTCTAAATCATACACCCGCAGATATTTTTCAGCTAGCCCGTGCTTGCTTGCCGTCAGGCCGATTCATAGATTGGAAAGCATGGTTTGAGGAGTTAGCTGAAGAGCAGGCCGCAAGGAATGCGGCGGGGAGACGTGGCGGGTGGAATGCTGACATGCTGTTGGGGAGAGGCGCCCATGCCCAGAACCAAACGGGTTTCCCACAAGAGGTCTATGCCCAGATCTTCCGCTGTTTTGTGGGTGCCTGGAAAAAGCTAACAGGTGAGGGAGAGGCTCAGGCCTCACTCAGCAATATACACCAAGGCCCCACAGAACCATTTGCGGATTTTGTAGCCAGGATGCAAACCACAGCTGAGAGAATCTTCTCAGATCCAGGAGTAGCAGAGACTGTGGTTAAGCAAATGATTTTTGAGCAGTGCAACAAGGAGTGCAAAGTTATCCTGGCACAAAACAGAGCAAAAAATTTGACAGAGTGGGTCAGGCTCTGTAGAGATGCTGGCAGCCCTTTAACTAATGCAGGTCTAGCTGCCATGCTAGCCAGCTCCCTACAGGTGGCTACAAAAAGCCCGAGAACCTTAGGGGCAAAGTCTAACGGGTGCTATGGCTGTGGCCAATCAGGGCACTTTAAGAGAGATTGTCCCAATAGACGTCAACCCCCTGCCACTCAACGGTTTGGCGAACCAGGTGCAGCAACCAGGCCGTGTGGCCGTTGCCACAAAGGCCCCCACCGCGCAGAAGACTGTAAATCGGTTTTCGATGCGCAGGGTAGACGCCTCTCTGGCCGCCCCGAGCAGATTCCAAAAAACGGGAAGAGGGGGTCCGCCCTTTCGACGGACCCCCTTGCATGCCATTCGACAACACAGGATCCGATCAAATTCGTGCGTCCCCCGGCTCAGCAGGACTGGACCTCTGTGCCACCTCCAGACTCGTACTAACCCCCTCCATGGGTGTCCAGTTAGTAGGGACCTCCTTCAAGGGGCCCTTACCGGCTGGTACTGTAGGGCTCATATTGGGAAGAGCATCCACGGCCCTGAAAGGATTAACAGTTATACCAGGACTTATAGATTCAGATTTCACAGGCCGTGCCCAAGTTATGGTTCAATCTCAGCGGGGCACCTTAGTCATTGCAGAAGGTGATAAGCTGGCGCAGCTCCTGCTCTTACCCAGCTTACATGCAGTCTTTCCAAGCAGAATCAGACAGAGAGGGGAAAAAGGGTTCGGATCCAGTGGAGCGATTTTTGAGGGACTCCATATGTCCCTGGAGTCTCGACCTATGCTAACCATTAAGGTGCAAGGCAGATCTTTCTTGGGCCTGCTCGATACAGGGGCCGATCGGTCTATCATAAGACAACAAGAATGGCCCCCCACCTGGCCAACGAGCAGGGCGGAAGAGCCCATTAGAGGAATAGGCCAAATTTCAGCGCCCATGCTCAGTGCAGCTGCCCTTCATTGGGCCGATGAAGAAGGACACCAAGGCAGTTTCCAGCCTTATGTATTAGCCCTGCCTGTGTCTTTGTGGGGAAGAGACATTCTGACCCAAATGGACGTTACTTTAATTAGCGGATACTCCCCAACCTCTAAGCGACTGCTAAAAGAAATGGGGTATACCCCCGGCAAGGGTTTAGGAGCTTCACTGCACGGACGTGCGGAGCCTATACAAGCTGCCCCCAAGTCTGACAGACGAGGCTTGGGTTTTTCATAGGGGCCACTGAGGAGAGATTCCCACCCACACCTATAAAACTAAAATGGAAAACCGAGGCTCCGGTGTGGGTGCCTCAGTGGCCCTTGCCACAGGAAAAACTTGCAGCGTTGCACGCCCTAGTATCAGAACAACTAGAAAAGGGCCATATCGCCCCTTCCACGTCACCGTGGAACACCCCTATATTCGTAATAAAAAAGAAATCTGGTAAATGGAGACTGCTACATGATCTAAGAGCTATTAACGATTGCATGGAGCCTTTAGGGCCCGTTCAGATGGGACTGCCCCTCCTCTCGGCATTACCAGAGCACTGGTCGATTTTCATCATAGATCTGAAAGATTGCTTCTTTTCTATTCCGCTCCACCCTGAAGACACCCCTAAGTTTGCCTTTACTGTGCCCTCTAGTAATCAAGAGGAGCCCTGTCAACGCTTTGAATGGACAGTCCTGCCCCAAGGCATGGCTAATAGTCCTACCATGTGCCAGCTGTATGTCGCTGCGAAGCTAGCTAGCACTCGGCAGCAGTTCCCTCAAGTGAAAATCATCCATTATATGGATGACATTCTCTTAGCCCATAGAGACACAGATCTTCTTAAAACAGTTTTGTCACATTTAGTCCTTAGTCTTAGAGAAGCTAACCTAGAGATTGCCCCTGAAAAAATCCAAATGACTGACATTACCACTTTCCTGGGGGCGAAAGTCGCACCCACTCATGTTTCCCCCCAAAAGGTGTCTCTCAGGCTAGACAATATACACACTCTCAATGATCTACAAAAACTCATGGGGGATATCAATTGGATCCGTCCATACCTAAAAATACCCAATGTCAAACTAACACCTTTGTTCGACCTGTTGAAGGGGGATTCTAATATAAACTCACCTCGAAGCTTCACTCCAGAGGCAAGGCGAGCACTATGCCAGGTGGAACAGGCGCTCAGTGGCGCTGCATTGAAGAGAATAGACCCTGATGAGCCTTTTGAAGCCTGCGTGCTGCCGACAGAATTACAGCCCACTGCGGTACTGTGGCAGCGGGGGCCGCTGCTCTGGGTCCACCCTGGAGTTTCCCCCAAAAAAGTCCTAGAGCACTATCCTACAGCGGTTGCAGACTTGGCCCTAGAATGCATTAAAAGGGCTGTGCAGCATTTCGGTCAGCAGCCCAAAAATCTCAGGGTGCCTTATTCTTCCCAGCAGCTTGAGATACTCACCGGATGCATAGATCAATGGGCCATTCTCCGGTGTACATTTCTTGGTCCCATTAACAATCAGTTCCCTAAGGCTCCTCTCTTGCAGTTTGTCACCCGGCACCCAGTGATTTTTCCCAAAGTAACCTCTCCTAGGCCACTAGCAGGCGCCCCCACCGTATACACGGACGGCTCCAGCTCTGGAACAGGGGCGTATTGTGTGGAGGGGGACACTCCTAAAACAGTGCTCTTCCAACCACAAAAGCCTCAATGGGTAGAACTGCAGGTTATCATTGCAGTCCTGGAAAGCCTTTCCGAGCCCTTAAATGTCGTCTCGGATTCTGCTTATGTTGTGAACTCTGTACAAATTTTAGAAACGGTGGGCATTGTTAAACATTCCTCTACAGTAAGGACGTTCTTTGCCAAACTACAGGAGGTTATATGGACCAGGCAACACCCTTTTTACATAACCCATATTAGAGCCCACACAGGTTTGCCTGGCCCTATGGCCCAGGGGAACCATAGCGCAGATGTAGCCACTCGACAGCTGCACATCTTTCCGACGCTGGTACCGTATCAACAAGCCCGAGAATTCCATGCCAAGTTTCACATCAATGCAGGTACCCTAGCTAAGCGGTTCAGCATACCACGTGCAGCTGCTCGAGATATTGTCCGAGCCTGCAACAATTGTGCAGAGCAGAGAGCAGTCCCCTCGGTTGGGGTCAACCCTAGGGGTCTCACCCCAGGGGATACTTGGCAGATGGATGTCACTCATCATTCAGAGTATGGTATGATCAAGTACTTACATGTGTCGGTGGACACATGCTCCCAAGTTTTATTTGCCTCTGCTGAACCAGGAGAAAGAGTCTCCCACGTCATTGCACACTGCCTTGCTGCATGGGCAGCTTGGGGTAAGCCAAAGACGTTAAAGACGGATAACGGGCCTGCCTACACTAGTAAATCCTTCCAAAAATTTTGTGACAACATGGATGTCCAATTAAAACATGGCATCCCCTATAACCCTCAGGGGCAAGGAATCATTGAAAGAGCGCACAGATCTCTCAAAGACTTGCTTAAAAAACAGAAAGAGGGTATAGGCCACGGCCTGTCCCCAAAAGCTCGACTGTCTGTAGCCTTGCTCACATATAATTTTTTAAACGAAAATTCACAAGGAATGACACCTGCCCTGCAACACACCACCCCGAGTCCTCCGCATAGAGGTCTAGTCCGTTGGAAGGATGTCCTGTCGGGGCAGTGGAAAGGCCCTGACCCGGTGCTCAGCTGGGCCAGAGGCTCTGTTTGTGTTTTTCCCCAGGAACCAGGACGTCAACCAGTGTGGGTTCCGGAAAGACTGGTGAGAACCGTGACATCACCTGAAGAAGCCAAGGAACAGCTGTCAGAAACGCCAACGAATATACAACCTGAACCATTAGACCAAGCCTCCGACCCTGCTGATGATGGCGACGACCGACAAGACGATAATAGTAGGACTGACCACCCCGCGGTTGCCCAAAAAGAGGATCGGTAACTCTGTTCTTTGCTCTCCTATAGCAATCCTTCTCTTTTTAGTGGAACTATATTTCCTCCACAAGCTTCAATGAGTCCTTCCCCCTCACCAATGACACACTGATCCTCTCTTTTGCTAACCTCTCTGTCAAGGTTGTCAACACCACAGTTGCGGCGAATGCTACTTGTGAAACTGGTAATGGCGAGTTAAGTAAGGGAGTCTTGCTTGAATTTCTTAACGTTACAGGGAAGAGCCGCCAGTCTTGTGAAGGGATCTTGAGTAAAAAGGAGACTCAAAGGTGCCTTTTCCTTCCAGGGTTTGCTCCTACAGTCTGCAACCGTTCCAAAGACCCGGATGCCTCGCCGCCCCGCTATCCTAGTGTATCGCCCAAGTTATGTCTGGCTCCCCGTCAAGGCAACCGACTGGGTTGGCCCTGTTTCTCAAGTTGTTTCACTTAACAATGTCCCCTTCTCTAAGTCTAGGCGTCCAAGAGGCATAAAAGAATGGCTATCGAATGCTGCCAGTGTAGCTTCCTCTTTGTTTGTCCCAACGATCGGGCAGGCTGTGCTACAAGCATGGACAGATCGGCAGCTCGCCATAACGATGGAAACGGTAAATGGCTTGGTCAACCTTACCCGAGACGTGCTACGCCGCCACAATCAGATGCTGAACTTAAATTTCCAGGCCATTCAGAAACTCCAAGCGGAGATAGATGAACTTGGACTGGAAATAGATGGACTCTGGAGAGTGCTTCAGCAAACATGTGACACCCGGTGGCTTACGGTTAAACTCTGTGTCACTCCTGTCAGGGCCAACGTGACCGGAAGCATTTCCAGAGTCTCTGATTGGCTGAAAAGGTCATATTTTCCTGAATTTGTTAATCTCTCCCAACAGGTGGAATCTAGTTTAGACACAATTGGGGGGATCAAGTTAAAACCCGTTAAAGTCGATCTCTCCGGGTTAGGCGAGGTTCTACAGAAACTATTGCACAGTGTTTCTTCCTGGTTCTCTTGGCCCAATTTAACTAATTGGATCCTCATTGCAGTGGAATTATTGGTGGGATTAGTCGTTGTTAAATGTTTGCTAGAACGCCTGTTTCAAGCGCAGCAGCAATTGCGTGTTACCACTATGATGGCTATGACTCCCACCTCTGTTACCCCCGATAGTGACCGATTTATTAACCATACCCCTTCCTGGTCGCCTCAGGTGGGGCGCTTTGGAGCAAAATTTGTAGCGAATCGCATGGCTGTTTCTCGGGTGTAAAAGGCGACACCAGTAGTCATAATTTTGTCTCAGGTGGGTCTCTAGGGCAGAGTCCTAGTTGTGGCCAGACTGGACCCTAGCCATTGCACAGAGACACCTAGTGACACCCCCGACTCTGGTTACTGCTGTTCCTGCCCCCGTCGTTGTTCCCCAGTTGCCAGGCAAAGCACTGCAGGGAGAGTCACGTTGCTTCCAGCTTACGGACTCTCCGGTCTCCATATGACGTGAGCATTCTGGTTGGTGCTAGAGGCTCCGCCGCTGGATGGCTGAGGCCTAGTCCAGACTCCCCAAAGCACCAAAGAGGTTGTGAACCATTTGGGTTCACGGGAGCACGCTCATCACTGGAGACACTGGGTCAAAAATAAATAAGAAAGGGGGAGATGTGGAAAGCCGCCTCCCGAATCGGGCCTAGTGTATGCGCTGCAGCCTGCTCTAGAGTTACCCCCGCCCATCGAGTGAGCCAAGATGGCGCCTGCATCCTGTTTCCGCATAGTGACGCATGTATCCGCCACCCGCTCCTACCAATCGAAATCCTGTATACGCGATACTAGCCTAGAAGCTTATTGGTTGTTAATTGTGTATAAAAGGTCTTACCCGGACGGGGTAGGGTGAGACAGCCCACAAGGAGCCGTGCCTGACGGCCACATCGAGGCTGCTCTCCCACGAGGCGCCGTGCCCCGTGTGGGAACCAGTAACACAGAATGTTCATCTAGCTGTAGTAAAGGGCTTGCTTTCACAACTGCCGTGTGGTTCGAGTCGTGATTCATGACCAGGTTAGTTCGCGCAGTCTGCATCTCTCTCTCTCCTTCCCTGTTTCCCCTCGCCGGCCGGGAACCGGGGACCGAGCGGGGCAGCGCCGGACAGTTTCAGTGTATTTTGGCTTATTAAAAGGTTCTGAGACATCCTATCATAAAGAAGCAGATTGTTATTTCTTAAGAGAGGAATTTCCAAACTGACTTAACCCCTTCTGTCAGATTATCTGTTAATATCATTCTGTACTAATGCTCTTTAGAAACTTGCAAAGTGAAGAGTGGTCCATGGAGCAGCAACATAAGCATCAATTGGGAATGTGTTAAAAATGTGGATTCACAGGTGCCACCCCAGAACTGCAAATTAGCAGGAAATTCCTATGAAATTTAAATTTTTGAATCACGGCTTTACTATACAATTTTGAAAATACTCATTTTATATCTTGCTTCCTAAATATCTATTATTAGCTGTCTATTCAGTTTAACTTTAGTTTTCATAAATGCTAAAGATTTTCATGGTGTAAATGGCTTCTGAGGCTTTTAGACTCTATGAAAGTGGTACAGCATATGGGATCTTCACTTCAGGCTTCAAGAAACCATGATAAGCAATTATATTTCAACTGTAAACTATTTCTTACTAAACATG
The DNA here is from genome assembly GCF_015220235.1 of Choloepus didactylus. Classification (NCBI taxonomy): domain Eukaryota; kingdom Metazoa; phylum Chordata; class Mammalia; order Pilosa; family Megalonychidae; genus Choloepus; species Choloepus didactylus. The sequence goes on from NC_051312.1 coordinate 55,074,524, forward strand.
AGAAAAGAAGTATTAGGTTGCTCCTTAATTCTCCTAAATCTCTGTGAGCATATTAAATATTTCTCCTTCTACTTTAAAGTGAGATTAGCATTTTTAATGCCCATATCATTACTTTAGGGGTTTAATTTAGGATTGCACTTCTGCATTTTTCATTGTTCTTTGCTCCCATGTAACAAGCTTGAACAGGGGAAACAAATACCACACTATGACTTTTGAATCCAAATTGGTGGTATCAATCCCTAAAGGACTCCTTACATTTTAAAAAAGTTTTTATCAATTATATGTCATTTTCATTTAGTAAACATAAGTCCCTTTTCTTTTTTATCAATGTCTATAAGACAGAGTTGTATTTAGGTTTTTTTTTTTTTTCCATTTTTTTTCCTTTATTAGAGAAGTTGTGTGTTTACAGAACAGTCATGCATAAAATACAGGATTCCCATATATCACCCCCCCCACCAAAAACCTACATTTGTGTGGAACATTTGTTACAACTGAAGATAGCACATTTTTATAATTGTACTATTAATTCAAGTCCATGGTTTATCTTGCAGTTCACTGTTTGTCTAGTGTAATTCCACATATTTTTTTTAATTTTTATTGTTACCATACTTACAGTCTAACATTTCTCCTTTTAATCACATTCAGATATAAAAGTGCTGTTAATTGTGTTCACAATCTTGTGCTACAATCACCACCATCCTTGTACAAAACATTTCCATCACTCCAAACAGGAACACTGTACATTTTAAGCCTCAACTTCCTATTTCCTAACCCTACCCTGTCACCTGATAATTTATATTCCAGATTATGACTCTATAAATTTGCTTATTCTATTTCAATACAGTGAGATCATACAATGCTTGTCCTTTTTTGCCTGGCTTATTTTGCTCAACATATTGTCTTCAAGATTCATCTATTTTGTCACATGTATAAGGACTACATTCCTTTTTATGGCTGAATGATATTCCATTGTATGTATGTATGACATTTTATTTAACCATACTGCTTTGAACATCGGTGTGCAAATATCTGTTTAAGCCCTTGCTCTCAGTTCTTTTAGGCATATATCTAATAGTGGGATTGCCTGGTCATATGGAACTTCTGTATTTAGCTTTCTGAGAAACCACCAAACTACCCTCCACAGCAAATGCACCATTTTTCATTGTCACCAGCAATGAATGAGTGTTCCCATTTCACTGCATCCTCTCTAATGTTTGTTATTTTCTTTTTATTTTTAATAGCAGCCATTGTAATGACTGTGAAATAGTAACTTATTGTGGTTTTGATTTGCATTTCCTTGATGGCCGTTGATGTTGAGTATCTTTTCCTGTGCTTTCTAGTCATTTGTGTACCTTCTTTGGAGAGATATCTGTTCAAGTCTTTGCCCATTTTTTAAATTGAGTTGTTTGTCTTTTTATTGTTAAGTTGAAGAATTTCCTTATATATACTGGATATTAATCCTTTATTGGATATTGGATACCAAATATTTTCTCCCATTGTATAACTTGTCTTTTTACTTTCATGATGAAGTCCTTTGAGAAACAAAAGTTTTTAGTTTTTATTTTGATAAGGTCCCATTTATTTTTTCTTTTGTTGTTTGTGTGTACACAGTTCTGTTTGTTGAAGCAGGATTTTCACATTCATTTTTTATATTCTAAATCTAAGGTCTGATGTAGTTTTTTTTTGTTTGTTTTTTTGTTTGTTTTTTTTTTGTTTTTTTGTTTTTTTTTTTTTGCTGTAGGACAAAGATCAAGATCAGAGATCAATCTCATGAAAATATTTTATTGAGATTTGCAAAAGAAAATGAGGATGCATGTCATTCAATGGCAAACTGCTGTGGCTGGTTTGAAACCTTCCCCCTGATGTAGGGTCTGTAGCACTTCTAACTCCTGGACCCTACTTTTATGGGTCCTGAATAGTTTCCTCCAGATATGTTGACAGGCATGTGTGTGATGGAGACAGAGAGCCTGGGTTCAAATCCTGGCTCTGTGCCTATAGGGTCTTGCAAATGTCTTTGTTTCCTGGGTCTGCTATATATCAAAGATACACAAAGTGGTCAGCTTCAAATAACAGAAATTTATTGTCTCAGTTCTGGAGGCTAGGAAGTCCAAAATCAAGGTGTCAGGAAGTCCAGGCTCCCTCTGAGCTCTGTAGGGAGAATTCTCCCTGGCCTCTACCAGCTTCTGGTTTTTGTCAACCATCCTTGGCATTCCTTGGCTTGCAGACACATCACTCCAAACTCTGCCTCTATCATCACGTGGCCTATTTCTTGCCTCCATCTTCACATGGTATTTTCCTCTTTGTTTCTGTGTTTCTTCTCTCCTTCTTATAAGGACACCAGTCTTCTTGGATGAAGAGCCTCACCCTCCACTTTCTTGGCTTCATCTTAACTAACTCCATCTATCACAGAACTATTTGAGGTATTGGGGGTGAGGACTTCAATGTGTCTTTTCAAGGAGCACAATTCAATCCATAACAGCAAATTGTTCAAGTTTTCTGTGCCTCAGTTTCCTTGCCTGTAAAATGGGCATAGAAGAGTTCCATGCTATATGTATCAAATGTGTTAACAGTCATGGTGAGCAGAGCTCAATAAATATGAACTATGGTTGTCACTGTTTCAGAAATAGGAACCTTCTGGAACTCTTCCATGTTGTGTTGCTTGTCTGGGTTTGATGCTGTTTCTATGTTCTCATCACCATAGCTCTGTTTTCTTTAAGGTCGCCATCTTGCCTGCTAGGGCACCCCTCAGGAAAGCTACACCTTGTGTGCCATGTTGAAATAAACTGGCAGCCACAGAGTTTTCCAAGGGGCATAAGGTTTTGAGGTAAGGAGATATCCAAATCAAGATATCATCAAGGCAATGCTTTCTTCTCAATGATTGGCATTCTAGGGCTGGCTGCTGGCTATCCTTGGTCCAGGGCTCCTCTATCACATGAAAATGCACCTGGTGGCCTCTCCTGTCCTCTCCCTTCTCTTCTGGGTTCTGTTGACTTTCAGCTTCTGGCTGCTTTGGTTTATTCTTTGTTAGAGACCACACTATGCGTGTGTGCATATATGTGTATATGTACAGATATCTCATGTTTGGAGAAGTTGCTGCAATTGGAATCTTCTCCTCCCAAGATGAAAATCAGAAATTCATTTTCTCAGTCTCCTTGAGGCCAGAGTGCAGATATGTATCTCACATCTGTCAAAATTGCCAGCATGAGATTTTATTCAGAAGAAACAGTATATCTTAAGAAACGTACCTTTCCAGTCAAATTTGAGGGAAGAACGACAGAGATTTTGATGGACTGTGGCCTTTGTCTGCAATGTGAGCTGCTCACGCTAAGTCTGGGTGTTTGGGTCTTTGCTGGAACAGCAATGGGGTCTACTTTAAATTGTTTCCTTGGCTGCATAGCTTCTAAGCTCTAATTTTTGCCAATCACCAAGAAACCATGTGATCCACCTATTTTAACGAATTCCTGTTCTTCATACTAGTTGCAGTGAGTTCTCTTGTTTGCAAATGAGAATCCTGATTTAAAAAAAGAGATAAAAGCTCCTTTTAATAGTATAAAAGACAATTAATTAACTATGAAAAGATGTATGTAATAGTTTTCTTGTCCTTCAAAAAAGCCTAAACCGTGTTAAGCAAAAAACGGATATTGAGAAAAATGTGTATAGATTGATTTATATTCTTTTTATTAAATTACAGAAACTGCCTTGAGATTGCCTTTCCAACCAGATGATTATTATCTATAATGGATAAAAATATATTTGCTAAAGTATTGTATTCTACAAAACCATTCTTTTTATTTTTTATTCTATTATATTCCAGATAGCAATGAAAAGAGGTTGACATAATGAGAGAATCTGTGGTGCTTTGTATCTGATGGTTCATTTCAAATTGCTACCTGTATAGGAGTTACTAAAGCCATGGCACTTTCAATGAATTGATGTAGTTTTAGCTCCCATCTGCTTGACTGTCTTTCAAGAAAGAAGGAACAAACACTGTCACTAACGAATGATTCTAATGCTTGTCACTCTGCAGACATACAGGATATATGAGAAATTGTGGTTCATCTGGCTGATGCCCCAACTGAAGTACTTAAATTTCAAGTTTCAAAGTTTTATAACAAGTGAGAATTATTTGGGCTTTTTCTATATATCTAAGCTTTAGCACACAGAATTCAAAGGATAATATTATTTTTGTCGACATTGCCAAGTGGTCACTTATAGGCTTAGAACAGAAAGATTATTGTGCTCAGCGTATTCTGAGGGTTCTGATGGATGCTCAGAGTATTTGATGGTTTCTTCATTCTTCTCCATCTCCCTGTATCCCTAGAGCATCCCAACGAATGACCTTTGTGGTTCTCCTGCACGCTGCCTTTGGTTTCTGTTTAGTCAACAGGATACTTGTCATGAGGTACATAAATGGCAGCTGCTATAGGTATTTTATCTAATTATTTATTCCCACCTCTCCTGCCTCTGCTACCTGATATGAAGAATATGGATAACCACTGAGGTTTTAGGATTCAGGTGAGGATCTGACAAGTGAAATTACTTGTGACTATATAGGGATACAGTTGTGTTTTTGTGTTGGAGTCACAGGTTTTCATATCTATACAAATCTATAAATGAATCTTGAAAGGAAAAATAGGAATGATTTCAGAATTACTCTTCGTTTCCTTTGTGCTCCATAACTCAGTGGACTGACCTTTCTGCAATGTCACCTGGGCACGTGTTTCCCTACCCTGGCCCTGTGCCTCACAGGCTCTGAGCTTTAAAGTGCTTCCCTCAGAATTTTCTATAGCCCCCTCTGCTGCCTGGGAATGACCTAGAGGAGGAGACTTTTTTGGGCATGGGGACCCCAAATCCCAGATTAGAACCAAGATTTCTTCTGTCTGGTGCTCTCTTATCCTCTACTTATGTGTATTCAATCATTTATGACCTATAAAAAGGGGCAATTTCATATGGTTCAACCTGATATATGCATGTCAACCAAATGCCCCCAAGGAACTCCAGGACTAGTGCCTATGTGTTTGTTCCTTGTCCCCATGGCTGAATCCTGGTTCCAGGGATGCAACCTGGTGAACAGATCATTCCCACTGGCAGGTGGAAGACAGGTAGAATCACATGAGATTGTGCTGCCAAAATGGTTCTAACATATTAACTTGTGAAACTTTTACTCATGTCAGACACAGGATGAGTTCAGGCATCTAGGGTATCAATAGCCCATTCCTGACCCATTGACTTTAATCATGTTGTATGAGCCTATGAGTGCTGGTTATTGCTTGAGTGCTGACTGCAGTGCTGCCTCTTATAGATAGCACTTGAGGGTGGTGGTGATGGCACCATTCATCAGTGTACACTCTACTGGTATTCAGAGCAATCATCCCACTCCTTTGCAGGTCTCATGCCATGTGGCAGGAATTCCTCCTGAAGGTGGCCACATCACTCTCCTCTGACAGCTTTTGAGATCACCATTCTACAACATCAAAGGATCTTTCCAGTGGATACCCTCCCTTAATTCTAATTGTGTGATGACATCTAGGTTTGCAAACCATTCTGGGGGAAGGTGAATGGTAACATCTTATGCCCAGAGGCCCTCACTTATCCATGCCACTGATATTAGAGGTACAATGAATATTAAAAAGATCGTATAGTAGAAATATAGTGACAAGTCCCAAAAATTTCAAGAGGAGACATGGTGGGAAGTTGTTTTTTTCTGTGTTTAAGTTATAAAATTCCAAATAGTAATTACTAAAAAATAAATTCTTCACTTTGCCATATACTTTAGATATAGTTTGTATTTGTGATCACTGTCAATGAAACAAAATAACAACATTTGAGAGAGTCATTGGCACCCAGTATTCATAGATGGCATAGCGAATGCTGTAGCTTCATCAGTAATGATGTAAACTGCATTTAGTAAATGGTATTAGGGAATTTCTAGTGCAAGAAGTTCTAAATTATTTTAAATAGAGACACCTTCCAAAGAGTCATGGCATTATGAGTAATAGCATTGGTACCTAATTCTCATTGTTGGGGATATGAAATGAGACTGGAATAAAACATTTCGCAACTAAGAACGCAAAGAGATGGTTCCTGGACCCGAATAGGGAAAGATGATCCCTAGACACTACAAAAATTCTTTACATGCACAGATAAGTCAGTAAACAATATGTGTTCATTTTCAAACAAGTTTGCTAAATACCCATTGATAAATTACTATATCTTGCATGACACACGAATCTTGTTATATGTATTTTAAACAAATTGTTTTATGAAGACAAGGTCCTTAGGAAATATATTTGTCTGGCATCCTATATGACATAAAGATGGCTGTTCTTGTTTGCTACTGCTGCTGGAATGCAAAACACCAGAGATGGATTGGCTTTTATAAAAGGGGGTTTATTTGGTTATACAGTTACAGTCTTAAGGCCATAAAGTGTCCAAGGTAACACATCAAGAATCAGGTACCTTCACTGGAGGGTGGCCAATGGTGTCTGGAAAACCTCTGTTAGCTGGGAAGACACATGGCTGGCATCTCTCCAAAGTTCTGGTTTCAAAATGGCTTTCTCCCAGGATGTTCCTCTCTAGGCTGCAGTTCCTCAAAAATGTCGCTCTTAGTTGCACTTGGGGTATTTGTCCTTTCTCAGCTTCTCCGGAGCAATAGTCTGCTTTCAGTGGCCATCTTCAAACTCTCTCTCTTCTGCGGTTCCTGTGCTTTCTTCAAAGTGTCTCTCTTGGCTGTAGCTCCTCTTCAAAATGTCACACACAGCTGCACTTCAAAATGTCACTCACAGCTGCAATGAATTCCTTCTGTTTGTCAGCTCATTTATATGGCTCCACTGATCAAGGCCCACCCTGAATGGGTGGGGCCATGCTTCCATGAAAATATCTCATCAGAGTTATCACCTACAGTTGGGTGGGACACATTTCCATGCAAACAACGTAACCCCAGCGTTCCAACTTAATCCCCACTAATATGTCTGCCCCACAAGATTGCATCAAAGAATATGGCTTTTTGGGGGGGACATAATACATTCAAACCAGCACAATCGCCCTACCATTACATACTGTATTTCTTGCCTTCTGGATTTTGCTTGGTTTGGGCCACCACGGTGATCCAGCAGTCAATCTGAAGGAGAAAGAAGAGAGAGGTCTGGGTATTTATCACCTTGTCTGCTCTATCATGTAAATTCATTCCTTTACCAAAGCCACAGTTAGTTCCTTTAGTGTAGATCTCTCTTACATACAGCTATAGGTCTCATCAGGTAACTGTTATCTGCTGCTCTCTCTTGACCCTTAGAATCTGTGTAAAAGTTGCTTACTGATATTGCTAGCTCTGGACACTTTTATTTTTCTTAAACCTGTCCATCCCTTTGCAAGGATTCTTTTCATTAAATTAAATCCTCTTCAATCACTCCCTCATTCCTCTAGGGAAACAGAGTGATAAAATGACCAATCTAAGTACTACTGAAATCTAAGTCATTTCAAGCAATTATAATATTCATAAACTCTAATAGTCTTTGCTAACAATCTCCATAACTAGCATCTGTCTTGACCAAAAATCTGCTATCTCTGCATACAACTGACTTTGTCTTGCCTATGTGGTCCTCACCTTCTAGCTCTCCCTTACCTATGGCACATTGATGGATTGCTCTCTCGATCATAAATTTTTTTGCTTTGGTCTAGACTTTTGCATTGGTGTCACAATCCAGACAGAGTTCAAATTTATGCTGTGTGTCAAGTCTTGACTTTGCTTTCCCAAATTCTGTCCTACAGTTGAAGTAATCCAAAAACAGTATCTATGACTTGTTACATCTAAAATGGAATACTTGCTCTATTGCTCATATTCCAGAACACATGTAAAATATATGAGTCCTATGATTTTTAATATCTTTCTAATAGCACATTGATATTAATAAATATTGCAAGCATGGGCAATAGTACTGCATAACTTATTTTATTATAATTTATAACTCAAAAGGAAAATCCGTCATTTCTTTCCCCATTCCAGAAAAAAAAAAAGTCAATAATTTTCCTTAGTAAATGGCAACACCATTAACTGAATAGTTCAATGCTCCCTATCCAATTCATCAGCAAGCCTGTTGGAAAAATATTTCCCAGTCTCCTAAATTCAATAAAATATTCCTCAGTTTGCTAAATTCAATCCCCTTTCATCACCTTTAAATTATCAATTCCTTCAAGGCTCCATCAACTACTACTTGGACTAATGCAGTCATTTTCTAACTAATCCCCTTTTTTGCCTAATCATTCTGTTCTTTACACTAGCGTAGCAGTGAACAGTGTAGATTAAGGACAAAGGTAAGATCATTTCACTTGTTGGTTCAAACAGCCCAAAGTCCCAGCAAGTCAGATGTGATTTGGCTGCTGCTCTTTTTCTAATCTCAAATGCTACCACTCTTCTTTGCTCATTCTGGTATAGCCTAACTAGCTTTACACTAATCTTACAATTTTTATAACATGACAAACTCTTTTCTACCAAGGGCTCCACCTAGAACCCCTACCTCTGGCTTCTCATGTCTTGTTCCTTCATTCTCTCAGGTAAAAACACAAATTTTACCTCTGCAGAGGGTTTTTCTTAATCAAACTACCTAAATTATGAGCACTCTGTCATTAACAGGATCATTTTCCTGCTGTATTTATTGCCAAACACCCTTGTCTCTAAAAGTTGTACTAGCCATTTATTTAACTTCTCTATTGCCTGCCTTACTCCGAAACTGTAAGCAGTAATAAAGAAAATGCCTACCCTGAAGAAGTCAAGAAAGATACCTGAGTTTTTGTATATCTATGTCTGTGGTTGGATGGGATACTTTTTTCACAGTTATTTTTTTCACAAGTAACCATAATAAAAGACATAAAGATTTCCTCCTAATTCAAACAAATTTAGATTCAGTTATTTGGTCTGTTACCTGTGCTATCTACTTATTTCAGAGAATATTTTTTGTTGTTTTTCTAAAAAAAAAAAAAAAAATGCTGGTTTTGTCATGTCACAATTTCTATTTTTTTTTTTCCAAATGCTATCCACACTTTTTTAATGCCAAACAACCAGATTCATCTTTTCCCCTTGAAGCAGTTATTCATCTTCTGCTAAGCAGACCAAAATTAAGAACTGATGGTTGCTAATCATTTTTCTGACTATCCATTTGAATACATTTATTCATTTTATTATAAATGGAAGCAAATCACTGAAGCATTGGGCCAAGTTTGGGATTTCAAAAATTTATCACTTCTAATCCTTCATGAGCTGCATGAGCTCCTCTTTGTCATTTATTGTGATAGTATCCTATGAACGAGTCGTTGCTTTGTTATTAATTTAAGTGGTTTCTTGATTGTCTTCACCAACATTTCTATCTGTGTTAGGAATGATTATATTCAAGGTGTGGGAATGATAAAGTGATGAATGCTTAAGGTCTTGAAATGAAGCTTCATGCAATTGACTGGACAGGATAAATTTATTCTTCCTTTCACATTCATACAATGAGGATTAAAGAAAGGAGTTTTCTTCCAGATTCTTTCAATGTTCCAAGTATTTTCCAAATGCTATATGATCAGGATCAGCTCAAGCCTAATATCTTTCAAGTTCATTCTGCCCTCAGTCCAAACTATGATTATCAGCAGAAATATGAGGCAGAGATATTTATAGTCATATTTTCAATGAACTTCCTTTGCTAAGTCCTAAAAATATAGCCAAGGGAAGACTCTGATCAATTAAGAGAGTTCAAATTAAAATGTGAAAAATTTATTTCTCTATAACTGAGGCAGCCTTATTTTTTCTCCTCTCTCCTCCTGCTATAAATCTTAATAAACTTCAAGACCTACTCAAATTATACCCTATTCATAAAACTACTCTTGATGAGATTTAAAGCTTTCTCTCTGGAGGCAGACTGATCAGGAGTCTGCCCATTACCAGCTGTGTGAATTGGGAAGTCACCCAACCTCTCTCATCTCAGTTTCCTCATATGAAAAATGAAGATATTCTCAGGTTGTTATGAGGATTTCATGTAAAGCTCATTGAGCAGTGCAATTCCTGTATATTAAATGCCCAATAAATATTAGTTGTCATCATCATCATCAACATCATCCTTAAATTCACTTATCTCTACCAATTTTTGGCTTTCTTTTGTGCTGTTTAATTATGCATACATTTATTTCTTATCTCTTCATACAATTTGTAACTTTCTTTATAGCAAAAACTGAATTATTGTATTTATTTGTTACATGACTGCAATATGGAAATTGAAAATATATTAGCTCCCTATTGCTGCTGAAACAAGTTACTATACTTACTGGCTTAAAATAAAACAAATTTATTCTCTTACATTTCTTGAGGTCAGAAGTCTGAAATGGTTTTTCCTGGGCTGAAACCAAAGTGTCCACAGGGACACATTTCTTCTGGGGCTCTCAAGGAAAAATCCATTTACTTGCCTTTTCCAACTTCTGCAGTTGCATTGCTTGCATACCAGGCCAGTAACATAGCATCTTCAAATCTCTGTTTCCATCTTCGCCTTTGTTTTGTGTAGTCAAGTCTACTCCAGCTCCTTGTTTTAAGGACACTCATGATTACATTTAGGACTCAGAGATTTCCCAAGAACTGCAAATTTTCTTTTTCCAAATAAGCTAACATTCACAGGTTCCATAGATAAGGAGGTGGATATCTTTGGGGCCATTGTTCATCCTCCACAAACTGACCTCTGGCTTACAAAGATTCACAACCTTTCCACATGCAAAATACATTTATTCTATCCCAATATCCAGAAATGTCTCAATCATTACATCAACAACTTAAAGTCAAAATTCCCATGTAAATATCATCCTGTTAAAGCTACAGAATCACCATTTAAATAATTTAAATCAAATTTGGGTGAGACTCTGGTTATCATTTGCCTTTGGGGAAATTCTTCTTCAATTGTAGACCTACAAAATAAGTTAAGAATATAGAAATTTCCAGCTGGAAAAGAAGACTATATAAAGAAAAGAAACAGTCACCAGAGCCAAGCAATTTTGAAATCTAACTAGGCAAGCTCCTTTAAGAGTCAATGCCTGGGAATAATCCTCTGTGGTTTGAGGCTCTGACCTGTGGACCTAAAGCTCTATCATCTTGGCTCAAGGATTTGCCTTCATAGTCATCCTTACTTTTTTTTTAATGGTTGCACATATTTGTAGTTGAATAGATTCATCAGCTTGTTTTCTGCTTGTAGAATTTTTGGAGTCATACAATCTTCTTTCATTTGTCCTACCTCTTTAAGTCCAATGTAGTAGTATTTAGGCTGGTATAATACCCTTAGAAACCTTGTGGGTCCTCTGTGTGTGTCATTAGACAAGAAGTTCCTCTTCAGGTACTTCTGGATAATCTCATCTCTATTCCCAGCTTCTGCTGAGATGGCTAAGGGGATCCATGAGTCACCTGCTAATCTCTTCAGCAGTAGCAAAAAGCTTGTCCATCCACATCCTTGCCCTTCTCTCCTGAGAACACTCTCCTGACAATGAATCCTCTAATTTTAGTATCTTTGCAATTGAGATAGCCTGAGAATTTCCCTAATCATCAAGTTTTGCTTTCTTTTTGCTTAACAGTTATTCCCATAATTTATTTCTTTCCTCTTGCATTTCACTATATACAGCAAAAAGAAAATAGCACCTTCAACAATTTGCTTGGAAATCTCCTCAGCTGAATAACCAAGTTCATCACTTACAAATTGTGCTTTTCACTTAACTGTAGGGAACAATTCATCTCAGTTTCAACCCATTTCATAATTAGCGTTCCCTTTTCTCCAGTTTTAAATAACATGTTCCTCACCTCTGAACCTTCACCAGCAGCATTTTTTAGCATCCATATTTATACCACCAGCCTGTTTAGGACTATTCAAGTATTCTCTAGAATGATACAGGCTTTCTCTCCCATGCTCCTTACTTCCTTCTGAGCCCTCACTAGCACTGCTTTTAAAAACCACATTTCTATTAGCAGGCTGTTGAAAGCAATCTAGGATTTTTCTGTCATGCTCCTCAAAATTCTTCCAGTTTCTGCCAATTAGCATATTCAAAACCATTTCCTCATTTTTAGGGATTTGTTGTTTAAGCATTCCAATTCTGGTATCAAAATCTGTAATGGTTTCTATTGTTAATGTAAAATAAAAATACCATAAACTTAGTGGCTTAAAGCAGCATGTATTTATTCTCCTGCAATACTGAGAGTCAAAAGAATCAAATGGATTTCCCTGGACTAAAACGAAGGTGTTACCAGGGTCACATTCTCTCTGCAGGCTCTAGGCAAAATCCATTCCTTTTGTTTTCCAGCTTCTAGAGCTGCATTTCTTGCATTTCAGGTTCTTGGTCCCTTCCTCCATCCCCAAGGCTAGCAGTATAGCGTCTTCAAATCTCTCTTTACTTCTGTCTTCACATCCACCTTCATGTCTTCTGTAGTTAAATCTCTCTCTCGCCTCCTCTTACAAGGACACTCATGCTTATCTTTAGGGCTTCCCTATATAATCCAGAATAAACACCGAATTTCTAGATATTTAATTTAATCACATCTAAAAATTCCTTTTTGTCATATAAACTTACATTCATGGCTTCCGGATATTAGGACACGGATACTTGTGGGGACTATTATTCAATCTACCAGGGACAATGATGGAAATCAGAAGTCTGAGAAGTCACTGGGAGGAGTGGTTCCAAATGAAACTGTGTTGTCCTTTGACCCAAAGAGGAAAGTTACAAATTCTTGTGTGTGAGTATGCCCAAAGTCCAAGACAGAAAGAGAAATAATGGCCATGAAGAGGACATTCTTTTCTTTCACAATACTGAGTGCACCATGATACCTGACATCTGAGTTTAAGAATATGCAATCTTATAACTGAAGTAGCCAGAGACTACTCAAAGCTTAAGGATTTCAAAATACAGGGAGAAACAAAACTTGTGATTCACATTGTGAGATTGTAAGTGTCTGGGTTCACCTGACATTCTCACCCATCTGATGGGTTCATCAGAATTTGACCCTTCCCCACATCCTGAAACTAGTCACCAAGAACCAGCTGACAGTCCTTCACAGAAGAGATAATTTTGTGGCCTTGACAAAAAAGGGATTTACCATTTTATGTAACAACTACTGAATAAATGTTTCTGTTTGGGTAAAATGTATAACCACTAAAACCGGGACTTAGATGTGCCTGTTTTTATGTAAGTTATTGTGGAAATAATCTTGGGTGTGTTTTGTCTATATATTCATATTTGTTCAGTGTGTGTGCATAACTGTGTATGTATGCTTGTACTGCTGGGGGGTTGTTTTATTAGTGAAAACCAAAAACTGCAATATTCCATAAAATCTTTGTATATTCTCCTCAGCTTTGTCTTCAGGTCAGTCAGGATGTTGCAATGGTTAGTTGTTAGCAATTTCTTGATGATTAGCTCAAAGAAAGGCTATTTCCTAAATCATCCATTCATTCATTTATTCATTCAACAAAAAGCATTGAACAACTACTGTGTACCTGGTATCATCTAAGTGTTTGACATACTTGAAAGAACAAAATAGAAAAAGTTCCTTGAAATCACTAAGCCTATATTCTAGCAACAGGGGAACCTAAATAAAATATATAGTCCGTTTCAAAATCATAGTGTTATAAAAAATAGAAAGAGTAGAGTATGTAAAGGAGAAGACATGTGGCAGTGGCAGGGGCCCTGACTCTCCTCTGAGTCCTCCACAGTCACCACCATGAACCACAGACCAAGTCTTGCTCCAGCACCTCAGCACTGGCCAGCATGACCCCGTAGTAGGCGAAAGATATTCCCAACCTTGAGAAGATTACATTTGATCAAAGACCTGAAGGAACTGGAAGAATAAGCTATGTGAATATTCAAAGAAAGCCTATTTCATGAAGAGAAAGAGCCTGTGCCAAAGACTCAACATGTAGAAGACATACCCAGAGATAAGTTCTTAAAGGTCCTGTGATGGCTTTGGAAACGTACCTCTTTAGGCATTTAATTTTCTCCTTGAACACATCACATTATTTCAGTGGGAACTCAGGTCCTCCTTTCCACCTATTCCACAGAGACATTAAGGATATATGAAGGACCTAACAGTGATGCAGGTTTTAAGTGTAAAAGTCCTCTTCAAACTTATGGATCACTCCCTTTCCTCTTATTTGGCTAGTGCATTAGACTCATGTATATGCCCCTCTTTGGTGATCAAATTGATTTCAAAATAAAGCACAAGGGAACAAAAGCATGGAGCTGTTGCCAGCATTGAATCTCTAGATTCTTGGCAGTGTGGCAAGAAAGAATTCAAGGGCACAGCACAGAATAAGGAAGCAGGTAGAGAGTTTATTAAGTACACATGCAAAAGGAGCAAGCAGATGCTCTTGCAAGAAAAGAGAGGCAAGAGGCCAGAGGCCCACAGCATTGGCGCACTATTTGTATTGCTTAGCTTTATTTATTCCCCCTCCTCCCTCCTGGATAGATCAAAGTGGTTTATTGCCCAAAAAGAATTTTCTGTTACCCTTTCCATCAGGTCTTATCTTTGCAAAACAGGCCTTTGAGAAAATATCTTACAAGTCAGGGCTTTTTTTCCTACCCTCCCTTCTCTCCAGGCTGGTGCCTGGTGGTAGATAGTGGGTTTGGGCTGCTCAGCTGCTGCCCAGTTTTTGCATAGGAGGTATATTAGTTAAGGTTCTCTAGGGAAACAGAATCAACAAGAGATATCTACAAATATAAGATTTTATAAAAGTGTCTCATGTAACTGTGGGTATGCACGAGTCCAGATTCCATAGGACAGGCAGCAAACTGGCAACTTCAATGAATGTGTTCAATGAACTCCTCAGGAAACGAACTGGCAACTTTGATGAACTCCTCAGGAAATGCTTCACTGGTTAGCTGAAGAAGTGAAGGTCCTCTGTCTTGCTTAAAAGTCCCCAACTGATTGGATTAAATCCAGCTGATTCCATTCTCTCATTGTGAAAGACATGTCCTTCATTGATGTAACCAGTCACAACTGCAGCCAGTTGACTGACAATGTAATAAACCACCCTTCTGGTTTATTAACCAGCCACAAATGTCCTTGCAGTAACAGTTAGGCCAGTGCTTACTTGACCAGACACCTGCATACAATCACTTGGCCAAGGTGACACATGAACCTAGCCATCACAGGTGGATAGCCCCAGGCAGGATGTCTGTACAGGACAGGATGTCCTGGCCTTGATCAACTGTCCTTGCTTAAGGGTTTCTTCACAGTATCTTCTTTCCCCTCTCTGGCTCCTGCTGTAGCCTGCCTCAGTCCCATCTGCTGAAATTTGCTTAGAGGAAGGAGCTAAAAACAAACTGAAAGGAATGAGATGTGGAAAATCTACAGCAAAGTTCAAATTAGAGTCAAGTCTTCTTATTTTAAGTATAATCATTTCTATTGCATTAATTAGCTGTCCTTCTAATCTTAAATATTGATACCCAATTCTAGATGTTACGGTGTTCATTTAACTAATACTTATGAAAAGACCGTTATGTGTCAGAACTGTCTTAGGCAGATGAGACATGAAGATGCTCTGTCTTACTTATGAAGAATAGGACTGCAGCCACAGTGAGGAAAGTAAACTTTCCATATTTTGCAGTAGGCTACCTTCATTTCAATTAAGGACTCTGATGCAGAAAAATAAGATTTGAATATAAGAAGACAAAGTTAAACTCCTGTGATAAATAAGAAGATATTTAACTAGATGCCACTGTTAAAAAAAAATTAGCAGTTATTTGTTGAATTAAAACCAACAGTTTTCTTTGGGTTGATTTTGAATAGTTAATCTGAGATGTAAACAGAAAAAAGCTGTTTTAGTGTACAGATTTCCAAATAATCACCATAAGCTCTATATCACCTACCCCAAATACACTTTAACAACACTGAGAATGAATGTGATTTCTTGAGTAAATCGGCTGTTTAGGTATGGATTGTGACTGAAGAGTTGTCAATTTAGTCATGAATTGCATATACCTTGGGGGTAGAACTAAGAAAAGGTGATTCTGCCTATTTATAGGCAGACAGTCCAAACTAGGCTACAGTACAATTTCTCTTGCTAGAACTGATAGAAAGGTAAGATGACAGCAAAAAATTAAGCTAAATATTCTGTTGGAAAAATTATACCCCACTATTATGGACCTAAGTCATTAATAAGATTTCTTCCCATCTTATCACTTTAATCAGCTTTTTAAACAAAAGCTAATTCCTTGAATGATCAAGTCACCAAGTGACCAATGGTCTATAATATCTTGGATTTGGGGACCATTTATATTATTTGACAGGTTTTCACCTGGTGTTTGTGGCAGCACTTCAAAGAATATTATTTTTGTTTTCATCCTTTCTCACTGATTAATAATAAAAGTCAAAATAATTATTTATAGTCACAATAATATTCAAAAATTTTCTTATCAGTCTTCCTAATTTGTAATCTTGCTTCACCAGCTGTCATGGCAGGACTGTGAAGCAGACACAATTCAAACTTTCTTTGAAGTTTTTAGGTTTTTCAATGAAGAAGAGATGAAAACTCGATCAAAAGGAGTTTTATTGTCTAGCAGTGAAAAGACAGGCAGAAGCCTACTAAGAAAATGGTGACAGCCCTGAGCGAAGGGAACAGTAGGGCTTATAAAGGATGGTTGGTGGGAAGTTCTTTGTCCAGGGAAGGGGAGGCTGGCAGGTTTAGTTTTGCGGTCCTTCAGTAGCTACTTTTGGGAAAGGGGGTGGTTGGCAGATTTCCATTGGCTGGTTTAAGAGTGGGGGCTTGGGAGCAGAGAAGTTCAAAATTTTAATGTTCAGGATTCCTAAGGGTGTGGGCAGTGGTTTATTGAAGAACTGAAGGGTTCCTAGGGCAGGGGTGTTGGCTTATTGCAGACCTGCAGGGTTCCTAGGGTGGAGTGGGGGCAGTGGCTTTATGGCAGAATTCCTTGGGGGGGGGGGTTGGGGTGAGGTCTCAGGGCCTAAACCTAACATTCCAGGCTTTTTTAAATTTTTTTTCTAGGGATGCTGAAGGATGCAGACCAGTGCTTCTGTATCTTTTTCTGGCTGGTGGGGGACATAGAGTTGTCCCTGTGGTCCATTGTGGAATAGTGGCTGGTAAGGGTGTTTTCATTGGAGGAGGAGCCTGGTTTGTCATGGCTGGAACAGTTCTGCAAATAAACCTGGTTAGAAGTTGTAAGAACAGGGTCCTAGAATGAATGCAGAGGAGATGAGAAGTAGGATAGGAGAGAGCTAAGCTAGAATGTGTTGTTAGTTGCATTTTCTTTAGCTTGTAAAGTTTCTAAGCTTTCAATTATTAAGCAAAGTATAGGTTTTTCCCAATTTGGCAAGGGAGAAGTGGGGTAAAGTCTCGAGCTTGAGATGTTTATCTATTCCCACTATGGGACAGGTTTTAGAGGAGAGAGGGCTGGAGAGAGAAGTTAAGACAGAATAGGTGGCTCCCATATTAATTAAAAAATTAATGGTCTTACTGTGTCAAGAGACACCCAGGGCTTGATGATCTTGATATTGTTTGGTGAGATCCAGGGAGTCATTTGCCTTGAGCCCCTTTAGTCCCAGTCAGGGGCAGCCAACAGGGCTTTTAGGAGGCATTGCTCCCCCTTGGGAGCTCAGTGCATTCTCAGGCCCCGTGTTCTGGCTTAATTACTTACCTAATCAGCCAGCTCAGGGTCACTGTCTCTCTGCATTGATGACAGGTTCCTGCTGGTTTCTGCCCCTGAGTGACCCTGAGATGGCTGATTACCATTTACAGCTAAAGCTGTGAGCCTTGCCTTATTCCAATCCCATCTTGCTCTCTCCTGCTCTGCAGTCTGGTTAAAGTTAAAGACAGAAAAGGCAGTATTTATAAGGTTATTCATAGGTGTCTGAGGTCCTGAGGCTAACTGTCCTATAAAGTAGGTTTTTAACATGACTTGTTTTTACCTTCTTTTAGGCAAGTAATTATATGGTTCTTTGCTTTCAGGTTTTATTGCTCCCTCTTGTAGTTCCAGACAGGGTCTGTGCTAGGAACAGCTTCAGTTCCAGCCCTACACCATGTGGGGTGTTTCTCTTGCAGTTTATTTGCATGTCTTTGGGCCTTTACCCAGAGCCCCTGATTTTTCCCAGGAGTGCAGCAGGAGGAAAGAATAAATCCCCAAGTAAACTCATAAGTTAAGACTAGATTTTTGAACTCCTCCATAAATTTGGAGGGGTTTTCAGAATTTTTTTCCAATTGACTTTTACACTGTGCTAGGTCTGTCATAGAAAAGGGACATGGATTCTTTTAGTTCCCATATTCCTATTTACTTTGGTTGGCTTAGAGGCTAGGTTTAGGAGATTACCTTTTTCCTTAGATAAAAGGGCTCATTTCTCATTTTGCCATTAAGATAACATACTTGACAACTTCCATTTTACTTTTAAGAAAGTATACTTCACAAGCTTTCCTCATGGCCCTGTACTGATAGAGGATTATAAAAGTTGGACATGCAGAATTTTAGACTATTTCCCTTCTCTTTTGCAAAAACAATCTAATTGGCATATGGTGTTAAAGCCAAGAGTGCCTTTCTTGGGGTGTGGTAGGAACATGTTGGAAGCAAAGTAGTTATTTTAGGTTATTTGTTTTTCTTAATCCTTTGTTTTGTTTGAAATGTTGTGTTTTTTGTTCTTTGTTTGTTTTAACTTTCCAATAAATAAAGTTAAATTAAAAAAAACCAAAAGTGCCATTTTGTGGCCATTCTTCCAACCTTTTAATTAGGAGCTACTGCTAGGGCTGTGGTAGCTGCTCTGCCTTCTTCCCTCCTTGGGGATTAGGTTGTTGAATTTCATTTTAACCCTTTGTTGGACCAGGGTTTGAATTTGAACATGCTTGCTTTCCTCAGTTTTAATTTTTCAGTTCGATGGGGGTTTACGTTTTAGGGCACCAGTTAGGGAAAGCTAGTCTACATTTATCTCACCTTTTGGGCAGCTTATGTTCTTTTACTCTAGTATATTGGCATGCCAGTATTTGTAAATTTCCATCCAGCGTGTTTTTAGTTCTGCTTGGGTTAATTGCATAAGTGGCAGATAGCTGCATTGGCCATTAAGGCTTTTTTTTTTTTTTTTTTTTTTTTTTTTGGAGCTGCATGCAAAGCTTTTAGAATGGCCAGGCATTATTAAGCAGTGATATTGCTAGTTTTTTTAGTTTTCATCACTTCTAACTTTGACCACAGAAATAAATCTCCCTTTCTGCAAAGTTTCTCTATCCATTTTAGGTTTTGTTCCACATTTTTTCCTTTTCCTTTCAATAAAAATCTCTCATACCCTTTACATTTAAGTTATTAAAATAATCTTGGAAACTGTTCTTAAGCAAGCATTTTGCAACATAATATTACCATTAGAATTAAACTTTTTAGAATAATGCTAAATACTTAAAAATACTTTAATGCATTATTGAAACAGAAACACATAATTTTTTAACAATAATTTCTAGAATAGGAGTGAGAGGTTTTAGGATTATTAAGAAGGCGTGAGAAAAAGGTACATTATGCAGGGCATAAGGCTGTGAAGGGGTTTGCAAGGGCTTAGAGATTATAACATTTATTCCTGTAATAGAGACTGAGAAGCAGGACAGTGGCCTGGAGAATTTAGGCATAGCAGAATAAGTGGCTTTTGTGTTTAAAAGGAATGAAACATTTCTACCTGTGACTGAGAGCATTACCCATGGTTCCATCAGCATGATGGTGGTGACTAGAGCTTTTTCGGCACCTGGACATTTTCAGTTGTTCACGGCAAGCCCCAGGAGATTGGGGAGCTGAGGTCATGGATTGCATTGGTTTTGGGAGTTTGTTGTTCTCTGGCAGGGAGGGGCCTGAGAGTGGCTTCCCTATTTGCAAAGCATACAGGGCTTGAGGGCTTTTTAAGGCTTTTGTTAGTAATTGACATGTACATATTTAGGAGTAGGTTAGCCTCAGGCTTGTCAGGCTAGAGATTAGCATAGTGCAGGAGGGAGTTTTCTGAGACAGGAGAGAAAAAGGGGCAGGGTTTTTTTTTTTAGAGTATGAGTTTAGACACTGTTTAATTTGGGAAAGGTCAGAAAGAGAGAAAGGAACATGATCATGGAGGGGTCTCTCTGGTCCAAACACTTCTTGCAAGGAAAGGATGGGTTGAGGTTGAGAGGAGTGGGTCCTTCATGGGGAAAGAAAGGAGGGTTGAGGCTCTGAGGTGGAATTTAGAGATGGTGGGAGGGTTGTTTGCTGGCCATTCAGCTTGGCCAGGAGGGGCTACGAAAGGAGGAGGAGGAGGAAAATTGAGAGGAAGGTTTTCAGCAGGATTGAAGAAAGAGTTGGGAGAAGGAGGAGAAGGATTTGATGAATAGAAGAAGTTTGACAGAGAGAGGGGCAGAGAGAGGTGGAAAGAGGAGGAGCATCTGTGCAGGTTGAAAAAGGCCTGGACCTACGGTACTTTACTCCACTTGTGGAGACACTGACAATAATTGTTAAGGTTAAAAGAATTTGGGGGTCAAGAGTTCCATTTTCTGGCCAGGTGGATATTGTGGCCAGGTGGAGTTGCAATAGAAAATGAGATTCTTAGGTTTTAGATCTATCCTGAGGCAGAGTTCTTTGAGGTGTACAGGGTAAGGAGAAATCCTAACTCTCAAGCTTAGAAACAATCAGAAGGGCATCCCCCCGTGAGAGTTTCTAAGCTCCAGTGCAGTAGCAGAAGAATGGATAGTGGTGTCCCATTGTCCCACTGGTCCTGAGGGTCCTGGACCCAACAGAGGCAGCTCTCACCTAGTGGTAGGATTCCTGTGAATGCTGTCCCGGACAAAACGGAAAGAGAGTGCTGGAGAGAGAGAAGGCACTTTCTCCTTACTCTGTGGTGATTTGCTGGTGGTGGGTGTTGGGGTCAGGTGGATGGGTTCTAATCCATCTGATGGAGATTTCATCTCTTTTCTCAACCTTGGGTTTCAGGGCCAAGATATTAGGTTTTTCAATTGACAAGAGAAGAGATGAGGACTCGATCAAAAGGATTTTATTGTCTGGCCGTGCACAGGTGGGCAGAAGCCTAAGAAAATGGTGACAGCCCCAAGCTAAGGGAACAGTAGGGCTTATAAAGGATGGTTGGCAGGAAGTTTTTTGTCCAGGGACAGGGAAGCTAGTAGGTTTAGGTTTGCAGTCTTTCAGTGGCTACTTTTGGGAAAGGGGGTAGTTGGCAGATTTCCACTGGCTGGTTTGCAAGTGGGGGCTTGAGAGTGGGAAAATTTAAAATTTTAAGCATTCAGGATTCCTAAGGGTGGAGGCAGTGGCTTATTGCAGACCTGCAGGGTTCCTAGGGCCGGGGGGGGGGCAGTGGCTCTATTGTAAAATTCCTACGGGTGGGGTGGGGTGAGGGCCCAGGGCCTAAACCTAGCAGAAGTATTATTATGAAAATTTAAAAAAAAGAAAATTTGGCAAAGTATTCAATCATAGAATTGACCATACAATAAATTTTCTTTTGAAAAATTTATTATACAGTAAATGTAATATTCTTTGAATGGGCCACAGGGTGAATGTTCTTTTGAATGAATTAAGGATATTAGCCTCCCTTTTTACCCACTCTTACCCCCAAAATCTATATGTTGATACTCCTGTCTTTCTTGCCTCTGGATAGAATAGGGCATCAAGGCTGTGGTCCCTGGTCTTCTAGTCAGCTTTAAAAGAGTTAATGGAGACAGAAATTTTACCTGAAGTTCTGAAACCTCCCCAAGCCATAAAAATTTGTAAAGTCATGGGCCCAGAGCAAATTTTTGACTAATGACAGAAAGCATCTGAAGTCATAAATGTTGTTAAACATCTTCCCAATGGCAAATTTTAGATATGCAAAGGCAGGTCACAAGTTCTGATAAATGCAAGAATTATCTCCTTCTACAACAAAGAAGACACCAGGTATTCAAAGGTTGAGATATGAAAAGCACTGAAAAACTCCCCTTTATAACAAGATAACCCACTATCACTCAGTGTGTGCTTCTCCAATGAGCATGTCCACTTTATCTCTTTTTCTTTAGTAAACTTTACCACTTAGTCCTACTGGCCCCTCTCATATCTGAATTCTTTCCATGGTGAGAGTCCCAAACCTGGGACAGGGTTCTGCCTGGCACTGCCAGCAGAGAGCTGGTTACAACTGTTCTTGCTCTTGTTCAAATATTCCATTTTTGCCTTAAGCTCATCCTTCAATGCTCAATTGTAAGGTCACCCCCATAGAGATGAATTCCTAGACCACCTTATTTAGAGATTCACCATAATCACTTTCTATTTTATCATTGGCATTACTTCCTTCATAGTCCTTAACCAAGTAGTATGCAAGCTCAGTGGAGACAGGCACAGGGAACTGAAAGAGTGTGGGGCTCATTGTAAGTGCTCAATATTTTTTGGATAACTGTTTAATCCCAGACTATTAAGGACAATTAGCAATTATCTGTCATAAGAATATAAATATTTATTTCTTTGCAAAAATGTATTTTTTTTCTTTATCTCTTCTTAATATCACCCTAAAACAAATTCCCTTGGCTTTTGGGTGTGTTGGATTTCAGAGTGCCTGAAGAATATTGAATAAGGGGAGGTTTGTTTGTTTGTTTGTTTTCTGAGAGTAATGGAAATCCACTGAACAGGATCTTAAACTAGAAAGTGATACAACATGGTTCATCTTAAAAGTTACTCTGTTTGCTATATGGAGATTGCATTGCTTATATGCTTTAATAGAAAGAAATTTGGCAATATGTATCAGAATCCTTAAAATAATTATCATAAAGTTAATTATTCTACTTTTATAGATCTATTTTAAGGTAATCAAAGAGGTTATTTAATATTATTGCAGAAATATTTCTCCAAATGTTATTTGAATAGTGAAGCACTGGAAAACACAAAAAGTCAGTGGAGGAATGGTTAAAAATAAGATACATCCAAGAATGGACTATTCCATAGTCACTGAAAAGTATGTTATTAAGGAATATTTAAAGGAATGGGAATATGGCCATGAATAAATATATCAACATCCTCTCTGTATAAGCCTCAACACATATTGCATATACTTACAAATACATATATGTATGTATATATGTATACACTCTATGTAGCTATATGTGTTTACTTTTGTATATATAAATGTATGTCTCTACACACCCATACACACACACAGACACACACAGTCACATTTCACACAGACTCATAGTTGTCTCCAGAAAATAACAGAAGTTAGGTTAATATAAACAATTGTTTTGATATGGGTATTGATTGTAGATGGTTCTAGATTTTATACTTATCTATATTTTCTAAAATGAGCATGAATTATATTCCAAAGAGAAAAAATTAAAACAGAAAAATGCCAGACACATTCAGAGGAACCTCATCATCACAAGCATAGGCCAGTCCTCACTTTCTCACTTTCAAATGTGGGCTACCATCTGATTAATCCACACACAAAAATACATGCTTCATCACCAGTGTAACAGTTTGTGATTTCTGGTTCCAAATCTACACTCTTTGAGAGTGAACTGATCTACTTTGATCTTTAAAATAAACCTTTAACATGACATTAAACTATAGCAACTATGATCTGTATATTTTTACCAAGAGACCTTGTGTAAGGAAGCAACATTCAAGACCAGAAATATTAAGAGTCAAAAATATACTTGTGCTTATCATCATCCTTGTCACTGCCCAAGAGGGCTTTTGCAGCCAAAGGACTAAAGAAAGCACTGGACATGTTCTGAGACATGAGCTTTTATTTTGGAGGCTTACCTAGAGGGTAGGAAGTCAATCACATTGCCCTGAATTCAGGAGCTTCTCTGAATGGATTCAGGAGCTGCTCTGAATGGCAGTAGGTTCAGAGCTCAGTGTGAAGATACTTCACACTTTGAGGTGGGGGTTATGAGGGATCAACATTCCAATGAGTATGAGAACATAAGGCGGGAATGGGGGTCTTGCAATGTACGGAGGGATTGATTGTAATCAACAGGGAGGAGGGGAGGATTATAGATTATCCTGCAGATAACAGTATCTCAGGGAGTTTCAGGGAGGAGGTAGTTATAGATTACATTTAGCATCAGAGGCCTGATTTTACAAGGAGAGTAGATCAATCATTAACTGTCCCATGTCAAGCAAACTGCTGTGTGCAGTCTTCAAGGCACTCGGGGAAGGCCCTGGGCCCCGGGCTCCCACAGTCATGTTTCCAGAAACATTAGATGTTTAGAGTCTTCATGGAATGGCACTTATTGTGAAGGGAAATTTTGATACTTCTATGCTTTTAAATGGGGTAGGAAAGAAAAAATCAAATAGAATGAAGGCCACTTCAAAATTTAACAGGAGAGTAAGAAAAAAATTCAATTATACAATTCATGTCTGCACAAAATCCATGGATTAGTCAGGGGCAAGAACACTACTTCTGCTTTCATCCTTATTCTGTATTGTGCCTATCTGTGTTTAACCAGCAATTAACTGGCATATTGCTGTTGTCAGTAGTTCACACAATATTTTAGAAGGATTAGGCAGCCAGCCAAACAGCCAAAGTAGATTGAAGTTTATATATTTATCGAGTATTAATGAACCTAAATAAGCTATCTGGCACACAAATATATGGATCATCAAAAGTACTGCATGCATACATAGAAAAGAAGGCTTTTCAAGTGTACACACACCTGGTGTACCAAGAGCGTATAACCAAGAAATTAAGATTTAACAAATAATTATGATGACTGAATCATTATATAGATGCCCTTTTCTTACTTTCTACTATATTGTAGAATATCCCAAAAGAAATATGTGAAATTATTGAAACCCACTGAATTGCAAATTTTAAAAACCTCAAGACTGGCCTGATCTTGTAAACCCTTATCCTATTTTGCGACTTTAGAGTCTTATAATCACAAAGACAACCTCTAATATAAATGAAGGAACTTAAGTCAGCTTGGAACTAACCATTGGCTTGTTATTGTAATGGCTAGCTTTGTTCTAGCTTAGTTGCACCCTTTACATTTGTAAATTGTAGTTGCTTGTACTTGTTATTGTAATGCTAACAACTCCATCTCCTCCAGTTTGAATCCATAAAAACACTAAAATCCTTACACACAGGAAAACAGAGTTTTATGCTGAGAGGCCATCTGATCTCCTGCTTCTTGCTTAGCAATAAACTCTCTCTTTGAAACCCCAGTGTCATAGATTGGCAGTTACAAGCATCAGGCAGAGAAGTCTGCCTGTATTTGGTATCAAGAGCTGTTCTCTGGGTCTTTCTCTAATGTTACCTGCTTGCATGAACTTAACAAGTCCCCACCCCTCTCTGGCCCTCAAGTTTTATCAGCTTAAGAGAGAGAGCAGAGCTGCATAGTCCATTTTTCTAAGATATTATGAACCTTGCACGAGGCAAAGGACTCTTAGATGCTATTCATTTTCTCAGATGCAGTCATCAGCTATCCTCAGGAAACACACTAGGCTTACTACCACCACCACCACAACCACCACAACAACTGCCACTATCACCACTACCACAACTGCCACCATCACCACCGCCACCACCACAACCACCATAACCACTACCACCATCACCACCACCACCACCACTATCACTACCACCACCACTAACACTGCTGTCTTTGGAAATGTCAATGAAATAGCAGAAAGTATTATTGAGGGACTATTTTCCTTCAGGGAACCAGGATCTTTATTCGACCATATATTAATGTGTCCATTGACCTAATTCAGTATTTTATATCCATTAAAAAAAGAAAAAAACTATTGTGGTAACATGCATATGACTCAAAAATTTCCATTTTAAATATTTTCAAGTATATAATTCAGTGGTATTAATTACATTAACAATACTGTGCCACCATCACAGACATCCATTACTGGAACTTTTCTTCACTCCAAACAGAAACCGTGTACCCACTAAGCAGTAATTCCTCATTCCCTACCCTTCCCTGTCCCCTAGAAACTTACAAATTTCTTTATGTCTCTATGAATTTACTTATTCTATGTATTTCATGTAACTGGAATACTATAGTATTTGTGTTTTTGTGTCTGGCTTATTTCACTCAACATGATGTCTTCAAGGTTCATGCATGTTGCTGCAACTATCAGAACTTCATTCCTTTTTACAGCTGAATAGTATTCCATTTAATCTATATACCACTTTTTGTCAACAGGCAAAGGGATAAATAAAATACGTTTTATACCCGTTTTTAATTTGAGAAATATGTGAAGCTTGAAAATTAAGGGATTTTCTAGATGTACTGAACCAGAAATTGAAGAGTTTGTATTTCTGCTTTGTTCTATCTTACCTGGAAAACCTGGAGTATGTGCCAGGTAACTGAGTCCCTGTCTCACTAGTTTCTGTACTGCTTCAGAAATTATCTCAAGCAAAAAATTCCAGGACACTCACTTACCTATAATCATTACTGTCTTTTGCAGCTTTATATTAAGTTACTGATTTTACAGACTTAGGGATAGAAGAAAGATCCTGATGACAAAGACAGCGTTCCACATTCTGAAGGATCATGTGGAGAATTTAGTGAAGGAATTGCTTTCTCAACTGAGAGGTTGAGATAACCTGTAGGGAAGACTTCTCCCTCCTTCAGAATATTCCTTCAGTTCTTACCTTGTGCCTTATGCTACAAGCAAGAGAAGGAGACATGTTTAGTTATAACCAAATTAAAATATATTTTAGAATAATGAAATCCAGGGGAAATGCTTTGCTTAGCTATTCTATTCAGCAATCACTTTACACTTCATAGTGTCTGATCATGTTACCCACCACTACTATGGAAAATAATTGGAAAATTTAAGTAAATTTTTATAATTCCCATTGTAAGTCAGTATCACTTTTTCTTCATTTTTCATACCATTATTCCTTTCTCTATTTCTTTAAATACATCCCATCCTTGCTTTGCTTGTATCTTGAATTATGTTTGCATATAAACATTGTAAACAATTATACTTTAAAGCTGAAAGCTGACATCCATGCTACTTGCATCATGGACTTCAGGAGAATTATAGTCTTGCTTTTAAAAATGCTGTTTCAAGAGAAATACACTTTGTTTCCTTTTGTGACTTTGCCTTTCAGATGTTTTTTAAAAATACTTTCCTTTTATATTTTTATTTTGCCTTTTAGCCTTTTTAAGCCTAGTCCATAAGGAAGTTTTAGCAGAAGATAGCAGACTTGAGGAAAATTTTAAATATGCTCAAGTATTATTCTCCAACTGTTCTAGTCACCTGTCAAATGCCACATCATCATGTCTTGAGGCAACATTGATCTTAATGGATAAAACATATTTGCAAATGGAAATGCAAAATGAAACTTTTTTCTTGTACTCTCACAAGCAAGTGATAAAACAGAGAAAATGCCTGATGTACTTCTCCTCATTTGGTGCCGAATTTTGAAGAGTTTAATGAGTGCAGAAAGGTCAGTTAACATAAGAATAGAAGCAGACACTAAACTCTTATGGAAAAAAATCTTCATCTGTTTGAGTAACCAAGAAAATGCATATTTAGCCAACCTTGAGGCACCATGCTAACACTGGCCAATATTACAATTCTAATGCTAATTGCTAGAAGATGCAGTAAAATGGAAGCACTGATATGGTACTTTAGAAATTTTAAATTTGTGTAAACTTTTAAAAAGTAACAGGTAATATGTAGCAATAGTTATAGTGCCATTTACATACTCTAACCTCATTATCTGACTTCAAGGAATTTCTCCTAGGATTATATATTTAAGAAAACAACAAACAACAGAATCTAAAAATTTTGATTCATTGAAGCATCATTTATTATTAAGAAGAAAAAAAGACTTGAAATAACTGAAAGTATACAATAATATTGAAATGGTACATTAAGGCAAGTGATCATTGCCTAGTCATTAAATGTATAATTATGATGAAGGCTACAGAGAACAAGGGAGCATTCTGAAATCATAAAATAAAAGTATATTTATATAATAATTATAATTGCATCAATGGGTGGATGTTTATGTGTATGGGCTCATTTGAAATATGGGAATAATTATAACTATATTAATATATGCACGTGTGTTTGTGCTCCATTCGAAGAATGGAAGAAAGCATTAACTACCTCATAGTTTTGTGGTGAGGATTAAGTCTAACGAAGTCAAACAAAGTTCTCAGAACAAAGACTGGCTCATAATAAACCTTTAATAGATGCTTTTATTGTGATTATTGTTGAGAACTGGCATAAGCAAATTTAACCTCTGCAGCTACTGGATTTTTTTTTTTTTTTCTTGATGGAAGTCATCTTTTGTAGAAGCTTCTTAAAACTCTTGTAGGTGATCATTATAACTCTATCTCCACAACTTCACTATCAGGTGGCGTTCTTTAATGAAACTTAATTCTCAGCTTGGATTCTGCTGCTCATATTGGCAAGAATGCTTTTACACAAATAAATACACAGGAACTCAATAGTTATACAATACCTTTTTTATAAACCTGATGAAGTTTCATTTGTTTGTCTTTCTGGCACTCTGGGAAAGTATCTTGCAGGGAAGATTCTCTTGCAACAGTTGCAATAATATTTAACCACAGGTAAGGCTAAATGTATGGTCCAATTAGGCAACAGAATTCTCTGTTGCAAGAACACAGGGTCAAATCTGAGACCTAAATCAAGAGTTCCAGTCTGAGGTTACAGGCTGCTGAGCTCACTTTTGAGATTTTTACAAGGGCAGAAGTGCCTATCATCTTCCTAATTAATCCACATACATTGACTATCATATATTTCTTCAATGAGAAACTATTTCTCATTATTTATTGTAATTAGCAAATACACTAGCAAAGATCTTTAAGTTGCAGTTGGACTTCTAGTACATCATCCTTGGAGAGTGCATAAGTGATTAGAGAGCTTCAAAGGCTAACAAACTGCCTTTAAAGCATAGATTAGAACTAACATGCACATGTATTTTACACTGCCTCTATTAGAGCTATAAAGAAAATTAGAAAAAAATTAATGTCATCTTTTATTATTTAAAATAATTATTTTACACATGAGTGTATAAGAAATGACTATGTAGCCAAATCCTGGGCAAGGAGGAAGGAGGGTGCTTGATATTAAAATAAAGACATAATTAAATCAATGACTTTTACACAGCATTAGAGAGGATTCTTTTTTTTTTTTTTTTTATTTCATTTTATGTTTTATTTGCGGAATTATTATTTCATTTAACTTTGTTTCATAATCTTATAAAACTTGCATTGATTCAGAGGCAAAACTGTTAAACAAGATACATTCAGGAAAGGCTTGCTTCCATCCCTGTCCCTTTCACTCTGCTTCCTCCCCCATGGCTAACTATTTTCATAGCTTTTTTTTTTTTTTTTTTTAATCTTCATTTTATTGAGATATATTCACATACCACACAGTCATACAAAACAAATCGTACTTTCGATTGTTTACAGTACCATTACATAGTGGTACATTCATCACCCAAATCAATCCCTGGCACCTTCATTAGCACACACACAAAAATAACAAGAATAATAATTAGAGTGAAAAAGAGCAATTGAAGTAAAAAAGAACACTGGGTACCTTTGTCTGTTTGAGAGGATTCTTTTTTGATGTGATTTTCCTGCTGAAAGTCAGCTTCTATTACCACTTCAAAATCTGCTGTGTTGCAGGAGTCCATACAGATGGCTCCTGCAGGCATTTCTGAATGCTCCTTAGTTTAGCTTTACAGAAAGCTGGGCAGTAGCTAATTGGAACCAAAATAGATTGGGCAATAATATTTGTGATGGAGACCCTGTTTGAGCTATATTAGGAAAGAAGGCTGAGATTTATTCATACTAGTACAGAAGTTCCATACAAGTGATAGTCATTAATTAAAGTGATGTAAAAAACAGAAGATCCAGAGGGTGGTTGAAATGGAAACATTAGTAAACATAGAAGAAAGAATCTGCATACTAAAACCTTATGTAATTTCAGCTTAACATTAGATAATCTTATATATGTTTTTATTATATAAATGTGTTTATATTGACTATAATTCTATGAGTATGGTCCTTAAGAGGTTGCATGTGCCCCAGAAAAGATCATGTTCTTTTAATCCACTCCTGTGGGTGCAGACCTATTGTAAGTGGAACCTTTTGATTAGGTTATTTCAGTTGAGGCCTGCCCCAGGTGGGTCTTAATCCTTTTACTGGAGTCCTTTATGAATATAAAACACATACAGAAGCTAAGAGATGAAATTGAGAGAAGCTCACCGAAAAAAAGCCTCAGAGAGAAGCTGAGAGACAAGGACACACCCAGAGATGCTGAAGAGAGGAAGTCACTGAAGCCAGAAGCTGGAAGCTACAAATCTGGGGAGAGAAGGACCAGCAGATGTCACCCTGTGCCTTGCTGTCTGACAGAGGAGCCCAAGCTCTCATTGTATATACTTCAGAGAAGGTGTCGTTCTGTCAATGCCTCAATTTGGACATTTTCATGACCTTAGAATTGTAAATTTGTAAGCTAATTAATCCCCATTATTAAAAGCCAGTCCGTTTCTGGTATATTGCATTTGTCAGCTTCAGCAAACCGAAACAGTATGAATTCAATTATTCTTATTACTGTATCTATTGATTTTATGTAATATTGGTTTAAATAACCTCTTCTATATTGGGATACATACGCGCACACACACACTCACACACGTATATACATATATATAGTCATCATTAACAGATCTTTTAGCTCAGTCCTTGCAGAGCATTGATAAATCTGCATCTCCTCTTTGGCTTTGCCTTTTGTTTTTTTCCAAATAATGTTTAGAACATTGGTCTTCAACCAGTCTGTCCAGGTATATTCAGCCCAATCATTGTGAGGCATTCTAGAACCTTCTTCATTGTTTCTCTCTGGGGCCAAGGCACTTCACCCACATGGGAGTGAGTATTTTCAGATGTCAGTGTCTGTGTGACCCCATCCTCCATCACCCACTTAACATTATTCAGGTATGTGGCTGATTTAAGTAATTTGGTTAGGATGAATGGTTTTGAGGTAAGTTTTCCCTTTAAATACTTTATGTTACTTTCAATTATATATAAGAAATGTTAAACACCAGTTCATGAGTTGATGCATGGCTTCTTCCTTGGAATCTTTGTCTTTTTTTATCTAAAACTTAAGGTAAGGTGGTATTAAGTCGGTAGGCTTTGGAACTTGGGCTCTCACACTTGCTAGGTCTGTGACATAGGAAGGTTATTTACTTTCTTCGTATCTTGGTTTTCTCATCTGTCCATTGAGGATAAGAACAGTGCCTTCTTGTGGGATTGAAATTAGGATTAAATGTGGTAATGCATTCAAATCGCTTGGAACATAGACTATTTTTGTATTAATTGCTTTACTATAATTTTATTTGACTAAATTAAAGATACGTTACATGTCTAGGAAACAACTATAATTTTCCAGGGCAAATTATATGTATTAAATACTATATTTGTAGTTTATTCACTATAAAATTTTCATATGTAGTTGTAGCCTTTACAGTGACATAATAAGATAATCATATCACACTGCATTGTCACAAGATATGGAGAAATTCTCTGTTGATATTTAAATCCTTAAGATTTGATACTAGAATGTAAAACACTGAATTAACAATTTGAATTAATCTATGTTACTTTCAGTAGGAAATGGTTGGGTTATATAAAACAGAATTAATATAATAAAACTGACTTCTGTAAAGGTACATTATCTGGAATTATACTGAGAAAAAAATAGCACATTTAATGAATAACTTTCTAAATGACACAGGATCAATAAAATGAAAAAAAAATCAAAATACCAACAACTTATATTTCATGTCTACATTTTTGGGTAATGTTAAACTTGTGCTTTTACTTACTGCAGTTTCCAAGCAAGAGCTATAAAAATAGTTTATTTTTAAAAAATCAATTAACAACAACTTCTATTACACTTGAATCCCAAATTTAGATGGTCCTGGTAATCCTAATTCTAGGTAAAAGATGGAATACATGTTTTTGCATCTCAGTGCCTCATTAACATTTCCTTCCTTAATAGCATCTCACAATTCATAAGCTTTACCAACTTTTCATTTCAAATACAATTTGCATTTATAAATATGCTTAATTTGGATTTAAACTCCATTTTCTCTAAATGAAAATGACTGGAAGTGGCTTAAAAGTCAAACATGATGTAAAATAGGACAATTCCAGGTAAAAGCAGAACGAAATCTTGGAGAGGGAGCAGAACTCTCAGAAAGTGCTCCCAGTTCCCTTCCTGAGAGAGCCTGGTGGGTACAGTTTGGCACCAGAAGCACACCTCACAGTTTCCCAGTAACTGAAGTGACACCAGTAAAATTGACATGAAATGTTGAGTATTTTTTGAATTGCCTGACTAACAAATATGTTCCAACTAAAATAAATTTCTACAAGAAAAGCTGAAATTTGATCAGGTGCAGGTGGGGGTTGAGGCTATGACACACAGCTTCATGATCCTCAACTTCCTTTCCATGCACAAGTTGGGCTGGAATATCAGACTCACAGCTCCTAGCATTGTTTTCCAACTTTGGTGTCTGAAAATTATTATAATGTCAATATTTAGCACTTATTTTATGCCAGATACTTAATGCTACTGCATACAATTGTGTAGGTTGTGTATTGCCAACACTTGGAGGAAAATATTGATCCTTACGTGTTTTTAGAGTATATGTACAAAATCTACTTTATACTTAGAGCAGTACTTTTTGAAGAAGTGATCTCCAAATTTTAGAGCTGAAGAAACCAAGACTCAAAAAGATTGGAAGTTATCCAAGGTCACAGAACTTGCCATTGACAAATCCAGGATTTGAACCCTGATCTAATATTGACATTTTTTTTTTTTTGTAGTAACAAATTTCAACCATGTACAAAGTAAACAGGATAGTATATGAAGTCCCTTATACCCATCACCCAGTTTCATCAAGCTTCATCATTCTGCCACTTTTGTTTCATCTATATTTTCACCCAATCTCCATTCTCCCAACTTGCTATTTCTTAAATGCTGCTCCACATTACAAAGATGAATATGGACTCATTTGTAGTTTAGCATGAACAAAGAATGGATTTTATTTAGAGTGCACCTGTGAGAGTACATTAAGACATTTGGGATCTTGGGTTATTGAGGAAAGTTCTGCAAAGCTGTTGAACAGTACTTGGCACACATGTGGCACAGCCTCTCCACAACTGGGCATGCCCCTCTCAGTAGACATCAGTTGTTCAGGAGAGATCACATTCCCAGTAGAGGTCAGTGAAAAATACAGGTGGCGCTTAGTTATACAATGTGATTATTCATCCCTAACAAGCAAATGTGGGTCATTCATATTGGGCTTCTGATAAAAATAAATATCATAGAGGTTGTAAAGGCTAATTTTCTTAACTCAAGGACAAACTGATGGGAAAAAAAATCATTTCAAATAACTTTTGTTGCCAGACTAGAATTTCCAGCATTCATTTTTTCATGAATCTGCATTTTCAGTCTTGCATTCATAATTATTTTCATATCAGCTGATTCATGAATAATTGAGAACTCAGTAAGTCAGAATGCTTTTGTAAGCACAGAGGGTACATTTACCCACCAACAGATGTGCCTGCCCTAGTAAATTCAATCCAACTTTTCTTCAGCTTGAAGATCTAATTCTCAGGCTAGATAATTTAGATAAATAACATACTGTTCTTGAGATTCCAAGAAAAATACACTTATTTTTCATGATCCATTTTTGCATAATGAGAAAATTCACAATGTGATTTTGATCAATGTGATTAATCATATTGAATGAGAATATAATTAGTGAATTTCTTAGACTATTACTACAACATTTTAACCTTAGATATAAATGCACTAGTGTTATTAAGTACCTGTTATGAACCAGGGACTAAGCTATGTCCTCCAGAGTATACTTCCTTAATCATAGATCTGACTGTGATATTCTTCTGCTCAAAAATCTTTCTCCACATTGCTCATCTAATCAAATTAAAAATACTTATTTCAAGGTCTCAAATCTTTGTGTCTACAGGAATTCTCTATATTGCATGTTAGAAATGTAAATTCCAACTCATATCCCAGGTGTGTGTGTGTGTGAGAGAGAGACAGAGAGAGAGACGTGTTGGTGAAGGTTGGGTGGAAAGGTAAAGTTTTGAGAAAATGGTACTACGTCCTTGCTCCCCAATGAATTTGTTTCTTCTCCCTGTTAATTTTCTAAATCAAAATAGATCTTATAATGTAAGGGTGGATTACTTTCTAAATCCTATCTCTGTATCTCACATCTGTTCTATGTTACATATTCACATTTTACTTATTGCAACAAATTTAACTAAATTTCTTGTGAATTAATAAATTGTTTGCCACTTATTTTGCCAAGAGAGCATCTGTTCATGACTTGTCATGAGTCACTTAACAAATCTTCCACTTCCTCCTAATGTGTAGGAGCCTGTATACATCTCAGGATCCTTGTATAACCTAGGTATTATATCCTGCCATATTTTTCCTCTGGCCATTTTCATGTCAAACCACATGAACACATTTTTAGAGATTAATAATAACTACAGCTATCCTTTGAAAAGTGTAGTAGTTTTGGTTTGCTACAGCTGCCGGAATGCAAAGTACCATAAATGGATTGACTTTTACAATGAGGGTTTATTTGTTCACAAATTTACAGTTCTAAGGCCATGAAAATGTCCCAATTAAGGCATTAACAGGACGATATCTTCTTTGAAGAAAGATCGATGGCATCTAGGGTTCCTCTGTCACATGGGAAGGCACATGGCCAGAGCCTGTTGGTGCTTTCCTGGATTTAGTTTTTGATTTCCAGGGCTTTATCCAAAATGTCTCTTGGCTTCTGTTTCAACTTCTCTCTTAACTTCTCTCAGGGAATCTCTGAATTACATACCTTAGCTTCTCTCCAAAATGTCTCTCTCAGCTTCTCTCTTAGCTTCTGTCTCCCTGTGAGCTCTCTTAAAGACTCCAGTGAAGGACCAAGACCCACCCTGATGAGTGGGGTCACATCTCAAATCAAAACTTCCCACCCACAATAGGTCTGCCCCCACAAGATTGGATCAAAAGAACATGGCTTTTCTGGGGTATATATAGCTCCAAACAGGTACAGTAGTTATATTTTTTTTCCTAAAGTAAACTAATCTATTTTTCCTGGAAAGAAGTTTTACCCATGCCAGGAATGTCAAAGTACAGTATTGACAGTCCAATCTCCTATTTCTCTATCCAATTAACATTTGTAATTAGGGAAAAGCAGATGTTAATTCTCCAAGGTTAAGGATAACTATGAAATATTTAAACCTTCAAGCTACAAATCTGCTTTATTTTACCTACTTTGTGTAGTCATTTATGACTACTTAAACTAGCTACATATTTCAGGACACAGAACCAGGGAATTCTACATCACTAAATTCACTCTTTATGCCTCAGTGAATTTATGCCTCAGTGTTGATGGCTATTGTGCATCATAGCTTTTGTTTCAAATGGTTTCAGCTTGATATCTATCTGGGCTGAGCCAAAGAAAGTTAAAAAATGAGGTGGGGTGAGGGAACATGTGTTTCATGTGGCATTTCCTTCCCTTTCTTTCCTTTTAACTCTTCTATGTTTCTATTATCATGCTATCTAAAGTTTATATTGGGTAATTCAGAGAAGAAGTCTGAGGAGAAGGGGGGTTTATGCTATTAATCATGAGTCACACAGACATATGGAAACTCACCTCTTCCTAAAGCCAAACTTCCCAATATTTAACTCTCTTTATACTTTGCCCAGTCATTTGGGTTACATCTATGAACACATGCTGTAGATAAGTTATTCCCTAATATATGGAAGTACCTCATTTTATGAAAACATACATTTTATCATAACTCCCAGGCTTACAGACCACGGGTGCCACTATGGTTGGTGATGCTATTTATCCACACTCAATTCCATCAAATTTGATGTGCAGGACAAGGGAAAGTTGAACTGAATCCTCAGTTGAACATGTCATTATTTACCTTTTTCTTTGAACTAGAAGTTTAGCAATTTTCTTTACCAGTAATAACATTTTATTTATTTATGTACATACATATTTATTTATTTAATAAATAATTAACATCAGTTTTCTTAAAGTGTTTATCAGAAGCACAAAGAAGTAATTTATAAGTTTAAGTACAAAATCTGATGAATCAGGGTAGCAGCATTCATTATAAATGCAGCAATTTGATAAATGGCTCAAATTTGGGGAAATATTTTCTCTTATAGGTTCCTCCCATCAAAGCACAAATTGGGATCTCCTTTATCTAGTTTGACTAGGCTCTGAAGTTAAGACAGACTGAATTTCAATCAAGGATCCATCAGTCAGCTCTGTGATACTGGGCAAAGTGTGTAAGCCTTTCTGATTTAGATTCCTAACTAGCTTTCTCATTAATGTTGATCAAAGAATTGTATTGGAGAACACGCCATCAGCCACTTAGTATGATGTTGCAGCTGGCATTTTTTGGAGTGTCCAGCCACCTCAAAAAAACACACTTTCTTGGAGAACTTCATCCCAGCAGAAGAATTCTGAAGCTATGACCTGACCTCCCCATGGATCCAGCTGATTGGATGAATAGCTGTTGGAAAAATAACTGAAGACTCCCAGAAATTTGGAACTGAAACTGGAGACATCTTATGAGTTAAGGAGAAAAGCTGTGAACTTTAATGTTGTATGTACTGAGAATCAAACAAAGTTTACCTGCAAAAAATATGTAATGAAAAAGAAAAAAACACACAAAAACGGGTGCAGAGTTTTTGTTTCGATGATGGTAAGTTTTGGTAATGGATGCTGGTGATAGTAGCACAACACTGTGATTGTAATTAACACCACTGAATTGCATATTTGAAAGTGGATAAAATGGGAAATTTTAAGTTGTATATGTGTTACCAGAATAAAATTTATTTAAAAAAGCAGAGAACTGTACAATGCAAACAGTTAACCCTGATTTTTAAAGAAAAGTGAGGGAAAGCATTACCAGGAGCGTTTCCAGTCTATTGTTTTAGCACAACCAAAATTTTGCTGTCCTTGGGCTCCAAAAGAAAACTCATTATCTCATTAATAAGTTTGCCTTTCTAAGACAGAAGCCTTAACATGTTAAGTAATTCAGTACATATATACCTACTATCTAGTTCCACAAATGATTAACCTGAAATTGTTAGAGTTCCAGCAAATGAATTTAGAAAGAAATGGTTTTTATAGCTATTCCAAAATTTAGTAAGGCTTGTTCAGTGCAGAATGGAAAAGAATGAGTAAAACTAGGACCACTTAGAATTTCTGTGTTGAATCCAGCAACAATGACTTCTCTTTTACTTCTATCTTCCAAATCTTTCACAATTTCTCATACTGGGCAACTCTCTCCTGAAACCATTCAAGGAAGGTATTTTGAGAAACAAATTTCAAGTTGATATAGCATACTTCACTATAATATTGGTTTAGAAATTAATGATAGACAAAATTAAGACTATCAATAAAGTAAGAAAAATCATTCAGTTCTAGTTAATCATTTCCAAATATAATTTTACATAAGTGGTTTCTTTTCCCATATAATAGCAAGGGTATTGGGAAAGGGAAATGATATTTACTGGATCCTATGATGAATAAGGCATAGCTCTAAAAGATTTAAATGCATGAATTCTTTCAAATATTAAAACATATCCTGTTGATTCATATTATCCCCCTTTCAGAGATTTGAAAACCAAGACTTGGAGTGATCTACATATTTTATTTCACTTCAGGTGTAGAAATTGATATTACTATTTCTTTGAAAGATTAGATAGCCTAGTCAAGACCAGAACATTGATGTTTATACCATTATATTAAAAAAAAAATGGAGTTCACTGTTTGATGCTATTATACTGCATTCAGATTTTTAGTTTATTTTTTCTAAGAAAATGGAGAAATCAAGGGAAGTCTTATCTAAAAGGGGTCAGAAATCAAATAATATGAATAGTCATGTCATATCTCTTAGGAATTTCATTTAAATAAGAGCAAGCATTGAAATATTTTTCTGCTTCTGAGAATTATTGGTTTTCTTTTTGTGGACTGCATATTTTTAAAAAATATTTTTATTAAAGAAGTTGTGGGTTCACAGAACAATCATACATAAAATATAGGATTCCCATATACCCCTCTGTTATTAACACCTTTCATTGATGTGGTACATTAGTTACAATTGATGAAAGCATATTTTTATATTGTACTATTAACTATAGTCCATGGTTTAACTTAGGGTTCACTGTTTCTGTAGTGTAGTTTCATGGACTTTTTTTTTTTTACAGATTTTATTCTATAACCATATATACTTAACTTTTCCTTAAACATGGTTAATGGCTATTTTCCTCCCATACTTATTCATTCACACATTTAACAAATAACTATTAAAGAAATCTTATCCTTTTTTGAAAAATAAAGGCACAAATGTTAGGTGTGAATGGTTTAATCATTCATACTGTTAGAGCTACTGCTCTAGAGCAGACTGTTAGATATTGAATGTGTTATACAGGATAAGTCATGGCCCTAATGCAATGGGCTCAGCACTATATTTCATGACTGGACCTCAATCCGTAAATGAGCCACCATAACATAGCAGAATACAGAACTTCCCCCCCCGCCCACTAAAAATTACCAGAGAACAAAATATGGATCACAGAGGAAAATATAATTACAAGGTGGACAGAACACTCCTATTAGAGAAAAAATTCATCCCTGAGTATAAATCAAAGTCAGCATTTTGCTGAACATATTAGAGAGACACAAATGGAAAGGAATTAATCAAAATATTCTTAAAGTTAATTTTTAAATTCATCAATGCACACATAAAGAAGTATTTGCAAAGATGAATAGATTTTCCCAAATAGCAATGCTAAGGATCCCTGAGCAGATGATACGGAGCAAGAATCGTGAGCATCCCAAAAGAGCATCAACCAAACTGGAGGAAAGAAGAATCTAAACCAGGCCAAATCAGAGGTTATTCTGATTTATTTCAACAACGAAAATTTTAAATCATTTCTGAAGAAAAGACAAACTACGTGCTGATCCAGAACCCTGCTGCACAGACTTCATGCACTTGCACATAGTAACATGTACCAAATGCCAAGAGGTATTAAACAACTTGAATACTGCCAACAAAGAGATTACATATAACTCCAACTAATGGTTGAGCTAGAATCTACTCTTATCAGCAGTAAATAACCTCTGATATGGTCATTCAACCAACCCTGGTTAAGCCTAGGAAAAAAGCAGCTATTTATAACTGGAGTCTGTATATATGTGTATATATTGGGCATGGAGCACAAACACTGACACATAGCAGGCTGTCAATAAATGGTAGCAATAGAAACCATATTTAAAACTCCATTTTACTTGCTGCGTAGAAAATAATGATTTGCACATCTGTGTTCTATTTTTCTCTCAGTCTTTATTTTCTAATCTATGTTTTCTAGGATCCTAATATTATACTTTTTTAGTATCAAGTTATTTTATTGAATCTATTTCTTTCATGTTGTGTGATATCCTTTACTGTATGAAATAAATGTCCATAAAACATGAACATGTAAATGTAAAAATTAATGATCAGTAGAGCATAAGAAAAGAAATTAAACCATATTCTTAATGAAAGAATGCAGGAATAAGGAAAAGGGAAAGCTTCCCCAAACTTCTGTTAAACTGATTGTAACAAAATAAGTTTTCAGTATGGACATTGGTAGAGCAATGCAAGTATCAGTGTACAGCTATACAACAGTTTTTGCTTTGTGCTTCAGAAATGGTTTGCTTCAACATGTTTAACAATACCTGTGAAGTGAGTTAAAGATTTTGCCCTCGGAGGTCCCCATCCTCAGAGAAAAGCGCATTCCCTTGGGATATCAAAACACATTGGATGTGAAAGAGTGCTTACTAAACAAACAGATTTATTTTAACAGTTTGGGTTGAAATAAGTAAATGTATACACATCTCTAGCATTTCTAACACTACAAATCTTAATGAAGGCTGTTTTTAATCATGCAGTGTGAAGGTTGAGGTTTGATCCTCTGTAAATGTTTGCTTTTGTAAATAACTTTCCAAAAATGACCATTTCAGTTCTCCCGAGATGGATGATGTTCCATTTTATCCTTCCTGTTGTCCTGAGTTAGACATGTAAGTTGTTGCACTATCTTCTCATAGTAAACTATTGTTTCAGTTTGCTAAAGCTGCTGGAATGCACTATAACAGGAGGGGATGGCTTTTTCAGTGGGGATATATTAGATTACAAATCCACACTTCTAAGGCCATGAAAATGTCCAAATTAAGGCATAAAGAGGAACATACCTTCTCTAAGGAAAGACTGCTGGCATCCCGGGTTCCTCTGTCACATGGAAAGTTGCATGACAGTGTCTGCTGGTCTTTCTCTCCTAGGTTCTGGTTTTAATGGCTTTTTCTCTCAGTTCCTGTGGGTCCTTGTTTATTTCTCCCAGTAAATTTCTCTCTCAGCTCTCTGAGCTTTTACTGTCTTTTATCCTCTTCAAAAAGGGCTCCAGTAAAGGATTAAGACCCACCTTGAATGGGCTGGGTCACATTTCAATTGAAATATTCTAACAAAAAGGTCCACCCAAAATAGGTCTGCCCCCACAAGAATGGATTAAAAGAAAATGGTCTTTTCCGGGGTACATAAGAGATTCAAACCAGCACACTATGAATGAGGAAGTAAGCAGGAATTTTGACTTCCTCTCAAATCTCAGATTATTGCTGCATTTGACTGAAGATCACTTTGGGTTTTCAGCCATTCTTTTTTTTTTTTCCTTGATCATTTCCTTATCTTTATTTCCCTTATAAAAAAGAGGCAAATACAAGAAAATGAGAACATGTCAATGCTTAATTTTAAAGCACAAACTTCAAGTCTGTTTTAAGATTAATACGTAGTCTGCTAACTTTCATTCATCTGAGAGTTAGGAAATTAAAATGAACATGATGCCCTGTACTGACTACAACTAGGATACCTGATATCTTAACCGTGGGTTTGTCAAGTTTATAGGCTTCATTTTGCATTAGAATTGTACTTTTCTTGATATGTATAAATTAAATAAAAAGACAAAATCTTCTGTTCTTGTGTTATATTAATCTTTTCATGATTCATGCCATGTCTTATAAAAACAGTTTTTTATGTTTGTAGGAACAGAATTTTGCCTTTTACAAAGCAAGTACTTTGCTTCTTTACTCAGAATTCTGAACTTGCCAATAAATTCTAGTACTGTGCCTGCCACTATGTGTTTCTACCATCAGACATTTTAATTTAAACATAACTGATTATATTTTTCAAGTCTCTGATTCTGTAAAAGAAAATAAAAGTATATCAGAAGTCTCCTGTGACTACCATAACAAAATATGCAGACCCCACCGGGTGTTCCTAATGGTTTGTTAGGATATTCCTGCTTGATCCAAGTCCATCTTGCCTGAGGCAGCTTTTCATTTCCATCCGTCTGCCTGCCTGAAGGGTCATTTTAGGTAGAGAGGCCATCCTGGAGGCAAAGGAGCTTCTAGCTGTTGTCCAAGAAATGAAAGCAAATGCGTCTGTATTAGGCCACTTCCCATAAACATATTCCAGTCACTAACCAAAACACTCTATGGTCCTCTTCAAGAGAAGACGCCAAATTCATTCCAAAAGCAACTCCCAATAGTCCAAAGAGTGAAACAGAGAAGGTTCCCATGGTCAACTGTAGGTTAAACCACATCATCACATTACAGTGGCTGCCCAGATTGATGAAAATGATACTTTGTGAATCATCAATCAGTACCCAGAGTTCTCATGTGGCATTAGAAAGACCGTCAGCTAATTGGTAATAGTTTTTCAATAGCAGCTCCATCTCTTCTGCATGGTCAATTCCAGTACTGCTCTCCTCAGAGACTGGGGGGTCATAACATTTTGTCAGACAGAGCTCTTCTAGCAACTCTTCTTCAACTAAGATCTCCAAAATCAACTCTGTGAAAACATTAATACCCATTTCTAACTCTGAAATTCTTTTGCCATTTTCTAGTAAGACCTGCAGTTTGCTTCTGTGTACAGAAGGATGTTAGGGATCCACTAAAGCTTCCAATGTCTCAAGGATCAGTGGCTGCAAAATGCTGTTTCCCTTGAAGGGTACCGATCCAATATTGCAGGAGTACTTCTATAGCTCTAAACTCAAAAGGTAAAGGGTATGTGACAAGTTGACCCTCTCCAGCCAACTGTGAAGGGAGTTCCCGGAACAGCCAGTGATCTAAATTTAAATCATGATAATCTAATATCAGAAGACATTCTGGAATTATCACAGCTTTCAAATACTCCATTCTCATGATAATCTCATTGTTTCTGGTTGTGAAGCTCATTAAATGCTGAAATTGCAAATCTCTGGCTTGAAGCCTAACTCTTGGTATAATTCAATTTTCTTCCTTTCGAAAGAAGTAACATTCCCCACTTTGTCAAATTTTGTCACACTGGGGCCATCCTGGCTAAAGTGGCTTGAGAGACATCAGAAGTTCTAAACCGGAGCATTTCATAGGAGTTATGGTTCTATGGCAGCAGCAGGCTGGGGAAGATGGAAGTTAGCGCTCCGCCTCTTTTCAGCCATTCTTAATACAATTCTTGAACATCTTTCAAGATCTAAGGTTAAAAATCTTCTAGATATCACCATAGTAAAAGACCAGTCCTATGTTGCCCTACCTGGTTCTCAGAGTCAAGCCCTAGAAATCAAAATGAACAAAAGTGGATAAAGAGAGCCCCTCAGAGAATTCTGAGTGCCCTACAAACCATGTAAATATTACAGAGCCATCTGTTAACTCATTAGAAAAAAAAAAAAACTGCTGAAAATTTTTGGATAATTTCCAAGTTCCCTACCTTCAGAGATGTGCTTGTTTTACTACAATGTAAAAGTCATGAAGAATGGATTTTTGGTTTGTTCACTAAGGTATTCCAAATGCCTAGAATAGTGTCTAGCACATAGTAGGTCCTCAATAAAAATTCCTTGGATATATGACTACAATTTAAAAATACAATTCTCTCAGTGAGTGAAAGCAAAATGAAACAAAATACTAAACTAAAACCTGAGAAACTCCCAGATATGGATACTGTGAGGTTAATTTTCTAGACCTTAAAATACACACACCCAGATGATGTGCTCA
Source organism: Choloepus didactylus (assembly GCF_015220235.1). Lineage (NCBI taxonomy): Eukaryota > Metazoa > Chordata > Mammalia > Pilosa > Megalonychidae > Choloepus > Choloepus didactylus. Next base: position 55,117,611 of record NC_051312.1, read on the forward strand.
AGGCTTTAAACACTGTCAGATGATTAGGTCTCTGGGAAATGTGCCAAACTCAGCTATGAAGCCCTATTTGCCTCTCGAGACAATACCCTCCATGTTTGCTCATCATTATGTCTAAATAACCATTAGTAATCTTAACAAATCTGAAAAAGACTCTGGCACATATAAAAGACAATAGGTAAATATTAGTGCATTGAAAACAATCATCATAAAGCCAAAGACCTTTAATGAAAAGAGACTAAAAAACTCCATTATGTCTTAAAACAGAGGTTGTATCCTGAGCTATACTATTAGAATAATTCTTGAGAGAGCCACTGTAATTTTCACATACAGTCATATTAGCTTCTAGAATAAACACCCTCCATGTTTGCTCATTTTAAGCTCAAGTAATCACTACTGATCATCAAGAACCTGATAAGTGAGACAAAATGATCATATCTGGAAATCATCCCATAGTACTTTAATTACTACCTTCCCAACCTCAGTGAATCCGTTTCCTTTTTTTTTTCATCTGTTAAATGGGGACAATCATATCTACCTCAAAGTTCACATAGGATTTTCATGAGAGTTGAATACAGTTACATGAAAAGCATATATTACTATTCCCAATCCGAGAGTGGTGGTTAATCACAGGTCAGTTTCTTTCCCTTTTTTCCCACAAATTTCTTAGTAAAATATTTTTAAAAAGCAGAAAATCCAAGGAATATTTTGGTGGCTAGTAAAGTGGAAAAAAGTTCAAGACTGAGAAGCCTAGGAGTTGAGGTCTTGCCTTGGCTGTGATGTAGACTTGGATGGTAGGCACATAATAGTTCCACACTGATCAAAGGGCCTGAGGTTTTCCATCCATATAGTGGTGCCAAAATATGCCACTCCTTCCCATCACCACTTCTTCCTTCCTGCTACCTCCAACCAAGGATGATATTAAGATAAAATAAGGGCCTCTGTGCAAATAATTGGACTTTGGCCATGTAAAATGATGCTTTCTTGTACCAATTGCCTTAGGAGAATATATTCTGTTTCTGCTGTCAGCCAGTGTTTCCCCAGCCTGGGCTAAATGTGCCAAATCCATGTGAGGCAGCCCAGGCCATACTGAGGAGCCTGAGTCAGTACTTCAAACTCATCATTTCATCAGCTGGAAGAAATTCTTAAATGTGGATAATTTTTATAACAAATAAAATTGAAATTTCCAAATTGTTTTTAATCAACACTCCATAATAAAGGAAGATTCTAAACACCTGTCAGGACCCCTCTCACTGGAGAATTTCCCTATTTATATCCTATCTATAGGAATCTAGATTTTCCACACTCATGGCAATTGTTTGGACTATACTTTTATTTTAATGATCTTGGCAAAGTATCCAAAAATTCCTTCAACTTAAACTAACTTTCCAATTCAAATCTAAAGGAAACACATAACATTCTAAATGACAGGATTTATATTTTCAAGAGATACCAAAGGAACATAAAATAGTAAAAGTAATTAGAAGAGATGTCTCTTGCTAACCGTTAGTGATTTTTTTCTTCTTTTTATGCACGTCATTTGGTGCAGTATTGCTGGAATAATTTCCAGCATTCTCTGAACGGTAATTAAAAAGGCAATTCATATTTGAATGAAACAACTATTTCTTTCTTCTGGGAAACAGCAATGAGAAAACAATATTCTATTCCATTCCTATGGTACAAAGGCAATTTAAACCATTTTTATAGTTCTCAAATCAAGACTGAATAAAGTCATGTGATTTTTAAAAGCAGTGATGTAAAATTTTTAAAGTACTTGTTTCCACATGATACCAGGCTGCAGTCCAATTTCTAGTCAGTTACAGCTGAGACGATCAAAGCTGATTAATTTTTGAATCCTAAAAGTCATAGTGTATTAAAGTAACTGTCAAACTCTGAGCCACAGTGGAGTAGCCTCAGTAAAACTACGAATAAAATTTACATAATAACTATAGCTTGTTAATAAAATTATCGAGAGTTTATCTTCCATATTATGCAAACATTTTAATAGAGATGCAGCTTTGATAAACCAGATTTAACTTCCAAATGCTGTGCAACCACGTGTGAAGTTTTTCTTTAATAAATGAATTAAATATTTTCTTAACATTTCCATATACAAAATACATAGAATATTTTCATATTATGAGCGTTTATAATTGACAGTCATGGAAGTATCTTATTCATCTTCATTTGTATTCTCATCTTCGTCCCACAAACATTCATACTCCATATTTAAACACATTACTCACTTAACAAAGGTATCATTAATTGATTTGAACATCTAGGGAATGAGTCTTCAGTTACTTAAGCTGTTATGGTTTTCAAGGTGGAAGTAGCTAGCTAACTTGCATTCTGATAAAATAATTTAACTTTATAAAGGAGTGATTCCTTATCCCTTGGAGTCTCAAATTCCTTTGGGAAAAATCTAGTGAGAACTATGGACTCTCTCCTGAGAACATATGTACACTCTTTCACAGAAACAAAACAGACACTCATAATATGTACACATAAATACTCACACATAAACCCAAACACCTATACTTTGCCTGTATTTAAGGAGATTTCCAAATTCCCTAATATGTAAGTATGATTACAAGATTATGACATTTTGTACGTGGAAACATTTACCTTATTTGCTCATGCAAAAGCATGTGTTTCCATTTTGTGTCAAACAGCAGGGTAGACCATGAAGTCATTTGGCAAATGGAAGGAATCTGGGACACAAACAACACTTTCATCCTTACTGACATAGTTGCCAGAGGATTATGGAGAGGCATTCTGATTTTCTGTTATTTAAATCACTAAATTTAGATTTCAAATAATAACTCTGAGATCATGTGACTATATTTCCTCTCATTTATTTAAATATATTAATAAATAGAATACTATGTGTAGTTCTATATTGTGCTAAGCACTGTAGTAAATGTTGAAGATATGTCATAAATAAACTAATCCTGGTCCTTGCTGTCATAACCCTTAAATTCTAGTAAGGGGATATGAATAATAAACATACAAGAAGATAAAAAAATAAGATAATTTAACATTAATATCAAAGGGTATAAATTAAAAAAAAAAAGATACGTTCTAGAAACTGACTTCCGGAGGATTTACTATAGATCAAGTATTTAGGGAATGCCATTTTTTAGAGTTTACACTGAACTGGAGGAAAAGAATGTCCAGCCATGATAGATATAAAGCAGAGTGTTCTGGGCAGAAGGAACAACAAATCCAAAGGCCCTGAAATCTAACACATTTTAGAAACATTAAGTAAAAATTTATGCCTGGATACAGGCAGCATGGGCTCCCACTGTTCAAAATAAAGTCAAAATGAAGTCAGTGAGTATTCTACATCATAATCAAGTGTCCTCTGTCTTGAGATTATGAACTAGGAAATTTAAAAGAATGAGCATTTTAGCAGTTCAAGCTTGGATGACAGACTTCTATAGACAACAGTCATGATGAGTCAGGTACAAACTGAAATTAGGAAATTATAGAAGCTGAATAAATACAGGGAATTGGCCCACAGAGTAAGCAGAATGGAATTGACATTAGAGGTGAAGATGCTGTGAACAAGAAGCCATGTGACACGTAAGGGTGATGAACACCACGTCCCTAGATCTACAATGCATCCTGAAAGAGCTGGTTCCAGTCCTATCACCATGTGTATATTCTGATTGAACAGAACTGTGTATATAAAGGATGGAAAGCTCAGGATAGAGCCAGGAGGAAGTACCCCAATATTTAGATATATGGAGACTTTTTTCTGGTTGGAGTTTTTTTTTTTTTTTTTTTTTAATTAAGTTCAGTTTTATTGAGATATATTCACATACTACACAATCATCCATGGTGTACAATCAACTGTTCACAGTACCATCATATAGTTGTACATTCATCACCTCAATCCATCCCTGAACATCTTTCCCACACCAGAAAGAATAAGAAGAATAAAAAATAAAAGTAAAAAAAAAACCCAAATCATCCCCCCATCCCACCCTGTTTTTCATTTAGTTTTTGTCCCCATTTTTCCACTCATCCATCCATACACTGGGCAAAGGGAGTGTGATCCACAAGGCTTTGACAATCACACTGTTATCCCTTGTAAGCTACATTGCTATACCATTGTCTTCAAGAATCAAGGCTGCTGGGTTGGAGTTTGATGGTTTCAGGTATTTACTTCTAGCTATTCCAATGAATTAAAGCCTAAAAAGGGTTATCTATATAGTGCATAAGAATGTCCACCAGAGTGACCTCTCAACTGCATTTGAAATATCTCAGCCAGTGAAACTTTATTTTGTTTCATTTCACATCCCCCTTTTGGTCAAGAAGATGTTATCAGTCCCATGGTGCTGGGTCCAGATTCATCCCTGGGAGTCATATCCCTTGTTGCCAGGGAGATTTACACCCCTGGGAGTCAGGTCCCACATAGGGGGGGAGTGCAGGGAATTCACCTGCCGAGGTGGCTTAGCTAGAGAGAGAGGGCCACATCTGAGCAACAAAGAGGTACTCGGGGAGATACTTAGGCAGAATTATAAGCAGGTTTATCCTCTTCTTTGTAGTAACGAACCTCATAAGGGCAAGCCCTGAGATAGAGGACTCAGCATACCAAACCGTCAGTCCTCAATGTTTGTGAGAACATCAGCAACAATCCAGGTGTGGAAGTTCAACACTTCTGCATTTCCCCCCAGTTCCTCAGGGGGGCCCTGCATATATATTTTTATTCTCTGCCCAGATTACTTTGGGATGCGTCACTATTTCACACTAACCTATACAAACCTACCAGAACTCACTTCCTATTCAAAGTTCCGTGCAATGATGGTGTTTGAACAAACTGACTGCACAAGTTATATTGTTTAGAAAATATAGATCTTGCACCAAATAAATGTCTCTTCCCTTGGTCTCACATGGAAGTTGAACTTTTAAAACACAGTCAGTTTTGACCTTTATCTGATTAGTGTTTTGAGTGACTTGTTAGTGATTTAGGTGTGTTTGGTTTCAAACAACATATACTTTCTATTTTTTTCCTGCTTCTCTCTTAGTCTTTCATACTGGCTCTTCTTTCTCAGCTCCAAATCTGTAAATGTAAGAATGAAAGTTGTCTTTTATCACACTCAAAACTCCAATCAGGGAAAAAAAATGTTAAAAGCATCCAGGGCAGCTTTTTTAAGAAAATGGGATAAAACATTGAATGAAGATACTAAAGGAGAGGGATATTTATCAGAGCCAGCTGATAAGGTGAGCAACTTCAATATTCAACCATGAATTATGTAAAGAGAATTCAAAGAATTGTCATAAACATTCTACACCTAAATCTATTTCCTGCTATATGAGCTGAACAAAGGAAAAAGGGTGACTCTGATATATAATGATCACATACTCTGTTTCAGGCATTTGGTATATCAGATTGGATAAAAACACAAAAATCTAGGCAGTACAAGCCAATAGACTTTTCTGTGATGTTCTGTATCAGAACAGTCCAATGATGTAGCCATTAGCTACATGTGATTATTAAGCATTTGTAATGTAGACAGAGCAAACAAGCAACTAAATTTAAAATAGTTACTCACTTTTAATAAACTTTTTTTATTTAATACAATTTTATGTTTACAGAAAAATCATGAAGATAGCACAGAGAGTTCCCCTACACCTGTACTCCCCATTTCTCCTATCATTAGCATTGTATATAGGCAAGGTACATTTCTTACAATTAATAAACCAATGCTGATATATTGTTATTAACTAAAGTCCATACTTCATTCATATTTCCTTTGTTTTTACCTAATGACTTTTTATGTTGCAGGATCCTGTCCTGAGAATACATTTCGTCCTCTTGTCTCCTTATGTTTCTCTTGGCTGTGACAGTTTATCAAACTTTCTTTGATATCAATAACCCTGAGAGTTTTGAGTAGAATTGGTCAGGTATTATGCAGATTTTCTTTCAATTTGGATTTGTTTGCTGTTTTTCTGAAGATTCATTATGAGTTTTGAGGAAATATACATAGAGGCAAAGTGTCATTTTAATATACATTTCAAGGATACATATAATCAACTTGATTTATCCCTGTTGATATTGTTGACCTTGATCACATAACTGAGATATTGTCTGTCATATTTCTACATTGTAAAATTAAACTTTTTTTTCTTCCTTTCCATACTGTAAATTTGAAACCAAATTAACACTCTTTATGAAAACCAATCCATTTCTGGTATTTTGCATAATGGCAGCTCTAGCAAACCGGGACACATGCTTAGGGAGTTTTTGTTTAAAGTTAGATATGATGTGTCTGATAATAGGAATTTGGGTTAATTAGCCTGTAGTATTAGTTTTTGGAAAGAAGTCAGTATGTGCAGCTGACACTTAAGCAATGTTGAGTTATGCTCCATCTCTTTGAGGGCAGAAAATTAACATAAAGTATTTGGAAATCTTTTGCATGAGATATTTGTCTCTTCTCTCCCATTTATGTATTTATTCAATCATTTACTTATATCAGTATGAACACATGGTCATATATTTGACCTTTGGGTTATAATCTAATACTGTTTTATTCATTCTGTTTCTCAAATTGTTTAAGCTTTGGCCATTGGGAGCTCTTTCATATGATTCCTGGGTGCCTTTGACACACACCCATCATTGGAATTCCCAATTTTTCCCTCCCATTCCTAGGGCATTCACTTAATCCACATGCTAAAATCACTTAATACATTGTCCATTATTACTTTAAACAGTTATCTCTTAGATAATTAAGAATAGGGAAAATAAAATACTCAGTATCTTGTATTTATTTATTCACTTATTCTTTCTCTGGTGCTCCTCCTTTCTTTATATAGATGAAATCATTTTCCTTCTCACTGAAGAAACTATTTTAACATTTCATGCAGGGCAGGTCCTCCCTTTCTGTTTGCATGATAAAGTCTTTGTTTCTGTCATTTTTGAAGGATAATTTCATTTAATATAGAATTCTGGGTGGTGAGATTTTTATTTTTTGGTTTTTAGTTTTTTATTTTGACACTTTAAATATTTTATTCCTTTCTCTCCATGGTTGCATGCTGTCTGATATGCAATGCAATATAATTCTTATCCTTGTTCCTCTATAGGTAAATTCTCTTCCTCCTTTGACAGCTTTCAAGATTTTTTCTTGGTCTTTGTTTATGTGCAGTTTGAATATTTTATGTCTGCACTGTAGATTTTCTTGTTTGTCCTGAATAATGTCCCCCAAGCTTCCTGAATCTCTGGTTTGATGTATATTATCAAATTGGGAAAATTCTTTCCCATTAATACTTCAATTATTTCTTCTGCCCCTTTCTCTCATTCTTCTCCTTCTGATAATGTAGTTACATCTATTTTACACCTTTTGAAATTGCCACGCTTAAGGGGAGCTCTATTTTTGATTTTTTTTTTTCTTTATAATTCAGTATTGGAAGTTTCTATTAATACGCATTCAAGGATTCTTTCCTTGGCTGTGTCTATTTGACTGATAAGTTCATCAAAGATAGTCATGATCTCTTTTGATGTTTTCAATTTTTAACATTTCTTGTTGACCATTTTCTTAGAGTTTCCAGTTCTTTGTTTGTATTTTCCATCTGTTTTTGAAAATTGACTACTTTATCCATTAAAAACCATGACATATTAATCACAATTATTTTAAATTCACTGTCTGACTGTTTCAAAATATATGTTATATTTGAGTCTTGATCTAGTGCTTGTTTTGTCTCTTTAGACTGCTTTTATTTCCTTTTAGCATGCTGTGCCAATTTGGATATATTATGTCCCCCCAAAAGCCATATTCTTTAATGTAATCCTGTTGGGGCAGACCTATTAATCTTTTTGATTAAGATGTGACCTCTTGATTGAATGTTTCCATGGAGATTTGACCTGGTTCATTCAGGATTGGTCTTGATTAGTTTACTGGAGTCCTTTAAAGGGATCTCACAAGAGAACAGAGGAATGAAAACTCCCTGGGATATGCTAAGCCAGGAGACCCAGACATTTGCTGATGCTTGGAGATGCTTGGAGATGCAGATGGAAGGATATTTGGAGATACTAAGCTAAGCGATGAAGTCCAGAGACATTTTGGAGAAAGCCATTTTGAAACACAACCCAGAAGCAAAGGAACAGAAGACACCAGCCACGTGACTTCTCAGCTGACAGAGGGGTTCCAGACACCATCAGCCATTCTTCAGTAAACGTATCCTCCTGTTGATGTCTTAGTTTGGACACCTTTATGGACTGTAAATTTGTAATCAAATAAATCCCCTTTACACAAGCCAATCCATTTCTGGTATTTTGCATAATGGCAAGTCTAGCAAACTGGAACACGTCTAGGGATTTTTTGCTTAAAGTTAGATATGATGTGCCTGGTAATAGGAATTTGGGTTAATTAGCCATAGTAATAGTTTTTAATATTAATATGACTTGAATTGGGCTTTTTTAATGGTTGCTGTAGCTGTAAGTGTCAGGGGCTTCAAATTCCTCTACAGTCCTTATTTTTGTTTCAACTATTGGTTGGTGGTAAGATGTGAGGGAGGGAAAGCATTCTATACTCTGATGATTAAATCTCAGTCTTTTAGTGGGTCTGATTTCCTGAATGTGACCTATATAATGTTAATTTGCTTTTCTTTCCCCTCATTAGCTGAGACAGGAATGCTAGAATGAGCCAAAGTAAAAAAAAAATGCCCTTCTCCAAGGTTGAATAAGGTCTGGTAATGTCTTTTCCACTGGTTGTTTGGATTTCTCTACAGAGAATGCTCTAGGTGTGTTACAGAATGGTTCCTCTTTCCACCTGCCAGGGACATGGAGGGTTCCTTCCTTTCCCTTTACTGTGAAAGCTTGATGCTATTCCAGCAGGCGAAACTCATGAGAAAGTATGGGACTCTCCTGAGACTGCAGCCAGAGTTTCTCACTCCCAAGCTAGTCTACACTCAATATCCAGCAATTCTTCAAAATTGCTACTTAAGTATTTTTTTTTCAGTTTATAATTCCAGCACTTCTGTTCTACATAAGCAGATCTCAGCTGTGACTTCCTGGATCCACCTGTCTCTCCTGATTTCTGAGTTGTCACTTTGACCTGAGACCTCGGTTCTATTATGTATCCGAGATTTCCAAATCGTTTAGCCTTTTTCTTCTTTTAAGTATGGCAGCACTGACTTCTAAGCTCTTTAAATGCTGATGGGTGATGTTGAAAATGTAAGTCCTTATTTCCCTTAATTTTAACTAGTTTAAATTATAGATCAGTGGTCACATGTGGATAGTCACTACCGCACTTGACAGCACAACTGTAGAACCGCAACACCTGGGGGCAAAATCCCAAATCCATCAGTTACTAGCTTTGTGATTTTGGATTATTAGCTTAATCTGTCTGTATTTAAGCTTCTTCATTGCAAAGTAGGATTAGTTGTTGTACATAGATTATTATGCATATTAATATTGAAATGTGCTTAAAATTTTAAAGACTGCATGAGTTTTAGCTTTAATTATGATTGCTTTTGTTGTTGTTGTTTTTAATTTAATCTTCATGGGAAACCTGTGAGGCAAATCTGTCATTTCTATTTAACAGATGAAGAAGAGGATATTCAAAAGGGTGAAAAAAGGCTTCAATGCAGGTGCATGTAGATCCAAGATTCATATCCAGATTTTTCACCAAACTTCATTGGCTTCTTATGATACTTTGCAACCAAGGGAGAGGCACAGCATTTACTCAGGCTGTTCTGATGCATATATAAATGCAACACCAAAATGAAAAGAGTATTCTTACTCTAGTATAACTGCCATGAATTGCTCTGAGAAGCAGTTACATATATAACCAAATAAACACATATTTGTTAATTTCATTTTTCAGGCCTGGCATAACAAAGATAACACAAATGTAATTCTTACTGGTTAAATTTTAAAGCAAATCTATGGTACATCAAATCTATGGTATTGTTTTGTTACAATAAACATCACTCTGGTGAATTCACTGTAGTCCAGAGTTAGAGTCTACAGTCTTTCAAAGTTCAGATGTTTGTCCATGTCTCAAATATTATGGATTTCTAGTGCCAGAATGGCAGTGTGGGGTGCTCTGCAGACCCACTTCCTAGAAAACAACTATAAATGGTGAAAACTATAAGAGAGCAAGTGTTTAAATTCTCTGAAAATTGTTTTAAGGACAAAAAGAAAGTGAAGAAACATTTATTCATAACCAATCTATAAATTTCAATAAGAAATTTGAGTCTGTGACAATTGAACCATTAACTGCTCCTCTTTCTCTTTTCCCCATCTCAGTACAATGACAGCAGCTCCCATATGAGTAGATGCAGCTGAAGAAATGAGACTTCGTCTCTCCTCAGCTCATAGTCAAAGGATGCAGTACATCACTGTGAAGGGCAGACTGATAGCATTTTTCAGTCCCTATACCCCATCACCAAATAGCAGAGGCTAAATTTCTGGATATTATGCAAAGAGTTTAGGGAAATATCTTCCTCCACCAATCAGGGATCAGGGCTCAACCACAGACATGGCAGGCCAAGAATATTGGAGCCTGATAACCCTCATCCCAGCATCCACACCAGGAGAGGCAAGCCAGGATGACCCAGGATAATCTCATGAGGCTCAGAGATTTTGCTTAGGAGGAAAGGCAGACCATAAAAACAGAAGGCTTCAAAGCTCTTCCCAAAGGAAAGGAAATTTATTGAAAAGGAGTTTGGGTAAGTTTAAGACTTAGAGAACTCCTATAAACAATGGAGATTTAATGGTTGGCATTTGAGAGCAATATGCTCAGCTATAAGCCAGCTATTTTACCAACAAGAATCAGGGAAAGAGATAGCTAAGAAGAGCCCTCTTGGAGTCAGAACAAATCAAAAGAATGGCTTAAAAAAACTACCATTGCAAATTGGCAGACTGTGGGGCAATTTATGTCCCAAGGCATTGTCAAAAATAATAGAGCAATCAACCAACTGGTCATGGGTGGAGACTAAAAGCTGAGTGTGATACCAGCATAAGCAGACAGATGAACAGAGAAAACCAGGAAAGAGACAAGGTGACTTCTGTTAAAGCTACTGTTATCCCAGGGAGACTGTATATATGCCTAAGGCTCTACCCTCTGAGGAGCAATATCAGGGCCTTCTTACTGAAGGATAAAAAGACTCCGCTAAAATAGCACAGAAAAGACACTAATAAAAGGAACAAGCAAAGAAAAACAAAACCAAACACCAGGGAGGGTAGGTAGGGGGGATCAGTATCCATACTCACTACAATGTATTAAATAAAATGTCCAGTTTTTAACAACAAAAATACTAGACATGCAAAGAAACAAAACATGCACAGAAAATAAGGACAAAATTAACTACCTTTGAGTAAGAATGCTTGTCAAATTTCATAGACAAAGACTTCAGAATAACCATTATAAATATGTTCAAAGAACTGGAGGAAACCAAGCAACCATAAAAAGGTAAAGAAATTAATGGTGACAATGTCTCATCAAATATAGACTATCAATGAACATAGAAATTATTTAAAAAAACAAATATATTCTAAAGTTAAAATGTACAACTCAAATGGAAATTTCACTTGAGGGGCTCAACAGTAGATTTGAAATGGCAGGAGAAAGAATCAGTGAACCTAAAGATAGATCAATAGAGATTGAATAATCTGAATAAAAGTAAGGAAAAGGAATGAAGAGAAATTAACAGAGCCTCAGAGAAATATGGAGAACATTAAGTGCAAGAGTGGATTGGAAGTATCAGGAGAGAAGAAAGAAAGGAGCAATCAGCTGTAGATGCAATCAACTAGCTAAATGTGCAAATACATCTGTGGAATACCATCACAGTAACAATCAAAGCAGAGCTTGCTTGACCAAACAGCTGATCACCATAACCTAGCTCAGTTGACACATAAAATTAACCATCACTGCAGGGACACATTATTTCTAGACACTTCAAGGGAGACACACTTTCTTTAAATTTTTTAGCATCTTGAGAACACCTCCAGTCCTTGGCTCATGACTCCTTTTTCACAATCTTCCAACTTCTTGCTTCTATAATCACATCTCTTACTACTAACTCTGATCCTCCTATCACCCTCTTATTAAGAAGTGTGTGCCTATAGTGGGCCCACAGATGTAATCCACGATAATATCACCAAATCAAGATCCTTATTTTGATCACATCTGCAAAGTTTCTTTTGCCACATAAGTTAACATATTTACAGGCTCTGGGGTTCTAAAAGTTCTAAAAGCTAATTTAAGCTCTAAAAGTTGGTTCTTTGAAATTAACAAAACTAAAAAACTTTAGCTAGAATGATGAAGATAAATAATAAGTAAATAAACAAATAAATAAGAGATTACTCACATTATCAAAATCATAAAAAGAAAAGGACACTTTACTACCAAGCTTAGGGTGGTAGAAATGATTATTAGGGGATACTATAAAAATAATTGAGATAACTAAAATAAAATGAGAAAATTTCTAGGACAAAGACCAACAAGCTGACTCAAGAAGAATAAAATGTGAATAGGCCTATAACAGGTAAAGAGATAAGTTTTTAATAATAAAAGAAAGAGCCACCCACAAAGAGAAGCCCAGGTCCAGATAGCTTCACTAGAGAATTTTACCAACAATTCTTCTCAAACTCTTACAAGAAATAGAAGGCAGAACATTTCACAATTCATTCTATGAGTCCAGTACTGCCCTGACACTGAAACCAGTCAAATACATTACAAGAAAATAAAATGGATAACTATCTTGAATGACATAGTCATGAAAAATATAAACTGAATAGCAAACTGAGTCCAGCAACATATGAAAAGGATTGTATGCCATGACCAAGTGGGATTTTTTCCCAAGAATGCAAGGTTGGTTTAACATCCAAAAATCAACTAATGTAAAAAGTCGTGTTAATTGAATAAAAGACAAACATCATATGATCATCTCAATAGGTGTATAAAAATGGCAATATTCATTAACCCTTTACAATACAAAATATTTAAAAAAATAACTAGTCATTGAAGGGTAATTCCTTAATCTGAAAAGGGGCACCTATGAAAAACCCACAATTGACATCCTACTTAAGAATTAAAAACTGAATGACTTCCTCCTTAAAGCAGGAACAAAACAAGAACATTAGTTCTAACCACTTCTACTCAACATTTTATTGGGGTTTCTGGTCAGGGCAATAAGCCAAGAAAATTAATTAAAATATATCAGTTTGGAAAGGAAGAAATAAATCTATCATTATTTGCAGATTACAGAATCTCATAGAATATCCTAAGAAATCCAATAAAAGCAATTAGAAATAATAAACTAGTACAATAAGTTTGTAAGATACAAGAACAATGTACAAAAATCAGTTTTCTTTATATATGCTTTTAATGAACAATTGGAAAATAAAATTTAGCAAAGCAATACTGTTTACAGTAGCATCAAAAAGAATTTTTAAGAAAAACCTTAGGAATGAGTTTAAGAAAAGAAATGGAGCATGTATACCCTAAAAGCTACAAAATATTATTGAAAGAAATTAAAGAAGGTTTAAATACATGGAAAGACATCCCATGCTTATAGATTGGGAGTATTCATATTGTTAAGATAGTGGTCCTCCCAAATTGTTCTAGATAATTATCACAATCAAAATTCTAGCTCCCACTGTGGAACTGTAAGCCATAACAATTTTTGGAATTACCTATATAACTGCTGTTGAGGTGTACATTGAGAGTTGACACCTATCTGTATGTATATTTTAAAATAATGGAAATGGCTGAAGTTGTGGAACTGTAATCCATGATATTCCTTAAGTTTGCTCTCTAACTACTTGGGAAATCATACTTTGAATGTTATCACTGTTATGTATATATATTAAAGTTGACAATAAAAAAATTAATTGGCAAAAAAATAACAACCCAAAAACAAACAAACAAAAAACTTAAGTTGTGCCAGTTAACAATAAAAATTACATAGATGAATAAAAAAAAATTCCAGTTCCCTTTGTTGGCAGAAATTGACAAAGGTATTCAAAAATTCATATTCAAATTAAAGGTATCCAGACAAGACAACAAAATCTTGAGAAAGGAAAACAAAGTTGGAGAACTCAAATTTTAAGATATGAAAACCCACTACAAAGCTATGGTATCTAAGACAGTGTGTTATTGGTAAATGGACTGACAGATAAATCAATGGAATAAAACTGGGAATAAAAAATCAGCTTTCGCAATATGATCTATTGATTTTCGACATGGCGGAAAGACAATTCAACAGAGAAATAATTTTTTGTTCAAAGCTTTTGCTGGGACTATTGGATATTAACATGCAAACATGCCACAACCTTGGGCCATCTATAAAAAATTAACACATATGGATAAAAGTTCAAAAACTATAAAGATCATAGGAAAAACAGGCATAAACCTTCATGTCCTGTGATTAGGCACAAGCAACAAAGAAAATATGGCTATATTGGTCTTCCTCAAAATGGAAATTGTCTGTGGTTCCAAAAACGCACCAAGTGAAATAACAATCTACAAAATAGAAGAATATGTTAGAAGATCATGTCTGATGATTGGATTTGTATTTAATATATCTAAAGAACTATCACAACTCAATAACAAAAAAAGACAAATTGAATTTTAAAATGGACAAGTAATTTGAATAGACATTTCTTCACTCTGGTGGGCACTCTTACACAACAATATAGACAACCCTTTTTAGGTTCTAGTGAATTGGAGTAGCTAGCAGTAAATACCTGAAACTATCAATCGACAACCCAGAACCCATGAATCTTGAAGACAATTTTATAAAAATGTAGCTTATGAGGGGTGAGAATGTGATTGGGAAAGCCATATGGACCACCCTCCCCTTTGTCTAGTTTATAGATGGATGAGTAGAAGAATGGGAGATGGAAACAAACAAACAAACAAACAAAGGTACCCAGTGTTCTTTTTTACTTTAACTGCTCTTTTTCACTTTAATTATTAGTCTTGTTATCTTTGTGTGTGTGGTAATGAAGGTGTCAGGGATTGATTTTGGTGATGAATGCACAACTATGTAATGGTACTATGAATAATCGAATGTACGATTTGTTTTGTATGACTGCATGGTATGTGAATATATCTCAATAAAATGAATTAAAAAACAAAGATATACAAATGACCAATATTCGCATGCAAAGATGCTCAACATTATTAGCTATCCTGGAAATACAATAAAAAATCACAACAATAAAGAACTTCACACCCACTTTATTGGCTATAATTAAAAAGACAGATGATAACATGTTGAGAAAGATGTAGACAAATCAGAAAGCTCATATACTGCTAATAGGAGTGTTTCCAGCAGCTCTGAATAACAGTCTAGCAGATACTCAAAACATTAAACATCATACAGTCCAGCAATTCCACTCCTAGGCATGTATCCAAGAGATAGGAAACCCTATAGTGCTCATACACCAAGGATCATAAAAGTATTATTCAAATTGCCAAAAAGTGAAAACAATTCAAATGACTACCAATTAAACTGATGAATAAAATTTAGTATATCCATGAAATTGAACATTATTTGGCCATAAAAAGGAATGAAGTGTTGATACATATTACAACATGGAGGAACCTTGAAAACATTATGCTAGGTGAAAGAATCCAGTCACAAAAGACCCCATATTGTATCATTTCCTTTATTTGAAATGTCCGGGATAAGCAAATCTATAAAAACAGAAAGTAGATTAGTAGTTGTCTAAGGTTGGGTTTCCTTTTGGTGTGAAAAACCTAAATTAATTTTGGTTATGGTTGGGCAACATTGTGACTATATTAAATATCACTGAATTGTACAATAAAAATAGTGAATTTTTATGTCATATGAATTATATCTTGATAAATCATTTATTAAAAAAATAATACTTGTGACACTGCAGGCAGATTTGCATTGATCAGAACAAAATGATATTAAAAATCAATCCCACTTTTCAAAGGAAACTTATTTGAAGCATTGAATGCCTTTACACTTATTGACCCTTGCTATTTGGGAAAGGTAGTGCAGAAAAAAAATACTATCATCATGGATCTTATGTTATCCTCAGGCAAAGTCTATTATTTAATTAAATGAAAGTATTTTAAAGTTTCAATAAAAAATGTGGATAACTAGATAGAGAGTCTATAAATTTTTGCATATACTTTATATATCAGATTTTTGAGGAAAACACTTTATAGAACTTTTAGGAGATCGTTTATGTATAACTCCATTTATGATATGTATCAAAAAAGCTTGACATGAATTAAAATTTTAAAGAACAAGTATTAAAAGATTGCAGAAGAGATGCCCACTGTTTTTAAACAATTTAGACACATGAACCAAATAGGCTCTGAAATAAGGAATTTCGAAAATAACAATCTTGTAATGACATTTGGTTGGGAATTTAGCACAGAAGGAAACCAAAGCACAAAACCATTTCATAGCAATTAATTTTGCACAAAATGTTAACGACCTCATTTGTTAACTGCAAAAACCGTTTGCAAATTCTGTCATGATTTCAAAATCAAAGTCCCAAAATGAAACTCTTGCTGGGTGACAGGCTGTTCCTGGCAGGGCAGCAAAAAGCTGCAGACACAAACTTGAATTCATGCTTAATCAATCATCATGGAAACACACTCATTAAAATTATTTTCATGGCCACAAGAATTATACAGTGAGGTAATGGAATACGACTGCTTTCACTTTGTGTGAAGGCATGACGAGGAGACCAAGTAAAGGAACTAACATGCTCTGAAAACTTACAATAATCAAAATGGGCATTATACTTGACATACAGAAGATAGAGGAGAGGAAGAAAATGAAGACATGGTTTAGCAATGCCAGAATCTGAGAGAGGATTTAGGAGTATTGATATCTGTAAACTCAGTGTGAGATAACACGATGAAGTAACTCCCTCAATATTTCCTCCCAAAATAAAATTAGTTCAAATATGGATGGGTTTAATAGATATAAAGTATTAAGAATGAGGTAAACATAAATTTCTCTTACCGCTTTCTTAGTCAGAACTAATCTTGAACACTGCATTCAGTTCTGGGGCTCACACTTTGGTAGCAATCCCCAAAGTGGAGTTCAGGGTAGAGCCTCCAAAATGACTAAGGAGTGTGAATCCTACTGAAGAAGAGTAAGGGAATAAAAGGATACACATATACCTATATCTGTTCCAAAAGAGGGAATGGATTTATTATGAGTGATTGTAGAGTGAAGAACTTTGACTAGGTTAAGAGACGTAACAGAGAGGCAGATTTTGTCTTGATAAAAGGAGCTTTATAATGATTAGAACTGTTCAACAATGAAACAGGCTACTCCTGACATTGATTTCCCAGCATCTGGGAAATGTTCAATTAGAGTCAGGATGAGCAATTGGAGGAGAAACTGCCAAGCAGTATTTCTCAAACTTTATGTGCAAAAAATTCACCTGGGGATCTTGTTAAACTGCAGAGTCTGAGTCAGTAGATAGGAAAAGGGAAAGGATAATTTCTGTATTTCTGTAAAATCTCCTATTACTGACTTTGTTTGTGTATGGACCACACTTAGAATAATAACATAATAAAAGTATTGTATGGACTCCTTTGCAGGTTTCATTCAACCTTGACACTACTGTTCCTAAAGGTCATTCCAAAAACACATACACATCTCAAATTGGACATTTTCTTCCCTCTACCCCATACTGGATAAAAAGAGGCAGATCTTTTGACAGAATATTTAAGAAGAGAAAGTGTGATTACATTGCCTAATGAGGAATTCCTGATTCTAGAATGAATTTTCCACACATATTACATTATTTCTTTGTCCTATATTGAAGTTTCTGAAAACAAATGCTGCTCTCATGCTATTTTCCTGGCGTATTTTCTGTCACAGCTTCTTGACCTTTATTAATACTGTTGGAAGTGAAACTCTTTACTAAGATGTTTGCATCAGGGCCATACTTCATTGCATATGAATGTCAATCAATTGCATCTGGCAAGTGAAAATAAGAAACATTATGCTATACCCAAGTGCTTTTGTTGTGATTTCTTTGAAGTTCATATAAAATGGAGAGCAATTAAAGATTCAGACATGTGACTATATAAAGTTGGATGGTGGTGACTTTATTGCCTAAATCTTTTGGATTAGAATGTCTGATCATTATATCTTTTTTAACACATGAAAGATTCTAAAGCTTAATTCATTTGCCACAATTAAGTCCTGTCTTTGAAGAAGAAATACAGTACTTGCTGCTTAACAGTGTTTCACTTCAGCAATTTAGTATGTGCTTTTTTATTTTATATAAGTAACATCAGGGATAAAAAATAAGGATTTTTAAATTATTTTCAAATACTATAACAGAATGGATAGACATAACAATGAACAATTGACTCCTCCTCCATTCTGGAGCTTCAGATTCTAAAGAAAAAAGGTATTATTTATATAGCTCAATCTTCAATTTATATTTCTCTTCTGTTAATATCCAAGGTAAGAACTCTAGTTTATTTCAAAGAAAGATTCTATACCAATAAGTTCTAGAAAGCTGAAGGGAAAAAAATTAAGAAAGTTTATAATTCTTTAACACAAGTATCCAGCATATCTACTAATTAATGAAGAGCCAGGACAGAAAATACATTAATTGTCTTGTTCCAGATTACATGACAAATCATGATAACTTTGATTTGGACAAGGATATATATGCCTCATATATATGACTTGTTACGTGGCATAGAAATCAGTCACTGGTTTATTGGATGAAATAAAGAATATTTGATTTAGAAGAATTTAGATTGACAAACTTGATTCCACCCTATCAGAGGAAAATATATATACTTTGGGTTCATATGTCAGTCAGTGAAAAAACAATTCCTATCAATAAATGTTTTTTTGTTATTTCATCTATCTTCCTGCCTGGGTAAGGATGAGATTGTCACAAAAACATTTTAGAAGAGCATCCTTTAAAACTCACAATTTTCACACCATATCTGAGAAGCACAAGATGATCTGTCAAAAAACAGTTTTCTGTAGCATTTTAGTTTTTGTATAAAAGATGGGAAAGTAAATTTCTTCAAAATCCAATGGAGGGAAAGAAACATTTGTGTTGTTGAAGTGACTGGGAAATACATATTTCCCTGCCACCACCACAAATACGTGTGTGTGTGTGTGTGTGTGTGTGTGTGTATTTTCAATATGAATACACAGATAGATATAATTTGTCATATTTGTTTGTGTGTGTGTGTGTATAGGGCTAGGTTTGGGGTTCTCGTTTCTTATTTATAAGGTGATCCCTAAGTTTGCTGTTATCTTACAGCTCTGGAATCTATTATTCTAACACTCTAATTGGAAGAAATTCTGTAAAACTTATTTGTTAGAACCATTTTGACTGCTACTAGAATATATTCTTTGAAATATAATTATTTCAGTCTTCATTATTACTATTACTACTACTACTAGTCATGGTAGTAGTCTCTTATTATTGAAACTTATTCTTCTGAGACCTCTCTATTTTCCTTGGTAATCTTACCAAAAACAGATGGCATATTACTATGTGACAAAGGAAGAAAGAAAAATAGACTTCCCTGCTGAACCAATAAATCATTACCATTAGGATACTATTTTTCTCAAAGGCTTATGAACCAATATAACTTGGATTTACAATCACAGGCAGAGGTTTATGAACTTCGAACTACTGGAAAAGAAAAAAACAAGCAGCACAAAAAATTGTGAAAAAGAAGTTTTTTACAACTTGTAAAATGCATCATCTCTGCAAAACAGAGATATGCTTATACATGCAGTTTTCTCAAAATGAAGCTGTTAGGCAGAAATTATAATAATGTGAATATACATAATTACACACATATATATTTATGTAGTATTTATATATGTTTATAAGGCTGTGTGTTCACACACACACATACAGGAATTGGGGGAGAGATTGTATGATCAATGTGAAAAACAACAAATTTAACACTTTCAGGTTTACTATGTGTGAAACACTCTTCAAGGTGTGTTACATTTCTTTGATCATTTAGTTCTCACAACAACCCTATAAACTAGGTTTTATTATCACACTTGATTGAAATAGAAGACAGAACAAACCATGCAAGGTCATATGGGTGGAACTAATATTTGTATAAGGTAGATTGGCTCCAGAGTTTCTCCTGTTCACCACTACACTGCACCTTTTCAACAACAGAGAAAATTTAGCCCTTGTTTTCTTTGGACAGTTAATAGCATTACTGCCTCATCTTCATAAAGCTGTAGAATACATGCAGTCTTGAGAGTGTGGCACTTTTGCACTGTTCACTACATTGGAAAGAAACTCCCTGATTTCTGCCTGGGTTATACTGCTGAATTGGGGATTTCAAATATAGGGGATGTTATTAATCAGGAAAATTTTAATAGAAATCAACTTGTAGTATCTGAAGCAAATGAGGGGAAACTCTTTTGAAGATACCGAATTTTCTATGGAAGTGAGCACAGAAAAGGAACTCAGGGAGAATGTGGAATTAGAAATTATTAATTTTAAGAGTTTTTTGTTTGTTTTTTTGTCTCCAGTTTCAGCGTCTGTCTGCAAATCCATGTCAGCTCCCTTTTTTTTCATTCACTTGCCCCACATGGAAGAAACATGGCACCTCAAAGCACTTAAGTTTGCGTGCACAGTGAGACGGACTCAACTGAGCTTTCTAATTCCAATCCCCAGAAGAGGTAATAGACAGTCTCAGATTGTATCTAGAGTACATGCCTCATCCAATCACCTATGGACAAGGGAGAATACATGAAGTAAAACATGGTTGCAGGAAATCCAGGATATGAGTCCTGGGGATGAATCTGGACCCAGCATCATGGGATTGAGAACATCTTCTTGATCAAAAGGGGGATGCAAAATGAAATGAAATAAAGCTTCAGTGGCTGAGAGATTTCAGATGGGGTTGAGAGGTCACTCTGGTGAACATTCTTATGCACTATATGGATAACACTTTTTAGGTTTTAATGTGTTGGAATAGCTAGAAGTAAATACCTGGAACTACCAAACTCCAAACCAGTAGCCTGGACTCTTGAAGACGACTGTATAACAAAGCAGATTACAAGGGGTGAAGTGTGATTGTGAAAACCTTGTGGATCACATTCTCTTTATCCAGCATATGGATGGATGAGTAGAAAAATGGGAACAAAAACTAAATGAAAAATACAGTGGGATGGGAGGGAGGATTTGGGTGTTCTTTTTTATTTTTATTTTTTATCCTTATTCTGATTCTTTCTGGTATAAGAAAAATGTTCAAAAATAGATTGGAGTGATGAATGCACAACTCTATGATGGTACTATGAACAGCTGATGGTACACCATGGATGACTGTATGGTATGTGAATATATCTCAATAAAACTGAATTAAAAAAAATGGTTGGAGGAGATGAACCAATGAATCAGGAATTGAGAAAACATTCTGTAGAAGAATAGGCATCAATAGATTTCCAGGCACTTCTAGAGGGTTATTCTTCCCTGATTCTGTGAATATAGCATAGTAGGAATCAGGGAGCTAGACCAAGTCTTTCTTTTCAACAAATACAAATACTTACCAATGATATTAGATGAAACATTTGTTTTAACACTATAACTAATTATCCCTCCATAGAGTGAATCAACTGATTACTAATAATTTATTGTAACTTTGAAAGAGATGTTTTTTGAGATATATTACTTCTGACCCAAGAAGAAAATAATAAAATAGGGAGATGTGCTGGATTTCACTATATGCAACTTGGTTAACCTGATAACTGCATTTTCTGGAATTCTCTTCTCTAAATGATTTGAGTTAGAGTTGCCCCAAAGATAGAAATAGACTGATTGATTTTATACAAATAAATGTAGTTATATGGAATATATAAACCTTCTTAATTTTTATTTTTGATAATTGTTTTGACAATTATGGATTCCTTAATACTACACAGTAATTTTTACATAATGTGTTAAACTCTGTGAAAAACCTGATGAAATTTTTGACTGTCATTGTTTTGAATATATGAAAAATCTTAGAAAAATATTTCCTGGAGAATATATCTCATAGAATATGCATTATTTCTATAGCAAATTTAATGTCTCTATTGCCTGAATAGAGGTCCCTGCATTAAGATTAGTTTCAGGTAATTTCCATTTTCATTGGAATAAACTCCTCAAGAAAGACTTCAATTTAATAAAAATTGACATCAGTAAAAAAAGAAATACCATTATATGTTTAACCAAAAAACTAGAAACTCTAACCTACAATATTTTAAATCATAACAGAAGGAAATAGCTTTTAAATCTTACATAAAAAGCATTTTTATTAATAAAAGAATTTCCAATTAGAAGTATAAAAATTGCATAAGTCATTTATGTGTTTTGAATAGGAAGTCAAAGAATAGATATAATTTGAAGCAAATGGTGTTTCATACCTAAATGTTCCCTTTGCACCCTATGGAAATAATTTCTACTTGACAGTACAGTAATTAAGAAATATTCCACTCAATTGTTACAGTTGGGGTTGAGTTGAATATTTAGATAATTTCAAATAAATAGCTTGGAATAATTGCAAATTGACTCAATAAAAGGAAGTTAAAAATATTTTACTGTATGTCAAATGGGACTCAAGTTTTTGAAAAAAAAAAATTATCTCAGTGAATAAATTAACTCAAAAACTAAATTAACCACAACCAACTTTTACTTTTCTAACTGGATATTCATTTTAGTTGATACCAACTAAATTTAAAAATTCAGATATTTATTAATCACTTCAAAATTATTTTTAAGTAAAATTAAACACCTAGTTTTGTTTCATTTCTAGGGGGATGGGGTACAGTGCGGGAGTGAAAATTCACAATTAGTTATTGCCTCAAGAGACCATCTACAATACTTTCTAATGACTGAAAATTGTAATTCCAAATGTATGGTACATTTACTAATAAAGATAAACAAAAATTACAGAAAATTCTGAAAGATATTAAAAAATTATTAATAATCTTAGAGCCATTACAATACACTGAAAAGTTATTCATTAATCAATCCTCCATACTTGCTATGGAAAGAAATACTGATGAGTCTATTAACGACTTCCTACAGTCCCATCCTCATAATGTGTGTTGGTGTGTTCTATGTGTATAAATAATGTAGTGCAGTAACAATACTCTAGTTGATTTCTGAAAAAGTTTTGCATTACTTGAAAAAAAATCTAGTTCTTTAATTACTTGAGATATAAGAGGGTAGGGGAATGCATTAGTAATTGATCAAGTCCAATTGACACACTTGATTAATTTTGCTAGACCCCACTGCATTTGAAAGAGAGAGAGAGAGACAGAGAGAGGGAGAGAGAGAGAGAGAGAGAGAGAGAAGGGAATATGAAGAGAAGGGGAAGAAAAGAGAACAAGAGAGCAGTGGAAGAGAGGGAAGACAAAGGGAAAGCGGGAGAATGAAGAAAAAGAAGGGAACAGAGAAGAAAAGAAAGAAGAAAGAAGCTAGCATTTATTGGATGCTTATTTTGTGCCAGGCATAAATCTAAGTACTCTATGTGTAACATTCAATTCTTATGGTAATATCATAAAATAGGTAATTTTTTTTAACTTTACAAATAAGGTAACAAGGTTCCAAGATGGCACGTACAAACCCAGCAACTGGTAGAGCAGGTTTTGTAATCAGGCTTTCAGAGACTCTTCTAATCCACTTCTCTAAATGTCTTTAGGGTTTTCAATCCTCAATTGATCCTAGTTCCCAACACTCCCTACTCTCTTGGACGCATCTCTTGCACACAATCACACATTTATTTTATCTTCGTGTTAATAGAATGAAAGAACACAGAAGCTGTGAAACAGGGAAGGATTTCAAACTTAATATAATTAAATTATATTTCCTACAGGACAGACTTTGCAACAAATTGTGCCCAGGAGTGAGGTGGGTTTCATCACCTTCCCCATAACCATTGGTGCCCAAAAGCACTCTAAATTACCTTTCGGTCCAAGTGAATGCAGAGTGCTGTTCTATAATGGTACCTTCAAGACATTTCTCATAAGAAGATTGTGGCCCCTACTCCTCCTTCCTATATGCAAATCATATAAGTACCAGTGATTCAGGTTTTCAACAATAAAGGTGTTTTTTGTAGCTGTGGTATATCAAACTATTATATGCTAAATAAGGCTTTTAAGTAAATCTGCTTTTTCCTTAGGAAAAATAGCCTTTGGTTCTCCAATATTTATTGCAATATGAGAGGTACAGTCCTATATAAAATTTCTTATAGATTTAATACCCATTGTTACGGCAGAGAAAGCATGACCATTCAACATAATCACTTTGGTTTTTAAAGGGGCTTTGATTTCTCTTCTGGATTTTATTTAGTTAATATTGGGTCCAGTAATTGAAATAATATTCACTTAATAAACAATGCAGATATGATCTGTTTTTATTATAAAAAATGTGTAAGATGCCTACTTATTTTTATAAGTTTGGAAAGCAGACAGAAAAAAACATATCCATTTCTTAACAGTCTTTACTGAGGACCAAGATTAAAGGTAAATATCCTGTATCTTATTACATACAAATCTAAAGTAAAAAAGGTTATCCAATCATAATCATATGATTTAGAAAAATTATCCAGTGTCAAGTTTGCTAATAAATTCAATGATGTAGGTAATTGTGAGGCCCAGATCAAGCAGGGATCATCAATCTTGGATCCTTCCTTGTCACATAGAATGTTTACTGGTCAAGATTTTATTTATAAATGTTTCTAAGTGATGCAAAGAGAGACTTGCCTACAGAGAAGGAAGCAATTTTGGTGATAAAACATTTCTATTTTATACTCTGCTAAGTACATAATTTATAGGACATTTTCCAGAAATCCATGCCACATAAATCTATATATTCCATACTTTTTTATCACAGTTTATCCGAGACATAAAGGCACTGAGCATTTTCCATATGTAAGGATTCTCCCACTAGTAATTACCATTAGTGTGTTTGACAGGAGGCAAGCAAGGGGATCTGGCCTGGTACACATTTTTCTTCTATTCTCTCTCCTTCCCTCCCTCTCTCCTTCCCTCCCTTTCTTCCTTCTTTCCTTCCTTCTTTCCTTCCTTCCTTCTTTCCTCCCTCCCTCCCTTCCTTTTTTCCTCCTTCTCTTGCTCCCTTCCTCCTTCCCTTCTTCTCTCCCCTCCTGCCTGCCTTCTTTCACTTTATTCTTGGGCTTCCACTGGAACAAAGAGAAATTCATCTGTAGTCCTGCTGCTAATTCTTTTTTCAACATGCAAAGAAAAATAATGAACCAAGAAAAGGTGACATGAAGCAAATACCTAATATGTCTCCTTCAAAATACTGCAGAGGAAAAAGGTCATCAAAAAATTGGTCTACTAAGTGAATCTCTTATGGATGTGATTAAAAAAAATTACTTCAATCTAGATTAGAGACAAGTACATATTGAAGGAGTGCTAGATTGGTGGCAATGAGCCCAAACCCTACGTCAGTGTTCCTCATAAGAAATAACATTGATTTTGAAAAAAGAGTATGAAGAGATATGATGAAGATATAAGGAATCCAAAAATACATAAGATTTGCTAGTCCATTGGATGTGATCATTGAGAGAACGGTAAAGGCAAATATTACTTCAAATTTTCTGAATTGGGAAATCACTGGTAAAAGTCAACCTAGGTAAGATTATTTTTTTTAAAAGGACAAAGAAAAATTGCATATTTATTTTTAATAATGTTGATTACATTCAGTATCTAAGACCCTTCTATGTTGCAGAACCAAAGAATTTATATGGGATTGCACCGTTCACCAAAGAAATAAACTACATTGTTATAATTGATGCAATGATGTAAGATAAACAGGCTAAAGAATGGTGGCATAAGGAAAATAAAAGAATATATATTCACAAGCCTACTTTTTGTACCATAAATTAAATGACATATCAGAAAACGGAAAGCATCTATCATGGGAGAAAAAGACAATGGAATTGAAAATTAGCATCATGAATACTCTAGAATTTGATAGTTACTTTCCAGATTTAGGGACAGACTTCATATGTGGAAACAGTTTAAATGAAATTTGAATATGAAAAAAAAATATATTCTCTCATTTTTATTACAAGTACTACTGATATATTCTTTATTCTTTTATTTCCTGCTATGAAATTCACTGTTTTACATGATAGTCACACTTTGGGAAAAATTAAATTTCACTTTAATCTTACTGAGCCAGTTAATCAGTTTTGTTATGTCTACAAGAATTTATCTTTAAATATCTTGTCAAGAGCTCTCCACAGAGGAACTGAAGAAGAGTAACACATGATTAAAATCCTTGGGAAAAAATTTTGTCGCAAAATAACTCCCTTACTGAATAAAATACTGTATCTTCTGTTTCATATAAATTTTACATAGTTGTAAATGTAATATTTTGCATTCTTCTATTTCTATTTTATATTCTAGCTTGAATTTCATGATTTAACTATTTGTCTTATTCTACCTTATGCATGCTAATTTAATTCATAGTACCCATCCTTTCTGTACCAATGGAAGAATTGTCCCTCCTTGTAGTCTCAGAGAAGTGAATTCCTTCTTGTTTACTCATGAACTTTTCTAAAATTATTGATTCTCTCCTCCACCTGCATCATTAATTCCCCATGTTTAGTCTATCATTTTCATTAGACACAAACATTTCTTAAAATCAACCAAGATTAAAAACAAACACTCCTGTACCCCAACTCTCCATATGTTGCCTATTTCCTGAGTTATCTCACATCTCAAAATATTTGTCTTACTTGCTATCTCTACTTCACAACTCATTCTTTCTTCTTATTCCATCCAGGCTTATTAAGGTCTCCAATAATAATTATGCTATTAAAAACAATGAACAATTTTCAATTCTCTTCGCACTTAATCTCTCAGCAGCATTTGGCAAGGTTTGGCATTCTATTTCCTTTTTGTTACACTTTGATTTTTCGGCTTCTCTTGACACCACACCCACCTAGTATTCCTCCTTCACTGTCTGTTCCATCTCATTTTCCTTTATTATCTTCTCCAGAAGACTCCTAAATTTTTGCTTGCCCTAGTGCCAAGCCTCTAGTCCTTTTATCTTTGTAATCTCACTGAATTCCAGGCTTTTAACATGAAGAATAATTCAATGTATTTCTAATCCGTATCTCTAATTAGGAATTTTTCCCTGAGCTACAGTTTATTTTATCAAACTGCCTCCTTGACATCTGTGTTTAAATATTTAATATAGTTCTCAAATTGCCATATTGAAACAATTAACTTTCCTCAAATTGCTTCTCCTGCATTCCTTCTCATTAGTTGCTTCTACCAATATTTTGAGTGATACCATGTGCCAGACACAGTGGTAAACCTAGTGCAACACAGTAGGAGCAGTCTGCCTGGGTTCAGGCAATAAATAGGTGCACTTTATGAAGATAATTTTAAAACCACACAAAAATATCTAAAATCGGTCTGCTTCTTAATAGATTGCAATTCCAATCCTAAACAATATCAAGGATAAAATATTTCTCCTTGACAAAATATTTTGTACTCTAAGTTCTAAATATTTGCTATGATTACCATTGCTTTTAAATAATATATGTAGGTTTAAATTAGGCATTTTTATCATTCATCTTTTAATAAACATATATCCTGAATGGACATTAATTCAGATAACTCCTAATTAACATTCAGCCTTTCACTATTGTTGAAAAATGTTATTTTATATTTTTCCTAAATTAATACATGAAAAATTGCAACTTGTTTTAGGTTTTATAAATTTCTAGTGTGGTCATGCATTTTAGCTTTCTATATTATTTTTCATGTGAATTGTCCCTTTTATCTATTTTAAATTTGATAAAAATTTTAAATGTTGCTAGATTTTACATTCTGAAAATAAATGAACTCATCAATATATTAATGTTATCAACACCTATTTATCATTTAAATGAAAACTATTCCCTATTCTTAGGTCTCTTTAAATGAATAAACAATTATTTGTTTTCTGAAATTGTCAGATATTAAATAACTATCTAATAAATAACTATCTAATTGAATAACTATCTGAAATTGTCAGATATTAAATAATGTGGTACTGGGAACATACGATGAATAAGAAAATCTGAGTCAGTTCTAGAGTTAATTCTATCATTAAGTTCACTTACATTGCTAGAAGTATAAACAATTTATAGTCAAATATATAAATGTTTCTATTCCAAATTTCCTAAAATTTTGCAGGTTTTAGAATACAGTTTTCAATGACTGTGATTGATAATTCTGAAAGTGTCATATCCTGACATTGTGCCAAAGTAAGACACGATTAATATTAGTAGCGGTGTGTTTTTTATTCAAACATATAAGGAAGAATTTAAGTTAAAGTTAAAGTAGTTTCTCTCTTGCCAGAATTCTTCATGTCTTTAATATGTTACTATGTAAATGTGAACCTCTGAGAGGAGGAATAGTCAATCATCATTCCCAATTTTAATTTACCATGGAGGCCTTTTTTTGGAATCTTTAATTAGCATCTATATTCATCAGGATGACTTTTTGAGAAAGTTTGCACTAGCACAGCATTTTTGATATTAAAAAAAAACATTTCATTATATTATCCATCTAGAGAATCTACTGATAAGCGATAAAAATTGTAGATATACATTATTTTTCAAAATATTATGCAATTATTTCAATATAATTAGCAAATACATTTTTGTTTTATTAGTATTACTAGAAATAAATGTGTTACTGAAACTTCTCCTAAGAGATAGAGTACTTCACAGACATTCAAATATTTTAACAGTAATTATTGACCTAGTCTTTTTTGTTTATTCCAATTTTAAAAATAATAGATTGAACTTTTTTCAATCTATTTTACACATGAATTTTCATACATAGATATACATTTAGGCTACAAAATTAAATTTTGTTATATTTTTTGCTATCGCTTTTCTACCACACTGATTTAGTTAATCAAATTAGCAGAAACTCACAATGGGACATTAGGTCTTTTTTTTCTCCAGAACATTATATTTCCTTCCATTATGCAAATGTTAAATACTTGTTAATCTCTTGTTTTATTGTGCATTTGTAATGAACAATTATTCTATTTAATATTTCTAACATTTATGCATCTATGTACATTAGGGGGATAACTCCAAAGATTTTGTTTGTTTGCTTGCTTGGTTTTGTTGTTTTAATACTACTAGATTTAAGGAACAGGCTTAATCATTCATACTTGGAAGTGTTTTCCAGGAGAAATTGTATATAATTGATCTAAATCTTGCTGTGTGAATTTGTCTTTTATAACTAAATAAATTGTGTACATAAATTAGAAAGATAAAGGTTGTTTGGGGACAGGATTATGTTTATGATAAATGTCTATGATTATAAAAATGCGTTATATCTTTTACTCAAGACTAACAAAATATATATTCAAATTAAGTTTACTCAATCTTTTGAAACTATCATCCAAATTATTTTCTAAGACAAATGAGAGCATTTTCATTAAATTATATTAACTTTTTATCCCTTACACATTAGTCAAGTTGATCACAAATCTTACTCAATAAATTTGCTCTGAATTACTTTAGCTAGTTTCAAAAGCTTTGGACATGCACAGCTACATTTCCATAAGAATAAACTTTTATTATGATGTCAGATATATAAAATCTGGACCCCAGACAGTTTGGGTAATGGAAAGATTAATGATCTGGGTATAAGGAGATATACCAGATTCTGCCACTGATTCAATTTGAGACACGAGGAAAAGTACATTAACATTCTATAATTTGGCTTCCCAAATAAATTGCATGTGTCATGGACAAATGCTTGCATCATGTGCAACATTCTTTTGGGGAATCAACTCACCCCAGCAATCAGTAAATTTGACTCTGACCCAGCCAGGGCCAACAGAATCAATCAAGGACTTTTACTGACATTCTTTGGGGAAATACAAATCTTTCTCCTTCTGAGGTTTTGAAGTGGGTTAAATTTTAGCTTAGGTTTGGTAGACATACTGATTACAACCTAGCAGATTCTGACTAAGAATAAAGCCAACAGAGTATAAAACAAAGTGAGAGAAAATTTACAAGTAACAATAACATTTGCTATACTTTTTACTGTAAATTCTTTATAGATGATTTATTTGCCCTGCACTTTCATTCATATTTTCCAAAACTTCCATATCATAGCCAACTTATGGTTAAAATTAAGCAAGGGTAGTTTCAACATCAATACCGATTGATATTTTCACTTACATTAGTGAGCAAATCCAAGTTGGAACAAAAAAGACATATGCCAAATCTTGTTCATTACAGATGTGAATGACTTCTTTACTGAATTGCATAACAGTTTTGAATAGCACCAAAAATAGGAATTTTTGGTGCTATTCAAAATGTAATGGCTGTAGACAAAATGTACTTTTATGTTTAATTTACATTATGAACATTTCTTCTATCCCTTTATTAATTCTAGAAAATCAACAAAAATGAATTTTTAGATACAGCATATGCCAATTTCTCTTTGGTAAATACTTTCACCATGACCAATTTTAGTGTGCCAACATGACATCATGATCATTTCCCATTTCACAATACAGATGCAATAGATTTAGATAATCTCAAGAATATACATTACAGTAAAATTTAGAAAAAATTAGGAATTGAGTTTTGAGAAAGTATTGCTTTTGTTTTAAGTGTAGTTACTTAAATGTAAGTTTATATAATCTAATATTTAATAAAGGCTATCTTTAACAATTTTAAAAATTAGCACAAAAATTGCCTGAAAATTCAACAATTGACTCTCATTCAATTGATCCTCATTCAATAAGTAACCAAGTTCATTAGCTCCAGCATACCTCTAAGTCTATGCAGGGCATGGACCTTTCTTTCCTTCCTTGGCTTGCAGAGTACTCCTATTTTTGTTTAATGCCTACACTTTAGATTTTTCCTTTTGTATTGCTCTCAATATTCAGAAGTATAAAATCAGTATTCCTAAAGCTCATATTTGTTAAAAATCAGTATTCCTAAAATTCACATTTGTTATATTTCTATGCAAAATATTTATGCTTATTCAATGTAATAACCACAACTTTAGTCTGTAATCATTCACAAATCATGTCTTTTAACTAATAATTATAGCTTTTAATATGCAAAAGAGTAATTCAAAATTCACCCTAGATCTCAATCCTACTCAGTTTCTGTGGCAACTCAGCAAACTTTCAAAGAGTAGAAATGAAGAAGCCTTGTTCTCCTTCAAGCATGGATTACCTCTTTGGAAGTTGTACACATGGATGAGGAATGCATTTAATGCGCATTCCAGAATAAACAAACTCTTCACTATTATATGGAGACACCACATTTCCACACTAGGATTGCTATCTTCTTTGAGCCACAGTTTATTGTACTTGAAAACAAAAAGTGTTTAGGACCAAATGAGTTAATTTGTGTAGAATTAAAAAAGAAAAAATTCCAATCCAAAAACTCGATCCTAGTAACCCCATGAAATCATTCAACTTCTCTTAACATCAGGTTCTTCATACATAAAATAGGGTTATTTTAAGAATTAAATGAGGCTTATGAAGCCCTTAGTGCAGTCCATGAGCACAAAAAATCAAGTATCTACCTATCATTATTATTATTACTGTAATTATTAAATTATTACTTAGGTTCTATGGGTAAGGTCATTAGCTCTTGAGGTAGATTTTCCTCTTCATTCTGCTCATTGACAATGGGGAATAAATTTTTTGGCTACTCAATTTGTCTGGACATAATAGTGTTCTTTTGATGGATTCACTCATAGGGCTTCTGTGACATCTAAACCTTATCCTCCAGACGTGAAGCTCCAATCAGCTTCTTCCAGTACTCAGCTCCTCGGATACCCCAAACATTTGGGTAAGGCGCAGTATTTCCAAAGTACTTCCTTTCATGTATGATTTTTTGCTGAGTCATTTACCCACAGTTATCTTCCTGGGCTGATTCTGACAGTGAATGTGTCATGAGACAGCTTGACTGCTGAGAGCCAAGAGAATAAATTTAAAAAGTTCCCTCATTGTTAAAGGCATAATATCATCATCATCTTGCTTGGGAACACTAAGTTTGCTAAGATTAGACATAGGTGAGTTGATTCAGTACAGGGAATTATTCAAGCACGAGGTCAACTCTTCGTTAATGCATCAATCACAGGCTGAAATTAGTAGGAGAGATTTCATTAAATGTCTTTTTCTCCAAATTCTGGATAAAACTGGATAAAATGATGATACACATATATTGTTTTGTTGACGGTAATTTTCAAAGCAAATGGTTACTAAATATTATTCCTAAAAAAGAGGACTGTAATTCTTTAATAAATAAGCCTAAATATAGTTTTTAAAATATGATGCAGTGTTAAATAATCACATGCCTTTCATAGGCTCAAACTTGCATTGCCTTATGTAGTCTTAATTTCCCTAATAAAGCATCTCCCACATTTTAAGACTTCACTCTCAGGCAACTTCAGGCTCCTCTGTGTGGAATTATGGTGATTAAAGATCCTCATTCTGACTGGATCCTGATTCACTAAGTAACAAAGTATGTTAGCTCCAAGGGCCTTTTCTGTATCTGCAATTCACATTTCCAGTCAAATTGAAGCATTTTTAAAATACATTTTCCTTCCGCAATAGAAATTCTATGACCTGCAGAATATATTGGAACAACAGGCAAGACCTGAGCAGTTAAGAAACTTTACATTATATTAGAGAGTTACAACATTTAAACCAAGAGTTCCTGCAGTCACAGTACTGCCACTTGCAAGGGTCACAACTTTGAGTAAGTCATTTTTCACTGGTGTGATTTCAGTTCGCTTTATAAAAATATATCAACATTTAAAAATATACAAAATTAAATATTAAAAATAAACTATACAACAATACTATAAACTATGAAATAGTTTATGAAATAAAAACTACCTGGAAAGAATTGCATAGTGAATATAATATCTATTTCTGGTTTGGCAGAAATGATAGATTATGTGATCACTCATTCATTAACCATGTATATTTAATGAGTGCCTACTATGTGCCAAACACTGGGCAGGACACTGAGCATATGATGGTGAAAAAGAAGCCAGGCATAATCTCTATCCCTGTGGAGCTAACATACATGAAAGTAATTAATATACCATAACTATTATAAGCTGTAATACAATGCCTCACATCTTATACTAAGTTTCTAAGAGGTATTCCTAAGTTTCTGTTGGGAAAAGTGATCAGAGGGGAAACTGACATTTTTAATAGGAAAGATAGGTGAAAGTTACAGCAGAATAGACATATATATCATCCAGTGGAAGCCTTGGCCAGTAAAGATGTAGCAAAGAAATTTCATGCCTTTGAAGTGAATCTTGACCTGATGGAGGACAAAGTCGACATTCATGTAAAATAGAATTACTGTTTGCAATTCAGAACTTTGCGAAATGTACTGATGAGCTTTAGCATGATATTCTCATGGAGAGAGCTAAGGTTCTATTTCCCTGCATGTTATAGAAAGTAATGAAACTTCTAACTGCTTTTGTTGACACAGGAACCTCATGTATCTAGACTTGGGCATTTTGGTTGATCATGCTGTATTTGCAAAACATTAAGTCTCCCTCCCATCCTCTATGGAAAGATTATTTTACCAGTTGGGTTGGGCGTTTATCCTGATGTAGGCAATGGGATGTTAGTAGATGTGAGAAGAGAAGAGGCATAAAATGTGCCTCTTAGGTCTGGATCCAAGAATAAACACTTCCTGAGCAGACCTGAATGAATCTTACAGCTAAATATGTAGCTAGAACCAGCACTGCCCAGGCAAGTTCAGTCTGTTTCAGCTGACAGCCCAGCAGGCATACAACTGTGTGAACTAGAATAAACGATTGTTGCTTTAAGCCTCTGAGTGTGTATGTTTTATTATGGAGCATTATAACTAATAAATATAGAAATTAGAACCTAAAAGGGAATGTTGCTGTAACAAATACCTAATATATATGAATGTTGATTTTGATATCAGGTGGTGGCATGAGGAGATTGTTACCGGAAGCCATCCTCCTCTTACTGGCTACATAAAGGGAGGGGAGTCAGTATAAGAATCTATTATCCAATTATATGGAGAAACCACTAAAGGGAGACTCAAGAATTAGAATTAAGAATGTAAGGCAATTATTATACTTACACACAGGGATGACATTAAATATTTAAGAATTGGGAATTTAAAAAAAACAAACAGGTAACATCCAATTTAAATATATACAACAAATCAAAATGGATTTTGGCCATTAACAACTGGTAAGACCTTAAGGGTGCAAACCAATAAAATACACACTTTAATTATAGATTCTCTAGCAAACCTTTCTGTGAACAGATTTCTTTGCATTGATAAGAACAAAAGAGTGGAATAATAGCAAGTCATATTTGTTGAAAAATAAGAAATGAGAACATCTTAATATTTCAATATTTTATTTACCATAACTATTTTTTCTGCACCCTACAATCTTTATAATGAGGATTCTTTTATTCCAACTCTCTTCATGCAAATATATATATATATTCACACTCAAATATATATATATATATTCATCCTCAAATATAAAATATAAACCAGGAATCAATATTCCACCCCCCAAAATTTTTAAATGGTTTTCCAGTGACTCTGTAAAAGTCTGTTCTATTGACCCTCAGTATATCGCACACAAGGAAAGGAAAAGGAACTTTGAACTTTTGCCTATAATATTCTCTCCAAATAGGAAACATTTCTCATTCCTTGCCTATTAAAAATCTCTTTTGCACAGTGAACTAGTTATTCTGTAGTTGCTCCACCAAGCCCACTTTCTGTTCCTTTCCACCCTGTCCTGTGTCAAGGAGTCTGTCCTCTGTGGGTTGCATGATGCAGGCTCCCATTCACACTGGTTTCCAGTTAGATCAGCAACTGGGAGAAATCAGTATTGGATAATAGGGAAAGAAGTGAGAGAGAATGGGATATTTATTTTTACTTTGAACAACTAACTGCTCACTTACTGGCTCTGGGGTGGTTATTCTCTAGTCCAGATATCACATTCTGGTGTTAAACCCCAATTCATTTATCAGAAAACCCATAAGGCTGGAACCCAGAGCAAGATAACCAAGATAGATATCATGAACTTCAAGTTTCCTAATCCAACAGATGAAGATGCAGCATGTAAATAGCTGCATTACATTATTAAATTGAAATAATATAAATAAAACAAGGATCAAGTTTGTCTGGAAGGGCCAAGGAAACTGAATGAACAGCAACTCAGACTCTTATGGTACCTATTCCTAACATACTATTTTGTCTTCTCTCCCTCAACACAATCTAGTGGAGAAACTCCTTATGACCAGTTGTTTAGAGAAGGAAAAGTTTAGGCTTGGTTTACAGATGGGTTTTTACAAGTGTTGGCCTCTAGATGGGATGAAGATGAGCCTGCATTATAGCCTCCCCCAGGGATGTCTCAGACAGACAATTGTGACTAAAAATTCTCCCAGAGAGAAAAACTGCATGCAGGACATCTTATTGTCTCCTTTCCATAAAAGACAGACACCAGAAGTACAGAGCTATACCGACTGATAAACAGTGTCTAATGGGTTAGCTAGCAGATTAGGAAATTGGAAAGAAAATAAAATGGGTGACATGAAGGTCTTGAGGAAAAGTGTGAGATTACACCCCTTGCAAAGAACAAAAACGTGAAGATTATCTGATTCTGACATAAATACTCACGAAAGACCATCCGTTGGTCTCTTCATAATCAAAGAGAAAAGACAACCCATTCTTTTGATGATATTCTGCCTCTTCTCCCAGTCTCCTGTGTTTATCCAATGAATCTAGGTTAAAAAAAAAGACTTAAGGTTGCAAGACTGGTATATATACATGGGCTTAACAATAATGTTATTTCACCAAGACTGACTTAGCTATCACCACTTCTGAGTACTTCAACTGCCAACATCAGAGGCCAAGGCTGAGCACCTATTATGGCTCCATTCCTCATGGAATCATCCAGCCACCAAGAGGCAACTTGATTACAATAGACATGTGATGGAAAAGGTCAGCAAGTTTGCCTCAAGTAAGTAGATACTTATTTGGGATAAATTTTAAC
The DNA here is from genome assembly GCF_015220235.1 of Choloepus didactylus. Taxonomy (NCBI): domain Eukaryota; kingdom Metazoa; phylum Chordata; class Mammalia; order Pilosa; family Megalonychidae; genus Choloepus; species Choloepus didactylus. Next base: position 55,153,656 of record NC_051312.1, read on the forward strand.
CTTGCTTGCACAAAGCATTTCTACCAGCAATACCATTTATGGACTTACAAAATTTGAATTAATACCTATGGTACTCCATAAAATCTTGCCTTTTATAAACAAATTCACACAGTGAAATAAATATGGTAATGGGCTCAAACACAGAATTGACTGCCCTTATCATCTGTCCCATTATTTGAAGAAGCTGACCTGATAGGATGGTCAAATGGGCTTATAGAAATCCATTTTTAGCACCAAAAAGGAAATACCCTGAAATTTTGGGTGCTGTCCTATAAGATGCAACCTATAACCTAAAATAGCGGCTAACATTTGGTATCCTTTTCCCCACATTCAGAATAAATGGTTCTAGAAGCCAAGAGGTGGAGATGGGTATGGCTTATTTCAATAATTTACCCAATAGTCCATTTCTACCGGAATTCTGCTTCCTATCCCCATTAGTCTGTATGCAGAGAATATGGAGGTGAACTAGCCAAGGTGAAAGCATTTCCGCTAGGGACACAGCTGTGGAACTACTCAGTTCTAATGCACTTAGAAATCCTATGGGATGGCTCCTTTTTCATGGCATTAACCTCTCTCTGGACTTCATTACCCATCAGTAGCTCATCCTTCCTCTTGTTACCTTATGTCTAGATATGGTAATGACTTCTTGATGTTGCCAGGCTGTGGAGATTTCATATTCCTTCCTAGTTACCTTAGCTCCACTTACATTTCTGTAAATAGACCTTCCTTAAGTTCTCTTCAGTTAATAGTTTTGATTGTGACAACCATTTCCTGCCCCAAACTGTGACTGCTACATATACCCATTAAATTCCCCTGAATATCCTCTTCCTTTCTACCAATTGACTTTCCCTAAACCTCTATCTAATCTCCACCTGGACTAAAATTTCCCTGAAAGAGGGAATTTCACCATTGCTATTGGTGAGATGATCATTTCATTTTAACCTTCATCTAATCTCCACTTAAAATTTCTCAGACATTTTCTTCTTTGCTATGATGATATTTTATTTACAGTCACTTTCAATTACATGAAACTTCAAGCAGGAGAAAAGTCACAGTCTTTACAGATGACAGTGAACCTAGGATTCTTGGCATTGTAGATAATAGAGCTACTTCAGCCTCATGGAACTTTACTACCTTTCTCAGAGGAATTTCCCTTCCTAAACATGCTTCTTTTTACACTTTTGCTAACAGGGTCATTGAGCTGTTTCATATTTTCTAGTTCAGTGAATACTAAATCTAAAATGGATTTTAAAAATTCACTAAATCCAGTTTCCTCATAATCAGTCAAGAAACTGAGGGAAGCCAAAAATGAAGTGATTCATACAAAATTCTACAGTTCAAGAGCAGCAAAGCCAGGTCTGGGTCTCTGACTCCCAGCACACTGATTATGTCAACGGAAGAAAGACATGCTACTTCTTGGATGAAAACCATGCTACTAAAACAGTGTTATTCCCTTGATTTTAAATATAAATATTTTTATGAGTACACAGGAAAGAGAGTTAGAGATATAAAGATATATTTATAGATAGACCCAGTGATTGAATGGTCTGCTACTCAGGAGAAAGGGTTTTGATTAAGCATGAGACTTCTGAAAAGGGATGATGTTTTCCCTGACTGTTGAGTTAACTACAACATTTCTCCAGAACAGAGAAATTACAAGTAACCCCAGTTCTAACAAGGCCAGTAGGCTCCCTCATTCTTGCAGCCTTTGAATTGGGTTCAACATGAAAGAATGAAACAACCATGAATGGCTTAAAAGAAACGATTCATTATCTCTCTCATGGGGACTGTACTCCGGTGTCTCAGAGCCCTCCTGGGGAGCCTGCTTGGGCTTTACTTGGGAGGTGTTTTTCAGAGAATAATAGCTTTGACCAAAGCACACTAATAGACTTTTTGGCAGCTGCCAGATCAGCAGACAGCCGAGGAGGATATGCTCGGTGGAAAATATGTAGACAGCTGAAGAAAATGGAAGCAGTTGGAAGAAAAGTCTGCTGGCGGGAGGATTATATTAGCTGCAGACCAAATCTGATAAGCCAGATGATTAAAAAAAAAAAAAAAGTAAAACATTCCAAGCAATTCTGAAATATCTTTACATTCTAAAACTTTGCTCTATTTATGAAGCAATTATATTTGTTGTCAAAAAGAATTTCAGACTCAGATTATCAATTTTGCTAGAGTTAAAGTTAAAACAGTATAAAATTAGTACTAAAATTGTCAGTCCCGCCTTTAGTAGCATTAGCATCATCTAATTCCTTGCTTTTACAGTGGGAGCTGTAAGGGTGATTGGAGACTAGTGCAGGAACAACACCCAGGGGAGCTGCTCAGGAAATGCATTGAAGGAACAGTTACAGGAATGATGTCTATCACATTTACCGCGTATTGAAATCAAAACATTGCCAGTCATGGAGGAATATTTTCAAAGATCCAGAAAATTCCTCATGAATTTAGGAGTGCTTCATTGGCAGCATTATCATTCAGGAGTGAATAATAAATGGTTGGATATAAAAGTCATTTGTTATTACTTCCTGTTTCCTCTCACCTTCCCTACCTCCCATGCCTCCATAATCATATACTAAATAATAGAGCAGTTTTACTGTCATTGCTTATTTATATTCTTACAGAATGAAGTTGGCTAACTGAGTTGGAAGAAGTCATCCTCAATTATTGTAATGTAAAATCCTTTCACTTTCCTTCTGATGTGCTATATCTCTCCCTCTATGTGAGCCAATCTGAGACTTTTGATGGAGAAGTTACCCATCAAGACAGTTATGCAGTCATTCGTGTGTATTGAAGCTAGAAAAAACAATTTTTTGAAAATCTGTTGGGACATGAGAAAAACTGGACTCATCAACCTGTTTATTACTACCTGCAGTAGATTTACTTGCTTGTGTGTTTTATTCAATTGCTTTTTCATTCTTCACAAGATAATTTTGAAACCTCTTGAAGAGGAAAATATATGAAAAGGAAAAGGTAGTGAGGGGTAATTTCCTCAAATAAATATAGCTTTCCAAAACAGATTTTGAAATAGCAGAAAGTATCCATTTATGCTAAAAAAAAAAGTACACTGTAATTCATATCAATTTTTTTTTCCCAAAATGTCACATAGTCATGACCCATGCCTTGCACTTAAAGATATTTGCCATGGAGAGATCATTTTAAAACACTATTTACTAACATGTTAACTGTATTTGATTCAAAGGACATTGAATGTATAGTGAAGGACACTGCCATAGAAACAAAAACTGTAATACTCACAAATATTTTCTGAGCCTTGGCCTCAGAATGAATTCATGTGGAAAGCATCAGAACTTATATACAGCAAGGAACCAAACAAGCTGCCACGTCCAACCTTAATCACAAACACATAGGAAATACATACTTATGTCCCTGAAATTTTGCTGTTGGTTGTTTTAGAGCAATAGTTAACTGATACAGGAATAGCAGATATTTAAAATCTGCTTCAGTAAGCCATACAGCTTAGATTTTTAGAATTCTGGCTCCATTTCCAGAAGTATCAGTGTTATTGCATATTGAATATTTTAAAACATAGCTTTAATTTTAAAACAAATGCTGCTTCCACTTAGAAAGAAAGTAAAAAATATTTCATCAATTCTTAAAATAAATCAGGAGACACAAAAGACTTCTCTAAGTATGGTGAATTGCTTCTGCCTTTACCTCCAGTGCATCATAAGAGTAAACTGTCAATCTTGTCTGCAATTAGGAACATTATAGTGTAAAAGTTTATAAAGCGTTACTAAAATCTTGAGAATCCAAAATATTTTAAAGTAATGGAAGAATATAATCAAATTAATTTCAGAAATGCAACTGTAGCAGGACTGTGGAGCATGGAAATATATGAGGTACAGGTCAAAGGGAGCCTAGCAAGATTGGGCTGAGAGACGAGTTTTAGGTTAGTGCAATAATGCAGAAGACTGATAACAGACTCTGTATTGGCAGTAGAAACACACATTAGAGGACAGAGTTGAGAGATTTTGCAAAGATGAAATTGATAGCATTTAATGATAGAAAAATACGGGAGAAAGGAGTGGGGTCAAGGATAAGTTTGAAATTCCTTATTTAATCTATAGGATAGAAGGTAATCCAAGTGGCATGATAGAGATGGAGGATAATTATTAAATTTGTCACCTCCATAACACATGAGACTACTATTCAATGATTTAGTTTTAAGGATCTATTATTACCAGCTCTGACAGCGGAAGACAATCAGAGGATGCTTAGACAAGATGCCAAATATCGTCTCATAGAGAATGCTGACGTGATTCAGTTTGCAATATTCCTATTCATTTAGAAGCAACAACCAAGGATAGTAACAGCACCCAAGGATAGATACATGTGGTCATAGTCTATGTTTAAAAAAATCCTTATTAAACAAATCACCTAGATAATACTGACAACTTGTTAATAGAACCAGCAGTCTCTCAACTCCCAAATATCAGTGTTGATCGCCTAGAAAGATATTAGTTAGCTACTCAGTCTTTACCCCCTATATTTGAATCACTTCCAGTCACTCCCAGCTCTTATTCTGGGATACAGAAGAAATTATAGTTCATGTATTATTCATGAAATGAATCTAAAATGAAAAAAATGTTTTAAAAATAGAAAAAGTTCTCCTTTGCTTGGTTACGGTTAAAGGTAAAACAACTAGTGTCAACACTTAAAATAAAACCTTGATTTCCTCCCACTCCGAAACTATCACAGTGCAATGTCAACATAAATAGCCTTTGCATTTGCATTGCTTAATCTTATTCCAGAGAAATGAGCAGGTAATTAAGACACTGTCAGAGCTCAGATCAATGGGGAATATTGATCTTAGGCTGAGTATCATTTGCCCCATTAATAGAGGCTTAATGAAATTAAGATTATCATATCCAAAGAACAAAATATAGCTGGCATCAATAAATTTAGCTACACATAGTGACTTGAAGGAATTTCATGCAAATCAACATCAATTTTCTCTGATTTGGCACAATTTATAGCAATTGTATCCCTTTGTAAGAAATGAGTCTTGATTAATGAGCAAACATCTAGAGATGCCCCATCGACTGTTATGTCCATTGTCAATCGCATAATAGGTATGCAGACTGGCATATGATGGGGGTGGAGAGGTAGAACAGCAGAGCAGACAAGAGTGCAGTCTTGGGATTCAGCACAGATCTGGGATTTTGTCCCATTTCTGTCACTTACAAACTGTGTGACATTGGGTTGAGCCAGTTATTAAACTGCTGTAAATCTCAAGGCACATTCAAAGAAATCAAGAATAAAATGTAATTCTTTTAAGGATTGTATAAAGTGATATACCTTAAAGACTCACATAGTATTTAGAACATTCAATGAAAAGTCAACAAGTGTAAGTTGTCAGTGGTGATGGAGTACCAGTTGTGGTAGTGTTGATGATTTTCTTGTTAAGAACACCTTACTCTAATATCCGTTTGTGTAGTCTTTTAGCTCCCTGGCGCTTTTACAATATGAGAAAATTTGACTAAAAATTTGACTTAGAGATTTTTTTTTATAAACCTGGCACAAATACAACACCAAAGTAAAGAAAGTCTCAGTATAAGTCTGACTTGGAGAAAGGTGTCCCAAAAATTTACAGGCTCAAAATGTAAGCCTCCATTACAAATGGATACTGTAAAATCCATTTTCCTCCCTACCTCATATTGCAATCAGCTACGGATGAGCAAAGTGTTTAGAGCATGGAAGACTTGTGAATGAATCAGTACAAGGTAAAGAGATTGAGAGGCACAGGACAGGGGTGCTCTAATTTAGATCAGGTGGTAGTTAAAATCTCACTGATGAGGTGACAATAGAGTAGAGACATGAATGAATTGCGGAAATAGGTCATGTGACTATGTGAAGGCAGAAACTTTCTGTCAGGAGGCTATACAAGTGCAGATGCAACTTGAAGCAATCACAGAACCTCAAGCAGGCCAGTGTGACTGGGGCTCTGTGAGCAGAGGAGAGAGTGACAAGACACACGTGAAGAGTTGAGACTTTAAAGAACTGGAAGCTTAAGAGCAAAGGAGTGAAATGCTCTGATTTACATTTTCTTTTCCTTAGTTCTCATGCCTTTAATAAAGATTTGGATCAGTTCCTCAACTCAGATTGATATATTACTTCAGAAGAGTACTTTCTGTTAATTATGTTCACAATGTTGTGCTACCATCCACACTGAATGATACATGTGAGTGTGGTTAAAAGGAGAAGTCTTATGTATATATGTTACTAGAATAAAAATTAATTAAAAAAACCCACAGGACTGTGCAACACAAACAGTGAGCCCTACTGCAAATGGTGGACTATAGTTAATTATATAATTATAAAAATGTTCTTTCATGAATTGCAACAAGTGTAACACACTAATATAAGGTGTCAGTAGTAGAATGGTGTATGGGAACTCTATATTTTATGCATTCTTTTCTGTACATCTACAACTTCTCTAATAAAAAAAATGGAAAAAAAGAATAGTATTTTCTGATTCTTAAGAAATAGAAAATAGCAACTTCTCTACTGAATTAGCCTACCTGCACTTTCTAATCTCCCTTGTAGACACAGAAGTGCCTGAGGCCAACACTATAATATATTCAAGAAATGGTCCAAGTTCAGGTTCCTCAATGTCCTGCTCATGAGCTAGTTCACTGCCAACTTTCATTTTATCAATTCTGTTATAATCAGTGACAGGATGAAATTGTTACTTCACAATCTCCTCTCCAAACTTTGTGGAAGCAAACATTTAGCTCCTGAAGTTTACTTCTTTTTTTCTATTTGTCATGATATAAGCTTTCTGCAGTACTTTCTACTGTCTCTCAAAAAAAAGTTCAGAAGTTTGTGTTACACCTAAAGTACAGTATCACATCTCAACTTCCTTCACTTCAAGGAGAAATAAAACCACAGTTTCTCAAAATTTACAATGACAGAAATAATGGAATCAGGTTTCAAAAGAGGCTGTTGCCTAGGAGACCCCATCACAGCCATATAATGATTAGATTACTGGTATTCAAATGATTATTAGTATTACCCACCTTCAGTTTACCACCTTCAATAGTTTTTATTTTTATTTTCTGACTAAAAGTAGGAATAAGCCATTAAGTTGCTTTGTTAGGGACTCCCAAGACCACCCCCAGGTTCAGTGATTCACTAAGAAGGCTCACAGGACTCAGCATATACAAAATGTGATTTATTACAGGGGAAGGACATAAGGCAAAATCAGAATAGTGAAAAGGGTGCATGGTGCAATATCCCGAGAAAACCAGGCACAAGGTTACAAGTTTTCTCCCAGTGGAGTCACACAGAACATGCTTAATTCCTCTAGCAATAAGTTGTGACAACATATGTGAAATGCTGTCCACCAAGAAAACTCAGGGAAACTTGTAATGGGAGCTTCTCACATAGGTACTTTTCTGTCTAGGATGTACCAAAATTCCAAAATCCCAGGCGAAAAGCATAAACCACAATGATTAAACAAATTATTTAGGCACACTAAGCCACTCATCAGTTAGGGAATGGTGGGGACTGTACCAAAATCCAAGTTCCCAGATGGCAGCCAACCATTAACATTCCAAGTAGACCTTTCCAAGGAAAGCAGTCTCAGAACTGCTATGTGAACTCTTTTCTGCACAATTGCCAATCTGAAAACTCAGTGACTCATTCTGGCAGGATGATTGTTATAATAAATAGGTCAGGAGTAAAGAGAGAAGTGACCGTACTTCAATACTGGCTGAAAACTGCCAGAATTGCCAAGTGGATCACCTTCTTTAATGAAGAGTTATTATTGCTTTGCTTTTTGCTTGTTTCAGAACACATTCATATAACTAGATACAGCTCACATAAAGAGAGAATGAGAACACATCATAACCTAAAGGAATAATAGTTACAGAGGTAGCATAGCACACATATGGCATCCCTAGATGTTAGCATGCTATCTTAGTTTGCCAGGGCTGCTCTAACAAAGTATCACAGACTGATTGGCTTAAACACCAAGAATTTATCATCTCATGGTTCTAGAGGCTAGAAGTCTAAAATCAGGGTTTTGGCCACACCAGGTTTCCTCTGAAGTATGTAGTTTGCTGGTAGTAACTTACTAGCAATCCATGAAGTTCCCTATTCTGTGGCATGATTCAACCTCTGCCTTCATCGTATAATTGTCTCTCTGTCTATGTCCAAATTTCCTCTCCTTATGAGGACGCTAAGCATATTGGATTAGGGCACCCCTTATCCAGTTTGGCCTCATCTTACCGAATAACATCTGAAAAGACCCCATTTACAAATGTGTTCATACATACAGGACTGCATGTTAGATCTTGAACATGCCTTTTGGGGGGACTCAATTCAACCGATAATACTGTGCTCACATTCAGATGAAGTACATAATATAAATGCAAAGTCCTGTGCTCATGCCCAGGAAAATATGTCTCAGTAACTCAGGGATGTACTTCTGGTCAGTATGATGCAATGTTGCTAAGGCCACACTGGCTTCCTCATATGGAGTCCAGATTCTGCTTTATGTGACCTTGGTTAGATCATGCACGTTCTTGAGTTGGTCACATTCAAAATCTCTTTGATCTGCACCATTAAAAAACTAATTTTTAAGCCCAAACTAACAACCCTTTTTCACATCCTTGAACTATTCTGATTGGAATAAGTTATAACTATTTTTCCCTTTTGATTTTATATTTAGAATCAATCACTTTAATTATGTTCACCTTTTGGTAAATGATTCTATCAAGTATTTGCCGATGATTTGGAGGGGACAAATGAAATGCCAGCATTCATAAATTCTTAAAATGCTAAATGCCTTTTTTTCTGAATGACTTGCTGAAAGTCACAAGGCTAACATCCCTGCAAGTAACCCAACCACACTCTGGCCTGAGGTCTGGTTATTTCACTTCTAGAATGATTTCCCAGGGAAGAGCTGAAGCTATAAGAAAGTGAGTTTTTCATTTATTTATCCATCCAATATTTATTAGGCCCCTAATTTTTGCCAAGCAGAGAGGATACAGGAATAAATGAAACAAAGCCCCTGCTCCCATGCCTCATGAACAGGATTATATCTAGGGGTAGGAGACTGAGGGATTCCCATTAAATAAACAAATTAAACACACATACACACATACACACACACATACTCACACACATACATGATAGCTGTATGTGTCAACTTGTCTAGGTTATAATGCTCAGTTGTTCAATCAAAAACTAACATGTTACTATGAAGGTATTCTTGTAGATGTTTTAACATTTGCGGTCAGTTCACTGTAAATAAAGGTGATTTCTTTTAGATAATCTGGGCGGGCCTTATCCCAACAGTTGAAAGTTCTTAATAGCAAAACTGCAGTTTCCCTGAGGAGGAAGATATTCTGCATTAGAACTGAAGCATCAGTCCCTGAGTGAGAATTTCCAGCCTGTTGACCTATGCTATCCCACAATCATGTAAGCCAATTTCTTCCATATATATATATATATATAATCATTCTAGATTCTACTAGAGAAACAGGAGCAATAGGATACACACACACACACACTATGTTACACAGTTATTATGAAAGCAAATAAAGCAAGGTAAGGGTATAAAGAGTGTTGAAAGTTGACGCATAGAAGTAGATGGTTTTTTGGATAAAACAATCAAGTAAAACATCTTTTATAAAGTGTTACTTAAGTGGACACTAGAAAGGAGCAAGGTATATGAACATTCAGAGTAAGAATACTCCAGGAAGAGAAAACAGGAAGTGCAAAGACCCTGACACAGAAGCTTATTAATAAATTCAAGAAGCAGTAAGGAGGCCAAGGTGATTGGAGTAGATTGAGTTATGGAGAAAAGGGAATGACATTGAGGCCAAGATAGTTAGGCAAGTCTCGGATGGTCTAGTAGACCAGGGTAAAAATTTTGCATTCTAAAATGCTTTTAATCAAATTTTCAGTGAAATGGGAAGCCACTGAACATTTTACGCAGAGCAGTGCCATCACCTGGCTTGTGCTTTAAAATAATATTTATGGGTACTGTGTGTTGAATGGGCTGAAGGAGCAAGAGGGAAGGAGACAGATAATATAGGAGGCTAGAGTTAATAAAGAAGTTTAAAGTTTTCTTTTAAGAGGTTGGTGGATTTTGTTAAGTTCAAACATTCCAAGGAGATTTCAGTAAAAGAAATGTCCATGCACATTAGGAAGGATTCTGTTTACTTGTGTTCCCTTCAAAAAGCAGAGGTGGGCAGATGGGAGGGACAAGTATTAAAGAGTTCAGGAGGCTTCAAGCTTTGATGTACTCATAAAGTTGATGCTTAATTTTCCCAACTACATAAAGAGAATCTCAATCTGAAATATATGAATGTGATAGAATCCTTTCTACCATAAAATATGAATGGTAGTTGTATGGTTAATCTTTTATTGGGGTTTTAAATATCCCGAATAGTGTCATGCAGGTCCATATAATAATTTTAAAACTAAGAAAACAAAGAGACAATCTGAAAAGCGTACTTTTCTGCCTTTTTTATATAAACATCAAATGGCACTTGAAACTTCAAAACATTTCTCCAATACCTACTCACTTCACCAACAGAAAACAAAACAAAACCAAACAAAACCTGGTCCTTTTCTCCTTGCATTTATAGTCTAAGATATGTTTTATTAAACTATTATTTCCCATAGTTATGGAAAGTAAATCTCTGATTTTTTTTCTCTTCAATTTTACTTATTATATGTTAACATCAATAAGGAAAAATAACATGAATGTAAATTATCCCCAAAAAGAAAAAAATTATATTAATCTATAATTCTAGGGATAAAAAATCCCATAGTCTGTATCGTACTTTGCAACTTACAACAGAGTCAAAAATGGCATTTGTATAAATGATATGACAAAGCAAATGAATAAATTGAAAGGCACTTGATGCTACAGTTACAGGAATTTCACAAGGATCATCATAATACCTTTGACTCATCTTAAGGAATATGAGTACAACATAGAACTATCTAGAGTAATTCAGTCTTTTTCTTCAGGTAATTAAAAGTAGGAATGTTCTTTAGGAGGTGGAAAAATCACACACCTATGCTGTGCACACACAAGCATTATCTGCTAAATATGATGAATGCATGAAAGCCTGGGTATATACATCCTTTTATGTCTTTTTACAAATATATTCATATGATCATCTTGAATGTAAGTATATAAACTAATATGTTTATTTATTCCTACTCAAAGTTATCATATGAGCCTGTGCATTAGTCTCTATTTGCATAAAATTTTACATATGTGGTTGTTTTCCTATGTGCAGAGGCATTTGTGTATTTATGTTTGTTAGATGCACTGTATATGTAGCAATAGAAAACATACATCTAATGCTTTCTATGAGTCAAAAACTTTACTTTTAATATTGCATTTAAATTTCAAATGATACATCTACTGTGATTAATAGATAGTCATTCTTATTCTTGATTTAGAAATGGCTCATAGTCAATAATTAACTTACCTAAGGTTGCCCAGTGCATAACTGAAGTGAGAATTTGCAGGAAATCTGATTCCAAAGCCTTTGTGTTTAACCAATATATTATACCACCCACAGTATGTACATATGTCTCCTAAATGTTTATACCTTAGTGTGCAGAGAACAAACTATTAGATAAGCAAATCTAGGACACTCTAAGTAGTTTGTCTCAAGACAACAACCAGAGATTAAAGTTCAGGAAGGTCTCTGAGCTTCTCTGAAAGAGGCCACCACCCCTCCCATCACTTGGCCCAAACAAAGTATTCTGGTCAACTTTCTGAGAAGGGCACTTGTGAGCTTTCATTGTTTGTTCATCTATTGGGGAACAGCAGGAGATGTCATATTATGTGATAGGACAGACAGAAACAACAAACTCCTTGATTACTTAGTTGCAGTCCTCATATTATTTGTAGAAGTTATGAAATGCACATTAGATCTTAGGTAAAAGTGAAGAAACTTTTGTGGGTTACACCACAGAAGAATTAGCATTTTGTTTTGCAAGTAATAGGAAAACATTTGACTGTAATTAACCAAAATTTCAAATAAAACACACAGAGAGCAGGCAGTTTTACTTCACTGTGTGTTTGAATAAAAACGTAAGCAACATCTTTACTAATAAACAGACACTGGTTTCAAATGTATAGTGATTTCAAAATTAGTCTACAACTGAAAACTTCTGAAGTTAGTTTCAATCATAAGAACATTTTCCCTGTTATCTGATGCAAATGAAATGTTCTTTTCTTAACATTTAAAGCAAGTTCTTATCTCTCTAATAGTATACAATTTCTTCAGCATAGTCACAATGGATATTATCTGATCTGCTCATTTTCTTAATTTCCTCCATTTAAAAATGCATCGGTTACCATCCAGATAATTTATAATACTCCTCTAGGATGCTTACAGTACACTGCTGAAAGGAATCATCCTTTACAATACCCTGCTGAAATGAATAGTTCCAAATGTAACTCCCAAATCTAGGTCCAACTGTAGGCAAATGAACAGACATGAAGATATACCTGGACTGAGCCTGTACAGAAGAGGCAGCTATGAATGTCTGAATTAAATGGTAGCTTCAGTAGCTATGGGGAGCCCAAATTAATATATGGGGCCACTTCAATCACATTGGAGCTTCACACAACAGGGAATTATCTGCTATTTATAAGACATAAATGAAATAAGGACAAAGCAACCCTCTAAAAAAGGTATTTAACACTGTGTGCACATTTTTCAGGGTCATTATGCATAGACACACACATGATACATACACACATGGATACATATATGTACCAAATATATGTGCCAACAAATAGGAATATGTACAAATCTCTTAAACTACAATTAAGTACAGAAATACTTAATTACTTATGAGAATTCACACAATGATGATACAGGGAAGTATACACCTACAAACAGTATGCAGATTATTATGCAGTAAGACACAAACATGATAATTTGGTTTCCAATAAAAGATGAAATGTCAAAAGACCCAACAGATGCATTCTAAAAGGATGTGAAATTTATTACAAAACAGAAAAAGAAGACTTTAAATGCTTACTCACCCAAAAAAAAGATCATGAAAGGAGACATATTGGCGGCAGTGGGCATAATGCTGTAGGTTAGAAAGATCTGTCTGTCCTAAGCTTTCACACAAAAGCTTGGTCTGTTTTTCAAGATGAGGCTAGCAGATTTCTTCCAGGGTTCTGATTTCCCAAAAATACAATCAATTCTTTATCCCCTTGCTCTGGGTAGTCAAGTTAATCTGAAAACACATAAATGAACATCTAAATTTACTGTCAGGATACTAAAAATTGAAAAAATGCATTATTTTCAAGGATTCTAGAGTTCACTTCATCACCATTATGACCTAATTCAGTTTTTGGACACATCTACCTGTGCTCAAGTCCTGCTCGTTCAACTAAGGGAAAGGAAAAAGAACACAGCCTGCACTGTCAACCAATCTTAGAATAAATATAATTTATCTCTTTCATACCCTTCACTCTTTTAAATATTAACTGGGCTTATATTCTCTAAATCATGTACATAGGCACTGTATCCAATGGCTGTGCCCAAATGCCCAAATCTAGTAAATAAATTTAATGCTAACATCTTGACTCATAATAGCAAGAGTCTCTGGCAAGATTCATTTCAGGAGTTAAGAAATAATATTAAGGGTTCCGACATATTACCAACTGCACTTTTTACCAACATCCTTCCTATTCTTCTTTCAGTATTTGTTCCAGAGATTCACGGAATGAAGAGCCTAGAGTGAATCTTGCTTTTACTGGCAATAAGACCACCTCTAGCATGCAATCTGGATAACACAGGTGCCCCAACATATTTGGTTGACTGTTCCAACAAAGCACATACCTGGCAACTTTGGGGAGTTTCTATACAAACATCCATATAATGTTTAGAACCAAGTCCGAAGAAGCCTCCAAGGAGATAATTTGAAATTTATAGAAAGGAAAGAGCCAACTTATTGTCTTGAATGTGCTGCTCAATAACAAGGGACACTTGTAGAGCCTACTCAGTTTAGCTGCATCCTTTGAACTTGAGCAGGGCCTATCTTCTAAATATACATCACTAGATTTATTTAGGCAGACTGTTATTCAAAGAGCTAGATTTTACATGATAATGGTATTAAAGACCAGGTACCAAAAGAAAAAAAAAAAAAAAAACATATCTCTGCTGTCTGCTGTTTCTTTACCCTGGATAGAGATACTGCTTATATAAGCTAGAGATCTGCTTATTGTGTAATTAACAAAGGTATTATTTTAGACATAGACAAACTTATTTTAAAATACATGTGGAAAAAAGACAGCCCTAAAATAGCCAATATAGTTTTCAAAACGAACAACAAAAAATGAAGTGGGAAGAGCCACTCTTCCTGATGCTATGGGCTACTGCATAGCTACTTTAATCAAGACCATGTGGTACTACCTGAGGGATAGACACATCTTTGGAACAGAAAAAAACTCAGATATAGATCTACAAAAATACGCCCAATTAATTTTATACTGTAGAACAAAAATGATTCAATGGGAGAGGGATAGCATTTTTAATAGACAGTCCTGGAACAATTGGACACTCTTAGGTCAAAAAAAAGGAAAAAAAAATAACCTTGACTTAAATCTTATATCCTGTTTTACTTTCCTAGGCTGCTTCAAAGCAAATACCGTGGCATGGTTCAGCTTGGACAGTGGGAATTTATTCTCTTACATTTAGAGTCTGGGAAAATGTTCAAATCGAGTCATCATCAAGGTAATGTTTTCTCCCTGAAGACTGGCTGCTGGTGATCCTTGGCTCCTCTGCCAATGGCAAGGCACATAGCAGCATCTGCCGATCTCTCCCTTCTCTTCTGGGTTTGTTTTCATCTTCTTCTTTCTGTGGTTTTCTCTCTCTCTCTTTTTTTCTCTTTCTCTTTGGTCATTCCATTTAAAAAGGATTCCAGTAAGAAGATTAAAACCCATCTTGAATGAGGTGGGTCACATCTCAACTGAAGTAGCATTGTCTAAAGGTCCTACTTACAATGGGTCTACACTCACCACAGTGGATTAAGTTTACGAACATGTTTTTCTGGGATACATGCAGCTTCAACCCACCACAGGGAAAGATACTCCAATTCACCAATCTTAGCATCCATTGATGACTTCTTCCTGATTCAATCATCTCTAATTATTGCCAAATAATGATTTTCTATTTTCATGATTCCTTGTTTACATTATATACCCTAGAGAACACTGACTAATACACATCTTATAAAATTTCCATCTAAATGACTTTCAGGAAATAGCAACTATAGAGGTGGAAACAATTTCTAAGAGGTAAGGCTTAGGGGAAGGGATTAGGGGGATATGACTCTTAATTGGTAGCCAAAGGATTTTTTGGTGGTGGTTTTTTGGTTAAGTATTCTGTTTATGGGGGTGCTTATATAAAACTGTACATATAATAAAATTGCACATGAGCTACACACAGATACAAACTCTCACACAAACAAACAAACAAAAGAGTGCATGTTTAACTGGTGAAATCTGAATAAACTCTAGGATTTGCATCAATGTCAATTTTCTGGTGTTTTATATTAAACAATAGATATGTAAGATGTTAACGGGTGGAGAGGGGGCAATGGATGAAAGGTGCATAGGCCTTCCCTTAAAATTTCTTTACAACTTATTATGAATCTACCAATATTTTAAAATAAAAATTGAAAATACTGAAATAAATTAGTTACTGAAACTACAAATATAGAACTTATTTCAGGTTTTAGCTCTGTTGCTTAATAGTTGCATTCTCTTGATCAATTACTTACTTCCCTGCCTGGGTTTTCCTTACAGGACTACTGTGAACATAAACTATGAAAAGGCATAGAAAATATTCAGCACAATGCATAGCACATTTCAAAATTCTTCTCCTTCTATTTCTATAGCAATAATTTTTATTGTTGCCTTAATACTTTTTTTCATTAAAATTAACTCAAGTTAATTTTATGAGTTTCTACTGATATTACAACCATGGGAGTAGACTGCCGAATAGCTAGTCACTGAATTTCCATGAACAGAAGAGTAACAGGAAGAATGAAGAATGGAAGCAGAGAAAAAAAAAATGCTGACTTCAGTTGATGCAAGAAATACATTCATTGCTAATGCTTTTCACTCAGCATTACATTTTAATGTGAACATATCAGTTCTAAGAGTTTTTCTCTCATTTTAAAACAGTAGCTTTTTAATTTTCTGTTTTGAGAGGGATTTTTAATTTTCTGTTTTGAGAGGGAAAAAGGACTAGGGAGTTTAGAGATTTAAAGGACATGCCAATATGATTTCCATATTTAAAGTTTCATCCAATAAGATAGCTTTGGATTTTACTGAGAATAATTTAGCATAAAATTATGCCATCATGTCTTTTTCTCAGAATGCAGTTTGAAGATAAAGTATAAAATAATGAAACTGTGCAACAACAAAGTGGGTTTTACAATGAGAAAATGAACAAACTGATGTTGAAATCAGTCTGGTGGGTCTTATTCCAGCTGCAGTTAGTATATTTAAACTTCATTCTGTCTTTAAATTACTTTATGCCAATATCAATGATGTAAATTAAGTAAAAATATATTTTAGATAACATTTTTTTTTTGCATTTCAAATGAGCAGAAAACCACATAATAGAGAAGTATAAGACAATATTAAGTGATAAATTACCAGTGGTAAATAGACTATATAAACATATTATCAATGTTAACATAAACTCATACCTACTTCAAGTAAAGAAGTTTTAGAAAACCTATTAGCTGATATGACTTTTAATTCTTAGCCTCTCTCTCTCTCTCTCTCTTTCTTGCACTGTCCTTCTCTTTCTGTCTCTCAACTGCCATACTCATTAACAAAAATAACTATACCAAATTTTCCAGTGAAACACTGGCCAGATTTTTTTAAGGCACGCTTCCTGCAGTTGTGGAAAAAAAGAACCCTCAAATTGTCTTTGTGGCCCTACCCCTTACCCTGTACTATAACTCTAACTCTTCTAAGTGAAGACGATTTGTGTTTTGTAGACTTATTATGAGTTAATCTTCCCATCTGCGTGTCCCGCTGCTGGCAGAGTCAGCAGTCAGGGATTCAGGTGAGAGAAAATAGAAGTAGACAAAATGTAGGAAAAGGAAAATGGTGGACTTTGGAGACAGCAGTCACAGACTCAGTGCTGCCACTGCCACGAATTTGCTCATGTGATTTTTCACATGACATGTAACCTCTTTGATTCTTAGGCCCCTCCTTTCTGAGAATTAGAATAGCATTATTGCAGTTTCTGTTCATACTGGTCCCTATCCCCTGGTGATCCCCTCTAGGCAGTTTCCATAAATGCAGGTAGCTTCCTGTTCCCAGGGTATGAAAGTATTCTCTGGCCAAAGGAGCATGTCTTACCCACAAACTGGGCAAGAATACATGCCCAGGAGTTAATGCCCTAAGAGTAACCCTCAAATAGTGAGGGATAAGAATTGGTGGGTATATAGCCTAGATCTACCCTTGCCATTAGAAAAATTGTGAGGTATCTTCCACAAGGGTCTTAGAAAGCCCTCGGCAACTGAGCCCTTTGCCTGCACTGTAACTTGGTTGATAATGCACCATTCCTCCTTTCCTTGTCTCACTGCCCAATTCCTTCATAGCACTTTCTGGAATCACTTAGAAAATATGTACTTTAACCCAAATCCTTGCCCCAGAGTCTACTTGAGGTAAAAATCCAAACTAAGACAACTACTTCAGCTGTTTTTTTGTGAGAAATAAATAATATAGCAAAATCAACCTAGCAAATCATTTATTTTAAGTAATATAAAGTAAATATGACAGAAAGGCTGACATTTTATGTCATTCATTTTACTATATGAGAAAATCGTACTTTCCCAAAATACCAAAGAAATTTATACAGAAATTCAAGTTACTTAAAATGTTTGATAATATGATACATGGCATCAAACTTATCTTACAAAAATAAAAATCAGACAAATATTCTATTTTCAATCTTCTGAGTTTTCAGGAATGCTTAAATGAACCAGTGGGACTTCAGGGCTTAAAGAGTAAAGTCTGCATGAACTAGTTTCTCCTTCCACACAAATTTTTCAATCATTGCAATTAAATCAGAGTGAATAGCCTTACTAAGCCTCCAAATATAAGCTGGTTGTTGATTCTTGAGTGCCCACTCTAAAGTAATTCTCAACATATGGAGCCATGCTAAGATAATTTTTTATCAGCACATTTTGAAAACAATCTAAACTTGAGTTAATTTGATTTAGACAAAAAAAGTATGCTCCCTACCACTTTATAGATATCTATCCTGGATGATAGTTATCCATGACTACACAGTAACTGGGGCCTCAAACTTTCTGTGACTCAATATTTTTGATTCTGTAAGGGAAAAACAAAAAGAAAACAGCACAGACTTGTTTTCCAGGAGTCTTGGGAAGTTTTGATTGGATGAGAAAACATAAGTAAAAGGGGAAAAAAAAAACATTTTAATTGAGAATATATCTCCAAACTATAAGGATGATAAAACATATTTCATTTCATACAAAGAGTAAACAATAGATAGTTAGGGTTGCTATATTAGTATCAGAAAAAAAAGACTCTAATCAAAAGTTGTTACTATAAATGAAGAAGAACCATACATGATGAAAAAAGGGACAATCTATCAAGCAGGTATAATAATTATAAACATATACTCACCAAGGAATAGAGCCCTAAAATATATAAAGTATTAAAAGGAGAAATAGACAGTTCTATAATAAAAAAATTGGAGACTTGAGTACCCCTCTTTCAATGAATGGAACAACAAGACATAATACTAATAAGGAATAAAGGACTTGAACAACATATAAACCAAATACTGTTAACAGATATACAGAGCACTACACTCCCCCAAATGGTAGAATATGCATTTTTCTCAAGTACATATAGAATATTCTCTAGGATATTAGCTATTAGATATTTGATAGCTGACAAAGCAAGTAAATAAATTTTAAAATATTTAAATCTTCCAAGTATCTTCTTGGAACAAAATAAAATGAAACTAGAAATCAATAACAGAAGGAAAACTGGAAATTTAAAATATATTTGGAAAATAAATGACACTCTCTGTATTAGGATTCTCCAGAAAAACAAAACCATCAGGATACAAACATTAGGAGAATTGTTATAGGAATTGGCTCAGTTGACTGTGGGGATTGGTAAACACAAATTCCATAAGGCAGGCTGTAAGTTGGAAACTGGTGAAAGTGGCATTGTAGTCTCTGAGAGAAGCGAGTTGGCTGAAATGGAGATAGAAAGTCTTCCTTCTGACTGCTGAAATCCTCTGTTCTCACTTTAAGCCTCCAATTGATTGAATGAGGAAACTCGAGTCCTCTCATTGCTGAAGGCAGTCTCCTTTGTTGATTGCAGATTAGTCAGTCCTAGATGCAATTAACTGATAAATGATTTAAATGCACAACATACCCTTCCCATAATAATCAGGCCAGTGTTTGCTTGCCTGAACAACTGGGCATCATAATCTAGCCAAGATGACATATGATATTAACCATCACACCCACTCAAACAACCGATGAGTCAAATACAGCAAATGTATTTTAATGTAACCAATACATCAAAACTTATGGGATACAGTAAAAGAAGTGCTTAGAAGAAAATTTATAGCTATAAGCCCTACATTAAAAACGAGGAAAGTTCCCAAACCAATAACCATGGACTTTAAGGAACTAGAAAAACAAGAGCAAATTAATCACAAAGTTAGAAGAAGGAAGGATTTAATTAAAGATTGGAGATGAGATAAAAGAAATAGAGAATATCAAAACACAAGAGAAAATCAATAAAACCAAAAGATGGTTCTTTGAAAAGATCAACAAAATTGTAAAGCACCTTTAGTTAGATTGATTATGAAAAAAATGAGTGAAAGACTCAAATTACTAAAATGAGAAATAAATGTGAAGGTGTACTCCAGACCATACAGAAATAAAATGCCCTATAATAGAATACTATGAACAGGTTTATGCCAACAAATTAAACGAGGAGATGATATGGACAAATTCCTGGAAACACACAAACTACCAAAACTGGCTTAACAATAAATAAAAAATATGAGCAGACCCATAAGAAATAAAGCATTGAATCATTACTGAAAAACCCCCCAACAAAGAAAAAATCAGAACCAGATGGTTTAACTGGTGAATTCTACCAATTATTCAAGTAAGAATTAAAGCCAATCCTTTTCAAAATCTTCCAAAGATAAAAGAGGAGGAAAACTTCCTAAATCATTCTACAGGGCCATCACTGACCTGATGTCAAAACTAAATATCAAAGTCCGAGAAAGACAATACAATGGAAAAATAAACAAACAAAAAACCTCAGACAAATAACCTTTTTGAATATAGATGCAAACATCCTAAACAAAGTATTGGGAAATTGATTCTAGCAGCATACTGAAAAGATTATACATGGTGACCAACTGGGTGTGATCCCAGGAATGCCAGGGTGGTTTAATACATGAACATCAATCAATATAATACATCACATTAATAGAATGCAACAGAGAAACAAAACAAAACAAAACAAAACATGATAACCTCCATTGATTCAGGAAAACACTTGAAAAATCCCAACACTCTTTCATGGTAAAGAACACACTTATTAAACCTGAAATAGAAGGGAATTTTCAGAACCTGATAAAGGGAGTTTATTATAAATCAATCATGATGTTCATCATACTCAATGGTGAAAGATTGAAAGCCTCCCTATTAAGATCATTAACAAGACAGGGATATCTGCTTTTGCAACTGCTATGAAACTTTGTACTGGAAGTTCTAACCAGAGGAATTAGTTCAGAAAAAGAAATAAAAGAAACACAAATTGGAAAGGAAGAAGTAAAACTATCGCTATTCACAGACAGAGGTGGTCTTATACAAAAAAAGTCCTAAATAATCCAAAAAAGCTATTGGATGTAATAAATTAACTCAGCAAAGTTGAAATATATGAGATCAACATGCAAATTCAGTTGCATTTGTATACACTAACAATGAACACACCAAAAAGTAAATAAAACAATTCCATTAATAATAGCATACAAAAGAATATAAAATCTAAAACAACAACAAAAGACTTAACCAAGGAGGTGAAAGACTTATATACTGAAAACTGCAAAACACTAATGAAAGAAAGGAAAGAAGCCCTAAGTAAATGGGAAAATATCCTGTGTTCATGGATTATAAGACTTACTATTGTTATGCCAGAAAAACTCCCCAAAGCAATCTACAGATTAAATGCATTCATTTTTAAAATTCCAAGGGCCATTTTGCAGAAGTGAATTCCTGTCCGGCGCTGCCCCGCTCGGTCCCCGGTTCCCGGCCGGCGAGGGGAAACAGGGAAGGAGAGAGAGAGATGCAGACTGCGCGAACTAACCTGGTCATGAATCACGACTCGAACCACACGGCAGTTGTGAAAGCAAGCCCTTTACTACAGCTAGATGAACATTCTGTGTTACTGGTTCCCACACGGGGCACGGCGCCTCGTGGGAGAGCAGCCTCGATGTGGCCGTCAGGCACGGCTCCTTGTGGGCTGTCTCACCCTACCCCGTCCGGGTAAGACCTTTTATACACAATTAACAACCAATAAGCTTCTAGGCTAGTATCGCGTATACAGGATTTCGATTGGTAGGAGCGGGTGGCGGATACATGCGTCACTATGCGGAAACAGGATGCAGGCGCCATCTTGGCTCACTCGATGGGCGGGGGTAACTCTAGAGCAGGCTGCAGCGCATACGCTAGGCCCGATTCGGGAGGCGGCTTTCCACATCTCCCCCTTTCTTATTTATTTTTGACCCAGTGTCTCCAGTGATGAGCGTGCTCCCGTGAACCCAAATGGTTCACAACCTCTTTGGTGCTTTGGGGAGTCTGGACTAGGCCTCAGCCATCCAGCGGCGGAGCCTCTAGCACCAACCAGAATGCTCACGTCATATGGAGACCGGAGAGTCCGTAAGCTGGAAGCAACGTGACTCTCCCTGCAGTGCTTTGCCTGGCAACTGGGGAACAACGACGGGGGCAGGAACAGCAGTAACCAGAGTCGGGGGTGTCACTAGGTGTCTCTGTGCAATGGCTAGGGTCCAGTCTGGCCACAACTAGGACTCTGCCCTAGAGACCCACCTGAGACAAAATTATGACTACTGGTGTCGCCTTTTACACCCGAGAAACAGCCATGCGATTCGCTACAAATTTTGCTCCAAAGCGCCCCACCTGAGGCGACCAGGAAGGGGTATGGTTAATAAATCGGTCACTATCGGGGGTAACAGAGGTGGGAGTCATAGCCATCATAGTGGTAACACGCAATTGCTGCTGCGCTTGAAACAGGCGTTCTAGCAAACATTTAACAACGACTAATCCCACCAATAATCCCACTGCAATGAGGATCCAATTAGTTAAATTGGGCCAAGAGAACCAGGAAGAAACACTGTGCAATAGTTTCTGTAGAACCTCGCCTAACCCGGAGAGATCGACTTTAACGGGTTTTAACTTGATCCCCCCAATTGTGTCTAAACTAGATTCCACCTGTTGGGAGAGATTAACAAATTCAGGAAAATATGACCTTTTCAGCCAATCAGAGACTCTGGAAATGCTTCCGGTCACGTTGGCCCTGACAGGAGTGACACAGAGTTTAACCGTAAGCCACCGGGTGTCACATGTTTGCTGAAGCACTCTCCAGAGTCCATCTATTTCCAGTCCAAGTTCATCTATCTCCGCTTGGAGTTTCTGAATGGCCTGGAAATTTAAGTTCAGCATCTGATTGTGGCGGCGTAGCACGTCTCGGGTAAGGTTGACCAAGCCATTTACCGTTTCCATCGTTATGGCGAGCTGCCGATCTGTCCATGCTTATAGCACAGCCTGCCCGATCGTTGGGACAAACAAAGAGGAAGCTACACTGGCAGCATTCGATAGCCATTCTTTTATGCCTCTTGGACGCCTAGACTTAGAGAAGGGGATATTGTTAAGTGAAACAACTTGAGAAACAGGGCCAACCCAGTCGGTTGCCTTGACGGGGAGCCAGACATAACTTGGGCGATACACTAGGATAGCGGGGCGGCGAGGCATCCGGGTCTTTGGAACGGTTGCAGACTGTAGGAGCAAACCCCGGAAGGAAAAGGCACCTTTGAGTCTCCTTTTTACTCAAGATCCCTTCACAAGACTGGCGGCTCTTCCCTGTAACGTTAAGAAATTCAAGCAAGACTCCCTTACTTAACTCGCCATTACCAGTTTCACAAGTAGCATTCGCCGCAACTGTGGTGTTGACAACCTTGACAGAGAGGTTAGCAAAAGAGAGGATCAGTGTGTCATTGGTGAGGGGGAAGGACTCGTTGAAGCTTGTGGAGGGTCAGAAGGCAGGTGGTGGAGACCTAGAGACAGGGTACGAGTGAAAAACACAGGAGAGGCGGGAGACCCAGCAGAGAATGGGGCCAGGGTCGGGGGATGATGCCACAGGCCCCAAAGACCACTCTCCTGCGCTACCACAGTTCCACTAAAAAGAAAAAGGCAGATTAGAAGGATTGCTATAGGAGAGCAAAGAACAGAGTTACCGATCCTCTTTTTGGGCAACCGCGGGGTGGTCAGTCCTACTATTATCGTCTTGTCGGTCGTCGCCATCATCAGCAGGGTCGGAGGCTTGGTCTAATGGTTCAGGTTGTATATTCGTTGGCGTTTCTGACAGCTGTTCCTTGGCTTCTTCAGGTGATGTCACGGTTCTCACCAGTCTTTCCGGAACCCACACTGGTTGACGTCCTGGTTCCTGGGGAAAAACACAAACAGAGCCTCTGGCCCAGCTGAGCACCGGGTCAGGGCCTTTCCACTGCCCCGACAGGACATCCTTCCAACGGACTAGACCTCTATGCGGAGGACTCGGGGTGGTGTGTTGCAGGGCAGGTGTCATTCCTTGTGAATTTTCGTTTAAAAAATTATATGTGAGCAAGGCTACAGACAGTCGAGCTTTTGGGGACAGGCCGTGGCCTATACCCTCTTTCTGTTTTTTAAGCAAGTCTTTGAGAGATCTGTGCGCTCTTTCAATGATTCCTTGCCCCTGAGGGTTATAGGGGATGCCATGTTTTAATTGGACATCCATGTTGTCACAAAATTTTTGGAAGGATTTACTAGTGTAGGCAGGCCCGTTATCCGTCTTTAACGTCTTTGGCTTACCCCAAGCTGCCCATGCAGCAAGGCAGTGTGCAATGACGTGGGAGACTCTTTCTCCTGGTTCAGCAGAGGCAAATAAAACTTGGGAGCATGTGTCCACCGACACATGTAAGTACTTGATCTTACCATACTCTGAATGATGAGTGACATCCATCTGCCAAGTATCCCCTGGGGTGAGACCCCTAGGGTTGACCCCAACCGAGGGGACTGCTCTCTGCTCTGCACAATTGTTGCAGGCTCGGACAATATCTCGAGCAGCTGCACGTGGTATGCTGAACCGCTTAGCTAGGGTACCTGCATTGATGTGAAACTTGGCATGGAATTCTCGGGCTTGTTGATACGGTACCAGCGTCGGAAAGATGTGCAGCTGTCGAGTGGCTACATCTGCGCTATGGTTCCCCTGGGCCATAGGGCCAGGCAAACCTGTGTGGGCTCTAATATGGGTTATGTAAAAAGGGTGTTGCCTGGTCCATATAACCTCCTGTAGTTTGGCAAAGAACGTCCTTACTGTAGAGGAATGTTTAACAATGCCCACCGTTTCTAAAATTTGTACAGAGTTCACAACATAAGCAGAATCCGAGACGACATTTAAGGGCTCGGAAAGGCTTTCCAGGACTGCAATGATAACCTGCAGTTCTACCCATTGAGGCTTTTGTGGTTGGAAGAGCACTGTTTTAGGAGTGTCCCCCTCCACACAATACGCCCCTGTTCCAGAGCTGGAGCCGTCCGTGCATACGGTGGGGGCGCCTGCTAGTGGCCTAGGAGAGGTTACTTTGGGAAAAATCACTGGGTGCCGGGTGACAAACTGCAAGAGAGGAGCCTTAGGGAACTGATTGTTAATGGGACCAAGAAATGTACACCGGAGAATGGCCCATTGATCTATGCATCCGGTGAGTATCTCAAGCTGCTGGGAAGAATAAGGCACCCTGAGATTTTTGGGCTGCTGACCGAAATGCTGCACAGCCCTTTTAATGCATTCTAGGGCCAAGTCTGCAACCGCTGTAGGATAGTGCTCTAGGACTTTTTTGGGGGAAACTCCAGGGTGGACCCAGAGCAGCGGCCCCCGCTGCCACAGTACCGCAGTGGGCTGTAATTCTGTCGGCAGCACGCAGGCTTCAAAAGGCTCATCAGGGTCTATTCTCTTCAATGCAGCGCCACTGAGCGCCTGTTCCACCTGGCATAGTGCTCGCCTTGCCTCTGGAGTGAAGCTTCGAGGTGAGTTTATATTAGAATCCCCCTTCAACAGGTCGAACAAAGGTGTTAGTTTGACATTGGGTATTTTTAGGTATGGACGGATCCAATTGATATCCCCCATGAGTTTTTGTAGATCATTGAGAGTGTGTATATTGTCTAGCCTGAGAGACACCTTTTGGGGGGAAACATGAGTGGGTGCGACTTTCGCCCCCAGGAAAGTGGTAATGTCAGTCATTTGGATTTTTTCAGGGGCAATCTCTAGGTTAGCTTCTCCAAGAGGGTAGGCTAAGGCTGCCGGTGCAGGCAAACCAAGGGGCAAAAGTATCAACATCATCAAGAAAACGCTGAAGGGAGCTTTTCCTGACCGAGATACCCCGTTGTTTCAAAAGGTTCTTTAAGGGAGCTAAGAGAGGTGAACTTCCGGACTGCCCCATGATTGCAGTCGGCACTATACTTCAGTCACTCGGAGAGCTCTTCCGAGTCCCCCGGGGTCACCTGAAAACCCACGGGCCTTAACTATCATGTAATAAGACGCACTCACCTTCTCGCGTTGATCAGGCGCGGGAAGTCCGCCGTAAGCTCGACGCGCAGCGCTGCTCTCCTCACAGAGGGACCGTCGAGAGCGAGGCAGGAGGAGGAGCTTCCCCGTACGGGCCACCACTTGTCCGGCGCTGCCCCGCTCGGTCCCCGGTTCCCGGCCGGCGAGGGGAAACAGGGAAGGAGAGAGAGAGATGCAGACTGCGCGAACTAACCTGGTCATGAATCACGACTCGAACCACACGGCAGTTGTGAAAGCAAGCCCTTTACTACAGCTAGATGAACATTCTGTGTTACTGGTTCCCACACGGGGCACGGCGCCTCGTGGGAGAGCAGCCTCGATGTGGCCGTCAGGCACGGCTCCTTGTGGGCTGTCTCACCCTACCCCGTCCGGGTAAGACCTTTTATACACAATTAACAACCAATAAGCTTCTAGGCTAGTATCGCGTATACAGGATTTCGATTGGTAGGAGCGGGTGGCGGATACATGCGTCACTATGCGGAAACAGGATGCAGGCGCCATCTTGGCTCACTCGATGGGCGGGGGTAACTCTAGAGCAGGCTGCAGCGCATACGCTAGGCCCGATTCGGGAGGCGGCTTTCCACAAATTCCAAATTCATATGGAAATCCAAGGGGCCTCAAATAGCCACAACAATCTTGAAAAAGAAGAACAAAGTACTTTCCAGTTTCATAAAATTATTACTTCCCAATTACAAAAGTTATTACAAACCCACAGTGGTCAAAACAGTGTGGTACTAGCAAAAGGACAGAAATATAGACCAAATGAATACCATTGAGAGAATAAAACAAATGAGACATTATAGCCAATTGATTTTGACCAGGTTGCCAAGACTCTGGGCAATGGGGAAAGAAGGGTCCCTTCAACAGATGGTGCCCTGACAACGGGATATCACATGCAAAAGAATAACTCCACCATATAAAAATATTAGCTTGAAATGTATCAATGACATAAATTTAAGAGTTAAAACTTTATATATAAGAGTATAAACCTCTTTAGAGGAAAACCAAAGTAAATCTTCATGACCTGGGATTTGTCTCTGGATTATTAGCTATGACATCAAAAGCATAAGCATCAAAATTAAAAATGTTTAGTTATAAGGAAAATTCAAAAATTTTGTGCATTGAAGAAACTATCAAGAAAGTGAGAAGACTGCCTACAGGATGGGAGAAAATATTTGCAAATCATATATCTGATAAGGGTCTAACATTTAAATCATAAAGAACACTCACAATTCAATACCAAAAAAGACAAATAACCTAATTTTAAAAATGGACAAAGGACTTGAATAGACCTTTCTACAAAGAAGATAGACATATGGCCAATAAGCACTTGAAAAGATGTTTAACGTCATTAGTCAATAGAGAAATACAACTCAAAACCACAGTGACACAGCACTTCAGACCCACATTATGGCTATAAGTTAACAAAAAAGAAAAAAAAAAGCAAACAAAACATAACAGAAAATAAGAAGTGTTGACATGGATGTGGAGATTATAAACCTTTTCACATTGCTTTTGGGGATGTAAAATCGTAAAGCTTCTGAGGAAAACAGTTTGATGATGCCTCAAAAAGTTAAACATAGAGGTATCATATGACCCAGAAATTCCATTTATATTTGTGTACATACATACACAAAAAATCAAAAACAGGTACTTAAACACTTGCATGCAAGTGTCCATAGCAACAATATTCATGGTAGTCCAAAAGTGAAAAAAGTCCAAATGCCCAATAATGAATGAATGGATTAAAAAACTGCACACACACACACATACACATACAAACAATGACATATACATACAATGTAATATTATCCAGTCATAAAAAGGAACTGAGTACACTATGGATGAACCTCAAAAGCATGCCAATTGAAAGAAGCCAGATGCAGAAGTTCACACATTTTTTACTCTATTTTTATAAAATGCCCAGCATAGTCAAATATGTAGATACAAAAAGCAGACTGATGTTTGCAAAGTCCTGGGAGGGAGGGAGGGAGAAATGGGGAGTAAGTACTTAATGTGTATGGGATTTCTCATGGAAAAAGTTTTGGAAGTTAAAATATGTGGTTATTGTACAACATTGTGTATGTATGAAATGCTACTGAATTATAAACTTCAAAATAGTTTATTTTATGTTATGTGTATTTCATCTCAATAAAAATGAAGAAAAAAATAAAAGCAATAGTCTATTCCTATTAGCTAAATATATTAAACACTTACTATGTGCTTATGTAATTTGCATGGATATCTCATTAAATCTTGACTATCCACAAGCCACCAAAAAAACAAAGAGACAAATGGGATCTCCTCAAAATTAAACACTTTTGTACATCGAAGGACTTTGTCAGAAAAGTAAAAAGGCAACCTACACAATGGGAGATGATATTTGGAAAACACATATCAGATAAAGGTTTAATATCCTGAATATAAAAAGGAATCCGACACCTGAACAACAGAAAGACAAACAATCCAATTAAAAAATGGGCAAAAGACATGGACAGACACTTTTCTGAAGAGGAAATACAAATGGCTCAAAAACATATGAAAAAAAATGCTCAACTTCACCGGCTATTAGGGAAATGCAAATCAAAACCACAATGAGATATCATCTCACACCTACCAGAATGGCCATTATCCAAAAAACAGAAAATTACAAGTGCTGGAGAGTATGAGGAGAAAGGGGCACAATTTTTCACTGTTGGTGGGAATGTAGAATGGTGCAACCACTCTGGAAGACAGTGTGGAGGTTCCTCAGGAAGCTAAGTATAGATTTGCCATATGACCCAGCTATTCCATTGCTAGGTATATACTCAAAGGAACTGAAAGTTAAGACACAAATGGACATTTGTAAACCAATGTTTATTGCCGTATTATTCATGATTGCCAAGAGACAGAAGCAGCCCAAGTGTCCAGTAACAGATGAGTGGATAAACAAACCATGGTATAAACACATGATGGAATATTATGCAGCTGTAAGACAGAATAAAGACATGGAACATATAAGGTGGATGAATCTTGAGGACATTATGTTGAGTGAAGTTAGTCAGAAACAAAAGGACAGATGCTGTATGGTCTCACTAATGTGAATTAACATTAATGAGCAAACTTTGAGAGTTAAAAACTGATAACACAGGCTACCAGGAGATAGAAAGAGGGTAGAGATCAGGCATTTGATGCTGAAGGACTACAGAATGTTCAGCAGGATTGATTGAATAGATCCAGAAATAGATAGCATAATACTGCGTGATGGTTGCACAATATTGTAAGTACAATGAACAAAGATGTCTGTAAGTAAACCTGAAAGAGGTGGGATAAGGGAATGTATGACACCAGAGGTAAAGATATATGATAAAGACTGGGAGTATATAACTTGGCAAAAACTGGAGTGGCTGATGACTGTTGCTAAATGTACAAATATAAATATGTTTTATCATGTGATAGAGCAAATGAATATCTACCATGCAGAGTGTTGAAAAAGGGGTGGTATTTGGGAAAAAAACATAATCAAAGCAAACTGGAGTCTATGGTCAACAGTAACATTCTAATATGCTTCCATTAAATGTAACAAAGGTAATATACCAAAGCTAAATGTGTATGAGAGGGGGATATAAGGGAAGAATACGGGAGTCTTGGTGGCGGTGTTGTTGTCTCTCTTTTCTATGATATTGTATTGTATGACATTTTATTTTTCTTTTTATTACCCACTAAAAAAAAAAAAACAATACAAAACAAAAAAACTTTTTATAGTAATCAATTGTGGCAACCTGCGGCCTGAGCAAAACAGGCCTGCAGATCTTGGTGCACAGCAGTCTGCGTGACCTAAGCAGCTAATATTTAACTTATCATGTTTGTAAGCCAGTAAAGAGAAAAAGGGTAAATTAGCCATAAAATGTAACTTTAAAAACATGAAATGGAAAGTTAGCAGAAGGTGAGAAACCCTTCGTCTCACTAAAGACCTCCCACCATCAAATGTTAATCTAGTCTTACCTGCTTCCTGGCTTCCAAATATTGTGGTTGTTTATTGATCACCACCACCACCCTCCCATCCCCTGCCATCAAGACTCTTTTCCCGCGCTTGCAACCTTAGGAATGTCTTTGTCTCAAACCCTTAAAACTGCCTTGCCATCCTTTTTAATCTTGCGGTCAACTCCCCTGTGAATGTGTTGTCCACCCGGCCTGAGACAGCCGTCGTGATCTCTCCACAACTTCCCACCCTGTCGGTAAGCCCTGAATAAAAGTTCATGTATCAGACAATTCCTGGTGTCTTCTTTGGCCTCTGAACTGGCAAGGCCCTCATGGGCCATGACATCAATATGTTCAAGTGCTGATTGTGGTGGTAAATGTACAACTTTATGATGATACCATGAACAATTGACTGTACACTGTGGATAAATGTATGGTATGTGAATATCTCTATAAAATTGTAGGAAAAAATATAAATAGGGGTAAAAGTGCTGGAGAAAACATGGAGAGAGGGATGTACCTATCTACTGTTGATGAGGAGCCAGAAGTGTGTAGCCTTTCTGGAGGTCAGTGTGGTGGTTCCACAAAAAACTAAGTATGCTGGGGCCATAAGGTCCTGCAACCTCATTATGGGGTGTGTAATTGGGAGATCTGAGAGCAGAGGCATGAATGGACATTTGCACACTGGTGTTTATGGAGGCAGTATTCATGATTTGCAATAAGTGGAGGTGGCCTAAGGGTACATTGACTGAGGAACAGAATGGTGAGCTGGTGTTTGCATACAATGGAATATTGAGCAACTACAAGAAGAAGTGAAGCTGTGAGACATGCAAGGAGGTGAATGGAACCTGTAGACAGCATTTTGAGTGAAGTACATCAGAAACAAAGGCAAACACTATAATGCCTCACCAATATAGTTTAACTACAAAGTGTAAACTCAGAAGTGAATCTTAGAGCACAGCCTAACAGGGGAACGATTTTTGTAATGGTCCCTAGATTGTAAACTCTTACAGCGGTCAAATCTATTCCTGAATTGTAATGGCTGTCTCCAAACTCTGAGATGCTGATCCCTTTGTGTATAACCTGATTGGGTATCTGTGTGACACCTGAAACCCAGAGCTAGAGCTTGGCAGATATGAATGTTCGTGGTCAACTCCCCTGTGAATGTGTTGCCCACCTGGAACACTGGCAGATATAAATGTCAGTAGCGCATAGAGCAACTGTTAAAAAAAAAAAAAAGAAAGAAAAAAAGAAAAAAAAGCTGAAAGAGAGCCCAGACTTCAATTAGAGATATGAACGAAGCAGTTCTGGCTAAGACTAGGGCAAATCAGGCCAAAGGGTAAAGGTTGAAACTGACTGTGTTAAAACTTCAAGTTCCATGTGAGACCAAGGGAGGAGATGTTTATTTGGTGCAGGATCTGTATTTTCTAAACAGTATAACTTCTACAGTCAGTTTGTTCAAACACCACAATTACATGGAACTTAAAATAGGAAGTGATATATGGCACATTCATATAGGTTAGAGTGAAATAACAACACATCTGAAAGTTTTTGGGCAGAGAATAAAAAAATATATGCAGGGACCCCCTGAGCAGCTGGGGGAAAATGCAGAAGTATTGTACTTCTTCACCTGGATTGCTGCTGATGTTCTCACAAACATTGAGGACTAGTGGTTTGATGTGCTGAGCCCTCTATCATGGGACTTGCCCTTATGAAGTTTATTACTGCAAAGGAGGGGCTAAACCTGCATACAACTGTGCCTAAGTGTCTCCCATTGAGTAATGTCTTTGTTGCTCAGATGTGGCCCTCTCTCTCTAGCTAAGCCACCTTGGCAGGTGAACTCACTGCCCTCCCCTCTACATTGGAACTGAAATCTCCCTGACAATGCAGGATATGACTCCCAGAGATGAATCTGGACCTAGCAGTGTGGGATTGAGAACATCTTCTTGACCAAAAGGGGGATGCAAAATGAAACAAAATAAAATTTAATTGGCTGAGAGATTTCAAATGGAGTCGAGAGGTCACTCTGGTGGACATTCTTATACATTCTATAGAGAACACTTTTTAGGTTTTAATGTATTGGAACAGCTAGAAGTAAATACCTGAAACTATCAAACTCCAACCCAGTATCCTGGACTCTTGAAGATGATTGTATAGCAATGTAGATTACAAGGGGTGACAGTGTGATTGTGAAAACCTTGTGGATCACACTCCCTTTATGTAGTGTATGGATGGATGAGTAGAAAAATAGGGACAAAAACTAAATGAAAAATAGGTTGGGATGGGGGGAATGATTTGGGTGCTTTTTTTTACTTTTATTTTTTATTCTTATTCTGATTCTTTCTGATGTATGGAAAATGTTCAAAAATAGATTGTAGTGATGAATACATAACTATATATGGTACTGTGAACAGTTGATTTTACACCATGGATGACTGTATGGTATGGGAATATATTTCAATAAAACTTAATTTAATTTAAAAAATCTTGACTATCACATTATGAGGTGAATAATATTAATTTTTGGTTTCTGAGCTGAGGTATAGAAAGGTAAATGGGCTGGGGAAGCATTTATATTATGTGTATTATATGCCACTTCATATGCTATGCTGAAATAGACTTCACTTTGTACTGTGTATGTTTTAATCCTCATTAAAAACCTATGAAAGAATAATTTTCATACCTTTAATTTATGAGTAAATTAAGGATTAAAGATGCTTAGCATCTTTCTTAAGATCATGGAGATCTTTCTCCTGAATTCCAACTGATGTGTATCTTGCTCCCTGAGTTGTTATCCTCTTAAGACTCCATATTCGCTTATTATTTAGTATTTTACTATGTAACTTCATGCATTCATGACCTCAGTTTCATCTGTAACATTTCTGTGGTTGTCAATGCAATGAACAGTTTAAAATGTTTTTGTTTTTTCTTCCTTTTTGATATTATTATATTTTCTACATTCCCTACCCAGAGCACTAATTAAAGACTCTTATCTGTGGTCTGTTTCATCACTGATATACGTCCTTCAGAGAGAAGGATAAAATGACTGTTGGTTCTTTGAGGTGACCTCAAATGTCTTCATGAAGAAGGTGAGAAAGGAAGTGTGCTTTGAAGAATGTCAGTTTTTGATAATGTATAAGGCCAAGAAAGAAGAGAAACAAACCTGTAGTGGGGATAGAACAGAACATAGGCAATAGTAGAGGAAAGCTGGGATGGGGAATAGTCAGAAATGAGTAGGGACAATTCATGGAAAAACTTATAGGGCAAGCAGATGTTTTAGACTACTTTTAGTAGCTATTGAATGGCATTGCATTGTAAATATTACTTCAGAAATGTGCCAAATTGAACATACATTTTCATAATGCTCTCTGTATGTTGGAATCCAAATAGAATCATAAGCAGGACTCTAAAGAGATCATTGCATAAAGCTCCTTCTCAAACAAGCTGTCAATAGAATTATTTTTGGCTCATTGAAGGATTCCTGGGACTCTTCAAATTTTCATAAAATTTGCTCTCTTTTACTGTCTGACAAGAAAAGCAAGCTTGGCTAAATTTGTCAGAGATCGAGTTCACAAACTTGGCTAAATTAGTCTGAGATTGAGCTCAGTAAGTACTCAAATCATCAGGTCATCATTTCAGAACTGAATTGATGAATTCATTTTGAACCTCAATTATACAAATGAAGGAAGAGCAATAACAAAAAAAAAAATTTCTTTCCCAAATAGGTCACCTTCTTTCTGTGCCTGAAACTCATATGCTCAAAGCTTTATTTTCTAATACTGTATCCTCCAATTGTCATTCTCTCCTCTGCCTTTCGCAACATACTAAGGACTGGAACAATCAAAATATCTTATCTTCATATTTTAATGTTCATTTAGCACAGACCAAAAGATAGCCATTCTTGTATGTTTTTCCGTTAATCTCACTAACTGGAACCTAAGAAGAAAGACAAATAAACAAACAAAATACAAAATTTATCCAGTTCAATTACCACATAAAGATTTACTGTCACATTATCTTGATATGTCTAAAATCATCAAGATAAACAGTCATTTTAATTAGAATGCCACACATCTAACAGGCTCCAATGCTTGTGTCAGCAGCTCCTACCCTGTAGGTCTGTGCTTTGAACTATGGAATTTCTACACAATTTGTTCATAAACTCTATGAAATTCAATAGAATTTCTCTAGATGCCCATAGCTTAGGTCACCTTCAATTCCACTACAGGTTTTGGAGACAAATTTTGTAAACGCAGCTTAAATCTCCTAGAGAGATTTAATAAAAATGGGGCTAGAATACTTGCTCTCAGCAAGTATTTATTTTAGGTTCTGTTTCCCCTCTAACTTTCAAAGATCTTAACAACTGTAGTGGGCTGAATAGTGTCTTCTCAAAAGATATATTCATGTCCTAATTCTCAGAACTAGTGAATGTTACCTTATCTTGATAAAAGATCTTGGAAGAGGTGATAAAGCCAATAACCCTGAGATGAAGAGATCACCCTGGATTGCCCAGGTGGCTCTAATTCCAATGACAAGTGCCCTTATAGGAGATACACCAGGGGGATTTGGCAAGCAGAAGAGGAGGAGGCAATGTGACAAGAGAGACAGAGCTTGAGTGATGCAGCCACAAGCCAAGGGAAGCCTGGAGTCAGCACAATCTGGAACAGCCACAGAATGGAATATCCCCTAGAGCCTTCAGAGGAAGCATGGCCTGGCCAACACTTTGATATTGGAATTCTGGCCTCCAGAACTGTGAGAGAATAAATTTCTGTTGTTTTACTCCAAGTTTGTGGTGATTTGTTGCAGCAGCCACAGGAAACCAGTACAGAATCCAATGCCACCTCCTGTAATATTACATTAAACCCATTAACTGTATCCTCTTCTTCCTCTAATCTACCCACAATTCAGTCTGCAAGAGCATTTTTCTAAATGAAATTGTATCAGATTATCTGCTATATGAAAATCAAATAGTTTCAAAACAATACAAAACAGTATCCAACCACCCCTCAATATGGCTTCCTTTTCCCCTTTTCCTCCAGACTTTTATAACCTGTCCTTGGTCTACATTTAGTGCCCTTTATCCAACAGCACTATTACTTTCTATCCCGATAACTAAATTGCACTAAATGCTGTAAACACAGCATCTTACTTGTTCTTCTCTAATCCTGCCCTATGGAATCACATTTCAAAGACTGTGCTCAGTTTCTCCCTAAGGCTGTCCACCTGGTTTGCAACTACCCATCTTTCAGTGTGAGCAATTTAAAGTACAAATCCCCAAGGTTAATAAATCATGTACAGTTGAAGGATTGTCAGTTTTCTTTCTCTTTCCATTTCCTCTGGTCCTCTATGAGAGAATATCATCAATAAACTATGAACTAAGTCCAAATTTGTCTCCTCTGCACCCATCCTTGTGTGCATAACATCCAGGAAGAATAAAAGATTTTCTAGTCCTAAAAGATTGGGTGTAAATGAAATAGCAAACAGCTCCAAAAAAGTGAAAATGTTATTCATATTGAGAAAACATCCCAAACTATTTTCCTAGTCATCTGCAATTGAACAAATGCACATTCAGAAACTGAGAACTTTTTTTTAATGATTACTGTAAAAACAGAGGTGCTGCCAAAATCTCCATGCAAATGATATTCCTATTTGCACTTGGAATGTCAAAAGAGGAAGAAGGCAGAGTGAGACCTAAGAGATGGATGGAATAATGGATTCAAGAGACTTTAATTAAATAAGTGAGATGAGATTTAGCAGTGTGGCCAAGACACACACAGTGACAAACCATGACAAAGTCTCACGAGATGAATGCTTGGGTATTTAAAGAGAAATATGCACAAACACTTATTCAGAATCACAAGCTTACTTTGTATTATACAGTCAAATAGAAGCATAAACTGGGTATTGAATAACCTCTGATATTTTCTTTCTCTCATTCTCCAAAGCTGTACAGAATAACTATTAAATTTTCCTTCTTTAACTTCTGCCTGAAGCAGTCTTAGAAAGAGGAAGAATAGGTCTCATACAGAAGATTTTATGACAGAACAAATATAATAGTATTAAATATGTGGGCTAATCCACTGTTCAAATTCTTAAATCTACTACGTACTAATTTAGTGGCCTTGGATAAGTCACTTTTCTCAATTTCTCTTTCCATGTTTATAAATAAGGCTAACGATCCTACTGTTCAGGGTGTTTGGGATGCAATACTGTTTTGATGGATGCTATTATAGTATCTCTCAGCCAGCAGAAGGTAACTGGTATCTTTCAGAAACTTAGCTAACATTAAACAATTCTCAGCACAAAAATACCAGCAAGGTGATGAAAAATATCTCAGATGTGTAAATGGCTGTCATGAAGGAAGAAGAGACAGATTTTCCTAGGATGACAGATTTGGAATAATGGAGAAGCTGGATTGCAACCTATACAAAAGAAATATTTCTTTAATTAGAAATATCCTAAAATGAAATAGCTATCTTGAGACATACAGCAGTCCCTGGCTCTACGAATGTTCATGCCAGGCCAGAATAGCCATGTCCCTGAGCTGTGATGAGGTGGATTCATGGAATGGTCGGATTTATTCATCTTCAAACCCTCTCCTAACTTTAAGACTCCATGAAATGATATGAAAATCAATAATTCTACCATGTTGATCTTTTTGTTGTCAAAGCTCAAATGTACCTCCCAATATAAAAGCTTGATGTCAGGTTGTTAGATTTTTAATTTATTAATAAACAGAAAATTGCATCTTATTTACATTTTTAAGTGATTTCTCACAAACCATATACTAAGAAAAATGATAAAAAAATTAATTACATGGGAGATTTAGATTCAACAATTACATAATTGTTCATTATTTGATATGTGATTTAATATACATTATGTACCTAATCCTAATCAAGACTCTGCAAGATGCATATCAGCATTGTTTTGGAGTTGGTCATTGTTCTGGTTTGCTAAAGCTGCTGAAATGCAAAAATGTCAGAAATGGATTGGCTTTTTCAATGGAGATTTATTAGGTTGCAGATTTACAGTTCTAAGGCCATAAAAGTGTCCAAACTAAGGCATCAACAAGAATATACCTTCACTGAAGAAAGGCTGATGACGTCCAGAACATCTTTTTCAGCCTGTCAGCTGGGAAGGTACATGGTTGGTGTCTGCTGGTCCTTAGCTCCTGGGTTGCATTGCTTTCAGCCTCTGATTCTCTTGAAGCATCTGTGGCTTCTTACTTAGCTTCTCTGGGACAAACCTTGGGCTTCATCTCTTAGCTTAGCATTTCCAATTGTCTTTCTGTCTGCATCTCCAGCTGCCTGAGTCTTGTTGGCTCTGAGCTCTCTCTGTCTCCTTGGGCTCTCTTAAGAACTCCAGTAAACTAATTAAGACCCACCTTGAATGGGTGGGGCCATAGCTCCATGGAAGCAATCTACTCAAAAGGTTCCACCCTCAATTCGGTGGGTCACATCTCCATGGAAACAATCTCATTAAAAAGGTCCCACCAGCAGTAAGTTTGCACCCACAAGGCTGGATTAAAAGAATGTGGTTTTATGGGGCACATAATAGATTTAAATTAGCACAGTCATTGAGCCAAAAGTTATGGAAAAATGATGAATGTGTAACATGTCTCTGTACCTCAAGAAGAATTAGAAGAGATGGAGTAAGACAGTACTTGGTATAGTATAAATTAAAAAGAGTATGAAAGTTTAGAAATAAAAAAAAGAAATCATTGAGGATCACAACAATTCAGCATGGTGAAAAGGACATGTTGTTTGGAATAGGAAGACTGGGTGTGAGTTCGGACTACAGTTTCTTTGTATGTAAAATTGGGGTGCTAAAAGTAATAATTCAAAGTAGTTTAATTATACCTAGAACATGACATGTGCTTGATAAACCTTACCTATTTTCTTTATTATAGTAGTTTCCCTGGCACACACAATTAAACAAACACAAACTCATTCACTAAATAGCAGTTGTTTGTTATGATTATTTTGATCCAGTTACTAAAAAATTAGTTCTCTCTTAATATTTGCAGGCATATTTATATCTATATAATACTTGTTAGACAAACAAAAAAAAAATTACAGATATGCTCACAGTAGCCTAGAGTGTGATGAAATAGAATCACTCTATTTTTGATAATAATGAAATATAAAAAAAATTAAGTACAAAAATAAATTGATTCAGACATTTTGGACACAATTTAAAGATAATAGGTGTTTCAAATATATAATTCATGTTCCATTTATTTTTCACTTCAGGATTTTCCTTTTATGTAAATAATCCTTAACTGAAATAAAAACTAAATAAGAAAAATTTTAAAAACATGATTTAATATAAATAAGATGATTAATTAAATATTGATACACTAATAATATGAAACGTTTTCAGTCATGGAGATAGTATACCTTAAGTTTATTTGGTAATGTGAAAAATCCTTACGATAGAAGTAAAAAATACAAATTATATAGCAATTATTATGACCAGGCAAAACAATATATTCACATAAAAAAAGATGGTAATAAATGCACCAAGTTGATAAGAGTTATCCTTAGGTGAATTAGAGGTGATGTTTCTTATATAGAAACTTATACTGCTTATCGTTTTTGCAAAAATCCATCTAAAATACATAATACATTCATGATTCATTTATGATTGAAGGTCTTTGTGGCATGGGAGATCAGCTTTCTGAATACCAGAAAGCAAAGCACTGGTCTTTGGGGTGGTGCTGGAGGGAATGTGAAGGAAATGGATTGACTATGCACTGATCACAAGACATGGGAATTTACATATTTTGGAAAATGTCTACCAAAAACTTACCTTTTCTTTACTGTTCACTACAGACCTATGAGTGAAGAATTATCCATAAACTCTGCTTAGTGGATACGCTTTGAAAATTCATATAAGATGGGGAGAGAGGTGCGGAAAGAAGGTAAGAAAAAAAGAGAAGATGAGGGAGAGAGAGAGAAAGAGAAAGATTAGGAGGAAATGTATCAAACTGCTCTTTATTCCTGTTCTTTTTATCTCTGATCTGTGTTCTCTCCCTCCCTTTCTCTGTCTCTCTCTATATATCTTTGTCTCTCTTTAGTTCTCACTCTCACTCTCTCTCTCTTCTCATTACATCCTCTTTTCCTCCCTCCCTCCTGCTCTCTTATTTTATGTTTTGACAAAGTAGGTTTCAAAGTAAGACATAAACATACATCAATCAATCCAGCTATTCTTAAAAAAAAAAAAAGAGAAGAAATATGTCCATGGGGACATTATTGTTCTGTCACTTTACAAAGAGGTACTGCCACCTATAAATACACTGATTCTCTGTGTAGAGGTGGCCCATATACTTATTCATAAATGTTAACTTTAAACTGGAATAGTGCCTGAAAACATAGCCTCCACATTCAGTATTAATTTGAAACAAAGATTATCTTTCTTGAACGAGTGAAAATTTTATATGTCATTTCCTGTTCCGGTTTGCTAATGCTGCTGTTATTCAAAATACCAGAAGTGGATTGGCTTTTGTAAAGGGGGTTTATTTGGTTACAGAGTTATAGTCCTAAGGCCATAAAAGTGTCCAAACTAAAGAATCAATAATAGTACCTTCAATGAAGAACAGCCAATGGCAACCAAAAAAACCTCTTTTAGCTGGGAAGGCTCCCCCTGGCTGATGTCTGCTCCAGGGTTCTGGTTTCAAAATGGCTTCCTCCCCGGATGTTTCTAAGTGCCTGGGATTGTTCTCTTAGTTTCTCCCAGGCAAACTCTGGACTAGCCAAAGTCTACTTTCAATGGTCATCCCCAACATGTCTCTCTCTGCTGCAGTACTGAGTTCCTTCTGACTGAGCTCTTATAGGTCTCCAGTGATTTAATTAAGACCCACACTGAATGGGCAGGGTAATACCTCCAGGGAAACAATCTAATCAAAGGATATACCCACAGCTGAATCACATTTCCATGGAAACATTCAATCAAGAGGTCATACCCTAATCAGAAAGATTAATCAATCTGCCCCAAGATTGCAATAAAGTATATGGCTTTTTCTGTGGGACATAATATATCCAAAACTGCACACTTCCCTTCATTCACATAAGATCAATAACATATTATAATATGGAAAGAATGGATGGGGG
Source organism: Choloepus didactylus (assembly GCF_015220235.1). Classification (NCBI taxonomy): domain Eukaryota; kingdom Metazoa; phylum Chordata; class Mammalia; order Pilosa; family Megalonychidae; genus Choloepus; species Choloepus didactylus. The sequence continues at coordinate 55,193,679 of NC_051312.1, forward strand.
ATGTACTAGATATAGTGGTTGATAGATAAATTTAACAGTGGATCAACATTCTATACTAAAGAAAATAAAAAGAAAAACGGTAAGCTTGAAAATTGAGCAAAAGAGTACAATGAAAGGCTAAGCACGGTTTCTCAAAACACATTATCTTCATTAGTTAAAATTTTGGCCTGATTAGAAAAGTACCTGCCTTTGGAAATTTAAGTAATAAAATATGCAGCTTGATCAGGAAATCATGCAGCAATTCAGCTGCTAAAATATGCAGCTCACCCACTAAATTATACTGGAGACACAGGGAGGAGCACAGCTGTTTCTCTAAATTATAAAATGGGATGAGTCACAGACAAATCTTAATTAAAATAATGGCACACCCTCTCCTTAAAATTGTATAGATAAAATCTCCAACACTGCCATCAGAGTAATCAGTTTATTTCTCTACTTTTTTTTACCAAAACCTACTGTCTGCCAAAATGTGATAATCTATCAACAAAAGCACAAAGATAACACCAAAACTATACAGATAAAGTAATGTAAAAACAAATAAGGCAAAATAGAGTTACTATGTCTGAGAAATTTAAAATGAAGTAAGGAGGTAATTCTGGAGGTTACTCATTTGCAATTCTCAGCCAGATATCACAAGCTTCCAAAGTATGCAAAGCCTGAAGCAACAAAGTTCCTCAAAACCCTAAGGACATCTGTACACTAGAAACAAAACACAGATAAAGAACTGGGTATATTATCTAGCCTGAAGGACATTTGGAGCAACATATATCCACCAATCACAAACAATTTATGCGATCTTTCTCATTTAAAGACCTTGCCTAGAAGATCCAAGACTTACACAATTTGGGTTGGTACTTCAATCTCTGCTCCCCAAATTGCAATTCTAAGACCCCAAGTAAACTCTCTGTTGCCCTGAAGCTCAGATTTATTTCTGGGTTGGCAGTAAAGCCTCATAATTCCTTATTTCCATGCATGAAAAATAACACACAATCCATGATGATAGGCATTATTATATTGGTGTGTTCCCAAATAATCCACAGAACTCCATAGAAGTTAAGGAGAGAAGAGATTTTCTTCTGCATCTGAGTCCCACCTCCACTTCTTACTGGCTGTGTGGATGTGTGTAAGTTAATGATCATAAAGATTCTTAAACTTTTGTATTTTATACGACTGTAAGATTAAGCACCAATAACAAAAATTGGGATTATCAACTTCAAGTTTTGACATTAAAACAAGCCAACAAACAAATAGAACTAGCACCATGCTTATCTCAGTTCCCAAAACATAGGAAGGAAAGATTCAATATCAAACAATCAGTTTTTAAATTTAGAGAGAAAAAGCGATTGATTCATGGAAAAGTCACTATTTTGTCCTTTATTTCTCATTTTTCCAGCTTATCTTTTTATATCTTTTGGCTGATGAAACCATTAATAGAGTTCATTCTTTGTTTGTAGATCAGTGTTTGAGAAACATGAACTTACTTACCCTCTCTTTGTCTCTTTCCTCATTTTAAAATGGTTATAGCAATGGTGACACTGGATTGAAAACAAATAATGGATGGAAAAATATATCTCTGGAAAGTCTATAGTAGATATAAAATCAATATGAATTAATTTCTGCCTATTTATTGAAGTAATATAGTATAATGAAAAGAGTGAAAAGTTAGCCCACTCCATGTTCGAATTCCTTTATCACTTATTAACTGTATGAACTCGGGAAGTTACTTCATGTCACTGACAATCTGCTGCTTCTTCCATAAACCAAACAAAACATGCCTATTTCAAAGAGTTGTTGGGAGATGAGATTAAATATTAATATATAAAAAGTTCTAATAAAATATCTTGCACATATTTGGTTCTCAATTTAGTTTTTTTCCTTTGCCTTCATTTTCTAGTTTTATTTTTCTTCCATCTAAATGTCTATATTTTGACAATAAATGTATGGGTCTTATGAGCATGAGAATAATATTTAGTTATTTTAATTTTACAATTTTGGGCATCAATACATTGACCATGGGCTCAACAATATATTGACTCTCTCAAAGAATTTGCTGCAGTTGTTTCCTCCAGGACAATGGTTTTCACCTCTCATTCTTATGTTTATGATTCAATGGACAAGAAAAATGGTTTTTCATTCAGTTACCCAGTCATTTTTAATATCCTTCATCTTGCAACAGGGTATCTCTACAGCTGCACTATTGACATTTGTTGAGGGGAGCTGTCCTGTACATTGTACGATATTTAGCAGCATCCCTGGCCTCTGATCTAATGAGATGTCAATAGCAAAACCACCCCCAATGTAATGAACAGAAATGTCTTCAGACATTGGTAAATGTCCCCTGGTGGGCAAAACTGCCCCTAGTTGAAAACCACAGTCACAGAGAGGATGCTTTTTTGATTTGTATTTTTTTGCACAATCATCACTCATTGGAACCAACCACTTGATGAAGAATTAGATGCTTAGGGAAATTTTTCTTAATCATACATATGTACCTTTGATTTCAGTGCAAATACCCCTTTGGAAGTTATTAATGGAATTTAATCTGTATCGAGAAGGATCTGTGTGATAAGGGGTCCTATAACTAAGACCAACAGGCAGTTTTTTGGAAAGCCTTATAGAACCAGGGGTTTATACTTTGCAGTAATTCATTGCCAAGTCTTGGTTAGGTTTGTACCTGTGTTCCCTGCCTGGTATTAATTACATTTCTCTGTATTGCAAGAAAGACCCATTAAATCTCTTCACTGTTTTCTGTAACTACCTTATAGAACACAGCAATATTAAAGGCAAATGCATAACTGGCAAACAGAAATTCTAGCAGCTAGATCTATGACAGAACAAGTAGATAGTTCCCTTATTTAATTAAGAAAAAGGAGAGGATGGAAGCTACGATTATACGTTTTCTGAGGAAAATACTCCAAAGGAAAAAAAATGCAATTAAGTTCTAGGTTGCTTAGAAACATACATGCATTTTGGGTTATTTATTTCTGTGACACCATCACCATTTGTTATATTTATTACAAAGCTGTACGTTAAACTGTTTAGCTATTCAGAAATCTTCAGCTAATGGAAGAAAAGAGAGAGGAAGAAAGAAAATACAAGAAGGTAAATAAAATATGAAACAAAGCAATAAATCAGAGGCCAGTTGGCAGAGCCAATAAAGGGTGTTAGGCTGTGAAAGAACACACAGTGATCCTGGCTAACTGACCAGGCGACTGTAGGCAAGCCACACTCCAGCTCTGCTCCTCAGTTTGCTCATATCTGTGGTGAAATCATTAAGTTTTTTGAAATATGCATTCCGTTTAACTTAAAATTTCTGTAATTCTATTTGATAAATATTACTGAGTATCTGCTTCAGCAAATCTTTTTGTAAGTGCTGAAGGGAATACGTTGATTTATATAGCCCCTCTTCTGAAATACCTTATAGTCTAAAACAAGAGAAACTTTTAGGATACAATTAAACAGGTAGAAGACTTTTGGGATAGATAAGATGGAGGACCCATTTCCACTAAGTACATCTATAACCTTTGAGTACAGGGTAAGCAGCACAGAGGAGAACAAAGGAAGGCAAACTGTTTTGATACCCCAGGACTGAAGTTACCGCTTAGAGGTAGGATATCTTATGGCCCTTTATCCAAAAGAAGAGGGAGACCCAGGACTAGTGCTTTCTGACTCCCAGCCTAGCAACAGAAGGCAGGCCCAGTAGACTCATTCGTGATCCAAAGGGAGTTTGAACAGATAACACCACACAAGTCTGGCTACACCAGCAAGGGGAATCCACCAGAAATACCACTGAAAATAAACTCCTGCGGAAGCGCTCTCCTTCCCAGCAGAACCACAGACTCCCTTTGTCCACCCAGAGACAGGGTGGCCGGGTGCTATCGAAGGCAATCCTGCCGAAATAAGGGGCCAGCCTGTGTCTGAGACACACACACACCCCCACTCAACCTCCACCACACCCCACCCCCACCCCCAATGAGAGACAAGGGAAGGAAGGGAAGAGGAAATCAGCCTCAAAGACCCTCTGGCTAGAGAAGTCTCTTCGCCTTCCTAGGCCTGAGAGTTACCCCCCCACCAAGTCATACTGGCCTGGACTGCCCCAGCAAGACTGATCTCACCAAAACAAGCAGCCTGGCCCAGAAAGCCTTTGTGTCCCCAAGGGTCAGAAAATCCCTTCCCCCACATAAGACACTGAGTGGCTGAGCAACTCAGTGAAGAAGGACATTGCCACAGAAAGCTTCCCAGTCTAGGAAGCACAATTCATTCCTGCATGCCGGAAATGCCCTTCCCTACTTAGAGACCCTAGAGGGCCAGGCCTGGGGAAATCCTTCCCACCACCTCAGGCAGGGCCAACAAGATCCAGTGGAGCACCGGTGGCCCCAGCTAAACCACGTACCCTAAAATAGCACCACAAAGGCTCTGAAAATTAAATTGACATTGGAATCACAGCCCGCAAAAGTGGGCCAGGATCTGCATGATAAACCTAAGCAGGGTGACTGTTTGCTAAAATAAAAAAGACTTAACTAAATCCCAGAGTCTCCTAACATAACACACGACATGTCTAGAATACAACATCTGTCATACCAACTAGAAAACCATAGCTTAAATGAAAAAGAAAATTAACTGTCACCATCACTGAGACTAATCACATGACAAAGTTATCTGATGCGCTTTTTAAAGTATATGAAATAGATTCAGAGCAAAAATAATTACTAGGGACAAAAATGATGATTAAATAATGACAAAGGGATCAATCCACCAGGAAGACGTAAAAATCCAAAAAGTGCACACATTGGTCTCTCTCGACACTCAGCTCCATGTTCTCAATTCAGGGAGCCTCCCAGAATCTGTGTGGGTTCCCCCTTTCTGTACCATGTCCTGGAAACTTTCTCAAGGCTGGGGGGATTACAGGGCTTTCCTAGATTCTTTCCCATTTTGGAAGATTGTTGTCTTTTGTTGGCTGATATCCAGTCTCTTGAACAAGACTATTTCATGTATTTTGCTTGGAGTTTTAGTCCCTTGAGGCTGGGCATGACCGGGCATATGGGTTAAGGTGTTACCCCTGTTAGTCCTTTCTGGGAATGGAAGTTAATTATTTTATTTTGTTATTTTTTTTATTTGCCTGGTTTCTTTTATCTGCAGCCTGAATTTTCCCATACACCAGGAGTATCAGCAGCTGATAGTTCCAATTTTATTAACATAAGAACCCAACTTTGAATCTATTTAATATGATCATTGTTATTGCTGGTTATAACTCCAGACACATAGATCTATAAGCTTGAGTTTTCCGTAGTTCTGGAATTAAAACTAGATCATATTCTTTATGTGTGAGGAAGCACTTTATATGATTTTGCATGATAAAAACTGTCTCCTATTTTCATTTAAGTTAAAATTCTTATTTTTTTATTACAATGTATCTGTGATGGGGATTTTATTTGCTTACTGGGGGAAAAGTATTGAATCACACCTTTCCTTCATTATATTCCAACAGTAGCCATGCAGTGATTGTAGGAAGAGCAGATAGGTAAACCTGCTAGTCAACAACTCTGAAACCAAATTTATAAAAGCTCTAAAACCTGACCCCAACTTTTTAAGAAAAATTCTCCATATTTTAATTCCAAATAATATTTGTTTTCTGGAACAAATATTTTTATAAAAATAAGAAGTCTCATATTGATATGAACTAGCATTTAAAAATGCTTATGTCTCTTTTCATATTGAGTACCACTGAACTCTTTTACGTTTATCTCGTATCCTGAAGATCACACTCAGTGAGACTTAAACGTCCTTCCTTTGTTGACTCATCTTGAAGAGTATCATATCCAGGATTACTTTGTTACTATATGAGGAACAAAGAGTAAAACAGAGATACAAGAAAAATACAAATAGTTTCAACCAAAACATTCATCTGATTAATGTAAGATATAACTGCAACATTGACAATAAAGAATAAAAGTATATTGTAAATCCATTTATACCTGTGACCTTGAATGTCTGAACTTATAGACTTCTTAACTGTGAAATTAAATCATTCCCTTTCAACTGTGTGCTACGGATGTTCAATGAGATTATTTTCCAAAGGAAATGATTGTGTTCTTCCATAATAAGATTTCATCATATTTTTTTGTTGTTGTTCCAGACATATGTTGTTCTTTCGCTTTTATAATCCCTAGATGCCAAGGTGGTAAGTAGTCCTGTACAATTCTCAATGACAGAATATTTTGAAGCATCTCACTGAAATTCACACAGATAATCACGCTTAGCTTGTTGTGTCACTAATTAATAAAGCTGTGATTTATAAACCAAAACAGATATAACTCTGGAGAACTACAAATGTTATTTTAAGATATATCATTTTTAGGAATCTTAAAAAGAAAAATTACATCATTTCTCCAGCTCTAACTAGGGGACCAAATGTCAAAGCCAATGTTTCAAAATATCCTAGTCTTCTTGGCAGGTCTAACACTATAGTGAAAGAGAAGTGTTAGCCGATTTTAGTTTGACACAAACCATTGAAATAATCTCAAGTTTGCTTGCTCTAATCACATGTTCACTAAACATTTATTTATTTATTTATTTTTACCAAAGTCTGGCTTCTGGTATATTCTTGCCCCCAAAGAAGGAACGTACTGATTGCATTGATCATTTTTGTTCATTTACAATTATATGTTTGCGTGTATATAACAAAAATGTTATTGTCCACAAATCAGTGACTTACAATTTGGGAGGGACTTGGACAGCTTTGTAAATTATAGAAGAGCAGTGGATCACCTCTCAGAAAACACATAAATCTACTTTCAACTATGATTAGAGGAAAGCATGGTTTAATTACTGCTATTTATTTTCCATTCAAACTGTGGCTGAGCAGAGTACATTGTTAGAAAGTCCCAGCAGTGCTACTTATGGTGCAATGCTAGAGTATGTCCAAGCAAGTTCTCTTGTGTATAGTCCTAGAAGGCAGGGCTCAAAGGAATCCTTGTCAAGTACCATGTGGGTATGGGGAAAAATCTTAAATATTTAGCTTAATGGAGAAACTTTCCTTTGAAGCTGAATTACAAAACTTCTGTTCATCTAATTGCATCCACACTTTTTTCCAGTAGCTCTTTGCCAGGGGCTACTACTGTGATTACATTCATCCAGCAGGCACTAATGTGTGGCTCAGAGAACATAAATTTTCAATTGCCTGTGGCAGTTATACATTGTCTGAGAGTTCTTCATTATGTGCCCTCCAGCAAGCCACTTTCCTCTCTACTCCTCTGTTCCCCCATTTATAAAATGAGGGGTCTGGAATAAATGAAGTCTAAGATTCCCTGAAGTGTTAAACATTTGTTACATCTCACTAAAATTTCTTTCTGATCCAAAGGTATCTATGAGAGTATAATGTATTGATGTGGCTTTTGTTAATAGCCCCTTGCTCCCATATACATAAAGTGAAATATCCTAAATGCAGGTGGAAGCACAAATGAGAATGTGGGGCTGCGATTCTAGAGTGAGGCAAATGTTGGTTCATGTCTACCAGCTTCTGGGCCTGTTTGTATTTGTTTTCTAGAAAGGAATCTTTGACCTTAATTTCCCTCCAATTTCCCAGGAGAGTGCACTGGTGGGGAGGATGGAGTTTGGCATGGATTTCAATAACGCCAAGTAATGAAATATCTAAAAGTAACAAGCAAATTCTCTCTGATGATCTAGTTAGACCTTTATTAGAACTCATTCAGAGTGAAACTATTGCTATTCTCTTTTTAACGGATGAAAATGCTGATTCTCAGAGACGATAAGTGTCATGCCAAAGGACACACAGCAAAATGTGATGCCATATAACCCAACCCATAGGCCTTTAGGGACCCCACACATCCCAACTGTAAAAAAGTACTGTGGTTCTACTAAACCTCAATCCAGGAATCTGAGTGTTCAGAATTCCTTGAATTTAACAGAAAGTGATACAGAACAATGGTAAAGTCCTTAGGCTACTGAATGCTTGAGTTTGAATCCTGACTCCAATGCTCTGGTTTGATTAATGTAAGTAAAATTCTTAACCTAACTGCTGTTTCTTCCTTTTGAAAAACAGGAAAATAATAATACCTGTCTTCTAGTTTAATTTTGAAGACACAATGGTAGAGCACATGTAGACTGCTTAGCATGTAACCTGGTAGACATCAAGAGCTCAATTGATCTTAGTATTTTTTTAGTATTTTAATAATAAATTGCAACTACTGTGCAAAACAGTCACTAACTTCCTTGCATATAGTACAAAGCAGTTTGTTTTGGAAATAAGGAGATAAAAAATTGCATCTGGAAAGGAGTAGATGGATGAACAGACAAGAGCCTAAGATCAAATTCATGGAACAGAGAGAAATATTAGAGTATTAGAGTTCAAAATTAAAATTCCTCAGCAATAAAATTATTTTGGTGTCTAGCTTTCAATCACAGGTTAGGGAAACCATTAACCAAGACTACTGGGAAAGGAAGAGAAACAGAATTATGTGGAAAGGAATATGAAATAATTTTTCTGTTTTGGCTATTTGGGGCAGAGTTGGCTTGAGTATGGCTTTATTCCCATCAATCAATGATGCTTCTGAAATAGGAGAGACCAAAAATAAAATGAGTAAATGCCAACACGATTGGGTCTGAAGCTTTTGTTGGAGGGCATATAATTGGGAGTTGAGAATATGATTCCTGCCCTAGGCAGCAGGGAAGATGTGGTAAGGTCAGGATGGAAAACCAGATCTACTATGCAAAGCCCACCCAGGTTACTCTACCCAGGTTTCTTTCCACACAGCACCATCCTGGTTTCCCACAACTTTCTTTATGAGGAGACATTTTGTATGAAATAAAATAAACAACAAAACCATCAAGAACAGTTATAAAATATATGTAGAATGAAAAGAAGGAAAACCCTCAGAGAAGGAACAAAGTTAAGCACTTATTTCACTAAAATAAGCCTCTAAATTTATTCTCCTTATCTGCTTGGCCTTAACTACTAAATAAATGAATGAATGAATGAACGTATTTCTCTTTCTTTATAGGTATCCAAATTTCACTTGGTTTGGGGATCCTAGAAGTAGTACTACTCTTCCCATGTTTTCTCTTTCTTTCTGCTTTGATCATCCTTCTCAGGTCTGAGCTTTCTCTTATCACTTATGAATCTTCCCTGTGAAACTAAGCAGGAAATCAAAGAAATTCTCTCTCTGATGCAATTAAACTTCTTCATCAAGCTCTAGGTTAGCCAAGACAACTAACAGGCTAGGGAACTGAATACAGGATGAGTAAGGTGTTGTCCTTGTCCTTAGGGAGATAACAAAATCTGGTTGTTACTTACATAAACAACTCTAATATAAAGCAGATTAAATACTGTAAAAGGCACAATCAGCACACTTGTGTCTGCATTGAAAGGATGGAGATCAAACCTATTTGGGATAATAATAATACAAAGCATTTTGGAAGGGATATTTTTTGAGATGGGCTTTGAAGAAATCAAAGAAGTTTAAAAGATTACGGCAAGACTGAGGGAGAGCAATTCTAGGTAAATGAAACAATGTGAAAAAAGACATGGAAAAAAGACATTTTTATAGGAGGGATGTGACATTTTCTGGCCTGTGCCAGAAGGATGCCACAGCATTTAGTGAGAAGATTCAGAGTAGAAAAGAATTTGGTGGTTAACCCAGCTAAGACTCTATTTAACAAAGGGTGGGAAATTTCAAAGGGCTGAACAAAGGAGTCATCAGAGATGTGGCAAAAGTGTCCTTTTCTTATTTTGGAAGAAAATTTTAGAACCTGTATAATTTGGAATATTACAGAAAACTAAACAGGAGAGGAAAGGAAAGGCTGTGTGTTTATGTGTGTATATGTGATTTTAGTTTAAATAAAAAGAGCTTAAAACACTTGAAAGTCCTAGAAAAGATGGAGAACTTAAAAACTAGAGCATGAAAAAGATTTAAAAGTGGCATTCATTCTAACTGAAATTTATTGACCATCCAATGCCATTTTACCTATGGTTGAAAAAACATCTAGAGTATTGTTTTGGTTTGATAAAGATGCCAGAATGCAATATATCAGACATGGGTTGGCTTTTAAATTGGGGATTTAACTTATAAATTTATTATTCTAAGGCCATGAACATACCCAATTAAGGCATCAACAGGAACATACCTTCTCTGAGAAAAGGCCGATGAAAACCGGGATTCCTTTGTAACATGGAAAGGCAAATGGCCGGCATCTGCTGATCCTTCTCTCCTGGATTCTGTTGCTTTCGGGTTCTGGCTCTTTTAGTTTCTGTGGGTCTTTGCTTGTTTTCCCAAGCTTTCTGGGTGCTTCTCTCTTTTGGTGTTTCTCTCTGAGCTCTTTAGGCTCTCTCTGTCCTTTTTTCTCTCATAAAGGATTCCAGTAAAAAGGATTAAGACCCGCCTTTAATTGGGTGGGTCACATCTCAGTTGAAACAACCTAAACAAAAGTTCCCACAATATGTCTGCCACAGAAATGGATTAAAAAACTTGGCCTTTTCTGGGGTACTTAAGACCTTCAAATCAGCACAGGTGTAAAGCTACCAGGAACTGAAGAAGAATAAATAGCCACTAATAATGGAACATCAGTATCTCCTGAAAGTGGAAGCAAAATCCTGATTACAAATGCCTAAGATGGAAGAATAAAATTATATCATATTAACAGGCAAAAAGCAATTTTAGCGTTTGTCCGGCGCCGCCCCGCTCGACCCCTGCTCCCCGGCCGGCGAGGGGAGAAACAAGGGATGGAGAGAGAGAGAGATGCAGACCGCGCAAAACTGATCTGGCTGGAAGTCACGACTCGAGCCACACGGTGGTTGTGAGAGCAATTCTTTTACTGAAGCTAGACAAGCATTCTCTGTTACAGATTACCACGCGTGGCAGAGTGCCTCGCGGGAGAACAGCCTCGATGCGGCCGTCAGGTACGGCTCCTTGTGGGCTGTCTCCCCGAGCTCTGCCCAGGAACTTTCTTATATACAATGATCACAACCAACAAACAGGCACCACGTAAGCGTGTACAATAGGCTAGCAGCAACTGCTGCTTCTAGCGCCATAATGCGGAAGCAGGACTCGAGCGCCATCTTGGCTCACTCGATGGGAGGGGTGTACTCTAGGAGCAGGCTGAAACAGGACGCGAGCGCCATCCCGGCTCACTCGATGGGAGGGGCGTACTCTAGGAGCAGGCTGCAGAATGCCCACTAGGCCCTAACCCGGAAAATGGCTAAAAACGGCTCTCCACATCTCCCCCTTTTTTATTTATTTCAGCCCAGTGTCTCCATTGATGAGTGTACTCCCGTGGGCCTGAACGACCCACTACATGTTTTGGTGCTTTGGGGAGTCTGGACTAGGCCCCTGCCATTTTACGGCAGAACCTCTGGCACCGACCAGAAAGCTTACCTCATATAGAGACCGGAGAGCCCGTGAGCTGGAAACAACGTGACTCTCCCTACAGTACTTCGCCTCGTAACTGGGGAAAGACGATTGGGGCAGGAGAGTGGCAACCAGCGTCAAAGGCGTCACTAGGCATCTCTGTGCAATGGCCGGAGCCCCGTGTGGCCACAACCGGGACCCCGCCTAAGAGACTCGCCTGAGACAAAATTTGAGACAGCTGGAGCTATATGCTATATCCGGGATATGGCCATGGACCTTGCCGCAAACCTGGCCCCAGAGCGCCCCACCCCGAGTGGCCGGGACGGGGATCGATCAGTCTAGAGCCCGCTGTCCATGTGAGGGAGGAGTAAAGGGGTTAGTTCAGCAGGGTGGGGGCTCAACGTTGACAAGGCGTTCAGGCGATTGTCAATGGCTTCGCTGCTGCGGGCTAGGCGAAGGAGAGAGGGTCAAAGTCCAAGAGTTCAGAGAAGCCGGAGCTCGAGGTTGGTATGACGTTTTGGCGACCGAGAAGGGCCTCGTGGTCGGCGGGTTGACCGATGGCGACGAGGTCGCGGAGGTTTGGCCGTCATCTCGGAGGAGAGGTCATCAGAGGTGGCGAGCCGTTGGTAAAAAATAGCATCCGTTTGTTTCCTTACAAGCTGGACAATTCTGCGGATAATGCAGGGCCCTAAGGTGAGAATTAGAATAATTAGTAGTAGGGGGCTAAGAAAGGGGAGGATATATGGGAGGACGGGAGCGAAGAAACTGGACCAAGGACCGGTAGCCTCACGATCTCTTTTGCGCTTTTCCAGTCCCTCCCGGACTTTCTTTAGGCTGTTCTCTGCGAGACCTGTAGTGTTGGCATACACACAACACTCTTCTCCTAGGGCGGCACAGACGCCTCCCTCTTTGAGAAGCAGAAGATCGAGACCTCGGCGGTTTTGGAGCACCACCTCAGATAGGGAGTTGAGGGAATTTTTAAGATGAGAAACAGCGTCTTGTAAGTGACGGATGTCTTCGTCAACAGCCGCCCGGAGGTGAGTTAGGGCGGAGCTTTGACTGGCTAAAGCGGCGACTCCGGTGCCAACGCCCGCAAGACCTAGGAGGGAGGCAATCGTGAGGACGGTGATGGGCTCTCGCTTTTGCAGTGGAGCAGGGACTGCAGTTTTTTCCAGGCGGAGGAAGAAGTCTTCCTCGCTGTGGTATAAAACCCTAGGGATAAGGATAACTAGGAGGCAAGTTTCTTTAGTTGTATTGAGGGTTTGCACATTAAGGCAGGGGGTAAGTCCTGTAGAGGAGCAGAGCCATTGGGAGGAGTTGTGGGGAGCAAGAAACTTAGCAGAGCTCGTGGGAGACGTGTAACTGGCGCAGGCTGTGAGGTTGGGGGAGTTGCCTGAGCGAGGGCGGATACACTTTCCTGTATAAGAGATTGAATGAAAAGTTAGGGGGACAGTAGTGACATTCCATTTGCACTCCGAAGGGCTGTCCTCTGTGCTTTCTGAAAAGGAGAGGTTGGAGGCAACTGGCTCATACAGAGAGGAGGAGGCGGAGAGGCAAAGCCAACAGGAGGCGGTAAGCTTGGGGTAGGAGACATTTAGTGAGGTGAAGGTTGCTTGGATAAGACTGAAGAGGGGAGAGGAGTAACGAGAAGGGGGTAGAAAAGGTTGGGGTGGTGAGGTTGGCGATGTGTTGTTTGTAGCTGAGGTGCGTTTTCCGGATGCGTTGCTTATAGTTGAGGTGCGGCTGGAGGGCTGTGGAAAAAAGGGGTTGATGACTTTATTGGGGCCAATGCCCGAAGATGAATGTTGAGCTGCTTCCTTTTTTATGAGAATAAGGGATCCCAGATCGGACCCCGCTAGATGAATTCGGAAGCCCCAGGTTCGACCCATAAGCCAAGACGTATCGGTAGGGTCTTGTACGGTGAGCATTAGCCTTTTAGGACAAAGGTACCTGTCGAAATAGCGATTGCCTGGATTTAGGCAAGGATAAGGGGTTACTGTAAGCTTTAGAAATTTGTCAGGGACAGCAGGGTTCCAGCCAGTGGCTAATGTTTCACACCCCCAGTATGCACAGTAGTACTCATAGGGGGAATTGCAGTATGATTTTCCAGGATTTGAAGATGGACACATATAATAATCTTGTATATTTAGGCTGCCTGGATAACCTCTAGGTTTTGGATTAGGAGGGGGGAACAAATCAATGGCATTAAAAACAAAGGAGGGGGCTCCTGCTGTGGTATTACAAAGAATTATCTTGGAGTCTTCCCAACGCGCAAGGATCCACTTCCAAGGCTGGTGGGGATTGGCCTGGGTAGAAGAGGCGAGGGTAAGCATGACCATTAGAAGGGAGGCAATGCTTGGGTAGGGGTTGGGATCACCGGTCCTCCCCCTGGACGACGGGGAGGCGGTCAGGATCATTCTCATCATCTTGCTGGTCATCTTGCTGATCGTCACCAGCGTTGAAGGTTGGGTCTCTTATGTCATATTGGGGTTTTCCCAATTGGTCGGGCTGCAGCTTCTCAGCGCTCTCGGGCGTTGATACGGTTCTCACCAATCTTTCCGGAACCCACACTGGTTGACGTCCTGGTTCCTGTGGGAAGACACAAACAGAGCCTCTGGCCCAGCTGAGCACGGGGTCAGGGCCTTTCCATTGCCCCGACAGGACATCCTTCCAACGGACTAGACCTCTATGCTGAGGACTCGGGGTGGTGTGTTGCAGGGCAGGTGTCATGCCCTGTGAATTTTCATTTAAGAAATTATACGTGAATAAGGCTACAGACAGTTGGGCCTTTGGGGATAGGCCGTGACCTATCCCCTCTTTCTGTTTTTTGAGCAAGTCTTTCAGAGACCTGTGTGCTCTTTCAATGATACCTTGCCCTTGAGGGTTGTAAGGGATTCCATGCTTCAATTGCACTCCCATATTATCACAAAATTTTTGGAAAGTTTTACTGGTATAAGCAGGTCCGTTATCTGTCTTTAACATTTTTGGCTTGCCCCACGCTGCCCAAGCGGCAAGGCAGTGTGCAATGACTTGGTGGACTTTTTCTCCTGTCTCAGCAGAGGCAAACAATATTTGAGAACACGTGTCTACTGACACATGCAGGTATTTGATTTTTCCGTACTCTGAATGATGAGTGACATCCATTTGCCAAATGTCTCCTGGGACGAGACCTCTAGGGTTAACTCCCACAGATGGGATATGCTGTTGAGTAACACAATTTCCACAAGCTCGGACTATGTCTCTAGCGGCCGCTCGCGGTATACTAAACCGCTTAGCCAGGGTACCTGCATTGATATGAAATTTGGCGTGGAACTCTCGGGCTTGCTGATAGGGTGTCAGCATGGGGAAGACGTGTGGCTGTCGAGTGGCCACATCTACTATGTGGTTTCCTTGGGCCATGGGGCCAGGCAAACCTGTGTGGGCCCTGATATGAGTTATGTAAAAAGGGTGTCGCCTGGCCCATATGACTTCCTGCAACTTAATAAAAAATGTCCTTACTGTAGATGAATGCCTAATAGTGCCCACTGCCTCTAGTATCCGTACAGAGTTTACAACATAAGCAGAGTCCGAGACAACATTCAAAGGTCCAGAGAGGCTTTTCAGAACAGTGATGATAACCTGTAGCTCTACCCATTGAGGCCTTTGTGGATGGAAGAGTACTGTTTTGGGAGTGTCCCCCTCGACACAATACGCCCCTGTGCCGGAGCTGGAGCCGTCTGTGTATACAGTGGGGGCATCCGCTAGCGGCTTAGACGAGGTCACCTTAGGAAAAATCACTGGGTGCCGAGCGACAAACTGCAAGAGGGGAGCTTTAGGAAATTGATTGTTAATGCTTCCGAGAAATGCACACCGGAGGACGGCCCACTGATCGATTGTTAATGCTTCCGAGAAATGCACACCGGAGGACGGCCCATTGATCGATACATCCAGTGAGTACCTCAAGCTGTTGGGAGGAATAAGGCACTCGGAGACTTCTGGGTTGTTGGCCAAAATGCTGTACCGCTCTTCTAACACACTCCAGGGCTAACTCCGCAACCGCTGTAGGATAATGCTCTAGGACCTTCCAGGGGGAAACCCCAGGGTGGATCCAGAGCAGCGGTCCTTGCTGCCACAGCACTGCAGTGGGCTGTGATTCTGTTGGCAGCACGCAGGCCTCAAAAGGCTCATTTGGGTTTATTCTTTTCAGAGCGGCGCGACTGAGCGCTTGCTCTACCCGGTACAATGCTTGCCTCGCCTCGGGGGTAAGGTGTCGGGGCGAAGTTATGTTTGAATCTCCTCTCAACAAATCGAATAGGGGCACCAACTCAGCGTTGGGTAATTTCAAATACGGGCGGATCCAATTTATATCTCCCAAGAGCTTTTGCAGATCATTCAGAGTGCGTATATTGTTTAATCTGAGAGATACCTTCTGGGGGGAGACATGGGTAGGCGTGAGTTTTGCTCCCAGGAAAGTGGAAATGTCCGTCATTTGGATTTTCTCAGGGGCTACTTCCAGGTTAGCTTTTCTGAGGTCACAGACTAAGTGCGACAATACAGTCTCAAGGATTGCAGCATCCTTATGGGCTAGCAGAATGTCATCCATATAGTGAATAATTTTCACATGAGGGAACTGTTGCCGGGCGCCAACTAACTTGGTGGCAACATACAGCTGACACATGGTAGGACTATTAGCCATACCCTGGGGCAGGACCGTCCATTCAAAGCGATAGCAGGGCTCCTCTTGGTTACAAGAGGGCACAGTGAAGGCAAACTTAGGGGTGTCTTCGGGGTGGAGTGGAATAGAAAAGAAACAATCCCTAAGATCTAAGATGACAACCGACCAGTGCTCTGGCAACGCTGAGAGGAGGGGCAGTCCCACCTGAACTGGTCCTAAAGGCTCCATGCAATCATTAATAGCCCTTAAATCATGCAACAGTCTCCATTTTCCAGATTTCTTTTTGATTACGAATATAGGGGTGTTCCACGGTGACGTGGAGGGAGCGATGTGGCCCTTTTCCAATTGTTCTGATACTAAGGCGTGCAACGCTGCAAGTTTTTCCTGTGGCAAGGGCCACTGAGGCACCCACACCGGAGCCTCGGTTTTCCATTTTAGTTTTATAGGTGTGGGTGGGAATCTCTCCTCAGTGGCCCCTAGGAAAAACCCAAACCTCGTCGGTCAGACTTGGGGGCAACTTGTATAGGCTCCGCACGTCCGTGCAGTGAAGCTCCTAAACCCTTGCCGGGGGTATACCCCATTTCTTTTAGAAGTCGCTTAGAGGTTGGGGAGTAACCGCTAATTAAAGTAACGTCCATTTGGGTCAGGATGTCTCTTCCCCACAAAGACACAGGCAGGGCTAATACATAGGGCTGGAAACTGCCTTGGTGTCCTTCTTCATTGGCCCAATGAAGGGCAGCTGCACTGAGCATGGGCGCTGAAATTTGGCCTATTCCTCTAATGGGCTCTTCCGCCCTGCACGTCGGCCAGGTGGGGGGCCATTCTTGTTGTCTTATGATAGACCGATCGGCCCCTGTATCGAGCAGGCCTAGGAAAGATCTGCCTTGTACCTTAATAGCCAGCATGGGTCGAGACTCCAGAGACATATGGAGGCCCTCAAAAACTTTTCCTGAAGACTCAATTCCTTTATCCCCTCTCTGTCTGATTCTGCTTGGAAAGACTGCATGTAAGCTGGGTAAGAGCAGGAGCTGCGCCAGCTTATCACCTTCTGCAATGACTAAGGCGCCCCGCTGAGATTGAACCATAACTTGGGCACGGCCTGTGAAATCTGAATCTACAAGTCCTGGTATAACTGTTAATCCTCTCAGGGCCGTGGATGCTCTCCCCAATATGAGCCCTACAGTACCAGCCGGTAAGGGCCCCTTGAAGGAGGTCCCTACTAACTGGACACCCATGGAGGGGGTTAGCACGAGTCTGGAGGTGGCACAGAGGTCCAGTCCTGCTGAGCCGGGGGACGCACGAATTTGATCGGATCCTGTGTTGTCGAATGGCATGCAAGGGGGTCCGTCGAAAGGGCGGACCACCTCTTCCCGTTTTTTGGAATCTGCTCGGGGCGGTCAGAGAGGCGTCTACCCTGCGCATCGAAAACCGATCTACAATCTTCTGCGCGGTGGGAGCCTTTGTGGCAACGGCCACACGGCCTGGTTACTGCACCTGGTTCGCCAAACCGTTGAGTGGCAGGGGGCTGACGTCTATTGGGACATTCTCTCTTGAAGTGCCCTGACTGGCCACAGCCATAGCACCCGTTAGGCTTTGCCCCTAAGGCTCTCGGGCTCTTTGTAGCCACCTGTAGGGAGCTAGCTAGCATGGCAGCTAGACCTGCATTAGTTAACGGGCTGCCAGCATCTCTGCAAAGCCGAACCCAGTCCGTCAGCTGTTTTCCTTTGTTTTGTGCTAAAATAACTTTACACTCTTTATTACACTGCTCAAATATCATTTGTTTAACTACAGTTTCTGCCACCCCTGGATCTGAGAAAATCCTCTGGGCTGCAGTCTGCATTTTGGCTACAAAATCCACAAAAGGCTCTGTGGGGCCCTGATGAATATTACTGAGCGAGGCTTGGGCCTCACCCTCACCTGTCAGCTTTTTCCAAGCTCCCACGAAACAACGGAAGATTTGGGCATAGACCTCTTGAGGGTACCGCGTTTGATTTTGGGCATGGGCTCCCCTCCCCAACAGCATGTCTGTATTCCACGCGCCATGTCTTCCCGCTGCGTTCCTAGCCGCTTGTTCCTCAGCTAACTCTTCAAACCACGCTTTCCAATCTATAAATCGGCCTGGTGGCAAACAGGCACGGGCTAACTGAACGATATCTGCGGGCGTATGATTTAGGGCGGAGAGGTTTTCAACCATGTTCAGGGTATAAGGGGCATTGGGGCCGTACTGATGGACGGCCTGCCTTAGCTCTTTCAAAAGTTTGTAATCATACGCTTCATGTTGGTTGTTACCTTGGTGGTTAATAATAACCGGGAACATCTCTGGGGATGGTTCTGACTTAAGTGGTTGGTACCCACCTAGTACACCAAAAGGCCTAAAGGAGAAGGAAGGGACCCACTGCCAAAAATGCCTCTTTCCACATTCAGATGAAATGGGGCCTAGGGGACTTGAGTAATCAGGTCTCTTTCCACATTCTGTGGAGTAATCAGGTCTCTTTCCACATTCTGTGGAGTAATCAGGTGGGGGAAACTGCTGTGGAAACCCTTCCCCCGGCCCGCCCATCAGGGTTTCCGGGTCTGGCAGCAAAGGATAATTACATCTACCGGGCATGGCCACTAGAGGGAGCTCTCGGCGAGGCTCCTTGGTGGGACCGCCCAAGGCGTCAGTCGGGGGCTGGGGTGCAGCGGTAGACGTGGGCGGGGCGGAAGGCCTCACGGGTGTGGCGGGGGCCTCCCCCCAATCAATCAACGGACGCTCTTCCGCTTTCTCGTCGGCATCGCTATCTGGCTCTGACTCGGAGTCACTGGACTCCGGCGGCTTGCCCTTATAGGAGCCGTCCGCTGACGAAACTGACTGGGTCTCTTGGAGCGCGCACCGCGCCTCTTGCAAGGCGGAGGACGGGCTAAGGCCGGCAGCCGATTCTAGTTCAAGGACCGCACGGACGGTCTCCCATACAGGTACTAGAATCGGGTCCACACTCACGCCCGTCTGACGTGCTCGATCTATGTCGCGACCGAGTTTCTTCCAAGAGGGCAGACTAAGGCTGCCGGTGGAGGGAAACCAAGGGGCAAGAGTTTCAACATCATCGAAAAATTTCTGTAGGGAGCTTTTCTTAACTGAGATACCCCTCTGCTTCAGGAGGGTTTTTAAAGGAGCCAATAAAGGCGAACTTCCAGACTGCCCCATGCTTGCAGTCGGCACTGTACTTCAGTCACTCGGAGAGCTCTTCCGAGTCCCCCGGGGTCACCTGAAAACCCACGGGCCCTAACTCTCAAGTAATAAGACGCACTCACCTTCTCGCGTTGATCAGGCGCGGGAAGTCCGCCGTAAGCCCGATGCGCAGCGCTGCTCTCCTCACGGAGGGACCGTCGAGAGCGAGGCAGGAAGAGGAGCGCTCCCCGTACGGGCCACCACTTGTCCGGCGCCGCCCCGCTCGACCCCTGCTCCCCGGCCGGCGAGGGGAGAAACAAGGGATGGAGAGAGAGAGAGATGCAGACCGCGCAAAACTGATCTGGCTGGAAGTCACGACTCGAGCCACACGGTGGTTGTGAGAGCAATTCTTTTACTGAAGCTAGACAAGCATTCTCTGTTACAGATTACCACGCGTGGCAGAGTGCCTCGCGGGAGAACAGCCTCGATGCGGCCGTCAGGTACGGCTCCTTGTGGGCTGTCTCCCCGAGCTCTGCCCGGGAACTTTCTTATATACAATGATCACAACCAACAAACAGGCACCACGTAAGCGTGTACAATAGGCTAGCAGCAACTGCTGCTTCTAGCGCCATAATGCGGAAGCAGGACTCGAGCGCCATCTTGGCTCACTCGATGGGAGGGGTGTACTCTAGGAGCAGGCTGAAACAGGACGCGAGCGCCATCCCGGCTCACTCGATGGGAGGGGCGTACTCTAGGAGCAGGCTGCAGAATGCCCACTAGGCCCTAACCCGGAAAATGGCTAAAAACGGCTCTCCACAAGCGTTTTCTTTTTCTGTTGAATAATCACAAACTTAATAAGCAATCTAACTGCTTTCTATAAATTTCATTTATACCATAATAAAATTATAATTGAATAAAAGAATTTAAAAATAAAACTCACCTATTATTTGAGCATTAGCTATTTTCACATCTCTATTTTCAAATCCCTTGTCTATATCTTTATGTGCGCATATTTTACACACTGAAAATCATAGTGCTTATGCTATTTGTATTCTATTTTTCACACATATCACTTATAAATACTTTTATGTTGATACACATGCTATATATTTACATTTTAAGCCCCTGAATAATATTCCATTGACTCAATTTGCCAAAATTTATGGACTTATTCCTCAATGGTTGTAGTTTTAGGTCTTTTAAGGTGTTTGGTTACTTGAGTTAATACTCTGATAACCATTGGTCCATGTGGTACAAGCCTCTATTCTAGTTTATATAAACTAATGACAGCCATTTCTTTACATATCTCGTGATAAGCTAACCCCTGCAGGTAAGACATCTTGCCTTATTCCTCATTGAATGTGCTGAAACTTGCATATATTTTGCCCCAATAATTGTTTCTTTAATTTGTGTTTTTTTTTTTTTTTTCACTTTTCATCATTTATCAGGATACATTTTTTTTTAATATGGGGAGAAGAGGAGATGAAGAAAAGGTACTGCATAAAAGGGGAATGAACATTCTAAGGATAATGAAATGGGGTCAAAATGTGGCAATTTAAATTGAAATGCACAGTATCAATTGTCAGCAAAGGTATTTAGCAGCAACTATGTAATCTCATTGTGCTAAGAACTGGAGAGAAAGAAAGGACAGAAGGAAAGAAGGGAAAGTAAGAAAGAAGGAAGAAAGAAAGAAAAAGAAAGAGGGAGGAAGGGAGGAAGGAAGGAAGGAAGGAAGGAGGGAAGGAAAGCACTTACTCGAAAGAGCATGTAAAACAGTTTATGTTTACACTTACATGCTTGCTTATCATGTCTTCTGCCTTGCTAACAGCTACTGGAGGGCCTTTCTGCAGGGCTATCATTTTCTTGCGATTTGGGCTGCTAGCACGCATCCTGTGTATATTTGGCATACTTCATGTCCTGCAAGATATAGGTCTGTGGCCCAATGTAAGTTGACTGGATGCTCCCTTCCTGGAACTTGAATATTGAACAGAGTATAGAGCATCTACAAATGGTTGGGTACATTCATGCCATATTCCTGTTTCCTATATTCCTGTTTCCCCACCCCCTGCACAGTCTTCTGAGCAGCTTTTTTTCTAGTTCATTTCCAGATGTGTTTCTCCCATCTTCTTAATATGTGAGATTCTGAGGCTCTTCCAATATTCCAATAATCTGTCCCAATTTAAAGTGTCCAGATTCAGTGTTTGTCCATGAAACCAAAGAGGCCTGTTTCATATAGGTTGTCAAACCTGTAAACCCAAAATGAGAAAGCATCCGAAGTGCTGAGGTAGAGGTTTACACTGAAAAACCACAAGAGGGAAACCTAATCCAGTTCAGTAAATAATAGCAGCCTAACCAAGACGGATGATCCTTTTCAAAATATATAATTTTATAAATACCTAAATAAATAAATATCTTTGTTTTAATTAGGAGATCTATGTTTGTTTACTGATTGCATTTTCCATGCAAATATTCTGCAGTTAAGGAAGTTAACCTAGCATTTAATGGGGAGTCAAAGGGAAATGATATATCCAGGATATAAGGTATGCTTTGTAAGGTGCTTCTGTTTTAAAATTGATTTTATAATTTTTTGTAAATTTTGATGCTGAGATGGTGATCCTTGCTATCCAAGTAAGGGGACAGGAGAGGCTAAATTAGTGCACAGAGAGCGGGCAGATAGAAAGGAATGTTCCTATAACTTCTTGTTCAACTAGTTTCTTAATAGACAAAATGAATATTAAGTTCCTGGAACCTGTTAGACAATGGATCTGTGGCAATTGTTACTTGAATATTTACTGTTTACTTGTATAAACTGAGAACTCCAAATTTCTCTAGGAAGATGTGGGCCAGAGAGGACTTACATTGAGCAACTGACACTCGTGAATACTTAACTTCTATATTAGAACTGAAGTTATCTTGCCCGTTTGTGTCATTTATGAATTATATTTCACTTCTCTATTCTCGCCCCTTTCTCCTCTATATGAGAGACAAAGCATGAAAAGTTAAATTTCTTTAAATGCTGAAACATTTTTTTGTTGATTTAAGAGCGACTTGTGTTTAGACAAAAATAAATGCAACCCTTAAGGCAGGCTTTATCTGAAAATGGGATTAGCATTTCTGAAAAGAAATTTTATTGCCACTCATAAATTAATATCAGAATGAGAACTGACCCTGTGGAAAGATAATGGAATGGGTTTTGGAGCGAGAAAGATTTGAGTTTTGAGCCTGTTTTAGCAAGTAAAATCACTGGGATCTCAGTCATCCTGTGTAGCTTTTCAGTCTTGGTTTCCTCTTCTGTAATAAGGGGCCAAGGACAGCTCCACTGAAGGGTTTTTGTTATTAATAGAGAAAATGAATATTAAGTTCCCAGCACCTGTTAGACAGTGCATCTGTGGCAATTGTTACTTGAATATTGAGATTTCCAAATCCCTTTGGGAAGAGGTGGGCCACAAAGGATTTATTAGTCCTTCCAGTAATTTAGAAATATGTTAGACTCATTCCTTGGCCCTTGAATATATTCTAGGACCAAAGTCAAAGCTATATGTTTAAATTTTTCCCTAACAAGGGTTTCACATCTCTTTTCTGCTAAAAATACTCAAAGTCCAAGCCTTTCAAATTAGCCAAAGACTCCATGCTAATTATTCTGAAAGTGCCAATTAAACAAAATGTTTCATAAACTGGTCAAATTAAAATCCATATCATGGTGCTTGTCAAATCCAAATTTCCAGGAAAAACAATATCTTCACCCTTTCAATGCATTGTAGAAAAATCCATAGCATGCAAATGCAAATTATTTAGCCATTTTGCTTTAAACTAAATTTTTCCCTACTTTGTACATATATTTGCTTTAAAATGAAGGAAATATAATAATAAATGACATCTACAGTTCTTTATTGCAAAATGAACTCAATAAGGATAAACAAATGAGCAATATGTTCCAAGTTCTCATTATTAAAGAGCCTCAAAATGGTAATCTGTGTTGGTGGGGTTGGCAATGCTGAAATATAAGTTCTGACTCTGGGCTTCCAATTTTATCATGTTAATAATAAATAATATCATTAAGTTCTTATTTTATTCTGGGTAGATTTATAAGCACGTTACATGCAATATTTCATTTAATTATCTCAAAAGCCTAAAAAAGAGTCAGATTCAAAGTGCTTAAGTTTTTGCCTATGCTTTTTAATAAATAACTTTGCTGCTTTTCTACTCTGCTACATTTGTTCAGTCACCCATTCATCCATTTATTGTCTCTTTAAGTCCCAGGAGCTCTGCTAGGGACAGGACATAAAGAGGTAAAATCCATAACCTTTTCTTCAAAAAGCTCAGTATACTGACTACAATAGTTATGAAAACAATTAATGCCAATTGAATATTATAACTGCAATTATAGAAGTAGGCGTGAGGAACAAGGATGTCACAAAGGATGAAGTGATCCACTTCACTTGCACAGAGGCAGAAAAGAAGAATTCACCAGGAAGACTAGGGGGATGGAAACCTTCTATGTAGGTGTGCCGGTTTGAACGTATTATGTCCCCCAAAATACCGTTATCTTTGATACAATCTTGTGTGGGCAGACGTATTAGTGTTCATTAGATTGTAATTCTTTGAGTGTTTCCATGGAGATGCCCCACCCAATTGTAGGTGATAACTCTGATTAGATACTTTCCCTGGAGGTGTTGGCCCACCCATTCAGGGTGGGTCTGAATTAAATTACTGGAGCACTACATAAGCTCAGATAGAAGGAGCAAGCTTGCTACAGCCAAGAGGGACACTTTGAAGAATGCACAGAAGCTGAGAGAGGAGCTGCAGAGGAGAGACAGTTTGAAGACAGCCGTTGAAAGCAGACTTTTTCTCTGTAGAAGCTAAGAGAGGAAAAATGCCCCAAGAGCAACTAAGAGTGACATTTTGAAGAGGAGCTGTGGCCTAGAGAGGAACATCCTGGAACAAAGCCATTTTGAAACCAGAACTTGGAGCAGAAGCCAGCCACATGCCTTCCCAGCTAACAGAGGTTTCCCGGACACCATTGGCCATCCTCCAGAGAAGGTACCCGATTGTTGATGACTTACTTTGGACACTTTATGGCCTAAAGACTATAACTGTGTAACCAAATAAACCCCCTTTTATAAAAGCCAACCCATTTCTGGTGTTCTGCATTCTGGCAGCATTAGCAAAATGAAACAGTAGGGAATAGGTGGTTATTTAAAGCAGAACTTGCCACATGTGAAAAAAACAGGCAGACAACAGCACAGCCCTTAAGGAAAATATACATTTTCTTTATGACTGAAATTGCAGCAAATAAAAAATAGATGAAGATACGAAACAAATCTTATGAAGATTTGCACACCTAAACCCACACAATCCATTTTTTGCTAGACCTGTCCATATAAATATTTTAAATGCAAAATAATAAATATCAAACATAATTATTATTTTGAGTTTCTCAAAGGACAATCTCAGTAAGAGGGAAAAGGAGTAAGTATTCAGTTTAAGGTGACCTGGGAATAGTTTAAATTTTATGTAATCTCCTAAGAAAAAAACTTGATCTAGTCCAGTAAGAATAAGCTATGGAGTGAGCCAAACCTGTTTTAGAACTTCATCTCTCGGCTTAGCATGAGTCTGTGCTGGCTCTGCGCTCTCTTAAGGACTCAAGTAAACTAATTAAGACCGACCTTGCTTGGGCAGGGCCACAGCTCTCTGGAAACAGTTGAATCAAAAGGTTCCTCCCAATTGTGGGTCACATCTCTGTGGAAACAACCTAATCAAAGATCCCACCCACAGTAAGTCTGCACACACAAGATTGGATGAAAAGAACAAGACTTTCCTGGGGTACATAATAGACTCAAACCAGCACAGATGTAAGTAACTTTGTAGGCTCAAATCCCCCATAAATACTATTTTGCGGGACACTGATTACGTGCTTCAACTTGGCGGGCCTGGGCCAGGGGACCGGATCCGCCCCTGGGGAGGGTGGTGGGCACGGGCGACAGCGCCCTCCACAGCCCCCCAGGCCTGAGAAAGTGAGGCCGGAGGCAGGCCCCATTTCCTCACCCAAAACACAACCGTTAGGGGAGGCTTGCCGGAGGGAATCGCCTTTTCCCCACCCCCTTATCTTGCCCGCACACCCCCCCTTGCCAGAGCAACTCCCATCACCACCAGTGCGCATACACTGTTGCCAGACACCGTTGCCAGAGCAACTCCCGCCCCTTTTCAAACAACCTCCGTGCCCTCTTAGAACCAATCCTAACCTCCGCACCCTCTCAGAACCAATCCTAGCCTTTATCCCCTCAGCATTGACTTGTAACAACCCCCGCCCTCTATGCCAGTCTATATAACCTGTGCTCACCCCTAATAAACTCTCTTGGCTTCTCCACCCTCAAAGAACCGTGTCCTGCCTGTTCCTTCTCGCCGCCCTCCACACCTTGCACGCCCCCCCCGCCGGGGACCTGGCCAAGTCCCCCGCCTCGCCTTCGCCTCCGGGAAAGAGCCCCCGCCGCCGGTACCCTCCGAGCAATCCTGAGAGCCTAGGATTTAGCAACCGGCCGCCACCCCCCCCCAGACGAATCAACTGCGACCGCACTATTTTCCTTTATATAGTTCTCTAATGACTTCTAAAGGATGGCAAAACTTTGTCTAATCAGTGGGAATTGATTCCCTATAATATCAGCCTCAGGAGATATGTCCATCATGATGATAATAAACTCATCCCATAATGAAAATTTAATATATAAATTTTTTCTTATATCTTACTAACATATCCAAATGATATCATATTATGAATGCCATACAGAAGAAGTTTGCAAAAATCTTTAAGTAACAGAAAATCCTTTCGAACTCAAACTATTTTAGGGAAAAGCAAGAGACGACCTACCAATTTGTTTTATAGAGCTAGAGTGAAGTGAAAACAAATCAGACAGATATGATACAAGAAAAGAATATATTATAAACAAATCCCACTCCTGCAAATATACCAAATAAAATATTAAAATAAAATGTACCAATGCATTGAAAACGTATACTTTGACAGAGTTTTCACGTTGATTCACTCAAAAAGTTCTGGGCCCTGAGCTGTAGTACAAACCACTATTTTTGATGCATCTGTGATTATCATAAAGGTAATCTTTTGGACTTGGGGACAGGAAAATCAGTGGAACTCTGCTTATGCACATGTGGTTTGATTTGCTGTAAGGAATAAACTGTCTTGCTCTGGTCTAGTAAGTCTCATTGTCTACTTTTAGCAGCTGTGAAGTGGGCAGCTTTGTTCCTGCCATCCTGTATGAGATTGGAATTTTTCCTTGACAGGCATATTAAAGGAGAAAAGCCACATGACTATCTCAGTAGAGGTAGAAAAAGCATTTGATAACATTCAAAGATCACTTATGATAAAACACTTAGCAAAATAACTATAAAAGGGAACCTCTTTTAATCCTCAAACTAATATCTATCAAAAACCTACAGCAGATTTGGGGAAGAGAAGAAGCTTATTATAGAACTAAGCTTTTAAAGTCTGTTTTTAAAACTCTGGTCTTGGTGAAAATGTTATTTATGTCTTATTCAGATAACAATTAAATCACCATGCTGTGGCATGGTTTATATTCATGCTACTCTAGATACTTTCGTAATTATTTGTTGCTAACTTGTGACTGTCCTTATTAGTATTCTTTTATGTATGCCATTTGTAAAAGTTTTTTAAAAATTTGCCTTTGCTTATTTAATTTTAAATAAAAGCAAAATTCATAAAAAATTTAAAAAAAGCAAAAGACCTTCAGCAACTCTCTAGTTTAATGATGAATCTTCCGAACATTTAATTAATACTAAAAAATATGTAGAGATGTCACCTATCTTGCCAATATTAAATTTGGGGCACTCTCCAGATATAAAGATTGATAACCAAGAGAAAATTTTGTCCTTATTTGCAAATGGTATAATTGTCTGAGACACAGAGAGAAACAGAGAGAAGAAAGAGAGAGAGAGAGAGAGAGAGAGAGAGAGAGAAATTAGTGAATAAATTATGCTTAAAGTTAATATTGCACAAATCTAATAAATAATTTGAAACCCCATCACCTGATGGCAATGATTTTCAACTTTGCATTTCAATTTCCATATACATTACTTTTTATATTTAATTTTTTCTTATACAGATTGCAAATATTAATTATAGAAAATCCATAAACCAAAATGAATTATATAAAAATCATATGTAATCTCAGCCATTGTTATCAGATGAACTCCTGTGTTTTTCCAATGTAAAACTTGGAGCAGATTTCTCAAAATGAAGGTTGTTGGGATGTACATAGAATTATATGGTAAGCTAAAACAGTGCTACACTTAAATTGATCCTCTTCTACTGCTTCTCACTTTTCCCTGTACACTCAACCCTCCCCCATCCCAAGACATACCACAAAGTCTGCTAAGATTCCCAGGGAAGGTGAGCATTAAATGTTTTATCTACAATCTTGCTAGTCAATTTAATGGTACATTTCAATGACACCATTGATTTAGAGAATTTTTTGTTTCTACCTTTGAAAGGAGACAGTGCCTGGATCATTGGCAACTGGAGGCCAGGAGAAGGGCACTAGGTAACTGAAACAATGGGAAATGAGGGGCAAAAATTATTCTTTTTGCATATGTTGCCAAGGCCAACATATGAAGTGGCCTCTACAGAAAGTCAGCCAAATCATGGGCAAACTATGCTGACTACTCTTGTTGTGATTAAGTTCACAGAGATGAATGAAATTATTGGAATTTTAATATGTTAATTGACTCATTTTCCACAGATTCTGACAAAAATAAAGATGTGAACTTTTTCAGGGCATAGTCAATGCCTCTTTCATTATGCTAGTACCTCCCCTCCTCCCACATACAAATAGCATTATGGCTGAGACAAAGATGTTTAATCATGTAAAAAGTAAAAATATCAGTTTTGTAACATCTCACTTGAAATTTGTGTTGCAGGTGTTATTAGCGCCATTTTATAGATAAGGAAATAGAGAGTCACTAAGGTCTAGTAAGTTGTCCAAACCATATAACCAATGTTTGCTACAATATCTTTTATAATATCATCAAAGTTTACTTTTTTGGGCAATTATTGACTTGAAGGACCATAAGAATCCTACAGATGTTGAGGACTTCAAAAATAAAACCATGAATTCAAATTTTACTTGGCAGATAGAAAGAAAGAATGACAAGGAATTGGATTTGAGAGAGATTAAATGTTGAATCATAGATGAAGTGTTGAGAACAATGAAATCTGTCTATTGTCATATGCACCAACATTATGATCACTTTTGAGCAATGGTAAAAGAAAGATTTAATCCTGTAAAATGCTAAAAAATATATATGTGTGTGTGCATGCATGCATGTGTGTGTGTGTGTGTGTGTGTGTGTATGCATGTACTGGAATCAAACAGAGTCTGCAGGAAATTTTCAGTGTTAAATATAGTCATGGGATCCAAGAAAGCCTAAATTACGGGGAAACAGAGCACACTTTGCAATTTGGTCACTGTCTGGGTCATAAATGTAGGGCTTCAAAAAGTTATTTCTTGAATTATAGGTGACTAAAATATGGGAAAGACATTATGAGAGGGCAACGTTTTTCTGTTGTTTTTTCTTTGTCTTAAAGTAGTAGTTATAGTAGTTCATATAGAAAGATACATAGAAATAGACAAAGATGTAGACGTAAATGTAGACATAGACATAGATATAGATATAGGTATGTGCTTGAAGAAATGATCTGCATACCAAGTCCATTTCCCTACTGTATGTTAGTCTAGTATGAAGGAGATATCTAATAATAAATTTGGGATGATGAATAAAGCAAATCTTTTCACATCATGGGGGCCTGAAATTCATAGTTTATATCTGATAATAACATGTGAGAGAAAAACATATTTTTCAATATGAAAAGTCACAGTCATTGTTGCCACTAAAGTAGATTGAATCTGTCTATGATGGAACACCTCTGTGGATGGGGAGGAGCCATTGTAAGACATGCAGTTTCTCATGTGTACATTGATATAAATGATATATGCACATCAATTAAACTGCTGAGAACCATTCTCTCCTTCAGATTATTTATTGTTTTTTAATTAATTAATTCATTCACTCATCAAACATTCATTGATAGAACACTAGAAACCTGATGATCAAAGACGTCCAAGTGACTTCTCACTAGTAAGTGGCCAAAAGAGACTTGACACCAAAATCCTTAGCCTTAACTATCAGGTGCTCCCTTGCAGTTTGTAAAACAGGTTAACTTTGCCAAAGTCTGGAATAACAACATTTGGGCATTGTCTACATTGTACTTTGAGTAATTAATTGCCTAGGGAAAAATACTGTTTCATGCACTAAATATTGTTTAAATTCATGTGCATGAAATATTAAAACCTAAGGTAGATTGAAATATCCTTAAAAGGCTTATAGTAAGAGTAAAGACAGAGGTGGAAAGAAGGAAGTTAATACTTGGAGGATGATGAAAAAAAGAGTTCCATTAACTCTGACCGAAGGATTGAATATTGAAATGCTATTTCCATTTCATGGAGTTACATCTCATACTTTTGATGAATATCCAAATACTGGAATCATTATTTTGAGGACTTGGATAATCATGGGTCTCTCAAATATTCTCAAAGTTAAGAAAAAGAGAAAATGGCAAGAGGGCAGGAAATTTTTTCCAAAATCATTTGAGTCTCTCTAATCTCAAGTGACATTTAATGATATCTTGATCTCTCTCCACACAAATCTAAATGGAAATAAAATCTGATAAATGTTTAATTAACACTTCTATGCCTTCTTGAAGCTGTTGGATGAAAGGTACTAACAGAGTATGCAGTACTATAATTAATAGTCTATACAATGTAGTTTTTAATTTGCTTTTCAAATATTAGATACCCAAGATTTGAGAGTAATACCACATATCATGCAGACAAGTAATTATTATGTCCAAGAGGATAATTCAAGTTCAATTGGTCACCTTGACTCCAAATTTAATTGCTAATGACATTTATGAAAAATTGCAAAAATCAGTCTTTTTGTGATGAGGGTCAAACAAAATGTCATTTAATGAGCCTATCTCAGAGCTCTTTTTAATTTATATTGAAATAAGAACAAGTGCTTCCATGGAATCATAATATATTCCCCGTAAACAAAAATTAAATTAAATTAAAATATTGTTAGAATGAACACATTATTAAATAATCATTTTTTGACCAGTAATTTTGGATATATAGCTTTACACATTTCTAATTATTTATATGTATATTTCAACTAGATATTGAAAGGGATACACATATTCAAATGAAACTGTCCAATCATATATTTGAGTGCAGAGCGAAATTTGTTACATAAAGACTATAACAATGTAATTCTATACTATAGTTTTTATATTTCTATACAATAATTTAAAAGTTCAAACAATTGTATACATCCAGTATTCAATTCAGTCTCTTTAAACAGAATATAAAACAAACCATTTCCCTCCAAGATAAAAGTGATCATTTTCTTCTCTCCTAATATAGAAAAGGAGGGCATGTTTGAGGATTAGCATATCATTCACAGAATTTGGAACCAGAGAGCCTGAACTGAAATCCAAGTTTCAATACTTGGTTGTATTTTTTTAAATATTTTGCAAGATACTTATTATATTTGCTTTAGTGTCCTATTTGTAAAATGAGGGCAATAATGCAACATACTCTATAAGGTTATTATAGTAAATGAGGACATTAGTGAAAACTAATCAGAATCAACATACCTTTTGCATTGTAAGGCTAGCAAGTATTTCATTTCAAAATTAGCTATTGTTGCTATTACTATTTTATTATTAGCTTTTTTCAAAAGAAAGGAGAAACACATTTTTGCTGTGATACTCTGTGAAATACCTAGGCAGTCAATTAGACAGCACTTTTATGAGATTTGAAAAACAAACAAATATAAATAATAAGAAATGTTGGTACAAAAGAAATTCAATTTCAAACACTTAAGGGATACTTCATAAATGTTAAAAAGAACTGTAGACTGCATAACATAATATTCTTGGAGAATCACCCCCAGGCAATCAAGATAGCACAGTAACATTTCCTGGACAATTAAATTTGGTGATTGAAATGGAGCATTTCCTATGAAAACAGATTTGTAACATTCTTGTTTTGCAAGTGGATGTTTTCTAAAAAATTAATTCACTATTTATTGGGTGCTCCAAGCTGAGAAAACAAAATGAATTGAGGTTTCTAAGCATCCAAGTCTGTATCTGTAGTCAGGTGTGAATGGGAAAAGGGTAAGTGGGACTGAAAGTTGGAAATGAAAAACTAGAGGGTAGGTCAGAGCAGGACTGTAAAAAGGCATGTTTAGATTTGATCCTGTAGTTGCTGGGGAGCTGGTTTTCAGGTGGAGGCTTTATATCACATAGATTAGTTATTTAGATATAGACAGTTGACAGCATGTTTAGAGTCATTGAAGTGATAAAAGAGATCAGGAGAAAGAGAAGGCTGGGGGCTGTGGCTCTAGGTCAAATAAATGATTGACAATAGAGACCTGATCTAACACTGTAGTGAATGGAATAGAAATGAAAAGTATAAATTCATGAGGCATGTTTCATGGCGATGGGTTGGTACACATCTACCCCATTAAGAAGTACTATTTCTTCTTAATACTTCCAAGATTTCCAAGAAGTCCTGTAACTTTTTATATATTCTAAAAACATCAAAAAAGGATTGTTTGGGGAGTTAGTTTTTATCCAACATGAGTGGGCATATTTTTGAAGTAGAAATTTGGAGGACACTGTTTTGAGTCAGTGTTTTTAATGTCTATTCATGCAAATCCTCTCTCCTTTCATACTGCTATAGATGTCCTAGTACCATGGTGCCAAATAAGAGATCCCTTCTCAGCATGCTACCAGAGTGGCAGAAGCCTTCATTTGGAGGGGCAGCCCTAGCTGATTAGCAGGTCACCTTGGAGGACTGGTAGCCCTCTATCACAAGAAAGCAAGAAAAATGTTCTTTGCAAATTCTGGTCTTAACTGTTTATGTGTTATAAGGATGAATAAGTATCATGGGATGATGTCTTCACACTTGGTACATCCTTAACGCCCAGGGTGAAAACAGGTCTACATTTTTTTAAGACTTTTAGACATGATATTACTACTTTATGAAAAAGGAGAGAGGACTATTTCTCATACCTGCTCTGTTGCAATATCAATATTTCTGCTATGGTTCACAATGGTTTTCAGAAGCCTAACTGTAGGTGCACAGATAGTGAATGGTGTATATAATGGAATCTGTTAGGCAGGAGATATTCTGCATCTTGTTTAAAATCCCGTTTGATATGTGACTTTTTGTGCAACTTAAATGTATTCCCTTTAAATTATCCTAGTAGGGCATAAAATATTCTATATTACAAAAAAGGATAACTATTCTCCTTCATAGCTATTTATTATTCTATCTCAAAGTCACAAAGCCTGGCTATGATATTGAGTAAAGTCTTTAAAATTCCACAAGGAGTGAAAGTTTACATGGGTAAGTCCCTTATAGGTTTGGGCCAACCAAAAGGGCATTTCCCTATTTGTCCCTGAAGAGAAGTCACAGGCTGAGGGTTTGAGAAGCTGAAAGAAAAATGAGAGTATAATACTACTGTTCTAGTTTGCTAATGCTGCAGAATGCAAAACACCAGAGATGGATAGGCTTTTATAAAATGGGGGTTTATTTCACTACACAGTTACAGTCTTAAGGCCACAAAACGTCCAAGGTAACACATCAGTAATCGGGTACCTTCACTGGAGATGGCCAATGGCATCCGGAAAACCTCTCTTAGCTGGGAAGGCACATGGCTGGCGTCTGCTCCAAAGTTCTGGTTTCAAAATGGCTTTCTCCCGGGATGTTCCTCTCTAGCAAGCTTGCTCCTCTTAAAAATGTCACTCATAGCTGCACTCCGTTCAGTCTCTTTGAGTCAGCATGTTTTATATGGCTCCACTGATCAAGGCCCACCCTGAATGGGTGGGGTCACACCTCCATGGGAGTATCCCACCAGTCACCACCCACAGCTGGGTGGGGCACATTCCAAGCAAATCTAACCAGCACCAAAACGTCTGTCCCACAAGACCACAAAGATAATGGCATTTGGAGGACACAATACATTCAAACCGGCACATTCCACCCCCTGGACCCCAAAATGACATTATCTTTCCAAATACAAAATACATTCATTTCATCACAATATCACAAAAATTTAAACCATTTCAGTAACAAAAGTTAAGTACAAAATCCCATCAAAATCAAATATAGGCGTGGTCAGTCCTAAGGCATACTTTTCCTTTAGCTTGGATCTGTGGACTTAGAACAAGTTATATGCTTCCAATATACAAAGGAGGGACATTCATAGGATAACCATTCCCATTGCTATAAGGCGAAACAGTAAGGAAAACAGGGTTAACAGGACCAAAACAGTTCTTAAAACCTGCAGGACAAACTCCATTAGACTTCAAAGTCTGAGAGTCATTTACAGAACAACGTTGTGTCCTTGGGGCTTGAGAGAGCGGGAGCCTAACCCTTCCTAAGGGCCTTTTCAGCAGCCCTTTCCTCTCCAAACGCTTAGGTGAGTGCTCCAACATACCCACACATTGGGGAGACCACCTTCTCGGCCCCACCTTCCTCAAACATCGGGGCAGCTCCCGGATTCCCTTCCATCTCCGGGGCACACGCTCAACCCCTTCAAAACAGTGTGGTGGCAGCCAGGCTCTCCCCAATTCCCTGGGAATGTGCTCCACCCTCTTTGGGACCTTGGGTGGCAAAACTCTTCCAGAGCATCTAGGTGGAATGCCCATCCTTGACCTCCGGGGCAAACTCACCCTTTCCATGTGTGTAGGCTGCTCCACTCTCCCAGCCCAAGGCCTCTTGACTCCAGACCTAAACCTCCATGGCTCTGTCTTTGAAGAAATTTTTCCTGCAATTTGTTCCTTGTCTGTCTCCTCCAGTCCAGACTGGCAGCGGCTCTGTCTATAAAGATCTCGCAAAAATTCTGTTGGCTTTGCATGAAGCATGCAGGGGTCAAAGCCATCAGACAACAGGATTTTCCACAAATCCTTTCTGCTTAACTCCTTTTCCAATCTTGGCTTGTACTGAAATGGCGGCTGGGTTCCATGTTTGGTTACATCCTCACGTTGGGCTGTAGCTTCTGGGATTCCACCCCCTAGAAGCCTGTAATTTTCCAAGCCATCAACTTCTGGCTTCTTTGAACCCAAGAGTTCAGTTCTAAGTTTATCTCTCTCTGTTCGCATTTTACTATAAGCTGCAAGGAGAAGCCAGGATATGTCCTCCACACGTAGTCTGGAGATCTCCTCAGCTAAGTATTCCAGGTTGTTGCTTCCAAATTCTTCCTTCCCTCTGACACCAGGACTCAATTTTGCCAAATTCTGTGCCACTTTAAAACAAGGATCGCCTTTCTTCCAGTTTACAACACATTCATCATTTCTGTTCAAGTCCTCATCAGAAGTATCTTTAGAGTCCATATTTCCACAAACAGTCTCTTTAAAGCAGTTTTGGCCTTTTTTATTAAGCTCCTCACAATTCTTCCAGAGTCTTCCCCTTATCCATTTGAAAAGCCGTTCCAACATGTTTGGTATTTGCAAACACAGCAGCAAAAGCACCCCACTTCTCCGGTACCAAAATCTGTTCTAGTTTGCTAATGCTGCAGAATGCAAAACACCAGAGATGGATAGGCTTTTATAAAATGGGGGTTTATTTCACTACACAGTTACAGTCTTAAGGCCACAAAACGTCCAAGGTAACACATCAGTAATCGGGTACCTTCACTGGAGATGGCCAATGGCATCCGGAAAACCTCTCTTAGCTGGGAAGGCACATGGCTGGCGTCTGCTCCAAAGTTCTGGTTTCAAAATGGCTTTCTCCCGGGATGTTCCTCTCTAGCAAGCTTGCTCCTCTTAAAAATGTCACTCATAGCTGCACTCCGTTCAGTCTCTTTGAGTCAGCATGTTTTATATGGCTCCACTGATCAAGGCCCACCCTGAATGGGTGGGGTCACACCTCCATGGGAGTATCCCACCAAAGTCACCACCCACAGCTGGGTGGGGCACATTCCAAGCAAATCTAACCAGCACCAAAACGTCTGTCCCACAAGACCACAAAGATAATGGCATTTGGGGGACACAATACATTCAAACCGGCACAACTACTATAAAAGAAAAAAAACTTATTGGTAGTAGAGATGATCTCTGATATATTCCCCCAAAGGTTAGTCCTCTATGCAGAGTGCAAATAACTAGAATCATCACCACATTGATAAGATTTGCATATTAACATTCTGAATCCTACTATTTTATCTTTTCTCCTCTCCACTTAATAGCTGTTTCTTCCTCTGTACTTGGAAGTTCAAATAATGCAGATGGACTTGCTATCATTGATTTTTCTCTCATTCTGCTCCATTTAAGTGGTGCATAGAGGGGAGAACTTGGGCTTTGTAGACAGATTTAGTTGCAAATCTCAGTTCTGCCACTTGCTATTTGCATAATCTTCAGCAAGTAATTTCAATTCTCTGAACTTCAGTTTCTTTAATAGTCAAATATTATATTTAGGTCATCATAATTCTGCAATATTTAAATTTAGTATTTATGGGAAGAACATAGTACTGGTCCTCAAACTTAGTAGATACTCAAAATTAATTCTTATACAATAAAACTCAAATATGAGTGGTGAAGTGATTTCTGGATAAAAGGAAAATGAACTCCAGAAAGATGAATCACGTATATGGATAATCCTTCTGAAGAAAAGCATGTTAAAAATACGTTTTTGCTTTAGGAAATATGCAAAGCAATAACAAGTTGCACATAAATTTCAATAGAGAAGTCATCTAACAGGCAGTTCAATATATAGTTTATAATGTTGTTAAAGCATTATTATAGCTTAAAGCTAATAAAACAAGTGTATAGCAGTAAAAATAAACAGAGTTTGTTTTATTTGAGGTGCCTGCATGGCATAAAAATTAAAGGCTCTATGATTGATGTCATGTGGAAGTATGTCTCGGATTTCCCTTTGAGTAATCCATTTAACAAACATAATTGAGCACCTCTTTTGTTCTCAATCCTGTTCTGAAAGCTTGAGGGTGTCAGTTAACAAACTAGACAAAAATACTTGTCCTCAGTGAATTTATATTCCAAAAAATTCAATTAATAGAGTTTATGATCAGGTTGACTGCAGCTATTACATATAATCCCAAGGAAAAACAATGGTGTAAATATTTCAGAGAATATAGCAAAATTACAAATAAAAGTTTGTTTACTGTCATTATCAGAAACAACCACTGAAGCTTCGGTTCAAGTTCTCAAAGACTATTGTGTATGTAGTAAGTACCGGCTCTCTGGATACTGGTGAGACAACAGCAAATATGTAACAGTTTTGGTGCTCAGGTGTTCACGGACTAGCCAAGGGGTCATATATATAAAGAAAGAATTACAGAGCAATGTGGTGAGCCACAGGGTGGAGTGGTTCACAAGGTAGGTAGCACAGAATATGTAGAAGAAATATTTAGTTGCACTAGAGATTCAGAAAATGGCAAAAGAAGGTTAATATTTGGGATGAATGGACACATGGAGAAATTCACTAGATGGGTGTCAATGTAAGGAAGAGGTGAAAAATATTATAGTCAGATGGAGAAGGTCAGAATCATGGAAGGATCTTGGGGAACTTGCTGACTCCCATATACTTTCTTTCTCTCCATTAACTATTGAACTCTAAAGAAATCCAATAAATCATCAACTGCTATCAATTCAACTGATAAAATATTAATGAACATTTTCTTTCTCTTCATTTCCATCAGTGACTGTTTTAGATTAAAATGTGCTAATCTTTCCTCTTCATTAAGCAAACTCTTCTGTGCAATCTACAATCCACAATGCTGCCAATGTGATTTTTCTAAAACACATCACTCACAAGCACAGTTATACAGTACTAGAGCCATAAAACAATCATTCTTAATCCATATTAGACCTAATGCTGCCATAGTTTTAAAAGCACCTTTTCTATACTAAGATGGATTTAATATAAATAAAATAGACATACATTTTAAAGTAATTATCCCTTTAACATATAGCAGAAATAAAAGAAAGCTAATTTGTAATATATTAATATGTGTGTTAGACATAATTACTCAGGTATAACAGCACTAAGTGTATTAAGTATAATGAAATAGTGAGATCATTTCACCAAAATATCAGGTCACTGTGTATGCACCAGTTCTAATGCACTTTTTTTACAGACAGGTACTGGTAATTTAAAACAAAGGCAATAAAATAGATGATAAAATTGTCTAAAATAAAGAATTTGATAAATTTCTGAACAAAATATAGTAATTTTTGTTGATTTCCATGATAGTCCCACTCATAAAAAAAGCAATTTACATTAAAACCATAATAAAATACTTCATGTTTATAAACGAGTCAGGTTATATAAGATCAGCTCATTATAAAATGGTTTTTATCCACATGTATATCACACATGTATATCCTTATCACACTTTGGGTGGAAATTACTAAACTTTGACAAAAATAAATAAGACATATAAAGTATTTAAAGAAAGTATAACAGAAATAATTCTGGCCTGAATAATAAGAATGGATTGTCATAAACTGAGATTGGGAAGGCTATTAAAGGAGCAGTTTGTATGTAAAATCAAGAGTTCATTTTAGTAGGCACATTTATCCCATATAACTGAGAGATGAACATCTGCAATGATTTTTAAATATACTACTCTCTCAAGGAATTTCGAAATCCCAAGCGTCCCTGTTAACTGCAATGGGTAAAAGATGTGGCTTGTAAATATGCAAGAAAATGATATTGACTTAGATACATGGTTGGGTGTTAATGAAGCAAGATTTAGTTTTTTGAAAAAGTGGGTCTAGTATACAGACTTAAACAGTTCTCCCAAAGGTTATCAAAGACCTCCATATTTTTAGATCCATTATGGGTCCACTTCTTAATTTGTCTGCCAGCAAGCTTCACTTTTTCACCACTCTCCCTGTGAACCATTCTCTTCTTAAGTTTCTGGGACCAGGGTTCTTCTGGTCTACCTGCTCCTCTGGCTCAGCCTCCTCCACTTGGCCATTAAATGCATCAGATTGTGAAAACTCCGCTCTGGACTACAGTTCCCTCCAATCTATACTCCTCCTTTCACAGTAGTCTCAACCACACTTATAAAGTTTCCACTACTCACCTAAATACAGTTCTTTTACAAATTATATCTGTCACTCATACCTCCTCTTTGAGTCCCAGACTCTTATATCCAATTCCCTATTTAACATGTACACTTGCCCACTTCCTTCTCTGGCTTCAGGTCTCAGTTAAATGGTGACCATCTCAGAGGAACCTACCTTGACCATTATATGTTATAAAAGTTCCTTCTGATATTTTCTATCCTTAAGTCATAGTTCTTTCCTTCAAATTTCACTTGAATTTGTGCCTACTTACCCATTTATTTCAAAATCCCAATTGACACAGTTATCCCATCTGCTTTTGCACCTTAATAACCTCACTATTAATCCAGTGAGTGCCTAGTGTCTACATTATAGCAGACATTAAGAAAGCCTTTGTTAAATGAATGAACAATTTGGAGAAATGAATTATTCTCTAATGATTGGATGCTAATTACATCATTTTGAAACAAGAAAGTTTTAGATAAACTAACAAATGCCTTATAACAGAAGGAGAAAATAACTTGGCTTTCAAAAATGTTTTTTAAAAACCCTTCAGTATGTTATGAAACCTAACAAAATAATAAGATAAAATGAAAATCTATGATTTTAAAAGATTTTTGACAAAGCAATGTTTTAAGATTTAACATTTCATGGTGATATTACAGAGTCTAATTATGTGTAGTCAATTTAATTGACTGCAGGAAAAAAAGAGGATTAGAAGCTTTTATCTTGTTCATCTTTTTTTTTTTTTATCTTTCTCCATGTTAAACAGTGTATCTTTTTAATGTATAACCTCTCCCCACTTTTGTGCATACAAATAAAGGCAACCATGGAAATATGCAGTTAAAAAGCCCCAGTAGGAAAATACTATTGGGAATTTTCACCAATGGTTCACAGATAGGTCCAGCCTTAGGAATTTTGATTTTAGAAGCTAGGGTTGTATTTATAAATCTTCATTTTAACTGCAAACTCTGGATGACTCTAAGGCGGGTGACCAGAGTGCCACTCTTTGCAAAATACCACCTGAAAAAAAAATAATTTCATGTTGAAATGAGTTGAAAAGCCTTGAATGAATTGAAAGCCTTGCTGAATTTTGACTCCACAAATTGAAATTTCTGATAATTCAAACAACTGAAGCACTGATACTCATCTTTGCCCCATTTCACAGGGTAGTTCTGGAAGACAGAGGACACTTGCCTTAATCTTAGATACACAATAAAATCACCTAAAGAACTTTCTAAAAATACTGACAACTGAGGTCAAACACCAACAAATATGATTTATCAATGCTGGTGTGGAATCAAGTTATCAGAATTTTACACAGGATTCACAAATGATTGTGATGTATAGCCAGGGTTGATAACTAAGGACTTGGTATGCAAAAATAAATGAATATACATTTCAAAGTACAATATTTAATAAAAGGAGAAAGCATTTCCCATATCAAACATACAAGATGTATCTGAACATATTAAAAATATATTTTTTAACTTTTTCATATTTCCATATACATATACACAAAACCTTATAACTAGGCTCACCACTACAGAAGGAAAGCTGCCCTCCAACTTTCTCCAGGATCATACAGAGACTTTTTAAACTCTTTCATATTCCTCCTAATCCTTCCATGAATTTGAAATCCTTCTTGGTTCCACTAGGATAATTCTATGTAGTGAACTGTCAAAGCAGAATATCACATGCTTTCATTTGAAGCAAGAATAAAACTCATTTCACTGATTACATTGCTTCTGAAACCTTAGAGTCAGTTTTACTGGGAGGAAATGAGAGCTGAGGTAGATTGACATGATTAGACAGAGGGAAAGGTTGATCACAGAAAACACATCAGGCAGAGATATACAGTCTTCTTCACAGCTTTTAAACAGAAATGCCTATAAAAAACAAAGAGGCATAGAGTTCTTTACATGTGGTTCTGGGCATTATTTATCTTCTTCTACCCTCCTTTCTTTCTCACCGCATATGTACCTTTGCCCCAAAAGTTACATATCAATTTTTAATAGTAATTGATGAATGTATAAAATAAAGTAGCAACCATTGTTTATCTGTACACATACTGTTTCCAAGAATGTGGTACACTTTAATTTGGAATTTGAACAGTAAGTCAGATACGTATCTTAACTTTTCCTGGCATCGACATAAATATTTTCATCATAGTTGAAAGAAACAGAGCCATTCTTCAGGCTCACTCTGAAGTAGAAAATGCTCTGCTTATAATAAAGCTGCCAACTTTGTGTTATCAGTCTACCTTATTAAGAATCCTTCCCCCAGCAATATATGTCCTTATATTTAGATTATGAAAACTCCACTTTTATTTTCCCCATGCTTTGGAATATTTTTTTCTCTGATTAGACCCTGGTATTTCTTGTCTCTCATTACTTTTGAGTCTTACTGGGGGACAAGAGTTAATAAGATGTGATAGTAAATGATAATATTAACATAAACTTATTTTAGCATAAAATATAACAATATTCCAAGCATTTTCACATCCTCAAAATGTATTACGATTACCATTTTGTATATGAAGAAAACAAGAATCAAAGTTTTCACATGGTACATT
This sequence comes from Choloepus didactylus, assembly GCF_015220235.1. Lineage (NCBI taxonomy): Eukaryota > Metazoa > Chordata > Mammalia > Pilosa > Megalonychidae > Choloepus > Choloepus didactylus. The sequence goes on from NC_051312.1 coordinate 55,234,605, forward strand.
CTGGTTTATGCAACAAGGCACACCGAAGTATTGCAGACAACCCTTTCCCATCTTACTCATGTTTAACTCCCATTTTAAAAATATTTAGAAATGTTTATAAAATATAACCAAAATATACTCTTAAGGCATCCTCTATGATCTCTCTTTTTTTAAAATAAAAATTCCCATTTATATGGCCAGCCTTGAAGATTTCAACCATGATATGGATCTTTTCTAGTCCCTGGCATTATGTTTTCTATTCATATTTAGCATATGATAAAATATATCTTAAAATGAGATTGCCTATTTTTAATATAGTATAGTCTTCCAAGAAATCTCACAGTTTGTGATCTTTTGAGAAATAAGAAGCAGTTGTAATGGAAGCAGATATTATAGTCACTAGGCACGTATTAAAAATAGGACAGGCATGCTTTTACTTCTCATTGATTTTTGCCTTGTCAAATCGTCTAAGACAGGCTAAGCACCTAAAAGAGTGGGGGCGAGGTGATGAAATGCAGTGAGAAGCTAGTTAAACTGAATGTATAGCACATAGAAATGGGTTGTTTCATGCATTAATCACTTTGGATTTGTTTCTTACCTTCATAAAATTTGCCACTTATCATTAATGTATATTAATTAGTAAACATATAAAGACACCTACAACTTTGTCTTTTTCAGCACTGTATATCCAGTTCCTGAGAGTTAGAAGAACTCAACAGATTTCTCAATGAATGATTTAATCCATATGACATAATTTTTTTCTTTCCCCATATGACAATGAAAGAAAGCTAGAAGCTATTCCATTAACAGTGAAACATAAAAAGAAATAGATCAACTTAATGTTTCCATGGGTACCATCTTGACTGACCCCTTCTCTCTCACAGCAAGCCAAGAAGTCTCAGAATGCTGTGCTAGGAGTGAAATCAGCCAGCTGCCACTCTATATGTCTGTGGGATAATGGGGATAGAATCAATATGACAGGGTCAGGCATCTCTTGGACAAGATCTAAAGCCTATGTGGCTTTGAAAAGTGGACTTTAAATGCTGAGATTAGGAGGAGCAACAATGGTTATTATCTTTTTTTACCCAAGGACATCTCTTAATCATATCTTGGCTGTTCTTACCACAGCACATATTAAAAATTAAGATCTATAACACTTTTAAGGTACATGATGCCTTAATTGACATATCTTAATTAAGCACCTATTACAAAATGTAAGGTATCACTGTACTCAGATGCTGAAAAGAAGCAGCATGTACTACTTGGACTTGTCTTGACCCAGTCCCAAAAGGAGGGTCTGAACATTTGTTGTACAATGTAACATAGTTAGATGTGTATTTTGTACTGTTTGGTATGAAGCGATTCAAATCTACAGGCCTCTGTTTGCCTTGAAGCTCACTAGAACAAAATGCCACCTGATAATATATGCTGTAAATCCTGTTCAATGTAATTTCCCTGGAGCCTACAAACAACTCCATCTCCAAGGACATTCTTACATTGTGATCTGCTTCCTTTCCCAACTGTCCAACCAATCCCTCCAATATGCATTACCAATTAATATTTTTAAAAAAATGCGAACTCCTTATCTAAAAGTCCTGTATAATCAGGCCCTAACTACTTAATTTTCTAATGTTACCTCTGACTACTTGTGTCCATTTACAGTGTTCTGGCCTCCTCCCGCCCTTCCTCCATTTCCTCCTCCTCCTCCTCCTTTTTCCTTCTTGTCCCTTAAACACACCAACCTCATTGCCTTCTCAGGGATTCTGAGTCTCCTGCCTAGAATGCTTTTCTTGCAGTGATTCATAACAATATCTTCCATTTAGTATTTATGCCTCAGCTCAAATATCATCTTGTTGTTGTTCTGTACCTGATCATCCTTTCATGCTATCCTCAAGGTTTTAAAATGCCATCTATCACATTTAAGTTGATGTCCCTTATAGAACTCACCACTATTCTGCATTATCAAATTTATTTATTTATATGTTTACTGTATGCCTTTCTCCCTTCAGATTATAATTTATTTGAGGGGAGTTACCATTTCTGCACGTTCTCTTTACTTCTCTGAACAGTAACAGGCAGTTAGAAGACACTCATTAAAAAAAGAAAAGGAAAAAAAAATCACATCATACAGAATAGACTGATGCTGTTTTAAATGAGATGCTAATGAAGAATTTCTCATGTCATCCTATATTTTAAATATTATAACTGAAAATTTAATTCAAGCAAGAATAAAATTGTGGCATTGTGCTGCAGAACATGTATGTCTTATAAGCTATGACAATGTATATTAAGAATATAAACACATTTTTAATTCAAAACAATAAATTAAACTTTTCCTTTGTGCTACAGATACAAGATATTCCTATAAGATATCATACATGAAAAATAATTCAAGATCCACTGTGGTAGCTAAAATAGAGTTAGTTTGGGGAGTTGGAAACTTTTTATTTTTTCAATAATTAAGGCAGAAAAATGCAAGTTGTCTGGGGGTAAATTCTTCCAAGTCCCTAATTCCTAGTTTTCTACAAAATGAAAATCAACACATGGTGTGCCAGCCTGGCAGGACAAAACACAAACCCCTAGAGGATAAGAGGGCTGTCAGTACATTCCATCCTCTATTGCCCTGAACACATATGTAAACATTCACTGGAGACAGTCTGACTCCGGTGGGCATATTTTAAGATGTTAGATGAAACCTCATTCAACTTTAGTTTACTTAGCTTAAAAAAATGCAGACATATAGAAAACAAAATAATAAATACTGAATAAATATCAGCTAGAATTGAATATTTACAAAATGCTAATTTCAAATGAGCATGTAGTTATGGGCATATATGTAATTTATTTATTTTGTATAAGGTAAATGTACTGTTTGATAACATCCTCTATATCATTATACCATGTTCCCTGAAAGCAATACTTATCATGAATTTGCTGTGCATTATTCTAGTATAACTATCCACACATACATATGAAATTATAAAAACAAAATGTATATAAAATATTTATTTGTGTTAATATGCTATACATAATCTAAAACTTGTTTTTAGCTTCAACATTAGATATTTCATATTTTTCAGTATTGGTATGTATATATTGGTTTATTTACTTTCAAATTCCAAATATGATTGCATCATGTGAATAAACAAAATATGTCCATATTTATTCATTTGTTGTCCCACTAAAAGACATTTAAATTATTTTCAAATTTTAATTATTTCAAATATTGCTGGAATTATAATCTTTGTGCATTTGCACAGGCATATACAAAAAAGTACAAGTACTAAGAGCAGCATATTTACAATTTACTTGCCCTCCACAGTGATTATGCCAGTTACGAGCATATTTAGTTGCTGTTACTGGATTCAGCTTCCAGGTTCTTGGCCATGCTGCAAGAAAGAATTCAAGGCACAGCACAGCATAGAGGAAGCAGGCAGAAAATTTATTAGGTACTCATGTGAGAGTGTTACTGGAGCTCCTTTGTTACGGGAAACCCCTGTTCAGGCTGGAAGTTTCCATGCAAGAAGGAATTTAAGGATGAGACAAGCAGGTATAAGCAAGTGAGAAAAGTTTATTGCTGTGGCAACAATAATAAAATACTAGTGTTTGATATATGGCCAACATTGTTCTCAGCACTTAAGATATATTAAATTATTCAATTCTCACAAAACTCTATGAAGTAGGTGCCATTGTCACCAGTCTCTTAGAATGAGGTAACCTCACAGTGATTAAGTAACTTACCCAAGGTCCCAAAGCTAGAAAATGGCACAGTCAGGATTCAGATGTAGGCAATTTCACACCGAAGTTAGGGCTTCTGATCACTAAAAATGTACATGTACATAATTCACAATTAATGAAGTATGTATATATTTAGGGGTGTATGCTCAAAACTTTTAATAGTAATAAATTACTGAAAGTATTGAAGACCAGGTGATTAGAGGGATTTCATGTGCTTATGATTATTTATTTAATTAGGCTAATAAACTATTGAAACATGAGTACTAAAGAGTTATTTAAAGAATCTACCATTAAATTGCTATTATACATGATTCAGTTGCTTTGTAAGTACTTATGAAGCTCATATATCCTGGTCAGTAGCATTGATCTATATGCTGTGGTTAATAATAGATATAAAACACACATACACAGATCATGTCAACAAACCACTTCACTATATTTTTAAGAAGGCAGTCAACACCCTTCTCACCCCGCTCCATGCATTAAAATCAAAGATTAACTTTGATCCTCAGGTTTTTTTTTTGATAACACCACTTCTTCCTATTACTTATAATGTCTGTGAATAATATTCAGAGAAATGCCCTTGAATCACTAACATATGTATAAAGACACAATCTAGATTCAGAATTACACAGAAATAGCTTAGCATAACATCTGGTTAATGTGCTGTTAAAAATGAATTTCACTTTAAAGATCAAAGTTATAAAGTTATGTAAGCCTCGCCTTTTGGAGAAAGAGCAGACACATCTATTTTATCTCAAATGTAATAATTACATAAAAAATGAATTTTATAAATGGGATCATTTGTTATTAAAGTAGGGTGTAAACATGTGACATTTATGGACACATAAAAAATCTGTAAATAATGAATACTTTCTGTTATATTTTTTGTACAAATTTCTTTCCTCTTTCAAGATAAAGTAGTTCTTTGTTTTGTTTTGTTTTTGGTCTGTGTATGTCAGGGGGATCTGCTCTACCTCCTTTTTGAATGGTGGATTTTGGATGAAATTGACCCTAGCTTTGTATCCAGAAGTGGCCTTTTTATGATTTCTTAAATCAGTCACTCTTATCTCCAAATTAGAGTTCTCCAATTTTCTGTGTTATTTACTTTGTGGTTGATTAATTCAAAGTATGAGTCTTCCAAAAGATTCTCAAAAGGATATAGTATTATATTAAGAAGCAAAATAAGAATTTTAAATGTAATATTTTAGATCAACACTGAATTTCCAGTAGTGTTTGATTTTCTCAAAGTCAGAACTAAAATTGTTGTAGGATCTAAAAATACACATTGGGTGACCTAATTTTCCTTATTTGTGAACAGGGTCTTTGCATTAGATTATGTTTAGGGTCCATCTAGCTACATGAGTATATGAGTCCTTGGATTCATTTCATGGTAATAAAAATTCTCAGGTCATGCGCAGAAATAAACTATCCTCACATTTGAATTGACAAAAACAATAAGTCACTTCAACTTTCTACATTTGATATTTGCCATATATTCACATGTTAAACATCGATACTATTTTAGAAAATTTCCATGGTACTTCAATGTGAAATATATTGCCGATTTCATTAATAGTTGGCATATAGATATTTTCAAGCAATATTTCAGCAGAAAGACTGGCAGGTGTTGTCCTAAACCATTACTTCATCTCTAAATTCCATTAAATTACATACAGTAGAATATATATATATATATACACACACACACACATATACTCGTGTGTGTGTACAACTATGATATTGTTATATGTATCATTACAAAAGTAGAATGGGTACCTGCTAAATTTTAGTACCTATGGCATTTACCCTAAGTTGATTTTCAGATTTATAATCTCATGTTTTTTTCTCTTATCCAAAAATATTTTTTAAATACTTGATGGAATTTGTTTTGCCTTTTTGTGAGTTACTGAAACATGAAAATTGTGTTTTCTATGATTATCAAATATTGTTAATGTCTTTACTTTTAGAGCTTATTTACACAGAGAAAGTTCATAAGTAAAGCTACAGACCTGGCAGTTATTGTATGCTACGTTCTCATAATTTTGCCTAAGGAATGGGGAGAAAACTGAAGGAATGAGGCCAAAAGTTACTCCTTTAAACTTTATTTTTATGCAAAGCAAACTTTTCAGAACACTTCTATGCTATTCATTTGTGCTGGTTTGGAGCTCTTATGTACCCCAGAAAAGGTCATGCTCTTTTGACCCATTCCTTTGGGTGCAGATCTATTGGGGGTGGGATATTTTGATTAAGTTGTTTCAATTGAGATGTAACCCAGTTCATTCAAGGTGGGTCTTTATCCTTTACTGGAGCCCTTTATGAGAAGATAAAAAGCAGAAACAGAGAGAGAGAGAGAGAGAGAGAGAGAGAGAGAGAGAGAGAGAGAGAGAGAGAGAAACCCCCAGAGAAGAAGGACCCACAGGAGCTGAGAGAGAGAGCCATTGAAACCAGAACCAAGAAGGACCAGCAGACGTCATTATGTCCTTCCCATGTGACAGAGGAACCCTGGGTGCCAGCAGCTTTTCTTTAGATAAGGTAGACTTTTGTTGATGCCTTAATTTGGACATTTTTCATGGCCTTAGAATTGTAACTTGTAACCTAATAAATCCCCATTGTTAAAAGCCAGCCCATTTCCGGTATTGCATTTTGGCAGCTTTAGCAAACCAAAACACATACAGTGGAATACCACTCAGCAATTACTATTGATGCATACAACAATGTGGGTGAGTCAGTCTAAAAAGAGTAGATGTTTTATGATTCAATTTATGTAAAACTTGGGAAAATGCAAATTCATCTACAGTTTCAAAATCAGAACAATAGATTCTGACCCGGGGTAGACGGGCTGGGAGAAAGGAAATACAAAGGAAAGTTTTAAGGGGATGGATATTTTTACAATCTTGATTGTGGTTTTAAAGGGGATTACATGTGACAAAACTTTCCAAATTGTGTATTTTAAGAATGTCAGCTTTACCTCAATAGAGTTATTAAAGGCAGAAATCATAATTTTCTCTCATTTAATATTCTTGTTATTGGAGCATCATCTATGCCTACATTTGAAAACTGGTTTTCTACCACACCCATTCAGTTATAAATTCCATTATTTCCCTCTTTTCCATGTTTATAATCTCTATTCAAAATAGTTCTCATCCCCACCCCCACCCCCTCTTGTATAGACTATTCCAACCACCTCATTGGGGTCTCATGCTTTTTAGTTTCTACTTTTCTCTGACTCCTCCACATGTATCCATCATCATATTTTTCTTACCATAACTCTGCTTTTAACATGCTTTTTCCTTAGCCAGAAACTTCAGTGATTTTTTGTTACTTTTGCAATAAAATATAAATTCTATTTTATGCAGTTTGATACCTTGCACAGTTTGATGTCACATCATCTTTGGTGGCTATTACTTTATTTACATAGAGCATCCATTCCCAACCCTAACTTCCTTTTCTGGTGACACATTGCTCCCTTGGCTGAAGAAGCAGGTACTTGGGCCAAGCCAGGTCAATCCCCCACGTTGGGCACTTTATTTGTTCATAGGACATTTATGAGAATCCGGGGCGGGGCAGAGACCTTTCCCTGTGACTTTTGAATTTTATTTCTTTATTAACTGGAGGTCTGAGGCAGAAGTTCACTTTCTTCTTTTGTTATGGATCTCTAAGAATGTGAGCCCCAAAAGGGTTCAACATTCCTTCTCAAAATTCCTAGTGTTCAATTACTAAAAACCCTACATACTAGAAGATAGAGAAAGCATCTCTTACTTCATTTTAATCCTCTAATCCCTAGTTACAGTGAATGTTAGTCAAATCCACTCAAACCTCCCCTTGGTTTTTCTACATGAGAAAATCAATGATTCCATCCTTTTAAAAATTACTTACATTGGTTTAAATTTGATATTGTGTCTCTGCTACCAAATTGTACTGACACACACACACTAAATTACAATTTACTATGCACACTTTATATGTTTCTTTTCACTGTTTCTTTGACATCTCTTCTGTTTTCATCTGCATATCTTTATATATATTCATATATATATATCCATATATATAGATATATATATTTCCGCAAAAAATGTTGAATGTTTTCTCTGTTCCAGTTACTGTTCTTTGTAGTAGAGATTCAGCATCAAACAATACTGACAAAAATTTCCTGTCTTTATTAAAACCCATTCAAATGTTAAAATTAGTAGTATGTCATATAGTGACATACACTAAAGAGAAAGAAATAAAGTAGCTAAAGGGGACATAAATTATAGAAAAGTGCAAGGGAAGGCCACAATACATCCATCATGGTTTAAATGTTTTGGTCCCAGGCTCATACTATCTCCCTCAAGAATGTTCCTCTAAACAAATCAAAAGTGGTGGTTTCTTCAGTCAGACAGACTGTGAAGTTCCATCACAAGTTTATACCACTACTTTCACTCTTATATACTGACAAGTATTGGTAAATACAGTTTCTTCATTACACATGTTCTCCTTCAACTGTCCAATAGATCTGCACTTCCCACCTGTAAATTGAAGGCATTTTATAAATGCCCTCTCTGGCTTGCTCACTCCCATTTCCTTCCTCCCTCCCTTCCTTCCTTCCTTTTTCCATAACTTCATTTTGTTTTCATTCTTCATTTAATTAGGGAAGAGACAATTAATGCAACATAAAATAAGGGCTCACGGTCTACAGGCTTCTTAAATATTTCTGTATTCACCGCTAAACCTAGGAATACATCTTGCCCACAGCAGTGTATCAGAATGCATTTTTACATACCATTTCAAGTCTCCAGACTGCCACATTCACTGTTAGAATTTACAGTGATATTTTGATGAGTGAATTTACAGAGATACTTTGATGCAGTGGTGGCCCTGCTCTTGGCTACTCAATCTGCTTCAAAGAAGTTATTCTCCCTCTCCACCAAATTTTAGAGCTGGACATGTCACAGTATATTTACTTTTCTACACCAAGGATGTTGTGCATAACCAATTAAGAAAGTTTTCAATTTTATATTGCATTTTCACAGCAACTAAATTTGGAATATGTGAGGATCAAAACAACCTTGATATTTTTCCTTGTACCTCACTTCAGCACATAGCCATTTATAATAAAGTTACTTTGGTCACCTTTTGTTCATTGATTTGCAAAGTTCTTTCACAACTCAGGGCCTTCACATGACTATGTAATTTCAGTCTACAAGTCTCTGACCTCTACTCCCGCCATTTCCCTCATTGTCAATTAGGAAGGTTTCATCTGCAATTACTTTTTCTCATATAGGACAATCTCTGATAACCCCCAAAATAATCTCGACATTTGAATTATATTTCTTACACTTTATTTTTTTCCTAAGTTTTTAAATTATATGTGTGTGCTGGTTTGAACGTATTATGTCCCCAGAAAAAGCCATATTCTTTGATGCAATCTTGTGAGGCAGACATATGAGTAGGAATTAAGTTGGAATGTTTGGATTAGGTTGTTTGCATGGAGATGTGCCCCACCCAACTGTAGGTGATAACTCTGATGAGATATTTCTATGAAAGCATGGCCCCACCCATTCAGGGTGGGCCTTGATCAGTGGAGCCATATAAATGAGCTGACAAATAGAAGGAGCTCAGTGCAGCTGAGAGTGGCATTTTGAAGAGGAGCTACAGCCAAGAGGGACACTTTGAAGAAAGCACAGGAGCTGCAGATGAGAGACAGTTTGAAGATGGCCGTTGAAAGCAGACTCTTGCTCCAGAGAAGCTAAGAGAGGAAAAATACCCCAAGTGCGACTAAGAGTGACATTTTTGAGAAACTGTAGCCCAGAGAGGAACGTCCTGGGAGAAAGCCATTTTGAAACCAGAACATGGAACAGACACCAGCCATGTGACTTCCCAGCTAACAGAGGTTTTCCAGACACCATTGGCCATCCTCCAGTGAAGGCACCCGATTGCTGATGTGTTATCTTGGACATTTTATGGCCTTAAGACTGTAACTGCTTAACCAAATAAACCCCCTTTTATAAAAGCCAATCCATTTCTGGTGTTTTGCATTCTGGCAGAATTAGCAAACTAGAACTGTGATAACCAAAATATATAGAAAATAATATGACAGCAGGCACCAATCAATAACTAATATGCCCTTAGGTTCAAGTAGGGTCCTGGGACTTCTAGTGAAAGAGTCATTACCCATTTAGTTGCTGGGCCATGATAAGTTCAGGGGGACTCCAGGGAATGCGGCAGGGTAACACAGGTAATTACTATTTACCAAGTCTTACAGAAATGCTTCAGTATTCTAGGCATTCTTAAGACCATAATGGTACATACAGTTAATGTCAGTCTTTATCATAGTTTTCATTTGTCCCTTTATTTGTATAATTGTTTAATGTCCATTTCTCTCACTAGAAAGTATGCTCCATTATAATAGAAACAGCCTCTAACTCACTATTTAGTCTGCAATACTGGAGATAAATAATGAATAAATGAATGAATTTGATGCTGAAAACAGATACTTTGCCACATACTCCACTAAGAAAAAAATTCTATGTCCTATTTCAAAGTATCTAGAATTATCTTTTCCTAATTTTATGTTTGAGAAGCCTTATTCTTTATAAGTAGGGACACTCAAGCTGGTTGAGTACTTGGGAAAGCTTGACTTCACTGCTTCACAGATCATAGACTGTTCCTCTGGGAGTCACTATGGTGCATCATGTAAGTGGCCTGAGAGACAATGGCTGCACTTCCTTCTATCAGGCACGAGAGTTGAGGTTTATTAATATAGATAACTGTACTAGGGAACTAGGGTATAAAATCCTTAACAATTTTCTGTAGGTGTCAGGATTACTAGTCCATGGTAAGTATTTCCTATAGGTACTTTTATCTAGTTGAGTTGGATTGAATATATGATCCTTTCTATTTCTGCAAATCTTCAATTGAAAGCTGGATGGAGACTTTTTTTTTTTTTTTTTAAGAACACGATTTTCTGAGTACATTCAGTTCCAAACCACCACACCCTGTCAAGTTAGGGATTTTGCCTCTTTTGTTCACTGAAAGATCATAGACACATAGAACAGTGTTTGGCACATGAAAACTGTCAGTAAAATTTTAGTTGAAGGTATGTATAATTGTTACATTATAGCATGCCATAGAAGGTTTAGAAATATTGTACTAAAAACAACTATCAAAACACATGATGTAGTTAGTGCCCAATAAAGGATAAATATAACAAGAATAATTAATAGTATTACTAAAATGTTATGGTATCATTTTTGGTAAATAAACCACTACCGATTTATTTGATAAAGTTTTTTCTTATTTCCTAGATCTAAGACTCTTCTCAACCACTGCTGCCACTATACATTTGAATGACTTGCTTCAGTAAATTCAGTTTAACTCAACAAATATTTACTAATCAACTACCATGTTTCAGTCAATATACACATTGTGACAAGTACAAAAATGCTTATGATACAGATCCTGAAGTCCAGGATTCCAAATATATTCTCTCATATTGTTGATTGACATTTTACTTTCATAATGCAGTCCTTTGATGCACAAAAGTTTTTAATTTTGATGAAGTATCATTTTTCTAGTTGCTCATGCTTTTGGTGTAAAGAATAAGAAACCACTGTTTTATACAAGGTTTTGAAAATGCTTTCCTATATTTTCTTCTATGAGTTTTATAGTTTTGGTCCTTATAATTAGAACTTCGTTCCATTTTGGGTTGATTTTGTATATACTGTGAGGTAGGGTTTCAACTTCATCCAATTGCATATGGCTATCAAGTTTTTCCAGCATCATTTGTTAAAGAGACTTTTCTTTCTCAATTGTGTGGACTTACTGTCCTTGTCAAAATTCATTTGGCCATAGATGTGAAGATTTATTTCTGAATTCTCAGTTCAATTCCATTGGTCTATAAGTACCTTCTTTTATGAGTATCACACTGTTTTGATTACTGAAAGTTTGTAATAAGTTCCTCTTCAATGTAAATTTGTTGACTGGCTTTTCCATTTCTGCAAAGAAGGCTTTTGGAATTTTGATTGGAATTGTGTTCAATTTACAAATCACTCTAGGTAGAATTGACATCTTAACAATATTTAGTCTTCCAATCCATGTAAACAGAATGCCCTTTCATTTATCTAGGTCTTCTTTGATTTCTTTTAACAATGGTTTGAGTTTCCCACATATAAATCCTTTATCTCCTGGGTTAAATATATTCCTAGATATTTGATTACTTTCATTGGTATTATAATCCATTTTATTTCTTGGGTTTGGTAGTAGTAATTCCTCCCTTTCATTCAATTCTGATTTTTGTGATTTGCATCCTCTCTCTCTCTCTCTCTCTCTCTCTCATCAAGCTAGCTAAAGGTTTCTTGATTTAATTGATAATTTCAAAGAACCAATTTTTGCTTTTGTTGATTCTTGCTAGCTCTTTTTTTTTTCTCAAATTTCTATTTTTTTTTTTAATCTTCACTATAATCTTTGTTATTTCCTTCCTTCTGCACTCTTTGGGTTTAGTTTACACTTCTTTTTCTAGATCCTCCAGTTGTTAGATTAGGTCTTTGATTTGAGATATTTCTTCTCTTTTAATGTAAACATTTAGAGCTATGGATAGCCTCCTCAGCACTGCCTTTGCTGCATTCCACAAGTATTGGCATGCTTTGTTTTCATTTTCATTCACCTCAATATATTTTCAAATATTTGTAGATTTTCTTTATCAGTTTGATGGAATTTTCCTTATTCCTAGTTTGCTAAGAAGCTTTATCATGGCTGAGTGTTGGATATTTTCATATGCTTTTAATGCATCTATTGATATGATCATACGATTTTTTCTTTTTCAGTGTGTTGATGTTATGGATTACACTAATTGATTTCTGAATGTTGAACTAGCTTTGGATAGGTAGTTTACCAGAGCTGCTATGACAAATACCAACTGTTGGGTTGGCTTAAACAACAAGAATTTATTGGGTCACATTTCTTGGAGGCTAAAAATCCAAAATCAAGAGGTTGACAAGGCCATCCCTTCTCCTGGATTCTGTGATGTTGTGGTAATGGCAGTACTTCATCCCACTCTGATGGTATTAGTCTCCTCCTGTGGCTTTCTCTGACTTTTGGTTCCTATGTATTTTGGACTCTCTGACTGAATCCAAATATTCTCTTCATAAGGGATTCAGTTATATAGATAAAGACCACCCTGATTCAATTTAGCCATACCTCAACTAATCTTACCTCCAAAAAATATTTAGAAATGCGTTCATACCCATGTGGACAAGGATTAAGATTAAGGACATTTCTCTTGTGAGGTACATGATTCAATCTTCCCCAAATTCTTTTTATACATTGTTTGACTCCATTCACTAATATTTTGTTGAGGATATTTTTTCTATGCTCAGGAGAGTTATTTGTCTGTAGTTTTTCTTTTCTTGTAATGTCTTTTTCTGATTTTTCTTCCTTGTTTCCTCTACTAATACCAATGTACTTTCATGGAGTATCTACCAAAATAATTGTACTATGAGTTTTAAATGATACCATTTGAATCTTCACATCAGAATCAGGACATAAATTATTATTATAATTATTTTACGTTGGAAACAAGTGAGCCTTAGGATGGTCACACAGTCTCTAAGGCTCAAGTCCATACTGGTATGTGGCAAATCTGGGATTTCTAGGCCTGTCCCCAAAGCTTTGTCTAACTAAGAGAACTGCAGAGAATATTAAATAAGAGGGTAGATATGGAAATGCCATGTGAACATGAAATGTACAAAATAAACATGAGTTTACATTATTTCCAATTTTTACATTTTTTTGTGTTTCAGATTTTAGAATATCACCAACAACAGAAAAAAAATGTTTCCCCATACTTCATGAGACAATAAATGTTCGAACACCAAAAGGAGTCCAACCATGATATTGTGGAGCAACCACAGATAGCACTGGGAGAAAAAGAACATTTACCAAAGTTATTTTTTGGTTCCTGGGTTTTTGAAGTAAAGACTGTGCCATAGATTTTCATAATGGTAGAGCTAGAAATAAATAAGTTCATAAATATGAACTACATAGTAAATATTTGTTATTTTGAAATAATTCATGAAGTGTTCAAGTGTCTTGGCAAGGGTCACAAAGAGCATTAGGAGAAACAAAACCTCTAAAGCAACTAGACCAAAATTCCTTCCACTTTTCTGTAATCCCAACCTATATACCCAATTAAAAATAATACAAGATCGGAGAACCAAAGATGGCGGCTAGGTGAGACAGGGCAAAAAGCACCTCCACGAAAAATACTAGATAAAAACCAGAACATGACCCAGAATAGCAGTTTCAGCAATGCACCACTGGACAAGGTCTGCTAGAACCACAGGGGCTGTGCACTTGGTGAAACCGGGAGTCTGCATTCTGAAACAAGTGAGTAAGTGGCTGAAAGACCCAAGACCTGTGGCCACGCTGCGGTGTGGGGAAGCCGGGGGTTGGCGTTTGGAGAAAGACTGGTTCTTTAAAAAAAAAAATGGGAAAAACCTGGGAGCGGCTGCAGTTGTGAGGGTGGGAACCATGCAGTGAAGCATGGCAGGAGTGGGCTGAGCCAACCTCTTGGTGTCTGGCATGGAGGATAGCCCACTGCAGACTCCCTCAGGGCCAGGGGAGCAGAGGGGAGAGCCAAAAGGAGAAAGAAACCCTGCTGCTTGCAGCTGGCTCCCCGGCAGGCTGGAGACACTCCTGTCTGGGGCCGTGCCCACAGCCCAGAGCTGCACCAGTTGTCCTGGAGCTGGGAAGGAGGAACTGTGTGAAAAGGGGGGGGTGAGATGCCCTATTCAGCCATCTTTGCATCAGGCTGAGAGTGCCCCTGCACAGCCCGGTGGCCCGGGGCTTCCCTTGAGGGACAGTGTGCACCTGTGATGTAGCATAGCCTTCCCTCAGCAGAGGTCCTGGAAGATCACAGCTGAGAAGAGGGGCCCTCTCAGAAAACCCAGGGTTGCTATGTCAATGCCAGTGGTTTGTGGGTCAGACACAGAGAAAATCTGGGGTAAAACTGAAATGAAGGCTTAGACTCTTGCAACAGCCTTGAATCTCTGGGAACACCTGGGAGGTTTGAATATTAAAGCTGCCCTGCCTCCCTAAACACCCAGACACACGCCCCACATTCAGGGCAGACAGCTCCAACAACACACCCAAACTGAGTTCACCAACTGAACCCCACAAGAATCATTTCCCCACACACCATAAAGACAAAGTTGAGGAGAACTGACTTGAGTGGTATAGGTGATTCGCAGATGCCATCTGCTGGTTATTTAGAGAAAGTGTACGCCACCAACTTGTATTTCTGAAAAATCAGATTGGTATTTTTTTTTTTTTTACAACTTGAAAGAACTCTATCAAGCAAAGCAAATGCCAAGAGGCCAAAAACAACAGAAAACCTTAATGCATATGATAAAAACAGATGATATGGAGAACCCAAACCAAAACACCCAATTCAAAAGGTCAGGAGAGTCACAGTACTTGGCACAATTAATCAAAGAACTACAAGAGAGGAATGGAAATATGGCAAAGGATATAAAGGACATGAAGAATACCATGGCACAGGTTATAAGGGACATAAAGAAGACCCTAGAAGAGCATAAAGAAGAAATGGCAGAAGTAAATAAAAGAATAGAAGATCTTATGGAAATAAAAGAAACTGTTGGCCAAATTAAAAAGACTGGATACTCATAATACAAGATTAGAGGAAGCTGAACAACCAATCAGTGTCCTAGAAGTCCACAGAACAGAAAATAAAAGAACAACAGAAAGAATGGAGAAAAAAATCAAAAAAAATCAAAAAGGATCTCAGGGATATGATAGATAAAATAAAACGTCCAAATTTAAGACTCATTGGTGTCCCAGAAGGGGAAGAGAAGGGTAAAGGTCTAGAAAGAGTATTCAAAGAAATTGTTGGGGAAAACTTCCCCAACCTTCTACACAATATAAATACACAAAGCATAAATGCCCAGAGAACTCCAAATAGAATAAATCCAAATAAACCCACTCTGAGACATATTCTGATCAGACTCTCAAATACTGAAGGAGAAGGAGCAAGTTCTGAAAGCAGCAAGAGAAGAGCAATTCACCACATACAAAGGAAACAACATAAGACTAAGTTGTGACTACTCAGCGGCCACCATGGAGGTGAGAAGGCAGTGGCATGACATATTTAAAATTCTGAGAGAGAAAAATTTCCAACCAAGAATACTTTATCCAGCAAAACTCTCCTTCAAATTTGAGGGAGAGCTTAAATTTTTTACAGACAAACAAATGCTGAGAGATTTTGCCAATAAAAAACCTCCCCTACTTCGGATAATAAAGGGAGACCTACCAACAAAGAATCAAAGAAAGGGGAAAGAGATATAGACAATTTTAACAGACATATATAGAACCTTACATCCCAAATCACCAGGACACTCATTTTTCTCTAGTGATCACGGATCTTTCTCCAGAATGGGCCATATGCTGGGACATAAAATAAGCCTCAATAAATTAAAAAAAAAAAAAATGAATATATTCAAAGTGCAATCTCTGACCACAATGGAATACAAATAGAAGTCAATAATTTTTGAATTGTAACTCCACTATTTACTTCCTACATGATATAAAATACACAAACTCTAATGACAAATCAGTGGTTTTAAACTCAATGTAAAATATGTAATTTTTGACAAGAACTATATAAAGGTGGGGGAATGGAGGAGTATAGGAACATAGTTTATGTGTCCTATTGAAGTTAAGTTGATATCAAAGAAAAATAAGATCGTTATGGATTTAAGAGGTTAATTTTAAGCCCCACGGTAAACACAAAGAAATTATCAGAGAATATGACCATAGAGATGAAAAGTAGAGTATGGGTTAAGAGAAGTGGGGGAAGGAGCAATGGAGAGTTAAGAAATGAGTGTAGGGTTGCTGTTTGAGGTGAAGGGAAATTTCTAGCAATGGATGGTGGGAAGGAGATAGCATTACAACATTCTAAATGCGACTAATCCCACTAATGGAATGCTAGTGAGGGGGTGGAATGGGAAGATTTAGGCTGCATGTGTTTCCACAATGGAGAAAAAAAAAAAAGAAAGACAGTCTAAATAGATGACAATTGAATGCCTAGGATGACCCTGGATGGGATATGAGGATGGAAGAAAGGATGCTCAAAGGGACACAGTTGAGACATAAGGAAAAAAAAAAAAAAAAAAGAAAATATACAATGTAAGCTTTATCTCTTTGAATCTCTTGTACTTCTTAGCTGTGTTTAATGGGATTGCATAAAAGAATGTTCTTGTTCATGGGAATTGTATATGTGAATTATAGTGTTTGTTCAAGTATGTGCGCAGCTAGCTCTCATATGTTCAGAAGATAGAGCAATAGATGATAGATGATAGGGAGGGAGGGAAAGAAATAGTGGTGTGACAGCATGTTAAAGTTGGTGGATTGGGGTATCGGGGGAGGGGGTCAGGGTATATTGGAGTGCTGTGTATGGGGTTTGTATTGTTTTTGCAACTGTTCCTATAACTTTGAATTTATTTCAAAATAAAATTAAAAAAAATAATACGTGATCAAATTTAGTTGTTCAACTGAGAAAGAGATGAAAAAGAAACTATTTTTATATAACCAAACTTTCTTACTACCTATAGAGCACAGAGAAAAACTTTCATATTTGTTTATTATTCATTAAGTAAAGATTAAATAAAATGTTGCTGTCTTAAATGTTTGTAAATAGAAGCTCTGAAACATTTGGAATAGGTCCAGTTTTTATTGTAAGTTAAATTGCCACACAGGCCCTCAGATGTGTCATATCCTTCATGTGCTGTGTTCACCAAAATAATTTTAATAGGAATGTGATGGTTGGGTTCATGTGTCAACTTGGCTAGGTGGCTCTGGCCTGATGATTGCTGTGAGGATATTTGAGGCTGGTTAATAATCCAATGGACTGGTTTGTCAGATCATCAGTCAATTGACTGCAGCTGACTGATGACTCATCAAGGGGCGTGCTTCCGCAGTGAGAGAATGCAATTGGCTGGATTTGGTCCGGGTGATCAGTTGGAGGCTTATAAGCCAGACGGTTAGAGAACCTTCACTTCTTTCTTCAGCTGCTCAGTGAAACATTTCCTGGGGAGCTTGTCGAAGTTGCCAGTTCGTTTCCTGAGGAGTTCGTCAAAGTTGTCAGTTCGTTTCCTGAGGAGTTCGTCGGACGTCTTCCTTGGAGTTGACAGCTTGTTGACGGCTCTGCAGAATTTGGACTCGTGCGCTCCCGCAGTTGCGTGAGTTACTTTTACAATTTGATAATCAGAGACATCTCTCATTGATTCTGTTTCCAAGGAGAACCCTAACTAATACGACTTGGTACCGAGAGTGGTTCTTGAGAAACGGAATCTTAAAATGGGCTTTTACAATTTGTTTTCTACTCTGATTAGAGTCAGAGGCACTAATGACTCTATTTCCAATAATCAAGAGGGTACTAACAGTCCATGGCAGGAGTTGGCAAAGGAAATACGCAAAATAGCACCATTTGATTCTCCTAATTGTTCTCTAGTACGAAGCGAGGCTCTGGGAGACAGTGTTTTCGCCATGTTCACAGAGTTTTGCAGTATTAAGTAGTATAACGATGTTGGCTGGCTGCTCTTAGATACTTTGGATACAGTTGTAAGAGAAAGGGATGAGCTAAAGGCTTCAAATTCAAAACTTGAATGCCATATGACAGATGTAAATGGTTCCATCTGTGCCCTGAAAGAAAGTCTTATTTCCTGTGCCCACAGACTGGAGGTTTCTGAAAATCAGACGCAGTCTCTTATTGTGCGAGTAGCACATTTACAGCGTAAACTAAAATCTCAAACTCTCAGGGTGTCTGCTGTTAAAGTAAAGGCATTGATTGGAAAAGAATGGGACCCGGAAACCTGGGATGGGGACATATAGATTGATAATAATGACAGTGAGGACATTGGAACCCTGGATTCTGCTGGGTCACTGTTAGATTTACCTGTAGAGGGCTGTCCTGGGGAAACAGCTTCTCTGCCTCCAGTCTGCCCTAAGGAGCCTGCCACCCAACTCCCACCTAAGGAGATTAACCCTTCAATGCCTGCTAATCTTGTAATCACCTCCCCTGAGGAAGCAGCCCTCACTCTTTTGTCTGGAGAGATTAATCCTGTTTTAAGAGATGAAAATGAAACAGAGTTTCCTGAGGTGAATTGCTTGAGAGATAATTCTAACTCTTTTCATGACCCACCCCCACCACCAGTTTTTGCTTCAAGACCTATAGCTAGGCTCAAATCCCAACAAGCCCCAAAG
The DNA here is from genome assembly GCF_015220235.1 of Choloepus didactylus. NCBI lineage: Eukaryota > Metazoa > Chordata > Mammalia > Pilosa > Megalonychidae > Choloepus > Choloepus didactylus. Next base: position 55,253,583 of record NC_051312.1, read on the forward strand.
GGTGAGGTACAAAGAGTGACCCATGAGGAAGTACGCTATATTTCAAAAGAACTGTATGAGTTTTCCAATTTATACAGACAGAAACCAGGGGAATATGTGTGGGAATGGATATTGAGAGTGTGGGATAATGGTGGAAGGAATATAAGGTTGGATCAGGCTGAATTTACTGATATGGGCCCACTAAGCAGAGATTCTGCATTCAGTGTTGTAGCTCAAGGGGTTAGAAAGGGTGTTAACAGTTTGTTTGGGTGGCTGGCTGAAACATGGATCAAAAGGTGGCCGGCATTACCAGAGGTTGAAATGCCAGAACTGCCCTGGTATAATGTGGAGGAGGGGATTCAAAGACTTAGAGAGATTGGAAAGTTAGAGTGGATTTATCATGGAAGACCTGCTCACACAGCCCTGGAATGTCCAGAGGACACACCTTTTACCAGGACTGTAAGGAATAAATTTGTGAAACTAGCTCCGTCATCCCTGAAGAGCTCTGTAGTCGCCCTTCTCTGTAGGTCAGATATTACTGTAGGAACTGCTGTCACTGAACTGGAATCCTTAAACACAATGGGGATAATCGGGTCCCGAGTCAGCAGAAGCCAAGTGGCTGCAGTTAATCGCCACAGACAAGATGGGCATGGCTACCATAATGGAAAACAGGCTCAAAGCAGCAATCAAAATAATATGACTCGCAGAGACTTATGGCGTTGGCTAGTGAATCATGGAGTACCAAGTAGTAAAATAGATGGGCAATCGACTAAATTCTCATTTGAACTATATAAGCAGAAGAATTCTAGGCCACATGAACAAAAATCTCCCTTGAATTACAAAAACAGAGAGTCACGGCCCCTTAATCAATTCCCAGACTTGAGACAGTTTACAGATCCAGAGCCCCTTGAACGAAGGGAATGCTGGGTACCCTTGGAGAAGGACCCTGTCACACTGCCAAAAATTTATATTGTTAATCTTCCTCCCAGCTTTCCCCAGGGGGACCTATGGCCTTTTACAAGGGTGACTGTGCATTGGGGAAAAGGAAATGATCAGATATTTCGTGGATTATTAGACACTGGGTCAGAAGTGACATTAATTCCTGGAGACCCAAAACGTCACTCTGGTCCACCAGTCAGAGTTGGGGCTTGTGGATGTCAGATGATTGATGGAGTTTTAGCCCAGGTCCATCTCACAGTGGGTCCAGTGGGTCCCCAGACCCATTCTGTGGTTATTTCCCCAATGCCAGAATGCATAATTGGAATATACATACTCAGCAACTGGCAGAATCCTCACATTGGTTCCCTGACTCCTGGAGTGAGGGCTATTATGGTGGGAAAGGCCAAGTGGAAGCCACTAGAGCTGCCCCTGCCTAGCAAAGTAGTGAACCAGAAGCAATACCGGATTCCTGGAGGGATTGCAGAGATTAACGCCACTCTTAAGGACTTGAAGGATGCAGGGGTGGTGATTCCCACCACATCCCCATTCAACTCTCCTATTTGGTCTGTGCTGAAAACAGATGGGTCTTGGAAGATGACTGTGGATTATCATAAGCTTAACCAGGTGGTGACTCCAATTGCAGCTGTTGTCTCAGATGTGGTATCATTGCTTGAGCAAATCAACACATCCCCTGGTACCTGGTATGCAGCTATTGATCTGGCAAATGCTTTTTTCTCTATTGCTGTCAGCAAGGACCACCAGAAACAGTTTGCATTCAGCTGGCAAGGCCAGCAGTTTACATTTACTGTGCTACCTCAAGGTTATATCAACTCTCCAGCCCTATGTCATAATATTGTCCGCAGGGATCTTGATCATTTCTCCCTCCCACAAGACATCACACTGGTCCATTATATTGATGATATCATGTTGATTGGACCTAGTGAGCAAGAAGTAGCAACTACTCTAGATTTGTTGGTAAGGTATTTGTGTGACAGAGGATGGGAGATAAATCCAACAAAAATACAGGGGCCTTCCACCTCAGTAAAATTTCTAGGTGTTCAGTGGTGTGGGGCCTGTCGAGATATTCCTTCTAAGGTGAAGGATAAGCTGCTGCATCTGGCCCCTCCTACAACCAAAAAAGAGGCACAACGCTTAGTTGGCCTCTTTGGGTTTTGGAGACAACGTATTCCTCATTTAGGTGTGCTACTCCGGCCCATTTACCAAGTGACTAGAAAAGCTTCTAGTTTTGAGTGGGGACCGAAGCAAGATGAGGCTCTACAACAGGTCCAGGCTGCTGTGCAAGCTGCTCTGCCGCTTGGAGCATATGATCTAGCTGATCCAATGGTGCTGGAAGTGTCAGTGGCAAATAGAGATGCTGTTTGGAGCCTTTGACAGGCTCCTATAGGAGAATCACAACACAGGCCCTTAGGATTTTGGAGTAAAGCTTTACCATCCTCTGCAGATAACTACTCTCCAATTGAGAAACAACTGCTGGCCTGCTACTGGGCCTTAGTAGAGACAGAATGCTTAACCATGGGCCACCAAGTTACCATGAGACCTGAGTTACCTATCATGAGCTGGGTGTTATCTGACCCACCAAGCCATAAAGTTGGGCATGCACAGCAGCACTCCATCATAAAATGGAAATGGTATATACGATATAGAGCTCGAGCAGGTCCTGAAGGTACAAGTAAGTTACATGAGGAAGTTGCCCAAATGCCCATGGCCCCCACTCCTTCCACCTTACCTTCTCTTTCCTAGCCCACAGCTATGGCATCTTGGGGAGTTCCTTACAGTCAGTTGACTGAGGAAGAGAAGACTCGGGCCTGGTTTACAGATGGTTCTGCACGATATGCAGGCACCACCCGAAAGTGGACAGCTGCAGCACTGCAGCCCCTTTCTGGGATATCCCTGAAGGACAGTGGTGAGGGGAAATCCTCCCAGTGGGCAGAACTTTGAGCAGTGCACCTGGTTGTTCACTTTGCTTGGAAGGAGAACTGGTCAGAGGTGCGTCTGTATACTGATTCCTGGGCTGTTGCTAATGGTTTGGCTGGATGGTCAGGGACTTGGAAGGAACATGATTGGAAGATTGGTGACAAAGAAGTCTGGGGAAGGGGTATGTGGATAGACCTTTCTGAATGGGTAAACAACATGAAGATATTTGTTTCCCATGTGAATGCTCACCAGAGGGTGACTTCAGCAGAAGAAGGTTTTAATAACCAAGTGGATAAAATGACCTGGTTGGTGGATACCAATTAGCCTCTTTCCCCAGCAACTCCTGTCATTGCCCAATGGGCTCATGAACAAAGTGGTCATGGTGGTAGGGATGGAGGTTATGCATGGGCTCAGCAACATGGACTTCCACTCACCAAGGCTGACCTGGCCACAGCCACTGCTGAGTGTCCAATTTGCCAGCAGCAGAGACCCACACTCAGTCCCTGATATGGCACCATTCCTCGGGGTGATCAGCCTGCTACCTGGTGGCAGGTTGATTACATTGGACCACTTCCATCATGGAAAGGGCAAAGATTTGTTCTTACTAGAATAGACACATACTCCAGATATGGGTTTCCCTTCCCTGCATGACATGCTTCTGCCAAAACTACGATACGTGGACTTACAGAATGCCTCATCCACCATCATGGTATTCCACACAGCATTGCTTCGGACCAAGGAACCCACTTCACAGTGAATGAAGTGAGGGGATGGGCACATGCTCATGGAATTCTGTGGTCTTACCATGTACCCCATCATCCAGAAGCAGCTGGGTTGATAGAATGGTGGAATGGCCTATTGAAGACTCAATTACAGTGCCAACTAGGTGGCAATACCTTGCAGGGTTGGGGCAGTGTTCTCCAGGAGGCTGTGTATGCTCTGAATCAGCGTCCACTCTATGGTGCTGTTTCTCCCATAGCCAGGATTCATGGGTCCAGGAATCAAGGGGTGGAAACAGGAGTAGCACCACTCACTATCACTCCTAGTGATCCACTAGGGAAATTTTTGCTTCCTGTGCCTGCAAGTTTAAGCTCTGCTGGTCTACAAGTCTTGGTTTCAAAAGGAGGAGTGCTTCCACCAGGAAACACAATAATAATCCCATTGAACTGGAAGTTAAGACTGCCACCTGGCCACTTTGGGCTTCTTATGCCTCTGAATCAACAGGCAAGTAAGGGGATTACTGTACTGGCTGGGGTGATTGATCCTGACTATCAAGGGGAAATAGCACTGCAACTACACAATGGAAGTAAAGAAGAGTTTTCCTGGCATACAGGAGATCCCCTGGGGCGTCTCTTAGTACTACCATGCCCCGTGATTCAAGTCAATGGAAAACTGCAACAACCCAATCCAGGCAGGACTACCAATGGCCAAGAAACTTCAGGAATGAAGGTTTGGGTCACCCCACCAGGCAAAGAACCACAGCCAGCTGAAGTGCTTGCTGAGGGTAAAGGGAACATGGAATGGGTACTGGAGGAAGGTCGTGATAAATATGAACTACGGCCACGTGACCAGTTATAGAAACGAGGACTATGTTAACATGAATATTTCCTCCTTCTTTTGTCATGATTATGTTTGTATTTGTCTGTAAAGCAAATATCTTTGCTTTCTTCTCTGTCTTATCCCCTTATCATAAGGCATAAGCTGTAACATTCATTTTGAAGGTATGGTTTTAGGTGATGTGTACAACTGCCAAGTTGACAAGGGGTGGACTGTGATGGTTGGGTTCATGTGTCAACTTGGCTAGGTGGCACTGGCCTGACGATTGCTGTGAGGATATTTGAGGCTGGTTAATAATCCAACGGGCTGGTTTGTCAGATCATCAGTCAATTGACTGCAGCTGACTGATAACTCATCAAGGGGCATGCTTCCACAGTGAGAGAATGCAATTGGCTGGATTTGGTCCGGGTGATCAGTTGGAGGCTTATAAGCCGGACGGTTAGAGAACCTTCACTTCTTTCTTCAGCTGCTCAGTGAAGCATTTCCTGGGGAGCTTGTCGAAGTTGCCAGTTCGTTTCCTGAGGAGTTTGTGAAAGTTGTCGGTTTGTTTCCTGAGGAGTTCATCAAAGTTGTCAGTTCGTTTCCCGAGGAGTTCATTGGACATCTTCCTTGGAGTTGACAGCTTGTTGACGGCTCTGCAGAATTTGGACTCGTGCGCTCCCGCAGTTGCGTGAGTCACTTTTACAATTTGATAATCAGAGACATCTCTCATTGATTCTGTTTCCAAGGAAAACCCTAACTAATACAAGGAATCTCAATTCCCACTTCCCATGATGCTTATGAAATATTGATTGATAAATCCACACTAACACAATGCCAGAAATGGCATAATCATTTTTCTTGAAGGTGGGCCCAGCAGAAACAAAAATTCCTAAATGATTCTTGTGCTCAATTTCAGGGAAAAGAAAATTGCATTCTGGGGCTATAGTGTCAATGTATGACTAATTTATTTAATATTTACCTTAACAAAGGGAAGGGATAAGGACACATATTATTTGGGGTGTTATAATATGCCAGACACATTAAATACATCATCCCTTTTTATTCCTGGGATTCTTGTGGTATAATTGATGTTACTATCAACCTTTTAAGGAAAATACCAAGATTCACAGAAGTTAAGAAGCATCTCTGGGCTATAGTGCTGATATATTTGGTAATACTTGCCTTTGATACTAAATGTATTATGATACTGAATGTGTATCACAATTAATAAATATATATATATATATATATATATATATATATAATACTATATTGTAATCTGATGGCAACCACTGTGGATTTTTTGCTTGCTTTGTTTTGTTTTTATTAATTTATAAAGAGATACTTGGGCTATTTTTATTGTTGCAATAGGTAATGTCCAAAAAAAATTTTCATTTGTTAATTGTCTTTATTATACTATAAGAATATCAATGATGTATATTATATAGTTTCAATTTTCTAATACAGTTCAGATAAAACATTATGATTAAAAGAAATGTAAGGGAATCACTATCTACAAATAATTATTTACCTATATGTGGGTGTGTGCACAAATGACCAAGTTCAAATTTCTTTAGTCTGTAAATTGGAAAATGGAATCTGGCTTAAAGGCTACAGAATCCTGATATTCATAATTAAAAATACTAATGAAGTAAAATAAACTTTTTAATGAACAAATGGAGTTAAAATATTTGCTTGTTATACCGCATTTACTGATTGTTCAAGGAAATACCAATAATGAGGGAATTACACTATTAAACTAAAACATATTTCAAGAGTAAAGGGACATGCGTTCTGGTCTGGTGCTGTCACCAAAAGTGTGGGCCTGTAAAGGATATTAGCTCCTGGAATCATCATCCTTCACCCATGAGTGGGTTCCATTTATTAGACAAGTAATGCTAATATTTGAGAATCAAATTGGATCATATATATACGTATAAAATACAATTGATAAACACAAAGCATTCAGCAATGTAGGGATTTTAAAAAATTGGCTAAACTGTTAAAAATGTGAAAAAGTAAATGGAACTCAAATTGTGGCAAGTTTGCCCAATGGTATACTAACCAGTAAATCAAACAATGACCCAATGAAACACACAATAAAAAATGGATGGATCTCAAAAATATGTTAAATGAAAGAAGTTAGACACAAAAGAGTGTATGCTGAATGAATCCACTCCTATGAATGTTCTATGACAGGCAAACGCTAAGCCATCTTAATGGAATCAAAATAATTATGTCTCTAGGGTGATGGAAATGTGCCATATACTATTTGGGCTAGTGTTTATATATATGTAGACATCGGTCAAATCTCATAAAGCTGTAGTTGTAAAGTTTACACTTTTTATGTAAGTCATACTTTGATAAAGTTGATTTAAAAAAAAATAGACAAATCCAGAAAAAGTAATAAAAATAAATAAAAATGAACTTAGAAGTTAAATGTGAGATACATTAAAAAATAGGTTTTCTTTCACTTGATGACTTTAAATTCATAGTTTTAGTGTTTAAAAATGAACTTAAAAGTAAACATACTTTTCTTTATAGGGTATGAATACATTTCTCTTTCTGTATTTGGACACGGCCTCTCAGCTGAATAGCCCATGGATCTGTTTTGATATGTAGAATTAAAAACACACATAATTCACAACAAAATTGTATCTGCCTTATAATACTCATTGCCAAGGCTGATCATAATCTATGTATTCTGATGTGCCTAAAAGTCTGTTTCACAAAGAAACTGTTTTTCTGTCCTGGGATAATCTTTTCGAATTTAGAACTGCAAATGTGTTTCAGTAAAAATTGTTCTTTATAATTATAACTCCATTTTAGACTTATTGCTTCCCCACAGACTTCTAAAAGGAATACTCATTTCTGCTGACCTGCTTCACCTGTCACTTTCTTTTTACAGTTATAATGGTTACTTGCTTTGAAACTATAGCTGTCAAATGGGATTAAAATGTTTATACAACCACTCTTAAATCACTTCACATCAATAGTATCTATTTTAGCCCCATAGCACTTAGTTTATCCCTGTGTCATTATCTGAAATTCATAATCAGAAAATTAATGAATAAATTTTAAATTGAAGTCATTTTATTGAGCATGAAAAAATCAAACAAAATAGTCTAGTTTATTGAGGATAATTGGGTAGATCATCATTCATCCTTTACTTCTGCATTCATTTACTCATTCATCCACTAGCCTGCCCATTCTTCAGCCCAGTTGCTTGTCAAACCTTCCACTAAATCATTGTTCTACTCAAGAGTGTATCTCCAGCCCATTATCCTTGCATTTATACATCTGCAAATCCATTCACTAACCTATCTCTGTATTCATCCATTCATCTATTCATTCATCCACCCAATCTGGTCATTTGCCCACCCATTCAACATTTATTAAAGCTAACTGTAAGTTAGGCATCAAGTTATACTAGACACTTGAGGAATAAAAAAGAATCACATAAAACTTATTTTAGACAAGAGAGGAGAGAGGTTTGATTTCCTTCAGTTATATAATTTTTAAAAGTTGTGAATGACTTCCAAAGAATTGTTCCAATGTACATCTGTTCATCTCTATTTACTCAAATCCTGCCTATTCAGAATGTGGTCACCTAGAAAGAAATCACCTGTAGAACTTACAGACAACGTAAGAGATACTCAGGCTCCAACCCAACCTTTCTGTTGCAAATATCCATAAACTTAGCTTAAGCATTATTTTGATAGCTCTTCATGGACTTTGATGCCAAACCAGCACTGAGAATTACTGACTTAAGATAAATTCTATAATGTTATTTTCATTTGATGTCATGTTTCTTCAGTGTAACTCAGAAGAACATATATGTATATTTTAAGTAGACCCATCATACAATGTAAACTCTATCTTGTACAAAGATTGACAAAAAAACAATATAAACCAACCTACTCAAAGTGTGTGCAAATATACTTACAAAAAATACCACAGTAAGAAAGTACATTTTCTAATTGACATATTTATGAAAGAAAAGGTAAAGGTTAGATTTCTTCATACATTATTCTTCTTAAAGTTTTATAAGGAAATTTCTCACCCATTTTCCAGGAAAGATCATTACTGGGGAGATATTTCTGGATTCTCTCTTTTCTCCTTCTCATTCAGAGAGGAGGGATTTTTCTAAGTGGTGAGGTAATGAGAATCTAAAATCCATAGATCCATTTTTCTTATTCAGCAGAGTTAAGATATTGAAGGGCTCTATTTCCTGGTGACTTCTCTTTATTCCCTCTTTTGTAACTCTCCTTTATATAATAAGCTAACATTCTTCCCCTGCTAACCTCTATATGATGAGCAATGCTGATTTAGGTCCCAAGGCCTGCTTTCTAGAAACAATTCTGAAGCCTATCTCTCTATCTGGCTCTCAGGATCTAAAGCATATCAAACTTAATCTACTTTGGAGTAAACTGGTATTTGGTATCTGATATGTAGACTCAATTCTTTAACACAAATATTAATTGAGAGTACAATGATAAGAAATGGAGAACTAAATGCAATACAGAATTTTTGTGGACTAATATTTGACTGCTGATGAACTGGTGAGATAGATGGGGGATATTTCACGGAAAGTCTTATATCCAGGCTAAAGAATCTGTGCTTAATCCTATACAGATTGGGGACATAATGAGGTTTTTGAAAAGGGAAGAGAAAAAAAAGCATTTGATTTTCAACAGATGACTATTTGGACTAAAGGATGGAAAAGAACATGGGGGAGAAGACTGAAAGCAGGGAGACCTGTCAAGAGGCTCCTGCAATGATTCAGAGAATGAAAAGAACAGTGGTTATGGTAATGCAAAAGAATAGTTAGGATAAAAATGTATTTTAATTTTGTATGGTCATAAATAAATATACCATCATTATTGAAGCATCTCTTTCATCTTTTGTTTCTGGACCCCAGAATCAGATAAGTAATATCTGTGTCATTGCTTTTGGGTTTTCCTATTATGAAAACAGTAGGAAGAGGTGAAGGAAGATGGGGAAGGTATGTGTTTTGATATCCAGCCATGCTGCTAAATCTCTGCAACTGACAAATAGGAGTCTATTCCAAGAAGTAATCCATTCTATTCTTGCAACTCATGCCGAAATATGTTTTTCAGTTTACAAAGGACTTAAGATTTTGCAGCTCATATTTAAAAAGAAGACTGTACCTTTGCTTCTTTTCAACATCATTGATTCGGAATCAGAACTTTGCATAGATGCACTTATGGGCATGTAAATCTCCTTAAAGATGTTCCATCCATTTTAAATTTCATTTAAATTCAGAAAGCTTTAATGAGTGGTAAAGTTTAAGGTCTGTAGCCTGGCATATAAGATTTACAAATACCATTCAGCTCCTGCCACTGGCATCCTACAACATTTACCAAATCCAAACTCTCCATGTTCTTTTATGTCTCTGTGCATTCATTCACGCCATCCTTCTGCCCCATGTGCCCTTTCCTAATTCTTACACCTGTCTGACCCCTTCTTCTCTGTTTAAAATCACTTCAAAGCTTAACTACTTTTCAAAATATTTCATATAATCACCAACCATCTAAACTACCTAACACAATCCCTACATACTGTACTAAGCATCTCATCTCTTTTCCAGTTTATTTTAAGAATTTTACAGTTTTCAACATCTATGTGATCAGAAAATGGGCATATCAAGTTTCCTTAACAGGGTCGCAAAAATAAACCAATTTATTATAGCAAAAGTTCCTGATATATATGATGCAATTAGAGAACATCCATCTGTTATTCCTAGAAAAATATATTATAAGTAGCTGATGAGAAAAATGCAATCATTCAGATCTCTGTCTCCAGACAGCAGTAGACTACAATTAAGTTAATGAATTGCATTTAGTTCTTGGTCTCAGTATCCATATCTCTTTTTAATAAAGATACTTAAATAAATATTTGGAAAAAATATTCCCAATGATAATCTAATTTCAGAAAGCTACAATACCTTCATTTTTGTATAATGTCAATATTTTTAAATTTGTTGAGACTTGCTTTGTGACCCAACATGTGGTCTATCCTAGAGAATGTTCCATGACCACTTGAGAAAAAAGTGTATCCTGCTGTTGTTGGATGTAGTGTTCTATAAATGTCTGTCAAGTCTAGTTCATTTATCATACAATTCAACATCTCTGTTTCTTTAGTGATCCTCTGTCTAGATGTTCTATCCATTGATGAGAGTGGTGTATTGAAGTCTCCAACTATTATTGTAGAGGTATCTATTTCTCCTTTCAGTGATCGCAGTGTTTGCCTCATTAATTTTGGGGCATTCTGGTTTGGTGCATAAATATTTATGACTGTTATGTTTTCTTGATGAATTGACCCTTTTATTAATATATAGTGTCCTTCTTTGTCTCTTTTAATTGTTTTGCTTTTGAAGTCTAACTTGTCTGATATTAATATAGCTACTCCCGCTTTTTTCTGGTTGTTGTTTGCATGAAATATCTTTTTCCAACCTTTCACTTTCAGTCTATGTTTGTCCTTGTGTCTAAAGTGAGTTTCTTGTAGACAGCATATAGATGGGTCCTGTTTTTTAATCCATTCTGCCAATCTGTGCCTTTTTATTGGGGAGTTTAATCCATTTACATTTAGTGTTATTACTGTAAGGGCAGTACTTTCCACTACCATTTTGGTTTTTGGAATTTATATGTCATATCTTATTTTTTCCTCTCCTTTTACCTTTCCTGATAATCTTCATTTCTGCACTCTTCTCCAACTCTCTCTCTCCTGTCTTTTCCTATCAGCCTGTAGCACTCCCTTTAGTATTTCTTGTAGTGCCGGTCTCTTATTCACAAATTCTCTCAGTGTCTGTTTGTCTGAAAATGTTTTAATCTCTCCCTCATTTTTGAAGGAAAGTTTTGCTGGATATAGAATTCTTGGTTGGCAGTTTTTCTCTTTCAGTATGTTAAATATATCATGCCACTGTCTTCTTGCCTCCATGGTTTCTGCAGAGAAATCTGTACATAGTCTTATTGACTTTCCTTTGTACGTGATGGATTGGTTTTCTCTTGCTGCTTTCAGAATCCTCTCTTTGTCTTTGACATTGGACAATCTGACCAGTAAGTGTCTTGGAGTAGGTCTATTGGGATCTATTCTATTTGGGGTACGTTGTACTTCTTGAATCTCTAATTTTCTGTCTTTTATAAGAGTTGGGAAATTTTCAGTGAATATGTCTTCTATTACTCTTTCTGTCCCCTTTCCCCTCTCTTCTCCTTCTGGGATACCCATAACACGTATATTTGTGCGTTTCATATTGTCACTCAGCTCCCTAAGACCCTGCTCATATTTTTCCATTATTTTCAGCATCTGTTCTTTTGTGTGTATGAATTCGAATGACCTGTCTTCCAGTTCACTGATCCTTTCTTCTGCCTGTTCAAATCTACTGCTGTGTCCCTCCATTGTGTTTTTCATCTCCTCCATTGTGGCCTTCATTCCCATGAGTTCTGCCATTTGTTTTTTTAAGTTTATGAATTCTTCTTTATGGTCAGCCAGTGTCTTCTTTATATCATCAACTCTTTTGCTATATCTTCCTTCATTTCATCAAATTTATTTAGCATTAATTGCCTCCACTCCTGTGTCTCAGCTGAGCTATTAGTTTGTTCCTTTGGCTGGTCCATGTTTTCGTGTTTCCTGGTATGGCTTGTTATCTTAAGTTGTCTAGGCATCTGATTCTCTTGATTAGTTTATTTTGGAGCTTGTTTTCTGTCTTTTACTTAGTGGTTTTCTTGTTGGTTGGCTTTGTTTTCTGGCCTCTGTTGTTCAGTTCAACTTATTCTAGACCTCTAACTTAGGTTCTATTTAGTTGATCGTAATTTTTCCCCCCTTGTTTTTTCTGTTTCTTGCTCTGCCTCTATGTAACCTTTTTGTGAGTGGGTCTCCTCAGATGTGGTCGACCCTAGTCAGATTTTCCCATTCTAGTGAGGCCCAGGTCTCATTGGGAGGGTATGGAGTTTTCCTGAGAATGAGACCCTCCTATGAGGCCTTTAGAATTGTGCTTTTCCTCTCCTGTCCAGCAGGTGGCGCTGGCCAGCCTTCAGCTCCCCCACCAGTGTAAGGAGGTATGGAGCCTTTAGTTCTCCTGGTGACTCTGATCCTGTCAGGGGCGTGGCTGACTGAAGCTGGAATCTGAATTCCAGCCCTTGGGGTCTGCATTCCCAGAAGGAGGACTGCCAGTTGAGCTGGCCTCCCTCCACTCTCCCAATCCTCAGAATTCCAGTTGTCTCTCAGGGGCACTATTCCCTTCTCCTCTCTCCTCTTTGGGGCCTCTCCAGGTAGATTCCTTGGTCAGCCTGAGTTGCCAATTAAAGACGGGGGTGGAGGCCTTCAGTAGTGAATACGGAATTCAAAGACACTGTAGGTACTCTGTCTCCCCTCAAGCCCAGCCTAGTCCCTCAACCTGGGCTTTCCAATAGAAAATAACCACATATATTACTTTTAGATTAAAAAAAAAAAAAAAAAAAAAAAAAAAGAAAAGTAGAAAAGAAATCAAGAAAAAGAAAAAAGGAAAAAAAAAAGAGTCTCTTTTAAACGTTTTTCCCCAGCCTGGAAGTTTTGTCAGTGTCAGAATAGAGCATTTAAAGATATGCTTTGGGCTATTGTCTGATAATTACTCTCCAACCGCTTCAGTTCCACCCCTGCCGGGGGCTATTGAAATGCAAAAAGATAAGGGATCAGTGAGAAGCCAGAAGGGACAAAATGTAAGGGAAAAAAAAATGGCTTTTTTGGAGTCTGGGAATGGGTGCCCACTTTTACGTGCCCCCACTTCTTGGAGCCCAGCCCTTCTTTAGCACCCCAGCTCCCAAAGTTAGTTAATTAATTTGTTAATTAATTCTGCAGTTGAGGCTGGTTTGAGCCTCCCTTCTTGCCCTCAGCAGATTGCTGTTTTTTGGTGTTTTTTCCCCCCTTTCAGGGAGCCGGCAGCAAGACAGTCTGTGAGGTCTGGGTGGGGAGGGGCGCCAGACCCCTGGTCCGGGGAACTTACAATGTTCGCTGCGATCTCCACTTTTCCTCCAATTCCAAACTTGTGTCCAATCTGTGACTGGTTACTGGAGATCCCGAAAACACTGTTTCATATAGTTCTTGGGTAACTGCCAACTGCTCTATGGGAGAGACAAAATTCTGCTCCTCACCACTCCGCCATCTTGCCCCGACTCCACCTTCATTTTTGATAACCTAAAATATACTAGAGAACATGAGATGGGTGCCTTTTTGAAGGCACTGGAGATGCCTGCATCTCAATTTTGTACAAAAAGAGCAAATGTTTTAGTTCATGTGAAGTGAATGAATTATTCTCTCCTGGCCTATGCAGAGCTCTACATTACTAGAGGAGAAAATGTGTCTGAAATACTGTTTTACACATCTCAGAGACTGAAAAATATAAGGTCCTGAGTTAAGAAGATGCAACATATTTCTGATATGAGGAAAAGAACAAAAGTAGGGTTAGACTCCTCTAAAGTGGCCTAAGAATTTCATGAGAAATACAACATTTTGAAAAACAAATGGAAATCCATTGATAAAGAAGAATGTGAAATATATATCATAATTGAATGCCTTGCATATGAGTAGTCAAATATTTTTAAAATACATATATTTATATACTCTTATTGAACATGCCAAATATTTCGAGCAGCATATATAAATCATACCTTTTTATAGATGGTTTAATTTAAGAACTTGCCTGTAACATTTTCCAATTAATAATAAGAGCTAAAAGTGGAACCCAGATCATCTGCCTTCAAACATTATGACAAGTTACATTTCCCAAAATGGAAGAAATTAAAAAAAAAAATATTCAGAACAAAATGTTACATACAAGTAACAACTTCTGTATTAATTCCCCAGTGCTGCTGTAACACATTACCGTATTCTGGGTGGCTTAAAAGAAAATAAATTTATTCCTCCACAATTTTGGAGGCGAGTAGTATAAGATCAAGGTTTCAGGAGGGCCATGCTGCCTATGAGGACTTCAGGGAAGAATCATTCCCAGACTTGTAGTAGGATAACACCATTCTCTGCTTCCATCTTTACATGCCCATCTTATCTCTGTGCATCCCTGCCTCTGGATCCAAATTTCCCTCTTCTTATAAGACCAAAAGTAATAATGGATTTAGGGTCCACCCTTATGCACTATGACCTCATCTTAACTTGATTGTGTCTTCAAAAACCTTATTTCCCAGTAAGGTCACATTCATAGGTATTGAAAGTTAGGACTTCTAGATATCTGTCTGGGAGACACTATTAAACCCACAAAAATTCTAAATGGGTTAATTGAGAAGATGTTATATTTAAATTGATAAAATAGTCTTTCTTAAAGTTATTTTTTTTTGTCTCTTTCAGCATGTACCATAATCTTACATGCTCCAGTGGTGTTTCTTACCTAGTTGAATGCAGGTACAATGCAGGAAGCTCATATATCACAAAACTATTTAACAACAGGTAAAAATCAGTTTTTTCATATATTGAAAATATATCCAGTAGTACATCTATTTGTAGCTTCAGCAAATTTTCATACTTCTAGTTGATAAGGTAAGGTGCCAAAGACCGGGAGAGACACACAAATTGTAAGATAGGGTAAAGGAGAGGTTATACAATCTGGAAGGAAAAGAAAACGGCATCGGCAGTTGTCGTTTCAGACTGACTTTGTCTTTTAACTGCAGCCTATGTGGTGTGAGTCTAGGGCGCTACATGATCTTCCTATCTTCCTTAACTACACACCTCTACCCATTTTGACTATAACTATTGTGCTGCTTTGGTTGTATTATGTCTCCCAAAATGCCATTATCTTCGATGCTGTCTTCTCTGGGCAGGAAACATATTGGTGTTGACTGGGTTGGAGATTTTTGTTTGGATGTTTCTGTGGAGATGTGATCACTCAACTGTGGGTGAGATCTTTCACTGAATAATTTCCATGGAGGTGTGGTCCTGCCCATTCATCATGGGCCTTGATTAGTTTACTGGAGCACTATATAAGCTCAGACAGAAGGAACAAGCTTGCCACAGCCAAGAGGACACCTTGAAGAATGCACAGGAGCTGAGAGAGGAGCTTCAGCTTACAGAGACATTTTGGAGATGGCCTTTTAAAGCAGACTTTTGCTCCAAAGAATCTAAGAGAGGATAAACGCCCCAACAGCAGCTAAAACTGACAATTTTGAGGAGCTGAAGCCTAGGGAGGAACATCCTGGGAAAAAGCCATTTTGAAACCAGAACTCCAGAGCAGATGCCAGCCCCGTGCCTTCACAGCTAACAGAGGTTTTCTGGATGCCACTGACCATCCTTCAGTGAAGGACACTTTATGGCCTTAAGACTATAACTGCAACCAAATAAACACCCTTTATAAAAGCCACTCCATTTCTGGTATTTTGCCTAGTGGCAGCATTAGAAAACGAACAGATTTTGGTACCAGAGAAGTGGGGTGCTGTTGCTGCTGTGTTTGCAAAGACCAAACATGTTGGAATAGTTTTTTAAATGGATAAGGGGAAGATTCTGGAAGAATTGTGAGGAGCTTGATAGAAAAGGCCTAGACCATTTTGAAGAGACTGTTTTTGGAAATATGGACTCTAAAGATACTTCTGAAGAGGCCTTGAACAGAAATGATGAGTGTGTCATTGCCAATTGGAAGAAAGGCAATCCTTGTTTTAAAGCGGCAGAGAATTTGGCAAAATTGAGTCTTGGTGTTGGATGGAAGGCAGAAGTTGAAAACAATTAGCTGGGGTACTTGGCTGATAGGATTTTGAAACTAAAAGTGGATGTAGCATGGTTTCTCCTTGCAGCATATAGTAAAATGCAAGTGGAGGGAGATAAACTTAGAACTGAACTCTTGGGTTCAAAGAAACCAGAAACTGATGGTTTGGAAAATTCCGGGCCTCCAGGGGGTGGAACCCCAGAAGCTACAGCCCAACGTGAGGATTTAACCAAACATAGAACCCGACTGCCATTCCAGTACTAGCCAAAATCAGAGATGGAGTTATCCAGAAAGGATTTGTGGACAGTCCTATTGTCTGACAGCTTTGACCCCTGCATGCTTCATGCAGAGCCAACAGAATTTTTGCAAGATCGTTATAGATGGAGCTGCTGCCAGTCGGGACTGGAGGAGACAGACAAGGAACATATTGAAGGACAAATTTCTTCAAAGACAGAGCCATGGAGGTTGAGGTCTGGAGTCAGGAAGTCTCAGGCTGGGAGAGCGGAGTGGCCCACATGCATGGAAAGGGTGAATTTGCCCCAGAGGTTGAGGGTGGGCCTTCCACCTCCATGTTCAGTAAAGGTGTTGCCACCTCAGGCCTCAAAGAAGGTGGAGCACATTCCCAGGGGACTAGGGAGAGCCTGGCCACCACCCCACTGTTCTGAAGGGGTTGAGTGTGTGTCCCAGAGATGGAAGAGAATCCTGGTGCTGCCCCAATGTTTGAGGAGGGTGGGGCCAAGAAGGTGGTCTCCCCAATGTGTGGATATGTTGGAGCACTCACCCCAGCATTTGGAGAGGAAAGGGCTGCCACAAAGGCCCTTAGGAAGATTAGACTCCCACTCTCTCAAGCCCCAAGGATGCACTATCATTCTGTTAATGACTCTCAGACTTTGAAATCTAATGGAGTTTGTCCTGCATGTTTTAGGAACTGCTTTGGTCCTGTTAACCTTCTTTTCCTTACAGTTTCTCCTTATGGCAATGGGAATGTTTATCCTATGAATGTCCCTCCTTTGTATATTGGAAGCATATAACTTGTTCTAAGTTTTACAGGTCCATAGTCAGAGGGGAATTTTGCTTTGGGACAGACCACATCTGTAACTGATTTTGATGGAATCTTGTACTTACCTATTGTTACTGAAATGATTTAAGTTTTTGTGATATTGTGATGGAATGAATGTATTTTGTACATGGAAAGATCAGGTCATTTTGTGGTCCAGGGGGTAGAATGTGCTGGTTTGAATGTATTATGTCCCCCAAAATGCCATATCTTTGATGCAGTCTTGTGTGGGCAGGAAACATATTGGTGTTGATTGGGTTGTAGACTTTTGATTGGATGTTTCCATGGAGATGTGATCACTCAACTGTAGGTGAGATCTTTCATTGGATAATTTCCATGGAGGTGTGGCCCTGGCCATTCAGCATGTCCCTTGATTAGTTTACTAGAGCACTATATAAGCTCAGACAGAAGGAGCAAACTTGCTATATAGCCCATAGGTATACTCTGAAAAACGCACAGGAATAAAGAGTGAATATTGAGATATCATATCCTGTTTGACTCAGCTCTTTTCTATGACATAGGAAGACTCTTCAAAATATCTTCCCTATCACAGCCCCAGTAAAGAAATAGAGGTTTTGCCACTAGTACAGGACTTCTGGAATGTACAAATATGGAGTCTGTTCTTGATTTCACAAGTTTTACATTCTCTAAGAGATGCTACGAATTTTGTGTAGAGTTCTTTGATTTCTTTCTTTCTTTTTTTAACTCATTCTACTAAATAGTTTCTGTTGTGGTAGCATTCATTTAATTACTTTCAGTGGTAATTTTTCTTCTTTCTTTCTTTCTTTCATTAATAGATTAAAAAGTCCCATGTACCTTAAGAACAGCTATTCAAAGAAGTGAAATAAATAAAATAACTGTACAAATATGTTTGCAAAATGAATCCTGGTAGAACATCTAATATGCTGCCAAAAGAAACAAAATATTCAATGGAGAGCAAAATGTGTTCTTGTTTTCAGAAATTGCAAAAGGCATCACTCTTAAGATACAGCATATGGAAAATAAAGCTGTTTGTTTTATGAGTGAAATTTTTCAATGTTTTCTTCACTGTCACTTCTTTTTATTCTTTTAATAATTGTAATTAAATTATAATAAATAATATATAATAAAAATTAAGATTTAATTTACAGTTTTATACTATAATTTATGTTCATTTTTATTAGTAATAAAACAATTTTTATGTGTGTAAGATCCTCATTCTTTGATTAAGGAAGAAAAAGATCACATATTAATAGGTTGAAGTAATTTTAAAAAAGGGGAGCAATGGAATGAAATAGCTGGTCATATTAAGGAAATAAACACAAGATGTTTATGTGATTATATATCTTTATAACCATGTCTAAGTAAACTATATAGAGAAGAAAGTTCCCCTTGATATAAGTCCATCCATATCTTTTAATGTTATTATTCAGGGATAATTTGGGGTGTGTCTGATTCTCCCATTGAATCAAAAATGAGTGCACAGTGATATAATCATGTATTCAGAATATATCTAACCATGTCCACATCTTGCAGAATGTGAGGCTGAGTTATGAAGTTCCATAATTCTTAAATCACATTCTGATGCTGAAAACAATCCTAATTACAAATGTGAAAGTATTTTAAATGAATCACTACCACTGCTTTATTCAAATATTGAATCAAAGTTACCCAAGAAAATTACTGTTGTGATCCAACTGCATTTTCATATCTATTGAATCAGGAACTTGATAAGGGAGTCTGGCAATCAAAAAAAAAAAGATAACCATGGCTATGTCTCTTCAGGAAGAGACAATTCTAGACAAATCTAGTGTGAAGATGCAGCAATTTGTGTTTCTTATAACCTAGTGACTATTTCCCCTCTGTATAAGCAGTCCTCTTCTGTTTTGTTCATATGTCTAGTGAAAGTGAAATACAGGATACCATGGTTAGGAAGCCAGACGCAGTACTGTGTTTGTGTATTGGAATACTGGCCTTTAAAATGGGAACTGTGCCAGAGGATTTACATTTCTACCATAGGATCATCTCTGCCACTTCTGTCAAAAAACTGAGCCAGGACATATGATTCCAAAGAGATTCAATAAATGAAATTCTTGACCCAGGTTCTCTGTCCTTTTACATAAATTTTTACTCTGGAATAATTCTTGGCTTACATGACTTATTAAATATGAGTTAACAATGTCAGCACAAGTATATCTACTGTCATCTTTCTCTAACTGTGCAAATTTGATTTGTGTTACCTCTCTGCTCTATCAATATGCTGACCAGGACTCAGTGACAGCCAGAATAATCTTGCAGAAAAAAATGAATTACAGTTTTTTTTCAGACCACCTCTCTTTTTTTTTAATGTAACAGCAATTTTCATTGTTGTCAGTGAAGAATTGAGATTATCAAATTTATATTGACAAGTACATGAATCCTCATCTCCCAAATCTAATTTTGTACAGTGTTGAGCAATTTGCTATGTGGAACATCATGGGAACACAGGCTCAGGCACAAAGAAACTTCTAGCAAATGACTGCCTTATTACTTACACAGTACAAAGCTTCCAAAAGAGCAGGGGAAGAGATCCCATAGTGCCAGTCTCCTGGGGATGCCAACTGCTCAGGTCGGTGTCAGTGGATTGCAGCTCAGCACATCCCACTTCACATCAGAGAGGAGAGACAAATCTGCTGCCCAAGGGTGGGGAATTTGTACAACCCGGGGGGGGGGGGTGTGCCCTGCCACTGAGAGTTCCTGCCCTTATATCCAGCTAGAACTGCTTGTTTCCTGTTTCTTGGTTTAAAGTAGGGCCAGGCTGCTCTATTAGACCTAATGTTAGTCCTGGCTATTGAATGGAAATATAGAAACACTGCACACAATAGAAAAGGGGGAGGGGTAGGTGAGGTACCTGGGCATATCCATGACTTCCCTAGCGTACACTCACAGAATTGGATTCTGTATGCTTTAAGTATGTCTTATGTGTAAAAAGGACTTTATTTAATCATTTTGTATGCCAATATTTCTAAGCGATTTCTTACACAGAATGTATGGAATAAAATTTAATCTTTTCTCCATAACTTATACTCATCATTTAAAAAAACAATTATTAATTCCAGTTGAGAGACATTCTACAAAATACCTGAACAGACTCTTCAAAACCATTAAGGTCATCAACAACAAGAAACTGACACTACCTAGAGGAGTATAAGGTGATGATGACAAATGTAATGGGGTAACCTGATGGTGATACTGGAACCCTGGAACATTAGGTGAAAACTAAGAAAATCTAAAGAAAGTATAAAATTTAGTTAATATTAATGTATCATTATTGGTTCATTGTGATATATCTACTACACTAATGTCAGATATTCATAAGGGGAGATTGAGTATGTGGCATGTGGGAACTCTGTCCAATCTTTACAATTTTTCTCAAAAAGTAATTAGAAGTTTATTACAAATACCAAAAAATATAGTCAAGAATAAATTCAAATTTTGTGTTTGGGAGATTAGGAATGATTTATTTTCTTATTCAAAAATTCCTTTAATGATGAAACAATATTATTCAATAAGTGCAAAAACATATTTTGAAAAAATAAATTGTTGAATAATTCAGTGATTCATTTACAACCAGTTTCAATACCAAGAATTGTGTTTCAACATTTAGAGACCATTAACAGCTAGATTTCTTAAGCAATATGTCATATTTAATTTTCTTTTCAGTACCTTCCCTCATTATCACTCACCACTTTTCTAAACTGTCGATGTACTTGCAGGGCATTCTCCAGACTAGATCTTTCCTGTTTGATGCTTCTAATTTTCAGTGCATTGGCACTGAGAATTTACAAAATAAGATTAAACACATTCTGGTAAAGCTCTCTTTTTTGTGAAGTGTTGTCACAGGATAATCTCTTTACTGAGGAGTCTGATAACGAAGATGCTGAACTCCTTCTCTCTGTATAAGGATCAGATAGCTGTGGAGTCTTGCTATTCTCATATACCGGCTGATGCTTTCTGTTCTGATACTGAAGAACCAGTTATTCCGTCTGATATAGAAGCATATTTAATAGAACTTTTACCAAAAAATACTCAAGTAAAATTTCCAAATGAGAGAAAGTGGAAATGCCTTACTATAATAACTGGGACATATGATTCATATCCTTCAAGTTCTGTGTTAGAAATTTGTAACTGAAGGAGAAGTTAAACAGTTAAAAGCTGTGAATGCTGTCAGGGAAGCAGAAAGTCCTTCTAGACCTTCTCAGATATAGATAACATATAACCATCTTGTCCTCTGTGTAAATAGAAAACAGGATGGAGCTGTAGCTGTTACTTCAATCATAAATGAATCATAGAAAATGTAACAATACTGAATACAGTTTTAATCAAGTGTATGCTTATCAACATGATGTAATGGTTAAATTAATTATGGAATAAAATAGGAAAATTATACTAAGTTAGATTTAAGTAATAGTGATCCCTCTTCTAATTTTTAGTTTTTATATAAGTAAAAGTGTGCTATATCAGTCTTACAAAAGTCATAGCTTAATAGACATATTAAGTAGACAATTGTCAGTAAGGTTTTACAAACATTCAAGGTTAAGTTTGAATCTCTGATAATGCTGTGAATACCCTACTTTTTTCTTTTTTTAATTGAGTTTTATTGAGATTGTTCACATACCATACAATCATCCAAAGTGCACAATCAATTGCCCACTGTACCATCATATAGCTGTGCATTCTTTATTCCAGAAAAGAAATTAAACCAAAAAAAGAAAACTCAAATCATCCCATACCCCTAAGCATTTCCCCTCCTCCATTATTGACTCATAGTATTGGTGTAGTACATTTGTTACTGTTGATGAAAGAATGTTAAAATATTAACTGTAGTACATAGTTTGCAATAGGTATATTTTTTCCCTGCATACCCCTCTATTATTAACTTCTAGTTACAGTGTCATACATTTGTTCTAGTTCATGAAAGAGATTTCTAATATTTGTACAGTTAATCAATATAGTGCCCTCAAGGTTTCTTCATCAATCCACTTTTTTAAAGACAGTTTTGTTCATCCATCATACATTCCATCCTAAGTAAACAATAGCTGGTTCCCTATATAATCATGTATTTATGCATTTACTACCATCACCACTATCTATATAAGGGCATCTCCGTTTCTTCTACAAAGAAGAAGGAAGAGTCAAAGAAGGTAGAGAGACAAAAGAAAAAGAAAAAAAAATGACAGCTAAAAAGCAACAAAAGGAAAGAGAATTAAAGTACGATAAGAGTCAGACAACATCACCAATGCCAAGAGTCCCATACCCCTCCCTTATAGCTCCCTCTTATAGGCATTCAGCTTTGGTATATTGCCTTTATTACATTAAAGGAAGCATAATACAATGTTTCTGTTACCTATAGTCTCTAGTTTGCATTATTGAATTTTTTCCCCAATATCACTCCATTTTTAACACCTTGCAAGGTTAGCATTCATTTGTTCTCCCTCATGTAAAAACATATTTGTACATTTTATCATAATTTTTGAGCACTCTAGGTTTCACTGAGTTATACAGTCCCAGTATTTATCTTTCCTCTTTACTTCTGGTGTCCCACATGCTCGTAACCTTCCTCTTTCAACCATACTCACAGACATCTTTGTTCAGTGTACTTACATTGTTGTGCTACCATCACTCAAAGATGTGTTCCAAACCTCTCACTCCTGTATTTTCCTATCTGTCTCTAGTGTTCCCTTTAGTATTTCCTGTAGAGCAGGTATCTTGTTCACAAACTATCTCACTGTCTGTTTGTCAGAGAATATTTTAAACTCTCCCTCATATTTGAAGGACAGTTTTGCCAGATATAGGATTCTTGGTTGGTGGTTTTTCTCTTTCAGTATCTTAAATATATCACCCCATTTCCTTCTTGCCTCCATGGTTTCCACTGAGAAATCTGCACACAGTCTTATCAAGCTTTTCTGTATGTGATGGATCACTTTTCTCTTGCTGCTTTCAGGATTCTCTCTTTGTCTTTGGCATTTGATAATCTGATTATTAAGTGTCTTTGCATAGGTCTCTTCAGATCTATTCTGTGCTTCTTGGATCTGTAATTTTATGTCTTTCATAAGAAACAGGAAATTTTCATTGGTTATTTCCTTTATTATTGCTTCTGCCCCTTTTCTCTTCTCCTCTCCTTCTGGGACACCCACGGCACATACACTGATGTGCTTCATATTGTCATTCAATTCCTCAAGATGTTATTAATATTTTTCCATTCTTTTTCCTATCTATTCTTTTGTGTGTTGGATTTCAGGCGTCTTGTTCTCAAGTTACTAAGGGTTTTCTTCCGCCTCTTGAACTCTGCTGTTGTATGTCTCCACTGTGTTTTCCATCTCTTGTTGTGCCTTTCATTTCCATAGATTCTGCCTGTAGTTTTTTCAAACTTTGGATTTCTACCTCATGTCCACCCAGTGTTCTTTTTACAACCTTCAAGTCTTTTGGCACTCCTTCCCTGAACTTACTGATTTGGTTTTTGATTTGATTTAGCATATTTCTTTGAAAATCTTTAAGTGATTGTTTCATTAAAGTGAAACAATATCTCAACTGTATCTTAATTGAGTTGTAAGTTTGTTCCTTTGACTGGGCCACATCTTCATTTCCCCTAATGTAATTTGTAGTTTTCTGTTGTCTAGGCATCTGGCCTCCTTGGTTATCCCAATCAGATTTTCCCAGACCAGAATGGGTTCAGGTCTCAGAGTGGGGCTATATGCAGAGTCAACTTTCCCTGAGGGTGTGTCTTAGAAGATTGATAGACTTTCTGTGAGGCCTCTAGCTGCTGTGCTTTTCCTAACCTGCCCAGCATGTTGTGCCCCTCAGCCTGTCACTACCGACTGGTGTAACGAGATGTGGCCCTTTTAATTCTTAGCTTAGGTTGTTTCTGTTTTGACTGTTTTCCACCAGAACCTGGGGTCTGAGTTCTGAAGAGAGATATGGCCCTTAAGCTGAGCCCCACCTCTTTCCTCTTAGTGAAGATACACCCCCTAGAAAGTTATCCTCTGCATTTGAATTACTTCTTTGTCACTCTCACTCTGTTATGTCCACCCCTGTCTGGGTCAGAGCACTGTGAACTGAAAATGGCTGAGGCTGTCTCCACTGAGCCACTCAGGTTGAGAGAGAGAAAAAGGGAAAGAAAGCCCTCTTTCAGAGTCAATGCATGGCTCCCCAGTTTCACCTGTCAGCAAGATAGAGCACCCAGTCTTCTGGACTCCCTTTCCAGGGCACAGGTGTTTTCTGGTTCTCTAAGGTCAGACTCTAAAAGCCTCTGTATTTTTCCAACTTTTTTTTTTTTTATACTTTTTTCCTGTCAGTCCCACCTCCTCTCTACTTGGAGTGACCTCATGGTACTTTGCTGATTATTAGGGGTTTGTCTATGTTTGTAGCTTGTATTCGGTAGTCCACATTTGTCAATTAAAACCCCAATTGGACCTGGGCTGAGCTATATTCGCTTGCTCCAAGAATGTTGCTTTCTCCCACACAAGGTCTTACAGCTCAGCCTGCCATGGGGGGAAGAGGCTCTCAGGTAGCTCTGCAGTTTTTACTTCCAGATTTTATATTGTGATCTCAGCCATTCCACCCAATCAAGGTTGGTGTATGATGTGTGGACAGTCACGATTGTCCCCCAGCAGTTGCTCCAGATTATTTACTAGCTGTTCCTGGTTGTTTATTAGTTGTTCCAGGGGCTAATTAAACTCCACACCTCTCTATGCTGCCATCTTTGCTCCTCTCTCCCCCCTTCTTTGTTCTTGACTCACTTGTGGTTCACTACACATAGTTCACCACACATGGTTCATCACTTGTAGTTCATCACCCATGGCTCTTAGATAAAAATAGAATATGACTAAATTGAATGTACCTTAAATCAAAGGCTCTATAAATGTCCTGGAACTCAGGCAGGAGAGAATTTCTAATCGATATTCATATCCAGCTGTGTCGGAAAGGGACAAAAGTCCCTAGGCTTCATAATATGTCAATTTATTTTTGCATTGTAAACTTGATTCTTCTACCTTAAGTGCTCCTTTAGCAAAATATGTGGAATTTGAATTCTTGTCTTGACTGCTCTTTATTTTTAAACTATTGTCTGTCCCTTTACTCTTATTTGAGTGGGAGGTTACTTGATGAAGCCCAAACTGATTGAATCATGACCAGATAAGGCTCAGGCCTTTTCTAATGGAGATCACAGGTTTCAGGTGTAAAGCGACAAACCTGTGATAATGTATGGATCTAAACCAAACTGATATTTCAATTATTCTCTTGAGTTTCTTAGCAGTATTCTATATAGCTAAAGTTCTTTAATCATAACCTTCAAAAACTCAGATATTAACAAAGATGGATCTTAAGGATTTTAATTTTTTTCTACCTTACTGTGTCTAAACACAGTTCTAAAGATTGCCTCTGACAATTATAAAGATTTCATCATGATGAGGAAGGATAATAATAATAAAAGATATAATTGTTCTTCAAAGACTAATTTATTCCATTTAGGGCACTATTTTTTACTCTGGAATTGTTTCTTTCTTACCTTTTTTGTATTAAAATAACATTACTTTCATGAAATAATTGTGAGACTAACAGAAGTACTAGCTGCTTTTGCCTTTTAAAAATTAACATTGGCAAATGAAAAAGCTTTGACAATTCCATGTCAGTTTCAGTGGGATTTATAAATTTAATTTTCCATAAATTATAAATTTGAATTCATTGATTTTTATTACATTGTGCAATTTTACCTCCTATGTCATTTTCTCATGTTACTAGGCATTGCTAACTACGGTTAGTGAAATGATTAATTAAATTTACCACCAAATTCTTTGGAAGTGGGAGAGGAGCCCCATTTCCCCAGGAATGTTAAATATACTCTAAATAGATTTAAACAGATTATATAGGGCAAATGATTCAGTTATAAAGAACACATTGAAAAGCATTTCAACATTATACAATAAAAATGAAGCATTTAGTTATTAATAAATACAAAAGCAAAGATAATACATACTTCAAAATTTTTGGAGGAAAGAACATATGAGTTATTCTTAAGATAGGAATCTGGATGAGCAGAAAAGGCCAGATTATTTTCTCTAAATGTATTGTCATTTCTATGCTATCACTGAGAAAAATTGGAAGAGTTGTAAATATCTTCATTTCTATCAATGTGATCATGCTAATAAAATAAATGAATAAAGGGAAAATGATTTTTCATTACTTATTTAACTTATTTTATATTTTATATAAATATTTTACCATTTTTCAGTAATAAAGCAATGTGTTTTTTTTTTCTCAGAACAAAAGCCTAAAAATCTCGTGTCAGGAAACAAGAGTGGTGGTATCCCAAAAGAAAAAGATAGTTAAATTTCTATTCTCTAGCCTTAAGTGGATGAAAACAATATTGGTACCATCTTATGATTAGCAAATCACTAATGCATTCATTCATTCACTCAGATATTCACTGGACCATTACTATAAGTCATACATTTTGTTTGACCCTAGAGATAGGAATATAAATATGGGGTCCCGCTCATGTGCTGCTGTGGAGTATATCACATACCTGGGGTAAACAGATACATCTACACAAATATAATCATGTATGTAAGTATGTATATGGGTATATGTACATATATATATAAATGAAAATTATATATTCTTTAAAAACAATAAATTAGGTCTATAATTATTGCCCAGATAGGATGCCTATATTACATCTTAAAGTGAGAAAATCAATCTGTAGATAAACATGGGCTTATGACCCCCATTTTGAAAGAGAAAAAAACTGTGCTTAACTATATATGTACATGTGTTTGGCTGCATGAAATTTCATAAAAGAGGAAAAACACATACTAGATTGTTAAATATAATAATGTATGAAATTCTGGAAAATAAACCCTATCTATAATAAAAATTGAAATTTTGATGCATAAATATTGAACAAGCATATGCTTAAGGACTAAAAAGCAAATGTGCAAATGAAAATCTTTACTTGATTAGTTATGTGATTATGGATAATTTTTTTCACAGATGTACATTATCATTTTAATAGAGTTTAATATATCACTGTAGTTATCTCAATTTATGTATATATATGTCAAAATTAAATTTTAATTTTAAAACAAAATTTAAGAGTCTTTGCATTATATCAGTGTAAAATGATAAAATAAAAGTACTGCTGGTAATATATAAAAAGAAGAAATAAATACAGAAGGATGGACACTTAAACAGGTACTTTTGTTGTGGTTACAGTTTTCCCATTTAGAACCTGTTCCCTCATCTAAACTGAAAGCTGAATCTAGTTCTGATTTTCCTCTGGGTTTCCAGTGCCAGAAAAAGTATTCTATTTGTAGTTTCTGTTCCAAAGATGATTCTGGTACTAAAAAGTGACTTGGCAATTCAGGGCCAAGACAGTATTGTTTTACTACCTTATTTGACAATTACTAAAAATCATAAATGTTCATTTTGAAAAACGCCTATCTCTACTGGCTTGGCATTTTTATAACAGAGTAAACTTTGTCGTAAATACTATGCAATGATATTCAACATGTTCATTTCTCTGATTTGGGGCAAGGGGGTGTTACTGAAACCCACAGCTTTAAAAAAAATTGGAATGTGTTTTGTTTCTTATACAACTTGTTTCAACAAATGTTCTTTGAATTAATTAATTAAATACAGTGTTGTGACCTCCGTCTAAGGACCTGTTGTCCAAAATGATAATATATACACACTATTAGATTAGCTAGTTAGTATGGAATGTCCTAGATCATCTTCTTAATCCAGAGACACTGGAAATAGCATTCAATCAGAGGATTTTTCTCTAAATATAACATTTTAGGAGATAGAATCATTAGCAAAAATGTTACCCATGTTTCTGTATAATGAATGAATATTAATATTTTTCCTGACATTCAGATAAGTATGATGAAAGTGAATCAATACACTAAACTGTAATGAGATTTTTGCTCCTCTTTTAAATAGCCTCAAATGTGTATACATGACCCACTTCTAATATGCCCACCAGGATCAACATCTACTTTACCTCTCATAAAATACTCATTTATAAATAAGGTTTACAAGATTGATTGGATGCTTAGTCAGCATCTCAGCCTCTAAGCAAGTGCTTAATTTACAAATGATTGCCTTTGGACAACTTAGCAAGCAATGTAACATGACTAAATCTGGGTATACTCTTCATAAATACCACATGAAAAAAACAATTTCTGTCTGTCCAATTATGTAACATGCAAGGAGAATCACAGTGTTAAAAAACGTAAATAGTGGGACCTTATAGGTGCCAGATCAGTTGCCTCCTTTACTAAGCTTCTCTATTTCACCTGATCGCTGTATTAGTAACTAAATTGCAAATATCTGCTTTGATGACTTCACAGCTCTATCCTAATTTAATTACAGAACCCTCCACTTTCCTACCACACCCTTAGAATCATATTTATGTAAAATTGTCCCATTTTTGAATTTATAATTGGCAATGCTTTGTGCTCATATACTTCTTAGATCTGCAAGGATCTTATATGTTAAGTGGTCCAATCACCTTCATTTGTCTATAATTAATTACTTTAATAGAAAAAGTGTTTTCTTTTGTTGTAGCAAAGATAAATTACCTTAATTCCCTTCTGGCCATTCTTTCAGGTTCCAGGGTGATTAGGCAATATACTGAGTATTTCAGCAGAAATATTTGCTCTGTTCTTGGCCAATGCACCTGGACTGGCCTGAGGAAGACCACTAGCCTGAGGATATCCATGTAGCCACCTGGAAATGGGCAGCGATGGTAATGTCTACTGGCAGCGGGTAATCCTAGACAACTGCATAAAGCAATTCATTTCCATGACACTACCAGAGTTTAAGAGTTAGAGCAATCATTCTAAACCTCAGAGCGCATCAGAGTCTCCTGGAAAGCTTCTTAAACCACAGATTTCTTTCCCACACCCCCAGTTTCAGATTCAGTAGTTCTGGGAAGGGGCCTGAGACTTTGCATTTCCAACAAGGGCGTATGAGAGACATTCACTCTTTTCAAGGGTAATCAGAACTGAGCATAATTACCATTAGCCACAGCTGAGCAATTGTACCTGAACTCTGCAGGGGATAAATTGGAGGAGCTCAAAGGTTCTTGTCAATCAAGACCCCTACTGTGTTTTTTCTTAATCAGTTGCTAATCTAAATCACTTCCAAGGAATGGATGGTACAGGTTATTGAAGAGGGGCTGCTGATTCTCATACCTTTTTTTGCCCTTATAACATATGATCTTTTTTTCCTAATTTCAAAGACAATTATAATTGGATAAAGCACAGGCATTGAGACTTTAGTCTCTATTTTTTTGCAAACACGAACTGTGTTCATCTTAACTGTACAAAGGGGTTCTCAAACTTATCAAAGTCAATGTACACTTTTCATAATAAATAAAACTTATTATTTGAAAAAGATAAGGGTAATATAATCCACCTACTCAAACACACAATTTAAATAATTAGAATAATGTCCTAATTTTAATATGAAAGAGATTGAAATGGAAAGTCATTGCTAAAATATTTACATTCATTTCAATATGTAAATATTTAAGCTTAACTATTCTTGAAAACCTAATGAAGTGAATAGAGGCTGGCACCTATAATTAGAATAATCATACATGAGACAACTAATGCAGACTGTTACAATTGTGTGACACTGACAACTCAAATTTCACAAGCAGCACCGCTATTGGTGTCATGAATTTATGAATATTGAATAGTCCTTTTTAAAGTTCTGAACAAAACAAAAAATATTTTTATTTGCTTGTAGTTGCATGCATATAGCATTCATTGTACATTAAAACCTTGCAAAATTCTTTGTTGTTGTAAAAAAACAGGTTCTTAGCTCAGATAAGATGAATATGTGTGTGCGTGTTTGGTCTGCAAAGTTTTTGAAAGTCATATTGGGCCTGGGACTATTCTTTGTTTAGAACTGTCTTAGGCATTATAAGATGGCTGCTGTTTTAATTTCTGGGACTTTCAAGAAGCACATCAGAAATTCATTTTCTCATATTCCTGGAGACTAGAATTCCAGAATCAAGATTTCAGCAGCATCTTGCTCCTCTTGAAACCTGCAAGAGAGAATTCTGGCTTTTGTCTTCCCAGCTTCTAATGGTTTGACAATTCCTCCTACAGAAGTTCATATTCAGTGTAGGAAGCTGACAGAAAACCCCTCAGCTCTGAAAGAGGTAGGTATAGAATGTGACTGAGTGTTCAACAAGTAGATTGGATGAACGTTTTGGGTATCTGACTCCAGCTAAGGAGTCACAGACAGAGGAGAGAAACAAAAATGTACGAACAGCCCTGACGAAGTTCACTGTGTATATTTCCTTTTCAAAAATACCCACTGTTCCCCAAATGTTGTTTTCATGTTAGGAGCATTCTCTTTTTTGGTAAAGTTATTTGAAAATAATATGCATTACTTCTTCAGCATTTTTTTTCCTCACAATTGTATCTGGCAAGGTAAGTATACAGAGATAAGTAAATCATAATTCAGGCCCTCAAGTATCTTGTTTTCAGATAAGGGAACTAAAATAAGTAATATAAGAATTATAATATTAACAAATATAAATTTTGTGAGGGTTTGGGTAAGATTACTTATTTTAAGAATTTTTACAAGCATAAGATATCTCATCTAAGTTTATTTGCATGTGATTAGAATAATAATATTGAGTACATTGTGGAAAAGAGAATGAGATCTGCAACTAAATTCACCTGGTCTGAAACTGTGGCTCCATAATTTTTAGTTTTTTGACTTTGATCACTATGGATTAGGGGAACTAATCATTAAAATGGGAATAATAATAGTACCTGACCCATAGATTTAATAAGAATATTGAGATTAATAGAGGCAAGACAATATCAAAGTATTTAGAAAAAAAAAGGGGTGATAAATACATATTAACTACTCTTATTCACAATTATCAGTAGAATTTTCAACAGTTTGCCATTTCTGCCTGAATTTCCTCACTCATAAAAGCTAGCCTAGGATATATATTTTTTTCTTCCCTGTATTTCTTTCAAGTTATGTTCTTCAAGCCCCAGGCATACATTCCTCTCCTCTAGATTTTTTTTCCTATTTCCCCATTTTGGGATTCTCCATAGTTCCATATCTTTATACTTCTTTGCAGCTTGATATTGTGCTTTTACAGTTCAGTTCGTACAGCTAGTCTTTTTTAAAAAATTGGAGCCCCGTATGTTTAATAAAGTGAAAACTATGTCTTTCCCAATGCCAAGTACAATGGTCTTAACAGAGAATGCACTTAATAAAATTTTAGCTGAATAGCTACATTACAAATTAAAATTATGCAATAGAGCAATATAAAAGTTATGGATTTTACATATTTATAAACAGATAATTCTGAAAATACACATTTCTTTAAATCCACATTGTGTGCCATTCTATTCCTTAAGGCTGAACTGGAACTTGGGTCTATTAAAAGAAATAGGAGTTTTGTTTTTTTTTAAAATTCATTTTTATTGACATATATTCACATACCATGCAGTTATACAAAACAAAGGGTATGTTCAGTTGTTTACAGTACCATTGTATAGTTGTGCATTCATCGCCAAAATTAATTTTTGACGTTTTCTTTACCCCACACACAAAAATAATAAGAATAAAAATTAAAGTGGAAAAGAACAATTAAAGTAAAAAAAGAACACAGGGTGCCTTTTTTTTTTCTTCCCCCATTTTTTTACTCATCCATCCATAATCTAGACAAAGGGGAGTATGGTCCATATGGCTTTCCCAATCACATTGTCACTCCTCATAAACTACATTTTTATACAATCGTCTTCAAGATTCATGGGTTCTGGATTGTAGTTTTATAGTTTCAGGTATTTACTGCTAGCTATTACAATTCATTAGAACCTAAAAGGGTTGTCTATATTATGCATAAGAGTGCCCAGCAGAGTGACCTCTTGGCTCCTTTTGGAATCTCTCTCTACTGAAGCTTATTTCATTTCATTTCACATCCCCCTTTTGGTCAGGAAGATGTTCTCCATCCCACGATGCCGAGTCTAGATTCCTCCCAGGAGTCATATTCCATGTTGCCAGGGAGATTCACTCCTCTGGGTTTCAGATCCCACATAGTGGGGAGGGCAGTGATTTCACCTTTCAAGTTGGCTTAGCTAGAGAGAGAGGGCCACATCTGAGCAACAAAGAGGCATTTGGGAGGAGGCTCTTAGGCACAATTATAGGGAGGCCTAGCCTCTCCTTTGCAGCAACAGTCTTCCCAAGGGCAAGACCCGTGGCAGAGGGCTCAATTCATCAAACCACCAGTCCCCCATGTCTGTGAGCACATCAACAACCATCAAGGTGGGGAAGCCCAACACCCCTGCATTCTCCACCAGCTCCTCAAGGGGGCTCTGCATATTTTTTTCATTGTATTTGCTTTTCTTTTTAATAAACTCTTTTTTTTCTTTTTAATTAACTCTTTTTTTTAAAATCAACTATATAAAAAAATTAAAAAAAAAAAACATACAATAAAAAAAACATTTCAAACAAACCATAACAAGGGAGTAAGAGAAAGACAACTAACCTAAGATAACTACTTTACTTCCAACATGTTCCTCCTCTACCCCAAGAAAGTAACCTAACAAAACAACATTTCTATGAACTTGTTCCTACCATACTCATCAGAAATTAACAGACCATAGTCATTCCTGGGCATTCCCAAAATGTTAAATTTAGCCATGATAGCTTATCTGTTCTTACTGGGTTATCATTCCCCCTTCCTTAGTTGCTCTCTATCACTAGTTCCCCTACATTCTACATTATAAACCATTTGTTTTACAGTTTTCAATGTTCACATTAGTGGTAGCATATATTTCTCTTTTTGTGCCTGGCTTATTTTGCTCAGCATTATGTCTTCAAGGTTTATTCACGCTGTCATAAGTTTCATGACATCGTTCCTTCTGACTGCCACATAGTATTCCATCGTGTGTATATACCACATTTTATTTATCCACTGATCTGTTGAAGGACATTTGGGTTGTTTCTATCTCTAGGCAATTGTAAATAATGCTGCTATGAACATTGGCATGAAGATATCTGTTCATGTCACTGCTTTCTGATCTTCCAGTTATATCCCAAGCAGTGCAATTGCTGGATCGAAGGGTAACTCTATATCGAGTTTTCTAAGGAACTGCCAGACTGACTTCCAGAGTGGCTGAACCATTATACAGTCCCACCAGCAATGAATAAGAGTTCCAATTTCTCCACATCCCCTCCAGCATTTGTAGTTTCCTGTTTGTTTAATGGCAGCCATTCTAACCGGTGTTAGATGGTATCTCATTGTGGTCTTAATTTGCATCTCTCTAATAGCTAGTGAAGCTGAACATTTTTTCATGTGTTTCTTGGCCATTTGTATTTCCTCTTCAGAGAACTGTCTTTTCATATCTTTTGCCCATTTTATAATTGGCCTGTCTGTAGTATTGTCATTGAGTTGTAGGATTTCTTTATTTATGCAAGATATCAGTCTTTTGTCAGATACATGGTTTCCAAAAATTTTTTCCCATTGAGTTGGCTGCCTCTTCACCTTTTTGACAAATTCCTTTGAGGTACAGAAACTTCTAAGCTTGAGGAGTTCCCATTTATCTATTTTTTCTTTTGTTGATGGTGTTTTGGGTGCAAAGTCTAGGAAGTGGCTGTTTAATACAGGTCTTGAAGATGTTTTCCTGCATTATCTTCTAGGAGTTTTATGGTATTATCTTTTATATTGAGATCTTTGATCCACTTTGAGTTAATTTTTGCGTAGGGTGTGAGGTAGGGGTCCTCTTTGATTCTTTTGGATATGGATATCCAACTCTCCCAGCCCCATTTGTTGAAAAGACTGTTATTTCCCAGTTCAGTAGCTTTGGGGGCCTTGTCAAAGATCAGTTGGCTGTAGATCTGGGGGTCTATCTCTGAATTCTCAATTTGATTCCATTGATCAATATGTCTATCTTTGTGCCAGTATCATGCTGTTTTGACAACTGTGGCTTTATAATAGGCTTCAAAATCAGGAAGTGTACGTCCTCCCACTTCGTTTTTCTTTTTTAGACTGTCTTTAGCAATTTGGGACATCTTCCCTTTCCAAATAAATTTAATAACTAGCTTTTCCAAGTCTGCAAAGTAGGTTGATGGAATTTTGATTGGGATTGCATTGAATCTGTAGATGAGTTTGGATAGAATTGACATCTTAATGATATTTAGCCTTCCTATCCATGAACATGGAATATTCTCCATCTTTTAAGGTCCTCTTCTATTTCTTTTAGTAGAGTTATATAGTTTTCTTTGTATAGGTCTTTTGCATCTTTGGTTAAGTTTATTCCTAGGTACTTCATTTTTTTAGTTTCTATTGAAAATGGTACCTTTTTCTTGAGTGTCTCTTCAATTTGTTCATTTTTAGCATATAGAAACATTACTGACTTATGTGCATTAATCTTGTATCCCACTACTTTGCTAAATTTGTTTATTAGCTCTAGTAGCTGTATCATAGGTTTCTCAGGGTTTTCCAGATATAAGATCATATTATCTGCAAACAGTGACAGTTTTACTTCTTCCTTTCCAATTTGGATGCCTTTTATTTCTTTGTCTTGCCGGATTGCCCTGGCTAGCATTTCCAGCACAATGTTGAATAACAGTGGTGACAGCGGGCATCCTTGTCTTGTTCCTGATCTTAGAGGGAAGGCTTTCAGTCTCTCACCATTGAGTACTATGCTGGCTGTGGGTTTTTCATATATGCTGTTTATCATGTTGAGGAAGTTTCCTTCAATTCCTACCTTTTGAAGTGTTTTTATCAAAAAGGGATGTTGGATTTTGTCGAATGCTTTTTCAGCATCTATTGAAATAATCATTTGATTTTTCCTTTTGATTTGTTAATGTGTTGTAATACATTGATTGATTTTCTTATGTTGAACCATCCTTGTATGCCTGGAATGAATCTCACTTGGTTATGGTTTATGATTTTTTTAATGTGTCTTTGGATTCGATTTGCAAGTATTTTATTGAGAATTTTTGCATGTATTTTCATTAGGGAGATAGGCCTGTAGTTTTCCTTTTTTGCAGCATGTTTGCCTGGTTTTGGTATTAGATTGATGTTAGCTTCATACAATGAGTTAGGTAGTGTTCCAGTTTCTTCAATGTTTTGAAAGAGTTTAAGTAAGATTGGTACCAGTTCTTTTTGAAAAGTTTGGTAGAATTCCCGTGTCAAGTTATCTGGCCCTGGGCATTTATTTGTGGGAAGCTTTTTGATGACTGATTGGAGCTCTCTGCTTGTGATTAGTTGGTTGAGGTCTTCTATTTCTTCTCTGGTCAGTCTAGCTTGTTCATATGTTTCCAGGAAATCATCCATTCCCTCTATATTATCCAGTTTGTTGCCATAAGTTGTTTATAGTATCCTCTTATAATTTTTTAATTTCTTCAGGATCCGCAGTGATATCACTTTTCTCATTCATTATTTTGTTTATATGGGTCTTCTCTCTTTTTGATTTTGTCAGTCTAGCTAGGGGCTTGTCAATCTTCTTGATCTTATTAAAGAACCAAATCTTGGTCTTATTATTCTCTCTATTGTTTTTTTGTTCTCTATGTGATTTATTTCTGCTTTAATCCCTGTTATTTCTTTTCTTCTACTTGGTTTATGATTGGCTTGCTGTTCATTTTCTATCTTCTTCAGGTGATCTATTAGCTCTTTGATTTTGGCTCTTTCTTCCTTTTTAATGTATGCATTTAGTGCTATAAGTTTCCCTCTCAGTACAGCTTTTGCTGCATCCCATAGGTTTTGTTATGTTGTGTTTTCATTTTCATTCATCTTTATATATTTTGCAATTTCTCTTGCTATTTCTTCTTTAACTCACTGATTGTTTTAGAGCATGTTGTTTAACCTCCAGGTATTTGTGAATTTTCTAAGTCTCTGATGGTTATTGACTTCTAATTGTATTCCACTGTGGTCAGAGAATGTGCTTTGAATATTTTCAATATTTTTTTAGATTTATTGAGGCTTGTTTTATGTCCCAGCATATGATCTATTCTGGAGAAAGTTCTGTGAGCACTAGAGAAGAATGTGTATCCTGGTGATTTGGGATGTAATGTTCTATATATGTCTGTTAAATCCCTTTCATTTATCAGATTGTTTAGGTTTTCAATTTCCCTATTGGTCTTCTGTCTGGTTGATCTATCTATAGGAGAGAGTGATGTGTTGAAGTCTCCCACAATTATTGTGGAAAAATTAATTGCTTCCTTTAGTTTTGCCAGTGTTTCTCTCATGTATTTTGTGGCACCTTCATTGGGTGCATAAACATTTATGATTGTTATTTCTTCTTTTTTAATTTCCTCTTTTATTAGTATATAGTGGCCTTCTTTGTTTCTCATAACATTCTTGCATTTAAAGTTTATTTTATCTGAGATTAATTCTGCTACTCCTGCTTTCTTTTGGCTGTAACTTGCATGAAATATTTTTTCCATCCTTTCACTTTCAATTTCTTTGTGTCCCTGTTTCTAAGATGAGTCTCTTGTATGCAACATATTGATGGTTCATTTTTTTTTTGATCCATTCTGCCAATCTATATCTTTTGATTAGGGAGTTTAACCCATTTACATTCAAATTATTACTGTGAAGACATTTCTTGAATCAGCCATCTTATCCTTTGGTTTATGTTTGTCAGATATATTTTTTCCCTCTATCTCTTATTGTCCTTTAATGTACCCATAATGAATGTATTTAGTACTGAACCTTTCTCTGTATCTCTTTTTCCTTTCCTTGTTTCTCTGTCTATAGGGCTCCCTTTAGTATCTCAAGTAGAGCAGGTCTCTTGTTAGCAAATTCTCTCAGCATTTGTTTGTCTGAAAAATTTAAGCTCTCCCTCAGATTTGAAGGAGAGCTTTGCTGGATAAAGAATACTTGGTTGGCAATTTTTCTTTCTCAGAATTTTAAATATGTCATGCCACTGCTTTCTCTCCTCCATGGTGGCTGCTGACTAGTCACTATTTAGTCTTACGCTGTTTCCTTTGTGTGTGGTGAATTGCTTTTCTTTTGGTGCTTTCAGAAGTTGCTCCTTTGCTTCAGTGTTTGACAGTGTGATCAGAATATGTCTCGGAATGGGTTTATTTGGATTTATTCTATTTGGAGTTTGCAGGGCATTTCTGATTTGTGTATTTATGGTGTTTAGAAGATTTGGGAAATTTTCCCCAACAATTTCTTTGAATACTCTTTCTAGACCTTTACCCTTCTTTTCCCCTTCTGGAACACCAATGAGTCTTATACTGGAACATTTTAAATTATCTGTCATATCCCTGTGGTCCATTTCAATTTTTTCAATTTTTTCCCCCATTCTTTCTTTTGTTTTTTCATTTTCTGTTCTGTTGTCCTCCAGGTCACTGATTCACTGTTCAGCTTCCTCTAGTCTTGTACTATCAGTATCCAGACTCTTTTTAATTTGGTCAGCTGTTTCTTTTATTTCCATAAGATTGTCTTTTTTTAATTTACTTTTGCAATTTCTTCTTTATGCTCTTCTAGGGTCTTCTTCATGTCCTTCATATCCTGTGCCATGCTATCATTGTTTGTCTTTAGTTCTTTGATTAATTGCTCCAAGTACTGTATCTCCTCTGATCTTTTGAGTTGGGTGTTTGGGCTTGCGTTATCAATATTGTCTGGTTTTTTTATATGCTTTAAAATTTTATGTTGTTTTTTGCCCCTTGGCATTTGCTTAACTTGATAGGGTTCTTTTAGGATATGTAGATCAATTCAAACCCTTATCTCTAATTTGTCAGATCTACAGCTCTGTAGAGTATACTTTAACTGACCAGCAGGTGGCATCTGTGAGTCACCTATTCCCCTCACGCCAGTTCTCTCCCACTTTGTCTTTGTGGTGAGTGGGGGTGTGAGTCTTGTGGGGTCCAATTGGTGCAACAAGCTTGCGTGTGTAGTTGGTTTTGTCCGCCCTGCATATGGGGCATGTGAGTGGTTAGGGAGGGAGGCTTTAATAATCAAATCCCCCAGGTGTTCCTGGAGGTTTAAAGCTGTTGCAATAGTCTAATCCTTTAGTTCAGTCTTGCCACAGTTTGTCTCTGCCACTGACCCACAAGTCCTTGGTATTGTCATACGGTCTTTGGGACTTGTGTGTGGTCCCTCTTCCAAGCCGTGCCCTCCTAGGTCCTCTGCTGAGGGATGACTGTGCTACACCACAGGCGAGCACCATCCCCCAAGGGTGGTTCTGGGTTGCCAGGCTGTGTAGGGCCATTCCCAGTCTGCTGAAAGGATGGCTGAATGGTGAGTGTTAATTTCCCCCTTTTCACACTGCTCTGCCTTCCCAGCTCCCGGACAATTAGCTGAGGGTGCAGGAAAGTCTATTGTCCATGCCTGATACTGTGGTATATGCATGTGTTATTGGAAACACTTCCTGCCACACTGGGTTGTTTGGGGCAGCTCTGGGCTGTGGCACTGGTGCCAGGAAGGAGTGTTCCCAGACCACTGGGAAGATGGCTGTAAGGGGATGCCCCCCTTTTCTTGGGAAGTTGTGGTGTTTAGTGAATTTTCTCAGCCACTGGACTTATTGCCTTGTGTCTCAAAGCTCTCTTAGCTCTGCTCTTGTCTAGGCCCAAATTGCAAGTCTTTGAGGCTTGCTGTAATGGGCTTCTTAGAGTAATTGTTTTAGAAAAAGATTTAAAAAAAAAAAGAAAAAAGAAAGGCCCTCCCTGCAGATGTAATGGGCTATTGAAATGCTAAGAGACAAGGAGATTAGGGCCATTAAGGAACAATCAAGAAAGCAGAGAAACCAGCTCTTCAGACAAGGAAACTCACCCTCTGGATTTTCACATTAGCCTGACTCTGTTTGAGTCCTACCCTTCTCTGTTCTGTGTTCACCAGAACTCCAAAATGTCTCTGTTTTTATTTTGGGTTTTTTTTTTTTTTTTTTTTTTTTTTTGCTGTTTTTGCTAACCTTATCTCCTCTCCACCAGGCTGACTACTCCCAGATTCTTTGGTGTCTGGTCTCAGTCTATCTATGTTTGGGGTGGGGATCAGCAGCCTGGGTTTTCAATTAGAGCTGCAACTGCAGTTCTCCCTCCTTGTTCCCAGCTCTGACAGCCCTTCCTCCCATGAGACTGAGCCTGGCAGGGAGCAGCATGGGTCCTCTGGCTGCAAGGACTTCCAGATTTCGCTGATCTCAGCTGTTCCACGTGTTCATGAGTGTTGTATGAAGTATGTGCAAAGTCAAATTGCTCTCCTGTGTCTGGTCCACACAGTTCCTGGCTTTCTACCTACTGCCCTGGAGGAGTAACTAAAACCTACACTTCAGCACTCAGCCATCTTGCCCCACCTCTCCAGTTATTTTTCTTAAAGAAGCATTTGCTTGGCTTGAAGGCTGCAACAAAATACCTCCCTTAAAAAATAAAGGTGATATTTTATTTAAGTTACCTTAGAATGTATTACAAGCCCAATAATGTTTTACAGTCCAGCATGGTCTGGAGTAAGAACTAAATTGTTCCCAAACATGTGAATTAATTGTTATCAACACAAGGAGGAAAAGTCATGGTAGTAAAAAAAGTAATGTTTACTATGGAGCCAAAGGGGTGAAAGGGTTTGAGAGGGAAGTGTTGATTTTTTATAATCTTTAGAGAAATGAATCTATTTTATAAGCTGGTACTATAGTCAGGTCAATTTTACACTGATGGAAAAATCTGTTTCTTTCTTAGCAAAACAGCTTGGTATGATTAATGTCATTTCATTTTCTAGGATTGTAACATGTTATTTCTGTAGAGCTATCTGGATCTAGCTAATCTGAAGAATCCAACAGATTGAGTTGTATGTAGTCATCACCACTGGTTAGATGCATTCAGCTTGATGTCTGTTCAAATCATTCTTAATACTGGGTAGAGTTGACATATAGTTTTAAGAAGAAAGTGCTTAGCATTTTCCATTAAACAATATTAATTCAGAGATTTGTATAGGAGAGGTAGAAGGCAGTTTGATACCCAAATAAAGATGCACCTCAGTTAGCAGTAGATTTGTTAGGACAATCATCTTCAGTACAGGTTTGCACATTCCTATATGCATGCTTTTGTTGGTAACCTTAAAGCTTAGGTATATTACCAGATTTCCTTTCCTTTTGTAGATTTTTTTCAAACCAAATAATTCTACAGTAATTGTATAGCAAGTGATAGTGCATGTTGTGAGGGGAGGAGTGGCTGCTTATAGGAAACCTGTTATGCTGTACAAATTTTCTATTTTGAGCCATACAGTTCATACAGTTATACCTGTATGAACTGTCTGCATGAGAATGAGTATTTTAATTTTGCAGGCAAAGCTATATTCAGAGGCACCCTGTATGTTGGGGAAGATGCATTTGTAATACAATGATGTTTGAAGCATGTGATGCTCAAGGATAACTCCCTGCCTGACTCTCTAATTTGAATGCTAATAGCACCTGAAATGTCACTATTAAAATTGGTGTTCTTTATTTATAGGTGTATTAATCCATGCATTTATTCCATGCATTTATTCCATGCATTAATCCATGCATTAATCGAGTTTTTCTATAAGCCAGGTATAAAGACATAAGATGTCTATGTCAGTGCACCTGATCACAGGAATGCGATATCTGGGTAAGATTTTTAGTCTCCAGAATCCTCTGAATCTTCCAACCCTAAACATGTTATTTCTTCTTTTTATTGTTTTTGTAAATAGACTCACTCTTTAAAAGTGTACCTGACAGAGCTCTTCTAAAATATTCATCATTGTGGCGGTAAGCTAGAGTTCAGGGCCACCTTCATTTTTCAGTCATTAGAAAATAAACATTTCCTTACCAAGCAAGGGATACCCTGCCTTGTGGAGGGGAAGAAGGATCCTCTGCCATGATCTGACACTGCTTTGCTCACAACGTTTTTTGTCTTTTCTCCTTGTAGACCCAGGTCACATAAGATATCAATTCTTCATAAACCTTGTGACTACTTTGTTTCCAAGAGCTGAGTTCTGACAAACTCTGGGTGTCTTCTATTTCTGTATGTTCATCCCAGCCTCTAATACAGAGCTGATGTTCTCCCACTCAAATAAGATAATGCCATTATTTTCCAATTCACAGAAAAAATAAATCAAATGGTGGGTAACATTTTCTCAATCCAGAGAATAGGTATCAAAGAGCATTATCAGAAATAATTCAGAAACTGGGAAATATACTTAGCTATAAATATACTTTAAACCCATGTGCTTGTTTGTGATTGTGACTGTCTTTGTAGTCTTATAATGTTTAAATTCCATTCACATTAATTTTCGCAGCAACATGATTTAATCACATTTAGGATTTAGAGTGAATCACAGTTCACATGCTCCTAATTAAATACCTGTAAAATAAATTGTTTATATTGTAGAATGTAGCGGTCCTAGTGATAGACAGCAAATTGTGAAGGGGGAACAACAGTCTAATAAGAACAGGTAAGTTATGGAGGATAAACTTAATGCTATGGAAATGCTCAGAAACGACTATGGTTTATTAATTTTTTGGGGGTATGGTAGGAACAAGTTCGCAGAAATGTAGTTATTTTAGGTTATGTGTTTTTCTTATTCCTTGGTTGGTTATAGTTTGTTTATTTTCTTTGGGTTAGGTAGGAGCATGTTGGAAGCAATGTAGTTATTTTAGGTTGTTTTTCTTATCCCTTTGTTCAGTTATGGTTTGTTAATTTTGCTGGGGTATAGTAGGAACATGTTGGAAGCAATGTAGTTATTTTAAGTTATTTGCTTTTTCTTATTCCTTTGTTTTGGTTTTGTTTGAAATGTTTTTTTATATTGTTTGTTTTTTAATTTTTTGATAACATTAAAAAAACAAAAAAATAAATACAATGTTTAATGGTGCTATATAATGAGCACATTTTTAACAATTTTCAGAATCATTCACATGACTATTGGAGGGATAAAAACTGAAGGTTTACCTTTAAAAGAAGGTCCTGAAATTAAACACGACATTTGTTTCTGTGTTTCTGAGAAGGTGTAGCAATGAGATGGGGATATGCTCTCAAGCACAGGTAGAGGAATTGGAGTTAAACAAGAGTTGGAAAACCTCTCTCCTATGACAGGAGAAATAGAAGAAAGTATGGATGTAAATGTTGCCAGGTTTGGAATTGTGATAACGAGAACTGATGATTTCCCAGACTGACAGTCTGAAAGTGGTAGAGCCTCCCATTTAAGACTTATGGCTCTGGTGTCAGATAGTATTTTAGTTTCCTAGCTGCTAAAACAAATATCAAAATACCTCACATTGTTTTGGCTTAAACAATGGGAATTTATTAGCTCATGGTTTTGAGGCTAGGGGAAGTCCAAAATCAAGATGTCAGCAAGACAGTGCTTCCTCCCTGAAGACTGTGGAGTTCTGGGGCTGGCTGGCCATGATCCTTGGTCCTTGACTTTCTGTTAAATGGCAGTACACATGGTGGCCTCTCTTGCTTTCTCTTTCTGTCTAAATTTCACTCTACCTATAAAGGATGACTGTATTCCAGATTAAAGCCCAATCTCATTCAGTGGGGGCACATCTTAACTGAAATAATATCTTGAAGAAACCTTATTTACAATGGCTCACATCCAACCAGTATGTTGACCAAAACTGAGGACAGGTCCAAACTGGGGTACACAATCAATCCACCACAGACAGTTTGGGTTCAGATATGGATTTTAATATTTAGGAATTATTTGACATTCAACAAGTTACATGAACTCAATTGTCTTACTTTTCTTAGCTGTGTAATGGGGATAAAAATAAAATCTAAAACAAAGAGTTATAGTGAAGATTAAAGGCGTTAATATAGAGAAAGAACTTAGCTCAAGGTCTGACATCTATTGAGTGCATAGTAAATGTTAGCTTTAATAATACTATTCTTCTATGAAATAGGAGATAATACATACTGCCATAAATGTTGAGGTGTGTGGGCTGTTTGATCAATTTGAAGATGTAAACTGCTAGCCATGTACTTTGAGGCAATAAGTAGTAGTGGGTATGGTCTGCCTCACCTGGAAGGAGTATTTTATTGCCGACATTGTGTAGTCACCTCCCTGAGTCCAAGCATTGAGCAAAATGGATAATTTGACTCACCTTAAGTGGAGTTTTTGCAGATAAGTTAAATGCCTGAAGAGTTTGGACTATAGGTAGATAGTGTAGGAAGGTTGGACAATTTAACCTAACACAAATAAGGAAGAAATACATCAGGATATGGTTATTAAATAAAGACAAAAGGACCTATGAAAACTCTCAATGAGAAAAGGGCTGGACCCACTTCCTCACTTCAGGGAAGAACTGTAGGGTGATTTTGGTCGGAAGGTAAACAGCCAATTTTCATGGAGCACAGTCTCCACACCCTTGGATGCAGAATTTATGGAATTGAGTTGGGGGTTTCATTGCCAAAGTAGTCAGAATGTGGGAAGGCACCAGGGAGGAACAAGTAATGGGCCAGCTATCAGACACTGACAGAGCTAGGCAAATATATATAGTATATATAGGAATAGTATAGCATGTATAGCAATAGGATAGCACAGTGGGTGAAAGACAGGGGGTTCCAAGAAAAAGTTAGCATACATTGTATCAGTACCACAAAGTGTGAAAATCTTTTACTTTTTTCTTCATGTAAAATACTTAATTTTCATAAATATAGAAATTAAAAACAGATATAAGAAGGAACATCATGGTGCAGAGAGAACAGAGGCAACTGGTTCTGCTGTGAGCTTTTTTTTTATTTTAATCTATTTTCCTTCTGTATTTTAAAATAATTTCTTTTTTGCAAGATTCTATTATCTTCCTCTTTCTATATTTTGATTTTGATCTTGCTACTGTAGGAGCAAGGTGGCAAGGGTTTTTGTTTTTTTGTTTGTTTTTGTTTTGAAATGGTAAACAGCAATTTTCAGGAGCACATGCCTAGACCTGGGCCACGACTACACAGGAGTCTTTCCATATCCTCAAATTTAATGGATTTAATGAATGCAGATGGGTGAGAAATAGGACAGACACTGGAGAAAATCAGATATTCTTATTTTTGGATTCACAGTGGGAGAATAGCTGAACTTCTCTTATGGGTTCAGCTAAAAAATAGAATATAAAGGTCTATAGTCTGGTATGGTAAAAACAAATAAATGAGAAAAAGTTGGACAGTAATATGCACTATAATTTGAGTCTTTTTGAGTATCATAAAGGAGCATTTCAAGTGATGGAAAAAGAATCAATTTACTGGAAAGGTCTCAAATTTGAGCTTCTTTTGTGATCAATTAGACTGAAAATAGAGTTTTCAAGAACAAAATTATTGCATGTCTCTCTAAGCTCTTAGCTCCTTTATGTACTGTATTTACCACTTTTTTCATGTGTGTCTTCTGATTACTTCTGCAAAGAGAATTTAAAGACTTATCAGACTTAAAAGTGGTATTTATTTGCTTGATTTTCAAAATTGCTATATTTTAAGCACAACTATTCTGGAATATATTTTGGTAGTTGTTCAGAATCCAGAATTGTTACAAAAATTGTTTTAAAAATATACAAATGAACATTTTACTGACAGCATTATGTAGTGACTCAATTCTTGAGGGATGCAGGTCTATCAGAATATTTTTCCATTCCCAAGGTGAATTTTCTATAATCTCCCTGCTGAT
The DNA here is from genome assembly GCF_015220235.1 of Choloepus didactylus. NCBI lineage: Eukaryota > Metazoa > Chordata > Mammalia > Pilosa > Megalonychidae > Choloepus > Choloepus didactylus. Next base: position 55,298,337 of record NC_051312.1, read on the forward strand.
AGAAGTAAGTAGAAAGCATGCAGAATTTGGGATCAAGCAGGCCTATGTCAACTTTGCCAACCATTAGAGGTATCACCTTTGACAAATTAATCAGTCTCTCTGAGTTTCAGTGTTCAGTTATCTCCTCCACAAAGGGGAGGAAATAATACCTGTCAATGTTTGTTAAGAAATCAAAGAAATAATCTATTACAGTAAGTAATAAAAAGATCTGACAAATATTCAATGTTTACTATGAGCCAGACATTGTGCTAAGCACATTCAGATGTATCCTTTTATTAAAGACTCTCAGCAATGTTAGGGGATAGTTGGTATTGTGATTAGCTTTACCAGAAAAGAAACAAAGAGTCAGAAATATTAAGTAACTTGCTCAAGCTTGCAAAGCCAGTATGTGGCAGATTTGGACATTGAATGTTCATCTATCTAATACAAAATCCCTTTTAGGTACTACCCAGTCCAGTATATGGAACTTTGTACAGGTGAACCTCCAAAAATATTTTCCAAGATAAATTATCACCTTCCCCATTAACCAGCTTTGACCATGTAAGTGCCAAAAAATATATATATTTTTAAAGGGGGATTTATTGGGTTACAGCTTTACAGTTCTAAGACCGTAAAAGTGTCCAAGCTTCAACAAGAGGATACTTTCACTGAAGAAAGCCTATGGTGTCCAGAACACCTCTGTCAGCTGGGAAGGCCAGTGGCTGTCATCTGCTGGTCCTTTGTTCCTGGGTTCTGGTTGCAAAATGGCTTTTTCCAAAATGTCTATGGGCTGCTTTTTTTTTTCGGTTTTTTTTTTTTTTTGATTGTTTTTTCTTTAAATTTAATTTTATTGAGATATATTCACATACCGTGCAGTCATACAAAATGTACATTCAGTTGTTCACAGTAGTACCATTATATAGTTGTGTATTCACCACCAAAATTAATTTTTGAACATTTTCATTACCACACACACACACACACACACACACACACAATAAGAATAAAAATTAAAGTGAAAAAGAACAATTAAAATAAAAAAGAACACTGGGTGCCTTCCCCCTCCCCATTTTTCTACTCATCCATCCATAAACTGGTCAAAGGGGAGTGTGATCTACATGACTTTCCCAATCACGTTGTCACCCCTCATAAGCTACATTTTTATGCAATCGCCTTCAAGATTCAAGGGTTCTGGGTTGTAGTTTGATAGTTTCAGGTATTTACTGCTAGCTATTACAATTCATTAGAACCCAAAAAGAGTTGCCTATATTTTGCATAAGAGCGCTCACCAGAGTGACCTCTTGGCTCCTTTTGGAATCTCTCTGCCACTGAAGCTTATTTCATTTCCTTTCACATCCCCCTTTTGGTCAAGAAGATGTTCTCCATCCCATGATGCAGGGTCTAGATTCCTCCCAGGAGTCATATTCCACGTTGCTAGGGAGATTCACTCCCCTGGGTGTCAGATCCCATGTAGGGGGGAGGGCAGTGATTGCAACTGCCAAGTTGGCTTAGCTAGAGAGAGAGGGCCACATCTGAGCAACAAAGAGACATTCAGGAGGGGGCTCTTAGGCACAATTATAGGCAGGCCTAGCCTCTCCTTTGCAGCAACAGTCTTTCCAAGGGCAAGTCCTGTGGTAGAGGGCTCAGCCCATCAAATCACCAGTCCCCTATGTCTGTGAGCACATCAGCAACCATCGAGGTGGGGAAGCCCAATACCACTGCGTTCTCCACCAGCTCTTCAGGGGGCTCTGCATATTTTTTTATTGTTTCTGTTTTTTCCAAAAAATATTAAAAAGAAACTTGATCTGACAAATCATTAACATCAAAAGAAGTATAAATGAAACCACAAGTGTTGTTCAATTATTCACTCATTCATTCATGTATTTAACAAGCTTATCAAAAGCCTACTCCATAACAGATGCAGATAGAGCACTGTAGATAGAGCTTGACCTAGTCTGAAGGCATACCTGTCCTCCTGGAGCTTAGATGCTAGTGAGGAAAACAGAAGCTTAGCAAGTAAAAGAAATCCAGGTGGTAGACACAAATGGGAAGAAAATACAGGGAGTTATGAGAAGATATGAATCAAAGACCTCTGTTAGGGAGGGGTATTCTAAACTAAGACCTAAAAGATGTGCAAAAATTAGCTGTGCAGGGGGAGAGGTAGTAGGTGACTTTTCATAATGCATTTCCTGTCATTTATGTATCTCAGAAAAGCCTATGTTCCCTTTGTTTAATCTTGTGGGGGCAGACCTATTATGGATAGGTACTTTGATTAGGTTGTATCCATGGAGATGTGATCCTGCCCATTCAAGGTAGGTCTTAATCAACCCTTGCTGGCATCCTCTATGAGAGGATAAAAGGCACAGACATTTTGAAGAGAGCTCAGAGATGCTTAGAAAGAAAATACCCTGGGAGAAGCAGGAAGGACTCAGGAAAGAAGCTGAGACAGAACCCAACAGAGGTTTTGGAGATAGCTGTTGAAACCAGAAGCTAAACCTGAGAGAGAAGGATCAGCAGAGCCAGCCACTTGTCTTCCCATGTGACAGAGGTACCCCAGATGCCATCGGCCTTTCCTTAGAGAACGTATCTACCTCTTGATGCCTTAATTTGGGCATTTTCATTGCCATAGACCTGTAAATTTGCAACCTAATAAATCCCCATTGCAAAAGCCAATCCTTTTCTGGTATATTGCATTCTGGCAGTTTTAGCAAACTAGAACAGATGGTAATAGAATGAATGTGGATGGCAGCAGGAGGAAACAAGATTAGGATTAGGGCTAGATCAAAAGGGATTTATAAATATCGGAGACAAGGATTGTAAAGGCAGTGTCTCTTTGTGTTTTCTATGCCAGCCTGTAACACAGATGCATTTTTATGAGCAATTTTACCTAAATCCACTCAAATTATCACAATTTGGGCAAGAGCTAATGTATGAACTGGCTCACAATGAAAAAGTAAAATATTCCACTTCAGTTTTCATAATGCCAAGTTTTGAGAAACAGAACTTTTTTCATTTCATATTTTTTTCCTGGTTACATATTTTTTTTTTAATTAAATTCAGCTCCATTGAAATACACCCACACACCACACAATCATCCATGGTACACAGTCCACTGTCCACAGTATGATAACACAGTTACGCGTTCATCACCACAATCCATCTCCAAACATCCTCCCCACACCAGAAAGAACCAGAACAAGAACAAAAAACCAAAGCCAAAAAGAACACCCAAATCATTCCCCCATCCCACCCCACCTGCCCTTCAATCTTTATCCCCACCTTCCCACCCATCCATACACTAGATAAAGGGGGTGTGATCCACAAGGTCCCCACAACCACACTGTCGCCCCCGGTAATCCACACTATCATACAACTGCCTTCAGGAGTCCAGACCACTGGGCTGGAGCCTGGCAGCCTCAGGCATCCACTTTCAGCCACTCCAACACACCAAAACCCAAGAGGTGTCATCTACACAGTGCATAAGAATGTCCACCTGGTTACATCTTGAGATCTGTGTTTGGCATTGATATAGCAGTAATATGTATAAGTTGGGAAGTTCAGGTGTAGGGAAATAGTTAATGTAAAAATAAAAAACAAAACAGAAAAGTGAAAGAATCATTTGTACAAAGCACAATTTAAAATGTAATGTAAACATTTTGAATATTAAGGTAGTTACATCTACATGACAATATATGAGTAAATTTTCCTTCTTCCTGTGCTTTTCTATATTTCACATGTCCTTTATAATAAGTATATATTCACTTTAATGAAAGAGAAAATCCATAAAAAATCAGTTTGGTGTGTGTGTGTGTGTGATTTGTATAAAAAGAAAGCACTGAGAAAGTGTCATAGCTAGGGAAATAACTGGTTTAAAAATCTGTATGAGAGAGTAGGAAATGAAGAGTGGTAATACTTATTATGTTTATCATCAACAGCATCATCATTGTTATCATAATTGCAGACACAATTTATTGACCATTTAACATATACCCAGGCTACTTTAAACACTATCCACCCATCGTTTCATTTCATCCTTAAACAACTCTGTGGAGCTGAGTTGTTATTACTTTCACAGATGACCAATTCCATATTTGGGTATGTTATAAAAGTTCTAAAGATCACATACTAAATAAAAACTACTAAATGTGTATTAAAACCCAGATCTGTCTGACCCTAATGCTTGTGCTGTGAATCATGGATTATGATATTAATTCTCTCTCGTCATATAGCAGTATGGTGAGATATCAGGTGGCAGGAGAGATTCAAGAAGAGCTATGTAAGTTTGGTATGGTTGGGTAAGTTTAGTATGGGATGGTCAATAATTCAGGCCAGAGATCTGGGGAAACAGATTCAACAAATTTAGCCCTAAAAAATTGAAAGAGTACAATTACAGTTCAGAAAGAGAGGACAGTAGAGCTCAATTCCAACAGGAAGGCATGTGCAGAAAGATGCAAGCATCCAATAGCAAGTAGCAAGAATATTAATGAGGACCACAGCATTTGATTGTGCAAGACACAAGAAAATCACATTACTGCACCAGTGTATTAGACAATTAGAATAGTACCTTTAAATATAGGAACACAAGATACTTACTGAGAGGCACTTTTTAGGAGTAGATTTACAATGACTGACTACGTTAGCTTGAAAGCAACATAAGTATTTGGGCAGTCTATTTACAGGACAGTAAATTGAAATTGAAAGATCATGACCCAACCCCAACTTCTAATTCATGGTAGAGCTCAGATTTGAGTACCTAACCCCTAATCCAATGGTCACCCCACTCTATTTCTCCTCTTTGATATAAACACACTGAAATTTATGGACCATTTATTAATTCATTTAATAAACATCCCTTACAAGCCCTACAACATGTTAGTCACTCAACAGCAGCAGGAATTCAAAATAGGTAAAATAAAACAGAAACTCTGTCATTGCCCTCTAGAAGCTTGAAATCTGGTAGAAAGTTGGAGATAAACACAGGCATGAACAGTGTAATATATACTAAACTCTGGGAACACAGAGAAAGTAGAAACTAACTCTTTATCTGAACTTAGGGTGAGAGTGGGAGGGTTGTCTGGGAACATTTTACAACATTAAAATCCAAGAGGAAGGACTAAATTGTGTCATGTATCACTCTGTCTTGTATTATATAGAGAGAACCATGCTGGGTAAGGATATGTGGGCTCTGATGTAGATGGACATGTATCCCAACACCCCCATTTACTTGAAGCATTACTTTGGGCAAGTGACATGTACGTTCTAATCTTGGATTCCTCATTTTGAAAAATGGGCATAATAATATCATTTATTTCTTTGGGTTGTTGTGAGGGTTATATAAATACTGTGAATGGAAATTTGTTGCAATTTAATAAATGTAGAGGGCGATTAAGGTAGCATGCATGAAGTCCACCTTCAGCTATGCCGGAGATGTGCAACATGGCCGCCAGGGCTGATACAACAATAGCTTAAGTTACCCTCAGCCTTCTTTACAGAAGTAGTTCATGCCAAAAGTGCTAGTTCACGCCAAAAATGCTAACCCTACATCTGCCATCCGCCCTAGCAACAGCAGCCACCAATCCTAGACCGCCACGAGCCCTTGCTAGCCACTTCCCCTTCTCCTAGAGTATATATGCTCTGCCTCTTCAATAAAGTTTTGCAGCTTGATCAGAAACCTGTCTTGCTGTTGTTCTTCATGTCTCTTGTCCCATACCATTCCTCCCTCACAGGATTTGGAGCCTCCATTGATTGTCCCGCGGGCCGGGACAAACTGGCGCCCAACGTGGGGCTCGGAGTTCTGTGAGAGACGGAACGCCGCACTCAAGGAGAGAGGTACCTCACACTCACTGCACCCGGGATCGCCGCGAATAAACTCGGTCGCGAGACAGATCCGTTCAGCAGTCAAAGAAAGAAAGAAAACCACACCAGGGATCACCGCGAATAAACTCGGTTGCGAGACAGATCCGTTCAGCAGTTGATCAGTGCTGGCAAAAGGAAAGAAGAAGAAAAGAAAGCAACAAAAGGTAAGCCCCCCACCCTCATCATGGGACAAGTAACTTCCCAACACGAATTATATGTTAGTCAAGTTAAGCAATCACTCAAGGCATGAGGAACACGAGTTAAGAAAAAAGATCTCACACATTTTTTTGATTTTCTGTTAAAAACCTGCCCTTGGTTCCCTCAAGAGGGTACTATAGACCACCAATGCTGGCTAAGAGTCGGGGACTGTTTAAAAGATTACTTCCAGACCTTTGGTCCTGAAAAGGTCCCGATTACTGCCTTTTCTTATTGGAACCTAATTAATGAAATTCTAAAAGTCCATTCCTCAGCTCCAGACATTCAAAACCTCTGCAAAAAGGGAGAGGAAGCTTTAAGAGAGCACTCTCGCCCCGCTTCAGCATGCAGCTCAGTAATTATTAACATGCCTGAATATCCCTTAAACAAAAACCCCAACAGGGATAGGCCAAATACCCCAACCAGTCAAGCCAGTCTATCGCCTGATCAGCACGAAGTCGAACCAAAGGCTGAAATTCCTCCCTCTTTGGAGGAACCGGAGGCTAAAATTTCTCCCTCTTTAGAAAATAACTCCCTTCCTCCGTTTCGGCCACCCCCTTATGCACCCGCCTTCCCCAGGCCATGTTGTCGTTTTTGTCCAGTCGCGTCCCTACCTCAGTTCCACGCTTTAGGGGGTGCTGCGGAAGATCTCCGGCTGCACGCCGATAGTTTTGGGGCGGCCCTTGGTCAGGGGCACCTGCGAGCTGCCAGTTTGCTTGCTGACCTCCGGTTGGCGACTCAGGGTGTTGCAGCCCTTGCGCTCCCAGAGGGTGCCCCCTCGTCACATCCCCGTTGCACTCACCACACCTGCGCTTTTCCGGTCGTGCGTGGTCGAGCCCAGCCCCCATCCGCTGGGTCTCAGGGTGGCGCTGCTGGGTCCCAAAATGGCGGCGAGTCCCAAAATGGCGCCGCTAGTTCCCAAAATGGCGATTCTAGTAGCGAAAGTGAGGAAGAAAAACAATCAAACCCCCCCTGGTTCTGATGCAGAGGAGCAAGAGGAAGCTAGTACTACCCCAACAGCTAAATATAAAAAACTCAGTCTAAAATATTTAGAAAAATTAAAAAAGGCAGTAAGTGATTATGGCGCTACCGCCCCCTTCACGCTCGCCCTACTGGAAAGCCTCAGTGAAAAGGAACTCATTCCTAATGATTTGTCCCAGCTAGCCAGAGCTGCCCTGTCTGGCGGTGATTTCCTGTTATGGAAATCCGATTATGAAGAGCATTGTAAAAAATATGCCACCCGTAATGCCTGTAAGACCACCTCTAAAACTTGGACGTTAAACAAATTTTTAGGTCAAAGCCCCTACCATCAAAATAACAAACAAGCTCAATTCCCCCCAGGCCTCCTAGCACAAATACAAACGGCCACGCTTAGAGCATGGAAAAAACTTTTGCAAAAGGGCGCCGCCACTGCCTCTCTTGCTAAATTAAGACAGGGACCCGATGAACCATATACCGATTTCCTTAGCCACCTGCAAAACATGGCTGAGCGTCTATTTGGGGCCAGCGAAAGTGAGAGTGGTTTCATTAAACACCTGGCCTATGAAAATGCTAACGCTGCCTGCCAAGCAGCAATCCGCCCCTTTCGTAATACCAATCTTAATAATTACATAAAGCTCTGTTCTGGCATCGGGCCCACTCAAACTCTTGGAATAGCCATTGGCACCGCCCTTCAAAATTTTGCAGCGCAGCATAAAAATTTTACGGCACAAGCAAAGCCTCCAACGTGCTATAACTGCAAACAACCTGGCCATTTTTCAAAAAATTGCCCCGTGCCACAAACCAGTTCCTCCTTACCCATTACTAATAAACCCTCATTGCCACCCTCTATTTGTCCCCGCTGTAAAAAGGGGTTCCATTGGGCATCTGAATGCCACTCTAACACAGACATTAATGGCCAACCCCTTAAGCCTAAGCCCCAGGGAAACTTCCAATGCTAGGAAGAGCTAGTGTCACCCTGCGTGGAGTCCAAATCACCCCAGGTGTGCTGGATAATGATTTTAAGGGTGAAATAAAAATAATCGCAGCCACCTCAAGCAACATTGTCTCTATTCCTCCCGGCACCCAAATAGCACAGCTTGTAATCCTCTCCCTTCAACACATTAACTCAAACTTCAAAAAAACCCAGCGCCCCACAGAGGGCCCTGGATCTTCCGATATTTTTTGGGCACAGCCAATATCCCATAATCGGCCCATCTTACGATTAAAATTAAATGGTAAACCATTTGAAGGAATTTTAGACACAGGGGCTGACGCCACAATTATATCCTCAAATCACTGGCCTAAATCCTGGCCTCTCACGGCCGTTGCCACCCACCTACAGGGAATAGGAGAAGCCACAAATCCTCTACAAAGTTCACAAGCCCTAAAATGGGAGGATGAGGAAGGGAACGCTGGTACAGTTATACCATATGTTATCCCCCATCTCCCCGTTAATCTATGGGGCAGAGATATCTTAACTCAAATGAAAGTTTTTATGTGCAGCCCTAGTGATACAGTTACTGCTCAAATGCTAAAAATGAATTTTCTCCCTGGCAAAGGCCTAGGCAAAGCTAATCAAGGAATAAAACTGCCCATCTCTATAACACCTAATACAGCTAGAACAGGACTTGGGTTCTCCCAAAATTTACCCTAACGGCCATTGACATCCCTGTACCCCATGCTGAAAAAATTTCGTGGAAATCCATAGAACCAGTATGGGTTGATCAATGGCCCCTGACTCAGGAAAAAACCTTAGCAGCTATAAAGTTAGTACAGGAACAACTTAATGCCGGACATATTGAACCTACTCAGTCCCCTTGGAACACTCCTATTTTTGTTATAAGAAAAAAATCAGGTAAATGGAGACTGCTAAAAGACTTGTGCGCCGTAAACAAAGCCATGGTACCCATGGGGGCACTGCAACCCAGTTTCCCTTCACCAGTTGCTATCCCTATCAACTTTTACAAAATAGTTATAGATTTAAAGGATTGTTTTTTCTCCATACCTCTTCACCCAGAAGACAGGCAATATTTCGCATTTAGTGTCCCTCAAATCAATTTTCAGGGCCCTATGCCCCGGTTTCAATGGAAAGTCTTACCACAGGGCATGGCCAATAGTCCAACCTTGTGCCAAAAATTTGTCGCTGAGGCCACTAACCCTATCAGACAGCTATGGCCACAAATCTACATTCTTCGTTACATGGATGATGTCCTATTAGCAGGTGAGGACGCAAATAAATTACATTTTTGCTTTCAAGACCTTCTTAAAAATTTAACAGCAAAAGGTCTTCAAATAGCCCCCGACAAGGTACAAACCTCAGACCCTTTTTCTTATCTAGGGTTCGAACTTTGGCACCAACAAGTTTTAACACCCCGCATTTAATTGCAAACCTCCCATTTGCTAACGTTGAATGACTTCCAAAAACTCTTGGGAGACATTCAATGGCTTCGCCCTTACCTAAAACTACCCACTGAAACTCTCCTACCACTCTTTAATATTTTGAAAGGAGACGCAAGTCCCTCCTCTCCCCGAAGCATAACTCCAGAGGCAATGCAAGTGCTTACCATCATAAATCAAGCTATCCAAAATCAAACTTGCTTTCAAATAAACTACCACCAGCCTTTAATTTTTATAATTCTTAATACGATTCACACGCCTACAGGCGTATTCTGGCAATCCAATTTAAAACAACCAAACGGGCGAGGCCACCCACTACTCTGGGTTCACCTCCCAGCTACTCCAACAAAAGTGCTCTCGCCATATGTTGCTCTTATAGCTGCCCTCATAATTAAAGGCCGGCAAACTAGCCACCAACTATTTGGAAAAGATCTCGATTCCCTTATTGTCCCATACACCCAAGATCAAATCCATTGGCTTTTCCAAACCAACGATGAATGGGCTATTGCATGCTCTTCATTCCTAGGCGATATTGATAATCATTACCCAAACGACCCATTAATCCAGTTCGCTAAAATCCATCAATTCACTTTCCCAAAGGTCACTAAAGCAAAACCCATAGACTCTGCTACCTTAGTCTTTACTGATGGTTCAGCAAATGGGACCGCAGCATATGTCATCCAGGGTCAAGCATTTTCCGTGCGCTCTCCCTATACCTCATCTCAACTTGTCGAGCTCTATGCAGCCCTGCAGGTTTTTTCCCACCTTCAAAACCAACCTTTTAATTTATACACTGATAGTGCATATATAGCTCAGTCCATACCGCTATTAGAAACAACTCCATTTATCAAACCGTCCACCAATGCAGTCCCCTTATTTTCAAAGTTACAAAAATTAATTCTTAAACGGCAGCACCCCTTTTTTGTGGGGCACCTCCATGCCCACCAAAATCTACCAGGTCCTCTTGCGGAAGGCAATGCGCTAGCAGATGCTGCCACCCAATTAATATGTCCCAATCTTTCTAATTCCCTAACCTTAGCTTCCCAAGCCCATGCCCAACACCACCTAAATGCAAACACCCTCCACTTAAAATTCAATATTACAAGGGAACAAGCAAGGAAAGTTGTTAAAGCCTGCAAAAACTGTGTAACCCAACTACCAGTCCCTCATTTAGGAGTCAACCCAAAAGGGCTCATCCCAAACGAAATCTGGCAAATGAATGTCACCCATCTCGCTAGTTTTGGGCAACTTAAATATATACATGTCTGTATTGATATGTACAGTGGATTCATGCTAGCTAGTTTGCAATCAGGGGAAGCTTCAAAGCATGTCATCTCTCATTTGCTACATTGCTTCACTGTTTTAGGCCAGCCTAAAACCATTAAAACAGATAATGGACCTGGGTATACTGGAAAAAACTTTCAAACATTCTGTCAGCAATTGCAAATTAAGCACATTACGGGAATACCTTATAATCCCCAAGGACAGGGAATAGTAGAGCGAGCACATCGCTCCTTAAAAAATGCTCTGTGCCGCTTAGCCGAAAGCACTCTCAATCTCATGAAACAATGTCCCCGAGACCTTTTACATCATGCTCTTTTTGTTCTTAACTTCCTAACTCTAGACGATGAAGGACAATCTGCAGCCGACAGACATTGGCATCCCAAAACACAGATGCAACAAGCCACTGTTATATGGCGTGACCCCTCAACATCAAAATGGAATGGACCTGACCCCGTTATCATCTGGGGACGAGGTTCTGCTTGCATATATGACCAAGAAAAAGAGCGTCCTCGCTGGCTTCCAGAAAGACTAATTAGACATATTAATCCTCCACTGTCAAAACAAGTCCCAAAATCCCCCCTTCCCTTTAACAATAACCTTTCCAGGGAACAAACCCCTCCCTGAGAAAAAATTTCTCTCCTTTTTTCTCTTCCAGCACGTTGCCAACTTTGCTGTAGCCTGCCCAGAACACGCCCAACCTACGTGCAGCCGGCAACCAAAAAAGGCCCAACTTACAGGTGTTGCTGGCCTAAGCACCGGAGCCGCCTCTATTATCCTCCACAACCAAGGCTTCTCCCACCTAAGAGCTGCTATAGACGAAGATTTAGCCCGCATTGAAACCTCCATCACCCATCTTGAAAAATCCCTTACGTCCCTATCGGAGGTTGTTCTCCAAAACAGGAGAGGTTTGGATCTGCTTTTCCTTAAGCAGGGAGGGCTTTGTGCTGCACTAGGTGAAGAATGTTGCTTTTACGCTGACCATTCTGGCATAGTTAAAGATTCCATGACCAAACTTAGGGAGGGAATTGAAAACCACAAACGTGAGCGAGAAACCCAAGGAGGTACCTCCTGGGGGCTCAACGGAATTCTCCCTTACCTTCTCCCTATATTAGGCCCCTTTATAACCATACTCCTTATAATATCTTTTGCACCTTGGGCCATAAAAAGAATAATACAGCTAGTTAAGGACCAAGTTGATTCTGCCCTAGGCAAGCCTATTCAAGTGCATTATCACCGGCTTCACCTCGCTGACCAAGGTGTGAATCCAGAAAATCTGCCTGCTATCCACCCTTTCGGGTAAGAAAGCCCCCTCCTACGGGAACAGCATATAACTCGAAAGTATGCTTCTAGCTTATGCTATGATTGGTACCGCTGGGTGCAAGGCAAAGCACTGCAAAGGAGGGTCAAAACAATTAAAGGCTATTTTTGAGCTCCTTGAGAAGTATGCCTCATTAGCATAGGGGTTTGCTCTGCAAAACATCCCCTCCCCAAAAAAACAGAGCCACAAACAACTTGGGGAATGAGGCCTCTACTTCCCCCAGCAGGTTAATGCCAAAAGAATGCTCGATCAGCATTCTTCCTCCATCCTTTTGAAAAACAAAGGGAGGAGATATAGAGGGCGATTAAGGTAGCATGCATGAAGTCCACCTTCAGCTATGCCGGAGATGTGCAACATGGCCGCCAGGGCTGATACAACAATAGCTTAAGTTACCCTCAGCCTTCTTTACGGAAGTAGTTCGTGCCAAAAGTGCTAGTTCGCGCCAAAAATGCTAACCCTACATCTGCCATCCGCCCTAGCAACAGCAGCCACCAATCCTAGACTGCCACGAGCCCTTGCTAGCCACTTCCCCTTCTCCTAGAGTATATATGCTCTGCCTCTTCAATAAACTTTTGCAGCTTGATCAGAAACCTGTCTTGCTGTTGTTCTTCATGTCTCTTGTCCCATACCATTCCTCCCTCACAGGATTTGGAGCCTCCATTGATCGTCCCGCGGGCCGGAACAAATAAATATGGTTGTATCATTGCTTTACTGTAGATATTGTGATCTACTTTAATTTAGGACTTTGCATTATTTTTATTACATGTTCCTAAGTTTAGTTTCCCTTGAGTCTTAACAGCAAGAATCAGAACTGAGAGGAGATTAAGAATACTACTAGTGTGATACAAAACATTGGGGAGATATTGGTGTCCCATTGTATTAAACATTAGTGAACTATGTACAACAGTGTAGAAAAGTCTCCTCTGAAAACTGTTCTCTAGTCTTCATGGCTAGCACATTTGTCAAATATTCTATCAACTTTATTGATACAATTATTTTTGAAATTTTCTTTTTAACTCAGCTGGAAATTTTTAAGTGACATCTGAGTATGAAACAATGAAATTATCAAATACATTGTTCATGGTTCAATTCTCCTATCCTAGTTTCATGGATGGTTCTTAACCTAAAGCCAGTAATTATGTGTGGCTGGTAGTGATAACACTAACCAACGGGCCTCTGAGGGGGTGGATAAGAAGTGGATGCCTTCTTTACTGTGGTAGAGTGTACGTACCAATCTTTCACTCAGCATAATTTTGAAATTGAGTCACTATGTGTATGGAGCCACCACATACAAGTGTGGAGTTTAGATTTTCTGACTCAAGGGAAACACCAATGAGTTTCCCTGGGGAAGACTGGTCACACAGTAGAGAACTCAGTAACTTGCCTTTTAACCTGTGGGATGTGTGTGTGCGTGTGTGCATGTGTGTGTGTGTGTGTGTGTGTGTGTGTGTTTTAAGTAACTGGCAAATAAAAATGTAATGATGTAGTTGAATAATGTTAGTAGTGGGTGCAAATAAGAAATGGAGCATTTCAGAAAACAGGGTGACTATGGGAACACTCAGCTTGAAAAAAAAAAAAAGAAAGACAATGATCTTAAACTATTCACTGTCCTCTGTAGATTAGAGATGGCAGGAGAAACAATCAAGTTAGACATGCTTGTTGATCAAAGTCCTTAGTCCTGCTTAGTCTAAGCAAATGTCATAGAGCTTCAAGATCATGGAATATAAACCCATTTATGTCTTTGAAAAACTGAGCCTCATAGGTTTTATAGTAGAGAGGAATAAACACAGGGGTGATTACTTCTAGTTGCTGAATTAATTGATAACATTACACTGGTTACGAGTGATCTCTTCTCCTATTGCCTCTCTCACTACCCTTCTCTGACTCCTACACTGCCTCTATGATATTGTTTTTTTCTTTATTATGATCTCATTTGTCTTCTAGATATGGGGAAAAGCAGAATTTTTATCTGAGAGTCGGAAGTTCATAATTTTTATTTATTTATCATTATTATTATTATTTTTTACCAATTATGCCTTATAAGACTTTGAACACTTTACCTAGTAAACCTTGGTTTCCTATTTGTCCAAATGAAAACAATAATAAGCATATCCCAAGTATGAGTGAGATAATGTATATAATATATATTTTCTGTTACAATAGACACACAGCATTGATTTCCCCTTTCTCTTACCCTTTTCTGCTATTGTAGTCCACTGCAGTGTTAAACTAAAGCAGGCATACACCATTTGAAAAAATAGGCATTAACCGTTTTATCAAGCATTGTAAATTTTCTGATTATGAAATTGATGCATATTATTTTTAAAAAAGCAGTAGAATTTAGCAAATCATAATTAATGCCATCATCTACAATTTATTAAATACTATGCTAAATGTTTTTACAGCATTATCTTGATGTCTTTATAACATTCAATCCAGTGAGTATTCCTATCCTGAATTTAGATGATACACGGAGATGTAGAGCAAGTTTATCCAAGGCATAAGTTTAATAACTAAGGGAGAAAGGATTTAAATCTAGGTTATTCTCACTCCAAAACCTATGCTTTTAGCCAGTAAGCAATAGTGGTTTTTAATGATAAAATCTGGTTCTGTCACTTAATAATCTGGGTCGTTGAGTAAGAATTTAATCTTTCTTGAGTTTCAGTTCCCACTTGTAAAATGTGGAGCGTTTACATTCACAAATTATATTATGGTTTCATGAAGATAAAGTTGCATATATATATATCTTAAAGTCCTTGGAAAATTTTATTATAGAAGGCAAGCTTCTTTGACTTCTGACAGAGTGTCATCACTGAGTAGACTTAGAAGACTTTTGCTATTTGCTGCCAGAACACTATTCTATTGGTAGTTCAGTGTAGGGAGAGAGTTTTACGAAAATAAAAAATAAAGTCTGTTCTACTGAGACCTAACCCATATTTTGATTAATGATATTTCAGGCAGATCTTGGAAGTGTATAGGGGAAAATTCCTCTAAAAATGCAGTGCTTACCCCAAAGACATGCTGGTTACATTTACAGATGAGATTAGGAGATAAACTGAATAGTACCTACCCTAAGAACTGCATCATGAAAAATTAGACAGCCTGTCCACATTACTTTCTGTCCTGTTTCATGTAAGCAATAAATGCATGAAAAATGGGTAGAGCTGAAGGATATGAAATATAGGTCATGTTTGTGTCTGATAGAGTCACCTTTTTGGGGACCATTGTTAATAGACATGAGTCAAAGTATCTGCTTTTCATTGCTGATTATTATGGATACTCTGTTTTTTTTTTTTTTTATGCTAAAGTATTAGTTTGATAAAAGAATCAGAGACCTCAGACTTTTTTTTTTTCAGATGCTCTACTAATGTGTGATTGGCACACTGCAAAATGTGGCTAAAAGCATTTTCTTCAATAAAATGTTTCTGTTTCCATGAAAATATAAGATTTTCTGTTGTCACCATGAGGTTAAAGAAAATTCCCCTGCAAATGCTGTCTTTTGTACTATAAATTTAATATATTCTATTTCTGACAGTTATAATTATTTGGAGATTAACCATGTTTTACAATGGAATTCTTATGATTTTGTCTTGATCAATGAACTGGCATAACATTTTTCCATTCTATTTTATGGGCCAATAAAATGAGCACCTAAGAGTAGGAATTTGGTTTATTTTTTTCTCTGCAGTTTACAGATCACTTTCAGGTAAAATTGTAATCCTCACAGCACCCTTATAAGGCATAGCATAATTAGTATTTTTTTTTTTTACAAAGGAAGGAATTGTGGATTTGAAGTGTACAGTTACCTTACTACCTCACTCAACAAGTTATTACACGATTACAGAAAATAAGCAAAATAGAAATCCAGAATAGAGAGTGTTTATTGTATGCTACAAGAGTTTTAGAAAGCTTCAGAGGAGAAGGATGCATTGTTCCAAAATTAGCAGAGGAACAAGTAGAAAAATTTTGAAGGGAAAACAATATATGCAAAAGCCAGACATAAGCTTGGTGTCTATTGAGTATACCAGTTTGACAGTAGTAGAGGATTCTTATAATGAATAGTGAAAAAATGGTTAAAAAGTGATGTTTGATCTTCACTGATAGAGATTTGAAGACCAGGATACAGATTTTGAGCCTCAGTAATTAAAAGAGCTGCAAATTATTAAGGGCTTAACATGTGTTGGGCACTGGAACAGACAATCAACTTAAGGTATCTCATTTAGGTTTCTCAGTAACACTAATAAGGCAACTGATATCATCCTGATCCTGATTATTATTGACAGGTCAATTAGCGAGACTTTTGACTGTGGTAACTTAGAAGACAGAAAATGTACTTACTGAATTTATGGATCTGGCTAAGCAGATTGTTAAGGGTGACAATTGGCTTCTCTTAGAAGCATGGAAGGAACAGTTAACTTTGCAAGCAGAATTCAGGAAAAAGAATATGCATGTCCAGGACACTTTCTGCAATCTACTCAGCCAAAAATTTCCAAAGTAAGAAACACCTTAAGACAAAGACTAACTCCATGACACTGCCAGTAAAATTTGGCTACAAGGGTATGGCTGCAAAACTCTTCTTAATATCCCTGAAAATTTTAAGTTGTTACTCTTAGACATTCTCACCTAGGCCAAAGGGTTTCTTTAAATCTCACAGTCCAAAGTACAGAGATGAGTGCCTGAGAAAGACTTGTGGGTAACTGAAAGGATTTGCCTAATCTAAAAATTTTAATTTGTTACATAATAAAACCATAACATTTTTAAAGGAGCTATACCAGCTTGGATGAAAATGGACAAAGACAGTCCAAATGAAAAGTGGTTTTGGGACCCCAATTTTCTATGCTAAGATGCAGGATGAGGAATATATTTAGTCACAAACACAGGCATTTCACATGGACAGAGAAGGATGACATCGAGGACATAGCACAAAACTCAGAGGATAAAATCAGGAGCTATGGAGAACAGTAGATTAGGAAACAACTCCTAGATAGGAGAACTAGGCTCTACTCAAGGAATACTTCCTGCTTCTGGAGTCAGCAAAAATGGTGGTATATGCCTCGCAGGAGTTCAGAATTGCCTGAGACCTAAGATTTCTGTCTCTTATATTCTTTCCACAGTCTTTGAAGGTAAATGTCTATAGTGGCTGATGTGACACAGAGCAGAAGAACCCCTCAGCTGAGCTCAACCAGCATATGAGACATACTAACAGAAGAACCCCTCAGCTGAGCTCAACCAGCATATGAGACATACTAAATCACTGTTGTTTTAATTTATCACATTCGGGTTGTTTTCCTACATAGCAACAGATAACCAGAATGGTTTCTTAAGAAAACAACTCATTTCAAGGTGAGAACAAGCAATCTGAAACATTTTACCTCTCTATCACTACAGACTTTTTTGATAATTAATAACATTAATACTTTTATTTAACACAAAGTAAGAAACACTTTCACTAGTTATATACAACAGCAATAACTTAATAATAATAATGAGTATTATATAACACTTGCTATGTGCCATTGTTCTAAGTGTTTTACATGTGTTAACTCATTTATAAAAACAATAACTTAATAATAATAGTGAGTACTATATAGCACGTGCTATGTGCCAGACATTGTTCTAAGTGTTTTACATGTGTTAACGCATTTATTCATCACAATAATCCTCTGTGGTAGGTATTATTGTAACTATCCCAATTTACAAATGAGCAAACTGAGGCACAAAGAAGCAAGTTACTTGTTGAGTAAGTGGCAGACTCAGAATATAAACCCAGACTGCCTTACTATGAATCCAAGAGTAAAGCCCTACACCTTCAACACTTACCTAAAACAGTAAACATTTTTATGGCACACCATTCTTAAATATTTTTTTAAATGCAATTTTATTGAGATATATTCATATTCCATATAATGCATCCAAAGTATACAATCAATGGCTCACAGTTTCATCATATAGTTGTGCATTCATTGCCACAATCAATTTAAAACATTTTCATTACTCAAAAAAAAAAAATAATAATAAAGAAGAACATGCAAAACATTTCATACCCCGTATCAACCCCCCTATTATTTTTTTCTTTATTTGATTACTCATCTGCCCATACACTGGATAAAAGAAATGTCAGTCACAGGTTTTCACAATCACATGGTCACATGATAAAAGCAATATATTTATACAACCATCATCAAGAATCAAGTCTACTGGATTACAACCACAGACTTCTTGCTTTCTTCTCCTTCTCTATCCACTGGTAAAAGTCTTTAAACTATTGTGACAATAAGAGAATAAACAAAATGATACTTTATTCAACTTCCATAGGTTCTTTTTTAAATTTTCAGTTCTGAATTTGAATTATGTCTATGGAAATAAAGACAAGTCTCAAATCATGGCATGTCTCAAAGATTGGGGAATTGTCTTTAAGGAAATCTCTTTCTGTTTCTTTGGTTAATTGTACACTATCAATGAATGAAGAGTGGGAAAAACTCAGTTTGTGAGTAGAAATATTCTATTTTTAAGCATAGATAGCAAATGGAAAACACAGATTTATTTTTACTTATCTGCAGATGAGAAGACTGGTCTTGGTTAGGTGGTAAGGCTACGAGTCCCACCAACTGTCTGCAACATTAAATTCTGCTTCTCTGTTTGCTAAGACTCCATTAAAATGATGCTTTATTTCTAATTAAGAGGCTATGACCCTATCTCCAATCAAAGGCTGAGAAATCCCTGAGGTGGACAAATTATGGCAGTAACTTGGATATTGTGATGTCTATCTTTCATTTTCCAAATGAAGATGTTCATTTGATCACTTGTGACTTTTAAAAGAATAGCTGATGGAATAGTGTAGTGTGTAATAAGAAACACGGGCATTTAAGAACTACTGAAGTAGAGAATAGCAATTAAGTGTATTAAATTTGAGTTCTCTATAACCCGTATGGTCCAAAACACACATTTGTGTATAATATGTGTATTAGCTATGCATATAATTACTAAAATATGTAACTTGGCTTAAAAATAGTTTATGTAAAATCTTAGTTGAATATCAGAGGCTGGCATGAGACTCCAGTATGCCCCCCAGGCTATTTCTATGTTGATTTGTTTTACATGGACTCCATTTCTAAGCTTACGCATGATCTACTGCCAACACTATGTTCACAATTCAGTCAGAGGAAAGGAATTAAGGGCAGACAAAAGGAATGCCCTTGATTTTTAAAGACACTTTCTGGAACTTGTACACTCCAATTGAATCTTATGTCTTATTTGCCAGAAGTTCATCACATAATCAGTCTTAAGTGCATTGGAGGCCAGGATATATAGATTTTATTCAATATATCCATGTCTTATTACTAAGTAAAAGGCATCTTAATTGAAATGATTTTCTAGTTAATTTGGTTGGGGCACTTGCTACATTGGTCCTGCGTTTTAGAAAGCTCTAGTTTTATTTTGCATGTTGGTTTAAAGGTAATAGTGGCTTCCTGAGTAGTCTTTTCATTCTTTGTGCTCTCAGCCCTTCCATAACTAATTTTCTGAATTGCATTCCCTCATAATTTAGATACTTACAGATGTTTCTATTTTCCTGTTTGCACCCTGAAAAATACAGTCTTTAAAGGGGTAGAACTAGAGACATGGGTAGAAGGTGGCAAAACATTTGAGGTCAAAATGCTTTCTTCTTGTTGTATTTGCAAATTACAGTGAACATTGTATGTTCTCTTAAAGGCTGTAGTTATTCTACACAAATCCATTCAATCACATTGACTGCAACGCTTACTAATAATCTCTGTGCAAATTTAAATAATAGCAGATGGAATGGATATAATTAATGGGCAATATGGTTATAATGGATACCCGTAATTGTTAACATGGCTTCATATCATGTAAGTTCACCACCAGGTTTCAGCTACAGAGCAAGTTTTAGTTCATGATATTAAATGGAACTTAATGGTCATTTCAGAAATGTTATTTTCCATGCTTATGGCTGTTTTTGACGTATCTGGTTTGGGTTTAATACATGATGAATTCTTTTAAAAAATCAGTATCTTAATTGCAGACTGAAAAAAAGTCTATTTAAATATTAAATAAAATAAATATTTTTAATTGAGTTAAATTTTTTCAAAATCTGTAATTTGAATTATTCTTATGTGTTGAGAGCTATATTTTTAAAATTACACCTTTATCAGTATTTCAACTACCGATAATAATTACCCAGGAAAGTATTTATTGAAGTTAGGTGACACCAGCAATGCAATCCATTTTTTTTTTTTCTAATTCTGTTCTGTGAGAGACCGTGAATGGGAATTTCTATGTAAAATACAGATCTTTCAATAAGCCTGTACTCTATATTGTATATATCTTCTTTAATGTTCCTGATTTCCTAGTAATTATTAATGAGTTTTTTTTCTTTGACTCTACACCATTTTTCTAGGATAGTACTCATTTAAATGTATATCTGAGGCATTTTGCTTTTGGTTTGTTTTCCTAAAGACTTATGTCATGTTGTGGGAAGCTTTTTTTAAATGGTAAATACTATTTTTTAAGTTGAAATTGACCAATTTAATGGATATAATTATGTTGTTCATGCCTACTAAATCTTTATCAACATGGATTTGTATAAATATAAATATGTGTATATGAATGCACATGATTTTTAAATTAACTAATAATTTCTTAATACCATGTAGGAGCTGAACATGCACATGAAACAAACAAAGAAGGAACTGTCTCTCAAGTTTTCATAAATAAGAATATTAAATTTTGTTGGATTTTTTAAAATTTAAGTTTATTTCATATTTTTTATATATTGCCATGCAATTTTCATAATGAGTGTTTTTGATCTGTATATCATCAATATTATTAAATCAATTTACTAAACCAGGCTTTTATTGCTGTTGGTTTTATAAATATTTCCAATTTTCTCTATTACAGACAGTGATGCAGTGAAAAAATAAAATTATCATTTACTAAATGCTCAGTAAGTGAAACATGCTATAGATTCAATATTTTATGCACCTCCTGTAAGTTTACATTCATAATTATTTCATACAATATATTTGTGATCATTATTTTTTCTTTAAGGAAAACATTCTAGAAATAGGTTAACTTGGACCAAATGATTTGATAATTTTAGGACTAACTGCATTCAAATAGGGATTTAAAGGAAGTGGGGGAATGAGATGTGTAGATAGCTGGATGGAAAGCAGTCCAGGGAGAGGTCTGAGGCAAAGGCCCTGAGGCAGGTGGGCCTGACAAGTTTGAAAAATCATGGGGTGGCCAAATAGGCAAGCAGAGCAGTGAGGAGGAAGATTCAGAAGGGATGAGAAGTGAGTGGTAACTGGGAGGTAAATCATGTAGCCTTTGAAGTCACTCTAAGAATTTTGTCCTTTTCACTCAGGGAAAAAGGAAACCATTAGAGGACTTTGAGCAGGGGAGTGACATGATATCATGTTTTAACAGAATCCTGTGGCATCTTTGGTTGAGAGTAAATGAAAGGGAAGGGAGAGGCAGGAAGATGAGTTGGTGAGTCAGAAGGCAATACATTAAACGAGATAGGGGGTGAAGGTTGCTTGGATGCTGGAAAAACTAGTGAGGGTAGCAAAAAAATTCAGTGATTCTAGATTCTGAATATATTTATATGATAGAGCCAATGTGAATTGCTAACAAATTGAAAGTGGAATAGGAGAGTAAAAAGGGCATCAAGACTGGCTTGGAGGATTTTGTCACAAAGAGAAAAATGGAATTGTCATTCATTGTGATCATAGACAATTTTCTTTCTCCAAACTTTCTATGTAAGGCATATATGTCCTAGAGTGATTATCACTACACTAAACCATCATCTAAAACCTCAGTTTTAAGTCAATGTGGAAAGAGAAGGTTGACTCTCATCTGAGAACTACTGATAAAGAAGATGTATTCAACTGACAGGTATTTATTTATCATGTATGTTCAGCTGGAATCTTGTAAAAGAATAAATATTCAGTAGATAATGTGTTACTTCAGCCTTTCCAAATGTTTATTCCCTGAAATGTTAGTAAGTAGTGCAAATAACAATAGCAGCAGCAGCAACAGTACAGGGATATATATGGAAGACTAAATTTGCAATCAATTCTTTAACAAATATAAACAGGATGAGTGCCTACAGGACTTCTCAGAGCCTTTAGCATGCAAATATGCCCTGTAAATCTCCAAAAGGGAGTTGTAGATTAACATTTCCCAAGTGTATTTAATCATAGACACTTCATTCATAACAAGACTTCTTGGAAATTGTCTCTGGAAACTGGGATCAAGTAAATTACTAGAAAGAAAGTTAAACATAAAAAGCTGAGAAAACAAAATGGCACAAAGCCAAAACAGATACATGTGAACTATCATAGTGGCCTTGTATCCTGATTTATAAAGGTATGTATGTGAGAAATCCTATAATTTCACAAATCCAATCCCCTTAGTTCCATATTAAATGGTTTGCCTTTGTTAAAAGGACTAAAATTACATAATTTTGGTACTATCATGTGAAATACTAGAAAAATTTGAAATATTTTAAAGAACAAGGGTACATTTTTGAAACATTTCCAAGATATAAAACTAGAATAACTAGAATAATTAGCTTTAAATTGACCAAGAATGCAATTTAATCATCAGTTTTAATTAAATGAATTGCATGATCATTCAGCTTCTTAGCACATCCTTGCATGGAATATCTTGTTCAATCTTAAATTAATGTCCTCAGTTGAAAATTTAGCAGCACATCACCTTTAGAAAAAGAGGATGATCTAGACAAATCGACAAGTGATGAAAGAGAAATAAGATGCAGGAGAAATTAATGTGCCAAGTACTCTATACAGGATCTTTATTTTTACATATTCTAGAGTGAGAATCTGATCTCCATGGCAATTTGAAGAATGCCTGTGATTATTGCTCTTATAGTAACCGAATTTCTCTCTTTGGAATAAATAGGTATTGTATTATGGTGTTGGCTCTGTTAGAGTAAAAGGGAAAAGAAGTTAAACAGTGGTGAGGCAAAGAAAAGGAAGAAAATAAAATAGGGAGAAAAATTTATTTTTGTTATGCTAAACTCAGCTATACACCAATTGGGACATTCTTTTTCACTTTTTTTTTTGTATTCCCTCTGCCTAGAGTAGCCATTTCCCCCATTCTTCATGGTTAAACTCTTGACTTCTTTCAATAGTAACTCTAGGGCTAATTATAAGAAACCTTTCTTGATCTGTCCACATCCATAAGTCTTAATTAAGTGGGCTTTCTTTATATTGCCATCCTACCAGGCTGTTTAGCAGTTGGATAGTTTTTACAAACTGGTAAAATAATTATATGTCTATTCCCTGCGTAAAATTGAGAGATCCTTGTGGGGCAAGGATTGCTTGATCCATTTCTGCATCACTGACAGCTAACCTGACACCTATTAATCCTAACATTAACCTTATACATTGATTCAACAACAAAAATTGACCATCTATTTTATGTATATCAGGTACTATGTCAGGCAATGACGACACAAAGTTGACCAATCTCAGAAACATGAGTACCTGCCCTCATGACAAATACAGATTTAATGGAAGACTCCCCGAAGTAATGTAACAACATCTGTGTTACTGACACCAGCAACACCACCAGGCATGATCGTGAAAAGGCATCCTCTGTTGGCTGCTGTAGCCATGAAGGATATCAGTAGTGAGTCTGGAGTTCCATTATTTGGGAATCCATCTTTAGTAGTCCTTGATATGATAAGTGGCAGTGACTTCCAAATCCAGTCTCTAGAGTAAGTCAATCATCTTGAACCTTGAGACCCTTTCTTAGAGAACATGTAAGGAGAAGAGATTCATTTAGGGAAACTTTTCTCCTATGCATAAGTTATAAGATGGAAAAATCCAGGGGTAAAATTTTTATGTTTCGTAACTGGTCAATGATAAATGGTTTAAATTTCAATCAAGGCTTTAAAATAATTCTAACAGAATAGAATACTTTGGAAACTTCACAAGGAAGTCATCTTGTCAGCTCATCTCTATGAGAATCCATCTGGCATGAGGGATATTTTCAATATCGTGAAAATGATAACACTTAAATATTATTTTTCTTATTTTTCAATATCCTTTATTCCATTCTTGGTATTTCAGGTAATTTTGCAAATAATCCTTTGTTCATGTTTTTTGCCAACCTCTCTAAAAATATTGCTATCAGCTAAGAGGGTGTGAAGCATTTATCACTGACAATCACTGTCGTTTTCCACAATGTTTTCTCATTCCTTTGAAAATAAAGACCAGAAATCTATTTTCAACATTCAGCAGTAGTTAAGCCAGATCTATTGTGCAGGTAGACACTAGTTAAATTTGGCAATTTTCTCACCTTGCTTTCTGCTACCCAAAATAATCCTTTTGAGCCTCTTTATACCTTTTCTTCTGACAGTTCTATTATTGAAAACTCTAAAGAGAGTAAGCTTCCACCTAACCCACTTGTCTGTACTGGATTATACTTTTACTTCCCTTTATTATTTTTCTTTGATTATTTGGCATCTAATCCTTAGATAATAAACTAAGACATAAATTATAATAAAAATTGTAAAAGTAATGTGTGAATGACTAAGAATAAAATAAACCAGTGCAGTTCTAATAGGGTAAAGAGGATTCACTGGAGAAAGGAGAAAGGATCAGGGTCTGGAGAAAACATCCTGAATTACAGAAAAGGAAGAGTCATTCAGCACATATAGTATGTACTCTGTACCCATCACTGCTCTATACAATGAAAGTATTTAGTTGAAGCACACCCACTCCTCCAAAAACCAATCTCTGCAAATGGTATTTAATTTTTTTAAAGTGATGAAATTGAGATCAATATCAAATAATAATTTGACCAAATTCACCCAGCA
This sequence comes from Choloepus didactylus, assembly GCF_015220235.1. NCBI lineage: Eukaryota > Metazoa > Chordata > Mammalia > Pilosa > Megalonychidae > Choloepus > Choloepus didactylus. Next base: position 55,323,212 of record NC_051312.1, read on the forward strand.
GCAAGGTACACAGTGAGCTGCGGTTTGAAACAATACGTGCCTGATGCAAAAAGATACATGGACTTTCTTTTTCTACCTAAATTGAAAAGGTAGATTTAATGTCTTATCTCTGAAAGTTAAAAGTAAGAAAGATTGCTCTAGAAAGTAGGCTTCTAGGGAGATTTAATTATATTTTGATCATCCTTCCTTGGAATAACCTTAAAATATGGGCCCAATATTACATGCAAGAGATTTCTGTTTTTAATTATTTATTTTTTTATTTTTGGTTTTTAAGAAAGCAAGGCTCAGTGAAATGAGGTGTTTTATCCAAATTTACACAACTGATGAATGGAAAATAGAGACTCCTTGCCTTGCATCCTATTTCCTTTTCTAAGTCAGTTTGCAAATACCTCTAAGAGAGCAGAAGAGGTGGTCTTGGACACAGACCCATCACAGTACACAGGGACCTGAAAACCCCTCCAACAATAATGCTCAGCCAGTGTGTTTTCATGCAAGAGTTTTTAATTCCCAAAAATCAGAGCCTTGCAATTATATACTTGACAGTGAGGAGTGTGCCTACAAAATTATGATTATTGGGAACAGTATCAGTTAAAGATATTGTTCATAGTTTAGACTGAATTTTGGATTCAGAGAGATCTGTATTTAAATACTGGTTCAATCGTGCACTAAACAATCTTGACCAAATCACTTACTCTCTCTGAGCTTCAGTTTCCACATGGATAAAGTGGAGGGGCAATCTGTATACCATGGCATTGTCTTGAAATATTGTAAGAAATAATGCACATAAATACCTAAGTATAGTGTCTATCATATTCCAAACAACTATTCATGTAATGGTTTCCTCCAGTGAGCCCATATTTTAGCTTGATATCTTGACACTTGTTTTAATTTTGGGCTTGGAATATACCTTTTTTTTTTCACCCTGAGTCTCAGTAATTTTTAGCGCCCACTTTAATAAAAGCTTTCCTTACTCTTCTTACTCTCAATAGGTTGTCTTTCCTCTGTTTGGAAAACAGTGAAAGACCAAAGAAGACAACAGATAAAAGTTGGGAATTTTGTAGTTCTTTCCAGATTTGTTGCTACTCATCCATTCATTCATCAAACATCCAATGAGAACCTCCTATTTTACCCACCATTGTACTAGATCTGCATAAAGAAAAGCCTAGCTAGGGCAGTTACAATATATGTTGCTAATTATCTGGTTGATAAGTTCTCAGAAAGAATGTAGGGATTCATCCAACCCAAGTGTGCTGGTTTGAATGTATTATGTACCCCAAAACACCTTTATCTTTGATGCAATCTTATGAGGCAGGCACTTTATGTTGATTAGATTGTAATTCTTTGAATGTTTCCATGCAGATGTGCCCCACCCAACTGTGGGTGATGACTCTGTTTGGATAATTTCCATGGAGGTGTTACCTTGCCCATTCAGGGTGGGTCTAAATTAAATCATTGGAGCCATATAAGTGAGCTGACAAGCAGACGGAACTCAGTGCAGCTGAGAGTGACATTTTGAGAAGGAGCTACAACCAAGAGGGACATTTTGAAGAATGCACAGGAGCTGCAGATGAGACAGTTTAAAGACGGCTGTTGAAGGCAGACTCTTGCTCCAGAGAAGCTAAGAGAGGACAAACACCCCAAGAGCAACTAAGAGTGATATTTTGGATGAACTAAAGCCTAGGAAGGAAAGTCCTGGGAGAAAGCCATTTTGAAACCAGAACTTTGGAGCAGATGCCAGCCACATGCCTTCCCAGCTAACAGAGGTTCTCTGGACACCATTGGCCATCTTCCAGTGAAGGTACCTGATTGCTGCTGTGTTACCTTGGACAATTTATGGCCTTAAGACTGTAACTTTGTAACCAAATAAACCCCCTTTTATAAAAGCCAATCCATTTCTGGTATTTTGCATTCGGCAGCATTAGCAAACTAGAACACCAAGGTAGTAGAGAGAGGACGTGTAGTATAGAGGATAGGATAGAGCAGAATCATGACACTTCGAAGCATGTGCTCGGGGAAGAAAGAAATTTTATGGAAAAGGGAGAACACATTAATTGGCATGGAAATATTAGAATTTTAAAAACATATTGAGAACTTCTAATAATTCATCATGACTGCTATGCAAACAGAAAATGGAACAGTGATAAGCAAGAGGTGAGGCTAGGCAGGTGAGAGTGGGGTTGGTTCATGGATAAGTTTATATGACAAGTGATGAGCTTGTATTTTATTCTGAAAGTGATGGGATTTAAATTTTTCAAAGGCTATGCTGTTTGCACAATTGGGAATAGATTTCAAGGGAATAAGAATTTTGGAAGGAAGACCATATAAAAAGTTGCCTCAGCTATTTGAGTGAGAAGCATAATGCACATGCCAGCCTAAAGGCAACCACTTGTCTTTTAGGATGTTTTGCCTGAGGTAACTATTCCATGAAATATATATATATATACCTCTTGGGCAGGAGCTAGAAGATAGAGGTGGAAAGGTTTATTGCTATATCTAAAATTCTCTAGGCCAAGAAGGTAATCACAATCAAAGGAGAATTCTTAAAAATTCAAGAAAGTCTTTAATGTGATATCAGCTATGATAATATACAGAACCATGGATGGGGGCAATTATTAAACATGTGAAAATGAAACTTCATAAATATATCCACACAAAGATAAGATATAATAACGGTCAAATGCCATTTTCTTACTTTACTTCAAAATTTTATATTGTTCTCTTTCTAATTCTTTCAAGTTATCTTAACACAGTCTGGGAATATGTTTACAGCTCTCTAGCAAAATGATTTAGAAAACAGGAATGAAGCTAATAATAATTGAGCATCTACCAAGTGCTAGACATCTGCAGGCATCTTCTCATTTAATTCTTACAAAAGTGTAAAAATCAGCATTATTACCCCCATTTAATGGAGGAAGAATTTAAGAACCAGTGATGTTACATAGCTGTTTAGTATTACATAGTGGCAACACTAAGATATTAACCTAGGCATTCCTAACAATGAAGTCTATGTCATTTCCCCTACACCAGGACTAATTAGAAAATAGAAAATAAGAGGTATTATAAAATTTATATCACTTTGGTTTACAGCTGAGGGAACCATATCTATAATCCTAAAGATGGCTTTGAAGTTAAAGTAATGAACATTGTTATTTTTTCCACATGAGGGTGCAAGTGAGAATGATGCCATGATTGTTTTTTCTTTCTAAAAATAGATGACGGAGGAGGAATAAAAAGAACTATATAGAGGACAGTAGCATCTGACCAGGTAAGTGTGCTGCTTTTCCAAGTGAGAGTTTCATCAGTTAACTTGTATCAGACATTCGTTCATAATCTGTTTACTCAAATTATAGTCAGTGCTCCATCTGTACCAGAATCATCTGGGTGCCTGCGAGAAATGTAGATCACTGCTTGGGGATGATGTGTGTGGAGGGATATTGTGAAAAAAGTGATAGAAGTGGAAAGTCATAGTTCTGAGGAAGGAAGAGTAAAGAATTTAGGATATTAAGGGTGGTAGTAGCAGAAGGCAGAAAAGACATTTAGATTGGAGACTGATCATATGGTGTCTGAAAGGACAGAGTAACTAATTTTCACAATATTTTAGGCAAAGAGGGGAAGAGGATTATTCTGGAAGATAAAGGGTTTTGAATGTTTTCAATCCAGTCACACCTCATCACACGCTAGCCCCTCAAACACCTACCAGACTAAGAAATGCACAAACTACAACAAATGAAAAATAAAGAAAATGAAAGAAAACCAACCAAAATATCCTGGTAGATGTTTCTTGGAGGCCAGAGCACTTGCTGTGGAGAGGGCCAAAACTGAGGCTAGTGTTCGTTCTGGTTCCTTGGTGATCCTCGGACGGTAAAACACAAGGAGAGAAAGAAAAACAACCCCAAGCTGGCTCTTTATGTCTCAGTAGGTGCTGGTGTGAAACCAGAAGTTGCTGCTGTGTAGAGGGCTAAAATCAAAGCTGAAGTGCCTGCTGGATCCTCAGGGATCTGCCAGACCAAGGAACACCCACACACAAATTTAAAGAAACCAACAACAGAAAAGTTATGCTGGGCTGGCTCTTTATGTCTCAGGGGATACTACTAGGGTAAGGTAAGAAGCTGCTGCTGCTAGAGGGCTGAAGCCTACGTTAATGAGCATGCTGCCACCTTAGGGATCCCCAGACTGACCTTGACTTCCAAACTCCCTTTGGAAGACAAAGTTTCTTTGGGGTGCCACATTTCCATAGCTGCAGCCCTTTCCACAGCCATATCTGTGGAATATCTGGTTTGCACTTGCCTATGCTTAAAGGAGGTGAACTCTCAGCAGTCTCTTCCTTGATCTACGAATCACATGGTTGTTGTAAATTTCCAGATGATACCAGAGTTACCGCCTAGTTGATTCCAATCTCTTCTTGCAGCTCATTCATTTTTCTGGTGGTGAGTAAAACTTCTACTCACCATTATTTTCAGCATTTTTTTTTTAAAAGAAAGAAATGTATCTGAGTGTAAATGGAGAAGACACCCAGAGCGGTAACTTGTGTAGAGCTGCTACTCAGCAAAGGCTGGCTAGTACTGATGGGAATGTTAGAGTAAAATTTCTAGGGCAATGCTTTATGATCCAGAATAAATCAATGCTAAAGGGAACCAGGCAGGATAAGGTATTTTACATTTTTTTGTGCAAAAGTCTTGCTAGGATGTATGTCAACAAGACTTCTTTCTGTACAAAGCTAGAGCTGTGGTCAATTCTCATATTTCAGAAACATGTTTCATTAGGATGAACTGGGATTTTTTTTTTAATTAAATTCAGTTTTATTGAGATATATTCACATACCATACAATCATCCATGGTGTACACTCAACTGTTCACAGTACCATCATATGGTTATGCATTCATCACCCCAATCTATTTTTGAACATTTCCTTACACCAGAAAGAATAAGAATAAGAAGTAAAAGTAAAAAAGAACACCCAAATCATCCCCCCATCCCACTCTATTTTTTATTTAGTTTTTGTCCCCAATTTTCTACTCATCCATCCATATGCTGGAGAAAGGGAATGCGATCCACAAGATTTTCACAATCACACTGTCACCCATTGTAAGCTACAAAGTTACACAATCATCTTCAAGAGCCACGACTACTGGGTTGGAGTTTGATAGATTCAGGTGTTTACTTCTAGCTATACCAGTACATTAAAACCTAAAAAGGGTTAACTGTATAGTGCATAAGAGTGTCCACTAGAGTGACTTCTTGACTCCATTTGGAAACTCTCAGCCACTGAAACTTAATTTCATTTCAAATTGCATCCCCCTTCTCTCAATCCCACAATGCCGGTCCAGATTCATCCCTGGGAGTCATATTCTGCATTGCCAGGGAGATTTACATGCCTGGCAGTCAGGACCCACTTAGGGGGGAGGTCAGTATGTTCACCTGCCGAGTTGGCTTAGCTAGAGAGAGCGAGCCACATCTGAGGAACAAAGAGGTACCATGGGGAGACACTTAGGCACAAATATAAGAAAGTTTAGTCTCTTATTTGCAGTTTCAAGGTTCGTAAAAGCAAGCCCCAAGATAGAGGGCTACACATACCAAACTGTCAGTCCTCAGTGTTTGTGAGAACATCAGCAACAATCCAGGTGAGGAAGTCTAACACCTCTGCATTTTCCCCCAGCTCCTCAGGGGGCCCTGCATATATATTTTTATTCTCTGCCCAAATTTCTTTGGGGTGTGTCACTATTACAGTCTAACCTATACAAACCTACCAGATCTCATTTCCTATTCAAAGTTCCATGCAATTGTGGTGTTTGAACAAACTGACTGTAGAAGTTGTACTGTTTAGAAAATATAGATACTCCACCAAATAAATATCTTTTCCCTTGGTCCCACATGGAAGTTGAAGTTATAAAACACAGTCAGTTTTATCCTTTGGCACGATTTGCCCTAGTCTTAACCAGATCTGCTTCATTCATATCTCTAATTGAAGATTGAAGTCTGGGCTCTTTTACAGCTTTTTTTTTTTTTTTTTTTTTTAACAGTTGCTGTATGCACTAATACTGACATTCATATCTGTCGAGCTCTAGCTCTATTTGTCAGGTGTCACAAAGATACCCAACATTCCAGAGACCAATCAGTTTATACACAAAGGGATCTGCATCTCAGAGTTTAGAGATAACCATTACAATTCAGGAATAGATTTGACTGCTGTAAGAGCTTACAATTTAGGGACCATTCCAGTAATCGTTCCCCTGATAGGCTGTGCTCTAAGATTCAATTCTGAGTTTAGCCCATATTGGTGAGACATTATAGTGTTTGTCTTTGTTTCTGCCATACTTCACTCAAAATGATGTCAACAGGATACATTCACCCTGTGTGGCTCACAGCTTCACTCCTCTTCGTAGTTGCTTAATTTCCGTTTTATACATACACCACAGTTCTCCATTCTGTTCCTCTGTCAGTGTACCCTTAGGCCTCCTCCACCCATTGCAAATCATGGATATGGCCTCCATAAACACCAGTGTGCAAATGTCCATTCATGCCTCTGCTCTCAGATCTTCCAAGTATAAACCCCATAATGAGGTTGCAGGACCTTATGGTCTCCACATGCATAGCTTCTTGTGCAGCCACCACACTGACCTCCAGAAAGGCTACACAGTTCTGCCTCCTCATCAACAGTAAATAGGTACATCCATCTGTCCATGTTTTCTCCAGCACTTTTATCCCTATTTATATTTTTTCCTACAATTTTATAGAGATATGTTCACATACCATACAATTATCCACAGTGTACTGTCAGTTGTTCATGGTATCATCATATAGTTGTGCATATATCACCATAGTCAGAACTTGAACATATTGATTACTACAATAAAAAAAAAAGAAAAAGCTGCTGTTTTTTTTGAGTGAAAAACAAAAAAGATAATAAAAAGAAAACTAAAATGTCATGCAATACAATATAATAGTAAGGACAGGCAACAACACCACTACTAAGAAACCCATATCCCTCCCTTATATCCCCCTCTCATACACATTTAGCTTTGATATATTACTTTGTTACATTTAATGGAAGCACATTATAATGTTACTGTTGACCATAGAATTCAGTTTGCTTTGATTATGCTTTTTCCCCAATACCTCCCTTTTTCAAAACTCTGCGTGGTTGAGATTCATTTTTTCTCCCATATGTAAAAACATTTTTATATTTGTGCATTTAGTAACAGTCATTGGCAACTCCATTTTTTGCTGAGTTATACAGTTCTAGCCTTTATCATCTATCTTTACCCCTGGTGTCATACATTCACCTATCCCACCTCTTTCAACTTTACTTACAGACATGTTTGTTCACTGTACTTACAATTTCGTGCTAACATCACACAGTATTCTGCTATCTATTTCTGGAGCTGTACATTCAATCCTGCTGAACATTCTTCAGTCCTTCAGCATCAAATGCCTGATCTCTACCCTCTTTCTGTCTCCTGATAGCCTGCATTATCTTCTTTTAACTCTCAAACTTTGTTTATTAATGTTAGTTCATATTAGTGAGACTATACAGTATTTGTCCTTTTGTTTCTGGCTAATTTCACTCTACATAATGTCCTCAAGGTTTATCCACATTGTTTTATGTTCCATGTCTGTTCTGTCTTACAGCTGCCACCATTTTGTCTTTTGGATTTTATATGTCATATCTTATATTTTCCCCTCTATCCTTTTACCATTCCTGATAATCTTCATTTCTACACTCTTCACAGAACCTCTCTCTCCTGTCTTTTCCTATAAGCCTGTAGTACTTCCTTTAGTATTTCTTATAGTGCTGGTCTCTTATTCACAAACTCTCTCAGTGTCTGTTTGTCTGAAAATATTTTAATCTCTCCCTCATTTCTGAAGGACAGTTTTGCTAGATATAGAATTCTTGGTTGGCAGTTTTTCTCTTTCAGTATCTTAAATATATCATACTACTGTGTTCTTGCCTCCATGGTTTCTGCAAAGAAATCTGTACATGGTCTTATAGAGCTTCCCTTGTATGTGATGGATTGCTTTTCTCTTGCTGCTTTCAGAATTCTCTCTTTGTCTTTGACATTTGACAAGCTGATCAGTATGTGTCTTGGAGTAGGTCTATTGGGATGTATTCTGTTTGGAGTACACTGTACTTCTTGAATCTGTAATTTTCTGTCTTTCATAAGAGTTGGGGAATTTTCAGTGAATATTTCTTCTCTTACTCTTTTTGCTCCTTTTCCCCTCTATTCTCCTTCTGAGATATGCATAACACATATATTTCTGTGCTTCTTGTTGTCACTTAGCTCCCTAAGACCCTGCTCATATTTTCCCATTCTTTTCACCATCTGTTCTTTTGTGTGTATGAATTCAAATGTCTTGTCTTCCAGTTCACTGATCCTTTCTTTTGCCTGTTCAGATCTACTGTTGTATCCCTCCATTGTCTTTTTTTCATCTCCTCCATTATGCCCTTCATTCCCATAAGTTCTGCCATTTGTTTTTTCAAGTTTATGAATTCTTCTTTGTGGTCATTCATTGTCTTCTTTATATCCTTCATCTCTTTTGCCATATCGTCTCTCAGCTCGCTGAATTGATTTAGCATTAGTTGTCTCAACTTCTGTATCTCAGTTGAACTATTAGTTTATTCCTTTGGCTGGTCCATATTTTCATGTTTCCTAGTATGGCTTGTTATCTTAAGCTGTCTAGGCACCTGATTTTCTTGATTAGTTTATTCTGGAGCTCATTTCACTCTTTTTCCTAGGATTTTCTTGTTGTTTGGCTTTGTTCCCTAACCTTTGATGTTCAGTTCAATTTATTCTAGACCTCTAACTTATGTTCTATTTAGTTGATCAGAATTTTTCACCTCTTGTTTTTCTGTTTCTTGCCCTGCCTCTATGTAACCTTTTCATGAGATGGTCTCCTTAGTTATGGTCAACCCCAGTCAGGTTTTCCAGTCTAGAGAGGCCCAGGTCTCAGGAGGAGGATATGGAGTTTCTCTGAGAATGAGACCCTCCTGTGAGGCTCTAGACTCAGTGCTTTTCCTATCTGCCCAGCAGCTGGTGCTTGCCAGCCCAGAGTTCCCCCACCAGTGTGAGAAGGTACAGTGCCTTTAGATCCTGTCAGGGGCATGGCTGACTAAAGCTGGTTTCTGAATTCCAGCCCCTGGGGTCTGAGTTCCCAAAGGAGAGCTGCCAATTAAGCTGGATCTCCTTCCACTCTCCCAATCCTAGGAACTCCAGCTGTCTCCCAGAGGCACTAGTCTGTTCTCCCCTCTCCTCTTTGGGGCAACTCCAGCTTAATTCCTTGATCAGCCTGTGTTGTCAATTAAAGACTGCTATGGAGACTCTCTTCAGAAATGAATCTGGAATTCAGAGGAGTTCTGGGTACTCCATCTCCCCCCAAGACTAGCCTAGATCTTCAACTTGGTCTATCTGATAGAAGATAACCACATATGTTACTTTAAATTTTTGAGCCATGTATGTTACTTATAAATAAAAAAAAAAAAAAGAAAGAAAGAAAGAAAAAAAAAAATAAAAAAGAGAAAAGTCCCTTTTTAAAGCCTTTCCCCTGCCTGGAAGTTTTGAGTTTTGTCAGTGTCAGAATAGAGTATTTAAGAATGTGCTTTGGGCTATTATCTTGATAATTGCTCTCCAACAGCTTTAATTCCACCCTTACAGAGTGATATTGAAGTGTAAAAACATAAGGAGTCAGTGAAAAAGGAGAAGGGACAAAATGTAGATTAAAAAAAAAACAACAAAAAAAACAAAAATAATAAAAAACAAGAGCTTTTGGAGCCAGGTAATGGGTGCCTGCTTTTATGTGCCCCCCCTTCCCAGAGCCCAGCCTTTCTCTAGTATCCCCAGCTCCAATAATTAATTACTTTTTTAATTAATTCTGCAGTTCAGGCTGGGTTGAACCCCCTTTTTGCTCCCAGCAGATTGTTGGGATTTTTTTTTCCCCAAAGGGAGCCAGCTGCAAAACAGTCCATGAGGTCTGGGCGGGGAGGGGCACTAGACCCCTAGTAGGGGGAACTTACAAATTTTGCTGTGATCTCAGCTTTTTCACCAGTTTCAAACTTGTGTATGATGTGTAGCTGGTCACTGGAGATCCCAAAAACCCTGTTTCATACAGTTCCTGGGTAATTACCAGCTGCCCGAGAGGAGAGACTAAATTCCACACCTCACCACTCCACCATCTTGCCCTGCCTATCCCCTGAACTGGGGATTTTAACAAAGCATATCCTATGATAATAATTCTCTCTTGCCTCTTTCCCCAAGAGCCATTGGAATTTCTCATTCTATCAGAATATACCCACTTTTCATGTATTTTTGTCTGATTCTTCATCTTTTCATTGATAACACTGAGTGTGATCTCTGCTTTGATAATAGGACTTAACGGACACATTTGAGGCTTGAGGAATTTCACACAGGGCATTCAGGTATAACGAGAATTTTATTTTCACAAAGTGACACTAGTTTAATGTAAATTCTGCTGAATGCTTGGTCCAAGGGAATTATTAAGCTGCTACCACATAAATACATACAGATAAAATTTAACTCATACTATTTACCCAGGTGGCAAAAGCATGTTTCTTAATAAATTTGGATTAGAGAAGCAAAAGAACATTGAAATATATTTTTTAAAAAAATATTCATTCTGACATTTTATATCTCTCAGGACACAATACCGAACTGAGGACCATCAGACCAAATTGTACTGCAGGAACATAATTTCCAGTGAATAAGGATGTCAGTTAGCATGTACCCAGCAGCTTTGATATGGCCCATAGGAATTCAATTTTTTTTTTTTTTTTCCATGCAATAGCACCAACCCAAATGGGTGTCTGAAAATAGCTGTATCATTGAGAACAGCAATAGTTTGGTTCACAATGTTGTAACACCCCAAACTACACCATATCCCTTGCATCTTTAGCCATAACTTTTACTGGATATGTTATGATTCTTTTATAATATTCACAGGTACAACCACAAGGATGAGAATTATAGACACTCTTTAAAATTAAAAGAATCAGCATTTTGTGTCTTTATTATGCACCATATAATGTTCTAATCATTGTACAATTAGTAACCATTTAATCCTCACAATAATCCAATAATGTAAGTATTAAAATCATCCCCATTTTGCAGATAAGGCAGAGTGAAGTTATGTAAATCATAAGTAACAAAGCCAGAACTTGGACTCCTGAATTAGCTCACTTAACCACTAAACAAAAGTTAATTTCTTTAGTGCCATTTAAATTTGGACCAATAATTCAACTAAAAAATGCTAATTTAAAGGGAAAAATAAACTCAATCTGGACATTTTAACCATGGGCAATTAGGGGCATTCATCATTCATTCAACAAATCTTTACTGAGCATCTTCTTTGTGCCAGACCCTGTGTTGGGCCTAGGGTTATAGCTTAGAATGAGAAAAAGAAGAGACAGGCTCTTGGGAAATTCAAGTTGGGCAGACATGGGCAAGGCAATAAACAAGGAAACAAAAATATATGATTTACCATCAGTACTAAAGAGAAAGTAAAAGAAGTAATAGGATAGAAGGTGCCTGGGCAGAGATGCTGCTTTAAAATGGAGTTGCAGAATCATCTCTTTGAGAAGGCAGCATTTGAGTTGAGATTGTGGTTATAAAACTGGTTTTAAGAAGGATCTTGGGGAAGAGTGTTTTAGAGAAAAGCAAGCAAAGAGGTTATTTTCTTTTCATTTACAACAAATTTTGGCTAACTTTGCTCTGCACCCAAATCTCAGGATCATTATCAGGAAATGTTATATAATTAAGGATATATATTGGTCTGCTTTTTCTCCCAAGACCATGAAGCAGCTCCTAACAAACATGAATTGAATGTCACCAGCTTGTGGTCCCATATAAATTAGAATCTAGGACTTTTACGGCTTTGAGATTTTAGAGTTCAAACTCTCTTTGAAAACTGATTAAGATGATTTCTAAGTAGTCAATAGATGGCCATCTATTTTATTTTAAACATTTGGAGGTTTTCTGCTTATAAAGCAATACATTATCATATAAAGTTATACAATTTCTCTGTGCATATATAAATACATAAACTAATTTTATCTTAAATGAAATGACATTGCATTATTAATCTGCCTTTTTCTGTTCTACTTGTTTTTTTTCCTTATAATATGTATGACCTCTGAACATACAGTATTTTTTGTTTTTGTCAGTATTATTTATGAATGTCCTCCTTTTACAGGAAATAAGCTTCACAACTGCAGAAATTATTGTCTGCTTTGTTCAGTGATTAGAGTACAGAATAGCACCTGGCACATATTAGGTACTTAATAAATTTCAAATATATAAATGGAATAATGAATGAATGAATTTAAAATTGTTTTTAGTGGCTGAAAATTTCAGATTTAAAACAACTTTCTATGGTCTGACAATATTTTTTGATAGGACAATGGAGGTGGTGAATGTTTTAGAGAGAGTCCTGTGGTTTAAGCACACCATCTCTTAAGCTCTTTTTAGCCTAACAGTCTGTCTTGATTTGCCTGCTGCTCAGCTAAGTAAATAAATAAATCTCCTTGGCTAAATATCCAAGTTCATAACCTACAAGTTCTGCCTTCCCTCTAACATCAGAACATAATTTGTCAGGTTCTCTGACACTTCATAAAAGGATTGCCTTTCCTACAGTTTCCAATATCACCTTGATTGTTTCCTTCTAAGGCTTTACTGAAAGTGCTTTTAATGTCGTCCATCTTTCTACCAATATTCTGCTCATGACCATATATGTATTCTCTAAGACAGCAGAAACTTTCTCTATAGCTCTCACTTATTTCTGAGCCCTCACCAGAAACACCTTTATTATCCCTATCTCTAACAACAGTCCCTCCAAAGCAATCTTTTTCTGTCAAGCCTCAAAATTCTTCTAGCCTCTACCCATTACCCAATTCCAAAGCTGCTTTTGCATTTTAAGGTGTTTGTATAAGCAGCACCCCACTTTGCGGTAACAAAACTGTCTTGGTTTGTCCAGCTGTTATGACAAATACCACTCTGGTTGGCTTAACAACAGGAATTTATTGGTTCAAGTTTTCAGAGGCTAGAAGTAAAAATCTAAGCATCGGGGAGAACATGCTTTTTCTCTGAAGTCTGTTTAGTTCTGGTGCTGGTTTGATGCAATCCTGAGGATTTCTTGATTTGTATCTCTGCCTCTTTTCACAAGGCAATCTCGCTCCGTTTTTCTGCTCTTCTGGTTTCCAGTGACTTCTAGCTTCTCGCTTCTACTGTGCCTTTTTATGAAGCCCGAGTCCAAATTTCTTCTCCAGTAGAAATACTTCAGTAATGCATAATAAGGCTCACCCTGCTTCAACTGGGCGACACCTAAATAGGATTTTAGAAGCTCCTATTCACAAATGAGTCCACACCTTAATGAATAGTGCACCTTCAAAGGGTCCTATTTACAAATGGGTTCCCACACACCAGAATACAGATTAAGATTGAGAACCTGCCTGTTGTTGAGATTCATAATCCAGTCTACCACATTCATGATTCTAATCCAGGACCATTTAGTTCAACATCTCATTTTTAACTAAATATATAATATTTATGCACTAAATAAATACATGCACACACATAGTCACTCCAAGTAAATGTTTTATTAAATTCTTTGTAGATTTACATTAAAATATTATTTTTCTTTTTTCCTGAATCTCTACACTATGTAGAGTTGAAATGGATGAATTTTACATTTTTGGCAGCAATCTCTTCTTTGCGATTGCAAAAAGTCTATGGGAATTTGGACTTCAAAATTTTTGCTAGTTGGATTGAAAAAAGTCATTAACTATGGAAATCAGTATGCTTTGTGTATATGTAAATACATACCAAGACCCCTACACACATGGTTTTATAAAAGGAAGGAACAATGGAGGGAGAAGCAAGGTTTAAACTTGTAAACTTCTGTCTATACAAGACAATACACAATTTATGTCACTGTTGATTTAAACAAGACAATTCTTGCCTTCCAGAACAACACACATAAAATATTATTTATTTTAGTGCTAAAACAGTCTCTACTAATATCTTACATTCATACACACTTTAATTTAAACAGAGTTTCCAAGTAAAGATAAACCAAACATTCAGTGTGCTAAACCATTAACTATATAGCAGAGCTTAGAAAAAAGAAACTGAAACCTAACCTTCAACTCATGCCATTTCACATATATTACTTTTTCACTTTCTTAATTGTTCTGTTTACAAAGATAGTAAATGCATCTAGTAAAAGTTTTACTCTGTACTTTACCCACAGGATAAACATTACCCCCAGAGGAAAGCATTCTCGTATTTTTGGATAACCTCAGGCTATTATTTAAAGGACAAAGTATTTATAATACAGAGTATATTTTAAGAAATTCCTTTCTAAAATAAGAATTGGTTACAATTTATTGATTATGATTGTGGTCAGTTTTATTTTAGCGAGAAATATTAAAATAAAAATATAAAATATTTTCTTACAGAAACCCTGTTGATGTAGCAAGCAAAAATATAAAAGGCATAACTGTGACCTAATTAATGAAAGTATAAACACATATCACTGAAAAAAGAAAAATATCCACACGTTTACTTCAAACAATGGCCAAAACTCAGTTATCCAGCATTATTTAAAGAAGGACTAGCATATATTGAAGTTTGCCCTAGATCAGCTCTGTGTAAAGATTTTATGTCAATTTACAGAGATTTTTCCACAGGTCATTTCATTTAATCCTCAAAGCATCTGGTAAAGAAAGTATACTCAAATTTGTTAGTGAAGAAATTAAGAGTCAGCTATGATAAATTATCCATAGCTAATAGATGAGACATATGGAATGCAAAATGATTCAAATGATTAATTCTACTATCATACTCCATTTGGTGTTTGCAGGGGGGAGGCTCAGGAAAGAAGGGAGAGAAAATTTTGGTTCATTTAAATTTTTAATTAAGTGCATCTTTGACCTAAAAGGTGTTTTTTCTACTAACTTATAAATCTTTTTGAATTATTTTTGTCCCCATTTCTGATTCAGTAAGTTTCATAAAGAAATAAATAGAATTTTGCTGTGCCTTAAGTGATACCTTAAGACCATCAGTATCCTGTATTAGCTTGAGAAAAACCTCTGTGTGTTTGTATATCTGTTTAATTTTTTTTTTTTTTTCACTCTGTCTTAATGTTTAGACTGCTTAGGGGCAAACAAACAAACACATCCTTGAAAGACTCCCAGAAAATATCATGGATAATCTTAATAATTTTAAGATAAAAAAGATTTTTTTCCACTAACTTCTTTGTTCCAATACTGAAAGACATGAAGGTGATAGGTTAAAGAATGCTAGCTAAAAGCTTGGGTTCTGGAATCAAATAATCCGAATTTAAATCCTGGATCAACTACTTAGTAGACATATAACTTTAGGCAACTCAATATTCCTCTTAATTTCCCCATGTGGGGAAATGATAGTGCCCATTTTTTAGTGTTTTAGTGAGGATTAAATAAGTTAAAGCAGTATTAGCTTAAAAAAATTCTGGATTTTTATTATCATAATGCAGGCCCAGACAGTTTATTAATTCATTCTCTGTGACCTCAGTCAAGTCCCTCAGATCTCTGCCTCTAAGTTTCTTCATTGGCAAAAGGAGAATATCTGACCAGAATCCTCTCTAAAAGTGGTAAACAGATTCTCTCCCAAATCAACAAAGCTTTTGGGGCTCTAGTTCTTGGGTATTCAAATAGCTCTGGCCCAAATATAGAATTTGGATGAAAAAAGAAAGAAAGGAAGTATACATAAAAAGTACTTAATGACAAACAAATAAAAAATCTTCCTAAATTCGCTTACCTGATATAAAGGGAACATATAAAAAGAACTATGTGCCCTAATACCAGAGACAGGTATTTATTTCTGAAAAAAACACTGAAATTCTGAAAATTTCCACAATTCCCAAATTAACTTCTCTCATACTAAGACAAACTGAGGTTTTGAGGGATGCAGGAGTTGGCAATATATGCACTTCAAACTAGTCTGTTCAACACATAAAGCATAATTTAAGATATACTTAATCATGTTTTGGCCTATTCAGAAAAGTCAATTCTCAAATAAAAATAACTCAGCAGTATTTGAAACCTCATCTCTCTCTCCAGAACTCTGTGTATTTTTGGCTGAAGAGGGCTGGCCACAATAGCTCCTTGTACAATATTTGTGCCGTAATAGAAAATTCTATTCCCTAAAGATGCCAAAGCAGGCTATGTGCTGCTACTGTTGGGAGTAACCTGGTGTAGTGTAACAGATATCAGGAAGAAGGAAAGAGTTTTCAAGGTCAGGAAAATTTGGAGAAGACTGTTAGGTAAAAATTAAACAGATTTCTTTATTGAAAGATTTCTCAGAACCCTGATACATGCATGGCAATTATAATATATAGTGTGCCTTGCATTTATAGGAATAAGGAAATATCTTCTCATAGTTGAGAGCACACTGTGGAAAATGTGTGCGCAGTAAAAATTCATACAATCTGAATCTGATAGTTGGGGATTGAAGTTATGCTTCTGTATCTCATAACCTAGGGCAAATTACTTAACATCTCTGAACCTTCATTTTCTTACTAGCAAATAAGAAGATATGAATATGTACCTTGCAGTCCTCTGTCAATGTTTCTTTTATATTTTTGTTTCTTTTATATTTTTATGTATGTTTCTTTTCTATATTTATGCAGGTGACTCAATAAACAAAGATTTTATTAACATTCTGAACAGATTTATAAAAGATATTTTATAAGCCTTACTGATAAACACTGAACCTATATATGTATAAGATCTAAGATGAGCTTATTTAACCAAAGTTCTCTCTTGTCTCTGTGTTCCTTAACTTCACGCACATACACAGTCCCAAACTATCTGCTCCATTTCACCATTTCTTTATCACTACTCTGTAGATGACTCAGAAATCAACATCTAGAACTTTCTTTGCTCTTTGGGTCCAGCCTCACGTTTATAGCATTCTCCTCAATATTTCATCCTGGTTGTTTAGCAAATGTTTCTAAATCACTCAAACTCTTTAATTTGTTGTATATTTCACATACTTCTTCTTCATCTGGTAGTTATCTTTAATACATCATAATTTCCCCGATAATCATTTCTTCAGTCCTGAAAACAAAAAGAACTATCTTAAATAAGATAAATTCAGCTAAATGGGTTAATCAGATATGAAAGAAAAGGATATGTGCATGTGAAGGGCATTGCAGAATTCCAAGGACATACAAATAAATAAATCAATAACAATTAATTATCAATACATAAGTATACAAAAAGTAACTAATTACAATTATGAGTGATGAAGATAATGATTACCAAAAGTTATTAGGGCATTCAGCAGGGGGTCCTACACCATCTGAACATATGGTTGAACTGTTCCACTCTTTTCCCTAATACCTTCTCCATGCAACAGCCATAGAGAAAAATGTTTAAAATATTTATACCCAATTTTACTACTCACTGCTTAAAATTATCCAGTAGTTTATGTTTATAATTAGAATAAAAACTAAAATGTGCACTCTGCATACAAAATATATATGAGCTGGCCACTGTTGAATCCACGTTATTTCTCTGTCTTCACAGATTGCTAAACTCCAGTTACATTAGCCTTCTTTCTGTTTCTGAGGTTGTTTTCCCTTAAGAACCTTTTTTCGTCTGTTTATCTTCCTTCTTGGGATGAATTTGAGATTAATAACACCATCAGGTTATGGTGATATCAGCCTTCTTAATTGACTGCCTGTTCTCATCCAGGAATAGCTACATGATTTGCAGAGCCCAGTGCAAAATGTAAATGTGGGGCCCTTTGTTCAAAACCCAACATAAAAAAAGATTGTTAAAGATACTAAAATAGAAAGCTTTTCCTTTTCTTCTGTGGCTTCTGTCTTCACTTATGTTTTTTTTTTCCTTTTGGCTACTTAATGTCATTCTAAGTAAAGAAAATTAAAATTTTAAATTATTAGCAATAATTTGACAGTCTGTAAACATGAGAGCATTTATCTCAGTTGCAGATTTATCAAAATTACACAATTTGTATTTTGTTGCTTGTATAGCTTATGTCTTTCATTTCTTACCACAACATTGGAAAAACTGCACAAAACTAACTCAACCTTTAAAAACTTTATTTCTTGATTTGCACACATTCTATCAACATGCTCTGCCTTAGGATTACTTCCTACCTAAGGAAGGACTAAAAGGAAAATGAACTATGGGTTGCTCTGGTTTCCCTTCCTATCCCATCATTTTCAGCATAAGTGGTTGACAAATACTGGGAAGTAAAGTAAGTGTGATGGTTTCAAGCTGTATGGAACCTAGAAAAGTGTGTTCTTAATGCAAATCCATTCCTGTGGGTGTAAACCTATTGTAAATAGGGCCTTATGATTAGGTTATTTCAGTTAAGTCATGGCTCAGGGTGGGTCTTAAGCCTGTTACTGGAGTCCTTTATAAACAGGATAACTAAGGAGAGAAAGAGAGGGCAAACCAAGGAAGCAAGAGGCTGAAAGCGAAGAAACCGAGAAAAGGGAAAGACCAGCAGATGCTGCATGTGCCTTGCCATGCACCAACAGCTGGTCTTTGGGACATTTTCTCAGTCTCAAAACAGTAAACTTGTAAGCTAGTATATTCCCATTGTTGAAAGCTAACCCACATCATGGTACCTACATTTCAGTAGCCTAGCAAACAAGAAGAGAAAGTAAGAAAGTACACCATAGGGTTCCTTGGTCCTTTGTCCTTCTACAAAGCATTGCCTTCTTTCTGCATTGGAAGCAAGTTTTGGGTCTAATAGAAAGTGTTACTTCTTGGAGCTGTGAGCCCCCTTCCACTCCCTGGTTTCACAGTTGTAAATAAAGTATGCTTACCCTATACTCACTTTGAGTCTTGCTGAACTCCCATGCATCATAGGTCCACAGGAATTTTTTGCTGACGGGACATTAAAAAATATGACTGGGGCAGCAAGGTGCAGCAGACACATATATTGGGCATATCTTTTCTGCTCACGTGCCTGGGCCAATTGTCTCATTAACTTCATTTACAAAACACAAGCCAAAGATAAAATTATTAAGAATTTCAAGAAAGTGAGAGCAAAGCATTAAACTAAGCATGGGCCATTTTCAGAATGAAATTCTATGCAACTACCCAGGCACATGTACATAAAGCCTGTCCTTCTCCCATCCTTATCTAATATGGTTTATTTTCCTCAGTGCAGTGTGATTTCTTGAAAATATAAATCAAGTCAATGATCTTCCGTAATTCTAAGAATATTTTATTCATTTATTATTGCTAACACTCATAATAATGCTTGACTCATGATAAACGTTTAAGAAGTATTTTTTAAGTGACTAAGAGAATTATAAATCCAGGTTAATATAACAGATGAAATTATTTATTTGCCCCCATATTAGTCAGAACTTTTGCCCCTATATTAGTCAGAACTTTCAGTTACAGATAACATAATCTTAATGTAAAATTTTAAATTGATGTAAAGAAATAAGAAAATTATTGGCACAAGTAACTTTGAAATTCTGAGCTAATGTTTACAAAAATGGCTGGCTCAAAGGATTCAAATGATAAAATCATAATATTATCTCTTGTTCTTGACTCTTGTTTTCTCTGCTGGCTTTATTATCAGACAAGCTCTACAGAATACCCATGTTTGCCCCTGGTAATTCTAGGTTTTCATCCTATCATCTTTTCATGAGCTTAAATGGGAGAATTACTGTCTCAATATTTTGAACAGAACTAATGGACCTTAAACTAATTGGTCCTAATTAAATCACATGTCCATACCTGAATAAATTATTTTAATTCTGTTAGAGCAGGCCTAGAAAATATGGTCTATGTCTTATGTTGGAGATGGTCAGCTACATTCTTCCTGCCGTAAGTGGGGAAGTGTTTCCGTTTGCTAAAGCTGCTGGAATGCAATATACCAGAAATGGGTTGGCTTTTATAATGGGATTTATTAACGTACAATTTATAGTTCTTAGGCTGTGAAAATGTCCAACTCAAAGCATCAACAGGATGATACCTGGAATCTGAAGAAAGACTGCTGGCATCGGGAAACCTCCGTCACATGGGAGAGCACATGGCTAGTATCTGCCGGTCTTTTGCTTCTTATTTTCCTTGCTTTCAGCTTCTGATTCCAGAGGCTTCCCCTCTGAGTGTCTGTTGGGCCTCTCTTAGCTTCTGCAGGGCTTTTCTCTAAGCTCTTTGGGCTTTTCCCTGTCTTTCATTCCTCATAAAGGACTCCAGTAAAAGGATTAAGATCCACCTTGAATGGGCAGGGTCTCATCATCTCCATTGTAATAACCTAAGCAAAATATCCCACCCACAACAGGTCTGTACCCACAGGAATGGATTAAAAGAACATGGGCTTTTCTAGGGTACCTAACAGCTTCAAACCACCATAGGAAGTTTTCCTAAAAGAGAACTCTGGGTGCTTTCCAGAAGGGTGATAGATGTTGAACAGAGGGTATTTCTTCGATCCAAATTCCTGTTTAGTAATTTAAATTGCGTAAAACTTTTGAAGTTTTTAATGCATATGTTTATGTAAATAACCCTAAAATGGTATACATTTCATTATAGAATTATTATATTTCCATCATAGAAAAAAAAGTAAGTTCCTTGAGTTGGAGAATAGAAAATCAAGGATGTATGATAACCAAGCCTATGGATTACAAAGTCTCTCTATAAGTTGTGGGAGTAGTAAGATAAGTGGATATTAGCTACTAAGTAGGCATAAACAATTGGTCCATTTATCTAGATATTTCTACCAGAGGTAGATGCATTTATTTGGGAGTTGACCATCCATGTGGTATAGAAAAGGGAGTTGTAGCCCAATTACTACAAATTATTTAATCAACTCATTGGCCATGAAAAACCAAGATAATTATATTGGGGTTAGCAAATAGCATTTTTCGAAGATTTGCTTCATACCAAGCAAGCTGTATATGCATTACTGTGGCCCTCACACTTCTATGTGATAACT
This sequence comes from Choloepus didactylus, assembly GCF_015220235.1. Classification (NCBI taxonomy): domain Eukaryota; kingdom Metazoa; phylum Chordata; class Mammalia; order Pilosa; family Megalonychidae; genus Choloepus; species Choloepus didactylus. The sequence goes on from NC_051312.1 coordinate 55,344,188, forward strand.
GTAGTTATCAATCTGAAACTACAGCTGAGAAACCTGTATTTTAGAGAGGCTAAGAAGTGTAAGTAAGGTCAAATAATTATGATGATAAGTTCATGGTCTGTCTTTACTTCTAGAATTATAACAAAAGTCTATCACATCCTCTTCCTCCATTTACTCCTTGAATCAAGCAGGTTTTCTGGCTGGTAGGAGCAGTAGGCTATCTTATTTCTACTTGTAGGACTTGCCACAGAAACTTGCATTTGCAGGCTAACACTGGTTCTTGTTCTCATTCTAGAAGTCTCTTTTTCTCTTCCCCTCAGAGGCCTGGCATGCTCAAGATGTCCTCACCTCCACCCCCCTTCCACCTACACATAAGTAGTTATCATGGTGTTTGTATTCTCAGGTATGTCTGTGATTAAAGACAGAGGGTATTTTAATTAAAAGGAAAAATTGCTAGTGATGGAGTTGGGGCATCATGAACCAGTCATTAGGGGAGAGAGGCGATATTTGGGTGACATTAGGCCATACCCTGTGAGCTACTTAAATCTGACTCTATTCATCGGTACTTGGCAGTGTGATTGTTGACTTTTGAACAGAGAAAGGATTCTTTTCCAAAAATTGCCCCTTTTCAACCATAATACTTGCCATCTTAAACCTGCTTCTAGGTGCTATCTCAAACCTTGTGACTATAATGCAGATACAGTTACAATCTCCCCATGTATATGCTGTGATGGTTTTTTAGTTGTATGTACCATGGAAAAAATCATGTTCTTTCAGTCCATTCCTATGGGTCTAGCTGTATTTGTTGTGTATGGGACCTTTTGAATAGGTTATTTCAATTGAGATGTGACCCACCTGTTTCAAAGTGGGTCTTGATCCCTACTGGAGTCCTTTATAAGAAGATAAAGCACACAGAAAAAAAAAGCCCCACTGAAGCTAAGAGAGACAGAAGATAAAAGAGGGAAACACACAGAAGGTCAAAGAGGAAGACACTGAAGGTAGAAGCTGGAAGCAGTAAAACCCAGGAGAAAAGAAGAGACCAGCAGACACACCACGTGCCTTCCCTTATGACAGAGGAGTCCAAAATCACCAGCAGCTGGTCTTCCAGGAGAAGGCATCGTCTTGTGGATGCCTTAATTTGGATATTTTTCACAGCTTCAGAATTGTAAACTTGTAAGTTAATAAATTTCCATTGTAAAAGCCAACCAATTTCTGGTGTATTGTGTTTCATCAGCTATAGCAAACTAAAACAAATGTCATTCAGTGATTAGAGTTATTCCCATGAAACTTTATAATGGAACATCTTTTTTGTCCTAGATTACTACCTTTGATCCTATCTTAAGCAATTGTTTTTGAATTTTTAACATTTATATAACTGATGTTTAAACTCAAAGAAAATTTTAGAGTTGGGCTTTATAGTTAGATAAACTTGAGTCAAGTCCAGGTTTACTACTTATTAGGTTGGAATCATGTGTAAGTTACTTAGTCTTGCTAAATCTCAGTTTCTTTATCTGCAAAATGAGGATATAATCATAACTACCTAGTAAGATTGTTATGAAGATAAAATATGAGTAGAACATGAGTGTGCTATGAAAACCCTAAAGGGCTGGAGAAATATTAGATGCATTTCCTGGAACAGAGATTATGCATTCTTAGTTTTAAAAAAATCACACATTTCAGTTTTAGAGTACAGAATTTGGTATTGTGATTAATAGGTCCCCTATATTCTGGAGATAGGCTGCCTGAATTCACATTCTAATAACACACATTATATTCTATGATGGTGGACAAGTTTCAGTTTCATTTATAAAGGGATTAACAATAACCAAACACATAGGGTTATTGTGTGGATCTGATAAAATAATATCTGTAGAGTACTTAGGAAAATGCCTGGGACATAGTAAGAAGTCAGTGAATGCATGATGATGTTGATTTTGATGACAACAATGATGACAAAGATGACAACAGTGATGATTTTTGGTTCACATCTAAATCTTTCCTTTTCCCTGGTTCACTAAGGGACTCGTAACCAAGTTTTGTATCAATTACTATTTTGTTAGTAATAGGACACTATAACCAATGGTTACAATACATTACCTGTACAAAAAAGTGCTTAAAATGAGAAGCTATTTAAAGATTCTGCCAACTTTTATCTATGAGTCACACATAGTTAACCCCATCAAAATATTAAAAAAGAATCCCTTCTCTGATAAGCAAAACACAAATCACAAAGTCTCAGGTTTATAGTCAAGACATTACTTGGGGGCTCAAAAAGTTAAGATGTATTGTGCCTGACATAGTAAAGAAATGACTTATGTATTCATTAACCAAGACCTTAATTGTGTTGAACCCATATAAATAGATTTTGTGGGATTGTGCTTTGTGTTTAAACACTGGGGTCAGTTTTCTTTTCTCCTAGGCTTACTTACTAGCAACACTGACCTAAACTTCATTTCTTAAGCAGTAGGTTATGGAAATTAAAATCATTTTAAAAAGGTTCACTACTTTATTTACAGAGGGCAAACAGGTTTCAACTCATTAGTGAAACACAATTGGGGCTGGATTTTTGCACTGAAAAGAAATCTGAAGACAGAGAAAGAAGGCACAGTGATTGTAGAGAGATGTCTGCCACGATAACATGGGAATCACAGTGGAACATGTAATCAGAGATGTGTCATTCCTGATTTTCATAGCACAGAATGAAGAAATGGAAATTTAGACCTCTCAGCATATGGGAAAATAACTTCTTGATATCATCCATAGAGATATTCCCTGCAAATAGGTTTTATTTCACAATATTTGTCAATATTAAATGTATTTCTTGAAGAAAAGCAAAAAGATATAGAGGTATGCACTTAATTTTGTTTGGCAAATGGTATTATGATAGAGAAATTCTAGCAGGTACTTTTACCTTAGGAGAGTTATTTTTAAGAAGAAGCTTCTAAATTCAAGAAAGTATTTTTTTCAAATTGGAGATTATAATATAAAAAAAAAATACATGAGGCAGTCATATAATTTTCAGCAATTTACTTTGTGGGATAATATTAGGGTTTAGTTCAGTGGGTGAAGATTGTTACCCAGCCTAGGTTCCAACTAGCAAAACAGTACACCCTTGACCCAGTTGCTGTGGTTGTAAGCTGCTAGCATTCATTGTCTCCCTCTGTTCCAGTGAATTGCCCATGACTAAAAGGAAGCTGTCTCAGCCTGAAAACAGTCCACAGTTAATAATTGACTAAGAGAGAGTAAAAATGCTTACCACTTTGCCTGAAGATGGAACCTAAGCATTGGTGCAATTCAAGATCAGAATGGGGCCAGTCTCTAGCTGAGACGACATATTTTATCTTTAACTCTGTCCCTCATTATTTCCTTCTTCCCTTTCCACTGAGAGCACTCCTTCAAAAAAAACAAAACAAAAACAAAAACACCTTTACCTGAATCACTGTGTCAAGTGCTACTGCTTGAGAAACTTATGTAAGATATTGTATACTTTTTAAAAATAAATTGATGTTTAAGGATATTATATTCTACATTAAATATCATAGAATTTGGAAAATTTCATTAAAAAAATAACATATGCAATATCATAAAAATGTTTACTGAACTACATTGTAAAGGCCTTGCCTCTGTGATGCAAAGAGAGCAAAATCTAGTGAGATTGCAAGCATTTAACATTGTAGTTTAATAAATTAATGAGTATCAATACAAAGCATTGGCATAAGGTGTATGGATGTTGTAGACAGCAAAAATGTCCCATGCAAAAAGAATGCTACTGAAGACACTGGAGCAAATGGGCTGAGAAATAGGTCCAGGATCCATGGAGGTGAACTTGGAAATCCTCTGTATCTATTCCAAGATCCTTCACGATCCAGTCCTTTCCCACCTCTCCAGTTTCTACTACACTCTTTTACATGCAGCCTAAGACCAGGCACAGGGAATTATTTTCTGTGCCCTGTAAATCCACATACATGTTTTTGTACCTTATTTATCATATAGGCTTCACCTATTACTGTGAATGTCTTGCCATTTTCTCTGCAGAACAGATAGAAAAAAAAGATTGAAAATAATGAATAGAGTTTCAGGACCTGTGAGACAATATCAAACATTCTAACATATCTGTAATTAGAGAGTCAGAGAAGGGAAGAAAGAGTTCGGGGAAAAATAATTTATATTTGAAGACATTATGGCTCAAAAGTTCCCTAATATAGAGAAAAATATGTTTTTACAGATTTCAGAAGACCAGAAAACTCTAAGAAAAATCTGAAGCAAATCATGCCCAATCTCATCATGATAGTCAAAATGCTGAAAACCAGAAGTAAGAAAATCTTAAAAGATGACAGAGGAAACTGACATGTTACATAGAGAGAACAACAATTTAAATGAACGTGCACTTCACAGTAGAAAAACTGGAAGCCAAAAGACTACAGAATGACACATTTAAAGTAGTGAAAATAACATTAAACCCTGAATTCTCCATCCAACTGAAAATATTCTTTAATAAAGAAGGGACTCTTTTAAAATGCAGATAATATACAACCAATAAAATTTGCTGATAGCAGGTCTGCAGTACAAGAAATGATTAAGGAGGTTTTAAGGCTCAAGAAAAATGATACTAGGTAGAAGTATACATCTTAAGGTAGGCATGAAGGACAAAGAAAATAATAAATACCTTAAACATAAAAGAACATTTAGTCATAATTTCTTTAAAGTGTATGTGACTGTTTAAAACAAAAATTATACTGTGAATGTGTGAGTTATATAATGTACTTAGATACATTAAATGTGAAAACTACAGCATAAAGGACATGACAGGAGAAAAAACAGGCCTATATGCATGCAACATTTCTAGATTTCATACAAAATCATACAGTATTAATTCCAAGTGAGCTGTGAATATCAAGAATATATATTTTGATAACCAAGGAAACCATGCTTAGACAACAGAAAATTACAACCTACACTAAGAAAAACAAAGTTATGGCCCAGTCAAAGGAACAAACGTACACTTCAGCTGAGATACAGGAATTTAAACAACTAATGCTAAATCAATTCAAAAAGTTTAGAGAAGATATTGCAAAAGAGATAGAGGCTGTAAAGGAAGCACTGGACATGTATATGGCAGAAATCAAAAGTTCAAAAAACCTACTAGTAGAATCTATGGAAATGAAAGGCACAATACAAGAGATGAAAGACACAATGGAAACATACAACAGCAGATCTCAAGAGGCAGAAGAAAACACTCAGGAACTGGAGAACAAAACACCTGAAAGACTACATGCAAAGGAGCAGATGGAGAAAAGAATGAAAAAATATGAGCAACGTCCGCGGGAAATCAAGGATGAAACAAAGTACAATAATGTACGTATCATTGGTGTCTCAGAAGGAGAAGAGAAGGGAAAGGGGGCAGAAGCAATAATAGAGGAAATAATTAATGAAAATTTCCCATCTCTTATGAAAGACATAAAATTACAGATCCAAGAAGCACAGCGTACTCCAAACAGAAGAGATATGAATAGGCCTACGCCAAGACACTTAATAATCGGATTATCAAATGTCAAAGACAAAGAGAGAATCCTGAAAGCAGCAAGAGAAAAGCAATCCATTACATACAAAGGAAGCTTAATAAGACTATGTGAGGATCTCTCAGCAGAAACCATGGAGGCAAGAAGGAAGTGGTGTGGTGTATTTAAGATACTGAAAGAGAAAAACCACCAACCAAGAATCCTGTATCCAGCAAAGCTGTCCTTCAAATATGAGGGAGAGCTCAAAATATTTTCTGACAAACAGACAATGAGAGACTTTGTGAACATGACACCTGCCCTACAGGAAATACTAAAGGGAGCATTACAGGGTGATAGAAGACAGGAGTGTGTGGTTTGGAACACAATTTTGGGAGATGGTAGCACAACAATGTAAGTACACTGAACAAAGGTAACTATGAATACGGTTGAGAGAGAAAGATGGGGAGCATGTGAGACACCACAAGAAAGGAGGAAAGATAACGACTGGGACTGTGTAACTTGGTGAAATCTAGAGTATTCAACAATTGTGATAAAATGTACAAATATGTTCTTTTATGAGGGAGAACAAGCAAATGTCAACCTTGCAAGGTGTTAAAAATGGGGAGGCATTGGGGGAGGGATGCAATCAGCATAAACTAGAGACTGTAATAGAATCATTGTATTATGCTTCCTTTAATGTAACAAAGGTGATATACCAAGGTGAATGCAGATAAGAGGGGGGGATAGGGGAGGCATGTTAGACACTTGACATTGGTGGTATTGTCTGATTCTTTATTCTACTTTGATTTAAGGTTATTTTTCCTTTTGCTGCTTCCTAGCTGTCATTTTTTTTTTTCCTCTTTCTTTTGCCTCTCTACCTTCTTTGACTCTCCCTCCTGCCTTGTGGAAGAAATGTAGATGCTCTTGCTTAGTATGAGCAGAATGTTCAATTAGGATGAACTTAAATGTTTGGAAATGAACAGGGGTGTTGGTAGCAAGATGTGAGAATAACTAACAGCGCCGAATGGTGTGTGAATGAGGTGGAAAGGGGAAGCTCAGAGTCATATATGTCACCAGAAGGAAAGTTGGAGGTCAAAAGATGGAAATGTATAAAACTGAATCCTATGGTGGGCAATGTCCATGATCAACTGTACAAAAACTAGAAATCACTTCATGAACCAGAACAAATGTATGACAATACAATTAGAAGTTAATAATAGAGGGGCATATAGGGAAGAGCTATATACCTATTACAAACTATATACTACAGTTAGTAGTATTTCAACATTTTTTCATAAACAGTAACAAACGTACTATATCAATACTAGGAGTCAACAATTGAGGGGGGTTGGTTAGGGATAGGGGAGGTTTAGAGTTTCTTTTTCTTTTTTTCTCTTTTCATCTTTCACTTTATTTCTTGTCTGGAGTAATGAAAAGTTTCTAAAAATTGAACAAAAATTAAGTGTGATGGATGCACAGCTGTATGAGGGTACCCATGGGCAAGTGATTGTACACTTTGGATCTTTGGATAATTGTATGGTATCTGAACAATCTCAATAAAAATGAAAAAAAAAAAAAAAAAGAAAAAAGACTATATATTTTAATCTCCAGAGCTACCAGTAAGCAATTTTACAAAAAGGTATCAGTAGATCAATTGTAATCACATTCCAGAAATCATTCAATAATCTAAAATAATTTAGGAAAGGAAGAAAAAAAGAGCTATTTTCAGAGGGATAAACAGAAAACCAATAATAAAATCATAGACTTAATCCAGCCGTATCAATATTCACAGAAAATGCTAGTGGACAAAACACTCCAGGTAAAAGGTAGAAATTATCAGTATAGATTTCAAAAAGAAAAGCAAAATCCAACCATAAAACCCTGTGATTGACACTCCCTTTGTCCAGTGTATGGCAGATGAGGAGTAAAATAAAGACAAAAAAATATATAAATAATGGGGGGGGGGGGGTGAAGGGTGTGGGATGTTTTGGGTGTTCCTTTTTATTTTTATTTATTTATTTTTTTTATTTTTGGGGAATGATGAAAGTGTTCAGCAATTGATTGTGGTGATGAATACACAACAATATTATGACACTGTGAGCCATTGATGGATTATATGGTGTGTGAATATGTCTCAATAAAATCGCACTTAAAAAAAATCAAACACATCAAGGAATACTTGTTTACCAGTTCTCTAAAAGTACCAGTTACATTCAATTCTAATACAGGTGAACAGAAAACAAACATAAAAATAAAAGACTCAGCCATAATTCTATACACATGAAATGAAATTTAAATACATTAGCACAGATAATTTGAAAATGTTTGGATATAAAAGGTAAACTAGAGTGGCCACACTAATATCAAATAACTTAAACTTTGAGAAAAAGTATTATTGGAGAAAAGGATGGCCACTTTATAACGACAAGAGGATCAAATCATCACGGTGATATTAAAAAAAAAGTAAAAGTGTTCATGCCTAATAAAAGAACTTCAAAATGCATGAAGCAGAAATCAAGAGAGTTAACAGAGTGAGATAATTTCCCGTAGTTAGAGATTTTATACTTGTCACTCAACAATTGATAAATAGTTAGACAATTAAAAAACTCACAAGAAATGCAACCACTTGACCTTCATATTATCATAAAACAGTATGCATATCTAGAAATAGCAGGGTACAATTCTTTTCAAGTGCCCATGGTATCTTTACCTAGATATACCACATACTGATCAATAAAACAAATCTCAATAAACATAAAAGATTTGAAATTATTCAGAGAACCTTCTCTTTTTTCAATCAAATTAATTTAAAAATATTAATATGTGGAATACCTCTTAACATGTGTTAAACAAAACATTAATAAGTAAACTATGGATCAAAAATGAAATCACAAAGAAAATTAGAAAATATTTCAAACTGAATAAAAATGAATATAAAACATTCAAAAATTTGTGGAATGTAGCCAAAGCAATGATCAGATGGAAATGTGTAGCTTTAAAGGCTTCTATTAGAAAAGAAATGTCTAAAATCATGAAAATGAACTAAATTTATACATTAAGAATTTTAAAAAGAAGAGCAGGGTAAACCGAAGGTAATTAGAAGAAAGAAAATAATAAAGAGAAGAGGAGGAACTGATGAAATAGAAAAAAGACAAATAATAGAGAAAATTAACAAATACAAAAGTTGGTTCTCTTAAAAAAATCAACAGTATTGGTAAATACTTCACTAGACTAAAGAACAAAAGTGAGATGAAACACAAATTATCAGTGTCAAGAGAAGTTATCACTACAGATATTACAGAAAATAAAAGGATCATAAGGGAATGATATTTATAACTTAAATCAAATAATTTGATAGAGGAAATGGAATAATTTCTTAAAAACTAATACAAGATGATACAGAGAAACTTAAGAGCCTTATATTAATTTTATAATTGCATTACTTATAATCTTCCTGCAGAGAAAAGTTGAAACTTTGAAGGTTTTACCAGGGAATTCAATCAAACATGTAAAGAACAAACAGCAAAAATTTTTCAGAAATAATGTTTAGAAAATAAAAGAGACAGCAATTCCTTGCTCATTTAATATGCCCAACAAAAAATAAAGATAATACCAAAATAAATAAATAAATAATGTAAAATAATAAAATAAAATATTTTCTTTATGAATATAGAAACAAAGTCTTTAAAAGTGAGCACATTGAGTGCAATACTATATAAAAATTATATTATAACATTTCTACCCAGGAATACAAAGTTGGTATAACATTCTAAAAATAATTTCTATTATTCATCAAATTAACAGAATAAAAAAGATATAAAAGCATTTTATTTTTCAATATATACAGAAAAACTAATTTATAAAATTCGAAATCCATCTATGAAAAACCTACAGCTAATAACCTATTTAATGATGTCACATTTTAGATCTTAAACATTACAGTCAGAATTTTACTGAGGTTCATAATTTTTACAGTAAAGCTACAAAAAGTAATCATAGGTTTAAAAATGAGAAAATAAGAATGAAAATTCTCTCTACTTGCAAATGTCCTGCATCTTTTCATGGAGAAGTTTACTGAAGTCACAAAATAACAAACAGAACTAATGAATGAATTTAATAAAGTCATATGATTCAAGATTAATACAAAAATAAATTATATTTTTTACATTAAAAACAACTGGGAAACAACATTAACAATTTAAAGGAATTTGCAAAACTCTTGCCATAAGTAGGTTAATTTAAGAAAATTGTTCAGAACCTCCACAATGATGCCAATAGAACAGTGCTGAGAAGAAATTATAGATCAAGTAAGTGGAGAAACATGCAATTTTCATGGATTACAATGTTCAATAATCTTAAAATGTCAGCTATCCCAAAATGTAAATTCAGTATATTCCCAATTGTAATCCCAGCTGCTTTTTGTAGAAATCAGCTTTTTTTTTTTTTTAATACCCAAAAAGCAAGTAACCTAGACTACACAAAGAAATCTTGAAAAACAGAGAAAAGATGGACGACTTACGTTAGTGGACCTCAAAAATTTGATAAAGTTGCTATAATCAACATAGTGTGAAACCAACAAAAAAATCAACAAGTAGATCAATGAAACAGAAAAGAGAGGGCAGTTAAACAGCCACACTTAAATGCCCAATTATTTTTTTTTTTTGACAAAGTAGCCAATGCTATTCAATGAGTAAAGAAAAGTCTTTTCAACAAATGATGCTTGAATAACTGGACATCCACATAGGAAAACAAGCAGCAACCAGAAAAATCTCAGACCACTACTTCACAGCATGCCAAAAATTAATCTGAGATGGGTCATAGATGTAAATATATGAAATAAAACTATAAAGCTTTTAGTGGAAAAAATAGGAGGACAGCTTCATGATTTTAAGGTAGGCAAAATGTTTGCAAACATTTTATTTGAGAGAGGACTGATACCCAGGATATATGAAAATCTCCTATAAAATCCTGTAATTCGGTAATAAAAAGACAATGAATAAAATGGGAAAATTTAAATAGACACTTCACAAGATGATAAGAATGGTCAGTATTCATATGAAAAAGTGTTCAACACCATTAGACATGAGGGGAATACAAGTTAAAATCATAAAGATATACATATGTATCATCAGAACAGCTTAACAAACAAGTGAACAAGAGACAGCACAAAGGGTATGAAACCATGGGAACTTTCATGCGTTGCAATTGGGAGGGCAAATTTATACAACCACTTTATAGAATAGTCTGGCACTCCATTATCAAATTGTACATTCATCTTTCCCATGACCAAGAAAATCCATTCCTAGGTATTTACTCAAGGCATTAATTTGGGCACTTTTCCTTATTTTCAGACATGAATTCACAAAAAAGACTCTATGGATGACCAGGGATGAAAAAGGTGAAATGAGCACAAAGTAACAAATATCTTAGGATTATTATTGGTTTTAAAAGATTTTATTTATTTTTCAAACAGTTACATAGAATTTACCAGGTCCCAGGCACTGTTCAAAAATGTAGCAAATATTACCATACTTAATCCTTACAATAGTGCTTTCATATGTACTATTATCATCCTTATTTTACATGTGAGGAAACTGAGTCACAGAGTTCACACAACTAGTAAAAGATGGAACTAGGACTCGAGCTCAGGCTGTCTTTAGAATCTGTGCCCTCTCACCCTGCTATGTGACTTCTTAATTTTCAGCCTGTGGTCCACTGAATTCCCAGCTTAATGCCTCATGAGGAAACTGTTTTACCCTCATTAATTGGGTTCATGTGCATAGACACTACGTGAAGTTCAGGACAAGGGAGAACTGGCAAGAGAAAGAGGAAGAGAGAGAGACAAGAGACCGAGATCCCCTCTACTTCCTCCTAAGCAGTATTATTGCATTACTTTGGTTACCTGAGAACCCAGGTCTCCCCTTCAATGCCCAAGTAATGCCTCCACTATCCACAGCCTCGGCCCATAGGCATATCAATATTTGTACAGTATGGGATATAGATATGCTGTTAAAGGGTTCCAAAAATCACATTTTTGACTGTTAATCTCACTGAAGATTTGTAGCATGTTTACTACAATGTCTAAGTCTTCCCTCTCACTGCCCACAGTGGCTATTAAGTCTTCCCTATCTCTAGATATCCTTTTCATATCTTTTACTAACAATGTATTCTTCCATTATTATTCAGTCTCTTTATAAAAATTAAAAAAATAAATGTATTGAGTTCTTGCTGTGGGCCAGGAATATGATAAACAGTTTACAATGCACACACCATCACTAAAACCAGTGTTATATTGGAAAAGTTCTTCTCTAAAATAATAATAATAATAATAATACAACTATTATGTTTTATTTATTTAGCATTTGTTTCTTTCTGTGGGTAAATAATTCCACCATGGCCAGTTTCAATGATTAGCTTGCAAATTTTCAGCAGGTACAAGCCAGTCCCATCACCCTACTGATATAGTCCTTTGGGGTAGAAACAAGTAGGATACCCAGTTTATGAATGCCTAAACTGAGGTATAGATTGGTTAAGTGAATTACTCAATGTCCCACTGCTGGTAAGTGGTAGAGTTGTTTTCAAACTTGGGACACTCTGAGGTATTTCCATCTGAACCCCTTTTCCAGCTATGGGATCAGTAATGCCTTATGGGTTATTTCCCTCTGGATAGTAACCTCCTGAAAGGGAGACCTTCCTATTCTTTTTTGTGTTATTCATGGTGCTTTCCTTAGTCTGTACCTTATTCAAACATATTTTAAATAAATAAAAGATGAATTAATAAAGGTAAAAATATCTGCATTTGATTAAAGAATGAATTCTGCCTCCATGCTTGGTTATGAACCACAATAAACCTGAGAGATCTCTCATTGGCAGCTATTGAACTATTGGTCAAAACCCATAAACTCAGGAAATCATTATTACAGAAAAATAGTGGCAATCCCAGTTTCACAATCAAACCACAAACTAAAGGTTGACTGCATTAACAGTACTTTTTCCTGTGTTTCAGGTGGTCTCAGAATAATTGGAAAATGTTTTGGTGGTAATGGAGACTGACTTAAGGATTTCAATAATGTGCAGCATTATACATGTGTTTTGTGATCACCCCTGTAATAGGTAGGTCTCAACCTACCCAACGTTTGTTCACATGAGAACAAAGGACAAAGGCAGGTGGCAAATAAATACACGAAAACCAGTCCAACATGAGTCATTAAGAAAATATAAATTAAAACCACAATGAGATTCTATTCCAGACCCATCAGAATGGCTAAAATTATAAAGATTGACCATATGAAATGATGGAAAAGGTATGGAGTAACTGCAACTGTCATTCACTGCTATTTTGAATATAAAATAGTACAATCACTTTGGAAAACAGTTTGGCAGTTTCTTAAAATGTTAAACTGAACATTTACCTACCATATGTTGCAGCTATTCTATGCCTAGGTATTTACCCAACAGAAATAATAGCATTTATCCACACAAAAACGTGTATAGAAATGTTCCTAGCAACATAATTTGTAACAGCAAAATTATGGAGACAATCCAAATGTGCATAAACAGATGAATGGCTGTCTATGCAATGAAATATTTCAGGATTTGAAAAGGACAGACTATTGCTACACACATTAGCACAGATCCGTGTCTAAATAATTACGCTGAATGAAAAAGTCAGAAAAAAACACGTTCTTTTATTCTTTTTAAATAAAATTCTAGCAAATACAAACTAAGTGACAGTGACAAAAAACAAACGAATGGTTGCCAAGGGGATGGGGCAGGAGGAAAGGTTTGCAGAATTCATAAATCAATTTTTGGAGGACTTTTTATGGTAATTAGGCTTTTCTATCATGATCCTCAAACTTCTTCCGGTGTCTGTCTGCCCATTGCCCAGTTCCAAAGTCACTTCCACATGTATTTGTTACTGCAGCATTCCACACTTCATACCAAAATCTGCATTGCTTCTGTAGTGCAATTACAAACTTAGAGGCTTAACTAACACAAATGTATTATTTTACAGGTCTGCGGGTTAGACATTCGACATGGGTGACACTGGGCTAAAATCAAGGTGTTGGAAGCACTGCATTCCTTTCTAGACATTCTTGGGGAGAATCCATTTCCTTGCCCTTTTCAGCTTCGGGAGGCTGCCTGTAATCCTTGGTTCTTGGTCCCTTTTCTCCATGTTCAAAGCCAATGACTGTGGGTTGAGTCAGTCATATCACATCATTCCAACCTCCTCTTCTGTTTCCCTATTCTACCTTTAAGAGGCTTGTGATTACAAACAACAGATAATCTGGAATATTCCTATTTTAAGCTCATCTGATTAGCCACTTTAATTCCTCTTTGCAAGACAACATAAAGTGTTCACAGCTTCCAGGAATTAGGATAGACTTGGCTTTGGGGGAGGGATACATTTTCCTATCTATTTTAAGTGTATATGGAGGAACATTAAGGTCTAACCATTCCTGCCGAAAGTGTCTCCTCTATGGGCAATCTTTATGCTGGAATTCCTGATTGGGTGTCTGAAACTTTCTCTGAGCTGCACTGCAGTGTGAGGATCACCCCTCTGATCTTCTTTCACAGTTGTCAGATCTGCATTATTTTCTGAAGACTTCTACTGCTTCCTTCTGTATCATTCTCAGATGATAACTCCAATAAATCTCTTGTACTATGAAATATATCTTGGTGTCTTCTTCAGAGTGGACCCAAATTCACACAAAGAATCTTGAAAACATGTAAAATAAACATGAGAGAATTCATTGCTTCCAGTCAAAAGGAGAATAATAGTTCTTTACTTTATAAATTCTTTACTTTATAAATACTTTATAAATTCACTTATTTAAACTTACTTATTTTTTAGCTGCCAACTCATTCAAAAAATGATGAATTAGTACTGGTCATAACTAAAATATTTCAATAACTTGATCAGCCTTTATCAAATTAAGGTGTGAGTAGTTACAGATACATCATATTCAATAACAAACAGAATCATCCTGTCTCAATGCCACACAATGGTATAAAACTAAATCTGCTTTCCTTAAAACAAATTACTCTTATAACTAGAGGCAATACAATAAATATGTTACACAACCTATGGACAATCAGACCTGACTGATGTGTATTGTTCCTTCCACCTTAGATTAAAGAGGTTCAAGAAGTGGTAATTAGAAGTTAAGGATGTATTCCCTTCTAAGAACCATAGAGGACTCCTTATAAAAGTCAGATTTAAGCTTCGTGATTTTGAAAAATGTATAAATTAGAGCTCTATACACCAGATCAAATTGGCTGCTGGTCCACCTGCCCATCTGAGGGTATAGTCTCGATTTTCAGATAGCATCTAGTTCTGTTTGCAGTGGTTTGGTGAGCAGAGTCATGTTCCTACTTTCCTGTCTAACTAGCAATCTATTTTCAACAAAATGGCGTGTAGGATGAGAGTGTATGAAAATAGTATGTGCAACCTGGGAGTTCAGTTGTTGAAAAGAGCAAAATGGCTGCACTCAAAGAGCATTTAATACTTGACAACTTGGTGCTTTATCTTTTCAAGTGTGTAAGAGTCTGAATGTCACTAATGGACCAAGGTCAGGTAGGTTATAGGTGTCTTTATAAATAGCAGCTATTTGTGGACATGAAGCTTCTGAACTGGTCACTTCAATTGATGAAACCTTTTTATTTTGGAACCTGAAAGAGGCCTTTTGGCTCAAATTAATCAATCCTGAGGAGAATTGGAAAGCTATTTTCTTGTCATACACATTTCACACCTGAACTTCAAAGTCAGCTTGTGACCTTGTCAAGAATATAACTGCACTATAAAATGTGAAACCAAAATCTGTCAATGCCATTAAAATTGAAGTTGTTCATTGATTACGATAAGGCAGTACCAAAAGTCTGTGTAAAATTAGACATTTTTGTGTTAACTGTTGAGAAACTACTTTTATTAATACTTTTATAATCACTACTACTAACAATAAACCACTTATGTATGGTTGGTACTCTGCAGTGTATCAAGCAAATTTTAATCAACTAATGTAGTGTTCACAACAGCCTTCTGTGATCAGTTATTCCCATAGTACATTTGAAAATTTAGCTCTTCCCTTGGGTTGACTATCTTGGTATCAAGGGACAATAATGAGATCATATAGCTTGTAGGGTGACAGAGCCAGTAATTGAACCTATCTCATACCCTATAGTCTATACGCAAACATCTCCCTGATTTCATTACTAACAGGACCTGATCTGTTAGGAAAATCACAGATGAAAATGTAAATCACGCTGGAGTCAACTTAGAGGACCCATTTCAGATCAGCTGCTCCCATTTTCTTACCTTCCCCAAAAGAACCCTAATCTGAATATGTCAGAGGGAACCAGAAACTTGGAAAGGAAGTTCATTTGTAGAGAAATATTTGAGTGTGCTATATGGGTTTAATATGTTTTGTACATTATGTTTAAATGAAACAAAATCTAATCAAACAAAAACTGAAAAATGGGACCAAAGTTATTCTATCTCTGTTTTCACCATGTTCTGGCCATTAGGGTTCAAGTCTGTTCTGCAATGCTGTTTCCCAAACTGCACCAAAGCAAGGAAACACTATTTATCTTACTTTCTGTTGTATAAATTTCTGGAAACCGTATGTATGCATATGTGTATGCACACACATTTGTTGTGTATGTTTATATATGCAGAATGCAATAAATAATTGAATAAAACATTAAATGAACTTTTTCAGTGGTTTCTCAGTTTTGTAACTTTATTAATTGGTACTCAGTTTGTGAACTGTGCTTCAGTTCTTATTTCTATGATTAGGGTACTTTCACACTGAAGTATTGTGATGGTTAAATTAGTTAGAACTATGACTTGTACAGAGTAATTATTTAATAAATGCTTATTATTATTTATTGTTATTACTGTTATTTTTAAATAGGAGAAGCTGAGGTGCAAATAATTGGAAGGGATGTTTTAAAATTCTGTCTACTTAATGGAGGTATGTGTATTCCAACAATATCTTAACATTTAGCTTAGAATTTCAAATTAAGCCAAATATTTCTTAACAAAAGAAATTAAGCCATAGCTACAGAAAATGCCCATTTTTTTTCCTAGGGGCTTTATTTCTCAAAAGTGTTAATTAAGAGCTTTTATTACTAAACTATTAAAAATTACAGGAAAAAATGCAAAAAAGCCTCAGATCATTAACCTAGGGAATGATTTATTTTTTACTCATTCATATACAACTTTTTGGGAGAGATAGACCTTTAAAACTATAAAAATCAACTTTAAAACTCAGGATATCTCACTTGCTTTCCATACATTAGAAAGTTAATAGAATATCCACTATTCAAAATTTTCTCATTTACTTTGTCCAAGAATACAGTGTATGTCCTTCATCCATAATGGCAAAAACAAGAGCAATGTTTATAGAATCTTTATATTCTGTTAATAGCATATTAAAGTTTCTAGATCATTCACCTTTAAAGTTGAATGAAATAGAGAAATTAAAATTATCTCATATAGGCCATCAACTTTCCTTATCTAAAATTGTGATCATTATTAAAGAATATATTATCTTTCTGAAAAATAAATAGTATCAACAAAGGTTTGTCAAATATTTTTTAATACAGAAAAAAACTTTGAAGAAGCACAAAATAACAAAAGGAAGGAGAATAAACAATGAACACCAATAACCTCAGAATCCTAAAGATACACAGCACAAACAAAATACTATTGTTCATTCACTATTCCTTTCAATCTGAAGATGTATCTTATTCTAACTATTCTATTGTATGGTGTTTTATTTTTCTAAATGTAATTTTGCTTAATAGTAAAGTGTGAATAGTTATAGGGTTATGGTGAGAATTCAATGAGAAAATATCTGTAAAATATTTAGGGCAAAGTGTGTAGTACAAAAATGGCTCAGAAATAATATAAAAGCATTAATGACAGAATCAAGAAATAGGAAGAACAGAAGGACAAGTAGGGAAAGGAGAATTTAGCTAACCTAGCATTTTTTGGTGAATTCCTAGTTTATCCTTCAGAACTCCCCATCCTTTGCAAAGTCATCATCGGGTACACCGCACAGACATAAACTTCACTCTGAAAAAACTGATCTCTTCTCCTTGCTTCCTAAGCATTTTGCAGTTTGCCAATTTTTTTCTTATATTCTTCACATTGTTCTATAATTATTTCTGTACATCCTTGTTTCTTACAATAGACTTTGAATTCTAGGAGGACTGGAAACTTTCATTCATTAATATTTGATCTCCAATTCCTAGCACAGCACCTAATACGTTTTAAATGCCCAGTAGCTATAGGTTTTTTACCTTACCTCCCCTTGAAGAGTTTCTTTTGATTAAAAGGAAAATTACCTTAAAGAAAATATCAATCAAGAGAGTGCCATTGGATCACAGACTAGTGTAACTTACATATGAAGTTAGAAGTAAACTTAATTCTACCTTCAAATTGTCAAAGACTAAAAATAATTATGAAATAAGCGGGGGAGGGGGGAAATGAGGGCTTGGCTTAATAGACATCATGCACTCTTCATTTCCTACTACCCATCTCCATATCACACACCCCACCTCTCAAGATCACTTATAATCCCATTCCACCTTGCCTTTTACCAAATTTACATATTTGTCTTAATTCAATTACTACCTTCTCTTTGGACACTATCCTCTTTTTTACTTCACAATGTAGTTTTCTTTACGTGAAATGTTTTATGGTCCACCAGTTCAAATCAATAACTGACAGTTGCATAGTATTTTGAAGTTTATAATTGTTACATATATAATTTTGCATACATTATTTCACATGATTCTCACTCTGACTGAAACATATATTAGTTATTAATATCACTCATATAACATGGACAAAGAAAAAGAAGGTCACATTTTTTTTAAAAAACAATAACAAAAAAACTTGCTTAACACCAGAAAAGAAGCAAGTCCTAAATCAAGAGAATCTGATCTGCTGGTACCAAATTTTATGTATGTTTATAAATACCAGGCACTTCAGCCTATATTTCAACATTCATATATGACATAGCAATTATTATGCTTTGCTTTGTTTTATTGTTGAATTGTTCTTAGGTTAATGATTGTGCTTGTCATTTTTTGTGTTTCATTATTTTTTACTTTATTTATCAAAAAATAAAAAATTCAAAGAAAACAAAATAAATGAATAAAAAAACTAAATAACCTAAAATAACAGCATTGCTTCCAGTATGTCCATACCATATCCCCAAAAAATTAATAAACCATAACAAAACAAAGTAATTAGAAAAACAACCTAAAATAACTACATTGCTTCCAACATGTTCCTACCATACTCAAGAAAATTTACAAACTGTAATCATTCCTGAGCATCCCTATAACATTAAGATTGCCTTCAATAGCTTATCTTTTATTAGATTATCATTTCCCCTTCACTAGTTGCTGTCTATCTCTAGGTCCCCTACATACTACAATATAAAACACTTATTTTACATTTTTCATGGAGTTCACATTAGTGGTGACATACAATATCTCCTATTGTGTCTGGCTTATTTCACTCAGCATATGCAATACTGGAAATCTAGAAAAAAAGGCTGAAGAGCCAGGGTTTAATTTGGATCTTCCATTATTAAATTTGTATCATCTGAATCTGAGTTAACTCATTCCTTTTTTTTTTTTTTTTTTTTTTGTCATTAGCGTTTGTGTATTTTATATCATGTAGGAATTAAATAGTGGAGTTACAATTCAAAAATTATTGACTTCTATTTGTATTCCATTGTGGCCAGAGAATGTGCTTTGAATATATTCATTTTTTTTTTTTTTTTAAATTTACTGAGGCTTGTTTTATGTCCCAGCATATGGTCCATTCTGGAGAAAGATTCATGATCACTAGAGAAAAATGAGTGTCCATGGTGTGCTGAAGTGCAGTGAGACCACACAGGTAGCGATGGATTCAAAGATGGCTAGAAAAGAATGTGCAGGACACAAATACGATTTTCTCTAAAGATTAATGTCAAAAGAAGGTACTTAATGTTTGAATTTTCCTGATAATTAAACACAGAAGAAACTGCTTGAGAAGATGCCACATTACCTGCCAGAGAAGTGTGAAAATGTAGCAAGTTTGGAGCTATATGTTTCCCATTCCCAAGCTATCATGGATCTTATCCTTTTTTTGTCCATTTATTACATCTCTTTTGTTTCTTCAAACAAATTTTCACATCTGCACTAGAATAGTAACATACCCAAGTTTCTCCCATCTCAAAAAACAAAGCCAAACAAAACACAAATCCTTGTCATCTCTACTTGAACTATGAAGCAACTCAGACTCAATAAGCCCCAAATCTAAGCTCATTTCTCTGCCTCCCCTCTCCAAATCTCTTCTACAGTGTACATTATTTCAGTAAAGAAGTTTGGCAAAAGAAAAGAAAAGAAAACAAAAAGCAGCCATTTGATCAAACTGAAAATTTGTGTATAACACCTTGAGACACTCCACCTCCCTCAACAACTATTCTCCATCATGCCAGTAACCAAATCCTCTCTTCCATCTAACAAGTAATATCAAATCTGACCAATTCTCCCCATATCCACTGCTAACACATTTGTACTAGCCCCATTATTTCTTACTCCTGCTACTGATAAAATCTTGATGTATTTCATCCATTTTTTGCTCTCTCCAAACTATTTATCACATTGCTATTAGAATGCTATTTTAAAATGTAAACCTTATCTTGACTTGAACCTATTCTTGTCTCCATGATTACACATTTATTTCTCCACTGCCTGGAGTACTAGCTTCTTTCTCCCATTTACCTAGTACTAGCTTCTTTCTCCCATTTACCTAGCTAATTCCTGTTTGTGATTCAGGTCTCATATTAAACTGACTTCTTCAGGAGAACAGACTGGCTACTTGACCCTGTGAAAAATATATTCATCGCTTGTTAAATGCATGTTGTTTTGTCATGATTGACTAGGTATTTGGCAATAATTAACATCCGCAAATTCCAGAAGCTAGTACAAGTTAACTTTTATTTCTCACTCACATTGCATATCCCCTGTGGCTTGAGGGAACCAGGGGAGAGGTCTGGCCCAAGTGAGACCTAAGCTGATGTAGACTCTATTATCTTATAACTATAAAATCTGAAACACCCCCGCACCCACCCACCTGGTCTCCTTGGTAGGGAGAGCTGGCCTTTAGGATCCTGTAGATTTATTCCTACCTCAGAAGACATGTGAACACATCCATTTTGCTCCTATTTCATTTGCCAGAATCACTCACGTGTTTGGCTAAAATCCAAAGCAACTGGGTAGTATGATCTTCCAGGTTCCCGGAAGGGGGAAGACCCAAATGTCGGGGAGCATTAGTAATATCTGCTTTGCCTGTCCTCTCCATTAGATTGAAAGCTACTTAAAGGTGGGGACCTGCTCTATTTGCATCACTGCTATACCTGGTACAGTGGCTTGTGTCATGAAGAGTTAAACCATAAACATGTATTAAATGAATAGAGCAATGTAATGTTGCAGGTAGCAGCATTGACTCTAGGTTCCAAGTACTAGGCCTGACTTTTAACAGCTGGATGACCTTGACCGATTTTTTTTTGCCTCAGTTTTCATCAATAAAGTAAAAATAATGAAATACCTCCCTTTCAGTGTTTTTACAAGGATATTATGCTTAAAAAGATATTTATACATTATAGGTTTATATGTGACAGTCATTTTTATTATTTTTATGTTTTATTGAAATGCAAATTATATGTTACAAATAAATAAATATTCAAATAGTGAACATATCCAAGTAACCAATATCATTGCTATTTTCTACTTTGTAAACAACAATTTACACAGAATATTAGAACTGGCACAAACCTAATGTGTCCTTATATTACGGATTATGGTACCAAGGCAAAATAAGTGAATTGCTATTCCTTTGGTAATCCTGCTAGTGGCTATGCCCAAACTAATAAAAAAATAGCTTTTCTCTTTTCCTCAGACTTCTTTTTTGGTGAGAAAGAAGCTGAAAGAGCTCTTCTTTTTCTCCTGCTTTATGTTAATTTTTGAATTAAACAGCATATTCTATCTAAAAACCCACAAATCTATTAAAATTTTTCAGTGGAGGAAAATATTAAAATGACAAGGAAAATCACCAATAATTATGAAAAAATAAAGAGACATAATTGTAAATGCAATAATTTAGTCAATGATAGTATGATACTGAAATTTAAATGCATGTCCACTTACAATTCAAATATTCGTAATACTTGTATCTTCACTCAGGAGCATGAAGAAACTTGCAATCCTTTTGGAAATAGATTACTGTTTATCATGGTCTAAAGAACCTTGCAAACTTCCAACTCTTTTAAAAATAGTTTTAATATATTCTTTGTTTTCTTTGTAAAAATAGCTTTGTTTTAGTTGATATAGCAAAATAGGCATCCTGTATCCCATACCAAACATGTCCTAGTCCTAAATCAAACAAAACAAAAATGTTATCATCAAATAGTGCTTGTCATTAATAGCTTTTATCTTATACAAACTAAAAAGGCACTCAATTCTCAAGATTTAAAATGGACAAAGCTTGGTGCTAATGTTTGTATTATTTCACTGAAAAGATAATTTACATTCTCCATCTAATTTACAAATCATGACCTTTCAAGAAACTCAGCATCTGAGCTTGATACCAATCAAAAGCAGTGGTTTCTCTGTCTGATGTGCTCCAATGAACAATTCTGGAGACACGAGGGTTCCAAAGAAACAAAGAGTTTTATTGTTAGGCATAAAGCAAGAGATCAGATAGCCCATCAGCACAAAATCTGTCTCCCTGAACTGCAGTAATTCTGATAGTTTTATAGTATTAAAAGATGGGCATGTTTTAGGATAATGAGCACAATGGCTAAAGATGATGAGTTTAGAGATGATCTAATTATTGAGCATGCACAGACTGATTACATGCTTAGTCACAAAACATTGGTAAGAAAACGGTGGCCTTAATATGATAATAGGTGTAACTTTAAGTATTATAATGAAGTATAGGTCATTTATAGGCTAAAATTTAAGCTACTATTCGTGTCAGGTTGGCCCATTTTGGTTAGATACAACTGTGTCTATCAAGAAAGCCTTGGAATTGGGTTGGGTTAGTTCTGGGTTGACAGTAAGCCCTTCATTAATAAACTTTAGGAGCTGTCTTTAGTGATCATAAGACCCTATGGTTGAAAAACAGGGTATGGGGGTATAAGTGAAGGTCAATCACGAGGCTTTTACAATCGTAGGATAAAGGCTAAATCATTATACAATCATTAACAGAGATCAAGCAGCTGGATTACTGATCAGAAATTTCAGATATTTCCCTCTGTCTATTCTAATATACCAGAAAGCAAAACGGAGTATCTACATGATGATTCAGTAATCATAATCATCCCTGAAGCCTAACTTCTCAGTTACAAGCTGTTATTAAGAAGATTGTATGAAGGCAGAGCAAGAGGTGGCATAGAGAGGTGTGGAATTTAGTTAGTCCTCTAGAGCAACTAGTAAATCACCAGGAACAACTAGTGAATAGTCTGGAACAACTGTTGGGGGACATCTGTGACTGGGCACATATTGTACACCAGCCTGGAATGGGTGGAATGGCTGAGAACACAGCATAGAACTGTAAGTGAAGCTCTCTCCCCAAACTGTGGACCTGGTGCCCCTTCCCAATTGGCAATAGCAGGCTGAGTTGAAAACTTCCCTGTGGAAAAAAGCAGGTTACCTGGGGTGAAGGAAAGTAACCAAGCTCCAATTGTGATTTTAATTAATAAATTTGGACTACTGAATACAAGCTACAAGCACAGATAAACCTGAGCAAGCAGGAAAGGAACCTGAGGTTCCTAATGGCAGAGAGGATGCAGAGCTAATGGTAAAAAAATGCATAAATAAATAAAAAAGAAACATAGACTTTTGGAGACAGCTGAGCTCAGAACACTGGAAAATGGCTGTATCCCCAGAAAAGGGGCACAGAGAACCAGGTACCAACACTAGTCAACCAGAAAAACTGGGGGCCTGGGGGCTGGCTCTGAAAAGGGGCTTTCTGTCTTTATCCTTTACTTTTTCTCTCATTCTAAGTAGCTCATTAGAGAAAGCCTCAGGAATTTCAATTGTCAGCCTTGATCCAGGCAAGAGTGGACTTAACAGAGACAGACAAACGAGGAATTCAAGTGTAAAGGATAACTCCCTAATGGGTGTATCTTCCATAAGAAAAGGGGGAAGGGGCAGGGTCCAGCACAAATGGCTTCCCTCCCTCAGAGAATTCAGACCCCAGGGACTGGGGGGAAGGAAAGAAAAAGCAGAAACAACTTAGGCTTGGCTTCTGATACCCTTGGCCCCTGGTGAGGACAGGGTTTGCTGATAATTAAAGGGATCACACCTCTTCACACCAGTGGGGAGCTGTGAGCTGATAAGTGCCCCTGCTGGGCAGGATAGGAAAATCACAGAGTCTAGAGGCCTCACAGGGAATTCTGACAATCTGCTGGGTCTCACCTTCAGGGAAACCTGATACTGAATACAGACTCCTCATGAGACCTGAGCCCATCTGGTCTAGGAAAATCAGATTGGGTTAATCAAGGAAACCAGATGTCTAGGCAACAAAAAATTACAAATTACACTAAGAAAAATCAAGATATGGTCCAGTCAAAGAAATAAACTTGCACTTCAACTGAGATACAGGAATTGAAACTATTAATCATTAATCAAACAAATCTCCAAAATCAATCCAAAAATCAAACCAATGAGTTGAGGGAAGATATGGCAAAGAGATGAAGGATATAGAGAAGACATTGGGTGAACATGAGAAAGAACTCAAAAGTTTGAAAAAAAACAATTGGCAAAACTTATGGGAATGAAAGGCACAGTACAAGAGATTAAAACAAACAATGGAGATATACAACAGCAGATTTGAAGAGGCAGAACAAAAGACTCATGAACTGGAGGACAGTACATATTAAATCCTACACACAAAAGAACATATAGGGAAAAAAATGGAAAAATACGAGCAGCATCTCAGGGAACTGAATGATAACATGAAGCTCCTGAATATACATGCCATGGTTGTCCCAGAGGAAGAAGAGAAAGGAAAAGGGGCAGAAGCAATAATGGAGGAAATAATCACTGAAAATTCCCCATCTCTTATGAAAGACAAAATTACAGACACAAGAAGCACAATGTACGGCAAACAGAATAGATCTGAATAGACCTACACCAAGACCCTTAATAATCAGATTATCAAATGACAAAGAGAAAGAGAGAATTCTGAAAGCAGCAAGAGAAAAGCAATCCATCACATACAAGGGAAGCTCAATTAGACTGTATGCAGATTTCTCAGCAGAAAACGTGTGGGTGAGAAGGCAGTGGTATGGTATATTTAAGATACTGAAACAGAAAAACTGCCAACCAAGAAATATATATCAAGCAAAACTGTCCTTCAAAAATGAGGGAGAGTTTAAAATATTCTCTGACAAATAGACACTGAGAGATTTGTGAACAAGATAACTGCTCTAGAGGAAATACTAAAAGGAGCACTACAGACAGATAGGAAAAGACAGGAGAGAGAGGTTTGAAGCAGAATATTGGGTGATGGTAGCACAATATTGTAAGTACACTGAACAAAGATGACTGTGAGTATGGTTGAAAGTGCAAGTTTAGGGGAATGTAGGACACCAGAAGGAAAGATAGAAGATAAATACTGGGACTGTATAACTTAGTGAAACTTAGAGTGGTCAATTATTGTGATTAAATGTACAAGTAGGTTTTACATGAGAAGAACAAATGAACGTTAATTTGCAAGGTGTTAAAAATAGGGTGATATTGGAGAAAAATACAATCAATGCAAAGTAGAGTCTATAGTTAATGGTAACATTGTAATATGCTTCCATTAATTGTAACAAAGACAATATACCAAAGCTAAATGTCTGTAAGAGGGGAATAGAAGGGAGGGGTATGGGGTTCTTGGCATTGGTGGTGGTGTCTGACTTTTTATTGTATTTTATTTTAATCTTTTCTTTTGTTGCCCTTTAGTTGTAATTTTTTTCTTTCTCTTTCTTTTTTCTTTTTACTTTTTTCACCTTTTCCTCTTTCTTTGTGGAAGAAATGGAAATGTCCTTATATAGACAGTGGTGGTGAACACATAACTATGTGATTATACAGGAACCATTGATTGTTTATTTAGGATGGAATGTATGGTGTGTGAATAAAACCATCTGAAGTGCTGGAGAAAATGTGGAGAAAAGGATGTAACTTATCACCAAAGGGATGTACCTTATCACCACCATCTGGAAGGCAATGTGGTGGTCGAGTATACCCAATATACTTGATTATTGGGTACATATTTGGAAGAACTGAAAAGAGGAACATGAGTGGACATTTGCACAGTGGAGTTTATGGTGGTAGTATTCATAACTTGTAGTGGATGAAGGTGGCCTAAGGGTACATCGACTGTGGTGAACTGTGATGTACACATACAATGGAATATTGAGCTGCTACATGAAGGAGTGAAGTTATGAGGAGAATGGACATTGAAGACAGTATTTGAGTGAAATAAACCAGAAATGTAAAGAAAAACATCATAATGCCTTATTAATATGGACTGACAATAATGTGAAAACTCTGAGAAGTGAGTCTGAGAGCAGAGGTTATCAGTAGAAGGCTTACTGAAAAGGTTCCTAGATTGTAAGCTCTTACAGCAGTTACAACTATTCCTGAGTTGTAATGGGCTATTTCTAAATTCTGAGATGCTGAGTTTTTTGTGCTTAACCTGGTCAGTACCAGGAACTTTGGGTATCTGTGGGACACCTGAGACTCAGAGCCAGAGTCTGTTAGCTATGGATGTCAGCATTACCCTATAAAACAAACATTAAAGGGTCTGAAAAAAGAAATCAGTCTTCAAGTAGATACATGAATGACATGGACTTGGTTAGGGCTAAGGTAAATCAGACTAAAGGGTAAAGGGTGAAATTGATGGTGCTTTTAAAACTTCAACTTCTGTGTGAGACCAAAGGAAGAGATGTTTATTAGATGCAAAATCTATATTTTTTTGTAAAAAATATATAATTTAACTTGTATTGTCAGTTTATTAAAACAACATAACTACATGCAACATGGAATATGGAGTGAAATTTGTTTGGTTTGTACAGGGTAGTGTGAAGCCCCTATACCTCCCAGAGTAATTTGGGAAGAGAATTAAAATGTATTTGCAAAGCTCCCTTGAGGAACTGGTGGAAAATGTGGAAATACTAAATTTCCCCACCTTGGGAATTAATGATATTCTCACTAGCATTGGGAGCTACCAATTCAGAAGGCTGAGCCCTCGATTTTGGGGCTTCCCCTTATGAAGTTTGCTACTGTACAGGAGAGCCTAAGTCTACTTCATATTGTGCCTTAGTGTCACCCCCAGAGAATTTTTTTTGTTGCTCAGATGTGGCCTCTCTCTCTAAACCAACTCTGCAGGTAAACTCACTGCCCTCCCTACTATGTGGGACATGACTCACAGGAGTGTAAATCTCTCAGGCAATGTGGGGCATGACTCATGGGGATGAGCTGGGCCCTGGCATTACGGGTTTGAGAAAGCCTTCTTAGACCAAAAACGGGAAGAAAAATGAAACAAAATAAAGTTTCAGTGGCTGAGAGATCTCAAATATAGTCAAGAGGTCATTCTGGAGGTTATTCTTATGCATTATTTAGATATCTCTTTTTAGTTTTTAGTGTATTAGAATAATAATTAAGAAATACCTGAAACTGTTGAACTGCAACCCAGTAGCCTTTGTTCTTGAAGATGATTATATAACCATATAACTTATACTGTGTCACCATGTGATTGTGAAAACTTTGTGGTTTCCACTCCCTTTATAAAGTGTATGGACAGATAAATAGAAAAATGAGGACAAAAAATAAATGAATAATAGGAAGGGATGGGGGTATGGGATATTGTTGGTGTTCTTTTTTTCTTACCTTTTATTCTTATTTTTTTGTGTGTTTGGTAATGAAAATGTTCAAAAATTGATTGTGGTGATGAATGCAAAACCATATAATGGTAACTTGAACAACTGATTGTACACTGTGGATGATTGCATGGTATGTGAACATATCTCAATAAAATTGAATTTTTTATAAGAGAAGATTATATGAAAATAGGTAGCACTTTTTTTTTTTAATTATTAAGCTCATTTTACCTCTATGTTATACCACACGGGCAACTCAAAAATAAACACAGGAAAGTTAAAATAATCTGAAAGCTCAAGTTAGTACTTCAGAAATTTACAAAATATTAGATACATTATTGTTGACTATATGTTAATAGCAAGAAATAAATGATTAAACCTAATTTTCAGTTATGTCATCGTATTTGATTTGTTATTTTATTCACCTCAGTTAGAAATGGACTAAGATAAATTTGCATGGTTATATTCAATCAACATGACTTTGACTATACTATACAATAACTTGAAGATGTTCTTTTGTAGGTGTGCCGGTTTGAGTGTATTGTGTCCCCCAAATGCCATTATCTTTGTGGTCTTGTGTGGGGCAGACGTTTTGGTGATGGTTGGATTTGCTTGGAGTGTGCCCCACCCAGCTGTGGGAGATAATTTTGATGAGATGTTCCCATGGAGGTGTGGCCCCACCCATTCGGGGTGGGCCTTGATCGGTGGAGCTATATAAACGAGCTGACTCAAAGAGGAAAGAGAGTGCAGCTGGGAGTGATGTTCTGAAGAGGAGCAAGCTTGCTAGAGAGGAGCGTCCTGGGAGAAAGCCGTTTTGAGGCTGGAGCTATGGAGCAGACGCCGGCTGCCTTCCCAGCTAGCAGAGGTTTTCCGGACGCCATTGGCCATCCTCTAGTGAAGGTACCCGATTACTGATGTGTTACTTTGGATACTCGCCATTTTGGTACCAGAGAAGTGGGGTGCTTTTGCTGCTGTGTTTGCAAATACCAAACATGTTGGAACAGCTTTTCAAATGGATAAGGGGAAGACTCTGGAAGAATTGTGAGGAGCTTGATAGAAAAGGCCAAAACTGCTTTAAAGAGACTGTTTGTGGAAATATGGACTCTAAAGATACTTCTGACGAGGACTTGAACAGAAATGATGAATGTGTTGTAAACTGGAAGAAAGGCGATCCTTGTTTTAAAGTGGCAGAGAATTTGGCAAAATTGAGTCCTGGTGTCAGATGGAAGGAAGAATCTGGAAGCAACAACTTGGAATACTTAGCTGAGGAGATCTCCAGACTACGTGTGGAGGACGTATCCTGGCTTCTCCTTGCAGCTTATAGTAAAATGCGAGCAGAGAGAGATAAACTTAGAACTGAACTCTTGGGTTCAAAGAAACCAGAAGTTGATGGCTTGGAAAATTACGGGCTTCCAGTGGGTAGAATCCCAGAAGCTACAGTCCAACCTGAGGACAAGCCAAGATTGGATAAGGAGTTAAGCAGAAAGGATTTGTGGAAACTCCTATTGTCTGATGGCTTTGACCCCTGCATGCTTCATGCAAAGCCAACAGAATTTTTGCGAGATCTTTATAGACGGAGCCATTGCCGGTCTGGACTGGAGGAGACAGACAAGGAACAAACTGAAGGAAAAATCTCTTCAAAGACAGAGCCATGGAGGTTGAGGTCTGGAGTCAGGAGGTCTCGGGCTGGGAGAGCGGAGCAGCCCACATGCATGGAAAGGGTGAGTTTGCCCTGGAGGTAGAGGGCGGGCCTTCTGCCTCGATGCTCTGGAAGAGTTTTGCCACCTCAGGTCCCAAAGAGGTTGGAGCACATTTCCAGGGAATTGAGGAGAGCCTGGCTGCCACCACACTGTTCTGAAGGGGTTGAGCGTGTGCCCCAGAGATGGAAGGGAATCCGGGAGCTGCCCCAATGTTTGAGGAGGGTGGGGCCAAGAAGGTGGTCTCCCCAATGTGTGGATATGTTGGAGCACTCACCCAAGCATTTGGAGAGGAAACAGCTGCCAAAAAGGTCCTTGGGAAGGGTTAGGCTCCCGCTCTCTCAAGCCCCAAGGATGCAACGTTGTTCTGTAAATGACTCTCAGACTTTGAAATCTAATGGACTTTGTCCGGTGGGTTTTAGGAACTGTTTTGCTCCTGTTAACCCTGTTTTCCTTACTGTTTCTCCTTATGGCAATGGAAATGTTTATCCTATGAATGTCTCTCCTTTGTAGATTGGGAGCACATAACTTGTTCTAAGTTCACAAATCCACAGCTAAAGAAAAATTATGCCTTAGGATTGGCCATGCCTATAATTGATTTTGATGGGATCTTGTACTTTTGTTATTGAAATGATTTAAGTTTCTGTGATATTGTGATGAAATGAATGTATTTTGTATTTGGAAAGATAGTGTCATTTTGGGGTCCAGGGGGTGGAATGTGCCGGTTTGAGTGTATTGTGTCCCCCAAATGCCATTATCTTTGTGGTCTTGTGTGGGGCAGACGTTTTGGTGATGGTTGGATTTGCTTGGAGTGTGCCCCACCCAGCTGTGGGAGATAATTTTGATGAGATGTTCCCATGGAGGTGTGACCCCACCCATTCGGGGTGGGCCTTGATCGGTGGAGCTATATAAACGAGCTGACTCAAAGAGGAAAGAGAGTGCAGCTGGGAGTGATGTTCTGAAGAGGAGCAAGCTTGCTAGAGAGGAGCGTCCTGGGAGAAAGCCGTTTTGAGGCTGGAGCTATGGAGCAGACGCCGGCTGCCTTCCCAGCTAGCAGAGGTTTTCCGGACGCCATTGGCCATCCTCAGGTGAAGGTGTCCGGTTGCTGATGTGTTACCTTGGATGCTTTGTGGCCTTAAGACTGTAACTGTGTAGTGAAATAAACCCCCGTTTTATAAAAGCCTGTCCATCTCTGGTGTTTTGCATTCTGCAGCATTAGCAAACTAAGACAGTAGGTTTTATTATTGTGTTTTAGATTTCTTAAAACTGAAATAAGTGGAAGCAATGCTAGTGAAAAAAATGTCCTAGGTAAATTTTGCATACTGGCACTATATATGGAAGTCAGAAAAGGACCTTGAACATCCCTGAACAATGAGAATCCATGCAAAGTTATAGAGAAGAGATTTTCTTGCAGATGAAATAGTGTCAGGGCCTAAGGCATGGCCAAGCTGATACATGCATTAGGATGGAAGCGAAGGGCTCTGTAGCTATACTCAGAAATAAGTGGGCAAGTGTCAGTTCATGAGAGTTGACAGATAGGCAGATGTCATATCATTTATAGTCTTGTAGGCCAAAGTAAGGAATAGGATGAATTCTGAATGCAATTGGAAACCATGCCTTTGTAAGGTTTTTAAATAAAATACACATGATATGAACAATTTTGATTACTTAGGTAGCCGAGTGGAAGGACAGGCAATTCTAAAAACTTGAGTTGTGATCTCATTAACATTATAAATTACATATAAATTAAATAATTGCATATCACCATAAAAAACATGATCACACATCAGGCATTTTTTTGGATAAAATGCTGGAAAGACTTAAATTATTTTTGTTGGCATTATTATGGGTCTAGCAGAATGCCTGTTACCAGATGGTATCAAATGCCAGTTCCCCAAATATCAGCAACACAACCTATAGATAGGAAAAAGTTGTGTTTAGAGTGTACAGGGAGAACACCGCCTTGAGGGAGCTTTGGCAATCTATCAGAAGTTGAATTGAGAATTGGATGTTTGATTTAGGGTGGATCTTTCAAAACAAAGGGTGGGGATGGGATGTGAGAACTAAGGGGAAGCATAGGTCCAGATTAGGGTTTGATGAGGATCATGATTTAAAACTGCCAGAAAGCAGCAAAACCACCTTGTAGTTGCACAAGTTGGGTTCATTACTCCTTGCAGAGAGGCAAAATGCACATCATAGGAAACATGGGACCTCTCAGTAAGAAGGTGTTATGAAAAATTTACCATAGGATTTGGGCTTGTTTTAGTTGATTTGGGAGAGACTCCAAGGAAGTGGGGCTTTGTTTGGGTTAGATATTTTCAGTAAGTGTGATAATTAATGACTGAGCGTCTTTAATGGCCATATCTAGGTAGAGAGAAGATTAGAGTAAAATTAAAAGTGTATTTGACAGAGAAAGGCAGGTATTCATTTTAACCAAGAGAGGGTATGTTGTGGTTGGACAGTGTCCACGTTTATGTCTATTTTAAGAAATGTTACAAATTAGTCTTTTTTTTGTCTTGATCTGTCACAGAGGGGCCTTATCTGAAATTGATGTTCTGCAAAATTGCTTCTTTTCAGTAGGAGTATACCAAGTTCTAGCTGATAGTACCAAGCCTGGTCCTGAATGGCCCAGGGTTGCTCTTTATTTACTTAAAGGATTAGCATTGGTAGAAACATCAAGGTGAGGATTTTGAGGTGAGGGATTCAGAAGCTATAGGGCAAGAACTGTTTTTTGATGTTCTTCTATTGAAGAGTAGATTGTTCCTTTAAGGAAATCCTGTAATGAGTCATCCAAGCATTTGCTAAAGCATCCCTGGAGTAAAGTTATGTAAAGAAAGTAATGCAAAATTAAAACCATGCTAATTTAAACAGTACACTGCCTATGTGTGTAGGGTGGTTGTGGTAGGCAGTTTCCATCCCCTGTGTCCAGTAATAGATGATTTCATTCTCAATGGACAGCCAATAAATATTAAATAGAGGAATAAACACCTGTGCAAATACTTTCCGGAATAGTTTTTATTTTACAAATGAGAAAAGGGAGTAGCAGAGAGTCATATGAGACGTAATATGCATAGTGGAAAAAGTGGGGTGAAGTGGTGGATAAAGACCAGAGCTTCTCCAAAATCCTTTATGCTTCTAATGTCTGGGGATGCCATACTTCCCAGGTAGCCTTTTTAATTTCAGGTTTGTGTTTTTTAAACAATATTTGGTGTTAATCACAAGCAATCCTTAGTTATCCCTTTGAATAGAAAACTCACTAATAAAAGACAGAATAAAAAATAATTAGCCTTTGTTTTTTGTTTCTAAGTAAACTTCTCCTGGGGCAGGCTGTTAAGAATTGGCATCTAAGGATGCATAACTTAAGTTTAACCCTAAGACAAAAGCAATGCAACTTTTCACAAGGTTAAGACACACACATATACACACACAACAAAACAAAACCAAGAACAAAACCCATATTGGGTTTCACAGTTGATTGTCTATCTCTAGCCAAGTCAACTTTTAGCTTCAATAGCAGATATTAGAAATTATTTATACTTTACCCAGACTATGCATATTCAGCATGATGGTCAAGCAACTAAAGTCTCTGTTTTTTGTTTGTTTGTTTGTTTGTTTGTTTTTTGAGGAGCATTCTGAAATGCAGACCTTTCTTTTGAGAGTGATAACTAGCAAGAGTAGACCACACATCCAAATTTCTGTTCTTCAGATAATTGCCCCTTATTTTCCAGTCAGTGACTGTTCTCTCAATTACTTCCTTGCTTAAACTGAAGTGGACAGTTGGCACAGGGAATGCAATCATGAGCTTTCAAGTCAAATACATTTAGATTTATCTTTCAATTCCACCACCATTTTCTACCTGTGTGAAAGTGGAATAATTATATGCTCCCTGTGATCATAAATTTCCACATCTGGAAAAGGGAGATAATAATACCTGCTCTACAAGACAATGTGAATATTATAGGAGGTATAAAATGTCTGACAAGATGAAAAATGAGACTTTCTTTGTTGCCTGGTTTAAAAAATGTAGCCCAAAGATGAGAATAAGTAAAAATATTAGAGAGAGCCTAGGTCCATTTGTAGAATATTAAAATCAGTGGCTTTTGCTTCTCATAGTAAATTATGCAACTCCATTTTAAATATAAGACATGAGAATAATAGAGAAGAGGAAGTGGGGGTTTCTCCAAAAGGAATAGCTGGTTTTCTGTACACTTCTCACACCTACCTCAGAGATTTCACCTCTATTTCAAACCAAGTGAAGGCAGCATTAAGGAAACTACTCCAGAGTAAGGGCATCTGTAGGTAGGGAAGATTGATGGCTTGCTATCTCCCATCCATGCTTGCTGAGCTTCAGAATTTAAAGTATGGTAGTGCTACCATGGTGGTAGACAAGTGATAAATGTCTTCTCAGGAAAACTTGACTTGTTCCATTGGAGTTTCTGTGAGAGTGGGCGGGTGGGGGTGGGAGGGAGGGGGAGGGGAAGAGAATTTCAATAGAAACTTAGCCACTTGTCCTTTTGAGATTCGGATGAGCAACCATGCTATTTTTTTTTTCTGTCAGTTATAAGGAAATTTAAAAGGACCATGATCAAGTGGATGCCTACCCTAAAACAGAAAACAATTGGAAAAGTTATCTATGCAGTATATGTGGAAAGAGCAGTAATTAGAAGATTCAGAGACGTTTCTTCATGACTCTCTGAAGTTGCACAAGGTGTTGCCTTTTCCTGGAAAGTCCTCTCCTTTCTGCTTTCATTTTCTAGCAAACGTCTCCTCTTCCATAGGAATTCAGTTCAAATATATCATCCTTCATGAAATCTTTCCTGATCTACTTCCTTCTTCTCAGGGAGAATGTGTTATTCCCTCCACTGAACCCTTACACCACATTATTCATAAATCTACTCTCACTAATCATACTCAGTCCTTCGTCTCTATGTCTGGTGGTCTACACAAATAGACTGCGTACCCTTCAATGCCTAGAATAATGTGTAACATATAAAATATTATCCAAGGTTACTAAAATTCTGAAACATATTTTCTTGAAACTTTAGTTTCTGACAGTTCTCATGTATGCCAAATCAATTTTAGGAGTGGGATAAAAGTTAATATTGAGTCCATCCCCAAAGGATCATCCATCCCATGTGCACAGGCTGTCTCCAAAATACTGCTTGATCTTTCCCTGAAGAATAGCAATGGTTAAAGGAGATACTAGGAGAACAAGTGGAAATAATCTACCTATTTTTTTTTCCACACTCCAACATGTGTTCTACTGATGGACATTCTTTCTTTAATAAATTTGTGTTAAACACTGACCAGTACTGAAAATCAGTAATAAAAACAAAATATATTATATTAATTCAGTACATTAGGAAACTGAGTTCCAGAGAAATTAAGTGACTTATCTACCTGAATTATTGTCGTGTTATGAAGTAGTGTCTGCCTTTTTATGTCTTCCAGTTCTTTGTTTTTTTCTGTAACAGTATTTTATTTCAATAATCATGGTCTGAATTTCTAAACCAGTAATCCTATAAATGCAAATGAAAAGAAAGCATATTACTTTTCAAGTCTTTCATGATTTATCTTTCATTATTTCTATTATATTTGAATACCTTGAAAATTCACTGTATGTGTCTGTTTGTTATTATTATTATTGGTGATTGATAGAGGCTCAGAAGTGAATTGCATAAGTCACTTAGCTGGTGGCCAAGGCCAGCTTCTCACCTCAACAGGGTAGTATTTTCTATTCATTGTTTCTACATTCATCATTAAAATTCAGAGTAAGAAAAAAAGTTTTCTTTGCAATAAATGGCCATGGGGACGAAGAGATTGAGAAATTTTTTAATGAGTGCACCAGCAATATAGAAGTTGCTTAGAGAATAAGAGAGAAAAATGATGTGAAAAGTTGAAGAGAAAAGAAATTTGTGGTGCTAGTCTATGACATCAGGTGGCAGATTTTTGGTGGAATAGTAATTCAGAACAATTCATAAGCCTTTGCCAAAAGTGCCTTGTGTATTTATAATCGAGGAAGTTTCCAAAGATCCTAGGCATATGTTTTACTAATTTACTAATTTAATTCTTCAATTAAAAAATAAAAAAAGAAAAGAAAAGATAAGGATAGTCAATGTTGATTTTGCTTCATAAATTTATAAAAGGTTGTATAATTGTAGAGAAAAGACATTCAATAAAAATTCAGAAGGAAGTAGGTTTTGAATTTTGCATCCATTCAGTAAAATATTTTAATGCATCTAATATCACCATAAAAAGGACTATACACTGATGATTTAAAAATATATAAAAACATGAACATGAGACCCATCCTGTCATCCTGAGACTATACAACTTCCTTACTGTTATGCAGTTCCCTTTTGAAAACACACATCACATCTCTAACTAGTTAACTTATTGATTCAACAAGGGCAGGGACTAGATTCATCTTTATTATTCCCTAATCTCTATCTAAGGCCTGACATACTATAGGCCACAGAATAGATGTTCAATGAAAATCTTTAATAAATTAGAGAGACACATGTAAACATAAAACTATAATTTTATATGATTAATGTTATAATATAGTTAGTGACCACATGTCAAGCTGATTATGAGCATTCACAGGGAGGTAATATTTAAAGTGCAATTAGAAAAAAAAGAATGAGCTTTTCTGAATAAGGAAAGGAAGGCAGAAACATTTCCAGTAGTTGCAAAACCTCTATTTTTAAGCAACAGAAATATCAACATAAATTGGTTTAAGAAAATATTATTGACTAAACTACTCATTTAATTGGACTATAATTGGTTACAAATTACTGGTAATACACCTCATCTGATACAGAAGAAGAGAACTAACTCACAACTTTGAAGTGAGCTCCCTAGCAATCACTTCCCAGGAATAAATTTTTAATAAACATTGGGGCCAGATTTCCTCATGAAAATTTGAAAAACTTATTGAAATTATTGTCCCATAAGTCATGACTTATTGTACAAAGTAAGGGGTAAGCCAAGCTTCTCTGGCCTTTTCAAGAAGCAAAGTTAATTTTTTTGAACCTGGTATCAGGAAAAAAAAAAAAAAAAAAAAAAATATATATATATATATATATACTGTAGGTGTGTGTATGTATTTTTTGAACCTGTTATCAGGAAATAAATGTATGTGTGTGTACATATTCATATATAAGTTATATAATTTATGGTATATATGTGTGTGTGTATACACAAATTTAATTTAATTTTAGTGAATTTTTGTTACCCTATAGAAAACTGCTTAGCAAAATTTCTCCATTAGAATTAATTGATATGCTACCAGAGGAGGAAACAGATTTATTCTTTATTATTATTAATCACTGTGGATTATACTGATTCTATTCAATCTTTGGTAGCAATATATTTTATATTTTTCTATCTGAAAAAATGGTGGGTTTTAAGGATTATTTAATTTTAAAAAGCCATGTTATCTTTATCTTTTCATTTTACTAAGACACCCAAAGAATGTGTACTGTATGAAACTTGATTAATTTATAGATGAGCTAGTGAAGTGCCCTAGGCAAAGGCATTAGGAATTAAGAAGTAGATTGAAAATTCAATAGAGAAACTTGGGATATTTATGTTCATTTATCCATTTTTGCAACCTTATATTAGCACAAAGTAATTCATAAGCTACTATGTTGGGTTCTGCACTGGCCCCATTTTGGGGAATAAAAAAGGAGTTCAGTATATGTCTTGTCTTCTGAGAGCTTATTCTCTAGTTGATGAGAATAGTTTTAGGGCTGTAACCAAAACCTAAAAAACTAAAAACACTGAATTCATGAAATACACAAGTAGCAAAACAACATGGTAGACAATAAGAACTTTGCATTTTTAATGTATAAGAAATGAGATATTTTATAGAAGAGATAAGAAGCAGGATATTGGGAATGAGTTAAAATCCAAATTTTCCTTGAAAGTGGGTCATATTGGGGAAAATGAAGAATAGTAAAAATCACTATAATGGGAAGCTGGGGGTTGTGGCATTAAATGAATAGAGGGAGAGGGGCAATAATAACCAAAAGCAGAAGGCAACATTAAGACTGAGGGAGATGTCCAGTTTGGAAATATTATGCCCCCCACAAAAGCCATGTTATTTTGATCCAATCTTGTGGGATCTTTGGATTAGGTTGTTTCCATGGAGATACGACTCACCCAACTGTGAAACATTTTGATTAGATATTTCCATGGAAGTGTGGCTCCATGCATTCAGACTGGGTCTTAATTAGATCACTGGAGTCCTTTAAGACTTTCAGGATGAGAGACAGAGGTGCTTGGAGATGTGGACACAAGGATGTTTAGGAGGAGAGTCCAACTGTTGAAACCATGAAACACATGTTTTGCATTCAGAGAACTGTATTTGAAACCAGAGGACTTGGATTCAAATCCTGATTCTGTCACAAGGATCTGCTCCTAGTCTGAACTTTTCATTTCTGAACTCTGTGAGAGAGAGTAATTTATTCTTCTCAGACTGTTTCTCATAAATAGCCAATTTTGAGTTTTGAGCCATTTTCTAAAACCACATTATAAGGTTATAATTCTAATCTTTATGTTGGAAAGACTCGTTAAAGTTTTTCCTCCAAGAGAGATGTATGAACCATGTTGTGAATCCAGAGTATGTCAATTTCTTCATGATGGACAGAAAGGAGAGAGTTTATCTGATACTCTGTCAAGTACCTGATGAACAAACACTCCTGAATTAAAGCATGGTGACCACAGAGCTGTTATTGAGTGCATTCTACTGTGATCATAAATTCCTGGAAAAAATTCATGTCTTGATATTACTGCAGGAATCCCTTCTTTCCAAGGACACTAAAAACAATATGTATGAATCAACTATGTCTATTGGCCTTTCCTCAGATATTCAGATGCAGAGGATCTTGGATGGAATTATTTAAGAATCAAACACTATTATAAGAATCATGGTGACACTAATGTAGTGGTCCATGAATTAAACTTTGAGAAATATCTTGTATAGGCTTCCATTCTCTAAATTGAAGGGTAGACAAGACTGGTAAGATTATCCAAAGTCTTTCCAATCACAGTTGTGGCTTTTTTCATATACACAAAAGGCATGGAATCTGCTACATACTTTACATTCATTACAGAGACTGGCTCATGACTGGGAATACAGTCATTAACAATAATCAGTATAAATTACTGGTGATGGAAGATGATCACTCTGGCTAGTGATGTCACAGTTGTCCAATGCCTCTCAAGAGGGTAGGTCCTCTACTGCCATATATTAGTACAGAAATTGTTCCAACTGCTGTCTACACCCACAATTTTGGTCAGATACCAGGTCTTTTGTGTTACCATTGACTGACTCCTCATTCTACTTTTCAGTGTGAGAACTCCTGAAGAGTCTAGCACTGATGTCTCACCTAAGGGAGTTTGGAAGCTGAGGAGCACTCATGAAGGTCACAACACAGAATCACAAGCCTACTAAGACTGAAACATAAACATAGGGTTATAGAATGCTTCCTCTTTCCCCAAAACCTTTACTAGGGAAGTTATAGACACAGGCTCAAAGGCCATCTCCCAGTCCTACCTACTCCCTGCCTCCTTTTCTATTGTGTCCTTATGTTTCAGTCTGTTTCCATTCCGCAACTCTGAGAGACATGTTAGGTCTAAGAAAAGGCCTGATCAGACCTTAAACCCAAAAACCAGGAGCAAGCAGCCCCAGATGCTTATCAAGGCAGGAATTCTCTGTGGCAAGTTTTCCTCCCCTGGGGTAGATAAATACTCCACAGTCAAACAGCATAGGGTCTCTCCCCTCCTACACGACTTGGGGCACGTGGAGCTGCCACCCACCAACCCTGACCCAAGCAGTTTGGCCTCCCCAGATGACCAGCCATAATGGAATCTATTCCCTTGCTCTTTTGGACCCTTTGTGCTGTGTAAGTAATAAAGCAGTCATTTGCTGAAAGTTTCCCTTGTGCCTGAGCCTTTGTTCCCACAATGCCTTGTGTTGCAACAGGCACCACACTTATCACATTAACAGGTCCCCCATGTAACAACAGTGGTTTGCAGCTGAAAAAAAAAAAACTGCAAGGCTCAGTCTCAATTTAAGAAAGTGTTCCTTCTAGACAACAGGAGAGAAAAACACAAGAATACTAGAGAAAATCATAACTTCTGACATTTACAGCTATCATAAAAAGTAAAGACAGGCTACATCCCAACCAGATAAATATAAAAACTAACACTAAAGGTCTCTATATAGCTCAGTCCCTATTACCCAATACATCATCTCTGGCTTTAAAAAATAAAGATTACAAGTCATACTAAAAGGCAAGGGAAATCACAGGCAAAACAGGCATCAAACTGTACTGAAAAATAGCAGAGATTTTGAAATTATCAGAGGGAGAATTTTAAACTATTATTATTTTGCTGAAGTTTCTAAGAAAAGTATGGAACCCAAGAATAAATGGGTTATGTAAGCAGAGAGATGGAAACTAAGAATGAATCAAAAGGAATGTCTGGAAATTAAAAAATAAAAAACACTGTAATAGAAATGGAGAATGCCTTTAATGGGCTTAAAACTACATTGTAGGAATGGAGCTGTAGGGGTGTGTAAGCCCTGCTCTGGGCCCTGGCTGTTGCACCCCACATGAACACCAGGATAGTGAACCTGGCAGCCATGGTGTGGTGCCAGATTCTGCAGAAAAGGAGGAGAGGGCAGTGAGAGATCGGAATCTCCTCCAGGTTCAAGACCATGATCTGCCCATTCTCTGGAAAGTGCAGTTTAACCTGGGCAGTAGCATGTGACTAGGCAATCAGTGCTGTAACTCCCTTCAAGGGAAGCACCTATTCACAGATAACTAGGATATGCTTGTGAAAGGAAGGATTTGCTGGTGAATAGCTGCTGTCACGTCATCCTGCCTAGCACAAAGCAATACTGCTGCAATGGCTGCTTGTCCAATGGCTGCCGCAGCACCTGTGAGTAGTGTCTCCTGTTACCTGCCCAATAAGCAACTTCTCCTGGAGCGCTTCCTCAACCAGGC
Source organism: Choloepus didactylus (assembly GCF_015220235.1). Classification (NCBI taxonomy): domain Eukaryota; kingdom Metazoa; phylum Chordata; class Mammalia; order Pilosa; family Megalonychidae; genus Choloepus; species Choloepus didactylus. The sequence goes on from NC_051312.1 coordinate 55,384,315, forward strand.
AGCCATGACCTTCCAAAACCTCTTATGGTAGTGGAAGATCACTTTGAATTGTGTTTAACTAAATGCAGGACCTCATCCCGGAGGGTGCAGCACGAGAATACCCATAGGAATCCTAAAGGAAAGTATTGCTATGGTGAGAGTCCTTCCGAACTCTACCCTGTGTGATGGGTGCAGAAGACTTAAAGCACGGGTAAGAAGAGGCCCAGCTGAAGAACTGCCAGCCTGAAGCCAGACATCAGCATTCAAACTGAGTGCATTTGTCAGAGGACAAAGGCATTGTGGGAAGCTATTCTCATGTTGTACTCTTTGGCTTCACTTACTGCCTGGACCTTTTCAGACGGAACTGTTCTGTAAAGCAATGTGGAAACTCCAGCCATTCACATTCACAAAAGACAAAACTGTAGGCCTAGTTTTGAGTGGTGTTGACATTCTTGGATGGCTCTACCAGTGTTCCTGTGTGGGATCTGTGACTTGTGTTCTCCAATTGTTGGGGTCAGTTTTTACTTATGGTTTTGATCTGGGCCCTTCTGCCTTAAAATTATTTTTCAGTTATCTTTGGAGTAGTGGGAAAGTGATAATGTTTTCTGTAGGAAAATGCCTTGCCTTCTAGTTGAATATATTCAAGGAAATTATTTTTATTGTTGTCACTGCCCTTGTTTTCTTGTGATTCTAAGTTTAATGAGTTAATTTATGCTTTTGCCTACATAAAATATTTTGTCTCAGAACGTGGATTTTCTCTCTAGGGGGTTGTTTTTGTTTTTGTTTTAACAGTGTCTTCAGGAATCAACCACAACCTGACACATAGAATCACCTAAAAAGTCAAAGACACTATTCCACTCTAATTCTATGCAAAATTTCTGGTAGTTGGCACCATGTGCATGCAGGTTCTTTTCTAGTGGTATTTGAATATGCTTGTATACCTATGTGAGAGAATGGTGTAGCCAAAAATTCTGACTTACTGTCCCGGAGGACTTTGTTCTTATTTCCTTTGAGATCACTGTGTTCTACTTAGCCATGGTATGAGGGAAACCTCAGGAACCTCATGGATGGCCTCATGTCCTGTCAGAGGAACCCAGAGTTAAATCAGTTCTTAAATGGAGAGAAATTAGCAGCTTGCTGTATGTCTTAATTCATTGTTTCTTTCAGCTTCTGCATATGTAATAAGTGTAAATACTCAGCTTCACTGTGATTTGCAATTTAAATATTTTCATAATTTATGTTTAGAAGAAGAAGAAAAGAGAACCCAACTGTGGTGGTAAAATTCATGTGTCAACTTGGCTAGGTTATGGTGTCCAGTTGTCTGGTCAAAAAAGCAGTAGCCTGATCGTTGCTGTGAGAGTATTTCATGGATTTAAATCATCAGTAAGACAATTACATCTATGGCTGACTATGTCTACAATCAACTGAAGAGGTGGCCTTCAGCAATGAGAGAAGTCTCATCTAATCAGTTGAAGGCCTTAAAAGAAGAAGTATGATTTCAGTGGTCAGAAGGAAGAATGCGTTTATGAAAATCAATCCTGTTCACAATGGTGTTTACAAATTTTACTTCCAGTGAAAGCTTTGAAATTAGTCTGCTTAGCGCCAATTTCAATAGAATTTAAAGTAAAAGTTATTTATTTAGATGCACCAGTTCTGTGAGGCATTTATGTTAGCTGCAAAACCCATCTCCCAGGAAAAATACCCAGCAGGGATTTTTCTTTTCAAATAACATCTGCATTTCTCACATTACATAAGTTTTATCATAAAACAAAGGTGCTCACTCCAGTGAGGGAGAAATGAGTATTTGGGTGTTTCTGAGAATGAATTTTAGTGCCAAACAATCAGCTATTGATAAGAAAGTCATGGACTTGTGTTATGATTTTTTTTGAAGAACTGAAAGCCTTCATAAAATATAAACACAAGGGTAATTAGAAGTAACAATAATTTTATATTAAGTGGGGCCAAGACAACCATGGCCAGTCCTGACAGGATATATATGGCCAAACTCTCAATTTTATCTTAGGAAAACCCTACTGTACTGATTCAGCCTCAAAGCTCGTAAGATTAAAGAGAAATATGAATCCTGAAGTTCCCAGACTCAAAACATGCACATCACTTTTTAATAAAGTATTCACATTGCATACCTCAGTAGAACAAATAGATAGATGAAAGCACATTATCAAAAACACACAGGACTTTGATTTGATTTTAATGGCCCAAAAAGGAACTCCTTCCAAAATGACAGTCCTGTTTGATGAAGATTTTACATTGGCTTATGGTGTCATGATGTAAAATAATGGCATGCTGCAGAGATAAAAGCTTCATTTGCCTGATTTCAGATATGGAAAGATTAGAATGGGAGCACAGCAAGACAGAAATAGTGGGCACTCTGAAATCATTAGGATGCAGATTCACATCCTGACTCACATAGAGGATTTGTTTCCTTCCAGAGAAATAATTTGACTTCCTTGATTTTTAGTTATTTAATGTGTGAAAGTAGGAACAAAGACATTTCCTTTATAAGAATGTTTGGAAGAGCAAATGAGATAATATATTCAAAGTACTTAATACAGTGCCTGACTGATTACCTGCCATTCATACAACATGTGTATATTGGGCATGTACTATTTATTTGGCAGGCACTGCTCAATACAGCTCTCAGAACAGTACATTGGTTATCAAAGCAGGCAAACAGTCTAGCTCCATAAAGTGCATATCCTGGTGGGGAAAACAGACAACAAATGAATCTATACTGAAACACCAGTAGTGATAAATCCTTTAATGAAAAAAAAAAAAAAAAAAAGACTTGGTAAGGAGCTAGCGTGCAAAAGGGAGTCTCTAGAGGTGTTTCCTGAGCAGAGACCAGAAGGAAGTGAATTGGTGAGCTGGGGGAAGAGGCATGCAAGCAAAGTCCGTAGAAAGACAATGTGCTGGACCAGTTTGAGGATCAGCGAAGCTCGAAAAGTTTGAGCAAGATAAATATCAGGTAGGGACTTTGTACTTGAAATTTTTGATTTTTTAAATAGATTTGATGGGAAGGAGATTAGTTTGTGTAAGAAAATCACATAAACTGATTTACTGATTGAACAATCATTATGACTACTGTGTGGAAATAGGCTTAGAGCAAAGAGGAGCAGCAGGGAGACTAATTAACCAGCTAGTGCAATAGTCAAGGTGAGTGATATGGTGGATTAGATATGGTGTTAGCAATGGTTATGATGAGATGTGTTCAGTGATGTGATATATTTTGAAATTGTGGCTGACAAGATGTGCTAATAGAATCACTGTGGGGTGTGAAAGAATGAAGAGTCAAGGACTAGAGAAGCTATCATTCTATGTGTTTATTATATGCCAGAACATTAACTTTAAGAGGCGGGCATCATTATAATTATTATCACCATTATGGCGGTAACATTCCAGAGCCCAAGCACTTAACCTTTATAATAGAGTGCCTCTTAGCAAAACTAACATTACTTAGCTAGTAAGTAGAACTCTTAAAACTATGATAAGAAGTTATGATAATACAGTTTAATTTCATATTATTCTTGTGTGTGGCTGCTTTATAAAACAAAGTTCAGAAAGGGCATGATGAAAATTCTTATTTAACTGTTTAATCTGTCTTTTCCTAGAAAAAAACAAAAACAAAAACAACAAAGTGTTTACCTGGATTAAAAGGAGCTATTGAGCAAGATATATTTTTTCCTCATGAAAAATTTGCCGTAATTGGACCAAGAATAAATTGAAGACTTTCTATGAACTATTTTTAATAATTTCAAAATGTAGATGAGTCTGCAATTCTTGTCAAACTGATAAAATATTCTTACCTATTCATTAGCACATGGCCTCCTCACTGATGTTAGGCACATCCTAGAAACTACATTGCATGGAAAATATCAGATATGAATTGTATTGATAAAAAAACTGACTCTTTAATAATGTATTTCTCAGTTTTCCTTTTATTAATTCAATCATGTATAACTCTACCATATTCTGATATTTTTCAAACATTTACAAATTTTCTTAGAGTCAAATTACCTAAATTCTTCCATTAATAAAAGGTACCATATATTTTGTACCCACCAATGCAGTATTGTTTTAATTAATTGATCTGCATTATCATGACTTATTCTTACACCAACTCTACAAAATAGTCATTGTTTGTCCCAGTTTCCTAGATGAAAACATAAATATTAGAAGATTATGTAATACACTGAACATCACAGCAATAATAAGGGTCAGAGCTGGGGTTCATTGACTGACTTTTTGAAATTTCAAAGCCCATGCTCTTTATCCATAAAGTTTACTGCCTCCCATAGAACTTGCATACAGTTTCCAAGATTTGTAAGACTAAATACAGAAACTGCTGTGTGTTTCTAACACTTTCATATAACTTGAACACCAATCTTGCTTATTAATTAATATATAGCCTATTTATACTCATGCATATATATTAATAAGTAAAGATTTTTAATGTATTCTAATATACCATAAAGATTGTTATGTTCCAGCAACACGTCATTAGTATGCTGTGTTATTTTGAACAAATGCTGTAAATTCCCTGGACTCTTGTCAACTCTCATGTAAAATATTTCTCCAAGATTAAAGTGTCTTCTTTCTAAGTACAGAAATACCTTGAAATTTAGATCAGTGTGCTTTTTCAGTTAGTTAATTTCTCAACAGTATGGACAGTCTTCAATCTCCTTTCTTGGTGAATCCAGACACAATACCCTGGAGTCCCACAGCAATGCATTGTACAAAGCAGCTCCAGCATACCAGGCTCTTTCTCTAACTGTTGGGATCCTATCATTTTATTTATTTATTTTTAATTCATTTTGTTGAGATATATTCACATACCATGCAGTCATACAAAACAAAGCGTACATTCAATTGTTCACAGTACCACCACATAGTTGTGCATTCATCACCAATCCCTGACACCTTCATTACCACACACACAAAAATAACAAGAAAATAAATTAAAGTGAAAAAGAGCAATTAAAGTAAAAAAGAACACTGGGTGCCTTTTTTGTTTGTTCGTTTGTTTGTTTTTTTCCTTCCCCCATTTTTCTACTCATCCACCATAAACTAGACAAAGGGCAGTGTGGTCCATATGGCTTTCCCAATCACATTGTCACCCCCTATCATTTTAATTCAGTATCTAACTCAAGAAATGAGCAGTTAAGCAAAATTGGTGATTACACTAGAATATGGGTTACTTTGTAGAGATTTATCCTCAAGGGTCTCTCATGCCTCATTAAATATATATAGTGTTGTTTCTTAAGTCCCTCCACTGATACTCATAATAGTCATGGAGGTAGAGGGTCTTATTCAAACTTATCAGATAGGGGAAATGAGGCTCTGCACTCAAAGTCAAAAATAGTGTATCTGGAACCACATTCAAATCTTGGCCTTACCACTTCCAAAGCTCTCTGCCTCTCAGTTTTCTAATGATAACATGAAAACAATAATACTACCAATCTCAGATCAATCTCAGAACTTTCTTATAAGGCTAAAATAATTCTACAGATATAAGAACTCTTATGGTGGAATTTGGCAAATAGTAAACTCTTAATAAATGTTAGTTTTCATTGTACAATGAATCACCCTAATATGACAAAATCAATAAGTGGTAAAACTATGTCTTAAATGCAACATGTCTATTTCCATACCCAGGGTTTTTATTCCCTTTATACCACAGCTGCTCTCCAACCACCCCCTCCAAAAAAAAAAAAAAAAAAAACACAAAAGAAAACAAGCAATTAAAAAAAAACAACCTTATTTTCAGTCTTGCTACAATTATTCTGGATAAGAGGAATGCTTTAGTATCACAGGTTTTCAAAGGCAATCTTCTCTTCCCCTACATGGTAAGATATATTATACAACTGAAATATAGAACACTGACTATGATCAAGCTGCCAAGGTTTGCATCCTACCTTGGGCAAGCAATGTAACCTCTTTGTGTCTAGGTTTCCTCATCTACAAAATGGCAATAACTATTTTAAAGGGTTCCTTCAAGAATTAAATGGGTAGATGTGTGTGTGTGTATCCTTTTCGTTCAACTACATGGTGCATATCGTATTTCCCATAAGGAATCCAACTGATTTCCCCAGGAATTTAATCTAGTCAGACTTTTCAAGTTTAAACTTTAGATGTAGATCCTATCTCTTTGAAACCTAAGGGCATGCTCTAATTGGGAAATATCTACCCTGTTTTTCTCTTTCTTTTTTAACTTTTTATTTTGAAATACTTTCAAACTTATAGGACAGTTACAAAAATAATACAACCCCATACAGATCACTTCAACATGCCCTTATCCCCCATTCCCCCAAATAGATAAGAGAGAATAAATGAGTCTGTATACCTGTTGCCATCTAATAGAATCATAGACCTATAATATGTAAGATGGACAACTTTCCAAGAATTCATTTAAAACTGTGGAATTCATCTTACTGGCAAATGGGATAGTGAACAATGAAAAGCAACAAATGTTCTTGGAGTTGGCATGTATGAGATAAGAAAGAACTGAGAATGTTTAGGCAGGAGATGGTTATAACATTACTTCTACTTATAAACTATAGTAGAATGCTCCTTCTAAAATCCAAACCTGATCACATTAAAATCCATGATTTAAAAGGATTTAAAAATTTATGCATATTGTCATAAGTTATGAACAAGGAAATTAGAAAAATTTAGTTTAATTAAATACCCTGAATCTTATGGGGATGGGCATGTGAACTGAAGTATGATACCTTAGCACTTTGAGTCTCAGATTTCTTGTTTATAAAATAAGGATGGTGTTAGTTGCTCATGCACCCATCACCTAGACAAAAGCAAACAGAAAAATAAAGAACAGACTTCCACATTTCTCATTTTATTTATAATATAACCATCATGAATCCAGTCACTTCATTCTGCTTTGACTTCTCACTTATCAATCTCCTTAGCTCCCAATCCCTCATCCTTTGCCTTTTCCTTTGTATTTTTGGACTTGATGATGAACAATAACAATGCTTTAAATTTTTATTGATGACACAATTTGAACTGCTTTCTTTTGATTAGGGAAAAAATTTACTGATTCCTGTTATCCAGTGTTAGTCTACCAGATTTTTATCAAATCTCTCCATTTCCTAACATAGAAGAGTTAAAGAGAATTGAAATAATGTAATATATAAAAGCAATTGCATTCAGTAGCATTTTAGAAGGCTCATCTAAGGTAAGAGAAATATGAATTGTAATATTCAAACCTGAATAAATGCATGTATTTCTTATTAACAATGTGAGCCACAAACATAACTTTATTTTCCCTCTTTCCTTTCCTTCTCAATTATTTTCCTTATTTTATGCCTTTAAAAATGACTGGATTCTTCTTAGTACTTGGCTTTAAGACTTCTAAACATTAACTTTCCTTTTCCAGTTTAGAAGTCTCTTTGCAATAATACAGATAATAATTTGGAGTTATCATAATCGATTCATTGGTGTTTTGTACTCTTTTCCCAGACTCTGTAAATGAAAAACTCAAACAAACAAAATCAACAAATTGTAAGGCAAAAGTATCTTCTTTTTTACAAAGAGAAAACTGTAATTCCCCTTGATAGAGGGGATTATTTTATAAAAGACCTTGGGCTGAGGCTGCAAAGCAGTTACTCTTCCCTTCCCACTCCCTCTTTTCAAATTATATTGTCTTCATTCTGAATTTCATCACCTTTTACTCAGATTATTATTTTTACACGATTGAGTCTGCCTTTATTAATCCATCACTCCAATATCCAATTAAATAATCTCTTGTTTTGGTGTGTGGTTTTAAGTTTCAGTAATAGAAAAATATTTTTAAATGGTTGAAAGAAGAAAATACAAATTAACCTCATATATTTTGATTTGGTTCCAAATTTGTTTACTAATCCTCTGAAAAAATTTTATATAACTAATATATAAATATATATTATTTAAAAATAATAGATCATTTTATGCATGGTGTATCTGTAAACTTACAATATTTCTAGCAAAAGTATTAATAAAAAAGAAGATATGGAAAAAGCAGAGAGATCTAATTTAAGAAATAATAAATCACTACATATAAAGCTGAAGATCCCTTTTGACCTTAACTGGCTCAATATCCTTTCCCCATCATGAACTTTTCAGAGACAAGGCAGTTCATCCAAAACCACTGGCTGAAATAAAGCTCTCATGAACTTACATTCTTCATATCTAGGTGGATTCTCAATTTTATACAATGCACTGAGCTTCAATAGATAAGGTTTCTCTAAGGTTTCTCTTAGTTCTGAAACCTTAGTGCATTTCCAACCAATGAACACATTTCTGTCTGGCAATTAGACTCTCCTTTGCTTTCAGGTATGCCTTGATCCTATGACAAGTCATCACACTCCTTCAGACAGAAATGATTCTTCTTTCAAACTCACCCTCTGATCCTTCCTCTATCATAGGAGTTATCATACTTTGCTGGAGTTGTTAGTCTTAGTGTAGCCTCTCTGCCAAGCTGTGAAGACTATGACAGCAGAGGCATTTTCAGATTCATGTTTGTAGCTCCTGGATCTGACAAGTTACTGGTTTTTAGCTGGAGCTGAATAGATTTAATTGAATAAAAAGTAGATAAAATAAGGTAATGAATGCCAAAGGATAAGGGAGCAAGAATTTCCAAGTTGTTATTTATTGTCTTAAATTTTATAAAAGAGTTTTAGATAAAATAGCAGGGAATGAGGATCAAAAAGGCAAGATTTTCTCAGGTTTCTTCTGATGTTTAAGTTCAGTCGCTTTTCTGGAATTAAACATTCATTCAAGAGATGAAATTAAGTTTTCAGCAATGGGAAAATGTTCTATTTGACAGTGCTTATTCAAGTCTTAGAACTAATTTTTTTTCTCAAAGGAGGAAGAAATAATAAGTGAATTGTCTATTTCTATAAACAATTTGACAGTTAACATCTCCAGAATAACTCCTTGAAGATTTGATGAAATTATGCAGAGGATTTTTTTGGTTTTTGCTTGTTTTCAGTCTTATATAGCTCCAACTGAATTTTTCAGTTTATGTAAAGGGCAGGTAAGTACAATTTATTGACAGACAATAGGTGCTTAATTTACACACAGGAATTAATCTGGAAAACATGGAAGCAGCCCTGTTTCTAGGATTTTATTAATTTGGCATCAGGAAATAGTTACAGAAAATACCAATTATTAAAAATACTATATTAAATCAAGTTGCATAAAGATGGATATCAATCCAGTAAAAGGAGATGCTATTAGTTATTTTGTGCCAATAACTCTTCAGAATTAACTTATGCTTATGGATCAATCATATAAAAGACTGAAGGAAAGGAATGGGTTGACTTCAAACAGAGAAAAGGGAATTTGTTTTGGCATATACATATACAGTTTTATGGAGATACACTTTGATATCTTTTTTGGATAGAAAGAAACCTTCCATCAATAGTAAATCTGCTCTGCACAATATACTCTGATAATTTATCTGTATTTTAACCCAAATCAAAACAAAAGTTTTCTTACCTGGTTATATGGCCTTCTTATTTTTAAAATATTAAACACTTTAAATGACAAAATAATCTTATTGAACTTGACCTGGGGGATCATTTTGATTAAAAGTTCTTCAGCATTTCAATATGTGTTACAGCCTTGAGAATTATACCTCACTGGATGTAGAGTGATCTAGAAGATAAAACAGAAGAAGAAAAGACTCATCCAGACTGGAGAACTTTGATGAAACAAGGCCCAAGGATGAATGAAACTGCTTGCTGTGTTTTATATGACAGTACTAATCAGGAAAGAAATCTATTAAACTAGACAAGATAAAAGTAACAGTGTATTAGCTTCTGTGTGTAACAATGAACCACAAAAACATCAGTGGAACAAAATGTATTTATTTGTTATTCATGGATATCTGGGTTGGCTAAGGTTGGTCTAATTGATAATGTGGTTCTGTTTCAGGCTGCAGGTTGAGTTCGGGACTTCTCAATATGCCTCATGTTGAGGACCAAAGTGAAAGCAGTTAAGGCATATTCTTCTCATAGTAGATTGGAAAACTGAAGCCCAGCACACCTCAGGCTCCTGTTACTGTCAGTTCCGCTAACATGTCATTGGCCAATGGAATTCACATGACCACATCCAACATCAGTGGAGTGGAGAAGTAAACTCTGCCCACAATGGGAGAAGAAAGGAAGTGAATAATTGTTGAGCAATAATCCAAATTATCACATGCATTTGGTATATGGACTCATAATAGTAAACCAGATTTGTTCAATGCCAATACATACAAAAACTTAAACCTGCACAATCTCAGCTGTCCTACCTGAGACCATTTGCTGCATGGAAAGCAATCTTATGAACAGTAGGGTGAGGAGTCAAGGGCGACTGCTAATGAGTCACTAAATTGAAGCTGCTTCTGACTTCACAAAAACAAACAAAAAATATATTTGGCTACTTTGAAATTTTTCAGCCTCAAGACTAAGATATCAGCTCCTATAGGTGTTTCTAGCCTGTCAGCTTCACCTGTGGAATTCAGACTTGAGACTGTAACTTTGATGCTTGCCTTAATTGCCAACCTCCCAGCTGCCTTACTGTTTTCAGACTTTCCAGTCTCCAAAAGTGCATGACCAATTCCTGTAAATAAATATCTTTATGTATATATGTCAATAAATAAAAATGTATATACATCTATCTTTCATTGGTTCTTTTACTCTGAATAACCCTGACTGATGCATAATTTCTACAGATTTTTGTTTATTATTAATGTTTTTATTGTTTTTTTTAAATATCATTAATATTGATGTTCTGTGGAAAAGACTGATAGATATGGCCAAGGATTCAATCTTATTTTTTTCATTTTTTTCTTTATTAGAGAAATTGTGTGTTTACAGAACAATCATGCATAAAGTATGTGGTTCCCATATACCACCCGACTATTAACACCTTGTATTGGTGTGGAAAATTTATTAGAATTGATGAAAGCACATTTTGATGATTGTGCTATTAACTATTTCCCATGGCTTAAATTATGGTTTACTGTTTGTGTAGCGCAGTTCCATGGATTTTGAAAATTTGTATTCTGTTACCATATATACAACCTAACATTTCCTCTTTTAATCACATTCAGATAAATCTTTCAGTGCTTTTAAATAAGCTCACAGTGCTTTATTACCATCACTACCACCCATTACCAAAACACTTCTATCATTCCAAATAGGAGCACTTACATTTTTAGCCTTACCTTCCCATTCCTTAACCCCTCACATCCCCTGATAAACTATATTATAGATTCTGACTCTATGAGTTTGCTTATTCAAATTATTTCATATCAATGAAATCATATAATATTTTTTGTCTTATATCTGGCTTATTTCTCTTAAAATAAAAGGATCCTGAATTATTATCTGGGTAAACAACATGCCAAAATGAAGAGTGCATTTCCCAACCTCCCTTGCAGATAGGTTTGGACAAGTGGCAAGTCCTCATCAGGAGGTGCATGCAAGGAAGAACAATAATATAGGAAGATCTAGGGAGTCTGAGGACTTTCTTGAGAAAAATCCCAAGCAGTGTATTTTCTAAATTTTAAGAGTGGAACAAACAAACCAACCTCAATTATCTCACGAGTCACTGCTCTTTTGGGTACTTGTTACTTACAACCAAAACTAATTCTAACTGATATAGCTATATTACCATGTTATAGCATCTAAATTTCCAGTATCTCTTAGATATTCTGAAATGCATTGTTTCCTATCGCTTTGTTGCAGAGTCCTGTCTTATTACTACAACTTATTGAGAATCAACTGTGCTGGGATTGAGTGGCCAAGTATCAGAACCAGAACTCAGATGTCCTGACTCCTAATTTTTATTCTCTTCTCTCTTCTTTTCTTACCATGGACTAGGGAAAAATGTGTAGAGTATCTTAGAACTTGTGAAACATTAGAAACTTTCTTGCTAACTTATTGCCTTCAGCATGTAGACTCTATGGACATAATCTCATGTTGATAAACTTTAACATGTAGATATCTGTTTGTCGTCATTTTCCTCTTATCAGTGACTATTAAAATACGACTTTCTAGATGTTAATTTGGAAAATAATTTTAAACAATAAAATCTCTTAAAATTCTTGCTCAGGAAAAACTTCAATTTATTTTAAACTCTTCGGCTTGAATTTAAAAATTGTCTTATGAAAATAACAAAGATATATGTAAAAAAAAACACCATATCAGGCTTTGAATTTGCTATATTCAGACTATATAATAACAGAAAAGCCTCTATTCCCAGTATTCTATTTTAACAGAGTATCAAGGTGAAAGTGTATTAGGTGAATGTTTGTTCTGACAAATAATTAATTACCATTTTCCTCATGGTCAATGTCTAATGAACATGACAAAAAGATTTATATACTGTGCATCCTTAAAATCACATGTTATAATTTCTCACAATATTATAACTTGCTTCAAGAAAAATCTAATTCAACAGGTTTCAATTTTTTTTTTCGATTTATGCATTGGTACTATGCTCACTAAAGCCCAGTTCTGTTAGTCCTGGATAAACCTTAATATGTAAAAACCGAGTATCAAAGAAGATCCATTATTGTGGGAATGAAACTCACTTGAGTATTTATCTTATTCTTGTCTTCAGTGTTTGAACAGTTTCTAGAGATGTTGTCAGTCAGATAGTAAGATAAGCACGCTGGTGTTGCCTCACTTTCATCTGCTTTGTGTAATGAGGTGCAGAGTGGGAAAGAAATCATATTATTCATTGAAGAGATGTCTTAATGTATATATTTATATAAATATAATATGAATGGTAAATATTAAATACCAGTATGGAATAAAACTGAGAAGTTTTGGGGCCTTTTATTTCAGGGAAGATGTCCCAGGGATATCTTTGAATTTACTTATCTTGAAAGCATATCTTGGATTTATTTCAAGAAAGAAGTTGAGTGAAATTTATGAAGATTTATGTTAAGTTAAAAATCTATTCTCTCTAAAATATAGCCAATTAGTCATTTTCTAATGCTTAGATGCTATAAAAATGTATTATATAATCTATTATATTAAATATAATCGTATAAATTGCATTTTGGTTATCAAATATAATAAAAATTAATTGTGTAATTAAATGTTAATACAATAGTTACTATATTAATATGACGTATTAGAAAGGTTAGTGTTTTTTTATTGAGATACAATCACATAACATATAATCATTCAAAGTGTACAATCAGTTGTTCACAGTATCGTCATATAATTGTGCCTTCATCATAATCAAACTTTTTCATTACTCCAAAAAGTAAAATAAAAATTAAAATAAAACAAAAACATACAAAACATCCCATTCCCCTTCTCCCCCATTGTTCATTTACTTTTTTTAATACAGTTTGAGATATAGTCACACACCCTACAATCATCCACACTGTACAATCAGTTATTCAAGCACCATCATACAGTTGTGCATTCATCACCAGAATCAATTTTTGAACCTTTTCCATACTCTGAAAATAAAAATAAAAGCAAAAAAGAACACTTAACTCTTTCCATCCCCTCCATCCCATGCTATTCTTCATCTAATTTTTGTCTCCAATTTTCCACTCCTCTGTCCATATGCTGGATAAAGGGAGTGTGAGCCATAAGGTTTTCACAGTCACACAGTCACACTATGCAATCTTCATAGTTAAACAATCATCTTCAAAAATCGAGGTCACTGGGTTGCAGTTTGACAGCTTCAGGTATTTCCCTTAGCCATTCCAACACACTAAAGACTGAAAGGTGATATCTAACAGGCATAAGAATACCATACTGAGTGACCGCTCGACTCCATTTGAAATCTCTCAGCCACTGGAACCGTATTTTGTTTCATCTCTCTTCCTTTTGGTCAAGAAGGATCTCTCAATCCCACAATGTTGCGCCCAGGCTCATCCCCAAGAGTCATTTAAAATTAATGACACATTGCTGGGGGGATTCACACCCCTAGTAATCACGTCCTACATGGGGGGAGGGCAGTAAAGGGTCAGTGTTCTTCATCTTTGCTTTGAACTCCTGATTCCTTAAGATTTTGCAAACCCAATCACTTCTCTCTACCTTTACTACCTCTATTTTACTCTTTAACCAGGATAAACACATCTTTTCCATGTTTGCTCCTTCTCTCCAGTTCATTCTTCATGCTTTAGTCAGGGTAATTCCTCTAAGACATAAACCTCAGGATATCAATAATCTGCTTAAAGCATCATATAAAATTTCCCATTATTGTTGGGATAGCCTCCAACACTTTAGCATGGCTAAAATTACTGCATGCAGTCTAACTATTGCTGACCTCTGCAGCCTCAA